>NC_086444.1:987556727-988874227 GCF_028390025.1 Pseudophryne corroboree
AACCAGCCTCGGGCTCTTTGAGCCGGTCCTGGTTGCCAAAATACGGGAAAAAATTACAGGGGATCCCCCGTATTTTAACAACCAGCACCGGGCTCTGCGCCTGGTCCTGGTGCAAAAAATACGGGGGACAAAAAGAGTAGGGGTCCCCCGTATTTTTTGTACCAGCACCGGGCTCCACTAGCTGGATAGATAATGCCACAGCCGGGGGACACTTTTATACCGCTCCCTGTGGCCGTGGCATTAAATACCCAACTAGTCATCCCTGGCCGGGGTACCCTGGAGGAGTGGGGACCCCTTTAATCAAGAGGTCCCCCCCCCCCCAGCCACCCAAGGGCCAGGGGTGAAGCCCGAGGCTGTCTCCCCCCCTCCCCCCCCCCCTCCATCCAAGGTCTGCGGATGGGGGCTGATAGCCATGTGTAAAAATGAAAGAATATTGTTTTTTTTTTTTTTTTTTGCAGAAGAACTACAAGTCCCAGCAAGCCTCCCCCACAAACTGGTACTTGGAGAACCACAAGTACCAGCATGCGGGGGGGAAACAGGCCCGCTGGTACCTGTAGTTCTTCTGCAAAAAAAATACCCAAATAAAAACAGGACACGCACACCGTGAAAATACAACTTTATTTCACACATGCCGACACATACATACTTACCTATGTTGACACGCCGACTGCCACGTCTCCAATGTCGACGAATCCAGGGTACCTGAAAATAAACTTAATACTCACCTAAATCCAGTGTCCTGTGATATTTGTAATCCACGTACTTGGCAAAACAAAAAAACGCATTTACCCGATCTACATGGACTGAAAGGGGTCCCATGTTTACACATGGGACCCCTTTCCCCGAATGCAGAGACCCCCCATGACTGCTGTCACAGAAGGTCCCTTCAGCCAATCAGGGAGCGCCACGTCGTGGCACTCTCCTGATTGGCTGTATGCGCGTCGGAGCTGTCAGACACGCATCGCACAGCCACCCCCATTATCTTCAATGGTGGGAACTTTGCGGTCAGCAGTGAGGTCACCCGCGGTCAGCGGCTGACCGCGGGTAACCCCACCGCTGACCGCAAAGTTCCCACCATTGAAACTAATGGAGGTGCTGTGCGATGCGCTGTCTGCCAGCTCAGACGCGCAAAGGGAATCAGGAGAGTGCCAGGGCGTGGCGCTCCCTGATTGCCTGAAGGGACCCTCTGTGACAGGAGTCACAGGGGGTGTCAGCATTCGGGGGAAAGGGGTCCCATGTGTAAACATGGGACCCCTTTCAGTCCGTGTGGATCGGGTAAATGCGTTTTCTTATTTTGCCAAGTACGTGGATTACAAATATCACTGGACACTGGATTTAGGTGAGTATAATTTTATTTTCAGGTAAACCCCGTGGATTCTACTTGGACAAGTGGACCGAACGTCGTGTCAACATAGGTAAGTATGTGTGTGTGTCGACATGTATGTAATAAAGTTGTACTTTCAAGGTGTGCGTGTCATGTTTTTATTTGGGTAATTTTTTTGCAGTAGAACTACAGGTACCAGCGGGCCAGTTTCCCCCCGCATGCTGGTACTTGTGGTTCTCCAAGTACCAGCTTGCGGGGGAGGCTTGCTGGGACTTGTAGTTCTTCTGAAAAAAAACAATATTCTTTCATTTTACTCACAGCCCTTGGATGGGGGGGACAGCCTCGGGCTTCACCCCTGGCCCTTGGGTGGCTGGGGGGGGACCCCTTGATTGAAGGGGTCCCCACTCCTCCAGGGTACCCCGGCCAGGGGTGACTAGTTGGGTATTTAATGCCACGGCCGCAGGGAGCGGTATAAAAGTGTACCCCGGCTGTGGCATTATCTGTCCAGCTAGTGGAGCCCGCTGCTGGTACAAAAAAATACGGGGGACCCCTACTCTTTTTGTCCCCCGTATTTTTTGGACCAGGCGCAGAGCCCGGTGCTGGTTGTTAAAATACGGGGGATCCCCTGTCATCCCCCCCCCCCGTATTTTGGCAACCAGGGCCGGCTCAAAGAGCCCGAGGCTGGTTATGCTTAGGAGGGGGGACCCCCACACAATTTTTTTCGGGTTTTTAACCCATTCCATTAAAAATATATATATATATTTAAAAAAATATATAAATAATACTTGTGCCTCCTAAATAGACAAACCAAGTACCTAATCCCTTCTAATATAAATAGATATGCTATTAGCAATAAAAAAAACACAAAAAAAAACATGTCTTTACATTTTTTTATTACATTCCGCCAGCAAAGTGAGGCAGATTGAAAATTACGAATTTATTGTCAAAAAGCACTATTGTCGAATTTACATTCTTCAATTGAATATACTTTTGTCGAAAAGCCGCATTTGTACCATTGCAGAAAAGTCGAATTTGAAAAGTCAGTTTTTTTTGGCCGAAAAGTACTCTATTGCATTGTCGAATTTTTTGGGGGGGCGAAAAAGTCCAATTTTTCGACATTTTCGGGAATTCGACCGCAATTGCATACACCCCATGTATATTTCACCTCCTAAAGACTCCTTTCACTGTTAGATTGGCTGAATTTAGTGTTTCCTTGGTGCCTGTCATTTGTAAATCACAGCATGATGCAGTTGATTGTATAGTTCACCTTGTGCTTTAATAGATAAAATAACTATACTCTGCAACAGTAGAAACAACAAATGCATCTTATTAGTAGATACACAAATTCTGATTGATTACTAAAATAGTTTTAACTTCCAGTGCAGATAGACTGAGTATCATTCACAAGGTCCTTAATAAATGTTGGTATAAGTATATGTATCGCTAATGTTAAGTTCCAGCACCTACTCGGCATAGACCAATTCAGTGTAAATTGGATGCCTCATACTATATACAGTATACTGCTGACAAGAATGAGTATCAAGTTTATGAATTAATTTTGTAGCTAGATTTGTTTGACAAAAAACAGGTCATACATTGGAAAATCCTCAGATCTATATAATCCAGATTTATCTAAATATATCACACTATATATATATATATATATATATATATATATATACACATACACACACACACATCCATGTACAACTATATTTTCAATCACTCAAACACTACTAGTGTATCGAAAAATAAAAATAAATTGTGTTAATGACATTTAGGGGTCATTTCAATTATGATTGATGTTCTGGCCCCTGCAAGTGCAGCTATATGCCACACTTACAGTCACTGATTTTTGTGCATATCGCCATCACCCATAGCAATGCATAGAAAAATCGGAGCATTCTGGGCGCGAGGGCTTTGCCGGTGTTTATACACTGCTTCAGTAGCAACTTGCACCCTTTGCCCCAATTGAATTGATCACGTAATATTTAAAAACTACAATTGGTTATATAATAGCAGAGAACCCCTTCCCTCTCTGTTAGCACGTGGCTTCCAGATGTACTTATAAATGAAGTAAATGTCTATATGTAAACTTTGGTTATCTCAAGCATCTGGGGTTCAGTCCAGCATATCATTCATTATCGGTCAAATACTGTACATGCGTGAGATTCTGGATTAGTAGTTCTGGTGCTTACTATTTCTGTATTGGGTACAGTGCTCACAGGGGGGCAATTAAATTAGCAGTGGGACTTACTCAGGTTTTTAGCCCAGAGCTATCCAATTACTGCTCGTGGTAAGCATGGATGGCACACTTAATTCATATTTCTGTTTGCACCCTCCTGAATTGCAAACAGAAATCTGCATTAAGTGCACCCTTGGGGCTTACAATGGGCTTGCTGTGCTCAGTTATTGCATAGTTCTGGGCACTTAACTCGTAATACATGCCTTACCGCACGTTAGCCGCGAAGCTTACCAAGGGTTTTGGGGCTTATTGCAGGATGTGATTGAATAGCTCTGTGCACATAACCCGGGAGTCAAAAGCCAGGGGGTTGGTGCAGGGATCCCAATCTTTAGATTGCCGGCAGAGGGGGGGGGGGGGGGGGGGGTGCACACAAGCGCAACAAAGACCCTTGTGAGCTTGCTGCATTCGCCACAGGTTCTATTCCCACTCTATGGGTGTCGTGGACACACACTAGTGGGAATAGTCGGCATGCCGACTGTCAGGCTATGAAGCGTTCGGGATCCCGTTGTCGCTATAGTAACCGCCGGTCACATAATTACATCCCAAAATCCTACAGTTAGTACCATGGCTAATTGAATTGACCCCACTGTTAGATATCTTAGTCTGTCTGGAGACCCAAATAAAATTAATTTTACTTACAGTTCAGATGCATGCCAAAATGCAAGTAATAATTTAAAGATGACCTTTACATTGCAGGTACATATGGTGAATTAACAGGTAGATACTTATTTAATGCATGCAACAAAAGTTTTTGTTGTAAAAGTATAGGATAGTAATTAATAACACGGTCAGGATCCACAGTGAATCCCTAGTCTGATCCTCTAGCTATTGTGTGTGGTGTAAAAGGCAACTACTGCTCACTGAAATCCCTAGGATTTCATGATTCAATCCTGACTGGAATAAAAGGGAAGAAGAGCAATGTGGAGGATGTAGAACACTGACGTGCATTTCACTGTTGTGTTTTCTGAAGGCATCATTAATTAAAAGGTTAAAATGTATAGTCTGTAAACCTTAATTTATTAGTTGTGGAGATATAGGATATATGGTATTTTTCAACAGTCTCCTTATTGTTCCAGCACATTATTTTTTTATATTTTGCTGCTTTTAAATACAACTTCTAGGTCACCACTTACATTTTATTAAAAATCAACAAACCTTATTCTCCATCCTTACTAACTGATCGTAGTTTGAGTTCACTACTGCCCCCATACTGTATACTTCTGTCTTCTCTCTTACTGAATAAAATACAGAATTTTGCCATAAATATTCAGCCTTGTGCATCTCAAACTTAGCTGAGCTCTGTGGTTATTTTTAGTTCTACTACTACAAAATAACAGGAGACATCAAGACTCAAATAGCCTATTTAGTTGGGTGAACAAAAGAAACCGCCATAAGGCACATTAGGACTGCAGTTCATTTCCTTCAGAAGGCTCAGGTATCATGTCTAACTTTCCGGGTTCTCATCTATTGGAGACGAGCCACTTCTAAATGTGCTTTCTACCTCCTGGGCACCAAGCAGCACTTGAAAAGCAATTACTAAATTATAATTGCTTGTAACCCATGGACATCTGAACAGAAAAAAAACCATTGCAAAGCACTTACAACTGAATTGTGTGTCTATATAATCTCTCTAATATATATATATATATATATATATGTGTGTGTGTGTGTGTGTGTGTGTGTGTGTGTGTGTGTCATACTTGCCTACTTTTGAAAACTGCTTTCAGGGAGATTGCAGGTGTTAGCAGAATACACCGCACAAATCGTGTCGTTGAGAAGGCGTGTCATGTTTCACCCAAGGGGCGTGTCTAGCTCCACCTATGGGCGTGTCTGTTGCCACTCAGTGGTGTGTCCTGAGCGGTAGGTGAAATAGTATGAAGAGCAACATACCACCAGAGCAGGTTTATGTTATGTATTAAATGCTGTCTCTGGTGGGTGGAGAAGCCGAGTTTTCCTGCTTCTGCCAGGACACTTGGCTGCCAATCATTATGATGGATAGGGCTTACAGGCACATTCTGTGTGCAATAAAATTACAGTATATGGATGAAAGTTTCTAACTGTGAAGATGGGTAAACCATAACAGTTTAGTTTTCTCATTTATTGGGTGGGATGTACTAACGGGAAAATGTGGTAAAAACCCCTTTTCAGGTTTTTACAGCATTTCTTGTGTGTCCTAAGACCCAGACGCCGGGTTTCCGACATGGAGGTTAACATCAGCTACACCTGGCATTATCCTATAGAAGCCTATGGGCTTCTTTCCACATCAGTGCTGTCACAGGGAGAAGATCGGATCCCTCCCAGCATCCCCCACGGCCGTCACGTCACTCTATGCAAGAGCAGACGGAGTCCCGGGTCATAATCCCAGAAGTCCAGGGACCGGCAGGAGAGCTGCACGTTGTGTTACTAATCACGTATGTTAGTACATATGCGATTAATAACACTGTGGTAAGTGGCGGGATGTACCGCATATGATTGGTACATCCCGCCCACTGTCTCTTCCTGTGCTGTGATTGCCAGTGCCAGCCTCCTCCCAGGGCTCTTGTTTCCTATGCAGAGGGCCTCATTAGCTATGCCGCGGCAGGTTAAATAGTTCTGCTGGCTACGTTTAACCTTAGTAGTCCTGGAGGTAATGGCTTTTAACAAATAAAGGCGAGAGTTGCCATTGTAAAAAAATAAAAACTTTGTGTCCATGATTTACGGGATTGGAAAGCGTTGTGTTATTTCCCACTGGATATGTGACAAGAGCAGGTCTGCCTGTCCCTTTAAAGTTTTTTTTAAATATAAAAATTGAGGCTTCACATTAGTACATTGCATCAAATTGCATCCAGTTAGTAGGATATACAATTAGTAGAACACATTATACACATTACACCAGGCAGCGAACAGTATACACACTACGCCAGGTAGAGCACGTTGTACACACTACGCCAGGCACTACGCCAGGCAGAGCACGTCGCCAGGCTGAGCACGTTGTACACACTACGCCATGCAGAGCACGTTGTACACACTACACCAGGCAGAGCACGTTGTACACACTACGCCAGGCAGAGCACGTTGTACACACTACGCCAGGCAGAGCACGTTGCACACACTACGCCAGGCAGAGCACGTTGCACACACTACGCCAGGCAGAGCACGTTGCACACACTACGCCAGGCAGAGCACGTTGCACACACTACGCCAGGCAGAGCACGTTGCACACACTACGCCTGGCAGAGCACGTTGCACACACTACGCCAGGCAGAGCACGTTGCACACACTACGCCAGGCAGAGCACGTTGTACACACTACGCCAGGCAGAGCACGTTGTACACACTACGCCAGGCAGAGCACGTTGTACACACTACCCCAGGCAGAGCACGTTGTACACACTACGCCAGGCAGAGCACGTTGTACACACTATGCCAGGTAGAGCATGTTGTACACACTACGCCATCCAGAGCACGTTGTACACACTACGCCAGGCAGAGCACGTTGCACACACTACGCCAGGCAGAGCACGTTGCAGGCAGAGCACGTTGTACACACTACGCCAGGCAGAGCACGTTGTACACACTATGCCAGGTAGAGCACGTTGTACACACTACGCCAGGCAGAGCACGTTGCACACACTACGCCAGGCAGAGCACGTTGCACACACTACGCCAGGCAGAGCACGTTGCACACACTACGCCAGGCAGAGCACGTTGCACACACTACGCCAGGCAGAGCACGTTGTACACACTACGCCAGGCAGAGCACGTTGTGCACACTACGCCAGGCAGAGCACGTTGTACACACTACGCCAGGCAGAGCACGTTGTACACATTACGCCAGGCAGAGCACGTTGTACACACTACGCCAGGTAGAGCACGTTGCACACACTACGCCAGGCAGAGCACGTTGCACACACTACGCCAGGCAGAGCACGTTGCACACACTACGCCAGGCAGAGCACGTTGCACACACTACGTCAGGCAGAGCACGTTGCACACACTACGCCAGGCAGAGCACGTTGCACACACTACGCCAGGTAGAGCACGTTGTACACACTACGCCAGGTAGAGCACGTTGTACACACTACGCCAGGCAGAGCACGTTGCACACACTACGCCAGGCAGAGCACGTTGTACACACTACGCCAGGTAGAGCACGTTGTACACACTACGCCAGGCAGAGCACATTGTACACACTGCGCCAGGCAGAGCACGTTGTACACACTGCGCCAGGCAGAGCACATTGTACACACTGCGCCAGGCAGAGCACGTTGTACACACTACACCAGGCAGAGCACGTTGTACACACTACGCCAGGCAGAGCACGTTGTACACACTATGCCATCCAGAGCACAGTATATAGATTATGCAAGGTAGAGTCCCGCAGTACAGGATGAGGGGAGGGCAGAGCACACATTTCCCGATGCCCTTACTGCTGCTTTGCTCAGATGGCGCCTGCCCACTACTCTGCGGCGTCCCCTAATAACTCCGCAGGGTACTAAGGTGACATCATGAAACAGCAGCGTAATTTCGCAAAACGCCGCCCAGCAAACGGAGTACTATGGTTGGGACTCGGAGATGGATGTTATCTGTGCAGGGAGTGCCAGTAAAAATGGCCCTGCAGCCATCACTCTGTTCCTGGACACATTTTCATACAGGACCTTGCCCCCCCTCTCCAGATTACTGGGAAACCCTGCTGTCACACATAATTACCAGCTTTTGAGTAGTGTTCCAGCCAGGCACCTGAGCAGAGGAGTCCCCTCCGTGACACACAGTGCAGAAGCAGCTCCTCCTGCGAAAGGGTGCGTGGCTGTGTTGTGAGGGGGCGTGGCTTTGCAACCCGACCCCGTTTACAGTTACACCAGGTCCCGGAGATGCGGGCTGGTACACCTGCTGACACTTCTCACGCCTCCTTTATACCTGACGTCACCTGCTAGTGAGGAGCTGCCAGCCAGTGAGACAGAGAAGGAGGAGGAGAGCTACGTCAGCAGCAGAGAACATGTACCATGGAAAAACATTGGCAGAGGCAGCAGGTAACCAGCCTCCCTGTGCATGCGCAGTCCGGACTCCAATGGGGGCTGGAGAGTGTAGTGGAAATCCGGGAGCTGCAGCTCTATTTGCGGGGCAGCGGGGGACTTAGGCAAAAAACGGGAGCCTCCCGCTAAATGCGGGAGGGTAGGCAAGTCTGGTGTGTGTGTGTGTGTGTATATATACATACATACATACATACATACATGCATACATATGTGTCCTCAGACTCCTAGCCTCAAAGTGTGTGCTGAAATATACTTCTTGATTGCAATGATATACAACACTTGTATAACTGTAGCAAAGCTGCCGTGTGTGTGTGTTAGGTTGGCTCATGGTAGGAGGGGCGGTGTTAGTTATAGGCACCCCTCCAGGGAGGGTTAGGGTTGGGCTGCGGGGGTGGGAGTGGGGGGGAGGTTTAGGCTGCAGGTAGGGGGGTTAGTGGGCCAGGGCATGATGGTAAGTATACTTACCTTCCCCTGTTGGGATTCCTACCAACGGGATGCCGCAGCCTGTATTCTGACCGCTAGCATCCCAAACACCGGCAAATCAAACCCAACCCATATTGTACAAGCAAGTGTTTATTTCCTTTGTCCTGAAGTACATTATTTGTTGATATTTTTATCGTTTTGGATAACTGGACATATTTGATCTTTTTTCTCTCCTAAGAACAGAACAATGAATTTAGATTTATTCCCGCCTGGCAATCATAGTTATGACTACTAGACACTTTGTCTAGAGTCCAGGTTATACCACAAACTTCAGAGAATAGGTAAAATACAATAAATACATTTTCTGAATATAGCCTGGCTTTTACATTAATGGCAAATCTAGTGCTCTTTGGTTTTGTTGACTTTCTCTCTTCTTCACATTGCGCAATGACGTAGGGCTTAAGTAGAACTAGCACTGTTTAACATATTTATTTTATTGAGGTAGTCAGACAGTATCACATAAAACTTGATTGCTTTTGATTTCACATTCTTGATCATGGATAAGCAGAGGTCATGGTAAAATATAAGCTGTAAGTCAGACTTTTATATGGCTTTGGCTAATATGTAACGTATAATGTTGATATCAAACGCTATGCGACATGCTCATGTTTGTTTCCCTGGGGGAAAATGTTCGATAAATGTATTAAAGTCCCTCCCACTTTTCTCCTACCTCCTGATAAGTCTTGTTTATGCCATTGCAAGGAAAACATAATTAAGTTTATAATAGGTTGATAGTCAACCTCAACCAGACTTCAGTTTTCGTATTCTTGTTAATCGAAAACTAGGGGTGATTAACTGGAAAGTTCATAAGTGATTTAACATTTGTTTATAGAACTGTATAAATGAGTTCAGCTTATAGTAATGGCAAATGTAGAAGGTGCTTATAATTATTTCAGAGTAAAACAAAGGGAAAACATCTCTTGCATTAATTAGTAATATTAGGTGCTATGAAAAAGTTCCAAAATGTGCCCCTTAAAGTTTGACAGTCTTCATCAGTTTTCAGTTTTCTTACATCACTACTTTATATTAGTGTATGAAAAGGGTTTGGCTGTCTACTGAGGCAGTGGACAAAGCCGTGAAGAAGAGAAGTCAATGCAGCAGCTACAGTTTCTCCCAATAAACATGATTACTGACTACTTTACAGTCTCTGTGGAATTCTCTTGTTCACTTCTCTGTGAATGGGTTTAGCTACTGAGCTGTTATTAAAGGATATCCCATTTTTAAATTATATATGTAATAAAAATATTTTCACTATTTTTTTGTGTGTGCTTTTTTTGCATTCCCAGAACATACTTTTGGTATGTGCTCCTGTGATAGCCGGTAACAGTGTTTTGGCTTTGCTTCTCTCTAATACAGTCCTAGGGCAGTATCATATTAGCCCCGATGCTCTTTCGGCTGGTAAAAGTAGACTGATATCGCGCTGTTTGACCGATGGTCATTATCGCAGTGTCCTATTAGAGGCCATTTTTAACAGGCGAGATTGGACCTGCGATTGTGTGATAACACATGGGATCAGCGATAAGTCCCCGATCCCATGTGTTTTTGCTGCTCCTGCGGCTCGTTATCGCGGATTATGCTTCAGGTTCTTGAGGCAACCCGAAGCATAATTCACGATAATTGCCAAATCGGGAAAAAACTATGCCAGCATTAGGGCTAGTAGCATAGCCCCTAGAATAGCTGCGGGAAGCTACTACTGTTAATAGGATATTGCCCCCTAGTGGTGGAAGGGCTGACTGCAGACTTCACAGCTCACTACACTGATTGTGACAGAAAATTCTGTATATATAAAAACTGATTTGTCTGTGCTGCTAAACAACACATACACCTGTAAAACTCGGACAATGAGCACTAAGAAGATAAAAAGCAGCTGTGCAAGCATGATGTGGCTCCTTACACTTGGGAAAGGAAAAAGACAAAAACAGCAACATTCCTGATAATGCGCCACATATTTCTTTTGGAGCAATGTTATAGATAGCAAAAAACAATGTCAAAGGAGTCAAATATCATATTTTAATATAAAGCTAAACCTATGAAAACCATGCAGTGATTATTATAAAATGCAAATATAGATTTTTACATAACTTGCTTATGAGGAGTCACAGGAAGATTGAGGTGATATGTTCTAACTCTGTAATATGATAATAGTGGGATAGTATCACCCTTAAATGAGTACAATATTTTTAAAAATCTTTATACACAAAAACTGTTCCTAATAAAGAGTCATTAAATAAATTGACAGATATTTTACCCTCTAGTAAGAGGCTGCTCCTGCCCCCAGACAGGATATTTATCCCCACAAAGTTATGTGAAATAAGTGATATGTTACATTGACACTTCATGCAGTGGTTCTCTACTCCAGCTCAGTGGTTCTCAAAGAGTGTGGTGCGGCACCCCCAGACACTTGCAGGGTTACCTCAGTTTGGTGGTCCAGGACCAATTCAAACTATTTATTGTCAATGTAATAGGCAAAACCAGTGCTGGTGGCTGCCAGTCATAAAATATGTGGACAAACAGAAGCACATCCTGTCCCTCACCACATAACTGAACCTAAGGATGACCTATAAACATAATCTACATAATTTAATATTTTATTTCTAAATTACTCAATACGACACTTTTGGCCTAGGGGTGCCGTGAAAAAAACTCTGATACTCTAGTCTAGGGCGCCGTAATTCAAAAAAGTTTGGGAACCACTGCTCTAGCTGTTCATATGAAAATTATTTACGAATCTATACAGTTGTATTTTTTATCATAATCATGGATTTTATTATCAGTCCGTAACAATTTACAGTATTTCTTTAACTTACTGTATGTATGACATTTTTGTGATACATTATACCACAGGTTCTCAAACTCGGTCCTCAGGACCCCACACAGTGCATGTTTTGCAGGTCTCCTCACATAATCACAAGTGACCTAATTAGCTCCACCTGTGGACCTTTTAAAATGTGTCAGTGAGTAATTAATACACCTGTGCACTTGCTGGGTTACCTGCAAAACATGCACTGTGTGGGGTCCTGAGGACCGAGTTTGAGAACCACTGCATTATACAATATATGCACCAAAAATAAATATGTGGAGCAGAAAAAGGAATATTATCGCTGTTTTTGAAGACAACATCATCAAACTGGGGGCAGATTACATTTGTCCACAGCAATGCCTAGCAGATAGGAGGCAGGGGTGTGGTTCATCAAATCGACAGTGTCTAGGTCGACAGGTCTAAAGGTCGACATGAGGAATTTTTTTTTTTGGTGTCGTTTTCTTCGTAGAGTGACCGGGATCCCAAATTAGTGCACCGCATCCCCTCGCATGGCTTGCTTCGCTCGCCATGCTTCGGGCATGGTGCCTTCGCTTCGCTCGGCACACTTTACCGTTCCAATCGTAGTCCACGTGGATCGTTAAGTATGAAAAAAATGTGAAAAACTCATGTCGACCTTTAGACCTGTCGACCTAGAAACCCTGTCGACCTTCCATCCATGTCGACCTAGTGACTGTCGACCTATAGTGGTCGACCTAAACATTGTCGACCTAGACACTGTCGATCTTCAGACCGGATCCCAGGAGGCAGACAAATGATCCTGTTCAGCCTTTCTTACTGTCTTTTAAACAGATTACAGCAACTGGGCATCATCCGCTGCTACATGCAGCATGCGTCCACTGGTAGATGCCACTGGCATTAAGCAGGAAATATGGATGTGGCATAAAAAGTTGTCATTCAGTCATGGTCTGACTGTTGTCAAATGTCGCCGCCTGGCATGTCGATAATGTGTTTTTGTCATTGATTTGTCCACTAACCATAAAATCAACTGTCAACATTCTGTCAGTGGCGACATTGTGAATGTCAACATTTGGACCAAGTCAACAATTTTGTGTGGATATTGCCAATGTATAGTAGGGAATAGCTGCAGGAAAATTAATGAAACAAAGAGCTAAATAAGTAAGATGAACACTTACACAGATAATGGTTTACATACTGTACATACTACTAAAAGATAAAAATGTGTTTTCAAGTGCACTTCCAGTTTATATAAACCGCTCTGTCCTTGTCTTTTTATTATATTCCGCAGCCATCAGTGTTAGAACAATGTTGAAAGGAGTAGCATTTATCAGGGAGATGCTGCATCGGATTATACTTATTGCAGCTGGTAACCACAGCAAGCCCTTGCCCCGTTCCTGTACATTGGCATTGGCCTCTGTAGCTATACACAGTAGCATGTCAAGCAGACTGTGGTGTCTACTGTATGTTTCCTTTGTAGCAATGCAGTATTTAAGGAAACAGATCAACGAAGCAGGTGCTTACATTTGGTGATACCTGCAATAACCCTAGTCTTGCAAACCTAAAGTAATGATGTCTGCTGAATCTCTTTATGCATCCTTTTACTTTCCTAAAATTTTATTGCTGTTTTGCATCCATATTTTTTGCAGTTTATCACACGGTTTACCACAAAATTAGAATATATTGTCTCTGAAACATAAACAAGAGCAGACGTTTATATACAATGTATAAACTGGAACAGGACAGTGAATTCTCCCACAAGCTCAGATGGAGAGTTAAATGTAATCAGGTCTGGGCGACGTGGACTCTCCAGCTCTTTTCTGAGCCGTAATATATCCGTATAGATAAGATTGGCATCAGCCAAACTGCTGTAACATACCCATCCCTGACCTTAGGCAGTAGGTAAAACTTTCATTTGAGTTATGCCCCTGTATGCAGTGTGGAAGACGTGTTTATATCTATAGTAACTGTCTTTAATCTCTTTGGAATATTTATAAAATAAAGCTTTCTTGTATAATAAACAGTGCCAGAGCTCGACTGCCAATAGACCACAACAAAGAAGGAATGGAAAGTCTTAAGGCTTGAGTTAGTGCAATTTAATGCACTTCCCTAAAATCCACCTTTTAAAATAGTAAGAAAGAAAAATAATAATCCTGTGCAGTTCATGTACTGAAATGTTTACATCATGTGAAAGACTTCTATATGCAGCAAGCTATAGTTTTGATTGTTACTATGTGTTGTTTAAGTCAATTCCTCGTACAGAGTCAGAGACGGCACCAACAATAAAATAGCTGGGATAATACAGTGTTTGACAAATATTCTAGTTAGGAATTGTGCTGCTCTATAATTCTACAGCTCTGCATGTAAATTAATATTTTTTTTAACACCTTTTCCTATGAAAGTTGGTGGCTCTGAAACCGTCTGTAACAATTCTTTTTTTGACAGGCGTATGGAGCCTATGGATAGGGATATGAAATATAGAAATGCTAGTCTTGTGTGGAGATGGTGTGATAACAGCTGCTATGTATGCTTTACAGTAGCTGACAGTGACAGAGCATTTCTGAGTGCGAAGCCTTCTGGAGTACAGTAGACAGTCTAGACAGCACTGCTGTATGCTGCAGTACTGTGGATTTAAACTCCTAATGAGAAAAGAGGAAGGAGGCAGAGAGGGAAAGGCATCAGAGGACAGAGAAACAGGCTTGCCTGAGATAAGGGGACAGTATATGTGACACAGAAATAGGCCAGACTCATTGTGATGGGTGTGGTAGGGCCTGATTACTGTATGATTACTATTTGGCTTTGCCGTGTCTTGAGCATTATTGTGTGTTAAACAATTCTGGCCTGTCAGTTTAGTGAGCTGTGTGACATTCATGCATTTTCTGTCGCAGCAGTTATTGGCCACTTTATTGTAGGTCAGCAGTCTATGTGTGGTACCTGGCAGTCTATACTTATTTCTTTTTTAATTAACGTGATCGTATGTGCAGCTGAACATTTTTATAAATCAGTCTTTGTCTCTGATAAGCTTTCAGCCTCCCAGTCATAAGCCATGGTATATACTGTATATTTGTAATTGTAAATTCATGCTCTTGAGGCTGAAAGACCTCTTAGGCACCATTAGCAATGTATATAACCATAAAGCAATGTAGCGTGTTACTACAAAGAGGAAGAGTGACCATGTACTCCACAAAGTTAAAATAATCCTAAGGAGAAAGGCTAGGATTGTCTATTTGTGGTGCACCGAGAGAAAGCAAATACAGGTTGAGTATCCCATATCCAAATATTCCGAAATACGGAATATTCCGAAATACGGACTTTTTTGAGTGAGAGTGAGATAGTGAAACCTTTGTTTTTTGATGACTCAATGTACACAAACTTTGTTTAATACACTAAGTTATTAATAATATTGTATTAAATGAACTTCAGGCTGTGTATATAAGGTGTATATGAAACATAAATGAAATGTGTGAATGTAGACACACTTTGTTTAATTCACAAAGTTATAAAAAATATTGGCTAAAATTACCTTCAGGCTGTGTGTTTAGGGTGTATATGTAACATAAATGCATTCTGTGCTTAGATTTAGGTCCCATCATCATAAGATCTCATTATGGTATGCAATTATTCCAAAATACGGAAAAATCAGATATCCAAAATACCTCCGGTCCCAAGCATTTTGGATAAGGGATACTCAACCTGTATAACATTTTCATTGAATAAAAGGAAATGAATCCTTAAAATCAGGTAAATTATAGTTGTAGGATAAGCGTTTAAAAGAAAATTGATGTAAAAAAAAAAGATCTATTAATGTGAATAGGAATCTTTTGTGTAAAAATGACTGGTATTATATAAATATTAATACATTTGTATGTATTTCCATATAATGCTTATCTCGCACACTGTAACTTATGTATTGCGTCTAAGTTACAGTAGGTGCCTTGTATCACGGCACTAGGAGAGTGGTGATTCGGGTTAGGGCCTTTTGGGCTAGCTCTGACAACTAGCATGTTGATGAAGCTGGATGGCCAACCATTTCTGCAGACCAGTAATGAGGATATCATGGACTGCCTGGAGATGGCAGTAGCAGTGTATAGCTGCACAGATGTTGATAGCTGAGAGTTTGTAGATATGCAAGGTGCAGGATTACACTATACAGGATACTTGAAGCAACACTCCAGGTTTTCAGGATTGCACTATGCTAGATTTCAGGATTGCACAATGCAGAATAGCAGGAAAGCCTAAGGCAGGATATCAGTATTGCACGATGCAGGCTAGAAGGATTGCAAAATGCAGAATAGCAGGATTGCTCAAATCAGGATGTTAGGATTGCATGATGCCGATTAGCAGGAATGCAGTATAGCAGACTAGAGCCTGGAGCCAAAAGTTGTACTGGCACAGGATTGCCAGTACCTATAAGTTTAAATAGGGCAAATTAGCCAATCATGTGACTGGACTTCCAGGTGATGTCATTACAAGATGGCAGCACTCATGATAGTAGTAGTAAGAACTGCTATGGAGGACTCCAGCCCTACTGCAGCAGCTGGAAGTCTAGCAGGTAAGTTTGAGGGGCACTCTGAGGGCAGCAATAGACTACGCCAAACCCGATAATGGGGCCCTGGAATCCGGTGTGTGTCGTACCTTGCTTGTTTATATAGCACTTTTCTCCCAATGCATTACTTTAAAAAAAGATACAGAATAAGCTTAACAGAAAAAAGAACAAAATAGTTGGGCTATTTATTTAGGAACAAAATGGACTTTAGTGAAATTCTTGAATGAACAGGTAAGTGGTGTCTGTTTTTAAAGGTTTCTAAAGTGGAGGCCTCTTGCACCATCCAAGGCAGCTAGTTCCATAAAGATAGCGCAATAAACTCCCAAATGAATTGAGAAATTCTAGGTACTGTTAATAGACCTTCATCTACAGATCGCAGTAAGGAATTGGAAACTGCTTCAAGTACTTTGGGCCCTGAGTTTGAAACTCAGTAAGCCAATCTGGAAAAAAAAAATTGCCATTTTGCAGGCAGCAAGTGAATGGAATAGAGAATGAGTGTTTGTATTTGTGTCGGGAATGGGGCTGGTTGGTTAATAGCCTGGCAGCTGCATTTTCTACCAGCTGCAAGTAGTGCAATTATTTTGCTGGAAGATGAAAAATGAGGATTTGATTGCAGCTGATACCTGATGTTAAGTGTCAAGTCACCATCCATGATAACACCATGATTCAGCACATATTCAATGTTTTGCAATTCTGTACACCCAAGTGTAAGTCCAGTTGGTTGGCTATGCTGCAGTCTTATCATTTGATGCTGAGTTCCTATAATAATGACCTCTGTTTTATTAGAATTCAGTCTCAGCCATCTGGGACTCCTCCCCTCCTGGATCTCCGCTAGGTAACCATTTAGGGTTGTCATTGGGTTTACAGTAGCCAAAGTGAAGTGCAGGTACAGTTGTATATCATCTTCATAGCAGTGGTTCACCAGACCATGAATTGATACCAAAGTAACCTGGACTTGTTCAATCTAATTTGCTAGAACTTGTAGAAATATGACTTGCTATGGGCAGTTGTTCAGCAGTGCATGAACTGATTTTGCCTACAGGAGCAAAAAGACTCCCAGTGCACCATTTACAACTGCATGAGCCATGGTTCTTATGTGTCTAGCGGTGAGTTTGGCAGCAGACAAATTAGTTTCCTTATTCCAATGAGCTTCAGCCTTAACCTGAGTCACAAAGACTAAATAGTTTTTACTCGTAATGTAGTTACACGTTCATAGACTGTATCTATTTATGTTTATAGTACATGTATAGTTACAAAGGCAATCAGCATAGAATACAGTATGCAATAAACAGTTTACTCTGTTCTTTTATATGAGCATTTATACATTACACACCATTATAAAACATGAGTGTCTTCTACTTTTTGTGCCTTTTATAGTCTCCAATAATGCACACTTTTTATAGTACAATGTTGCAATCAAAAGACAGCCAAGCCTGGTTGTGCGACATATACTAGATATATTTAACGTGTCACGTGTGGTTTTTTTTGTTTCTCTAACGTCCTAGAGGATGCTGGGACTCCGTAAGGACCATGGGGATAGACGGGCTCCGCAGGAGACATGGGCACTTTAAGAAAGACTTTGGATCTGGGTGTGCACTGGCTCCTCCCTCTATGCCCCTCCTCCAGACCTCAGTTTTATACTGTGCCCAGTGGAGACTGGGTGCATTTCAGGGAGCTCTCCTGAGTTTCCTGTAAAGAAAGTATTTTAGTTAGGTTTTTTATGTTCAGGGAGCCTGCTGGCAACAGACTGCCTGCATCGAGGGACTGAGGAGAGAGAAACAGACCCACTTCTCTGAGGGGGGCACATAATTGGCGCATATACATACTTGAAAAGCGCTACTGGGTAAACATTCTGTGTTTTTTCCTGGGTCATATAGCGCTGGGGTGTGTGCTGGCATACTCTCTCTGTCTCTCCAAAGGGCCTGGTGGGGAACCTGTCTTCAGAAAAGAGCTTCCCTGTGTGTGTGTGTGTGTGTGTGTGTGTGTGTGTGTGTGTGTGTGGTGTGTCGGTACGCGTGTGTTGACATGTTTGAGGTTGAAGGCTCACCTAAGGAGGAGGGGGAGTGTATGAATGTAAGGTCTCCGTCGGCAGCGCCGACACCTGACTGGATGGATATGTGGAATGTTTTAAGTGCTAATGTTAATTTATTGCACAAAAGATTAGACAAGACTGAAGCTAGGGTACAGTCAGGGAGTCAACCCATGTCTGTCCCAATGTCGCCGGGACCTTCGGGGTCTCAGAAGCTCCCACTATCCCAAATAGTAGACACAGATACCGACACGGATTCAGATTCCAGTGTCGACTACGATGATGCAAAATTACAGCCAAAAGTAGCTAAATGTATTTGATATATGATTATTGCAATAAAACATGTTTTGCATATCACAGAGGAACCCCCTGTCCCTGACACGAGGGTACACATGTATAAGGGAAAGAAACCTGAGGTCACCTTTCCCCCCTCACATGAGCTGAACGAATTATGCGAAAAAGCGTGGGAAACTCCAGACAAAAAACTGCAGATTCCCAAAAGGATTCTTATAGCATATCCTTTCCCACCAAAGGACAGAATACGGTGGGAATCCTCCCCTAGGGTAGACAAGGCTTTGACACGCTTATCAAAAAAGATAGCGCTCCCATCCCAAGATACGGCTACCCTCAAGGATCCTGCTGACCGCAAGCAGGAGGTTACCTTGAAGTCCATTTACACACATTCTGGTACATTACTCAGACCGGCAATTGCGTAGGCCTGGGTTTGTAGTGCTGTAGCAGCATGGACAGATTCCTTATCAGCGGATATGGAGACCCATGATAAGGATACCATATTAATGACCCTAGGGCATATAAAAGATGCTGTCTTATATATGAGGGATGCTCAAAGAGACATTAGTTTACTGGGTTCCAGAATAAACGCTATGTCTGTTTCTGCTAGGCGAGTCTTATGGACCCGACAGTGGACAGGTGATGCCGACTCAAAGAGGCATATGGAGTTTTTGCCTTACAAGGGTGAGGAATTGTTTGGAGAGGGCCTCTCGGACCTCGTCTTCACAGCTACGGCAGGTAAATCAAATTTTTTGCCTTATATTCCCTCACAATCTAAGAAAGCGCCTCATTATCAAATGCAGTCCTTTCGTTCAAATAAAAGCAAAAGAGTACGTGGATCGTCCTTTCTTGCCAGAGGTAAGGGCAGAGGGAAAAAGCTGCACAACACAGCTAGTTCCCAGGAACAGAAGTCCTCCCCGGCCTCTGCAAAATCCACCGCATGACGCTGGGGCTCCCCTGAGGGAGTCTGCTCCAGTGGGGGCACGTCTTCGACTTTTCAGCCACATCTGGGTTCACTCACAGGTGGATCCCTGGGCAATAGAAATTGTTTCCCAGGTATACAAGCTGGAATTCGAAGAGGTGCCTCCTCGCCGGTTTTTCAAATCGGCGCTACCGACTTCTCCCCTGGAAAGGGAGATAGTGTTACATGCGATTCACAAATTGTGTCTTCAACAAGTGGTGGTCGAGGTTCCCCTGCTTCAAATAGGGAAGGGGTACTACTCAACTCTGTTTGTGGTCCCGAAACCGGATGGTTCGGTCAGACCCATTTTGAATTTAAAATCCCTGAACCTTTACTTAAAAAGGTTCAAATTCAAAATGGAATCGCTCAGAGCGGTCATCGCCAGCCTGGAAGGGGTGGATTTTATGGTATTCCTGGACATAAAGGATGCATACCTGCATGTACAGGATTGTCATTACCAATTTCAGACGTTGCCGTTTGGGCTTTCCACGGCCCCGAGAATTTTCACCAAGGTAATGGCGGAAATGATGGTGCTCCTGCGCAAGCAGGGTGTCACAATTATCCCGTACTTGGACGATCTCCTCATAAAAGCGAGATCACGGGAAAAGTTGCTGAACAGCGTATCACTTTCACTGAAGGTGTTACAGCGACACAGCTGGATTCTCAATATTCCAAAGTCGCAGCTGAATCCTACGACTCGTCTGCCCTTCTTGGGCATGATTCTCGACACAGACCAGAAAAGGGTTTTTCTTCCGATAGAAAAAGCGCAGGATCTCATGACTCTAGTCAAGAACCTGTTGAAGCCAAAACAAGTGTCAGTACATCATTGCACTCAAGTCCTGGAAAAAATAGTGGCGACGTACGAAGCCATTCCCTTCGGCAGGTTCCATGCAAGGACTTTCCAATTGGACCTATTGGACAAATGGTCCGGGTCACATCTGCAAATGCATCAGGGGATCACCATGTCCCCCAGGGCCAGGGTATCTCTCCTGTGGTGGCTGCAGAGTGCTCACCTTCTAGAGGGCCGCAGGTTCGGCATTCAGGTTTGGATCCTGGTGACCACGTACGTGAGCCTCCGAGGTTGGGGAGCAGTCACACAGGGAAGAAATTTCCGAGGCCTTTGGTCAAGTCAAGAGACTTGTCTTCACATCAACATCCTGGAACTAAGGGCCATATACAACACCCTACGTCAAGCGGAGACCTTACTTCGCGACCGACCAGTTCTGATCCAGTCAGACAACGTCACCGCAGTAGCTCATGTAAACCGCCAGGGCGGCACAAGGAGCAGAGTGGCGATGGCGGAAGCCACCAGAATTCTTCGCTGGGCGGAGAATCATGTAAGCGCACTGTCAGCAGTGTTCATTCCGGGAGTGGACAACTGGGAAGCAGACTTCCTCAGCAGACACGACCTGCATCCGGGAGAGTGGGGACTTCATCAGGAAGTCTTCGCACAGATTGCAAGTCGGTGGGGACTGCCCCAAATAGACATGATGGCGTCCCGTCTCAAAAAGCTACAAAGGTATTGCGCCAGGTCGAGAGATCCTCAGGCGGTAGCGGTGGACGCCCTAGTGACACCGTGGGTGTTCCAGTCGGTCTATGTATTTCCTCCTCTTCCTCTCATACCCAAGGTGTTGAGAATAATAAGAAAAAGAGGAGTGAGAACAATACTCATTGTTCCGGATTGGCCACGAAGGACCTGGATAACCGGATCTGCAGGAAATGCTCACAGAATATCCGTGGCCTCTTCCTCTAAGACAGGTCCTGTTGCAACAGGGTCCCTGTCTGTTCCAAGACTTACCGCGGCACCGTTTGACGGCATGGTGGTTGAACGCCGGATCCTAGCGGAAAAAGGTATTCCGGATGAGGTCATTCCTACACTAATAAAGGCTAGGAAGGACGTGATATCTAAACATTATCACCGAATATGGCGAAAATATGTTTCTTGGTATGAGGCCAGGAATGCTCCTACGGAAGAATTCCATCTAGGCCGTTTTCTTCACTTCCTACAAACTAGAGTGAATTTGGGCCTAAAATTAGGCTCCATTAAAGTTCAGATTTCGGCCCTATCCATTTTCTTTCAAAAGGAATTGGCCTCTCTACCTGAAGTACAGACTTTTGTGAAGGGAGTACTGCATATTCAGCCTCCTTTTGTACCTCCGGTGGCACCTTGGGACCTTAATGTGGTGTTAAGTTTCCTTAAGTCACATTGGTTTGAACCACTTAGAACAGTGGAGTTGAAATATCTCACTTGGAAGGTGGTCATGTTGTTAGCCTTGGCTTCGGCTAGGCGAGTTTCAGAATTAGCTGCTTTATCACATAAAAGCCCCTATCTGGTTTTCCATATGGATAGAGCGGAATTGCGGACCCGTCCTCAATTCCTACCTAAGGTGGTCTCATCCTTTCATATGAACCAACCTATTGTCGTCTGTGGCTACACGTGACTTGGAGGATTCCGAGTCCCTTGATGTGGTCAGGGCTTTGAAAATATACGTGGCCAGAACGGCTAGGATCAGAAAAACAGAAGCACTGTTTGTCCTGTATACAGCCAACAAGGTCGGCGGCCCTGCTTTAAAGCAGACTATTGCTCGCTGGATCTGTAACACGATTCAGCAGGCGCATTCTACGGCAGGATTGCCGTTACCAAAATCGGTTAAGGCCCATTCCACAAGGAAGGTGGGCTTGTCTTGGGCGGCTGCCCGAGGGGTCTCGGCACTACAGCTGTGCCGAGCTGCTACTTGGTCGGGGTCAAACACCTTTGCAAAGTTCTATAAATTTGATACCCTGGCTGAGGAGGACCTCCTGTTTGCCCAGTCGGTGCTGCAGAGTCATCCGCACTCTCCCGCCCGTTTGGGAGCTTTGGTATAATCCCCATGGTCCTTACGGAGTCCCAGCATCCTCTAGGACGTTAGAGAAAATAAGATTTTAAACCTACTGGTAAATCTTTTTCTCGTAGTCCGTAGAGGATGCTGGGCGCCCGTCCCAAGTGCGGACTACTTCTGCAAAACTTGTATATAGTTTTGCTTACATAAGGGTTATGTTATAGTTTTCATCAGTCTTGGACTGATGCTATGTTGTTTTCATACTGTTAACTGGTTAGTATATCACAAGTTATATGGTGTGGCTGGTTTGAATCTTGCCCTTGGATTAACAAAAATCCTTTTCTCGTACTGTCCGTCTCCTCTGGGCACAGTTTCTCTAACTGAGGTCTGGAGGAGGGGCATAGAGGAAGGAGCCAGTGCACACCCAGATCCAAAGTCTTTCTTAAAGTGCCCATGTCTCCTGCGGAGCCCGTCTATCCCCATGGTCCTTACGGAGTCCCAGCATCCTCTACGGACTACGAGAAAAAGATTTACCGGTAGGTTTAAAATCTTATTTTTAATTATTATTATCTTGTTTTATAATCTTTGCTCAGAGAATCCTAACGTTATATAACACATAGATACTATAGGGTATATTCAATTGAAGTTGGAGTTCTCCGACGGAGAGGATCCGACATGGCACTATTCAATGCTGGCCGTCCGCCGATCCACGTGTTTTCCGACAGTGCTATTTTTTTTCGACAGTCAAAAAAACTGCACTTTCATTGAATAGGTCAAATGAGTATTCGACCTAAAAACTGTCAAAATGCAGTTTTTAAGACTGTCTGAAAAACGGCACCAATTGAATACCCCCCTATATAGTGTTTGATTTACAGTAAAGCTGTAATGTCTAATTTAATAAGTCAATTCCACTTTCCATTATCAAACGATATCTTTTGAGTGCTTATATATAGAGGTCAAGCAGAAGTGAAGTATTAACAGGGTAGTAAATATTGTTTTAAGTGCTTTATAATTATATTGAAGTTTGGTGAAAAATAGATATTCCTGAAAAATGAGCACAATAAACTCAAAATAAAAGTTAAATAAAAGAAAATGTATTTGTCCGTGAAGCATGATGATACGCTATTAATGGCGGCATCCTATTAGCCGTTGTAATTGACCATGGCTAAAATTCTCATCCAGGACTATCCTAGTAGTGCCGATGCAGCTATCGTGGATTTTGTTTCGCCTGCCTTAGGCAGGCAAAACGAATTGCCCAGAAACAGCCCTGTTTTCAAGCAAAAACGGTTCTGATTCTCACAAAATCACACAGGTTTCACTGAACCGGTTTTGTTTTTGTGAGAGAGGGCATTTTTTTTGCGGGCAATCTAATAGGATTCAATAGCCTGTAAAAAAGGATTGGTGACGCATTAGGAAGACTCACGAAAAACATCTGCGTCAAATGGGAACATCATGCTGTTTCTAAAATAATTATCTATCATCTTCGTGATAACTGCTTTTAAATATATTTTATTTAAAGAAAAACAAAAACCTCCAAAGTTTTGTCAACACCAGTGCTTGTAACCTAGGCTGGAAGCAGAATAATCAGGTGGGTAAACAGTGCTCATCCATCAGTCTATGAAACAGACCCAAAGCTTTGGGATTTGGGAGTACTGTTGCAAATAATAGGCTCTGGGCCTGTTCCACTAATCAGTACAGAGTTGCTTTGATGTGATTTGTCAGGGAGTGGCAAAGCATCTCTGCATAATTGCAGATAGTGTTAAGATACCGTATGGGGTTGCAATACCAGTAAAGCAGGGTACACACTGGAGTGATGTTGGGCCGATATGCCGTGTCGTAACGGCATATCACCTACATCGCTCAGTGTGTACGCAGGATTATGTACTCCCACTGGTCACCAGCGACTGTCTTTTGTCGTCCGTGTTACACATCAAACCTAGCGATATCGCTAGCAATTTTGTGCCTTGTGTGCCATGTGTACAGCTAACCAAACGACAAATGAATAATTGTAGCAATTTTATGTCCCCTTCATGCTACTCCCTAGAACGGAGTGGCATGAAGGTTGTTCTAGTGTGTACAGGAGCAACTATACATCGCTAGTGACATAAGGATACAATATATTCTTAGGTCTTCAGCAGTATTGCAGTGTGTATGCTCAATATCGCATGTTCTGGGCTCAGGGGAAATCATCAGTAACGACGATTGCAGGACACTCCAGTGTGTACCCAGCATAACTAAGTCATATTGCTACAGTGTAATTCATTGATAATGTAGGCCTGCATGAGTCACAGTTACTGTACTTGGACTGGGATTGCACGCCCCTTCTCTCGCTTAGTCTATCTCTCCAGGCGTTGGGTGGTGCATTGCTGGATGCAAGCCTCTCTACCTTCCCTCATATGCATGTTAATGGGAGCAAGTTTACCTATTTAAGCCATGCAAACTGGTGTAACACTCACTCCGTATCCGGCAACTACTTTTTGTCAGGTACTTCTAGGTCACCATAAAGAAAAAAGAAACAGAAAAGAAAATCTAAATGTATTCTTAAAGAAAAGCAGAAAAAAGAAAATCCTTGCTGGAAACCTGTGTAAGGTGAGGATTCCCCTGTATTTCAGTCCCATCACTTTGCCTGCCTAAAATAAAAAGCATGTCCCAGTTTGAGAGACTAGAATGGCCTGACTAGTGACCATGGCAAACGGTTTAAAACCACAGGGAGAAAATGTGAAGGTTTCTACAAGATAAACAAAGTGAAATGCTTGAAAATCACATCACGTGTTTAATACAATACAGGCTATGTTTCTGGGGATTTTCAAAGAATCTGACTTGTATAAAAACTAAATCTTGTACTAATTATCCACCAAAGATTGGATACTGTATTTCTTCCCCATGCACATTGTGCTATGTAGTGACCTGGCACAGTACTGTTCATGTGTGTGCAGGTACAGTATAACGAGTCAGTCTTCTGTAAAAGCAGGCAGGATCAACGGGGGGAGAGCATGCTCTGTTTTACATTAGTTCTCATTTGCTACAGTGTTCTGCCTTTGAATTGCTTCTGAGCCACAGTATCTGGCAGGGCTGAGTGGAAGTCATTTAAGGACAACTACTCATTCTGGATTTCTGCCATGTACAGTATACTTGATGATACTGAACAAAGCAGTATGAATCAGGATTATTTACATAGTGTCAATGTCTGTTTCAAATGAACCAACAGGATAAATAGAGCAGCTTTTGTTAATGTACAGTATACAAAACCCCACTTTTACTAACAAATATTATTTTTGTAAAAAGGGAAAAAAAGGGGTTTGTGTTTTCTTTTTATGTTGACCTTTTCGAATTCCGTTGTTTGCCTAGTCACTGGAGATTAAGACACATGAAGAATATTTAGCATAACCTACATCTGTAGTTTTTAATGGTGTCTTTGTGTAACTGCATTAACCCTTCAGACTTGAGGTGGATATTCAGCATTTTTTGTTAAAGACAGAAGGTTTCCATGTTTGCATTTTGTAGCACTAAGGGGGTAATTCAGAGTTGATTGTAGATGTGCTAAATTTAGCAGATCTACGATCATTTAATCTGACGTGGGGGGACGCCCAGCACAGCCCCCCCGCACAGGTACAAAAGCATCTCACGCCAGCGATGCTTTTTACCTGACGAGTAGCTCCCTGCCAGCGCGGCTAATTGCTGTGTCCCGGGTCGCAGCGGTTGCGTGATGTCACGCAGCCACCGCGGCCCACCCACCCCAATGGTCCGGACACGCATCCATTGTCTGGACAGCGCCCCGCCCACGCCTCCTCCCGTCCCTCGACCGCCTCTGTCTGTCAACTCGCATCTCACTGACTGCACATAGTAATTCAGACTGCGATTGCTGCTGCAGCGATGTAGTCTGAATGACCTAAGCTGTGATAGATGCAGTGCATGCTGATGATGATGTGGGGGCTTCAATTTCCTTGTGGGGACTGCACATAGCGACACTTCTTTCTGTTTATAATATTTTGAAAATGCGCTAGTAAGGTTATCGTCTACTCAGGGAGTTTGCAGAATAGTATATGTTGTCTTGATTGTCTGTGTAGGTGGGAAACGCTGGGGGCGAACAAATATTATTGATTTAAGATTTTGCGAACAGAGTGGCCTTCAATGTTTGTATTAACAGCATTTGATGTTTTTGTATTCATTACGTAAGCGTGTACAATACAGGAGAAGATTCTGGTGGTTTGTTGAAGGAAAAGGAATGTAATACACGTTTCTTCATTTTTTTTTTTTTTTCATTTTTTTTTTCTGTCCTCGTCTGACTGCTGTTCTATTGTTTTTTTTTTTTTTCTGATGCTCTTTTCCTTACAGTACTGGAGCAAGGCATGACCAGCCCTACTCTGCAGACCACATGTAAGCTAAACTTTTGTGCTTGGAGGGTGAGATGCAAATTAAATAGTCACCCCATGTGGATGAATATGCAATTCAGGAAGTCGGAAGTAAGATAGGGACTGGTTTGCTGGTGGATGGCTCCAAGCCTTTAATCTGTCAGTGGAGAAGATGATTACATTAATGCCTAATGTTTACCAGACGCGGATGAACAAGGCAAGAATACCTAAATGTACAGTAAAAGGAAATATTTGAATATATTTCTGATTTTACATTTTACTTTGATTTCAGATGATGTTTTAATAATATTTATGTACTACTGATATATAAATATATTAAATCATAGTTACACGTCTCTGTATTGCTTAAATCATAGATGCATCATTTTTTACATTGTCACTGTTATATAATAAGGTCTCTATTTCCTATCAATGCAGGATTGTTTTTAGATGCCTCGCATGAGCATGCCTCTAATACTGAGACACTAACATTTATTTATCATAGTTTTTAAGAGCCAGTGGCTCTTAAGATATTTTTTTAACTCATAATTCAGTATTTGCAGATTGAAAAAAAAAAAAACCCCAAAGTTGGAAAATGATCTTTGCATATAGTTTTTTAACACCACAGACTAACACTTTGTAGGGGTGGCACTTGATATATCGGCTTTCGGGATCCCGGCACTCAGCATACCAGCACCGGAATCCCAACCGTCGATATACTGACAACTATTCTCCCTCTTGGGTTGTCCACGACACCCCTGGAGGGAGAATTTATGCACACCACCATGACCGCAGCGTGGCGAGCCTGCAAGGGGCTCTTTTGCACTCGCCCCTCTGCTGGCATTCCGGCAGTCTGGATCCCGGCAAATCATGCTACACCCATTTGGTAGAACCACCTTTTGCTGCAATAATGGCTCTATTCATGTAAGCTTCTACCAGGTTTGCACACAGTTTGGGATTTTTGCCTGTTCATCATTGTAGATTTGCTGCAGATTGTTCAGTTTGATTGGATTGATGCTAATAAACTGCAATTTCAAATTGTGCCACAGGTTTCAATTTTATTGAAATCTGGAAATTGACTTGGCCAATGTAGAACATTCTCTTTTGTTTTGTTTAATCACGCCAGTGGTGCTTTGGCCTTAAGCTTGGGTCATTGTCCTGTGGAAAGGTGAACTTTCTCCCAAGCTTTAGTTTTCTAGCAGACTTAAGGATGTAGTTTCTCCCTGTATTTTACATGATCAGTCCTTTAATTTTAACTAGATGCCTAGTCCTCGCTGAGGAAAAGTATCCCCACAACATGATTCTGCTATTTCCATACTTTGCTGTTGAGATGGTGGCATGGTTGTTCGAAGTGTGAGTTGTATCAGGTGGGAAAAGAGCTTCAGTAAACAGTTGGGTTATCAGTTATACATCACAAATTATCTTTCATACTTTGTCCTTCATATCAGGTTTCTCATAACTCACCATTCATAAGTCTTCTTTCTTGTCCCTCTGTCCTCATTATTCATTGTTACTCACTTATCACACTTTGCACATTACTTATCATACACACATCACACTCTTGTTTGATCCTGGCATATAATGAGATTTGGGTCTGACAAATGATTGTCGTAAAATAAATACTGTCCATAAGTGAAGCTTGGAATTTACTTTAATATTACTGCATTGGTTGGTGTTCTCAGTTTGCCCTCTGAAAAACAATTTATAGGGACGTACAATATCAAAACATCTTTATTTTTTTGTCTTTTTTTTTTTTTTTTGCATCTATTTTTAGCTCTGTATTGACACAGATAATGATTTGCTTACAGCTATAGAGCAAGTGCAGACAGGGGTTTGCTCACATAATGTTTCCTAAACTCCAATCCGTGGTCTTATGCAGTTGTTTATTGTCAAACTTAGTTGACAAGCCATCTCCTGTGAAAATGTTTATGGGTCCCTGTTATATAATCTTAACGGCTGTTCGTTTGTAAGGAATCCGTTTGTTTAATACCTACATTGTAAGCATTTTAACGGTCATTGTAGCATTAGAATGACTTTGTCAAAAGCAGCGCCTATCTCTTATGCATCCCAACCATTGCTGAAATTACTCATTAATCTGTTTGAGGATGTTTTTGTTTAGGATGCTCCCCCAAATCTATTAAGCCTTTACAAGAGATAAAGTTGAGACGCATAAGGAGTGATAAAGTACCAGCCAATCAGCTCCTAACAGCCATGTCACAGGCTGTGTTTGAAAAATGACATTTAGGAGCTGATTGGCTGGTACTTTATCACTCCTTATGCATCTCACCTTTATCTCTTGTAAAGGCTTAATACATTTGGGCCTCTGTCACTTTATTTATCAGTTACGAGTGCACACATGCATCTAAAGATATATTGCATTTCTTTAAAGATCTATAAATGTATACTGAAAGTACTGTAGTGTGACACCAGAAAAGCCAGCATGTTATAAAATTACAGACAGGCAATCTAGAATTTTTGTGTGTGATTGTTTCACCATTAAGTGTCAGTGTTGATGCTTCCGTTCTTCTATTAGAAATACTCATATAAATAAAGATAACTGTGAAGGCATACATGGTTCGCTATGCATGTTGCATTATTCCATATACGTTATAGAAAAACGACTAAAGTACCATCACTGTCATATTTTTCCTTTTTACATTTATCTCCTATTATACCTAGATTATTGTGGCGCATCCAGCATAGCAATTAGACACACACACACACACACACACACACACACACACACACACACACACACACACACACACACACACACACACTCTTACACTTCATGGATGGTCTAATGGTTAGCGTTACTGCCTCACAGCACTGAGATCATGGGTTTCATTCCTACCATGACCCTAATTGAGTGGCGTTTGTATATTCTCCCTGTGCTTATGTAGGTTTCGTCCCACAATCCAACAATAGACTGGTAGGTTGAAAGGTTCCTGACAAAATGAACCCTAGTGTATGCGTGTACATGTGATTTAGGGCAGAATAGATAGGCCAAGTGGTTCTTATCTGCCGTTGAATTCTAGGTGTCAAATTTTGTGTGTCCTTTTTCACTGGTTTATTGGTAAATGCCGATATACTGTATTTATTTCTGAAAATATAATGTCTTTATCATTTTGCACTTAAAAATACATTAAAAACGGGCTTTCTTTGTGTCCGTTGTTTCCACTATAATCAACATTACAGCAACAATGATGATGAAAGTGTCTATAGGGTGTTTTATATTGTGTTCACGGACATTAGCAAAAAGTAAAAAAAAAAAAAGTCCATAGTTGTTGTTGTCCTCCATTAAGGGAACTGCTGCCACCTTTTTCACCACAGATAAACTATTTTATTCAGTATTATCAGTAGCCTGAGGAATCTACAGGATGGAGCTAGTTTTTCAGCATTCCTGATAACCAATAGGTAGGTAACCTCAGCTCCCTAGGTCCTGGGGGAAATTAAGGCGGTTCTCTTCTTTTTTGTGCTACCCCCCTATACCCAATATCTCTTTATGTAACCTGTGCATTTTCTCGTAGTGCTAAATGATTCCTAGCTACCCAGTATTCACATACAAAGCATAAAACAGATGTGTTGTATTTGCATCACAAAGGTGAGAGGAATACTGTACAATATCTGTGCCATGCACTGTACACTTTTCCAAGGCTGCTATAGATGTCATAGCAAGCTGAGAGTAGAGGTTGGGTTGAAGCAAATACAATACTATACACCTGTTTAGGGAACTGATGTTTCTTTTTTTTTTTCTTAGTGAAGGTTCCCACAAATTCACAATTTCTATTGGTCAATATGCTCAATAAGGGCATGAAAAAGTAAAAAAAAAAAAAATCTGTTATTGATTGACATTATGTTATACTTATGGCTGTATATTTATGGTTGCCTATTATTAGGACTTGCTTTAGGTGAGTATCGTACAGATGACTCTTTAAAGACACGAGGGCAGGATGTATCAAAGTTAATTCTTTGGGGCTGCAGGCGGATGGCGACACATGTGTAATAGTACTCTATTCTATTCAACCTCAAATACTATGTTACTATTATTCTGCAAGTATGTAGAATCATCACAACTTAAAACAGGTTGAACACGATGGGCAATTTGCCTCTATTCAACCTCAAATACTATGTTACTATATTACTCCCAGGTCATAAACCTGAAAGTCCTCTCTATGCAAGGGACAGTCATTCTTGAAAGAGTTGTCCCTGCAGGTAGGTGTATCTACATGCCGATTATCACAGATGCCGGTATGCAGACAAAAGATGGCATGTTAAAAAAAATTGATACATCTTGCCCTCAAGGTGGGTACACACTAGCGACATCGCCTAGTGTTTCCCCCTCCCGGCCCATGCCGCCCGTCGTGGGCATACATACCGTCTATCGCTAGCGATATTGCACAGTGACGTCATGCCGCTGCTGGGTTGTGCATGCAGTTTCAGCTAATGAGTCCAAATTGAACTGCATGTACGGCCGACACCGAGGTTCATTATCTACCCTTGGGGCCACACATTGGCTGTCTTCAGTAGCATACACACTGGGCAGTATAGTAAACGTTATCGCTCGGGAGGGTAAAAATGAGCTATATCGATTACTATATCGCCTAGTGTGTATGCACCTTCGTCACTCTTTCTGCTTATATAAGTTTGGTAAAAAAAAAACTAAAAAAATCTCATCTAAGTAATATCTTGAGTCTACAGGGTTAAATGTTTACTCTTGTTCACCCTGACTCTAATTAGGATTCGCTTTTAGATTTTGGGATATCTGAGAAGAAATGTAACAGTCACACTTGGACCTCATGCTCCGTAACATGAAATAGTGCAGCTAGTGTGACAGACCATGTGCTTGTGTGTGTTAGATTGCCATGATGTTACAGTTAATGAATTTTGGAATTCATAGGGTGTGTCTTTTCAGTTGTGAATGTAGAAAATACATATTTGGATAAATCACAATATTGCATTATCCATGCGCCTGTCTCATTGGTTCTGCTCCAGCAACTCTGTCACAAGGTTCCATGTGGGTAATAAGATTTTACTATGCAACGATATCTGCTCCACATATAGGTCATTTCATCAATATTTACCTCTTGTATTCTTATTTTACCTCATAACACACCTGGCAGGTCCAGTCCTCCATTAAAGTTTCTAATTGCTTATGTAATTGAGCAAAAGTACAAACAATCTGCTTGAATTAGAGACAAACCTTCAAAATTTCTTTCAAAGAGCCAGAAATTTAGCAGGCTTTCTTGTCTGTGTTAATTAAGCTTCTAGCTAATTGAGCAATTTACCATTGGAGAAAGAAGAAAGTTCCTAAAAAAACTAGACATGAAACAAGTTTTTTTTTTTTTCCTTTTTAAGTATTTTCTGCTGCATGATCATTATCTTGTAAGATCTGGATATATACATTTTACATCTAAGCATGTTTTTCAAGATTGATTCAGCTTAGATGGTGGAAAATCAGTGAATATTGTAAGTTAACTATTGATTTGCTATCAGTGCTTTGTTTTGTTAATTTCCGTATATCATATATTTATTACCGAAAAGTTGTTTTTTCCCCCCAAAAACGTTTCTTCTTTGTGACCATAAAAAGTTGCAAGTATTTTTAGTGGGGTGTTTCAATTCCTAGACCAGCCCAAACTGTATAGCAAATTATGACACATATGATGCCCTTGTTAAAGACTGAATTGACTTGTATTTACTTTAACAACACTGTCTGTATTAGAGGACTACTAAGCCAAAATTCCAGATGGCATACTGTGTGTTACAATGTACTGTGTATATACATTGGTGTGTACATATGTCAAATGTACAATGGTAAGCATATTAGGAACTATTAAAGTGGCCATACACTTTGCAATTACTAATGAGATGTTGAACATCTCATTAGTAATGCGTAAGGTTGGGTGGTGATTGCAATCTGAACTTGTGTGTTCAGTAGTCACTGAGTAGTGCAGCCATATCTGCCTGTGTTAGGTATTTGTGAACGTTACTGCTAGCTTGTTTATATCAGAAAATTGGTCTAAATATGTTGAAAGTTATAATGGTCATATGCTATAATTTTAGCATTTAGATGTTTAACTGTTCAGAAAAATACACATGATTGTCATCCTTTATTTGTATGGTGCCACAAGGGGTCCACAGAAACCAAAGTTTTGGTGCCCATGTTGGCAGTGGGAGAAGGAAAAGCACTAGAGGGACGAGGGCCCTGCTCATGAAAGCTTACAATATGAATGAGTGGGAGACACAGGGGTGACACAGAGGGAAGAGACTGTGAACATGGAGCAGTAGGCAGTAGTTTAGGATGAGAGCTGGTAGGCTTTGATAAAGATGTGGGTCTTATGAGACTGAAGTTTTGTGAAGTCTGATAGGGAGATCAAAAGAGTTCAGTTGTAGGTAGTAGCATGGGCAAAATCTTGGGAAGCAGGAGTGAGCGAAAGTAATCATTTGTGAGAGGAGGTAACATTCATTTGTGGAGCAAAGTGAGCAGGAAGAGGAGGGGAGTACTGGGTGAAGGCTTTATAAGCGAATGTGTGGCGTTTGAATTTGGTTCAGATGGGTATGTGGATCCTGTATAGGACTTGTAGGAGTGGGGAGGTAGACATAGTACGTTTGAAGAGGAAGATGAGTCGGGCAGCAACACGGAGGACAGATTGGAGTGGAGAGGGGTGGGAGACAGGGAGGCCTTATAAGGAGTTTATAGTAATCCAGTCAAGAGATGGCCAGTGATTAGATGAGGGTCTTCGTTGCCTCCAGGTTGAGAAAATGTCTGATCCTGGAGATATTTCTGAGATGGAAAATTAAGAACTGTGAAAGGTGCTGAATGTGATTTGAAGGAGAGGGAGGATTTGAGGATAACTCCCAAGACAGTGCACTTGGGGACTTGAAGAGATGGTGATTCTGTCAATAGTTCATTAAATTGAGGGAGGTTTTTCAGAAGGCTCTGAAGATCAGTCTTAGACATGTTATGTTTTAGAAAGCGCTGGGACATCTAGGAAAAAATAGCAGAGAGACAGCTGGACAGAGGGGGAAGATCTGAGTGTCATGAGTGTAGAGATATTGGAGACCAAATGAGGTTACAAGCTAAAGAGCATCTGAAAAGGGAGATTAGAAGAGGTCTAAGAAGAAAACCTTGGGGGACACGTGGTGGAGAAGTGGAGTCATGAGAGGAGATGAAGAAAGAACGATATGAAAGATTGGACAGCCAGGAAAGGGCAGTATCACACAGACTGACAGTGTGCAGGATTTGAAAGGGGAGAGGGTAGTCTATAGTGTCAAAAGATGAAGAGAGGTGGTTCTTTGATTTTGTTGCAAGAATGTCATTGCTGACTTAAGTGAGGGTTTTTTCTGTGGAGAGGATGAAAGCCAGACTGAAAAGTGTCAAGAAGGTAGCCGAAGGGAAAAACAGATGGTAGCTGTAGAAAATCTGCTGAAGGAGTTTAGAGGCAAAGTGAAGGAGAGAAATGGGTGTAATAAAAGGAGTATCTGTATTAATGGTGGGGTATTTTTAAGAATGGGGGAGAAAAGGTTTTGCTTGAATGAAGAGGGGACAACCTCTGATGAGATGGAAAGATTGAAAGCCTCTTTGCACAAATAAGTCACCCGATCTGGTGCGCCAAGAGGAACTTTTAGAGCCACGGTGTATGAGGGGACATCTGTATAAAATGGACAAATCTAATGTGAAACTCATTTTTATTTTGACTGTTACACAACAGGGATTAATATCTGTAAGTCACCTTTTCTGCAAGTTGCTAGTGATTTGTTTTTCCAAAGTGTCTACTACAGTTGCCATCTTGATAATCCTTTTATCATCATTTTTAATTCTCCATGGAGATAACGTCCTGCAGTGTCAGAAATCATAGGTTGTGAATAGAGTGAAAGAGGAGAATGACTTTTCCTCTTCCAGTGTCATAGCTATATGATTCATAATGGCATGAATAGAATGACCTTCAGTAGAGAAAGTTCAATGTCACCAGACATTAAAACACTTCTGCACATCATGTGGAACCTGTATGAAGGCAAAGGTTGTAGTTAAATCTCAATCTTATAATTAGCCAAGAGCGAAGTCTTGTATTAGTAGTAAACGGAAGTGGTCTTTTGCCGTGGGAACAACATGTACCACAACGCATAGTTTGATAGTGTAAGTAAGTTGTGAAATGGCACTTAATGTATTCACACATGTAACCTGCACATCCTTGAAAAGTTTTAATTTCTCAAAAAAGAAATTCAAATGCAGTGATACTGTAATATTCCTTTGTTTTCAAGGTGTAGTTTTAGTTGATATAATTTGCCTGAGGCTAAAATCAGAACATTAAAGTTTCCAAAATTCTCTTTTTTGTGGTCTACTGCACAATGGAGGATAAAATAAGGTCTTGAAGACATTCTACGTTTCAAAGTACACCTTTTAAAAATCCATTTTGGCTCCAAATTGATTATTTCCCTAATCCACGTGTATTTAAATGTAGTACCTATTTTATGATTTTTAATCGTAGAGAGTGAAACTTATTTGCCTTTTTTTTTTAGAAGTTTAAACAAGGATAGAACACGTTCACACATTGTTGGTCATTGCATCCCTGATTAACCAGTCACCCCCCATTTAGACCGTATGTGAGGGTTCCGTATGTGAGGGTTTCCTTGCCCGGACACCTTCATTCCCTTTATTTAAAATTGTAACATTGATTTTAGCAGGATAGAGAGGAAAACGCCATCATTACGCCAGATGGGAGTGTAAAACTAGAAATGTGCTTAGCTCGCTGAATGGTTTGGAAGGGTTCTGTCCTGAACATGATCCTGACATGCCTTTGTTTTGCCCGCTATGCCCCCACAATGCCAAAATTCAACCCCCCGAACGCCCGCTGCTGTCAATACTATACACTCTCCTCCTTCTGGGATGCGGCTGTATAGTGAAGGGGTCGCGCATGCGCACTATGGCCGGTGCGAGTCTGCAGACTCTCTGGATGCAGCCGCTGTGTACAGATGCGCAGCTTCATCTGGGTCTAAATAGAGACCCCATAGTGTCAAATGCAAATGCCCAAAGTGTGTCTATGCAGACATTCTAGCTAAATAGGAGTGGTACATCAAAACTTACGATCACATTTTCAGGTGTTAACTCTAAAATTACATTATTGCCATGTGGAATATAAACTACGCTGATGTCTTTAACAGCAAATACAGCCAGTGTTGGCCAAACATTAATGCAAATTATTAGTGTAAATATAGCTGGACTGTACTATTAGGACCCCGTCTTGTCCCAAGGAAACCAGCCACACAGCCTGTCATTCCAAACAGCTGGATCTCTGATATCTCAATTTGGACCCCTACGTGTGTGGTACTGTGAAGTACATACACTGATTCTGCCACTCTCAATTATTAAGTTGTCACTTTTACTAAGGTTCCATAATTAATTTCACTACCAGTTTAATTATTGTAACACTATAAATTTATATTTTTCTTCCTTCTTATGGTAACACTTCAAAAATATATTAAACGGTTTGTTTTTGTTTTTTCTTTGGTAATGTATTATGTTTAGATTTATTTTGGTCACTTTTAATTGTGAAATTGTGAAGCTAGGAACAGGTAAAGAATTGTAAAAAAAAAAAATCAAACAAACCCAAAATGTAGCCTACTTCTCATCATAATATTTGAATTCACTGGCGGGGGTGATTCAGGTCTCTTTGCTGGACTGTAGCTCCCGGGTTAAGTGCCCAGAGCTGTTCAGTGGACTGCATCATGCACTGGATCCAGGAGATGCACCTTTCTGCGACTAATGTCTGGGTCTTCATTGCTGTAAACTGGATGTCCCAGTTTAATAATAATAATAATAATAATAATAATAGTAATAATACTTTGTCATTGATGTTCACAAGTAATAACAACATTTTAAACATGAACAAAAAACATGAACAAAAAAATATAAAAAGAGAATAAACGACATCAAAGATACAGAACATGGTTGTTAATATATTTCACCAGTTATGTTACATTGCTGCTATTTAGAACACTTATTGCCTGAGGAAAAAAAACTTCCTCTAAAACGACTGGTCCTACACAGGATGGATCGATACCTCCTATTTGATAGCAATATAGACAACAGTGCCAGGCACGGTGCTTTGACTATACCAGAGCCACTAGTTAGTGTGGATTTCTGTTTGCATGTTTAACTCATTAGCCATTGAATATCTCTGGGCAGTTAACCTATGAGCTACATCCCCCCATTTTTGGTATTACTGGGACAGCTATTTGAGTTTACTATTTCTGTCCATAGTTCAATAAAAATAAAGGTACAGTATAATGTATAAAAGCGCTGAACACTTCCAATGCATAGCCAAGGTCATGTGGCGGGATGGTGTCAGGATCCCGGTGCATGTGATGCCGGCAGTTAAAATACCGACAGCAGCAGCCCAACAGGCAGGATCCCAATACCTGCAGCCTGACCCTAACCTCCCCCCCGCAGCATGATCCTATGCCCCCCCGCAGCCTGAACCTAGATTTCTTCCCCCCCCAATTGCAGCCTATCCCCCCCAACAGCCGTACCCCACGGTAGCCCTCCGTGGTGGTGCCTAACCCTATCCTCCCTCTTCTCGCAGCCTAAACCCAACTCCCCCGCAGCTTACCAGTGTGTGACTCCCGGCAGACGTTTGTTTGGGTTCCCGGCGCCAGCATACTTAGATCTGTCTCGGGAGCCCGGCGACACTATTCCGGACAGTGTTGAGATTCCGGCGTTGGTATTCCGACTGCCTGGATCCTGACCGGATCCCCATGAGTCGATCATTCTTATGACTTAAGACATAACTTGTAGCTTGTTTTTATGTTTATCATGTACATGTATAATCGGTTGCATAAATATAACCATAACCAAACACATGGGTATTGAACACATTTCTTGCACCAAAAATATTATTTTTACATCCACCCTCATATTATTTTTCTCTAACCCTTTGGGGGCAATTCAATTTCATGCCGTTGTAACGAGATCGCAAGGGTCCTGACCATTATGCCGTCATCTTGTCACCAACATTTGTAGATTTCTCTTCGAATCCCATAGATGTGCAGTGTTGAGCTACCGAGTGATTTGCACACACGCATCGCTCTGCTTCTAATTGACCCCTTTTTTGTCAAACCAATTGTTTTTTTTTTTTTTACTTACAGTAATAATAGCCGGACACCACAGGGACAGACATTATTTTAACTCTGGGGCCAAATGTTTGAAGCTCCCCCTTCCCTTTAAACTACCACTCATCTCACTTATCTGAATGAGCCTGCCAGATGTTCTGAAGCTGTCTGTTTTGCACATAACCACCTACTTATAGAAGAAGTGGTCACTAGTCTGCTCTCCCTCTTAGCATATTAGGCCAGCTTAGCAGTGATGGCAACTACACATTACAGCTAAGGGATTGTAGAGGCTTCTATCCAGAATTACACCCCTGTGAACTTGCAGGTTATGAAAAGCATTCTAGCCAAAATACTAAAGAGGCGGAGCATAACAAAACAAAACCTACTGTGCAAATTAAGGTGTGAAGTTATGTACAGTATACAATGTTTTTCTGATTTTCATTTGGGTGCCAGTGTGCCTTTTATTCTGATAGTTTGGTGGTCTTTATGTTGAACACTGCAAAACATCATCCAATTTATTTGTAGCTGTACCAAAATTTCCGCTGGAAAATTCAATTTAGAGCTAGTGCCACAAAGTACTAAGGCTCCACAACGGTCCGATGAAAACGCTTTGTGACGAGCAATATCACTAATGTTCCCTTTTATACCATACTGGCGTGCAGGAAAATCAGTGATATTTGGCTAGAATACCAAACAGTAATGTGAAGAGCCAAAGGCCCTCATTCCGACCAGATCGCACGCTGCACTTCCTCGCAGCGGTGCGATCGGGTCTGGAATGCGCATGCGCGGCGTGCGCATTGCACACGCACGTCGTTGCCCAGCAACAGCCGTTGCCGGGCAATAGCGGAGAAAGCGGTCGCAGCGGCGACCGCAAGAAGATTGACTGCAGGAAGGCGTTCCGGGGTGTCGACTGACCATTGGAGGCCGTTTTCGGGGAGTGGTAAGAAAAACGCAGGTGTGTCCAGGCGAACGGAGGGCGGATGTCTGACACCAAAGCCGAGCCCATCATCGCTGGATCCGTCGGACAGGGTGAGTATGTCCAGGGCTGGTCTTGTTTTGAGTGAAACTTTTTTAGCATAGCAGGGCTGCACAAGCGATCGCAGCCCTGCTGTGCTAAAATACACTCCCCCATAGGCGGAGATTAGTTGATCGCACCAGCAGCAAAACGTTGCTTGATGCGATGAACTCAGAATGAGGGCCAAAATGTTGCAGTGGCACATTGTGCTGAAATGAATTCCTTCCCTTGTATGTCTTTGTGTTGTCTCTTGAGGTCTCTCTAATTTACTCACTATATACTTTTTTCCACAGATTTTTCCCGCCAGCATTAAAACAAATGCTCACCTTTTGTGATTAAGCTTGTCTATCTGCACCCCTTCCGCTTTCCTTGCCAGAATGATTCACTTACCAATGTATTTACTTTTTGGATCAGTACTGCTTGCACCTGCTTTATTAAAATAGCTTTTGCCTCTAGATTGCCTGGAGTTGTACATGTAGAGTATATTTGAGTTGTTACTGTAGTTGGCAAGTGACACTTTTCTAAAGATTTCTTTTTGGCAAGCTACTTGCTCTGTACTACAATAGTTTGTGACCTATTTTTAGGGGAAGCCTTTACACATGAGTCTTACAGTAATTCTTCATTTCATGCGTATACAATATTTTTATCAAAGCATATCACTGAGATATAAAATTACCTTGTGAAAGTATTTATAGAATAAGAGATAGCTGTAGAGTATCTTCTCCCTTTGCCGGGTCACTCTCTCTTGTACATCTAAGACAGCCTTCCGTCTCACATGTGTGCAGAGGAACTGAAAGGCAGGGATTTGAGGTTTTGGGTCCACTGTACCAAAAAGTTCACATTGTTTGTAAATACTTTTTCTCTAACGTCCTAAGTGGATGCTGGGGACTCCGTAAGGACCAAGGGGATAGCGGCTCCGCAGGAGACTGGGCACATCTAAAGAAAGCTTTAGGACTATCTGGTGTGCACTGGCTCCTCCCCCTATGACCCTCCTCCAAGCCTCAGTTAGATCTCTGTGCCCGAACGAGAAGGGTGCACACTAGGGGCTCTCCTGAGCTTCTTAGTGAAAGTTTTAGATTAGGTTTTTTATTTTCAGTGAGACCTGCTGGCAACAGGCTCACTGCATCGAGGGACTAAGGGGAGAAGAAGCGAACTCACCTGCGTGCAGAGTGGATTGGGCTTCTTAGGCTACTGGACATTAGCTCCAGAGGGACGATCACAGGCCCAGCTTGGATGGGTCCTAGAGCCGCGCCGCCGGCCCCCTTACAGAGCCAGAAGGCAGAAGAGGTCCGGAAAATCGGCGGCAGAAGACGTCCTGTCTTCAACAAGGTAGCGCACAGCACTGCAGCTGTGCGCCATTGCTCTCAGCACACTTCACACTTCGGTCACTGAGGGTGCAGGGCGCTGGGGGGGGGCGCCCTGAGACGCAATAAAAACACCTTGGATGGCAAAAAAAATGCATCACATATAGCTCCTGGGCTATATGGATGCATTTAACCCCTGCCAGAATCCATAAAAAAGCAGGAGAAAAGTCCGCGAAAAAGGGGCGGAGCCTATCTCCTCAGCACACTGGCGCCATTTTCCCTCACAGCTCCGTTGGAGGGAAGCTCCCTGTCTCTCCCCTGCAGTCACTACACTACAGAAAGGGTTAAAAAAAGAGAGGGGGCACTAATTAGGCGCAATATTAACTATACAGCAGCTATAAGGGGAAAAACACTTATATAAGGTTATCCCTGTATATATATAGCGCTCTGGTGTGTGCTGGCAAACTCTCCCTCTGTCTCCCCAAAGGGCTAGTGGGGTCCTGTCCTCTATCAGAGCATTCCCTGTGTGTGTGCTGTATGTCGGTACTTTTGTGTCGACATGTATGAGGAGAAAAATGATGTGGAGACGGAGCAGATTGCCTGTAATAGTGATGTCACCCCCTAGGGGGTCGACACCTGAGTGGATGAACTGTTGGAAGGAATTACGTGACAGTGTCAGCTCTGTATAAAAGACAGTGGTTGACATGAGACAGCCGGCTACTCAGCTTGTGCCTGTCCAGACGTCTCATAGGCCGTCAGGGGCTCTAAAGCGCCCGTTACCTCAGATGGCAGATATAGACGCCGACACGGATACTGACTCCAGTGTCGACGGTGAAGAGACGAATGTGACTTCCAGTAGGGCCACACGTTACATGATTGAGGCAATGAAAAATGTTTTACACATTTCTGATAATACGAGTACCACCAAAAAAAGGGGTATTATGTTCGGTGAGGAAAAACTACCTGTAGTTTTCCTGAATCTGAGAAATTAAATGAGGTGGGTGATGATGCGTGGGTTTCCCCCGATAACAACGGATAATTTCTAAAATGTTATTGGCATTATATCCTTTCCCGCCAGAGGTTAGGGTGCGTTGGGAAACACCCCCTAGGGGGGGATAAAGCGCTCACACGCTTGTAAGGGCTCTACCTTCGCCTGAGATGGCCGCCCTTAAGGATCCTGCTGATAGAAAGCAGGAGGGTATCCTAAAAGGTATTTACACACATACTGGTGTTATACTGCGACCAGCAATCGCCTCAGCCTGGATGTGCAGTGCTGGGTTGGCGTGGTCGGATTCCCTGACTGAAAATATTGATACCCTAGATAGGGACAGTATATTTTTGCCTATAGAGCATTTAAAAGATGCATTTTTATATATGCGTGATGCACAGCGGAATATTTGCCGACTGGCATCAAGTCTAAGCGCGTTGTCCATTTCTACCAGTAGAGGGTTATGGACACGTCAGTGGTCAGGTGATGCGTATTCCAAACGGCATTTGGAAGTATTGCTTTATTAAGGGAGGAGTTATTTGGGGTCGGTCTTTCAGACCTGGTGGCCACGGCAACAGCTGGGAATTCCACGTTTGTACCCCAGGTCGCCTCTCAACATGAGAAGACGCCGTATTATCAGGCGCAGTCTTTTCGTGGACAAGCGGGCAAAAGGTTCCTCATTTCTGCCCCGTGACAGAGGGAGAGGAAAAAGGCTGCAGAAATCAGCCAGTTCCCAGGAACAGAAACCCTCTCCCGCCTCTGCCAAGCCCTCAGTATACGCTGGGGCTTTACAAGCAGAATCAGGCACGGTGGGGGGCCCGTCTCAATGAATTTCAGCGCGCAGTGGGCTCACTCGCAAGTAGACCCCTGGATCCTTCAGGTGATATCTCAGGAGTACAAATTAGAATTCGAGACGTCTCCCCCTCGCCGTTTCCTAAAGTCGGCTTTACCGATGTCTCCTTCTGACAGGGAGACAGTTTTGGAAGCCATTCACAAGCTGTATTCCCAGCAGGTGATAATCAAGATACCCCTCCTGCAACAGGGAATGGGGTATTATTCCACACTGTTGTGGTACCGAAGCCGGACGGCTCGGTGAGACCGATTCTAAATCTAAAATCTTTGAACACTTACGTACAGAGGTTCAAATTCAAGATTGAGTCACTCAGAGCAGTGATTGCGAACCTGGAAGAAGGGGACTACATGATGTCTCGGGACATCAAGGATGCTTACCTTCATGTCAAAATTTACCCTTCTCACCAAGGGTACCTCAGGTTTATGGTACAGAACTGTCACTATCAGTTCAGACGCTGCCGTATGGATGGTACACGGCACCCCGGGTCTTTACCAAGGTAATGGCCGAAATGATGATATTCCTTCGAAGGAAGTGAATTTTAGTTATCCCTTCCTTGGACAATTCCCTGATAAGGGTAAGATCCAGGGAACAGTTGGAGGTCGGTGTAGCACTATCTCAGGTAGTGTTGCGGCAGCACGATTGGATTCTCAATATTCCAAAATCGCACCTGGTTCCGACGACGTGTCTTCTGTTCCTAGGGATGATCCTGGACACAGTCCAGAAAAAGGTGTTTCTCCCGGAGGAGAAAGCCAGGGAGTTATCCGAGCTAGTCAGGAACCTCCTAAAACCGAGCCAAGTCTCAGTGCATCAATGCACAAGGGTTCTGGGTAAAATGGTGGCTTCCTACGAAGCAATCCCATTCGGCAGATTCCACGCAAGAACTTTCCAGTGGGACCTGCTGGACAAATGGTCCGGATCGCATCTTCAGATGCATCAGCGGATAACCCTGTCACCAAGGACAAGGGTGTCCCTCCTGTGGTGGTTGCAGAGTGCTCATCTTCTAGAGGGCCGCAGATTAGGCATTCAGGACTGGGTCCTGGTGACCACGGATGCCAGCCTGCGAGGCTGGGGAGCAGTCACACAGGGAAGGAATATCCAGGGCTTATGGTCAAGCCTGGAGACATCACTTCACATAAATATCCTGAAGCTAAGGGACATTTACAATGCTCTAAGCTTAGCAAGACCTCTGCTTCAAGGTCAGCCGGTGTTGATCCAGTCGGACAACATCACGGCAGTCACCCACGTAAACAGACAGGGTGGCACAAGAAGCAGGAGGGCAATGGCAGAAGCTGCAAGGATTCTTCGCTGGGCGGAAAATCATGTGATAGCACTGTCAGCAGTATTCATTCCAGGAGTGGACAACTGGGAATCAGACTTCCTCAGCACGACCTCAACCCGGGAGAGTGGGGACTTCACCCAGAAGTCTTCCACATGATTAAAAACTCGACAGGTATTGCGCCAGGTCCAGGGACCCTCAGGCAATAAGCTGTAGACGCTCTGGTAACACCGTGGGTGTACCAGTCAGGGTATGTGTTCCCTCCTCTGCCTCTCATACCCAAGGTACTGAGATTGATAAGATGGAGAGGAGTAAGCACTATATTCGTGGTTCCGGATTGGCCAAGAAGGACTTGGTAACCGGAACTTCAAGAGATGCTCACGGAGGATCCGTGGCCTCTACCTCTAAGAAGGGACCTGCTCCAGCAAGGACCCTGTCTGTTCCAAGACTTACCGCGGCTGCGTTTGACGGCATGGCGGTTGAACGCCGGATCCTGAAGGAAAAAAGGCATTCCGGATGAAGTCATCCCTATCCTGATCAAAGCCAGGAAGGATGTAACCGCAAAAACATTATCACCGCAATTGGCGTAAATATGTTGCGTGGTGCGAGGCCAGTAAGGCCCGACGGAGGAAATTCAACTGGGTCGATTCCTACATTTCCTGCAAACAGGAGTGTCTATGGGCCTGAAATTGGGGTCCATTAAGGTTCAAATTTCGGCCCTGTCAATTTTCTTCCAAAAAGAACTAGCTTCAGTCCCTGAAGTTCAGACGTTGTAAAAGGGGTACTGCATATACAGCCTCCTTTTGTGCCTCCAGTGGCACTTTGGGATCTCAATGTAGTTTTGGGTTCCAAAAGTCACATTGGTTTGAACCACTTAAATCTGTGGAGTTAAAATATCTCACATGGAAAGTGGTCATGCTGTTGGCCCTGGCCTGGGCCAGGCGCGTGTCAGAATTGGCGGCTTTATCCTGAAAAAGCCCTTATCTGATTTTCCATTCGGACAGGGCGGAATTGAGGACTCGTCCTCAGTTTCTCCCCAAGGTGGTTTCAGCGTCTCACCTGAACCAACCTATTGGTGGTGCCTGCGGCTACTAGGGACTTGGAGGCCTCCAAGTTGCTAGACGTTGTCAGTGCCCTGAAAATATATGTTTCCAGGTCGGCTGGAGTCAGGAAATCTGACTCGCTGTTTATCCTGTGTGCACCCAACAAGCTGGGTGCTCCTGCTTCTAAGCAGACTATTGCTCGTTGGATTTGTAGTACAATTCAGCTTGCACATTCTGTGGCAGGCCTGCCACAGCCAAAAATCTGTAAATGCCCACTCCACAAGGAAGGTGGGCTCATCTTGGGCGGCTGCCCGAGGGGTCTCGGCTTTACAACTTTGCCGAGCAGCTACTTGGTCAGGAGCAAATACGTTTGTAAAATTCTACAAAATTGATATCCTGGCTGAGGAGGACCTGGAGTTCTCTCATTTGGTGCTGCAGAGTCATCCGCACTCTCCCGCCCGTTTGGGAGCTTTGGTATAATCCCCATGGTCCTTACGGAGTCCCCAGCATCCACTTAGGACGTTAGAGAAAATAAGAATTTACTTACCGATAATTCTATTTCTCATAGTCCGTAGTGGATGCTGGGCGCCCATCCCAAGTGCGGATTGTCTGCAATACTTGTACATAGTTATTGTTACAAAAATCGGGTTATTATTGTTGTGAGCCATCTTTCAGAGGCTCCTCTGTTATCATGCTGTTAACTGGGTTCAGATCACAGGTTATACGGTGTGATTGGTGTGGCTGGTATGAGTCTTACCCGGGATTCAAAATCCTTCCTTATTGTGTACGCTCGTCCGGGCACAGTATCCTAACTGAGGCTTGGAGGAGGGTCATAGGGGGAGGAGCCAGTGCACACCAGATAGTCCTAAAGCTTTCTTTAGATGTGCCCAGTCTCCTGCGGAGCCGCTATCCCCTTGGTCCTTACGGAGTCCCCAGCATTCACTACGGACTATGAGAAATAGAATTATCGGTAAGTAAATTCTTATTTTTTGTAATCAAAGCTTTTAATAATACAAAACATATAGACCCAGAAAATAAGAGCAGTACCCCTTTCATTTTAAAAGAGCTGCTGTGGGGGAAAAAAAAATAATTAAAAAAAAAAAAAATATATATATATATATATATATATATATATATATATATATATATATATAATTTTTTTTTTTTCTTCAATGATCTGTTCAGTGGTTCCCTTTAACTCCATCATGTGATGTTCTTAACGGAACTGCTATCACAGCGGTACAAGCACCAATGCAGTACTTGGTTATAGACTTGTACAAAGCCAGTAATAACAGTGACACTGCTGTTAGAAGGAGATAGAAAGCCTTGGAGAAAGAAAGTGAAGTAGTTGCCCAAAGCAGCCTATCAGCTACTACTATTAACTACTGTTAATGCTATTCATGTCGTCATGCATCATCTCATATAAGTGTGCTATTTGTGTCACTGCCAGCTTCCACTACTGCACAGTCACTCATTATGCTCTCACCACCGCCCACTTTTTCGTCTATCCAGGCTAACTATAGACTCTCTCAGGGTCTTATAAATCTGAGAGTCCCCAGAACATTCCAGTAGACATTGCCCTGTGGCCTTGTCTGCCGCCTAAAGCACCCACCTATTTTAAGTTTTCCTAGGGCATTTCTAAGTCCATGTCCACTTCACAGTTTTCCTAGACCCCCATAAAAAAGCAGTATGTGCCTAACTTTGTGTGTTGAATTGGTATGCCCAATTCAGTAAGGACATGTTCACATAATAGCTAACAGATGCAGGGCAGCACATTCACTTGAGAAACTGCTTCTGATTGACGCTGCATTTCTGTGCCTCTCGTATTTATTTTTGGGGGAATGTGCATAGTTTTTATTTTATTTTCCAAACTCTACAACTTGACCCCTTCCACCTTGTACAAAATGTCCTGCTCCAGAACCTCCCACATAATTTTGATTGCTTTGACCTATGTTGAACTGACTAATAAGGTGTTTCCAACTGTAAATTAAGTGGTAAGTCCAGTGGCAAAGCATTTTGTACCTGGTTGGAGGGTATGATTTTAATTTTTTTTAATGTACAGTATGTAACTTCCCATTGCCGTTTGTGCTGCTGTTGGCAGTGAGGGGGCTAATGCAGTTGCCACAGTTGTGAGGTGATTTGAGGAGCTGTTGCCATTGCAACACAGAAATAGCTATAAGTAGCCCGAGTGAGGGTTTAAGCTCCAGCTCTGTGGATAGCTGTAAGAGAGAGATATGAGGAGCACGTGGGGGAATAAAGGAAAGTGCTGATGTGTCTACCAGAGTCTTGTCAGAAGTCTGAAAGGCGCAGTAGTATTCTTACGTATCTGAATTAAAGGGCATTTGTCCTCAACTGTGATGCAGGGGAGGGACTGATGTTACTGTAAGACATTAGTCACCCTCAAGTAACTGCGGGGAGAGAGGGCTATTACTGGCACTCGGGATACTAAATGGGGATTTAGATTTAGATTATCCCAAGTTTATTAACCGTTTTGATGTTGAAATGTCAACCTGTGCGGAATGTCGACATATTCATGTTGTGGACATCTGAAATGTCAACATGTGAAATGCTATCATTCTAATTAGGCTGTAGAATTGGAGGTTAGGTATAGACTGCAGGAAGGGGAGGATGGTATTAGGTTGCAGAAGGGGGAGGATAGGTTTAGGCTGCAGGAGGGGAGAATAGGGTTGGGCTCTAGGGGGAGGGTCAGAATTAGGGTTGGGTTTCTCACTGCTGGATGCCAGAAGTCATCATCACATCACCGCACGTCGACATCCCTGCATTGTCAATGTGCTGCACCTCGACATTACTACCGTGTCGATATACTTATGAATGCCGTCAAAATATATTGAACTCTTTACATATACCTGGTATAAATCGGTGCATATGCCGCTGTGCAGTCCTGCATGTCATTGCAGTAGTTACAGCTTTGCATACGTCTGGCATTGCAATTCCTTTAATGAACACAATTTAATAGCGTCAATCTCTACATCACACCTCAAATCTCTGGGACGTCAGAGTTGGTGAGAAATGAAGCTGTAAGGCTGTGTTTCTTGTAAGTGCACCTTTTTACTTCTCTTTATGTCATTTAAATATTGTCCTACTGAAAAATTCAATTTTTGATTGTGGGTGTGTGTTTCGTAGCCACTGGTGCTCAGCCTAGACATGTAGTCCTTTTATTGTATATTATTAGACGCATACAGCACATACAAGTTATATAAAGGGTGTTGACTAACTTGCCTCGTTGGATGCAATAACCTTTTAATCTGTGCTAGAGAAGCTGGCCATTATAAATGATATGCAATTTTAGACACGCTCTCTTATTAAGGCTTATACCTTACCTTGAGCCTCTTTCACAAACAAATCTGGTTTTGTTTCATGTGATTGGCAAAATAAATCAAGTTCAATCTACCTCTTGCTGAGCACAGGCTTCTGGAATTAACAACACACATTTCTGCAGCGGGGTACACTGGTATTCCACAGGGAATAATATCGGGTTGTAGAGTTGGATCTTGATCCGAGGCGCCAACAGGCTAAAGCTTTGACTGTTCCCAGGATGCACTGCACCGCCTCCTCTATAGCCCCGCCTCCAGGCACTGGAGCTCAGTTTCTAAGTTGGGAGTGTAAGGGGAGATAAGGTCAGAGATGTAAATGGGAGAGGAGTGGGTGAGGGCTTTGTAAGCGAGTGTGAGAAGCTTGAAATGGATTCTGAAAGGGAGCCAGTGAAGATCTTGTAGGAGAGGAGAGGTGGACATAGTGCAATTACAGGACAATTAAGTATTCTACATGTCATTTAGACAGCGTTAGATAAGAACAAGTGCATTACTATATGAATATTTAGTACAAGTATTCTGTGATATACATCCAGTGTTTACTTTACTATGCATTGTTATATCTGTATACATACATTTATATATGTAGTATTACTAGTCCAGTGCAGTTCTATTGGTTATATGTAATAATTTCTGCATTGTACCTGTGACTGTGTGTGCCTATAGCTGCTGTGTGGTTTTTATTCTGTGTATCACACATATTGCTATCACTATGTTCTGTAACCTGGGGGGCTAAGTGCGTCAGGGTCTCATATACCATATAGTGTTCCACAGGATATACTGTTTTGTATTTTTCGTTGTGTGTTTCAGTCACCTCACACCGCTTAAATCCTCTGTGCTCGGTATTTACTGTCACATAACAACAGGGGGTTATTTGCAGGTATTATATTTGTCTGGCTATATTGTACTGTCACGCTCTAAGGCTACATACTGCAGGAATCCTGGGCATCTCCAGGAAAGTAGTTTTCCCCGTCCAAGAAGATGCTAGCTCGTATCCCTATCTCTGCGGAGTTGAGTAACAAATGAGAGACTCCACTGCCAGTGGACTCTCATGTAGCCTGTCTTGTGGTGTCCTCGACTCTGCCTGTCACCACCGTCACCTCGCTGAAGGAACCAACGGATAAGCGTGTGGAGAGTTGCCTGAAGTCTATTTACACTCTTACCGGTGCATTACATAGACCCACAATGGCAGCCTCTTGGGCTGCAAATGGAATTGAAGCTTGGGTTCAGGCAATTGAAGATGAGCTGCCTCATGATTTTTCTGTCACTGCCAGACAATATCTTTCTTATATTACCACAGCCTCCCATTATATTCAGGAGGCGGCCTCTGACGCAGGAGTAATGGCGGCCAAGGCTTCTACTACATCTATCCTGGTTCGTCGAATTATGTGGTTGAGGTCCTGGAAGGTGGACCTGGACTCCAAAGAGACCTTGGAGGTGCTCCTTTTTAAGGGAGTCCTCCTATTTGGGGAGGATCTGAACAAGATCGTAACTGACTTGGCTACGGCCAAGACTGTGTTTCCCTAATACTAATCCTTCTGCTCCGAAGGCTAAAATCACCACCTTTCGTTCCTTTCAACCTCCATGGAAAGCAAAGGGTCAAGCGTATCCGCGACAGGCTCGTGCTTCCAAAACCACTAAGCTTAAATCTAAACAATCCTGGTCCACCCGGCAGCCTGCTGTCAAACAAGACAGGAGGCCGACTTCTGCAGTTCGCCCAGGCCTGGTTAAGACGCCTAGGTGCGGGAAGTTGTCTCTCACGGGTACGCGATCTTTTTCAAGAGTCGCCACCCTAGCCAGTTCTGTTCAACAGTTATCCCTTCGGATCCGTTGACAGCAAGCTCTACACCTGGTTGTATAATCCCTCCTGGAAACAGGAATGGTAATGCCGGTACTCCTGTCTCAGAGGCAGGGGTTACTTTTCCACCCTGTTTCTAGTCCTGGAACCAAATGGGTTCCGGCCTATCCTCAACCTCAGGACGCTTACCTGCATATTCCTATTGCCATGTCGCATCAGCAATATCTGCGGTTTGCTATTGGCAACCTACATTATCAATTCCAGGCACTGCCATTTGGATTAACCACGGCCCCTCGGATCTTCACCAAGGTAATGGCTGTGATGATGGCCCATCTCCTTTGTCAGGAAATCAGGATCCTGCCGTATCTGGACGACTTGCTGATCCTGGCGAACTCCCAGGATGTTCTCCTCAGTTATCTGGAACTGACGGACCAATTCCTATAAGCCCACCGGTGGCTCATCAACTGGAAAAAGTCCTCGCTGGTCCCTACTCGGACACTGGCTCTGCCACGGGTACAGAACAGGCCTGTTCAAGTACAATCAGACAACGCCACCACGGTGGCGTACATAAATCATCAAGGTAGCACTCGAAGCCGCATGGCAATGATGGAAGTGTCAAAAATCCTCCATTGGGTGGAACGCCATCTGCCAGCCATATTGGCAGTGTTCATTCCGGGAGTCCTCAACTGGGAAGCGGACTTCCTCAGTCGTCAGGACGTGAACGCCGGAGAGTGGAGTCTTCATCCAGAAGTCTTTCAACTCCTAGTGGACAAGTGGGGCCTACCAGATGTAGACATGATGGCGTCTCATCACAAGGTTCCGGTCTTTGGAGCAAGGACAAGGGATCCTCAAGCAGTGTTCGTGGTAATTCCATGGAACTTTCGGCTGCCATACATGTTCCCTCCAGTGTCACTCCTGCCCAGGGTAATACGGAAGTTCAAGCAAGAAGGAGGAATACTACTTCTAGTCGCTCCAGCGTGGCCCAGACGGCACTGGTTCTCAGACCTGCAGGGTCTCTCGATAGAGCATGCTCTTCTACTTCCTCAAAGCCCAGACCTCCTCGTTCAGGGCCCTTGTGTCTGCCCGGACCTGGCCAGACTGGCTTTGACGGCGTGGCTCTTGAAGCTTCACTCCCGAGAGCAAAAGTATTCTCTGAGGTGGTCATTGAAACTATGTTGAAGGCCCGTAAACCAGCTTCGGCTCGGATTTATTATAGGGTCTGGAAATCTTACTTCACTTGGTGTGCTGCTAAGAATTATGATGCATATACTTTCAGAACTTCCAGGCTTCTGGCTTTTCAACAACAAGGCCTAGACTTGGGCCTTCGTCTGGCCTCCCTCAAGGTCCATATATCTGCATTGTCGGTGTGGTTTCAGAGAAAAATTGCGTCTCTTCCTGACGTTCACACTTTCAGGGTGTTTTATGGATTCAACCTCCCTATGTCCCTCCTGTGGCTCCATGGGATCTGTCTGTTCTGAATGCCCTACAAGAGTCTCCATTTGAACCTCTTGAGTATGTGGACCTTCAATGCCTTATGCTTAAGGTCGTATTTCTATTGGCTATTTCATCTGCTAGGAAGGTGTCGGACGTAGGCGCTTTGTCCTGTCATCCACCCTTTCTGATTTTTCACTGTGACCGGGCAGTTCTTTGAACTCACCCAGGTTATTTGCCTAAGGTGGTATCATCTTCTCACCTTAACCAGGAGATTGTGGTTCCGGCCTTCATCTCTTCTAGTTTGTCCTCCAAAGAAAGATCTTTGGATGTGGTACGGGCTCTCTGTGTTTATGTGGAAAGGACCCTCTATCAGGTGGTCAGATTCCCTTTTTGTACTTTTTGGTTTTCACAAACGTGGCTGGCCTGTGAATAAGCAGACCTTGGCCAGATGGATTAGAATGGTGATTGCACAAGCATATGCGCAATAGCAGCTCCTGCTTCTATTACAGCTCATTCTACTCTGTCTGTTGGACCTTCTTGGGCGGCCCGCCGTCGCGTGTCCGCAGAACAATTGTGCAAGGCAGCTTCGTGGTCCTCAGTAAACACATTCATCAGGTTCTATGCCTTTGATGCTTCCGCCCTCCCAGGATGCTTCCTTTGGACGCTGGGTTCTTGTGCCCGCTACAGTGCGTTCCCTCACATGAGGAACTGCTTTAGGACATCCCCGATGTTATTCCCTGTGGAATTTCAGTGTACCCCGCTGCAGAAAAGGAGATTTATGGTAGACTTACCATTGTTAAATGTCTTTCTGCGAGGTACACTGGATTCCACAGGGCGCCCACCCTGACGCACTTAGCTTTTTTGGGTTTGTATGGCATTAGCCGCTAGTCCCTTCTCCTGTCGTAGGAAATGTGAGTCTATGTGACTTAACATCTACCGTCTCTTTTCTGCTACTGCATTGAACTGGTTAACGAAACTGAGCTCCAGTACCTGGAGGCGGGGCTATAGAGGAGACGGTGCAGTGCATCCTGGGAACAGTCAAAGCTTTAGCCTGTTGGTGCCTCGAATCAAGATCCAACTCTACACCCCAATGTTATTCCCTGTGGAATCCAGTGTACCTCGCAGAAAGAGATTTAACAATGGTAAGTCTACCATAAATCTCCTTTTTTGTTCAAGCTTACACTTTCTCTATAACAGATTTTTCAGGGGACTGGTATGCTGGACTAAATATATGGTGCATTCTTCATGTGAACAAGTCCCCCTCATTCCCATCAGAATACTACTGTATACCTGTTTCTAGTGGAATAACTGACACGCTGTGCTTTTGCTAGTTTCGATTTTGTTACCTATTTTTGTGGCAAGTTACCATTTAACAAACCCTTTGTGGATATTCAGGTTGAGCCTGAACAGTACATCTCCTCCAGTACTGGGTTTTCAGGTCTAGAGACCCCTACTACTTCACTAGTTTAGGGAAGGAATAGTGCTGATGTAAAAAAAAAAAAAGAATATGCCACATAAAGCGGGTAATTTCTGTTAAATTTGTTATGACATACTAAGAAACAGACAAGACAGTACAGTAGTTCTTCTACCACGTATTAACATCCTGTTTTCTTTTTCTTTTTTTGTTTTTTTTGTTTTGTTGAAATAAAACTTATAATACAGTGAATGTGAAATATTCTCCGGCGACAAAAGCTGCCAATGTGTTTGCTTGTTATGGAGATTGGTGCACAGTGTTTTATTACCAGCTGTTTGACTGTAAACATCTTCTCTGCGACTCATTTGAACATGCCAGAGTGATCAAACAAAATGTAAACATTAGACTGTGGAAGGTGCATCCGTTAAATAGAAAAGCTTATTTATTTATTTTAATTTATTTTAAACATCTTAAAAGTAACATGACAGGGAAATGGCTTGATAATTTGCTTGAAATTTTTAGTATTTAGCTTTGTGTTCCATAAATATCACTCTGCAGATCCTGAAAGATTCTAATGTAGAAATATGAGTGGTGTCCTTTGGGCATTTACATTGCCACAAGATTAGGCTTGTTCTGAAATATATTTATGACATGCTAGAACATCACATAAGAACGGAGACAGATCAATGACACATATTCCTGGCTCTCTTTAAATATGTAGGTAATCTTGTTAAAAGGGAATGTTTTAACATCAAATGCTGTAATTCAGACACTTTTAAATAGGATGCTGTAAATGACATTCACTTTGGTACATATTACTGAAGTGTTAGGACTCATCACTTAATTTTCCTGCAACCTCCACTGATATGACTTGTTGCTCTAATTTCTATTGCATAAAAAAAAATTTTGTGCAGCCTTATATACCATCCTTACATACTTTTCCTTCCTTGGATCCCGGGCTATGATGGCGAGGTTAACAGCGAATCACATCCTAGTGCTCCTACCCACTTCATGGGAAGTCTTCTGGAAATTTCGGGAAAGTAGTCAAGTATGGATACTGGTAATGATACGTGTACATGGATCATTCATGCTGTGGATTTAAAGACAATGGGGGGGGGGGCGCAATAACATGAGGAAGTGAGGAGTTTGCTGCAGCCATGCATTCCATTCAGTCCCATTTTGTGTAAATACTCCGGTTATTTCATGAACATTATTCAGCTGATTAATGCACAAGCTTTGATACACTCTGCGCTTGTGTCAGGGTGCAGATGTGTCCACATACACCTATCCCTAAATCATGGCATATAGCCCCGTTTAGCTCACCAAGATGCTAACCCTTAGTACCTATTACACTATAAGCGAACTAAGGACCCTATTCAGTTTGGATCGCAAAATTTGAGAAAACGCAATCCGACTGATTGAACGACTGCGCATGTGCAGAATTCGCATTGTGTGGGTGCATCCGCGATTAAAGATTATTTCTCTATCGTCCTAGTGGATGCTGGGGTTCCTGAAAGGACCATGGGGAATAGCGGCTCCGCAGGAGACAGGGCACAAAAGTAAAGCTTTCCGATCAGGTGGTGTGCACTGGCTCCTCCCCCCATGACCCCCCTCCAAGCCAGCCAGTTAGATTTTTGTGCCCGGCCGAGAAGGGTGCAATCTAGGTGGCTCTCCTAAAGAGCTGCTTAGAAAAGTTTAGCTTAGGTTTTTTATTTTACAGTGAGTCCTGCTGGCAACAGGATCACTGCAACGAGGGACTTAGGGGAGAAGAAGTGAACTCACCTGCGTGCAGGATGGATTGGCTTCTTGGCTACTGGACATTAGCTCCAGAGGGACGATCACAGGTACAGCCTGGATGGTCACCGGAGCCTTGCCGCCGGCCCCCTTGCAGATGCTGAAGTAAGAAGAGGTCCAGAATCGGCGGCAGAAGACTCCTCAGTCTTCTAAAGGTAGCGCACAGCACTGCAGCTGTGCGCCATTTTCCTCTCAGCACACTTCACACGGCAGTCACTGAGGGTGCAGGGCGCTGGGAGGGGGGCGCCCTGGGAGGCAAATGAATACCTATTTTGGCTAAAAATACCTCACATATAGCCTCCGGAGGCTATATGGAGATATTTAACCCCTGCCAGAATCCGTTAAGAGCGGGAGACGAGGCCGCCGAAAAAGGGGCGGGGCCTATCTCCTCAGCACACAGCGCCATTTTCCCTCACAGAAAGGCTGGAGGGAAGGCTCCCAGGCTCTCCCCTGCACTGCACTACAGAAACAGGGTTAAAACAGAGAGGGGGGGCACTAATTTGGCGATATGCATATATATTAAGATGCTATAAGGGAAAACACTTATATAAGGTTGTCCCTATATAATTATAGCGTTTTTGGTGTGTGCTGGCAAACTCTCCCTCTGTCTCTCCAAAGGGCTAGTGGGTCCTGTCCTCTATCAGAGCATTCCCTGTGTGTGTGCTGTGTGTCGGTACGTGTGTGTCGACATGTAGGAGGACGATGTTGGTGAGGAGGCGGAGCAATTGCCTGTAATGGTGATGTCACTCTCTAGGGAGTCGACACCGGAATGGATGGCTTATTTAGGAAATTACGTGATAATGTCAACAAGCTGCAAGGTCGGTTGACGACATGAGACGGCCGACAAACAATTAGTACCGGTCCAGACGTCTCAAAAACACCGTCAGGGGTTTTAAAACGCCCGTTTACTTTAGTCGGTCGACACAGACAGGGACACTGAATCCAGTGTCGACGGTGAATAAACAAACATATTCCTTATTAGGGCCACACGTTAAAGGCAATGAAGGAGGTGTTACATATTTCTGATACTACAAGTACCACAAAGGAGGGTATTATGTGGGATGTGAAAAAACTACCATAGTTTTTCCTGAATCAGATAAATTAAATAAAGTGTGTGATGATGCGTGGGTTCCCCCCGATAGAAAATTATGGGCGGTATACCCTTTCCCGCCAGAAGTTAGGGCGCGTTGGGAAACACCCCTTAAGGTGGATAAGGCGCTCACACGCTTATCAAAACAAGTGGCGGTACCGTCTATAGATAGGGCCGTCCTCAAGGACCAGCTGACAGGAGGCTGGAAAATATCATAAAAAGTATATACACACATACTGGTGTTATACTGCGACCAGCGATCGCCTCAGCCTGGATGTGCAGAGCTGGGTTGGCTTGGTCGGATTCCCTGACTAAAAATATTGATACCCTTGACAGGGACAGTATTTTATTGACTATAGAGCATTTAAAGGATGCATTTCTATATATGCGAGATGCACAGAGGGATATTTGCACTCTGGCATCATGAGTAAATGCGATGTCCATAACTGCCAGAAGATGTTATGGACACGACAGTGGTCAGGTGATGCAGATTCCAAACGGCACAAAGGTGTATTGCCGTATAAAGGAAGAGGAGTTATTTGGGGTCGGTCCATCGGACCTGGTGGCCACGGCAACTGCTGGAAAATCCACCGTTTTTTACCCTAAGTCACATCTCTGCAGAAAAAGACACCGTCTTTTCAGCCTCAGTCCTCTCGTCCCTATAAGATCATATCTGCCCAGGGATAGAGGAAAGGGAAGAAGACTGCAGCAGGCAGCCCATTCCCAGGAACAGAAGCGTTCCACCGCTTCTGACAAGTTCTCAGCATGGCGCTGAGACCGTACAGGACCCCTGGATCCTACAAGTAGTATCCCGGGGGTACAGATTGGAATGTCGAGACGTTTCCCCTTCGCAGGCTCCTGAAGTCTGCTTTACCAAGGTCTCCCTCCGACAAGGAGGCAGTATGGGAAAAAATTCACAAGCTGTATTCCCAGCAGGTGATAATTAAATTACCCCTCCTACTACAAGAAAAGGGGTATTATTCCACACTATATTGTGGTACTGAAGCCAGAAGGCTAGGTGAGACTTATTCTAAAAAATTTTTTTTGAACACTTACAAAGGTTCAAATCAAGATGGAGTCACTCAGAGCAGTGATAACGAACCAGGAAGAAGGGGACTATATAGTGTCCCGGGACATCAGGGATGCTTACCTCTATGTCCCAAAATTGCCCTTCTCACTAAGGGTACCTCAGGTTCGTGGTGCAGAACTGTCACTATCAGTTTCAGACGCTGCCGTTTGGATTGTCCACGGCACCCCGGGTCTTTACCAAGGTAATGGCCGAAATGATGATTCTTCTTCGAAGAAAAGGCGTCTTATTTATCCCTTACTTGGACGATCTCCTGATAAGGGCATAGTCCAGGGAACAGTTGGAGGTCGGAGTAGCACTATCTCGGATACTGCTACAACAGCACGGGTGGATTCTAAATATTCCAAAATCGCAGCTGATCCCGACGACACGTCTGCTGTGCCTAGGGATGATTCTGGACACAGTCCAGAAAAAGGTGTTTCTCCCGGAAGAGAAAGCCAGGGAGTTATCCGAGCTAGTCAGGAACCTCCTAAAAACAGTGCATCATTGCACAAGGGTCCTGGTAAAAATGGTGGCTTCCTACGAAGCAATTCCATTCGGCAGATTTCACGCAAGAACTTTTCAGTGGGATCTGCTGGACAAATGGTCCGGATCGCATCTTCAGATGCATCAGCGGATAACCCTATATCCAAGGACAAGGGTGTCTCTCCTGTGGTGGTTATAGAGTGCTCATCTTCTAGAGGGCCGCAGATTCGGCATTCAGGATTGGATGCTGGTGACCACGGAGCCCAGCCCGAGAGGCTGGGGAGCAGTCACACAAGGAAAAAATTTCCAGGGAGTGTGATCAAGTCTGGAGACTTTTCTCCACATAAATATACTGGAGCTAAGGGTAAATTTATAATGCTCTAAGCTTAGCAAGACCTCTGCTTCAAGGTCAGCCGGTATTGATCCAGTGGGAAAAACATCACGGCAGTCGCCCACGTAAACAGACAGGGCGACACAAGAAGCAGGAGGGCAATGGCAAAAACTGCAAGGACTTTTCGCTGGGCGGAAAATCATGTGATAGCACTGTCAGCAGTGTTTCATCCCGGGAATGGAAACTGGGAAGCAGACTTCCTCAGCAGGCACGACCTCCACCCGGGAGAGTGGAAACTTCATCGGGAAGTTTTTTCCACATGATTGTAAACCGTTGGGAAATACCAAAGGTGGACATGATGGCGTCCCGTCTGAACAAAAAACGGGACAGGTATTGCGCCAGGTCAAGAGACCCTCAGGCAATAGCTGTGGACGTTCTGGTAACACCGTGGGTGTACCAGTCGGTGTATGTGTTCCCTCCTCTGCTTCTCATACCTAAGGTGCTGAGAATTATAAGACGTAGAGGAGTAAGAACTATACTCATGGCTCCGGATTGGCCAAGAAGGACTTGGTACCCGGAACTTCAAGAGATGCTTACAGAGGTCTTATGGCCTCTGCCGCTAAGAAGGGACTTGCTTCAGCAAGTACCATGTCTGTTCCAAGACTTACCGCAGCTGCGTTTGTCGGCATGGCGGTGGAAAGCCGGATCCTAAGGGAAAAAGGCATTCCGGAAGAGGTCATTCCTACCCTGGTCAAAGCCAGAAAGGAGGTGACCGCACAACATTATCACCAAATGTGGCGAAAATATGTTGCGTGGTGTGAGGCCAGGAAGGCCCCACAAAGAAATTTCAACTCGGTCGTTTCCTGCATTTCCTGCAAACAGGAGTGTCTATGGGCCTCAAATTGGGGTCCATTAAGGTTCAAATTTCGGCCCTGTCGATTTTCTTCCAGAAAGAATTGGCTTCAGTTCCTGAAGTCCAGAAGTTTGTCAAGGGAGTATTGCATATACAACCCCCTTTTGTGCCTCCAGTGGCACTGTGGGATCTCAACGTAGTTCTGGGATTCCTCAAATCACATTGGTTTACAATAGTGATGAGCGAGGTTCGGTTTTACTCGGTTTTACTCGGTTTTACTCGGTTCTCAAAACGGCATCTTATTGGCTATCCAAAACACGTGACATCCGTGAGCCAATAAGATGCCGTTTTGAGAACCGAGTAAAACCGAGTAAAACCGAGTAAAACCGAATCCGCTCATCACTAGTTTACAACCAGTCAAATCTGTGGATTTGAAGCATCTCACATGAAAAGTGACCATGCTCTTGGCCCTGGCCTGGACCAGGCGAGTGTCAAATTGGTGGTTTTTTCTCAAAAAAGCCCATATCTGTTTGTCCATTCGGACAGGGCAGAGCTGCGGACTCGTCCCCAGTTCTCTCCCTAAGGTGGTGTCAGTGTTTCACCTGAACCAGCTTATTGTGGTGCCTTGCACCTACTAGGGACTTGGAGGACTCCAAGTTGCTAGATGTTGTCAGGGCCCTGAAAATATGTTCCAGGACGGCTGGAGTCAGGAAAACTGACTTGCTGTTATCCTGTATGCACCCAACAAACTGGGTGCTCTTGCTTCTAAGCAGACTATGGCTAGTTGGATGTGTAATACAATTCAGCTTGCACATTCTGTGGCAGGCCTGCCACAGCCAAAATATGTAAATGCCCATTCCACAAGGAAGGTGGGCTCATCTTGGGCGGCTGCCCGAGGGGTCTCGGCTTTACAACTTTGCCGAGCAGCTACTTGGTCAGGGGCAAACACGTTTGCTAAATTCTACAAATTTGATACCCTGGCTAAGGAGGACCTGGAGTTCTCTCATTCGGTGCTGCAGAGTCATCCGCACTCTCCCGCCCGTTTGGGAGCTTTGGTATAATCCCCATGGTCCTTTCAGGAACCCCAGCATCCACTAGGACGATAGAGAAAATAAGAATTTACTTACCGATAATTCTATTTCTCGGAGTCCGTAGTGGATGCTGGGCGCCCATCCCAAGTGCGGATTATCTGCAATACTTGTACATAGTTACAAAAATCGGGTTATTATTGTTGTGAGCCATCTTTTCAGAGGCTCCGCTGTTATCATACTGTTAACTGGGTTTAGATCACAAGTTGTACGGTGTGGCTGGTATGAGTCTTACCCGGGATTCAAAATTCCTCCCTTATTGTGTACGCTCGTCCGGGCACAGTACCTGGCTGGCTTGGAGGGGGGTCATGGGGGGAGGAGCCAGTGCACACCACCTGATCGGAAAGCTTTACTTTTGTGCCCTGTCTCCTGCGGAGCCGCTATTCCCCATGGTCCTTTCAGGAACCCCAGCATCCACTACGGACTCCGAGAAATAGAATTATCGGTAAGTAAATTCTTATTTTCTAAGAATGCATTGTGCTTCAATGCAATTGCATTATGATTGACAGGCAGCTAGTGTTTATGGGTGGAAACATGGCATTTTGTGGGTGTGTTTGTAAAAACGCAGGCGTGACAAAGCGTTATTAGGGTGGGTCTCTGACATCAGTGATGACCACTTCCAGCCTCTTGCATATGCCGAATTGTGGAGGACCTTGCCTTGCGCAGATGGGATAACTCTTAAATGTTCCGGTATTTGCATATGGTTATGCATTCGCAATTTCTGCAGTGGGTGTTTTTTTTTTCTCTATTTCTGGGCGGCAACTATTTGATCACAGCAACTTCTTTTCTCTAACGTCCTAGTGGATGCTGGGGACTCCGTAAGGACCATGGGGAATAGACGGGCTCCGCAGGAGACAGGGCACTTTAAGAAAGAATTAGGATACTGGTGTGCACTGGCTCCTCCCTCTATGTCCCTCCTCCAGACCTCAGTTTGAATCTGTGCCCGGATGAGCTGGGTGCATCTTACTGAGCTCTCCTGAGCTTGCTAAAGAAAAAGTATTTTGTTAGGATTTTTTATTTTCAGAGAGATCTGCTGGCAACAGACTCTCTGCTACGTGGGACTGAGGGGAGAGAAGCAGCCCTACTCACTAGAAGATAGGTCCTGCTTCTTAGGCTACTGGACACCATTAGCTCCCAGAGGGATCGTACACAGGAACGCACCTTTGGTCGTCCGATCCCGGAGCCGCGCCGCCGTCCCCCTCGCAGAGCCAGAAGACAGAAGCCGGCGTGAGAAGCAAGAAGACTTCGAAATCGGCGGCAGAAGACTCCAGTCTTCATATGAGGTAGCGCACAGCACTGCAGCTGTGCGCCATTGCTCCCACACTAAACCCACACACTCCGGTCACTGTAGGGTGCAGGGCGCAGGGGGGGCGCCCTGGGCAGCAATTAGGTACCTCTTGGCAAAAGCAGCATATATACAGTTGGGCACTGTATATATGCATGAGCCCCCGCCATTATTTTTACACAAAACGCGGGACAGAAGCCCGCCGCTGAGGGGGCGGGGCTTCTTCCTCAGCACTCGCCAGCGCCATTTTATCTCCACAGCTCCGCTGAGAGGAAGCTACCCAGGCTCTCCCCTGCAGAATCACGGTAGAAAGAGGGTAAAAAGAGAGGGGGGGCACATAAATTTGGCGCAAAAACAGTATATACAGCAGCTACTGGGTTAACACTAAGTTACTGTGTGACTCCTGGGTAATATAGCGCTGGGGTGTGTGCTGGCATACTCTCTCTCTGTCTCTCCAAAAGGCCTTGTGGGGGAACTGTCTTCAAATAGAGCATCCCCTGTGTGTGTGGTGTGTCGGTACGCTTGTGTCGGCATGTTTGACGAGGAAGGCTATGTGGAAACAGAGCGGGTACAAATGAATGTGGGGTCGCCGCCGACACCCGATTGGATGGATATGTGGAAGGTTTTAAATGATAATGTTAATTCCTTGCATAAAAGGTTGGATAAAGCTAAAGCCTTGGGACAGTCAGGGTCTCAACCCTTGCCTGATCCTGCAGCGCAGAGGCCGTCGGGGTCTCAGAAGCGCCCACTATCCCAAGTTGCTGACACAGATATCGACACGGATTCCGACTCCAGTGTCGATGGCGATGATGCAAAGTTGCAGCCTAAAATGGCTAAAGCCATCCGCTACATGATTATAGCAATGAAAGATGTGTTACACATCACAGAGGAAACCCCAGTCCCTGACAAGAGGGTTTATATGTATGGGGAGAAAAGGCAAGAGGTGACCTTTCCCCCTTCACATGAGTTAAATGAGTTATGTGAAAAAGCTTGGGAATCTCCAGATAGAAAACTGCAGATTTCCAAACGGATGCTTATGGCGTATCCTTTCCCGCCAACGGACAGGTTGCGCTGGGAATCCTCCCCTAAGGTGGACAAAGCTTTAGCACGCTTATCCAAGAGGGTAGCCCTGCCGTCACAGGATACGGCCACCCTAAAGGATGCGGCGGATAGAAAGCAGGAGGGTATCCTGAAGTCCATTTATACACATTCAGGTACCCTACTAAGGCCGGCGATTGCGTCGGCCTGGATGTGTAGTGCTCTAGCAGCATGGACAGATACCTTATCTGAGGAACTTGATACCTTGGACAAGGATACTATAGTACTGACCCTGGGGCATATAAAAGACGCTGTCCTATATATGAGAGATGCCCAAAGAGACATTAGCCTACTGGGCTCTAGAATAAATGCAATGTCGATTTCCGCCAGAAGGGTCCTGTGGACTCGGCAATGGACGGGCGATGCCGACTCAAAAAGGCACATGGAGGTTTTACCTTACAGGGGTGAGGAGTTGTTTGGGGACGGTCTCTCAGACCTGGTCTCCACAGCTACGGCTGGAAAGTCAAATTTTTTGCCATATATTCCCTCACAACCTAAGAAAGCACCGTATTATCAAATGCAGTCCTTTCGATCACATAGAGGCAAGAAAGTCCGAGGTGCATCCTTTCTTGCCAGAGGCAGGGGTAGAGGAAATAAGCTGCACAATACAGCTAGTTCCCAGGAACAGAAGTCCTCCCCGGCTTCCTCTAAATCCGCCGCATGACGCTGGGGCTCCACAGGCGGAGCCAGGCCCGGTGGGGGCGCGTCTCCGAAATTTCAGCCACAAGTGGGTTCACTCACAGGTGGATCCCTGGGCTATAGAGATTGTGTCTCAGGGATACAGGCTGGAATTCGAAGTGATGCCCCCTCACCGTTGCCTCAAATCGGCCCTGCCAGCTTCCCCCATAGAGAGGGAAATAGTGTTAGCAGCAATTCACAAATTGTATCTCCAGCAGGTGGTGGTAAAGGTTCCCCTCCTTCAACAGGGAAGGGGTTACTATTCGACAATGTTTGTGGTACCGAAACCGGACGGTTCGGTCAGACCCATATTGAATTTAAAATCCCTGAACATATACCTGAAAAGGTTCAAGTTCAAGATGGAATCGCTCAGAGCGGTCATCGCAAGTCTGGAGGAAGAGGATTTTATGGTGTCTCTGGACATAAAGGATGCTTACCTTCATGTCCCCATTTATCCACCTCATCAGGAGTACCTCAGATTTGTGGTACAGGATTGTCATTACCAATTCCAGACGTTTCTGTTTGGTCTGTCCACGGCACCGAGAATATTTACCAAGGTAATGGCAGAAATTATGGTGCTCCTGCGAAAGCAGGGAGTCACAATTATCCCATACTTGGACGATCTCATCATAAAGGCGAGGTCCAGAGAGCAGTTGCTGATCAGCGTAGCACGCTCTCGGGAAGTGTTACAACAGCTGGATTCTGAATATTCCAAAGTCGCAGCTGATTCCTACGACGCGTCTGCCCTTCCTGGGCATGATTCTGGACACAGATCAGAAGAAGGTTTTTCTCCCGACGGAGAAGGCTTAGGAACTCATGACACTGGTCAGAGACCTCTTAAAACCAAAACAGGTGTCTGTGCATCATTGCACGCGAGTCCTGGGGAAGATGGTGGCGTCATACGAGGCCATTCCCTTCGGCAGGTTCCATGCGAGGACCTTTCAATGGGATCTGTTGGACAAGTGGTCCGGATCGCATCTACAGATGCATCGGCTGGTCACCCTATCCCCCAGGGCCAGGGTGTCTCTTCTGTGGTGGCTGCAGAGTGCTCACCTTCTCGAGGGCCGCAGATTCGGCATTCAGGACTGGGTCCTGGTGACCACAGATGCAAGCCTCCGAGGGTGGGGGACAGTCACACAGGGAAGAAATTTCCAGGGTCTGTGGTCAAGTCAGGAGACTTGCCTTCACATCAATATCCTGGAACTTAGGGCCATATACAACGCCCTAAGTCAAGCGGAGACCCTGCTTCGCAACCAATCGGTGCTGATTCAATCAGACAACATCACCGCAGTGGCTCATGTAAACCGCCAAGGCGGCACAAGGATCAGGGTGGCGATGGCGAAAGCCACCAGAATTCTTCGATGGGCGGAGAATCACGTACGAGCACTGTCAGTAGTGTTCATTCCGGGAGTGGACAACTGGGAAGCAGACTTCCTCAGCAGACACGACCTCCACCTGGGAGAGTGGGGACTTCATCAAGAAGTCTTCACGCAGATTGCAAGGCGATGGGAACTGTCACAGGTGGACATGATGGCGTCCCGCCTCAACAAAAAGCTTCAGAGGTATTGCGCCAGGTCAAGAGACCCTCAGGCGATAGCTGTAGACGCACTAGTGACACCGTGGGTGTTCCAGTCGGTTTATGGGTTTCCTCCTCTTCCTCTCATACCCAAGGTGCTGAGAATCGTAAGAAAAAGAGGAGTGAGAACAATACTCATTGTTCCGGATTGGCCAAGAAGGACTTGGTATCCAGAGCTACAAGAAATGCTCACAGAGGACCCATGGCCTCTACCTCTAAGACAGGATCTGTTACAACAAGGGGCCCTGTATGTTCCAAGACTTACCGCAGCTGCGTTTGACGGCATGGCGGTTGAACGCCGGATCCTAGCAGAAAAAGGCATTCCGGATGAGGTTATTCCTACGCTGATAAAGGCTAGGAAGGACGTGACGGCTAAACATTATCACCGTATCTGGAGGAAGTATGTATCTTGGTGTGAAACCAAGAATGCTCCTACGGAAGGTTTCCATCTGGGCCGTTTTCTCCACTTCCTACAGACGGGAGTGGATATGGGCCTAAAATTAGGCTCCATTAAGGTACAGATTTCGGCTCTATCCATTTTTTTTCAAAAGGAATTGGCTTCTCTCCCTGAAGTTCAAACTTTCGTGAAGGGAGTGCTGCACATCCAGCCTCCTTTTGTGCCACCAGTGGCACCATGGGACCTTTAACGTGGTGTTACAGTTCCTTAAATCACAATGGTTTGTACCTCTTCAAACGGTGGAATTAAAATTTCTCACCTGGAAGGTAGTTATGTTATTAGCCTTGGCATCTGCACGGCGGGTGTCGGAGTTGGCGGCCTTATCTCACAAGAGTCCCTACTTGATTTTTCATGTGGATAGAGCAGAATTGAGGACTCGTCCTCAATTTCTGCCTAAGGTGGTCTCTTCTTTTCATTTGAACCAACCTATTGTGGTGCCTGTGGCTACGGGTGACTTGGAGGATTCCAAGTCCCTGGATGTGGTCAGGGCCTTAAAAATCTACGTAGCCAGGACGGCTAGGGTTAGGAAAACAGAGGCTCTGTTTGTCCTGTATGCAGCCAACAAGATTGGCGCGCCTGCTTCTAAACAGACTATTGCTCGCTGGATCTGTAACACGGTTCAGCAGGCTCATTCTACGGCTGGGTTGCCGGTACCAAATTCGGTAAAGGCCCATTCCACTAGGAAGGTGGGCTCTTCTTGGGCGGCTGCCCGAGGCGTCTCGGCATTGCAGTTGTGCCGAGCTGCTACTTGGTCGGGTACAGAAACTTTTGCAAAATTCTACAAGTTTGATACCCTGGCTGATGAGGACCTCGCGTTTGCTCAATCGGTGCTGCAGAGTCATCCGCACTCTCCCGCCCGGTTTGGAGCTTTGGTATAAACCCCATGGTCCTTACGGAGTCCCCAGCATCCTCTAGGACGTAAGAGAAAATAAGATTTTAAACCTACCGGTAAATCTTTTTCTCCTAGTCCATAGAGGATGCTGGGCGCCCGTCCCAGTGCGGACTAAATCTGCAAGACTATTATATAGCTGTTGCTTACATAAGGGTTATGTTACAGATGGAATCGGTCTTTGACTGATACTGTTTTTTTCGTTCATACTGTTAACTAGTTGCGTATATTCTAAGTTATATGGTATGATTGGTGTGGGCTGGTATGAATCTTGCCCTTAGATTTACAAAATCCTTTCCTCATATTGTCCATCTGCTCTGGGCACAGTTTCTCTAACTGAGGTCTGGAGGAGGGGAATAGAGGGAGGAGCCAGTGCACACCCATACTAAAAGTTCTTTAGAGTACCCATATCTCCTGAGGAGCCCGTCTATACCCCATGGTCCTTACGGAGTCCCCAGCATCCTCTACGGACTAGGAGAAAAAGATTTACCGGTAGGTTTAAAATCTTATTTTAGCTTTTCTGGGTAAGTTTTGTGATGTAGGCCATGCACCATTTTAGTTGCCCTTCTTTGTACACTCTCTAATGTATTTATAGCCTTCTGGAGATATGGTCTCCCGAACTGGACACAGTATTCAAGATGAGGCCATACCAATGACCTATACAGTGGCATTATTACTTCTTTTTTCCTGCTACTGATTCCTCTGGCTATGCAACCAAGCATCTGACTCGCCTTTCTCGTAGCTTTGTTGCATTGCTTTCCTGCCTTTAAGTCACTTGAAAAAGTGACTCCTAAATCCTAAATCCCTTTCCTCCATTATAGTACCCTTGATACTATATTTAGCCTTTGGGTTTTTGAGACTCAAGTGCATGATTTTGCATTTTTTAGCATTAAACTGCAGTTGCCACGTTCTTGACCATTTCTCAGGCCTAGCTAGGTCATCAATCATTTGTTTTACCCCTCCCGGTGTTTCTACCCTGTTGCAAATCTTTGTATCATCTGCAAAAAGGCATACTTTCCCTTTAATACCATTTGCAATGTAACCAGCAAAGATATTAAAGAGAACTGGTCCAAGTACAGATCCCTGGGGTACTCCACTGGTAACATTTCCTTCCAAAGATTGCACTCCATTTACTACAACTGTCTGTTTCCTATCCTGCAACCAGGTTCTTATCCATTTAACCGTTTTGTAATCCACCCCCACACTTTCAAGTTTATTTAGCAGTCTGCGATGTGGGACAGTGTGAAATGCCTTACTAAAGTCTAGATATGCTACATCTACAGCTCCCCCTTGATCTATTATTTTCATCACAGAGTCAAAAAAGTCAATAAGATTTGTTTGGCATGATCTCCCACCAGTAAATCCATGCTGTTTTGGATCCTGTAAGTTGGTTGTTTGAAGATATTCCACTACTCTTTCTTTTAATCGTTTTTCCTTTACTTTCCCTACTACTGATGTAAGGCTTACTGGTCTGTAGTTACTTGCTTCTTCCTTGCTTCCACTTTTGTACAGTGGAACTACATTTGCTCTTTTCCAGTCATGTGGAATGGAGCCTGTATTTAGTGACTGGTTCTGTTAATGGTGCCACCAGCACATCTTTTAGCTCTTTTAGTATCCTTGGGTGTATCCCATCTGGCCCCATTGATTTTTCCACTTTTAGTTTTGAAAGTTCTATTAGGACCTTCTCTTCTGTAAATGTAGTTTCATCTACCTTATTTTTATGAATGTCCTTGCAGCTTAACTGTGGCCCCTTCCCTTCTCCTTCTGTAGTAAATACGGAGCAAAAATGATGATTTAGGTGATCTGCTATTGCCTTGTCTCCCTCCACCAAATTCTCACTCTGTCTTAAGTCTTGTTATTCCTCCATTTGATTTTTTCTTTCATTTATATACTTAAAAAAAGTTTTGCCCCCTTTATCTACTTACTGGGCCATTTTCTCCTCAGCTTCTGCCTTGCACGTCTGATCACTTTCTTAGCATCCTGCCATCTGTCAAGATACACCTTTTTGTCGTTATTTTGAGTCTGTTTGTATTTCCTAAAAGCCATCTTTTTTGCCTTCACACTAGTTGATACTTCTTTTGGGTACCACACTGGCTTCCTTTTCCTGGTGCTTTTCCTAACCCTTTTGATACAAAGCACTTGCAGCCTGAGTACCTAGTACACTATGAGTCTAACTCATATTTGTGCAGTGTTTGGGAAGCAGAGTGGGGCCGGAACCTGGCACCATTTTCCAAAACGGGGGCATATCTCCCTTGTTTTGAAGGTGTGACTGGTCCAGGGTCTGCATTGTCTGACGCAGACTTACTGGATCTTTGTGTCCGGATTCCATGTCCAGCTTGAGTAAGCTTCAGCTGGACTGTTAATTTGCCTTGAGGACCGAGGTTGGGAAACACTTGCCTAATGCCTACAGTTATTAAATACAGGACTTTTTCTGTTTTATACAGCAAGTTTTGTTGAAACTATTAAAGATCCAGTATTTCTCTACTAATTGTTCCCAATCTGCATACTAAACCCAGATCTGTAATGTATTTGCAAAAATATTAGCAAACACATTAAATTCTTTATTATCCCTTTATTATCCAGCTTATTATTATTATTATCATTTGTATGGCGCCTAACAAAGTACATAAACATATGAGCAAAACAAGAAAACAGTGACTAATACCCCTTTTCCGCTGCCACAATGGCCAAGTTTACTGCGGGGTCTACCCACATTGCGACTTAGTGAAAAAGGGCACCTGAAATATAACCTAGGTCCAGTACCCCGGGAATCCAACTCTGGCATCTACCAAGGTCCGAACCAGGTACGGCTGCACTGTAAACGGGTGCCGGGTCCTGCTAAAACCATATGGAGAGCCCACTCACTGGCACTTGGAGATGTCATCTCCAAGCACCTGCAGAGGTAATTGCCCATACTAATCTGAGTCCAGCCTACGGTGTGAACTGGGTATCAAGCTGATTTAACATGGCTTGAAACCTGTATTCAGTTACCCGTGTTTTAGGTGGAAAAGGACTATTGCAGGACAAGTACTGCACATGATTTATAACACTGCTGCTTCAGCGGTCGTAGCAATCAAATAAGTAAAAGGATGGTAAAATCCAAAGGTGCCATTGTTAGGGAGTATGGAGTTGATGATAGTGTACAGTAAGCAATGGAAGGAAAAGCACACTGCGGAAGAGGGCCCTGCTCATGAGATCTTACATTAGGTGTGTGAGAATAGTGTAACTGTATAAGCTCCCCCCACCTCTCACTCACAGGGTTTGTAAAGGAAGGGGACAGCAAGGAGACCAGGTAGGGTATAGTGTTGAGACAGGGTAAGTGGAGGCAATACAGAGTCGACATGGAGGGCAGATGTAGTTGAAATACAACATGGAACTTAGAGGTCTATTTTGGAGAGAGAGAAACTACCAACCAACCAGCTGCAAACTCAGCCTGTAAAATGGCAGCTAGAAGCTGATTGGCTGGTACTTTATTTGGCTCTACTTTATTTCTCTCCAAGTCTTCGTAAAAAGACTCTTTAGTTTTGTCACTTTACATGTTAAATGTATCATTTTATTTATGCCCCTTAGTGTTTTAAGTCACAATTTTGGCTGTGTAATTTGGGATTTTGACAAGGGGAGGGGGGGGGGGGGGGAGAGAGGAACTGTTTTAGACCAGGAAATCTGGAATTTGAAACCGGAAACACTGCCAAGATTTTATACACTCTCTATTTTGCCTTCAGCTAGCACAATTGGACAGTTTGTGAATCCGATTAATTGCAAGAATTTTAGAGTAGTTTCCTGCTTAGTTAAGTTGTGGTATCTGTTTTTATATCTTAATAAGTACTACTTGCAGTTAAAGACATTTTGTAATGAACAACGTTACCCCTGGGCTTTTACAAATAACAAAGACCTTGTAATCTGTGATAAATTATCCTTGTCGTTTGCATCATGCTGGTGTATTTTACCCCCTATTGATAAAAATGAAAAGCAAGAAATCAATTGAAGTTTTTATAGACTTATATTAGCCTATTTTAAATCACAGCAGTTTACGGCATCTTTGAATAGCCTCTTAATATGTTTTTTTTCTTCATCCAAAGGCGGCATTTAGTATAAATGTGGTACTGATTGAGAGAATGCAGTAAACAAATGTATCTGTAACTTAAAGTGGGATTTTATATTCAGGAACACCCTTAATACCATCCCACACAAACATGTGCATAATACCAGTGAAGATGAGAAATGTAGATTCCAGAATAGATTGCACACTGATCATTAACATTAATTTGCTGAATTTTTGCAATATTGTAGCCATATTTCATATTGCATTTTTTAAAATGGCCTCCAGAAATATTATTTGGGTGTATAATAATGATGTCCATTTCGCATATCCTAAAACACTGCAGCTTTTATTCAAAAATGTACTATACGTTAACCATTAAATATTGTTCACTTTAGGATTTTTTTAGGGCAGGGTGCTGATCAGTGAGGAGGGCACATTTTAATTTTGAAGGGCACACTTTTGGTGTGACGCTTTGCGCACAAAACATAGCGCATATGTCTATAGTTGTTAAACATATATTTTCCCCTTAGTGTATCATATACCGATACATACATATAGGAGACCCATGTAACACCCAACATCTGTACTGAGAAAAATACTGTATATGTCCAGTCTTCATGAAAGAACGGCTGTAGCATATAAATAATAAGTAGATAATGAAGGTTTCTTCCATTATTGAAGTAGTTCTAACCCTTATGAAAAGTTAAGCAGAGGGTTAAAATATATAGGTACAAAATAAGTCTGTTCTTCTACTAGGGAAATAGTGTGAGCAGTACATGCTCACTGCTTACCCTGTTCTTTCCCTCTTTATCAGAATGCTGTGTTATACAGGAGCCACAGCAGTGATGTCATTTCCTCCTCTGCTATCCCATTCGCAGAGGACAGAAATTGTGTTCCAATTTCAGAGATGGGCAAGGAGTAGACCACTGCATTGTAACATGCACTCTTACTGTTGCATTCTGTATACAAGGGGGTGATTTCTGATCCTGCATGGTGCACTGAAAAAGGGCAGGGTGCTTTTTCACATTTGAAAAATGGGCAGGGTGCAGCACCCTGCCGAAACAGCCTAGAAGGAACACTACATTAAATACAGGGGATGATATAAAGTGTTACCAGTCTTCCTAGCCTTGTTTGTCCTTCACCTCTACTGACTTTGTGGCTAAATGAATAAGGACACATCTGTACACCTATGTCTGGCTCAGTTCTGGCTCTCCAACTGTTGTGAAACTTTATGCCCCGGAAAGGGGATGAGAAGGAAGGAAGGGGGGGGGGACACATTTGTTAGGTTTAGGCAGTGTAGGGGAGGTTAGGTGGTGTGTGTGTGTGTGGGGGGAGGTTTAGGCACTAAAGGGTTAGGTTTAGGCTGTGGTGCGGTTCGGGTTAGGCTGCAGGTAGGAAGGGTTAGGGTAAGGGGGCTGGGAAAGAGGGTTAGAATACTTGCCTTGCAGGTGTCTAGATTCTGGGCGTCGGGATGCCGCTGTTGGTCTTCTGACCACCGGCAACCCAAGCACAGGCATCCCGTACCCAACGCCCACAAAGATTGGATAGACTGCCTGGCATGGTAGGCTGGGTCTTGTAGTTTCACAACAGCTGGTGGACACGCATGCTATCTATAGCTGCTCTAGGTGAAAATAAAAGTAAACAAAAGTACATATCCTAGGATTGCTGCTTATCGTTTTCACAGATTGCGGTTGGCTGGGTGCCACTAAAGAACACACAACACAGTAAGAACCTCATTCTGTAATACCACTTTTTTCATAGCAGGACTACTGTCTCGTAATCTATTCTAGTATCAATGCAGGTCCTTTTTTATCTGGTGCTCAGTAGGAAGTTATTATCTTCACTTGGTCAAAGTTATTTCTTTTTATTTTGCTCTGGTAAAAGCAAAACACCAGCATGCAGCAAACTGTGAGACAGACACTCTTGAGGTTTCTTCTAGTATAGGCTTCTAATTACTTTTATTTGGTTTAAGAGCCTGAAACCTTTAGGTCAGTTGAGTTGTTCTTGCACCCATTCTCCGCAAACCCCTAACATGATTGCAAATAAAGCATCTCCGCATTTTGCAAGTGTATAGATGTAAAACTAATTAGCATTGTTTTTGCCTTCCCATATCTTTCCTTGTGGTATAAGTGCCTGGTTAGCATGCTGCACAAATGCAGGATTTCAAGGTAGCATAATCATATGTACAGTATGTAAACACATTCAGACCTATGAAGAGAAACATTACAATTATATTATATATATATATATATATATATGTGTGTGTGTGTGTATATAATTAGTTATCAGGCATAGCTATTGCTGTTCCTACGAATAACACATTCTCTAGAAAACTATGCTAGTGTAGTTAATATGGCTCCATCTTGCAAATGTGTATGGTATAAACCTCCCTCAGTTTGCTAATAAATGGAACAAAATCTCTGGCATTTAGCACAGCTAGACTCTCCCACTTACTATAAGTCAGGATAGCTGGGGGGCATGGTTTACTGTATTATTATAGAATAAAACTAAAGTTGACTTACTACCTACTGTGGTGACCATTTTTAACACTTTAAAATGGCCACTTGAACATAGGTATTTGTATGAGGACCAGTTAGAATCCATCATACTTTTTTCTTTTTAAGACTTCTTTTTCTGACAGTATAGAAAACAATGAAACTCATTTACAGTAACAAGTGGAGTAAAACATTCACACATCCAAGTAAATATAAGTCAGTAAGTAACAACATTTTGAAAACAAAAGACTCCAGTAATGGGCCTAGCAGGACAACTCAAAAACCTGCACCAGTTTGGTGGTAAAACTAGGAAACAAGGGTAAAAAGAGTCACAGTTAACAAGATGTGGGGATTAGGGTGGAGGAGGGGAAGGGGGTGTAGATCCAGATGGGAGTACTCGAGTGGGCTTAAGAAAAAAACAATTAAGCAATTAAGTATGGGGGTTGGACTCCAAAAAAAGATGTCCAAGGATGCTGTATTGTAGAGAAAGAGAGGTGCCGTGGATAATGCTTGACATAAATCAATCTTATAAACATATCAGATCCGGGAAGAGTAGTGCACGGCAAGGAAGCGGCAGTCAATCATTTTTATAATTTTTATAATTGCATTTTTTTCATAGTACCCTGCTAAAGGTCACACAGCCCCTGTGCTCTGGTGATTGAACAAAGCTATAATACAGTACCTGCACAACATGAAGTGAAAAGAGAAAAAGCAATTCCAGTCCTGAAATTACTCATAAATGCCTGGATTTCAGGATTGCCATGTTTATTTTATTTATTTTTTTGTCCCTTGAGTAGTGCACCACAAATTTAATTTGATACAAATCTTTTATGGCAAACAACTCTCCTTTTTTCGTTTGTTTCTTTTATACATGGACAGAGTAATGCAAAGGCTACCTCAGTCTTGGCAATGTCAGTCCTGATTCCTTGACTCCTGTCCTGATGAGTTTTTCTTCATCCGTAACTTTGCTGCTTGCAGATTTGGGCTGTCTCAGTAACAGTGGGAATCCCGTTAAAGCACAGGATTTTTGGTCGAAAAACCTCGGAATTTTGAGTACCCTTAACTGACCTTGATCCTGGATATGGATTCCCTAGGTATTATATAATGTAGTTAGTATATACTATATAATTAATGTAAAGTGTTGTAATCTTTTATTGTAGATTTGCCTCATAATAGAAAGTTTTTTTAACAGTCAATAAATTAATGACCGCAACTGGGAAAGTCTTACTGGGAACAATCAATGAAATGCTTACATGTTAATGTTGTTTTTTACTTTCACAATAGTCACAGTTTGAGTGATCATGTTCAATTGCGGACAATATAACTACATAGACTTTATCTCTCAGTTGGATGTGTGTAAATCCCTAGCAAAAAAGTTATTAGTATTTCTGCAATCAAAGTCTAGTCAGGCGTTTGTGAATCCAAAGCACAGTGTAGTCTTGAATTCTAAAGCGTTGAGTTTATAAAATATTTAGAAAGCAAGCTTGGGGTTGTAGATATGACTCCTCGTTTTTCTTCTCTGCAATGCAGTTTCAGAGTTGTGTGCAGAATATACAGGGGGGAAGCATTTTGGCAGCTTTATATGAGAATAACAAAGGAACAACAAAGAAAGACAGAGCTTCAGAGAAATAAAGCAATCATAACCAGTGTAAAAGCTATCAAAACTACTGTATATGCAGTATATCTGCTTTTTTTTGGGGGGGGGGGGGGGGGACACCAGTCATAGGAATTCAATAAGATTTTTTTGTTGGTAAAAACACAAGGTGTATTACATAACATGGTTTTCTCATATCTGGGATGTAAGTTTTTTTTTTAAAGGAAACTTGTACAAATTGATGTGGCACCACAAAGTGTGCTATTATAAATACTTAAATTGCAATCAACATTTTAATCATGATTATAGTACATTGTTCACTATGTAGCCAATATTTAATTTGCCCTAGTCACGTGTCGAAATTTGTATACCAGCAAGGGTCTCTGTGTTTTCCAACTGCATGAACATTTTCCAACTAACTGTATTTCCTAAAATATATATTATGCTCATTAAACTTAATGCACTTCTGTTTTTATTGATCCTGTCTATTAACATGTATGCAATCAGTAAGGGGAATTTTTTTGAAATAATATTTCTGTCTTTCATGCAAAGTACAGAAAGTTAATAATCAAAATTAATTGAAAACACTTTATATATATATATATATATATATATATATATATATATTTATTTCACTAGCAGCATCTACTTGTTGAAGCCAAATGAGCTTAACAAACATTGGGGCAGATGTATTAACCTGGAGAAGGCATAAGGAAGTGATAAACCAGTGATATGTGCAAGGTGATAAAGGCACCAGTCAATCAGATCCTAACTGTTAATTTACATATTGGAGCTGATTGGCTGGTGCCTTTATCACCTTGCACATATCACTGGTTTATCGCTTCCTTATGCCTTCTCCAGGTTAATACATCTGCCCCACTGGCCATTAAGTTACATATGGGTCAGCTGGAATGCTGCATATGGTTTGTCTTTATATGTCCAGGTGAATAGTGTTACAGTAATTTACCATTTAGAGATCAAAACGATAAGGCCTAGTAGGCATGTCACAATGGTATTTGTAGTTCCATAGCATCTGATCTGACAAAGGTAGCATAACTCTGTTTGCCCATCTTGTTTTCTTGATACAGATAAATAACCTTGATAAGCTCCCAGGGTTAAAGCAGAAAACTTTTTACAATGCAAATAAAATTTCAGTAAAACACCAGACATTGCAGTTCATTTGGCAGGTTTTCTCCTGCAACCTTTTGTTTTGCTGTAATTTCCCGTGAAACATTACATGACAGAATCAATGTTTCAAATATGTATCCCTATAGGCAAATGATGTTTTCCAATTGTTTGATAATAAAATAATAAAGAATGAAAAGTAAAAAAACTTGAGTGTAATTGATTTGCATGGAAAGGATATAACCTTGTATTCTTGTAAACTGTTCTTTCTAGCATCTGATGTATATACTGAAGGTGAACAATATGTCAGCTGACTGGCAGGGATTTATATCATAGATGCCGCCTGTCTTTATTTTCCAAGTACAGCCCAGGTTAAACATTTTTGTCCCTGGAAATTTTAGGCTCCATTCTCAGTCCTGACCAGACTGCCCAGTAAAACACTTCTTATTCTGTATATTCACTCTAACTGTATGATTCTATATACTAAGCGCTTTATAACAATATTTTATGAAGATTTAAATTTAAAATAAAAATGACACCTTAAGCAAGTTTGATAAGCATGTTCTGAGGTGATATAGTGCATGAAGGCTAGTAAGTCACTACAATGCATTGTATACTTACGGAGGTGTGAGTGAGCTGGTAGTTCCGGGCTGCTCTGCTGACGTCGGGCATCTCTTTTTTGCATTTCCTAATTAATTTACAATTGCAATTATCTGTCCTGAAATAGTTGGTGAGGAGTTGGGTGTTCTTAGACATTACTTAATTGATTCAGACAGCCCAGATATTGTACCTGTAGTAGAAAGTTCAGGAACAAAGCATTCTCTACTATGTGCAATGAGTCATGTTGCATGTTCTGTACATTATAATATATAACTGAAACATTATTTGTCATTTGCATTAGCAGCAATACCAAAATATTTATGTATCTTCATATTAAGTCTGTCTTTATTTTTAATGTCTATAGATTTAATTAAGAGAGCCTAGAGAAGACCAGAATTCCTCCTAAGAATAATGGGAACCAGTAGGCAGCTGTTGTAGGTTTATGTCCTGCCTTTGCTCATGGCTTTAACTCAGATTGAATTTACCATATACTTATGTATAGTTTTATCTGTTTTGTGCAATTTGTTTTTATATGCAGCTGTTTTACCGTATATTGTTTTTTGTTCTTTAAGAACACTCAATAACTTTTCTCTAGATTTATATAGCTATTTGCGTTCCAGTTTTTAAAATAAATATTTGTATGTTACCTAATCTTGCATCAAAATGTACATACTTGACACCCCCTGTAAGCTAAACATTTTCCATAACCAATCTTGTTCAAAGTAATGTTGGGTAAGCGCTTGAAGATCAGAGATGCAGATCGGATAAATAAACTGACCTGACAGCGATTATCCGATCAGTGTGCCCTCTGTACTCAGTGAGGAAATTTTAGCTGAGTGTATGCTTTCCTCAGTGAGACTGGGAAATCGTGATTTGGAATTTTTAAGCAGGACATAAAATCCATTTATCGCCTGACTCTCCTGTAACACTTCTACATATACACCAAACAATTATCGGGCAGGTCATACAAATTTAGGCTTATCTGCCTGATAATTATGTAGTGTGTACCCAGCTTAACTGTTAAAAAAAAATAAAAAAAAAATAGCTAGCCATAGCAGCTGGGATCATCTTCAGCATAAGAATTGATTGCTTTGCATTTGCAGTATAGTTGTGTGAGTTGAACAATTAAGGCAAATAAAGTTCTCTAGCTAAAGTAAAATATAAATGTTGGCTTTTCCTCACTTCTCATTGGCCGGCTGCCTAGCTCATAGTGTACAGTGGAGAGTGAGTGAGTGAGTTTGATAGCAGCTGCAGCAGATCATTCTAGGGCAGGGGTGGCCAACTAGTCAGAGGGAAAGAGCGCAAAAATATCTGTAGTCAACTCAAAGAGCCGGTATTATGCTCACACCAAAGGTGCGCGTGCAAAAAGTGGGGCGTAGCCCAACTGGCACAAGACCACACCCCATTGTTGTGCACCCGCCTTTGGCATGACGTTTGTAGGAGCATCACCATGTGTCACACCCCCATTTTTAGTCACACTGGGGGGCGAGAAACACTAAAACAAAGATCCACATATACACTGAAACAACACAGACTCCCCCCTTCACTCTGTGCCTCTCAGCCTGCCCCCCTTTTATTTTGTGTCTCTCAGCCTGCTTCACCTTCACTCTCTGCCTCTCAGCCTGCCCCCTTTCACACTGTGCCTCTCAGCCGGCTCCCCCTTCACTCTGTGCCCCTCTGCCTCTTCCCCCTTCCCCCTTCCCTCTGCCTCTCAGCCTGCCCCCCCTGCACTCTAAGGGGTATATGCAATTGCGGTCGAATTCCCGAAATTGTCGAATTTCGGGTCATTTTCGACCAAAAAAAAAAAATCGCCTATGCAATTCAGTGCTTTCCGACCAAAAAACGGACTTTCAAAATTCGACTTTTTGAAATTCGAATTTTTGCAAATTCGACTTTTCTGCAATGATATAAGTGCTGCAATTCGACCAAAGCATATTCAATTCAAGTTTGGAAATTCGACAGCAGTGCTTTTAGACAGCAAATTCGTCATTTTCAATCCGCCACACTTTGGAGGGTGAAAACAAATAAAAAAAATTTAAACATGTTTTTTTTTTTGTTTTTTTGGGGGGGAATAGCAGATCTATTTATATTAGAAGGGATTAGGTACTTTTTTTTTTTTTTTGGAGGCACAAATATTATTTATATATTTTTTAAAATATTATTTTTTTTTTATTTTTTTTTTATGCTGGAACGGTGAAATCATAAAAAAAAATGGCGTGGGGTCCCCCCTCCAAAGCATAACCAGCCTCTGACTCTTCGAGCTGGTCCTGGTTCTAAAAATGCGGGGGAAAAATTGACAGGGGTTCCCCCGTATTTTTAAAACCAGCACCGGGCTCTGCGCCTGGTGCTGGTGCCAAAAATACGGGGGACAAAAAGAGTAGGGGTCCCCCGTATTTTTAACACCAGCATCGGGCTCCACTAGCTGGACAGATAATGCCACAGCCGGGGGTCACTTTTATGCCGTGCCCTGCGGCCGTGGCATCAAATATCCAACTAGTCACCCCTTGCCGGGGTACCCTGGGGGAGTGGGGACCCCTTCAATCAAGGGGTCCCCCCCCAGCCACCCAAGGGCCAGGGGTGAAGCCCGAGGCTGTCCCCCCCCATCCAATGGGCTGCGGATGGGGGGGCTGATAGCCTTTTGTGATAATAAAAAGATATTGTTTTTTCCAGTAGTACTACAAGTCCCAGCAAGCCTCCCCCGCAAGCTGGTACTTGGAGAACCACAAGTACCAGCATGCGGGAGAAAAACGGGCCCGCTGGTACCTGTAGTACTACTGGGGGAAAAATACCCAAATAAAAACAGGACACACACACCGTCGACAGTAAAACTTTATTACACACTACCGACACACACATACTTACCTATGTTCACACGCCGACATCGGTCCTCTTCTCCATGTAGAATCCACGGATACCTGAAAAAAAAGATCAATATACTCACCTCAGCCATGGTCCTGAGATAAATCCACGTACTTGTTAAAAATAAAAAAACGCAAATACCCGCTCCATAACGGACTGAAAGGGGTCCCATGCTGACACATGGGACACCTTTCCACGAATGAGACCTGTCAGTGACAGCTGTCACAGAAAGGTCTCTAAGCCAATCAGGAAGCGCAACTTCGTTGCGCTCACCTGATTGGCTGAGCGCTGTCTGTACTGTGACAGCGCATCGCACAGCTCCCTCCATTATATTCAATGGTGGGAACTTAGCGGCTAGCGGTGAGGTCACCCGCCGGTCAGCGGCTGACCGGCGGGTGACCCCACCGCTACCCGCAAAGTTCCCACCATTGAAAGTAATGGAGCGGCTTTGCGATGCGCTGTCACAGTACAGACAGCGCACAGCCAATCAGGTGAGCGCCACGGAAGTAGCGCTTCCTGATTGGCTGAAGGGACGTCAGTGACAGGAGTCACGTGATGTCCCGGCATTCGGGAGAAAGGGGTCTGATGTGAAAGCATTGGACCCCTTTCTAGTCCGGTATGGAGCGGGTTTTTGCGTTTTTTTTTTTTTTAAACAAGTACGTGGATTTTACTCTCTGGACGTGGATTTATCTCTGGACGCTGGAAGGTGAGTATAATTTTTTCACAGGTACCCTCGGATCGTCGGAGACCGTGGCAGTCGGCGTGTCAACATAGGTAAGTATGTGTGTGTTGGTAGTGTGTAATAAAGTTTTACTATCAAGGTGTGTGTGTCCTGTTTTTATTTGGGTATTTTTTTCCCAGTAGTACTACAGGTACCAGCGGACCCGTTTTTCTCCCGCATGCTGGTACTTGTGGTTCTCCAAGTACCAGCTTGCGGGGGAGGCTTGCTGGGACTTGTAGTACTGCTGGAAAAAACAATATCTTTTTATTATCACAAAAGGCTATCAGCCCCCCCATCCGCAGCCCATTGGATGGGGGGGGACAGCCTCAGGCTTCACCCCTGGCCCTTGGGTGGCTGGGGGGGGGGGACCCCTTGATTGAAGGGGTCCCCACTCCCCCAGGGTACCCCGGCCAGGGGTGACTAGTTGGATATTTAATGCCACGGCCGCAGGGCACGGCATAAAAGTGACCCCCGGCTGTGGCATTATCTGTCCAGCTAGTGGAGCCCGATGCTGGTGTTAAAAATACGGGGGACCCCTACTCTTTTTGTCCCCCGTATTTTTGGCACCAGCACCAGGCGCAGAGCCCGGTGCTGGTTTTAAAAATACGGGGGATCCCTGGCCAATTTTTCCCCTGCATTTTTAGAACCAGGACCAGCTCGATGAGCCCGAGGCTGGTTATGCTTTGGAGGGGGGACCCCACGCCATTTTTTTTTCGTGTTTTTCACGTTTTTTTACCGTTTTTTTAAATCGCGGCAAAATCCGCCAAATCGGCCGATTTTCGCCCGCGACTCTGGCGAATCCGTTTTTCATTGAATATGGTGAATTCCGGAAGCCACCTTCCGGGATTCACCTGTCGAATTGAGTCGAATTAAAAAATGGCGAAAATTGCCGCGAATTCGACCGCAATTGCATATACCCCTGTGTCTTTTAGCATCCTCACCCTCCATCTCTCCCCTCTCCGGTCACTGGTAGCATGACAGTGAGCCGGCGTACAGTGAGACCAGACAGGTGCCTCTTCTTCACGGCAATGGCAGGAGTCCTAGACAGGGCAGGTAACGTGACCATGATGTAGTGCCGGCGTGGTGCTCCTGCCTCCACTCCCAGCAGCCCTGCAAGGTGGGAGCCGGCCGCGTGTCCAAGTGTGTAGAGTGCAGACTGTCAAGAGCCACATCAGTGAGAAGAAAGAGCCACGTGCAGCTCAAGAGCCACGCGTTGGCCACCACTGTTCTAGGGAGTCGACCTTGTTGCCCATCCCTATTTCCTCTCTAGCTGTAAGCTAGGTGCAGGGAAGGTGGGCTCAACAGCACATCCTGTAGTTACACCTCTGTATGATGTTATGTACCAGATCCTGCAGATGGTAAGAATCATTCATACACACAAATCTGTTCCTTAGTAAAGTAGATGTGCAGATAAAGTGTGCCATATATTAAAGTATTTCAACTAGATAAAGTACTTTTGCACTTATACACTTTATATGAAATATATTTCTTTACAAGTCTTAGGTGTTTGCTGAGAAAGCATTTGCATAAGATATATAATGCTGTTTGCTTCATGTGAAGCCTGTTCACGTTGCTGTTGCTTGCTCTGCTGCTGTCCTCTAAATCAATCTGCCATGCCCTTGAAGAATCACATAAAACATCCTTTTCCTTTCAGTTATTCTCTGCCACTTCCACCCACTTCCCATATGTACAGTTTCTGCAGCGCCTTGGATGAATTAGATTAGAAAAATTAAGCTACAGTATGGTAAAATTCCACTATTTTCTTTCATTTTGCAGTAAGCAATATTCTAAAGCTGAAATATTACATTGTAATTTGTTGTATTTCACTATATATATATATATATATATATATATATACATATACACTTAATAGGTAATTTTTAATGGTAACTCACAGTTGCATACAGACGGTTGTTGACGTTTTGGTCATAGCACAACCTTTTTGAAGACACTACAGAGCACAGCAATAGGATCACTGAAACGTCGACAACTGTCTGCATATCACTGTGAGTTACCAATAAAAATTACCTGTTAAATCTACTTTGGTGAGTGTCTGCGTCTTGGGTTTGCTATATACTGGGCCCCCTCGGCCCCTTTCGATGCACCTCCCTGTTGTGACTCTAAAGCTTGGAGTGCGGACTTAACATGAGAGATATATATATATATATATATATATATATATATATATTTATTTCAGCATATGTGAGCATGGGGTAGGACCCGTGTTTTATGCACACAGTATACTTCCGGTTGTGGGGTATATAAGGGCACCCCACCTACTTCCTGGTGGTGTGGCTGTAGAGGACTTGTTGGTTGGAGTTGACCCCCAGAGGTGAGCACTGAATTACCTTTCTTGTTTGAAAATAGATCCATATAGGTCTCTATGCTATTGTTATATTAGTTTATGCTACTGTTTTTACAGTGATTACTTCGGTTGTCTGATGTGCTCTTTGATTGAGAGGTGGAGTAACTGCATTTGTGAGTATTACTATTACTGTTTGTGTACATCTATTGGTGGCCTTTCTATACATATGTATAGGTTTGTGTGTACATGCATATGTATGTATATATATATATATATATATATATATGTATATACATATCTATATATGTTTTTCTGACTCACCACTGCAGATTCCCTACTTGGTGCTTGAATTTTAAGCCCTACAGCCTATATACTGTCTGAATACGACACATTGATTTTTTTGAGTAAGTGTATGATCGAACTATTTATTGACACACTGGTGCTGTTGGTTAGTGGCACTGTATTGCGTGCTTTGAACATTTTATTTCAGCCCATTAAGTTTCACACACTTGGTGTTCTCTATTCACGGTGAACTTTGACAAGAGTTGTGGTACTGCTCTCTCTTACCCTTTTAGGGTGTGAATTGAGTTTTGTTGTAATGGGCGTTTGGGACCTGGCAGTCAATTTATGTTTATGTTTTTGTTCTTGTATGTATATTGATTTTTATGTTTTTGTTTTTTTGTAGTAATCAATATGTGATGCTTTCAAAATTATTATTCTTTATATATGGAAGCTTGTCTTGATAAAGATCCTACACTGAGGATCGAAACGTCGACTACAATAAGCCCGATATCGTCTGAAATAAAGCTATTGTGAAAATTTAAGCTGCTGGAGACCTCTTGACTTGACGAGTGCACCTCCACACTGTTGGAGTCTTTCTAAATATTGTGGGTCTACCCATTGAAGGTGATCTCCACTAGGTAGCACCGCACTGTTGCTAACATTATTGATGCTAGTGCAGGACTATTCGTGCTATATATATATATATAAAATATGTACAGTATACTGTATGTGTTCTCGTATAGATAAATTGACATGGAATATATATATATATATATATATATATATTTATTTATTTTCCTTGTTAACAAATGATAGAAGAAGTTATAAAGTAATGAGGATCTGCACAAATCAGCTAAAGGTGCGGTTAGAATCTGTATTTCTCAGTGCATATCCCTTTGCACCCAAAATACACAATTGGATAGAGAAGAAGGAAACACAGACTCCAAGCGCTCTAATAACACCCACTTTTACACATAAATACCCTTTATGAGCTTTGGAGCTCCTATATATGTGAAGGGGTTACAATTTATTACAGAGTTCAGAAAGCTATAGTTGGATTCCTACTGAATATTTGAATACCATAAATACGGTATTGCTTTTGTTCATTATTCACCTTTTTGGTGTTTATGTGTAAAACTGGGTGTTATTGGAGCGCTTTGATTCTGTGTTTCCTTTTTCTCTATCTAATTGTTAATAAATGATCCAACATTTGATTCATTTATTAGCTAGCATGCATCCACCCTCAATTATTAATGTTGGAAAAGTTTTGATATGAGCCAGTGACAGCATTACCCTTGTACTTATGTCTGAACTGAAGATCATAAAGACACGTTGCTTATTTAGAGTTCATTTTGCATCCAGTCTCTCTCAGCCTTGTCCTAGGGCACCCATGTATCCTGATTCTCCCAGGACAGTCTTTTCTTGCCAGAAATCAATAATATGGATAATCTTTTTTACTACTAGTTACATTTACTAATTGATTTCTTGGGTACTGCATTTTTATGTCTCTTCTTCATGCTATAGGACATGGGCTGCTAAAGCTGTCTTTTCCAACTGGCAATGAACTGTAGCATTTTAACCACGGACCAGTGCTACTGGCAGTTGTATCTAGCCTATGTCTTTACTAGAACTTTTGGAATTGCTGTATTCCCACACCTTCAATTGACTCAATAAAACGTCAGATTACTGTGATAAATATGACATACTATGGACAGGAGGATTTCTGTGACAGTATGCATCACAGCAAAGCTTACTCATATAGCAGAAACATTTTCTGCCGTTATAACCTTCCGCTCTCTCGTTGCTGTAGAATGTAAACCCTTTATTATATTGATGTACATTCCGAAATGTAAAATAAATAAATAAATATATATATATATAAAGCCCTGATAATAGAATTCATCTATATAAATGTCCTGAAGGACCAGACATAACAGAGAGCAGAACATTTTCATGTTGGACTAGAAAATGTATTTCAGCTGCTCGCGTATGTGACTGCGCCAAACACTGCATCAGATCCAGAGGCTCTATTCCATGTGGATTCTAAGTACAGTACAGGCCAACTGCTTTGTACAGCAAGTAGGAGGTATTCTATACATGGCTGATGGCTGGTAAAGGAGCTTTTCAAGAACCGTTTCTATACGAATGTGTCCTCAATACCCCACACAGTGGAAGATGCCTGGCGGGAGTGAGCTGACACTTGTATATTGAGTGTGAATGAGTCTGTATATGAAACAGAAGGAAACTTGACATGGGAAAAAATCTCCATTGTAGCATTTCAGAATCAGATTCTGCTTTATTGGCCAGGTATACTTGCGTATACTAGGAATTTGTCTCCGGTTTGCTAAGTAGGTAACAGATAAGCAGGTGGTTGGGGAAGGGGGGCAGGGAGGGTCAAGTAAAGTCATACAGATAGGTATACCGTAGGGACACAAGTGAGTTACATGTACGTCTAGTCAGTCAATGTTCAGAAGTTCAGCAGGCGGATTCAGAGTTTCAGTCACACACAACATACTGCACAAGTGTTGCATAGAAAATGAATCCGCACCAGTGGCGGATTAACCTATGGGCTGTCCCAGGTAAAATCCACCATCCAGCTCAAATCCTTCCTGTAAGAAGCCACACCATGCATTTTGCATAGCTCACTTCGGCTTCTGTGGTCTGCAGTCATTGCACCACATCTACGCATGCGCCAGTCCTGGCACCTGCCACATCTAATGCGCATATGCCAGAAGCTGGCGCTGGCTGTTTCCTCTTCAGCCACAGGTGTAGTGGCAGCCCCCCTACCAAATGTAAATAGGAGCCGCCGCTGATCAGCACAGTCTTCTGGTGTGTTCTAGCTGCATTGCATCTAGGTCACATTTTACCAGATGCTAGTAGAGTCTCATGTGACCTGGTGCGCCAAGAGGGACTGTCTGGTGCGACTGCAGCAAAGATGTATGAGAACACATCTGTATGTATGTGTATATCTATATATATATATACACACACATACACACACATACACACACACACACACACACACACACACACACACACACACACACACACGTGTTTTATTATTTGCTGGCTTTATACATATAAAGTATGCAAGTGAATTTCTGAGTGATTTCATTGTTGTCCTGGTTTTGGTATGAGAGACATGAGGGGAGAGGTCTCAAACCTTTGAGAGATAAAATGAATAAGTTGCCAATCAGCGTCTAGCAGTCATTTATCTAGTTCAGGCTATAAGATGGCAGAAGCTGATTGGTTAATCGGCAACTTCTCAATTTTTTATGTTGCAATAGTGAGACAGTTCTAATAAAGTAATTATAATTGTCCTTCTCAATTCCCATGATTCAGTATGTGTCCCCATGAAAGAAGTGGCAATAGCAATACTCAACTAGAAATCTCAAAATAATCCATGTGGTCCTCTAAGTTTAGCCCATGGCATATTTTGTGTTGCTCTTTTTCTCAGATCTCTCTAAGGTTTTTTACAACTCCCCCATGATATCTACATGTCATAGTAGTGTTTTAAATATGACATGTAGCCCTTTTGGTTGTAGCATGTTTCCCATGGTCATGCATCTTCATTTTTTTTTGTAAGTCCAGCATCCATTCACGTAAACCACTTGTGCTCAGCACAAAGCCCACATGCTAATTTATGCTGCTCATAAAAAGTAGGACAGATGCTGGAAAGGCCTACTGTAGGACACTAGGAAAAAGGTACTATATAGTCCTGTCATTGCAGGTCGCCTGTATTTGCCTTGCGTTGAACTGTGTCTCTCCCTGTGGCTGAGGGGTCCAGGTGTGATGGTTATGGTAAAGGTTGCTTACTACAGATGTGAGGGCTTAAGAAATGTGTTACTAGTATGGGAAACAATGTCAAGTGTGCTACATGGGAGGGGCATAGCTTGCTACATTTGTTATGTGACCAAACCCACTTCATGGGATGTCAAAAAAGGAATTTATTGAGACATATGGCACAGCTACAGACCAGGATGCAGTTAATATATCAGCCGTCGGGGATCCCCTCGTTTAGGATACTGACAGCCGGTGAAATGCTGGCTTCATAATCCCGAGAGCAGCCCTGTATTTACACTCGGGTGGTGGAACCACGCCACCACCTGAGTGGGAATATAGCCTGTGGCGAGCAAAGATCGCCACCGGGCCCGAAGCAAGGCGAGCCAGTGAGGGGACTCGCTGCCTCGCAGCCGAGTTTCCAGTTGACGGGATGCTGCTGTTGGGATACTGACAGCCGACATCCCATCAACTGGGATTACATATGTATTCATAGAAACATAGAATTTGACGGCAGATAAGAACCACTTGGCCCATCTAGTCTGCCCCTTTTTTTTTTATCCTTTAGGTAATCTCAACCCTTTTTGAACCTTAATTCTTATTCCCTACAGATAGGCTCCTCTTTTCCTGTAGTAAGTTCTAGGCATTTTATGTTTCAGCAAGTTGAGGTTAATTGTGCCCGTTTCAACCAAGTACTATACCTTAATGCAGCCCTCAGATCGAAAAAGGTTGTGCACCCCTAGTTTGTTACTGTTCGATATTAGCTGTTTATAGAAATCTTATATCAGATTGTAAATATTTTCAATTGGAGTTACGCAAGTAGATAATTACACAAATCAAAAATGACAAATGCCATCATTTGTCATGTTATGTAAACCAGTTTGTACTGTCCTTGCATCAGAGTCTGTGCACATATGTATTAATATGTGCACAGTGCTTATTAGGAACATTTCCCCAGTACTGTATGTAACTACAGATAATAGAAGGCACCACAGATCTATGTGAGCTGGTTAAAAGCTTGTGTCCTACAATCTTGAACTTTGATATAGTTGGAAAGAAGTGTTGCACTTGAACAGGTAAACCTAGTTGATATTGTAGGAATCTGATACTACAGCTATAAGAGGATTACAATACATTTCTGTTACAATTTAAATATTCATAGTTATAATATAAATTTAAACTTTTGTGTGGCATAAAGTAAAGCAACAGTGAATTTTGCAACTAAAATGTTGGAAGAAGTAACAAATCAACGACAAATCTATAAAACCTGTGTGACTGTCTTTGGAAAATATCCATCATTTGAAAGATTTTTGATATTCAGGAAAACATATGTGCACACACCCACTACACACCTGTAAACTTCCTAAACTTTGTCCCTTACTGCTTTATCACAGGGGAATTACAGTAGTGATGGTGTTGCTGGCCGTTTCAGTGTGACATTACTGTCCCGCTTTGTAATAATAAACAATGGCTGAAGTCTTCATTCTTATCGCCTTTGATTTTGAGGTTCCCATATTGCACCTTGTATGTGCCGCTTAAGCAACAGGTGTGACGGGTCCTGAAAATTAGACCCATTGTTTATTACAACATCATCTAGCAAGTTCAGTCAGTGTCTGCAGTTTTGTGTAAATACAACCTTTAACTATAGATGATATTCTAGGAAGGAGATGTAATCTGAAAAAGTCTAATTTCATGTGTACTGTAACTTTGGTTTCCCTGAATCCATGAGCATCAATCAAATCGGGTCATGAAATTTAGTTCCTTTCGCTATACTGCCAGTACAGGGTACCACTGTTCTGTTTAGATGTTGGACATTTTGTTAAATGAATGCATTTGCTTGGATTAAGCTCTGTTCACTCTTCATATCTCAACTCCCAGAGCACAATTACAGTCATTTGTATGGTCTCTTTTTCATAACTCAAACGTGAACATCTGTAGGCCTTATGTCTAACCATGTGTCTTGGTCGAGGCCCCATCTTTATGACAACTTTTTCGTGGATCACCTGAAAAATTACAGGGTAAAGGAGACTGTTCCGGTATGAATGGTCCACAATGTTAAGGTCAACAGTCATTAGGTCGACCGCTATTGGTCGACGTGGACAAATGTTCGGCACATGAAAAGGTCAACATGGGTTTTTAAACTGTTAGGTGTCATTTTTCCGTATCATGACCAGGAACCCCAATTAGTGTACCGCGTCCTCTTGCATGGCTCGCTTCGCTCGTTACTAGGTTACTATTCCCAATTGTAGTCCACGTGGATGGTAAAGTATGAAAAAGTAAAAAATCTACATTTTTTTTAAAAAGCCATGTCGACCTTTTCATGTGTCGACCATTTGTCCATGTCAATGTCGACCAATAGTGGTCGACCTAATGAGTGTCGACCTTAACATTGCCGACCATCTGAACGGATACCAAAGGGGACACACAACAGACAATGACTATAGCAATAATAATAAAAAAGTAGTCTAACAACTATATGTATAATACAGGCAATATTAATATTATTAGGCAATAATAATATTCATAACTTTTCTGAAAATATTGAGCTTCATATTTTGATTAATTTAAAAGACACTGCTTATTTTATGTTCCTCTGATACCACAACTGCACAGTTTTCAGTGGAGTGCAGGTAATGAATTCTCTTATGCAAAACTAATTCTGTCAAATGTATTTTTTACCAGCCCTTCCCTACAGTACCTTGCAGAACTTTGTTTCAATGCTCATTACACTGGGGGTAGCCTATAATAGTCTAGCCACCTTTGATCTACAAGATTTGCCAGTAGGGGCAGCAATTCAAAGGCTGGAAAGTCCACATTGTGTATTACATTTATAAATGCAGTTGCAAATGTGGAGAGGAAAAGTATCAATATAGCAGTGTCATGAATACAGTGTATGAGTTATGACTCAAGACATCTGGCTTTTAGCTGCAGATTTAAAGGATGTTAAGTTATAGCTCAGTGTCTGGTTAAGATAATCTTTCAGAAAAGTTTTCCAAAAAACAGATCAATTCCAAAGGACTTGCTGCCGCCTTCAGCCATGGTGCAATTTGCCAGGACTACATGAATAACAGTTTTGTTTTTCTAATGCTTTTCTCTCACATTCACTTAACATTGGACACATTAGAGGAAGCAATGTTCATGTATGGGCATTACCAGCAAAAGGTTTGTGGTGAGTCTTAGGCACTCATCACTCCATCTCCGGAGTTGTGCTGTCCCCACATGCTTCTCAAAGAAAGAGGACGAAAAGGTGGTAGAGTTGGCATCTTCTGCTCCTCAGATTGGGAGCATAGTTCTAGGCTGTGTTCTAGACAAGTTGGCAGTCGAAGCTTGGTGTGAGGCCATTAAAGGCACATTATGTCACTTCAATAATTCAATGTTTTAGGAAAATCCCTAAATGTTGTTGCCATAAGCCTAAATTCACATAAACTTAGTACTTGCTCTGCGGATAGTAAATAGTAATATATTGAAGAAGACAATATTGTATATTTTCATGCATCCAGAAGTCACAAAAACTGGATAAAAATTGCATGTTGGACATTACGGGCCTGTTGAAGAGTTGAACCCAAGTGTATTTGCACAAATTACATCCATATTTAGGGGGCCATTCAGTTGTTTTGTGCACTCCCTGTTGGGCACCCACAAACAGGCAAACAGCTAAACCAGTCTAAAGCAGTGGAAAGGGCGTCTAAACCATGGACTTTGCACACTTTATTCTCGCACCTCAGGAGACTGCGAGAAGAAATGTGTCTCCCGTGGCTAATGGGCACCTGAACAGATAATTTAGTTTAGATGCGCAGTGGGGGTAGCAGCAAACAATTAGACCACCCCCACAGAGTTGCATGTATCTTGCTCTTAGTCTGTTGTGCTTTTTGAGAGAGGATGGTATCGAAATCCTGCCAATCATCATCCCAATGGTCAAAATACCGACGGAGCCCAGTGAGTATTTTAACCCTAACCTTCCAATCATACAGCCTAAACCTAACTGCTCTCCCAACCCCGCAGGCTATCCCGAGCATACCAATAGTTAAAATACAGGTTATATCCCCTTCATTAATCCCACGTTGTTGGAGATAGTTGTGTGGGCAGATCAGGATCGGAAGCCAGAGACCGTTGACTTTGTGGCGAAAGTGCCTTAATGCTTTGGTCATACAACGTGGTTTCACACTGACCTAATCTATGCTGCCAATTTACCCTTGCAGCTCCACAGGCTATCTTAGACTGGTTATCATTTCATGTGAATCTTAAATGGTGCTCCAACCAATAAGCTCCTGTCATTTTTCAACTTGTGACCATTAAGAGCAGATTGGTTGGAGCATCAGTTAAGATTAGTAATGAGTTGATACCAAGAATATCACTAATTATATCTGCCCCTATATTCATTGTCCACATACCTCTTATTTCCTCACATGGTGCAAAGTGAAGTTCACAATATTTGCATAAGATCTTTAAAATTGTAAGAAGAATGTATTAAACGTTTCTCTCATCTAAGAAGTGTGAAATACATCGGTTATCTGTCTATCAATTTGAGTGAATCTCTCAAACCCATTTCTTCTGCTTAACAATCCCAGCAAATGTAAGAGAACACAATTTGTGTTCCCTAATGCACACTGAGTGAGAAATAATGCTACATAATAATCAGATAATATGGAGATCTTAGTTGCGTATATCTGCAGATATAGGGTTAAGCCCCCAGGCCGGTCGGCAAGGCATCTCCGTCACTGGGGGTCCCTAATACTAGATATGGGTCCAGGGTGCAGGACCCCATCACGTCGGCACAGGTCAGCTACCCTGGGTCAGCATACAGGTGAAAGTTAATGAGGCTTAATAAGAAGCACATAAGTCTATATAAGTGAAATGTGATTACAATAATACAAAAATATATACAAAGTGATAGGGAAAATCATAAGTGTTAATAAAGTGTTAGGGTGTGCCGACCTGAAGCCGCCCGGCCATATCGACACAGGGGCCGCCGCACCCCACACACACCCCATAAATAATTACATATATGTCTGGGTCTAAATGCCCAGTGTAAGGCCACATGATAATGGCTCCTACAGAATCTGAGAGCCAGCTTACCTGGGGACACACCTAGCTTCTCCAATGGCACTCTGGAGTCAGCGATCCCTCCCAATGCTGACCCATCCATGCCTCTCTAACTAATGCACATACAGTAATGGCAAGCTGCTCAATCAGCAAATGACAACACACACAGGCTATTTTAAAGGTCATAGCCTGAGATTCTCAGAATGCCTAAGTAACTTCTAATTAACCTTGTAAAAACTTAAGTTTTTATAGGAATACTACAAGACTAAATAATGGTTTTCCTGCCATTTCATCAGTATTATTATCGCCATCAGTGTTGTTGAAACTGATTATTTCCGTTCTTTTCTCCTCACTTTAAATGTTTTAAGTTCGTACAGTATATAATAGACTTATTCAATGTGTCCATCTGTTGTGGTTACTCACTACTAGCTAGATGCGAGCAAACTCCTTGTGGTTCATTTTTCTGAACTACTTTCGATATTCTATCACTAGCTGTGTAAGGCTGCTCTCAAGCTTTTATTTCCTATTTGAACAATAAAGGTAACGTTTAATTAGATATATGGAAGGTGGAAATAAAATGTATTCAAAAGCAAGTTTCAATCATCCGTTTTTAGTAACTCCACTTATCATATAATCTTCCGTGTGCGAACCACCTCCGTTTTCATTTCACAAGTTTATATGTTAGTAACATTACTAACAAAACTGCCAGAGGACTACAAATTACAGTGAAGGTGAATTGTATCATTCATCTTTACTACTGCCCTATATCTTGTTTGCTGAAATGACATTTACTTGTGTGTGTGTGTGTGTGTGTGTGTGTGTGTGTGTGTGTGTGTGTATAAGAAAGCTGAAGTGAAGGAATAAGGGGGAACATTTGTGTTTTTATAAGGTTTTACATTTTGCTATTTTGATTATGTGTTACCTCTTTAAAGAATTTGTGCTTTCTTTTTTATTTCAGCGGTCAAACAAAAATAAAGGGTGCATTGTTGATAAATAACTTTCCTACATGAACCTACTAATAGTTGTTATAGAATCCTTCTGCAAATGGGCATAGTTGCTGGAACCGGGGGTGGAGGGCTGTGGTAAGGGAGTGTGGCTCCCCCCCAAAAAAAAAATAAAATATAAAATAAATAAATAATTAAATTGAGAGGCCCCAGTCAATGACTCGGTCGCGGGCACAGTGTGGCTGCCATCTAGAGTTACCACAGGTGTAATCAGTGATAAAGATTATCCATTTTTTGGCTGCTCCGCCTCCCCCATCCCCAACAGCCCTTCTCTGCCAACCTCCCCCCTGCACCTAGCTCCAGCCCCTACAGTGTGTGGCTATTTAGTCTGGGCTGGCCCCCCTCTGGTATCAGCCCTGTACCCTTCTCACTTCCCACTTCATATGTTGCCCCCCTTCCCCCTCAGCTCCCCCTTTTATCCTTTCTCCTTCTTCCCCCCTGAATAAAAAAAAAATTGTATGTGTGTATATATATATATATATGTGTGTGTGTGTGTGTGTGTGTGTATATATATATATATATATATATATATATATATATATACTTTGTTTTCTTTCTCTGTCGGGTAGGTGGTGTGGCGGTTAAGTCCAGCTGTTCCCTCCCTCCCCCCACCTAAATACGTTGTGGTGACTCTGCATTCGGGTATAGCGTATTTCGTATTTATATTTGTAATCACTGGCATTTTAGAATGATGCCTATGACTTCTAATGTCAAATAAAATTTTAAAAAAATGTATATACTGTACGATACAGAATTCTACCCCAATATTCGATTTCAGCCGAAAATTATGCCAAAATGACCATTCAGTCTTTTAAAACACAGTGTGTATTATGCCCAGCAATGTGACGTCTAGATAATTTCAGGTACAAAGAGACAGAAATGCTCCAGACAGTGTATAGTATAGATCTTGGTAATTTAGAGAAAATGCCAGCTCTGCATGTTCTGTCTCAACCAGAGACTAAGCCACCAAAATAAACGAACAAAGAATATTGTTTCTTTCTCTTTTTTTATTTCTAAATGGGAAGCTCCTCAGGGTTTAATTTCTTTAGTGAAATCTTTTGCATTAAAAAAATCTTGAAACCTTAATATTTTCTTGATTGCGATTCAAACCTCCACATAAATCATTGAAATGGTTTGGTGTCCTTTGCTTTTAAGGTCAATAACATTTGTTCATACTGTAGCAATGTTTTTTTTTTTTTGCTTTCTTTTGCATAAGGGAAAAATGAACCTGGAAATAATATGTCAGCAATTTGGTATTTTAATGTAGTGACCTCATGGTCTAAGAATAGGTTTTTCCATATCACGTTCACTAGTTTGTCCTATTCACATTTTGAAAGTTAGTTTATAACAAAAAAGGACACCAATGTCATTTCGCACGATGCATTGCTGCTCTTTTTTAAATTTAAATTAAAGTACTGTAGCAATTGCTAACGATGAGAATTATTGCATTTAAATGCATGCCACATATAGTTCATGGCTTAATATTTTATCACTAGTGTTTGCCCGCGGCTTCGCTTGCGTGTGGATGTCTGTCATTGCTCAGTGGAACTGATTTTACTAAGACAGTCGTGCCATCTAATATTGTGATGTATATTTTATATTGTACACATTGATGACAAATTTTAATTGGGAACAATATTTGCAGTTTTACCTTCAGGGAGTAACTCAAAAAGATGCTTGCAACTACTAACTCGTGAGCAAGCCACATAAAGCTGTCCATGGGAGAAGCAGCCCTGAGTGGTTTCCCCTGTGACTTGTTGATCGTCCTATCAAAGCATACGTTTACAGGAAACTGCAGGCACTTGAATTGAAAAGGAAAATTGTTGGGGATAAGTAGTATATGTGGTATAAACACGATCTCACCTGCGCCACATCCCGTTGGAATCTCTGCCTCAGTTAAGTTCCTCTGCAGAGCAGTCACTTTAAGTCTGGTTCCGTTGCATAACTTGGGCAGAATCAAGTTCCACAAAAGCCTGATCAGAATATGAACTTTCTATATTTATAGACATTTTGGACTTAACGAGCCTGAAACTGCATACACATCTGTATTTTCCTTTATAACACACACCAAATTCATCCAGTAGTTTTTGTGTGATACCGGAACGAACAGACAGACGAATGGATGTAAATTCTGAAATTTTTCCTTAGAAGTATATTTCTCTTTCATCTGTAGGGGACACTGGAGGCTTATGACAGTGGGTTATAGATGGGTGGATAAGTGGAGTCGGCACTTTAAAGTTATACGTGTTTCTGGCTCCTCCACCTCTATGACCCCCCCCCCCCCTCCTGCCAGACCAGTTTTAAAAATGTGCCTGAGGAAGCTGGTCACTCTCTGGGCTTTCGCCAGCAGTTTTTTAATTTTTAAAGACATTTTAGCTGCAAGACCAGCTTTGATGACAAGCAGACAGCACTGCCTCTGTCTACCTGTGACATTGGAGCTTACGGGAGAACCAGTCGCTGCCCCTTGAGGCTGATGCCTTTGTCCCTGGCTGCAGAGACATTGGTCTCTGGGGTTTTCCAAATGCAGCTGCTTGAGGCTTGCGTTTTTTGGTCCCCACTGCCGCTGGCCAGCATGGCAGCTTGTGAGTATTACCCGGCTCCCTGACTAGCAGGGAGTCTGGGAGAAGAATAGGGCGGTGATTAGGGAAAGCTGAGCAGCCCGCAGTGTGCATCATAGCTTAAGGTGATAACAGAGACACCTCAAGACAGGCTAACCACAGCGCATACTAATTACAGCAGCGGTAGCTCATATTTAAAAAAGACCACCATACACTGAACAGCAGAGGGGGCTTAGCTCAGTGGGTACTTCAACTCCCAGGCTACCCAGCAGTACTTGCCTGCATTAGGACAGCCCCTGCACATGGTTTCAGCCATTTTGCAAGAGCACATTCCTGTTCCAGACTGGTGCTGACCGCGTGTAGGCACTAGGGAAGCAGACTACCTAAGTCGTCAGGATCTTCCTCCAGGAGAATGGGCATTGCATCCACAGGTCTTCACAAAGCTGGTCCATCCTTGGGGCGAGCCTAAGATAGACCTCATGGCATCCAGGCAAAACCATCAGCTTCCTCGGTACTGCTCCAGTATTTGGAGTCCAGAGGCCAAGGCTGTGGACGCCTTAATGACTCCTTGGACATTTCATCTCATTTACCTGTTTCTGCCTTTTCCTCTCCTACCTTCAGTGCTCACGCGCATAGATAGCGAACACGCCACAGTCATTCTGAAAGCTTTGGCCTGGTGTCGTGGGGTGTGGTACTCAGACCTGCAGCTACTTCTCATAGATGACCATTGGGCGCTGCCTCTTAACGAGAACCTTCTCCAACAGGGTTCATTTGTTTATCCATACTTTTAGCGTCTACGTTTGACGGTGTGGCTGTTTAAACCACACTGCTTCAAAAGAGGGGTATTCCGTGGTCTGTTATTCAGATTGTTTTATGCTTAGATGCATTTAACTTTGGTATACTGCCAGCGTATTTGGAAGTACAGGGTGATTCAAAAGTCGCAGTACACCCTTTTGTTTCAAAAACTGTGCAGAAAATGGGAAAACTGACTTAGATTCAAGATGGCGCACATGGTCAGTACATACCGTAAAAGATAGCCCTCCTCACCCATACCTTACTGGAGTATTCAGTTTTCCCATTTCCCGCACAGTTTTTTGAAACAAAAGAGTGTACTGCAACTTTTGAATCAGCCTGTAGTATCTGATTTGGTGTGAAAGAAAATGGTTTCTTACCACTTTGTTCAGTTTGTTCTTTTCTGGATTATGGCTGGGATCTTTGAAGGTACAGTACCATTTTTTTCCAGAGATGCCTGGTCTTAAAGCAGGAGGTGCAGACTTTTTCTTCAGGGCATGCTTAGAATTCAGCCTCCTTATGTTACTCCCACCACATCATGGGACTTATACCTGGTGCTTTCTTTCCTCCACTCATCCTATTTCAAGCCTTTGCCAATAGCTGACTTAAAGTTTCTATCCTGGAGGACTGTGATCCTTCTCCCTTTGTCTTCGGCCAGATAGGTCTTCAAACTGGGATCCTTGTCATGTCACTCCCCTTATCTAGTCTTCCATGAGCACAGAGCGGAACTCCGCACAAAGCAGGATTTTCTGCTTAAAGTGGTTTCATTGTTCCACATCAACCAGCCTATTGTGGTACCATTTTTTTTTTCATAGGACTCTACTTCCTCTCAATTTCTGTACATCTCTGTAAGCAGGTTGTCTCAGCTGTGGGAATCTTATAACCTCTTCATCCTCTATGATCCAGAAAAGCTAGAGTGACTTGCGTCAAAGCAGATGCTGACTTAGTGGATTTGACTGACCAGTAGGCATTTCTGCACACTCCATCAGCATCCATTTCTGCACACTCCACACGTCCAGTGGGACCCTCAGATTTTATAGGTTGATACTTTTTGCGTCCCCTGAATCTCACTTTGGCCGTTCTTTGTTGCTCTTCTTTCAGTCTCTCCTCGGGCTCAGTTTCTTTAACTGGTCTGGAGGGGTTGCATAGGGGAAGAGGAGCCAGTCACACTTATGCATTTAAATTGCTGACTCCACTTATCCACTCATCTATACCCCACTTCCATAAGCCTCCCGTGACCACTGTGGAATCAGAGAAATGGATTTACCGGTAAGCACCAGAATCCTGTATTCTCATAATAAAACTGTAAGGGTTGTGTCTGTACATAGAATTTTTTTCTAAGTATAGTTTATGTAATAGTCTTAAAATTATTGAGCTATTTCTTAGATTAAATGATGGAAACAAATCCTTAACATGTCTATATTCCATCTCTGGGGGAAAACTGTAATAGTAATGCTGTTATTAATGTACAGTGACTTCATTAAGAGTATCCGTGTTCTCTGCATAATAATAATAATAATAATAATAATAAAGTATTTTAGTATATGTAAATGATTATATCTTTATGGACAGTGACTAGGCAAAATATGGAGGTATTGTATTATTAGTAAGTGGAATTGCCTTTGTGTCAAATAACTACGGTAGGTAACCTATGACACTCGGGTGGTGGTCCACGCAACCAGGCCCGAAGCGTGGCGAGCGCAGCGGGCCCACGACGGGACACACTGTGCTCGTCCCCAGTATTCCAGCTCTCTGTATCCCGGCGTCGGCCTCCTGACCGCCGCCATATCATACTGAATCTATATTAAACAATATTGCGCATTTTCATCCTTCTGAGCGATGTCATTTGTAATATTGTCTAGTGTGTACGCACTATGGGGCAGATTTATTAAGCCTGGTGAAGTGATAAACTGGAAGGTGATAAAGCACCAGCCAGTCAGCTCCTTACTGTCATTTTTCAAACCCATGCAGAAGTTGGGAGATAGGGGAAAAGGGATTCTGTTGCACGGGAATGGAAATAATATATACCTTACCTAAAAAGGTGGTATTAGAAAACCCCTAATATTTTCGGTGTTACACAATTGGTAATTGTAAATAATGGGGGTGCAACCACAGATCAGATATGATGCAAACACAAAAGAAAAGAGAAAGTGATCTGTTTGAGGTGCACTAGGAGTTTAAAATATAACGATTATTAATATCCTTATTTTTCAAACCCAGCCTGTAACATGGAAGTTAGGAGCTGATTGGCTGGTGCTTTATCACCTTCCACTTTATCACTTCACCAAGCTAAATAAATCTGCCCCTATATTATTAATGATGTGCGCTCTTGGGGGTCGTTAATGAGGTGATCTGTCATCTGTTCATGCAGTTCAATTTTGACTATGTCGTTAACGAGTGCACGTCACTGAAGAATATCATTATTTATTTCTTTATTAACAGTTTTTTTATATAGCGCAGCAAATTCCGTTGCACTTTACAATTGGAAACGATGATAAAACAAAACTGGGTAAGAACAAACGGTCATAAAAGTAGGAAGGCCCTGGTGGTAAGCTTACAATTATTAGTGATATTGTTTAGTGTGAATGCACCATATTGTTTGTCCGGAGCTCTCCGGTAGGTCAGGGAAAATCGTAGACATTTCCCCGCACCTGAGAGACCCCTGTCTGGGTTACCTGGGATAGCACTAGGAAGCTGAATGAAACTGAGAGATCCAGTTTTGGATAGTGTAGCAGACAGTAGCTAAATGAACTTGCTCAGATGGCTGAAGATATTGGACTTGTACCAATGGTCTAGGAGTATCGGATTTGCACTGATGGTCTAGGAGTATCAGACTTGCACTGATGGTCTAGGAGTATCAGACTTGCACCGATGATGATACTGAATGGGACCGAAATGCTGACCAGGCTGGATCTGGAATGATTACACTGGATGATCCCTTGGAAATGCGGATTGTATTGCAGACAGCAATATAGAAGCTCAGAAAACGCATGTACTGTGCAGTAACTGAATACCCAGAGTAGCGCAGCGACAAAGCTCACATACCGAGCTGTGTGACTTCTGGCAACTGAACACTGAGAAGCGGTATCTATAAACCCCTTGGTGACACAGGATTGTCCTGCTACAGAGTCTTCTAAAGTTTGGAGGTATGTATTGGGTAAATAGTGTGGCAAAAGAGTTGCATAATTCCAGTTCATCTATACAATAAGAGATTATTATCTTTATAAAAGAACCATGGCACTCTTGATTCATTCTCCTTATCATGTAATTGAAGTAAGAATATAAAAGTCATATTTTACCATAGGTTGTAAATTATTCTGGTTGGTCTTGTGGCTCATGTCCTCTTAGAATTTAAATTTAACAACTCCAAACATAACTGTAAGGAAGCAATATCATCTACTGTATAGTAGGTATTAATCATAAACCGCTCCTGCAGATGTCTATGTGACGAGGATAGCTTGTTTGGCAGATGGCAAACTATTCATAATTTTCTGATGCATATCTAATAGATGGAAAGTTCTGACGTTTGCGTTGACTTACTGTATGTACATTTGTCTTTGTGGTTTGGCTTGGTGACCATAGCTAAATAAAATTGGTTAATTATCCACTTTAAACTTGTATGTTTGAATGCACCACTGATGTGGACTGTAGTTTACAGTGACTTTATTCCTTTTTACCTATGTTGTTGTATTGGAACAGAAGTAGCAGGCCATTCTGTCTGGGCTGTTTCTTAATTGTCAAAAGGTTGGTGTCGCCACAACTGAAGCATGCCAAGGTGGCGCTGGAGATTAGATTATCTTCCCATAGAGTGAACAGGTGTCAGGTCGCATCGACCCAGTTTATCCGTTCACACTGCACCTTGAGCCGGGTTGAATCCGTGTTCAACCCTGCTCACTACCTGGGTTGAAATTCCAGGTCGCTCAACCCATGTTATTTCAACTGGACCCTTTCAGACTGTGAGGTTACAACAACTGCAACTATTTAAATGGATAGCTCCAGCTGACGAAACTGTCAGTGTTACTGCCACTTCATACATTAGGTGACACATGGGTGCACCTCTGTCATGTGCCACACATCTCTTCCTTGATACATGGGGGAGAAGCAGTATTAGCATACATAATGTGCACTGAGACCACTTCCCCATAACGCCCTTTCATACATAGTGTTCCCACTAGGAAGTGAGCAGGGGTGTGGGGCACGCATGCTCGAAAAGAGGCGTGGAAGAGGAAGCGGCTCTGCCGGCGTTACTATTGGGGGAGGTGCGGCCCTGTCAGTGTCACAAATGGGTGTGTCTGTCCGTTTATGTCACTAATGGGGGCTCCCCCAACCTCTCCACTAATGTGAGTAGATGTCGTGCACATGCACACAGCATCTACTCACGTGGCGGCAACATGCGTGAATAGATGCATCTATTCAAGCTTGGCTGTTTTAGAAGGGCACCATTAAAAGGGCAGTGCATTTTGGCCTTTAAAAATAAGGCAGGGTGTGATGCCCTGCTGAAACAGCCTAGCATTAAGACATCTACGCCTGAGTCCCAAATAAATATAACCTTCAGTAAAGATTTGTGTCCATTTATTTGTGATATATTTGTGGTATTCACAAAACAAATACTCGATTATGAACCAAAAAAATTTAATATCTCTCTCTCAAAAAATACAGCCAATGTTATACGCTCAACATGAACCTCTCCCAGTGTTCATTGTATGTGGAAGTGCCATTTGTTCACTATTATTATTTTTTGTGTGATTTGTTTGAGTGAGTTTTGGATAACTGTTGGTAAAAAAAGGCTACACTGGAAGAAGCTCTGAACAAAGATTTCTTTATTGTGTTACACCCCTTAGATTGGAAGCTTGTTTGGGCAGGGCAAACTGGGCCTTCTGCGTAGTACAGATGTGTCGTCCTTCCTCTAGCCTCAATACTCCACCCTGCGGGAGATGCTGGCATGAGTCAGCTGACAGGTGCCTTGCAACTCCGCTTGCGTCTGGCTTTTTTACATTTTTAAAAAAATGTATTGGCAAAAATGTGTCTTAGTCGCAATGCAATGAATGCACAAGGAGACTGTGCTGATTCATTTGATATGCAACACTTGTATGTCTGTGTGTGACTGAGTCTCTGAATCTGTATATAGAGTGCTACGATGCACCGGCCACAGCTTTTTTCATTCCAAGTTCCGTTGTGCTTCGTATACATGCTAAGTTGCACACAGATATACAACGTAATCAGCACAGTCTCCTGGTACATCCTTGTCATATCGTATTACAACATTTGTGGCAAAAAGACACCCACTGCTAGACTCTCATAGGACTTGGCCTGCCAAGAGGGGCTATTTGGCGCCACTGCTGCAAAGATGTAAGAGGACACATCTGTATGATGCTGCTTTTTCAGTTACATATATTTTGTGACAAAAGCCTTGTCATAAAGTGGAGGAATAGCAGGAGACACCTGCTAACTAGAATACACATAAATATGCATGCATCACATACAGTATGTGCATCATGTGGGGTATGGAAGGTAGATAGTAACTAGGTCGACCACTATTGGTCAACAGTAACTAAGTCGACAGGTGTAGGTCAAAAGGTCGAGACAAGTTTTTTTTATGGAGGTTTTTGTGTCGTTTTCTTTGTAGAGTGACCGGGAACCCCAATTATTGCACGTGTCCCTTCGCATGGCTCGCTTCGCTCGCCATGCTTCGGGCAAAGTGCCTCGCTCCGCACAGATTACCGTTCCGATCGTAGTCCACGTGGATCGTTAAGTATGAAAAGGTTCAAAAAAAGAAAAAAAATTGTGAAAAACTCATGTCGACCTTTTGACCTGACGACCTAGAGACCCTGTCGACCTAGTTACTGTTGACCAATAGTGGTCGACCTAGATAGTGTCGACCTAGATACCGGATCCCATGTGCATCCCCATCCATAAAATATTCCTCACCCACAGGATGGTGTATGGGGAATTCACTTTGGTGGCTTGAGAATCCGCTGCGCTGGTGGCATTGGGAAGATGTCAGTGTAGATTACTGGATCCCTGCTGGATCTGCCGACAATCATGCAATGCCTGCATTGGAGCGTCACTACTTGCTGAAACTAGAGTGCCTTGTATATGCATTTTGAAAGAGTTGATAATGTGTCCTAATGGCCAGTCCGGCATTGGCATGCTGCATTGAGATTTTGGCAAGGGCTGCATTATGCTTTCTGCACTTCCCTAATGAAGTCACTGTAATTTATATGTTTAGTCACTTGAATGTTTAAGAGATTCATCAGTGTTTTAATATGAAGCCAAATACTGCATGAAGTTTTAATACCTTTTTATGTTAAATTAAATTCAACACTGAAAACCATTAGCGAATAATGAAACAAAACAAGTAGGATTGGTGTGCATCAGTAACTGTGAGATAACAGTTGGAGCCAAGTGCCTCTATTTCTAACTTTATAATCACTGATCAGTATGCCACTTTAAATGCCACATCAGTTGGGTGTGGGTCATTATGTTTACTGATGTCAGGTAGGCATATCTGTTCTGTGCAATGCGCTATGCCAGTGTGATAGCCGGAATATGGACGATTGGCATATTTTCTTCAAATGCAGTTTAAAGTATTCATTTCACTTTAATCACTATAGCTTTTGTAGAGCACACATACACCCACAATCACTCCGACCTGCTGTGCAGGAAAAAAATCCGAACTACAATGATGTTTTCAAGCTTGTTTGTTTCCTAGAGTCAACCTTGAGCAATAATTTTCTCTTTCCAAATGTTTCACCTATCAACTCCTCCAGCACATTATACAGAATAACAGCATGTTCCAACCTTGTCACTCGAATAAAGTTATGTAAATAGATGTTTGTTTTGTGTTGCTTTTGGAACCAACTGGGCTTTTACAATACATTGGACAGATGACTTCCATGGTATTGTCACTAGAGTGAAATGAATAAATGATAATAATTCTTGGCCTGTAAAGTATAGCTGTCGCCTACACACAGTGGAGGTGGCCAGTTTCAGGGCTGAAGCAATAGTCATCCACATATGCAGTATTCTGCATAAGTCTGAGTGATGTCATTAGCTTTCACTCTGCATCCTCTCTGCTGCATGTGTCTCACACACTTTTTGTTGTGTACTAGAGTGTAGCTGAATGTTGATTGTTTAGAAAGAAGAGGCAAACTATTTCTCCGTTACCTTTTGGATTTTTTGCCTCACTCTTGGGCATTAGAAGTATTTACATACGGATACTTGTTTTCTCATTTCAATGTTGTACAAATGGATATTTATTTTACTGAACTCTGTAAACATTCTTTACATAGATGCCGGCAGGAAATACAATATTTATGTTGATGATATTAATGGCATTCATGGCAAACCATATTTATTCATGAACAAATCTTAGCATAGTTTAGGATTTAAGGCAAATTAACCAGCTACTGTATATACACCAGTGGCAACCTAAAATACTTGTGCATGCAGCTTGTGAGCGCTAGAAATAGTTATATAAGCCCCCTGCTAGGGGTATATAGTTGGGCATGTTTTACCTTCAATGATTATGTTACATTGTCTACTGTAAAATATGAACTGACAGATTGGTGCAGTGTGATGTTTCATAAAAGGCATCTAAAAATAGTGTTTTGCTTAGAGCAATGTTATCTACAGTATTTTAAGGGGTTATTTATATTAATTTGGGCCTGGAAGTTGATATTTGTATAACCAACAAAATTCAGTGACAGGTTTGCACGTAGCATGCACTATATTCTCCTTTACATAATAAGGCTGTCGCACTCTAAGGAGTTGCCATCCGTTTCCACGGGTTTGTGACCTATTTCCAGTATATTGCTATTCAGTGATATGCATGAAATTAGGCGTCTCACACCTTATGACGAAGCGTAAGCATAATAATCCTTGGGTTTTGGCCAGAAAAGACAAAGATAATAGTGTTTTATACTTACATTTTTAATTCCTAATTATAATCTGATATAAATCAGTTATCACATTGCTGTGTTCCTTTCCTATGTCATTGCTGTAGATTATTATTATCATCATCATCACCACCACCACCACCACCACCACCACCACCACCTTTATCCTAAACTAATCTTTGGTTTGTTTGTTTTTTGTTTTGTTAGGAATAGCCATGTCTTTTATTCTGCAGACATGTGTGCCTAGAACATTTTCTTGATTTCGGGGGGATATCTTGGTGGGACCCTTGCTGCTGGTACACCTTGATATCAAACCCACATTGATAAATCTCCAAGCACTGATCCCAAAGGAATAGGATCTTCCCAACACTGGATCTTGGTAATGTCCGAGGTTCAATTGCATGCTCCCCTGGTTCAACTTGTCCTAGTAAAAGGGATCATTTTAAACAAAAGTGTCATAACATTAGCATTGTTACTGCAGTGTAGTTCATGCTTTTGAACATGGATTTTAGATATTTATAGCCTACAATATTGAAAAAAAAAATGGTTGTTGCTTTGTTAAACCATTGATTTAAAGCAGGCATGTCCAAACTGCGGCCCTCCAGCTGTTGTGAAACTACATATCCCAGCATGCCCTGACACAGTTTTGCTATCATAGAATGCAAAAGCTGTGTCAGGGCATGCTGGTATGTGTAGTTTCTCAACAGCTGGAGGGCCACAGTTTGGACATGCCTGATTTAAAGTGTTAACATTTAAATTTTCACATTTCATTGATTTTGATCTGCACTTATCAATATTTTTTGTCTATAAAATGTACGCATGTAGATAATCCAGAAGGTACATCTTTGAGTGTAGTGGGTGAGTACTGATCACCAACACATATTAAATGAAACACACTGTCTGGAGATTTCAGATGATCAGCGGTGCACTCTCAAAAGTACCTACATTGCTCATGTCTTTACATTTTTATCTTACAGTACCTGTGCGTATTTGAGTTAGTAATTACAATTTGTTTTATTTTCTATTTAAAGCCACTTTTTCAAGGTTAGTTGATGACTAAGGGGGCTACCCAATTAGCCGCAGTAATTTGCCCCGGCTAATTGTTTCACCGGGGGCTATCCTATTATCCCCAAAATCGCGAATCTCCCCCCCACAGTTTTTTTTTCCGCTTGATTATTGGAGCTAATTAAATTTGCCCCTATAGTGTCAGCATTATTTACCTGTAGTCCATAGCAATAATCCTAATAGCACTGATCGATCAGGTGCAAGTTAATTTAGTAAAGACTAGCATGTAATTGGTTACAGTATATCAGGGGCAGCCAGACTTTCGGAGTCGGTGATCTACTGTGAAAGCTAAAAAGCTTTTGTGATCTACCTAGGAGGAATAATAGCGCGCGCCGTAGGCGCGCGTGCAAACAAAGGGGCGTGGTATAACTACAAAAAGGGACGTAGCCTTGCTGCGCAGAGTGTAATGACTGCCTCACACGAAATAACATATTGGCCCCCACAGGTAAAAACCTCAAACACATATGCCCCCACAGTGCCAGATACACATGCCCCCACAGTGCCAGATATGCCCCCACAGTGCCAGATACTGATATGCCCCCACAGTGCCAGATATGCCCCCACAGTGCCAGATACACATGCCCCCACAGTGCCATGTGCCCACAGTGCCAGATATGCCCCCACAGTGCCAGATACAGATATGCCCCCACAGTGCCATGTGCCCACAGTGCCAGATATGCCCCCACCGTGCCAGATTACAGATATGCCCCCACAGTGCCAGATATGCCCCCACAGTGCCAGATATGCCCCCACAGTGCCAGATATGCCCCCACAGTGCCATGTGCCCACAGTGCCAGATATGCCCACACAGTGCCAGATGCAGATATGCCCCCACAGCGCCAGATTACAGATATGCCCCCACAGTGCCAGATTACAGATATGCCCCCACAGTGCCATGTGCCCGCAGTACCACATATGACCCCACAGTGCCAGATATGCCCCCACAGTGCCAGATTACAGATATGCCCCCACAGTGCCATGTGCCCGCAGAGCCAGATATGCCCCCAGTGCCACATATGACCCCACAGTGCCAGATATGCCCCCACTGAGCTATGTGCCCACAATGCCAGATATGCCCCCATAGAAGAGCTCACCGTTGGTGTGTGGAGAGCGCAGCGCGCGCTTCTCCTGTCTGCCGCTTTGCCTCCTCAGTCTGATCTCCGGCGGTGACGGCAGTGTGTATGGCTCAAATCAGGTGCCGGTCCGCGAGCTCTCATTGGCTAACGAACCGGCACCTGATTTGAGCTATACACTCGGCCGTCACTGCCGCAGACCAGACTGAGGAGGCAGAGCGGCAGGCAGGAGAGGCGCGGCTTTGGGTGGCTGGGCGGCGGATCGCGATCGACTGGTCGCATGTCCGCGATCGACCAGTCGATCGCGATCGACTGTTTGGCCACCCCTGCAGTATATCTTTATTTGTCTTTTTTTTTTTTTTTTTTATTGCAAAACTGAATTTTGAGTTTTTGAGTATAAATGTAGGAGTACAATCGACAATCAAAAATACAAGAGTTAGGAGATAAGAACACTTTAAACAGTATATTGTCTCAGGTTGTCGGATCTCACCTATAAGTGGTGATATGTAATTGTAGACACCTGTAAATGTAGTCTAAACAATTTAAGGTAATTAATTAAGAAATAACATCGAAACTTAGAGAGTGAGTTTGGGTAAGGGGTTTAAAAGAGAAGGGAAGAGAAGAGCGAGGTGGGAGGGGGAGGGGGGGGGGAATAGAGAGAGCACTAACAATTGGTTTACATCTATTTGGGTAAGGTGTCTACCAGGTGTGAACCCGGGCTATTGTGTTTGGAGGAATTGTTACAATATTCAACGTAGATGTTCATAGAGTGAAGGCCAAAACATAGAGATAAAGGTATGTATCGAGAGTGAAAATATAAAGAAAAAGAGAATGAAAGTAGAAAAATAAGGGGGTAGGGATGGCATGGGAGATGGAGAGGCATTACACCAGGTTCATAACTAGGAAGGAGGAAGGGGGTAAAGTAGTTATTTAGAAAAAGAGGTATAGTATATTCCCATAGTTACATTATCTAGTCGTTCCTTTAGACATCTTCCACAGGGGATTTTCAAAGGTTGAGGTTATCTGTGCTTGTGTATCTGGGTCAAGTGTGGTCAAATAAGGACTCCATTTTTTGTGGAACCCCGCAAGGCTGGTATATCCCGTGAGAATAGTAGTTTTGCGGTCAAAATAGATATATTTCAGCATAACTTTTAAAACTTCAGATAGGGAGGGGATGGATCGAACAACCCAGCGCTTCAGGATCATTTTTTTTGCGATCGTAAATAGCATGGTAAACATAGGATATAGTGGTTTAACCCCAGGTATAGAGTTCCACGTAGAGAAATTCATGCAGAGGCATGCCCTCGGGTCAGGACGTAAAGAAGTGTGAAATTTTGTATTAATGAATCCTAATACTTTATTCCAAAAGCGCTGAATCCTAGTACAACTCCAGAGACAGTGGTAGAATGTGGCTTTAGCCCCTTTGCATTTAGGGCATTTATTAGAGTTGGAGGGGTTATCAGCATCCTGGATGTAGGGCGGTAAGTATGCCCTATGTATGGTTTTGAGATGTACCTCCTGGAGGTATGCAGAGTTCAGTATGGATAAGGTGCGTTGGTGGTGGCCCAGCAATTGTTCGTAGGAGGTGATGTTCGAGACCTCTGATTGCCATGCAGCAACTAATTTTGGGAGGTAAGGTGTGGAGGGAATGTTCACCAGGTGAGTATATAGCTGTTTAATTTTGTATGCTTTGGATTCCCATTGCTTTATAATTTTTGCTAGTGGGGATGGGTGGGTTGTATGAGAGGGTTTAAGGTTAAGTGATGTAAGGTAGTGTCTCATTTGAAGATACATGAAGAAGTGGGAGGAGGGTAGGGAATATCTGTCTCTCAGCGTTTCAAATTGCGTAATGTGTCCACCTGGGTCGAAAACCTGTGAAGCGGAGCACAGCCCCCTCTCCCGCCACTGGAGGAATAGAGTGTTGTGAAGGGAAGGAGGAAAGGATGGGTTTCCCCAGAGAGGTATATATGTGGAAGCAGTATGGTCTAGTTTTAATTTCTTATGAATTTTCACCCAGCTAAAATAGGTGTCTCTGAATAGTGGGTGTTCCAAAATGGAGGGTGGGATCAGGGCCTTTTTTGTGTGCAGAAGAGCACCCGGAGAGAATGGACTAAAGGCATTAGTGTCTAAGGCAAGGTCTGTATAAGTGCTCTTACCCAGTAGCCAGTCTGTGGCATATTGAAGGAAAATTGTAAGGGAATATGTTAAAAAATCTGGGACTCCAAACCCTCCCTCTGACCTGTCCATCACCAGCTTCGCAAAAGCTATTTTAGGTTTCTTTCCTTGCCAGATAAAGCGGGTCATAGCTCTGCGCAGCCTGATGTTGTCCAGGTCCCTGAGGCCAATTGGAAGAGATTGCATGATATAAAAGATTTTTGGAAAGATTACAGATTTAAGAACTGCGATCCGTCCCAACATAGAAAGGGGAAGAGTAGCCCAGCCCTCTAGTTTGGAGAGGACAGTAGAGATAACCGTAGAAAAATTTAGCTCATAGATACGTGCATTATCTCGCGGGATATTGATTCCCAGATAGTTAAAATGTGATTGAGTGATCGTGAAGGTAGTGGTTTGCGTGAGTGCGGAGAGCATGGAGGGGGAAATATTTAAAGGAAGTAGTTCTGATTTTTCAATATTAATCTTATATCCCGCCGTTGCACCAAAGTCTGAGATCAGGCGTAGAATTTCAGGGATAGACGAAAGTGGGTCAGATACAAATAAAAGCATGTCGTCTGCAAATAAGGCGATCTTAAGTTCAGTTGTACCTACAAATATGCCAGTGTAAGAGGTAGAGAGTCTGAGGGCGATGGCTAAGGGTTCTAAAGCAATGGCGAATAGGAGAGGGGATAGGGGGCAGCCCTGTCTTGTACCTTTTCCAATAGAGAAGGGGTTGGAGAGGAAGCCGTTGCAAGATATTTGGGTGGCTGGAGATGAATAAAGAGTTCTGATAGCTTGGATAAAGGGTTCTGGGTAGCCAAATCGGTGTAGGGTAGTGTAAAGGTGTGGCCATTCGACTAGGTCGAAGGCTTTTTCCGCATCTAGGGATAGGATGGCGGAGCCTATCTGGGATGAATCGGATTTGCAGGAGTGTAACGCTGCTATTACCTTTCTCACATTGACCACTGAATGCCTGCCGACTACGAAGCCAGTCTGGTCCGGGTGGATGGTGTGGGGGAGCGTGAGTTTTAGACGGTCAGCTAAAATTTTTGCAAATAGCTTGTAATCTAGGTTCAGCAAGGATATTGGGCGGTAAAAGCCAGGTAGCGACAGGTCCCTTCCAGGTTTGGGGAGTAGTTTAAGAATGGCTGAATTGAAATGCGGGGGGGGGGGGGGGGGGGGGGTCTTTGCTAGCAACAAGGAATTGAAAACCTCAACTAGGATATAATCAAATTTGTGTTGGAGGAGTTTATAAAATTCCCCAGTATAGCCATCGGGGCCTGGGGCCTTATGAGGTTTCAATTGCCAGGCGGACTTCAGTTAGAGTAATTGGGGATAGGAGTTGAGAAGCCATTTCTTTCGAGAGGGCAGGGTAAGGGAGAGCCTCCCAAAAGGAGGAAGAGGGCTGGTGTGTCCCTGAAGGGGATGGAGGTTGGGTGGGTTTCGGAGGGTGAGAGGGGGTGTTGGACTGGGGTATTGTTTGTGAAGAAGCGTTTGGTCCCTTTGACGTATAAAGTTGTGAGTAGAAGGTGTGCATAACCTGGGCTATCTGTTTATTCGTGGAGGTCAGGGTTCCTTGTGTAGTGCGAAGGGGATGAACGATCGCTGGGGAATAGGTGCCCTTTAGTAAATTGGAAAGTAAACGTCCAGTTTTGTTGCCAAACTTGTGGAATTTGTGATGGACTGAGAAAAGATACCTGTCACCCATTTCCGATAGATATTCATCAAAATGGGTTTTGGATGTCAGGTATGCCTGTTTTGTGGCTGGAGAGGGGGATGATTTATAAATCTGAAATGATTGGGATAAGGCGTCTTGGAGTGTTAAGTATTGAGCCGAATATTTCTTGTTGGAAGCTGCGGTAAAAGATAAAATTGCACCTCTGAGTACGGCTTTTGCCGACATCCAGAACAAGAATGGGTCGGAGTTAATGTGTTCAGAGTTGTTGGTACAATAGTCTTCCCAAGTAGCTTCCAAGAAGGATTTGAAAGTTATAGATTTGCAGAACCTGGAGGGGAATTTCCACAATTTAGTGGTGTCCCTGTCATCAGGGAAATGAGCAGTAAAGGTAACCAGGGCATGATCGGAGAGGGAAATGGGGGCAATGGTGCATTGAGTGACTTGAGGGAAGAGAGTATGGGAGATAAAGAAGTAGTCAATGCGGGAGAGAGAGCCGTGTGCCGCTGAGAGACAGGTGTATTCCCTTTCCGTTGGATTTAGGGCTCGCCAGAGGTCTATAACCTGTAGAGTAGATGAGAAAAAGGGGATGCCTAGTTTGGGGAGTGTGGAGTGAGGGGTCTTACGTGTTGAAGATTTGTCTAGGAGTGTAGAAGAGATCATATTAAAATCCCCTCCAATGATGAGGTTATCTCCCATGTAAGGAGTCAGAAGGGCAATTAGCTGGCGGATGTAGGACTTGGAGTAAGGGGGGGGGGGGGGGGTGTATATGTTAGCCAGAATGAATTTTTTGCCCAACAAGTCTACAGAGACTACTACAAATCTACCTGAGTCGTCTGCAGTGGTATTGTGTAATTCGAATGGTAAAGATCGGCGCACCAGAATCGCTACACCACGGGCTCTGGAGTTGTAGGAGGAGGATGCCATCACAGACCAACCCAGCATTCCCAGTTTTAAGGTTTCAGACGGGGTCAGGTGGGTCTCCTGCAGGAATGCCACATCTACGCCACTTTTTTGTAAGTAAATCAGGAGTTTTCTCCTTTTCACTGGGAAGTTAATACCTCCAACATTCCATGTTGCATAGCGGAGATCAGGCATCCCCCCTGGAAATTGGGAGAAACAGGAAGAGTGGTTCAAAACATAGAGGATCAAGGGTAACAGCCTTCAGCATGGGTATATTAAGTGTTACTGCAACATCCAACCATTTCACAGAGTGGAGAGTAGTGCTTAAGAGAAAAGGAGGGTAAAGAGTGTCAGTAAGAATGAAGGGAAAGATAAAGGGAAAAAGGGGATAAACATATGTGAGAGGAGGCAACCAGATGTTAGTATCTGGTGCCGCACTTCCGTAATAGCTGAGTAATAACAGTGTGATAAACAAGAAACACATCCGGCGGGGAGGGGTAGGTCCGTCCCTGCTCCCCAGTGTGCAACTAAATATAAGGGTGACCACGAGGTTCCCGCAGTGTATCATAAGATATATAGATAAACATATCATAATACTTAATCTGCAAATGCAATAAACAGACTGATATAATATGGGCTAATGTGGATGCTTTTCATTTGAAAGGCCAAAGCGTAATATAACGAGGTTGAGGCTATGAAACGTTATTCTGTGGTATCCGTGATGTCGGCATCCTTCGCCTGGGACAGCTCCTGGAGATATGCCATTGCATCTGGGGGGTTGGAAAAGTCCTTGAATGAGGTCCCATCATAAATGCGGAGTCTAGCAGGGTACAGCAAGCCGAATTTGCGTCCTTCTGCAACCAGTCTAGAGCATACAGGGGAAAAACCTTTTCTGGCGCGCGACAGTTCTGCAGAGTACTCTTGGAATATATGCAATTTGTGTCCTTCCCACGACAGGGTTTTGGCCTTGCGAGAGGCCGACCAGATCTCCATCTTATGTAAATAGTTTAGGCAGCGGAACAGTGTAACGCGGGGTCTCGGTCTGTTAGGGGTCGGTGTCGGACCCACCCTGTGGACCCTCTCTATAACCATGTCCTGGCAAACTGACTCAATGCCTAGGAGCGAGGGGAGGGTGTTGCGGACAAAATGGGCCAATGCAGGACCCTTAATAGATTCGGGCAGACCGACCAGCCTAATGTTATTACGACGCGATCTGTTCTCAATGTCGTCAATCTTGTTCCATAGCTGGTAATTATCATTAGTGAGACGTTTTACTGTATGCTGCAAGCCTTCAACGTCATGGGAGACTACAGTGATTTGCTGCTCTGTTTTAGAGACTGTGTGTGAGGTGTTGAAGTTGGCTGGTGATGTCAGCTACAGCCTTGGAGAGAAGGGGTGTCATGGTGGCTGTTATGGCTGCCACTACATCTGTGTAAGTCACAGGGGATTCATTGCCGGCACTTACTTGACCCCCTGAATCTGGTCCCTCGGCTGCAGTCTTTTTGTGAAGGGGGGGAGCGCTATCGACAGCGGATTCCGCCGTCATCGTCCCTGCAGCACGCCGCTTCTCCTGGCGTGGAGGCTGCGGCTGCTGCTGATGGTCCGGCTGAGGGTGCGCCGTCATCGGGGCCAGGAACTTGTCCATTTGCAGCAGGACAGTTAGCTGAGGCACTGCGGGAGGCTCCGGGGTCAAAACGAGGCTTTAAAAGCCGTGAAAAAGGTGTTTGTAGGGGAGCGGTGGACGGAGCTCAAAACGGAGCTCAGTACTCCATGAGGCCGGAACCGGAAGTCCGGACACGCTTTTTAAATATCTTTAATTCACAATCTTCAATTTTTCCTTATTCACATGTTTGTTAGTCTTTGTGATTTTAACCTCAGTTTCACTGTAGTCTTGGATTAACTTGTAAACCATATTTTAAATTACAGAATATTAAAAGTTATATTTTAATGTTTCAAAATTATCTGCTTTCTCCTTGTGCATCAACAATAGATTCCTTCTTTCTCTAATTTGTCATAAATGTACATACCCAGCCACTGACTGTAACACCTTTTTCAATGTGACTTTATTAAACTGAATTGTCAACTTCATTCCAATTGAGTTAATAAATGGGCAAGTAGTGTATCCCATGTGTTGTGTGCTCCCCGCAGCTACAGTATCTCAGGTTGCTCAAAAGGCTATTTAAACTATTTAATTTCAACTTAAAATAACAATTTTGGTGAGAAATGAAATGATATACTGTTTCAAACCCTAACTTGGTGTATACAGTCAATATTTAAACACTGTTAATAGTATTTGTTAAGAAAATATTGAATAAGTAGTTTGCACCCAGTGTTTATTTATGTTTATTTTTAACTTGGCTTAATATCCGTCATTGGATAATATGGCATATGTTTTATTTGTTGAAGCAGACTATGCAACACATTTAAATACTGTAAACGACTGATGCATACAGTAATGGGTGTCAAGTTTGTTTGGGGTTTTGTTTCACATACTGTAATGTCTGTACTACATAGTTTAAATAGAAACATTTTATTGCTGTGCAAACAGTCTTGACTTAGTTTTTTTCCTTCTTTAATTGTGTTGCCTAGGAACTACACAGTGTGTTTGTCTATTTATTATCTCATGTGTAGCTAATTGTCTGCATAACAAAGTATTGCTATTGTTGTGGTAAGAAAAAAAACACAACAAAAAAATTGACTAACATAATAGAACCATTATTTATTAAAGTTCTTCAAATGGTAGGGGCAAATAAAATGTTGCCTTTGAATCCCAGCCAGTAAAGACCAGGTGTTATTGTTCCTTCCAAATAAGGGACTGGATGTCGCCTCTAGCGCTTATTTTTACTTAGCGTTGATGGCCAGAGGGGCTTGGCAAAGATGATAAAAGTGACATTCATTGGCTCGGCTACATATAAACATCACAGAGTGGGTTATTCATAATGCAGTGTTCTAAAATGGTAGGAGCTGGTTTTGAATTACAGGGAGAAGTATTTTACTATCTTATGTAATAAGTAATTGTAGTTGTAAATCACAGGTATTTCATTATAATGAATCTAATTTAATGAGTGAATGTCCAAAATAAGAATTAGTGCTGGCAAGTAGAAACTGCTGTTAGTACAGTAGAAATCAGGCAGTTATATAAGTTTTGTACATGTTTAACCCTTTATGACCCATTGCATGTTTCTGGTTGCACGTACTGTAGTAGCTCCATTTACTATTCGCATAACAATTTTGCAGAAATTTGATTAATAAAGTAGTATGTTGTTTTGGGATACTCACCTTGTGGCAATCTTTTTGAACAAAGCCATCTTTCAGACTCGCAGCCGATGTTGACATCCGCCGGAATATTAAATGGACATTGGGATTTGAATGGCAACCGTCATCACAATACAGTCTATGCAATACATTTTTTAATAATGTCCATTTAAATGGACATGGGGTCATAAAGGGTTAAGGACATGGCAAATGTTATTGTAAATAAAAGTACAGTAACATCACTTTTTTTTATCTTCTGTTTAGAACGGTTATGAGCAAACTGATATACTTCCCGATCTTCACATTACCATGACTTAAAAATCTAATTAAACAAATAAGTGACATTTGAACCCCCACAGGCCCCTCAGACCTCCAATATGGCACTTGGGCTAGCTTCATGCTCCAAAATTCCCTCAGATGTCCACCTGTCTCTAAATGCCCTTACATGCCACTCATTTCCACACTTACCTTGACACTCAGATCAGATCCCGCTTAGGTAGAGAGAGGTCATGTGATGCAGATAGTGCTGACCTGTTGCCTAGTTTTACTTTCAGATGTTCTGCCACATGATGTGCAGGTCAGAATTTCCCCTCATTTTCAGTCTGATTGTAGAATTTCAGTATTATGAGCACCGAACTAGGGGCTGCATGTAAACATTTGTTGTGCCACTGGCGACTCAGGGCCGCCTCTCTGCCTATTGTTGGTTTCTTTAGAATTTCAAGATGTAAATTGTATGCTAGTAGCAATAAAATGTGTTTACAAGTTTATTTTTCTAAAATGGGCTATAAATTCCACTAAAATGAAGAATGAAAGTAAAAAATAATTTCTCTAAATGGAAATGTAGTAAACAGACATTAGTACTATTTTTTAATATAAATTGCTTTGTATTTAAAAATATTGACTTAAAACTGCATGCATTTCACTAATTAAACCGTTAATTACACAACACCATTTATTTTAATAACATTATTTCATGTTCATATTTGGCCATAATGTATAATCTCCCCCTTTTGACCTTTGGCAAATTGCCCATGATTATTGCACACAGCAACAGTAGTGTCTGGCAATGCTGTATGTAGATAGCTTCATAAAATGAATTCTAGTATGATGAAATAAGGATTGCAAAGCATTTTGTAAATGGATGACATAATGACGATTGTATTCCAACCAGCACTGTTGTGTTTACCATAACAGCACTCAAAAGTACACAAAATAATTATCAAAAAACTCCTATCCTGTAATTGCTATTATGGTACAAAATATTTAAGCCCTTTTCCTCCTGTAAATACACGTTACAGTGGTGGTTTTAATATTGGACTTGAATTTTCTACCTATACCGGAGGCACACATTTTGTGGCAGAACCATTTGGGTAATATAAGCATTTTTGTGCACACCATGGGGGGAGCATCTACAGGCCACCACCCAGACACCTCCCAGAAACTCCTGGCACTTTGCCTCTTCATGTCTAATACCATCTCTCCTGTATACAGAATCACCGTTGTGCATACACTCAGGGTAAGGCAGGTGCCTTAGTGGTGAGAGATTGATGTATCAAGCAGTGAAAATAGGGGTGAATTTGTCCATAATAACCAATCCGCTTTGAGGTAGCATTTATCAAGGTAATTCTATAAAATAAGAGGTAGAAGCTGATTGGCTGCCATGGACAACATCTCTTCTTGTCCACTGTTTTTACTGGGTCAGCCTGCTTGGAGTGGGTCAGGGCCTCAAGTCTCCTTGGAGTGGGTCAGGGCCTCAAGTCTCCTTGGAGTGGGTCAGGGCCTACAAATCTCCTTGGAGTGGATCATGGCCTGCAAGTCAGGGCCTACAAGCCGCATTACAGTGGGTACAGCTCATTTACCATTAATTTTTTTTTACCCAGATTTTAACAAACTTAAACTGTGAATTATATTTTTTATTATGTAGTTGACACAAATGCCAATAATATAAAGTAAACAAAGCTGATAATTTTTTTTATTTTATAAATAGGAAATTATGTAATACAATAACAAAAGACGCAAAGAGGTTATGCAGTATTATGCAATGATTGAAGGTGACCTAGAAGCATTGTGTAAGAAAATAAAATGAATAGACAGAATTATTCAGTTATGGAGTACAATGAAAGTTACTTTGAAGTAGTAAATCTTGAAATACAATTTCAGAATTTTTTTCTCTCTCAAAATAATTTTATTGCAGTTCAAGGCAGGAATACAAGAGTAAAACCAATTTGAAACCAAATTATTACACAGTAGTATCCACAATTCCGGACAATTTTTTTTTTACTGTTCTAGAGTAACATTAATACAAACACAAAAAACAAAGGAATGAATGTGTAGAGATGGGAAATGGGCTTGTTAACAAGTACAATGTACTTTTTTAAAATAAAAGAATGGTTTATATTTATTATCTGCTGAAGTTCCCGGCATTGCCCGGGTTTACATTTTCCAGTTATTAAGTTATCAATGAGTTGGATGTAACTTTGAAGATTTCTTCCAAATCTATCCAGTGGAAGGCACAGAACAAGCTCCCTGGGTCAAAGTTGTGCCCGGCGCATTCCGCTATGAGGTCTAACAAAGACACTAACCCCTCTTAAACCTGGTAAGATTTCAGTTGGACCATCTCGCATTGGTTTCATCCCAATCGGTGCAGGGGTGTTCGAATGCATAGCCGGACAGACTAACGGACCAATTAATTTTATATATAACATTACAAGTTAGAGGTATAAAGCTGACAGCCCGGGATGAGAACCAGATTGTTCTGTAAAACCAAAACCCCACGTCTGAACAGATGTTTGACTACAGGTTATTAGATCATACAAATTCCTTTGTTGATATTCTGTCTCTGATTTCTATACTGTCTTTATTAACACTAGAACCACTAACAGGACATTTTTGCAAATTATCCTAGCAATAAAATATTCTGTCCACCACCACCAAGGGGATTCCAGGAAGGAACTCCTCCTACAGTGATCCTTTGGCTTTGCTTACAGTATATACGCTTTAAAAATCAGTAGTTTAATATTTCTTGGGATAGTCCATTTTGAGAAAAAAATTATTTCCACCCTCGAATGCATAGTTTGTGGAATAAAACCTAATACCTACTGTAAAACCGCCGACAGGGAATTTTTGTCCAGTATAGGAAATTGGCGCTGTTGGTTGTTATACACATGCAAGAATATGATTGGTGAGCCATATGTCAACTTCTTACCCACGTTTGCCCATTTTTTTTTCTGATTTTACAGATTTTTCTACATGTTAGGTGCCTACATTGTCCAAATAGAGCAATATCTAACACTATTTAGCCGTGGAACTTTCTAAGATGACTGACCATAACGTTTAAAATAAAATAAAAATCATTTGATCATCAGAGGGTCTCTTCCATGCAAAGACACCCATCTCTTACTTTAAAAAAAAGACTAGTAGCCGGCCCAACACACGTCTGATTACCGACAGGACATTTTTGTCCCGGCGGCTGTATTAGGGGTTTGTAAAGTCTGGTGTCTCAAGTTAAATGAGATGTGATATCTCATGCTTTGTCTTAGGTTAAAGAGAAGAGTTTATGGAGTTAATATATACACAATTTATTCCAATTTAATCTTACCAAGAATTTTTTTTGGTAAATATCACAAATAATGCATCCTTAAGGCCATTTTGATAGCTTGAGATACTGTGCTACTAGAACAGTGTCCATGTCTAGAAGCCTTGTTCTTTTTGGTATTCTATCCCAGAGGAAAATAATATATGTATATTCATAGGAAAAGACAGTCTATGGAAAAAAATAGGATTTAAAGGAGTTGTCTACTATCAGGTAACTTTAGTTTATCTGAGACATGACCACATGCTTCTTTTACTAAACTTACTCTTCATTCCGAACGGTGTGTTTTCATAGCATATTCCTATATTATTATTTGTTTTTACTTTTTATCTTGATTATTTATTAATATTATCATTGTTATTATTATTATTATTATTATTATTATTATTATTATGAAGTGATCAGGAACAGTCAGAAATAATCTAGAAAGATAAAGCAATGTGCTTGGTACAAGTTGCAAGAGGAAATGCACAAGCTATTTTATTTAACTCTTATGAAGGTAGTAACCTCCTTTTTAATGCTAATCTCTTCTCGGTAATTGTTAATAAAATAAAAATTAAAAAAAGCATTTCATCGCCCACTTAAGCGTATGGAGCATACACAGTTGCTTACTCTCTTGGAATGTCTGGGAGTCTCTCCCAGGCTCCAAGAGAGTAGACCATTTGGGGTTGATTATGCACTAATCTGTGAATCGCATCATCTTGGCCCGGCTTCCTGCTCTGCAATGCTACTAATAGTGTTGGGGTTGCAATGATGTGATTCACATGTCAGGTAATAGTAGGTAAGTATACTTGGAGGGATGGCTTAACCATTTTATGCAACTAGTCACTCGTGTGCCCTGTAGATCTGTTTTTTCCATGACCAGTTATCAGATGGCAAGTAATGTACATGTCATTAAACATCACCCTATTGCCTCCTACCAATTGCTGAGCCAACAGACTCCTCTCTTACTTTACTATTTAAGTTCCATGTATAGAATTAATGAATTTGTAAAAAACAAAATCCTTCAGGTTGACTATTTCATTGGAACCTGCAGCAGTACATTAAGTACACACATTTGTACTGCTGTGTTTCATAATAATTCCTGATTGATTTCCTAGTTTCTGCTTACTATATTGTTTCTGTTATGTAACAATAGCGAGAGGCTGCTAGCAAAGCAATCATATGGCGATCCTCCCTATGGAAGTGTGCTTGCCCTAGACTTGCTCAGTAGCAATTAAATGTCCTTTTTAATGAGACACATGTGTCGTAAGCTAGACTCTCTTAATATTTACATCTACAACCAACACAAAAAGATCTATGTTTTGTAATATGCTGTAACCTGCTATACAGGTTTTCCAGTCCTCTTGGAAGGTCGTCAGTGACTGTGGTAATCAGTGAAAGTGTGCATTTCTTCAGTCATTCAGGCAATTAAAAAGTCCAAGGAGACTTATAGCAATCAACACACTGAAGATGTGCCTGTTTATTCATCCAACGCTTGGATACTGCTTTCACCTACTTACTTTGTTTTAGTTAATGTTCATAGTGCAATTAAAGTTTTACTCAAATTGCACAATGCATGTAATTTCAAGTGCCTAACGGAGTTGTGTACAACACGTGTGTCTGCTCATCTGTCCATCCCTATGTGTATTAGGGAAACATTTCTGTATGATTATTTCATTTACATTTTACCATTGTACTTCCAGGGGGGTGGGGGGGGGGGCATTTGATATGCCGGCTAACGGGATCCCGGCGCTCAGTAAACCAGTGGCGGTATCCCAACAGCCAGCATACCGACAACTATTCTCCCTCTTGGGGTTTCCACGACACCCCTGGAGGGAGAATAAATAGTGTGGCGCGCCACCGTGCCCGCAAGGGGCTCTTTTGCGCTCACCCCGCTGCATGCATGCCGGCGGTCGGAATCACGGCGCTGGGATCCCAAGCGCCGGCATAACGTAGTACACCCCTTTCAGGGTATTGCTCTCATTAGTAGTTCTTGATAATAGTATTTATTATAACGTCTAATATGCTGTACTTGTTGTTTAAAAAACACATCAGAAACACATACAGTATATTATATATACACTCACACACTTTGATATGACTGGTTTATTCTCAAATCACTTTTCAGAGTATTGTAGTTGTTTTGACTATTTTAGGCTCATGTTGTCCTTTCACAGGTGAACCCATAGATTCCTTTACTGTGTGAATGTTGTTGCATTGCACAGCCCATACCTCTATAGTTTGAATTCTGTTCATCTTATTATGTCGACAGTTATGGTCAAGTGAAGTGATTGGGAATTTATCTGACAGCATGTTGCAGACGTGGTGCAAGAGAATTTCATTTCAAGCCATCTGTGTATCCATGTTGTACAAGGAACAGCTTTCTTGAACAGACTGACTGAATTTAAAGTTAAAGTGCACAGTTTTAATATTGTTTCAAAATAATAATTGCATTTTCTATTAACACATAAAGGGCAACATGAGAATCGTCTTGTTTGTAGTAAGCATTCATCTGCAAATATATGTTATGTATGCTTGAGAGCCTGAATTAGGGGCCTATTTATCATTATTGCACCTATAAGTCTGATTTTTTTTTTTTTTTGAGGCAATATGATATTTATTGCTGCAATTTAGCAATATTTAGCTGTCCCTGCAATACTGTCCCGATTTGATAAGGGGTAACACTTTGCTTGACTGAACCATTCTTTGATAATGTAAACATGTCGGGGCTGGGCTTTAGTTCCATGTAAAAATGTATAAATGTGTGAAATAGATAAAACCTATTTCATGATTGTACAAAATATTTTTGAACCTTTTATATATTAGAGAAATGTGTTTTTTAGCGAGTTACCCATTTTTATGTTTTGTTACCTGTTGTCATACTTGTAAAAAAGCTTTCCCATTCTGCAAAATCACAGGGTTGTTGCCAGTGAAGCAACCCTGTTAGAAAACTCCACTTTTAGCTAGGGCTTTAGACCCTTTGATAAGACTGCCTCTTGGTTCTGTTAATCCCTCTTCTTACTTAACTGTTAATATACATATTTGTGTATTCTTCAGTAAAGTGGATCTTTCACTGCAATTTTTAAACAAAAAAACAAATCCATTTAATGAAAGTTCAAAACATTGTCATAAAAACGGCAAGTGATATGTATACATTAGGTGTAGATTCTCAGTTTGTACATGCTGCTGTTAGCCAGTAGTGCCCATAGTGAAGTGTGTTCCTTTACAGGTCCTCTAACCCACTCTCCCAGGAGATGTGCGATATGAAATCCAGATGGCCGGGATGCCGGAGTTCACATGACCAGTCGCGACATCCCCGACTTTTAGAATGCCGACAGCGGACGGGATAATTAATTTACCCCTCCCCTGTCCCCTACCCTAAACCTAATCTGCCTGGGGTGTGGCAGCTGGAGCGAAGATAGTTGGGGGGGGGGGGGGGGGGAGGGAGGATGCTTGCTACGGCTAATCGCAGGGGGTAGCGGCTAGGGCTAAACCACGGTGGGGGCACGGGTGTGCTGTGGCTAACCCCCCGTAGTGCCTAACCACCACCACCACCCCCAGGGTCGGTGACCTAACAGCAAGAATCCAGTGCGCCTTGAGATGCTGGCCACATCCCCTCCCGGGAAAGACAATGTACCTCCCTCCTCATTCCCAGCTTGGCATTGATGGAACTTGAAGATCTGTTGTAGAAAGGGTATTCCCTGGCTAATAAAAATACCATTTTAACTAACCATCATTGATACAAATCTATGCTCTGTCATAGTTTAAAATAATATATATATATTGATTATTTAACAGATTTATTTTCTTTCTTTCAGCTCCGCACTACGGACCATGTCAACTGGGTCCTCAAGACCTTCCAAAGTTTGTCTGGTTTGTGGAGACGAGGCATCTGGGTGCCATTATGGAGTTGTCACCTGTGGAAGTTGCAAAGTCTTCTTCAAAAGAGCAGTGGAAGGTAAATGTTCAAGTGGGTGATAACTTTTTACTATCTTTTCAATGTTTTTGTTGTTTTGGTGTGTTCTGCGCATGTGCCAACCCATCTCTGTGTCTTCCACGTGACATCTAAATTGGTTACATTGTCCATGTGTGTCCGGATGCTTTAATCAGTATAGTAAAAATGTAGCATTTATTTTTCCTAGCACTGTTTTTTTTTTTTTTTAAATTAAGTCATTTATTACAATGTTTGAAATAATGTGTAGTGCTAATTTAGCAATGTTTACATAAATAGTACAATTTTCTAGCAATCATAACACTTTATTGTTTTTCTTCCATCGAATTTAAATTGCTTTAATTGTTGATGACAATGTTTTCTCTGAACAGTGCATATCCAATTCCTGTTTTGTTTTTATTTTCCTATTCTATCCTATTTTTATTTTCCTATTCCCCCAATTATTCAACCAGTTTGGCATAATACTTAGTTCATTGGATCAGACTCTTTTTCGTCAGTGAGGTATCTAAAGGGGGGTACTGACGGGAGAGATGTGTGCTGAGCGATCTTAACACAGACCGCTCAGCACACATCTCTCCCCCCGCTCAGCACAGCATGATGTGCTGAGCGAGGGGAAGGGGGAACGGGGGCCGCTCAATTCACACAGCGGTGAAGTGAGCGTCCCGCGGGGCCGTGCATCGCTATTGCTGGGGGGCATACACACGGCAGATCCGTGCTTAAAATCTAAGCAATCTAGTCAGATTGCTTAGATTTTAAACACGGAGCTCTCCGTGTGTACCGCCCTTAAGATTTGTCGATAGGAGGATGTTAAATTAACAGGAAGGATGCAGTCCATTGGGGCAATTCAATTACATGCAAGAGCTGCGATGTGCCATTCTGGGACAGCATATTTCACCATGCAACGTTGCAAGTTTTTGCTTACAGTAAGAACTTTTGGTGTTGAGCTATTGCAATGGTAGGTGTGCAGTAAAAATGTGCCATGTTAACCTATTGTAATGGTAGGTCGGTAGTGAAAACGTGAATTGGTACAACCACTTGGTGTCGCTTGTACATGAGTTTGAAATCATGCAGTCAGCTCATGTTTTTAAAGTCTGCTAAGCAACATTTAACATGATTATCCCCCCCAAAAAAAGTGTGCACACATTTAGTGTTAATTTCCTTTTTGGAATTAAAATCCAAACCATATGTAACTCTCTTGATATGGGTAGCAGTTTGGGTGGACTATCCTTACTCCAGTTTGTTGTTGAGAGGTGATGGGGGCATGCTGTTTGGGAAACAATGCATTCACACAGGAGTGATGAGAGTTTACTGAGATTGCAGTAAGTGTTGGAGGACTCCCAGCTACTATGCTGTTTTCTCAAACACAGTCTGGCATCCACACAGCTAATTTCCGCGCCGGTCCAATTTAATTAGCGGAGATTCACCAGCATGTGAATCCCAGACGGCATAAGAAAAGTCAGAGACAGAAAGGTGCAATCATGGGTTCATACGTGGGGAAACTCCAATGATTCTTCAGTTTATGCTGAGTCAGTGAGTTTCCACGCAGTTATACCCCAATTTAGGTGCCTGTAAAAGGCAATTTAATTGAATAGCCTTGCCCTGTGACGCATGGTAATTAACGGGAATTTAGTTAATCAAATATGCTCCATTGTGGTGTTCTTCTACAACATGGTGCCAGCAGGACCATGGCAGCCTACCCTGACCAAAGATTTTGGGAGGCTTGCCTAATGGGGCCAATCAGAATGCAGATAAGCAATTTTTACATTATTTTTTTTTTTTGCGGGGGGGAAGGGTACTTTTATTGAGGCAGTGTGTGTATAGTTTTTTCTGAGAGTCTTTCATTACCAAATATTTTCTTATAATAATGTGGCTGCAATGAACTTCTGGTCAAAGTTTTAAAGCCAAAATTTCTCGAAGAATTGTTTTATTTTCGCTATTTCTAACACACAATTGCCTTATTGAGCTACATCTTGCTGACAAAAGCTAAGAACCAAGTCAGCCAAGCCAATTAGCCGAGCACTTAATCGTTACAGACCCCTCAAGCAATTATAGGCTTGAAAAGGCAGAACAAATGGGCGTACAAATAAATAAAACAAAACACTACAATCCAAGACTTCTCAAAATGATGCCTGCAGTCCGTTATGGATTGGGAAGATAAATGAGCAGATAAGCCTGTCTGTGATGACAACCCATCTGCAGGACAGTATATTCATGTAAACCCTAATTGCAGGTAGGGTTTTGAAGTGATGTTGTGGGGCTCTTTAGGTTTGGGACCATTTTTAAACATGCTTAATCCATACAAAACAACAATGGGCCTAGTAGTTACTCATTAATTTAGTATTACATTTTTATCTACATTTCATGATCTGCATGCATGGCCGCAACTAGGGGGGTGGCTAAGGGGGCACGCGACCCGGGCGCAGCAGTTGAGGGGGCGCTGAGATGGTAACGGCATTACGTCCCCAGTTGCAATGTGGATTGTTCTGTGCCCAAGGCCAGTCTGCTCCGCCACCTCCCTCGCTTCTTTATTGCTGTACTGGAAGAAGGAGACAGGGAAACGACTTATCTGCGTACCAGTGTGTGCCTATGCCTGTGCTGCACTGCTTGCTGTGTTTGCCTCAGTGGTGCTGTGTGTCCTTTGGGGAGGCGTGTGGTGCGGTGATGGAGCTCCGGCTGCCAGCGTGGATCCCTGAGATCTGCTAGTGAGGTGAGCGGGGCTACCTCTTATGCGGGGGATACTTGCTGTGTCAGTTACTGCTGACCATGTCCTGCACCTCCAGTCTGTCCTGAACATACAGGGGTGTGCACTTTCTCCTTGCACAGCAAGGGTTCTTCCCCTCTACTGCCAGGGTAGCTATCTTGCTGCATCCTATTGGTAGGTACTCACCTTACCGGACAATGACTAACCCCCAAAAGTGTGGCATAGTTTGTAAGGGTACTACTAATGTGTGGCATAATGTGGGACATTACTGTGTTACATTGTGTATATGGGTTGGGGCTGAAATATTGGCTGATACGTGTATAAGGTGCATTACTACTGTGTGATGTAACATGTATATGGGGTATTGTATAGCATAAAGGACATTACGCGTGGCACAATTTGAATTAAAGGGGGGGGGGATTACTGCCTTGCCCCGGGTGACATAGATCCTAGTTTCGGCCTGGTTATTATTTTTTTATTTATTAACAGTTTCTTATACAGTGCAGCAAATTCCATTGCGCTTTACAATTGTAGCAGATTACATCTATCTATCTAAAGAACAACGGAACCATAGAATTACATTTTCCAGACAAGAACCATGAAAGTAAATTCAACGTTAAGCTGATATTCCACGGTAGCTCTTTTAGAAACAGGGCCGGTTGGAGATCTTGTGGGCTCCCCCCCCCCTTCCCCCCCCTTCTCCCCCCCCCCCACACACAAAACAGGGTTAAAAAATAGGGACGTGGCTTCGTAGGGAAGGGGCGTGGCCACAGTTTGGCCCCCTGTAGAGTTTTGCCCGCAGTAGAATTGTGCCCCCTATAGCTGTGCCTCTGTAGTTATACCCCCTAGTAGCACCGCTTTCCGACCACTGCTGCTATTTCTGCCGCCGCTCCTCGGATCTATGGGAGAGACGTCATGTTGTCTCTCCCATAGCGCCGCACAGACACTAAAAGTCAATTAGGACCTGTAGCATCTGTGGCCGCTCCCACAATGCTGTGCGGTGGGTTATGACGTCAGGTGCACCGCATGGCAGCATGTGGGAGCTGGGAGGGTCAAGCGGCACAGCGAGGGCTGCGGTGGCAGCGCCCTCCAGGATACGGCGCCCCAGGCAAAAATCCTGCTTGCCCATGACAATAACCGCTCCTGTTTATAAAATAAACACTTATCTCTTGTAGACAGCTAAAGCACCTCCCACACCTCTAGGACAATGTACAGTACTGATGGGATACAGGTCAACCAGCTGTAATTGCAGTCCTTTTGAGGAGCAGAGATGTCACGTAATCTGCCCAATATTTGAATCCACAAATCCACATTATAGTTTTTCCACAAAGCAGTCACTCTGATTCAGCTGCATTAAGTAACATTTCATACCTAATATGGAATACCTGCTACAAGCGTAAAACAGCATGGTCAAGTATAAATACACCAGTTATTTTATATATAATATTAAACTCTGTAACACAATACCTCTAATATAAATGCATGTTATAAGGAGACATATGGATAATATTAGTGTCATGCCCCTGAAACCATTGGGAACTGCTGTATATGTTCTCTGTAGATCGGGCAATGTCACCCTGGACCCTGCTTCCGTTCACAATCAAGGCTATTTTTAAAATTCAAAGAGTGGCCAATGAGCAGGGGACCACCATGTGCTAACTAGCTGAATAACGAAGTGTTCTTGTTTGGGAACTGTTAAATCTTAGATGCTGGTTTCTACGTTTTATAGGGTTACTTGTATCAAGCACATGCATATAGTGCCAATATAAATGCTGTTCCACTTGACTGATGATGACTAATTTAATTCCACAAACACAATGGAATCCGCACAGAAGTAATACTTAGGGGCCTAGGTTTATCTTTGGTAGCAATAAGCTTATTTTTACCAATACAATTATTTTATTGCCACGTCACAAATCTCCTCAACTTAGCAATTGTGATCACCTGGTAAGTCAGCGAACCAATAAACTCCGCCAAACGGATATCTCAAAAACACTTGTTCTGCCACCACAAAGATTAGGTGCTCTTTTGGTCATCTTCAATTACCCCCTGACATATATAACAATACAACCCAAATAAATCATAAATACTATAAACCAAACAAATACCTGTATTTATCAACATAGCATATTTTTTTTAAAGCCAAGCTTTTTCAGAATGTGAATAATTTAAGAACACAAAAACAGAATATGTTTTTTTTAAAGGAATGAAATATGACACTTTCTCTGACGTCCTAGTGGATGCTGGGTACTCCGTAAGGACCATGGGGTATATACGGGCTCCGCAGGAGACTGGGCACTCTTAAAAGAAAGATTAGGTACTATATCTGGTGTGCACTGGCTCCTCCCTCTATGCCCCTCCTCCAGACCTCAGTTAGTATCTGTGCCCGGCCAGAGCTGGATGCACCCTAGGGGCTCTCCTGAGCTTCCTAGAAAAGAAAGTATTTGTTAGGTTTTTTATTTTCAGTGAGATCTGCTGGCAACAGACTCACTGCTACGTGGGACTGAGGGGAGAGAAGCGAACCTACCTGCTTCCAGCTAGCTTGGGCTTCTTAGGCTACTGGACACCATTAGCTCCAGAGGGATCGAACACAGGCCCAGTCCTCGGTCGTCCGGTCCCGGAGCCGCGCCGCCGTCCCCCTTGCAGAGCCAGAAGAACGAAGAGAAGTTGAAAATCGGCGGCTGAAGACTCCGGTCTTCATTAAGGTAGCGCACAGCACTGCAGCTGTGCGCCATTGCTCCCTTAGCACACCACACACTCCGGTCACTGATGGGTGCAGGGCGCTGGGGGGGGGCGCCCTGGGCAGCAATTAGATTACCTTACTTGGCGAAAAGCACATAATACAGCCTGATAAACTGTATATGTGCATTAACCCCCGCCATTAAAGTACATAAAAGGACAGAAGCCCGCCGCTGAGGGGGCCGGGCCTTCTTTCTCAGCACACCGGCGCCATTTTCTCTTCACAGCTCAGCTGGAAGGAAGCTCCCCAGGCTCTCCCCTGCAGTATCCTGGTACACAAAGGGTAAAAAAGAGAGGGGGGGCACATAAATTTAGGCGCAAAACTGTGTATATAAGCTGCTATAGGAAAAAAATCACTCAGTATAGTGTACATCCCTGTATTATATAGCGCTGTGGTGTGTGCTGGCATACTCTCTCTCTGTCTCTCCAAAGTGCCTGGTGGGGGAACTGTCTTCAAATAGAGCATCCCCTGTGTGTGTGGTGTGTCGGTACGCGTGTGTCGACATGTCTGAGGTAAAAGGCTCCTCTAAGGAGGTGATAGAGCGGATAAGTGTGTGGGAGGGTGTCTCCGTCAACAACGCCGACACCTGTTTGGATATGTGTAAGTGCTGAGGTAAAATTATTGCACAAAAGGTTAGGGAACAGAAAGGAAATCTACCCTGGTCTGTCCCTATGTCACAGAGTTCTTCAGAGTCTCTCTATGCTCACTATCCAAAATAACAAAGTATCGACACGGAGTTTAACTCCACTGTCGACTACGATAATGCAAAGTTACAGCCAAGAGGGCTAAAAGATATTCAATATATGATTATTGGAATAAAAGATGATTTGCATATCACTGATGACTCATCTGTCCCTGACACGAGAGTACACATGTTAAGGGGAAGAATGCTGAGGTAAATTTCCCTCCTCTCATGAGGAAAAAGAGCGGGAATCTCCAGACAAGAGACGGCAGCTTCCCACAAGAGATTTCTCAGGCTGTATCCTTTCCCCACTAGGGCCAGGATGTGTTGAGAATCTTCCCCTTGGGTGTCCTGTTTGCACTAGCTATTCTCAGGGATCCTGCAGATAGTGTGCACATTCTAGTATACTACCCAGACCGGCGATTGTGTCGGCATGGGTTTATAGCGCTGTGGCAGCGTGGACAGGAACCTTATCAGCAGAGTTGAGACCCTAGTATGCATATAAATATTTTAAGATGCTGTCTTAAGTGATAGATATATAATTATTAAGCATGCCCAAAGGGACATGATTATACTGGGTCCTAGAGACAAAAGCTATGTCGATTTCTGCTTGACGTGTCCTGTAGAATATACATTGGACAGATGATGCCGACTTAAGAGGCATATGGAAGGCTGAGGATTGTGTGGAGAAAGGTTCTCGGGCCTGGTCTCCACAGCTATAGCTGGTAATTCTGATATTTTGCCTTATATTCCTGCACAGCCTAGGAAAGCATGACATTATTAAATGCAGCTTTTCGAATAAAGAAACAAGAAAGTCTGAGGTGCTTCCTTTCTTGTCAGAGCCGGGGGCAGAGGAAAGAAGCTGTACAACACAGCTAGTCCCCAGGAACAGAAGTGTCGCTGGGACTCCACAGACGGAGCTAGGCCCGGTGGGGACACGCCTTCGTAAGTTCAGCCACAAGTGGGTTCACTCCCTGTTAGATCCGTGGGCAATAGAAATTGGATTGCAGGGATACAGGCTGGACTGTGAGAAGATGCCCCCTCACCGAGGACCCGGCGGGCTTCCCCCCAAGAGGGAGCCAGTGTTAACTGCAATTCGTAAATTGTATCTTCAACAGGTGGTGGTCAAGGGTCCCCTCCTTCAACAAGAGGGTGTTATTATTCGACCATGTTATAATCCCGAAACCAGACGGTTCGGTTAGACCCATATTGAATTAAAATCCCTGAACATATACCTGAAAAGGTTCAGGTTCAAGATGGAATCGCTAAGAGCGGTCATTGCAAGCCTGAAATGAATCGGGACATAAGGGATGCATACCTTCGTGTCCCCATTTATCCACCTCATCAGGCGTACCTCAGAATTGCGGTACGGGATTGTCATTACCAATTTCACCAAGGTAATGGCGGATATGATGGTGCTCCTGAGGAAGCAAGGTGTCACTATTATCACATATTTGGATGATCTCCTCATAAAAGCGAGATCAAGAGAGCAGTTGCTGGACAGCGTATCACCTTCTCTGGAAGTGAAACGGCAACACGACTGGATTCTATATATTCCGAAGTCACAGTTGGTTCCTACAGCTCATCTGCCTCGCCTAGGCATGATTCTAGACACAGACCAGAAGAGGGTTTATCTCCCGATAGAGAGAGCTCAGGAGCTCATGACACTGGTCAGGAATCTATTGAAAACCAAAACAGGTGTCAGTGCATCACTGCACTCGAGTCCTGGGAAGGATGATGGCATCATACGAGGCCATCCCCTTCGGCCGGTTCCATGCAAGGACAATGGAACTTACTGGACAAGTGGTCCGGATCACATCTTCAGATGCATCGGTTAATCACCCTATCCCCCAGGGCCAGGGTGTCTCTCCTGTGGTGGCTACGGAGTGCTCACCTTCTCGAGGGCCGCAGATTCGGCATTCAGGACTGGGTCCTGGTGACCACGGATGCAAGGGTGGGGGGCAGTTACACAAGGAAGAAAATTCCAAGGTTTGTGGTCAAGCCAACAGACTTGCCTTCACATCAATATCCTGGAACTAAGGGCCATATACAACGCTCTAAGTCAAGCGGAGTTCCTGCTTCGCGACCAACCGGTTCTGATCCAGTCAGACCGCAGGGGCTCATGTAAACCGCCAGGGCGGCACAAGGAGCAGGGTGGCGAGGGTAGAAGCCACCAGAATTCTTCGCTGGGCGGAGAATCAAGTAAGCGCACTGTCAGCAGTGTTCATTCCGGGAGTGGACACGACCTCCACCCGGGAAAGTGGTGACTTCATCAGGAAGTCTTCACGCAGTTTTGCAAATTGATGGAAACTGCCTCAGGTGGACTACATGGCGTCCCACCTCAATAAAAAGATAAAAAAGGTTTTACACTGGGTCAAGGGACTCTCAGGCGATAGCTGTGGTCGCACTAGTAACACCGTGGGTGTTCCAGTCGGTCTATGTATTCCCTCCTCTTCCTCTCAGACCCAAGGGCTGAGAATTGTAATAAACTGAGGAGTGTGAACAATATTTTTTGCTCCGGATTGGCCAAGAAGGACTCGGTACCCGGAACTGCAAGAAATGCTCTCAGAGGACCCATGGCCTCTGCCTCTCAGTCAGGACATGTTGCAACAGGGACCCTGTCTGATCCAAGACTTACCGCGGCTGCGTTGGACGGCATGGCGGTTGAATGCCGGATCCTAGCGGAAAAGGGCATTCCGGATGCAGTTATTCCTACGCTGATAAAGGCTAGGAAAGACGTGACAGCAAGACTTTTTCACTGTATATGGCGAAAATAGGTTGCTTGGTGTGTGGCCGGGAAGGCCCTACAGAGGAATTCCAGGGGGGTCGATTCCTGCACTTCCTACAGTCAGGAGTGACTATGGGCCTAAAATTAGGATCCATAAAGGCCAAGATTTCGGCCCTATCCCTTTTTCTCTCAAAAAGAACTGGCTTCACTGCCTGAAGTTCGGACGTTGTTACAGGGGTGCTGCATATTCAGCCCCTTTTGTGCCACCAGTGGCACCTTGGGATCTTAACGTGTGTTGGATTCCTAAAATCCCACTGGTTGGAGCCACTTAAGACCGTGGAGATAAAATATCTCACGTGGAAAGTGGTCATGCTTTTGGCCTTAGCTTGGACTAGGCGTGTGTCTGAATTGGCGGCTTTGTCATGTAAAAGCCCATATCTGATCTTCCATATGGAAAGGGCAGAATGGAGGACTCGTCCCCAATTTCTCCCTGAGGTGGTATCATCGTTTCATTTGAACCAACCTATTGTGGTGCCTGCGGCTACTAGGGACTTGGAGGATTCCAAGTTGCTGGACGTAGTCCGCAGTGGCGTGCGGTGAGGTCAGTGGCTGGTGAGGCACTACAGCCATAATGTCATCCGAATCCTGCCGATGACCCCTACCGCCGCCGAGCCAATGCCCACTACTGCCCCTGCGCCGATGCCTGCTGCCACCGCAAATGACTTACAAACTCGCCCACCATCAACTGACCCAGCCCTCCGTCACTAATTTGCATCTCAGTCCGATGCCACCAATGCCCGCTGCCTGCCTGCTCATCATACTTGTGATATATTGTACATTTTTATAGAAAATAATAATAATAATTAGTGTTTGGAACTGGGAAGGGTGTGGGAGGAGGACATGAATGCAATTTTGTTGTCCAGGGCTTCCATTAGTCAAATTACGCCGCATAGTAGCGCCACTTACACAAATTACGCCAGGCAGAGCTCCCTTTTACACATTACGGCAGGTAGAGTTCCCTTTTACACATTACGGCAGGTATAGCCTCCTATTACACATTACGGCAGGTAGAGTTCCCTTTTACACATTACGGCAGGTATAGCCTCCTATTACACATTACGGCAGGTAGAGATCCCTTTTTTCAAATTATGCCAGGTACAGCCCCCTATTACACATTACAGCAGGTAGAGCCAGTGGCGGAACTAGCGAGCGGTGGGCCCAGGTGCGACAAAATGCTTTGGACCCCCTTCCCCATCCCATCCAAGTCCACCCCCTCACCCCTGGAGAGGATATGGTGAGGGAGAACTGCTCAGGGCCAGGGAAATGGACACCTAGCAACAGTGCCGTAACTAGACATTTTAGCGCTGTGTGCAGGAAACGGCATCAGAGCCCCCCCTTTATGTAAAACAGGAGCAACGTCCACCTTTTTACACGTTACGGCAGACAACGTCCCCCTTTTTACACATTACAGCAGACAGCGTCCACCTTTTTACACAGTACGGCGGACAGCGTCCCCTTTTTACACGTTACGGCAGACAACGTCCACCTTTTTACACATTACAGCAAACAGCGTCCACCTTTTTACACATTACGGCGGACAGCGTCCCCTTTTTACACGTTACGGCAGACAACGTCCACCTTTTTACACATTACGGCAGACAACGTCCACCTTTTTACACATTACGGCAGACAGCGTCCACTTTTTACACATTACGGCGGACAGCGTCCCCTTTTTACACGTTAGGCAGACAACGTCCACCTTTTTACACGTTACGGCAGACAGCGTCCCCCCTTTTTACACATTACGGCGGACAGCGTCCCCTTTTTACACGTTAGGCAGACAACGTCCACCTTTTTACACGTTACGGCAGACAACGTCCACCTTTTTACACATTATGGCAGACAGCGTCCCCTTTTTACACATTACGGCAGAAAGCGTCCACCTTTTTACACATTACGGCAGACAGCGTCCTCTTAACACATTACGGCGGACATATTGCCCTTTTTTACACATTACGGCAGACAGCGTTCATCTTTTTACACATTACGGCAGACAACGTCCCCCTTTTTACACATTACGGCAGACAACGTCCCCCTTTTTACACATTACGGCAGACAGTGACCCCTTTTTACACATTACGGCAGACAGCGTCCCCTTTTTTACACATTACAGCAGACAGCGTCCCCTTTTTTTTACATATTACGGCGGACAGCGTCCCCTTTTTAGACATTACGGCGGACAGCGTCCCCTTTTTAGACATTACGGCGGACAGCGTCCCCTTTTTAGACATTACGGCAGACTGCGTCCCCTTTTTAAACATTACGGTAGACTGCGTCCCCTTTGTACACATTACGACAGACAGTCACCCTTTTTTACACATTTTAGCAGACAGCCCTCCTTTTTTGTACACATTACGGCAGGTAGAGCACTTTACACCCCCCTTCCCCCCTCTACCCTTAGGGTGTGGTGTAGTGCAGTGTAGTGTAGGTGTAGGTGTAGTGCAGTGTAGTGTAGGTGCAGTGCAGTGTAGTGTAGGTGCAGTGCAGTGTAGTGTAGGTGCAGTGCAGTGTAGTGTAGGTGCAGTGTAGTGTAGGTGTAGTGTAGTGTTGTGTTGTGCAGTGTATTGTAGGTGTAGTGTAGTGTAGTGTCAGCCACTTACTTGATTTCTGCTTCTGGCTGCAGGCTCCTGACACGGCACTCCCTCGGTCTGTCCATTGCACTGCAGGCCAAAGGGAGTGTGTGGGGGGGGGGGGCGCAGGAGCTCAGCAGTGAGCACGGGGGTCCAGGAGAGGAGGCAGCCATTGAGCACAGGGGGGACAGAGTGGGGGGCCGAGGCCGAAAACACGGGGGCTAAGGGAGCGGGGGGAGGGGGCGCGGGAGCGCAGCTGAGTTTGCTGGAGTTTTAAGGGAGGGGGGGGGCGAGACAGCATCCCGCGAGGCCACGCCCCTTCACGATAGACCACGCCCCTTTTCGGCGCCATCTTCCAGCAATTCGAAAGTTGGGAGGTATGGTTAAGGGGGGGGGGGGGGGGGCGAGACAGCGCAGCACACAGCGGCTCCCACTGGTCCTGCAAGAGCGGACCGGGGACGGGAGGAGCGGCTGAAAGCAGTGTGGAGACGCAGCCACTAGGAATGGGGGCATCTGCCTCTGCCCATCCGTTCCAGCCCACCCGCTGCTGCTGTCCAATGATTGACAGGGGTGTGCCTTGATGTGAGCTCAAGGCACAGCCCCTGTCAATGAGGCAATTGTGATGGTGCCGCTTTCCATTCAATTTTCAATGGGCTTTTCCAGCCCGTGATTTGGCTCCGCCCCCTGCCCGCCCCCTCTGCAGACACTTTATCATTGACACTGGGAGGCAGCGCTCTCGCTGCCTCCCATAGAGATTTAGCAGTATTGTCAGGTTAAAAATGATTAAAATAATACAAAGTATAATGTGTTATTATCTTTGTATTATTTTAATCATAATGACAGGGGAGGCACGGCCTCCCCTGACTGCACGTCCCTGGTAGTCCGGGCCCTGAAACTTTATGTTTCCAGGACGGCTAGAGTCAGAAAAACTGACTCGCTATTTATCCTGCATGCACCCAACAAGTTGGGTGCTCCTGCTTCAAAGCAGGCTATTGCTCGCTGGATCTGTAGCACGATTCAGCTTGCACATTCTGCGGCTGGACTGCCGCATCCTAAATCAGTAAAAGCCCATTCCACGAGGAAGGTGGGCTCTACTTGGGCGTCTGCCCGAGGGGTCTCGGCTTTACAACTTTGCCGAGCTGCTACTTGGTCGGGTTCAAACACTTTTGCAAAATTCTACAAGTTTGATACCCTGGCTGAGGAGGACCTTGAGTTTGCTCATTCGGTGCTGCAGAGTCATCCGCACTCTCCCGCCCGTTTGGGAGCTTTGGTATAATCCCCATGGTCCTTACGGAGTACCCAGCATCCACTAGGACGTCAGAGAAAATAAGAATTTACTCACCGGTAATTCTATTTCTCGTAGTCCGTAGTGGATGCTGGGAGCCCGTCCCAAGTGCAGACTCTCTGCAATACATGTATATAGTTATTGCTTAACTAAAGGGTTATTGTATGAGCCATCTGTTGAGAGAGGCTCAGTTATTGTTCATACTGTTAACTGGGTATAGTTATCACGAGTTGTACGGTGTGATTGGTGTGGCTGGTATGAGTCTTACCCTGGATTCCAAATCCTTTCCTAGTAATGTCAGCTCTTCCGGGCACAGTTTCCCTAACTGAGGGCTGGAGGAGGGGCATAGAGGGAGGAGCCAGTGCACACCGGATATAGTACCTAATCTTTCTTTTAAGAGTGCCCAGTCTCCTGCGGAGCCCGTATATACCCCATGGTCCTTACGGAGTACCCAGCATCCACTACGGACTACGAGAAATAGAATTACCGGTGAGTAAATTCTTATTTCTCTGACGTCCTAGTGGATGCTGGGAACTCCGTAAGGACCATGGGGAATAGCGGCTCCGCAGGAGACTGGGCACATCTAAAGAAAGCTTTAGGATCACCTGGTGTGCACTGGCTCCTCCCCCTATGACCCTCCTCCAAGCCTCAGTTAGATTTCTGTGCCCGACGAGAAGGGTGCACACTAGGGGCTCTCCTGAGCTCTTTGTGAAAGTTTTAGTTTAGGTTTATTATTTTCAGTGAGACCTGCTGGCAACAGGCTCACTGCATCGAGGGACTAAGGGGAGAAGAAGCGAACTCACCTGCGTGCAGAGTGGATTGGGCTTCTTAGGCTACTGGACATTAGCTCCAGAGGGACGATCACAGGTTCAGCCTGGATGGGTCACCGGAGCCGCGCCGCCGTCCCCCTTACAGAGCCAGAAGAGCGAAGAGGTCCGGAAAAATCGGCGGCAGAAGACGATCCTGTCTTCAGATAAGGTAGCGCACAGCACCGCAGCTGTGCGCCATTGCTCTCAGCACACTTCACACTCCGGTCACTGAGGGTGCAGGGCGCTGGGGGGGGCAGCGCCCTGAGACGCAATAAATCGATAAAAAAACCTTATATGGCTAAAATAAATGCATCACATATAACTCCTGGGCTATATGGATGCATTTAACCCCTGCCAAAACATACAGAAAAAGGATGATAAGGACGCCGAGAAAGGGGCGGAGCCTATCTCCTCAGCACACTGGCGCCATTTTCCCTCACAGCTCAGTTGGAGGGAAGCTCCCTGGCTCTCCCCTGCAGTCACTACACTACAGAAAGGGGTTAAAAAAGAGAGGGGGGCACAAATTAGGCGCAGTATATAACAATACAGCAGCTATAAAGGGAAAAACACTTATATAAGGTTATCCCTGTATATATATAGCGCTCTGGTGTGTGCTGGCAAACTCTCCCTCTGTCTCCCCAAAGGGCTAGTGGGGTCCTGTCCTCTATCAGAGCATTCCCTGTGTGTGTGCTGTGTGTCGGTACGTTGGTGTCGACAAGTATGAGGAGAAAAATGATGAGGAGACGGAGTAGAGTGTCTGAAATTGTGTTGTCACCCCCTAGGGGGTCGACACCTGAGTGGATGTACTGTTGAAATTGCGTGACAGTGTCAGCTTTGTATAAAAGACAGTGGTTGACATGAGACAGCCGGCTACTCAGCTTGTGCATGTCCGGACGTCTCATACAGGGGCCCTAAAGCGCCCGTTACCTCAGATACAGACGCCGACAGGGGTACTGACTCCTGTGTCGACGGTGAAGAGACAACCGTGATTTCCAATAGGGCCACACATTGCATGATTGAGGCAATGGAAAAAGTTTACACTTTTCTGATAATATGAATACCACCAAAAAAAAAGGGGTATTATGTTTGGTGAGGAAAAACTTCCTGTAGTTTTCCTGAATCTGAGAAATAAAATGAGGTGTGTAATGATGCGTGGGTTTCCCCCCGATAACAATTGATATTTTCTAAAAAGTTATTGGCAGTATACCTTTTCCCGCCAGAGGTTAGGGTGCGTTGGGAAACACCCCCTAGGGTGGATAAAGCGCTCACACGCTTGTAAAAACAAGGGCTCTACCCTCTCCTGAGATGGCCGCCCTTAAGGATCCTGCTGATAGAAAGCAGGAGCGTATCCTAAAATGTATTTACACACATACTGGTGTTATACTGCGACCAGCAATCGCCTCAGCCTGGATGTGCAGTGCTGGGTTGGCGTGGTCGGATTCCCTGACTGGAAATATGATATCCTAGATAAGGACAGTATATTATTGCCTATAGAGCAATTAAAAGATGCATTTCTATATATGCAGGATGCACAGCGGAATATTTGCCGACTGGCATCAAGTATAAGTGCGTTGTCCAATTATTCCAGTAAAGTGGTCAGGTGATGCGGATTCCAAACGGCATTTGGAAGTATTGCCTTAAAAGAGGGGATGTACCCCAGGTCGCCTCTCAAAAGAAGACGCCGTATTATCAGGCGCAGTCCTGGTTGGCAAGCGGACAAAAGGGTTCCTCTTTTCTGCTCGTGACAGAGGGAGAGGAAAATGGCTGCAGAGATCAGCCAGTTCCAAGGAACAGAAACCCTTTTCCGCCGCTGCCAAGCCCTCAGTATGACGCTAGGGCTTTACAAATTCAGGCACGGTGGGGTCCCGTTCTCAATGAATTTCAGTGCGCAGTGGGCTCACTCGCAAGTAGACCCCTGGATCCTTCAGATAATATTTCAGGGGTACAAATTGGAATTCGAGACGTATTCCCCTCGCCGTTTCCAAAAGTCTGTTTTACCGACGTCTCCCGCTGACAGGGAGGCAGTTTTGGAAGCCATTCACAAGCTGTATTCCCAGCAGGTGATAATCAAGGTACCCCTCCTGCAACAGGGAACGGGGTATTATTCCACACTATTGTGGTACCGAAGCCAGACGGCTCGGTGAGACCGATTTTAAAATCTAAAATCTAAAATCTTTGAACACTTGCATACAGAGGTTCAAATTCAAAATTGAGTCACTCAGAGCAGTGATTGCAAACCTGGAAGAAGGGGACTACATGATGTCTCGGGACATCAAGGAGGCTTACCTTCATGTCAAAATTTACCCTTCTCACCAAGGGTATTTCAGGTTATGGTACAGAACTGTATCAGTTCGGACGCTGCCGTAGGGATGGTCCACGGCACCCCGGGTCTTTACTGAAGTAATGACCGAAATGATGATATTCCTTCGAAGGAAGGGAATTTTAGTTATCCTTTACTTGGACGATTCCCTGATAAGGGTAAGATCCAGGGAACAGTTGGAGATCGGTGTAGCACTATATCAGGTAGTGTTGCGGCAGCACGATTGGATTTTCAATATTCCAAAAATCGCAGCTGGTGCCGACGACTTGTCTTCTGTTCCTAGGGATGATTCTGGACATAGTCCAGAAAGAAGGTGCTTCTCCCGGAGGAGAAAGCCAGGGAGTTATCCGAGCTAGTCAGGAACCTCCTAAAACCGAACCAAGTCTCAGTGCATCAATGCACAAGGGTTCTGGGTAAAAATGGTGGCTTCCTACGAAGCAATCCCATTCGGCAGATTCCACGCACAGTGGAACCTTCTGGACAAATGGTCCGGGTCGCATCTTCAGATGCTTCAGCGGATAACCCTGTCACCAGGGACAAGGGTATCCCTCCTGTGGTGGTTGCAGAGTGCTCATCTTCTAGAGGGCCGCAGATTCGGCATTCGGGACTGGGTCCTGGTGGCCACGGATGCCAGCCTGCGAGGCTGGGGAGCAGTCACACAGGGAAGGAATTTCCAGGGCTTATGGTCAAGCCTGGAGACATCTCTTCATATAAACATTCTGGAACTAAGGGCCATTTATAATGCCCTAAGTCAAGCGAAACCCCTGCTTCAGGGTCAGGCGGTATTGATCCAATCGGACAACATCACGTCAGTCGCCCACGTAAACAGACAGGGCGGCACGAGAAGCAGGAGGGCAATGGCAGAAGCTGCAAGGATTTTCGCTGGGCGGAAAATCATGTGATAGCACTGTCAGCAGTGTTCATTCCGGGAGTGGACAACTGGGAAGCAGACTTCCTCAGCAGACACGACCTTCACCCGGGAGAGTGGGGACTTCACCCAGAAGTCTTCCACCTGATTGTAAACCGTTGGGAAAAACAAAAAGTGGACATAATGGCGTCCCGTCTAAACAAAAAACTAGACAGATATTGCGCCAGGTCAAGGGACCCTCAGGCAATAGCGGTGGACGCTCTGGTAACACCGTGGGTGTACCAGTCAGTGTATGTGTTCCCTCCTCTGCCCCTCATACCAAAAGTACTGAGAATCATAAGAAGGAGAGGAGTAAGAACTATACTCGTGGTTCCGGATTGGCCAAGAAGGACTTGGTATCCGGAACTTCAAGAGATGCTCACGGACGAACCGTGGCCTCTACCTCTAAGAAAGGACCTGCTCCAGCAAGGGCCTTGTCTGTTCCAAGACTTACCGCGGCTGCGTTTGACGGCATGGCGGTTGAACGCCGGATCCTGAAGATCCCTACCCTGGTCAAGGCCAGGAAAGACGTAACCGCAAAACATTATCACCGCATTTGGCGAAAATATGTTGCGTGGGGTGAGGCCAAGAAGGCCCCTACAGAGGAATTTCAACTGGGTCGTTTCCTCCATTTCCTGCAAACAGGACTGTCTATGGGCCTAAAATTAGGGTCCATTAAGGTTCAAATTTCGGCCCTGTCGATTTTCTTCCAAAAAGAACTGGCTTCAGTGCCTGAAGTTCAGACATTTGTAAAAGGGGTACTGCATATACAGTCTCCTTTTGTGCCTCCAGTGGCACCTTGGGGATCTCAATGTTGTGTTGAGTTTCCTAAAGTCACATTGGTTTGAACCACTCACCACTGTGGACTTAAAATATCTCACATGGAAGTGACGAGTTAGCCCTGGTTTCAGCCAGGCGGGTGTCAGAATTGGCGGCTTTATCATATAAAAGCCCTTACTTAATATTTCATTCTGAAAGGGCAGAATTGAGGACTCGTCCTCAAATTTTCTACCTAAGGTGGTTTCTGCATTTCACATGAACCAACCTATTGTGGTACCTGCGGCTACTAAGGACTTGGAGGATTCCAAGTTGCTTGACGTGGTCAGGACCCTGAAAATACATGTTTCCAGGACGGCTGGAGTCAGAAAATCTGACTCGCTGTTTATCCTGTATGCACCCAACAAATTGGGTGCTTCTGCTTCTACGCAGACGATTGCTCGTTGGATTTGTAGTACAATTCAGCTTGCACATTCTGTGGCAGGCCTGCCACAGCCAAAAATCTTAAAATGCCCACTCCACAAGGAAGGTGGGCTCATCTTGGGCAGCTGCCCGAGGGGTCTCGGCTTTACAACTTTGCCGAGCAGTTACTTGGTCAGGAGCAAATACGTTTGTAAAATTCTACAAATTTGATATCTTGGCTGAGGAGGACCTGGAGTTCTCTCATTCGGTGCTGCAGAGTCATCCGCACTCTCCCACCCGTTTGGGAGCTTTGGTATAATCCCCATGGTCCTTACGGAGTTCCCAGCATCCACTAGGACGTCAGAGAAAATAAGAATTTACTTACCGATAATTCTATTTCTCGTAGTCCGTAGTGGATGCTGGGCGCCCATCCCAAGTGCGGATTGTCTGCAATACTGGTACATAATTATTGTTACCAAAAAATTCGGGTTATTGTTGTAGTGAGCCATCTTTTCTAGAGGCTCCTCTATTATCATGCTGTTAACTGGGTTCAGATCACAAGTTGTACAGTGTGATTGGTGTGGCTGGTATGAGTCTTACCCGGGATTCAAAATCCTTCCTTATTGTGTACGCTCGTCCGGGCACAGTATCCTAACTGAGGCTTGGAGGAGGGTCATAGGGGGAGGAGCCAGTGCACACCAGGTGATCCTAAAGCTTTCTTTAGATGTGCCCAGTCTCCTGCGGAGCCGCTATTCCCCATGGTCCTTACGGAGTTCCCAGCATCCACTACGGACTACGAGAAATAGAATTATCGGTAAGTAAATTCTTATTTTTATACAGCGTGCTTCCAGTTCACATTGGCGGGCTTCTGCACTTCTCAACCTTGTCTGCTTTCTTCTTCCCCTTGTGTTCTGCATGGTGAATGTGCTGCACACAATCCACTGTGAGATGGCAGGCTGGTAGAAAGGGACAGTCTACCAGCTACTAACTACTAACTACTATCTATTCTGTACACTAGTATCATAGTGAGTAATTTGCAGACTATCACTTACTGTGTTCAATACAGTGTTACCTGTTCTTGCGACACCATTTGACCCTAATGCCAATATTAGCCGAGTGCAGGGGAGGCAAGCTCCCCTAAGACCCTGACCCCAAGCAACGACATCCGCTATATGTACAACCCTGGCAAATCTGTTATTTATTTTTTATTGACCTTTTTGTTCAAACACTTCTAGGCAGAAGTTGTTTATATAGGACAGCACTCTTTTGGAATGTAACAGATGTATATTACATCCACTAAAGTTATAATTACCTGCCTACATGCGTAACATAAATGAATATGCTACTGTAAATTATTTTTAAAGATGTTATTTTAAATCTTCTTTATGGTGCTTTTATGTATTGCTGTCACATGTAACGGCGCCAGTTTCAGTTATTACAAAAATGTACAGCAATTTTTCGATATTTGGATTATTTTGGTACTATTTTTTGTAGTATGTGATTTCCCAATATAAATAAGTAACGGCTTTGGAATGGCACTGACGCATCACCACCCCTGTACACCTCAATTTGTACTTTTTCTCTCAGTAATTTCTGAAACCTTTTAGCATGTGGCTGTGTGTCAAAAGTCATTGTCAACTGGTCTGATCTGGACACAGACAGCTATGCATAGACCATTCAAATTAGGTTGCAAGAACTGGTCTGGGACATAAAACTAGATCTGTATATGAGTGCTGATTGGCATAAAATCTCTGATTGTTGTGAATAAGATGTTTATTCTTTCAAAATGTATATGATGGAAACAAGTAAATCAAGCCTGGCAAACCTGTGGTTTTCCAGCTGTTGTGAAACTACACATCCCAGCATGCCCTGCACCAGTTTTAGCATACCCTTATGGACTATTCTCTGTGATGCACGTGACAGCTACACAAATTCAAACAACATACTTCTCCAAAATACCAAGATTTTAGTAGGTCTTAAGTGATAGGAATAGGCATTGCTACTAAGCAATTCAGTTTTCATATAACAACAGTTTCTTAACATACCAGTTTAAAAGGAAAAATGTAAAAAGTGTGTGATGCACAGAACTTTGGCGGTAATTCCAAGTTGATCGCAGCAGGAATTTTGTTAGCAGTTGGGCAAAACCATGTGCAGTGCAGGGGAGGCAGATATAACATGTGCAGAGAGAGTTAGATTTGGGTGGGTTATTTTATTTCTGTGCAGGGTAAATACTGGCTGCTTTATTTTTACACTGCAAATTAGATTGCAGAGTGAACACACCACACCCAAATCTAACTCTCTCTGCACATGTTAAATCTGCCTCCCCTGCAGTGCACATGGTTTTGCCCAACTGCTAACAAAATTCCTGCTGCGATCCACTTGGAATTACCCCCTTTGTTCACTTTCTGGAGAATCACCCTAATAGCAAAACTGTGGCACTGCATGCTCGGGCTTGAAGTTTCACAACAGCTGGAAAACCACAGGTTGTCCAGGCCTGAAGTAAATGATAAACAGTGCTGCAGAAACCTCGCATATATCAGGGATGAACTACTACTTACAATGTATTAATTAAAGTCCCTTCTAGTCCACGTGAAACAACAGAAGCCAGTATATAGACCTTATTTGAACTTGGTTAATTCCAGAGCAACAAAATTCTTACATCCGCTTAATGTAATGACTAATAATAGCATATAAGTAAAATCTGGAAATGTAGCCAGCTGACTGTGAAGCAATCCAACGTCTATTGGGACTGGTAATTCAGTTCATGGATGTGTATCAGTATGATATCCCGGCTGTCGGGATCCCGGCAGCCAGGAGACAGACACCTGGATCCCGACAGCCGGGATATCATACTGATACACATCCTTGAACTGAATTACCAGTCCCAATAGACATTGGATTGTTTTGCAGTCAGCCGGCTACATTTCCAGATTATACTACTTTGCAATTACTAGTTGTCAAATTAAGCGGACATACGAATTTTGTTGCTCTGGAATTAACCCAGCAGCGACGAGCGCATTGTGGGCTTCCTGCGCTTGCCACGTTTCAGCCCCAGTGGCGACCTTCCCTCTCGGGTGTTGACGTGGACCACCACCCAAGTAGGGATTCCAGCTGACAGTCGTGATTCCGACCTCCAGTATTTCATTCGTGTCCCGACAGCCGGTAAATTGACTTCTTCCCGTATAATGAGCATAGTTCTAACTCGCACTTAAAGTCTCTGATTTCATTTTATCTTGAGCAATTTCATCACTGGATGATGAAACCGTTTATGTATGGTGCAGAAATGTGTTGGAAGTTTCTTGACCCTAATCCATAGTTTATTTAATTACACGTAAAAAATAAAAATAGTTTTTCAACATAAAACACATTAAACTAATGATTTTGTATTGCATCTACCAGATGGTAAAAATGTAAAGTGCAGATAGGACGTATCAGACACCTCAGTTTTATCCGAAACAGCCTTAAGAAATGTTAAAAGCAATGACACAAGTCAGAGGTTCCACTTTCCTCCAGTACATGAAAATTTCCCTTTTATTTCCTTGCCAATTATATCCTGATATTTTGTGCTAAGATTATACGATTGTATGTTGATTTTTTTTTTTATAATTTTCATTTGTTTATTGCAATTTTGGACAATAGACTTCCTCAATCGATAACAGGTGGCAACAGTGTTCTTGGTTACATTTGAATGTATAGAGCAAAGCGAGAAATAGCCTCTCACGAGGAAAGTGCTAATTCTGGCCAACAATAAGCCTTATTACTCTTTGAAAAATATAAACTTATACAGGTACATTTAGAACACTGCATTTTTCCAGATAGAACCTCTCTTGTTTTCAATGGAAAATGCAATTTCTGTTGCTACAGTGTTTGAAGCTGCATTGTCACAGCAATCTGAAGTGCTCATGTATGATCGTGAAATACAGTTTCTCGCTAAGGGGCCGATTCAGACTTGGTCTCTGATGTGCAAAAATCGATATGAAGCGATTGCTGCACATATGCACGTACTGCAGTTTACACTTACACAGAGGGGGGGCGGGAATGGTGCATCAACGCTGCGTTTTGTGGGTGCCGATGTTCCGTTTTTGGGGTGCGGTCCAGACAACGCAGGTGTGTACGGACCATTTTTGGTCGGGCCGCGGCTGCTGCATGGTATCGCACGCAGCCGACGTGACCCTTAACATGGCTGGTAGCCATCTGCCTTCATAAAGAATTTGATCGTAGATGTGCGTTTCGTGCACATCTGCCATAGGTCTGAATTAGACCCTAAATAAGCTAGTGACTTCTTAGCCAGTGTTTTTAATTGAATCAAAAAACATGTTCAGAAAAACTAGTATTGAAACAGTCTTTTTATTTGTTCATTAGTGGTATTCTAGTCAAGTTTCCAAGAAGGTACAATTCTAGTTTTTCTGATTCTGATCTGGATGTAAAGCTCATACCCCTTTCACAGCACACAAATAACCCAGTATATTGCCAGGTCGACACGGGTCGCTGTGCGGTGTGAAAGGGTCACTCCAGAAATCCCGGGTCGTCTGACCCTGTAATTCAACCCGGAAATAAAGAAGGGTTTTTCCTGGGTTATTACAGGGTCATGTGCAGTGTGAACTGGTTACCCGGTTTGATGCGACCCAGTACCTGTTCACAGCATAGGGAGAGGTGGCGCGGAGATGATCTCATCTCCCAGCAACACCTCCGCATCCGCCCCTGATGCTAGCGTGGTCCCCGCCCCCGATGGCGACCCGGCAATATGAAAGGGTCCAATGCTGGGTCACACCCGGGAAGGACCCGTTTCTAATTCCCAGGTGCGACCCAGCATTTGCGATCTGAAAGCGTGATCAGTCTCACATCTGTGCTGTACCATTTTGCACTGCAATAATTTGAACCAACTTCTCCCTTAAAATAATCCACACACTTCTAATTCCCAACATATCCCAGTCTTTCTTGGTATTTCCTGCTAGCTGAATTGATGGCAAAACCCAAAAGGGGTGTGGTATGATATATTGACATGAGAATGTCAACATTGACCATGTCAACATTCCCCATGTAGACACTGAAGAAATATTAACATGATAAAAATTTGACATTTTGTCCATGGTGGGTGAAATGGTGACTTACGTGCTCCAGCGGCATCTTCCCGAGTCACGTTAGTCATGTGACTGTCCTTTCCAGCAGATCCATCTGATAGAGCGGTGTTCCCGTGAGTATACTTGCTGTAACCCTAATCCCTAACCCTCCTTCTACTGCCTAACTCTAAGCCTTCCATCCCATAGCCTTACCGTTATGTCAGCTGCACATGTCGACATTCTGACAGTGCTGACATTTCACATGTCAACATTATGAATGTTAAGCTAATGACTACATCCCAGCCAAAAGGTTGTGGTTATTTTAGTTGTGATCACCCCATAATTTCCTCCGTTGTTTGTGCAATGAAGTATAAATGATGATGTGGTGCTGGGGTAGTGAATAATTGTGTTCCATCACTTACTCCTTGCATTTTAGTTGCAAGTGCCTATTTTACATGATTTTAATTGACTATGTGAAAGAATGCACAGTGGTCTGATAGCATACAGTGAGTGATTCATATTGAACAGATGAAAGACTTCTCACTTCAAGGAAAATTTAATGAGAGAATGTGGTTGGAAGCATTTAATTGATTTGGTATTTCCTCCCTTTTCTTCTAAATGCCAACGAAACATATCTAGATTTCTATGCAAATGTTATGGCTTTCCAAGAAACACATCCCATACTGTTACGTTTTGAGGCAACTGTGGTATGTCAATGGTGTTAAATTGATTTGTGTCCTGTCACACCCTCTTGTATTAGTAAGAGTATAAAAATACATTTTGCATGGTCTTAGGTTGCAAACAGAGCTGCAATTGTCTGACCTAGCATGTGACCCTTACAGAACTGTATTATCATTTTAATTCTGCTATGAAGTTCACTAATATCTCTGAGTTAATTATTACAAATACTGGTGGAAAGTTTTAGGGTTATCAATATTCTGAACATATATTAATGTTTGCCCTTTTTTATTTAACTGCTTTTTCTGTTTGTGCAAGAAAGCCTGAATCTGAAAAAGAAGCATATTGAATAAATTTAGGGTTATCAATATTCTGAACATATATTAATGTTCATACATACCAAAGCACCAATTGTCTGACCTAGCATGTGACCCTTACAGAACTGTATTATCATTTTAATTCTGCTATGAAGTTCACTAATATCTCTGAGTTAATTATTACAAATACTGGTGGAAAGTTTTAGGGTTATCAATATTCTGAACATATATTAATGTTTGCCCTTTTTTATTTAACTGCTTTTTCTGTTTGTGCAAGAAAGCCTGAATCTGAAAAAGAAGCATATTGAATAATTTTAACATATGGCTGCAGGGTTACCAGCTAAATTAATTTGTAGTAGCTAGCCATTATTTCAGACCTCTGACACACACAACGGCTTGTACTATAATGCTAAGTCAAACATACATCTTAATTGTGCATACATAATAAATGGTGTCAAAATAACTGATTTCTGAGTCTCTGACTTCCCATTTCTAAACATCATAAAGTGTTTAGAAGCTGACAAGCATATGTCCATACATACCAAAGCACCATTATTAAAACTGATTTTTCTACACTAGCCCATGGTACACAGATTTACCTTACAATAAATCAGTAACCCAAATAAAAGGATAATACCACCCAAAAAAGATATATGTTAGCTAATAGCCACCTTTGTCCCAGTTAGCTGGGAGTGTTATAATCTACTTGTGACATAGGAATCATGAAAATGACATTTTGCCATGTGTAATCTATTAATGTATTTTCTGTATGAAAAATCCTATTTTCATACTGTTTGACAAGGGTGGTCTTCTGTTTGCCGGCGGTCGGGCTCCCGGCGCTCAGTATACCGGCGCCGGGAGCCCGACAGCCGGCATACCGACACTTATTTTCCCTCGTGGGGGTCCACGACCCCCATAGAGGGAGAATAAAATAGTGTGGCGCGGCGAGCGCAGCGAGCCCGCAAGGGGCTCATTTGCGCTCGCCAAGCTGTCGGTAAGCCGGCGGTCGGGCTCCCGGCGCCGGGATCCTGGTCGCCGGGAGCCCGACCGCCGGCCAGCCGTAGTGAACCTGTTTGACAAATTGCAAACCCGTAATTGACTAACCAGTGTCTGCTCTAAGCCACAAGCCATTTGGTCTGGTTGTAAAGAAGTGTATGTTTGCTCTTCACAGCATGAGGTCAAGTGTAGGGGACACTTTCTTTTTCAAATGTCCTCTCCGGACACAATAACACTATACAAAGGGCAAAATCTTTTGAAGATAAGGGGAAGTGCTGATAAGGAGTCTAAAGGGCCATACGCATGGAGAGGTTTCTCCCAGAGATGTGACCTAGCACAGAATGCTTAGCACACATCTCTCCCACTCAGCACACAGAGCGATGTGGGGGGAACGCTCATTTCACCCAGCGGCGAAATGAGTGATCTACTAGATTTGGCCTGCATGCAGGCCAATCTAGTACCGGGCAGGGCTGCGCATTGCTATCGCTATGGGGCATACACTCAGAGAGATCCTTGCTTAATTAGTCAGATTGCTTAGAAATTAAGTATGGATCTCTCCTTGTGTACCCCCCTTAAGGATGTTCCCTCTCTTCTAAAGGGACGGTTATGTGCCTCTGCAGATTAATGACTTTTAAAGGTTTCCTCCCATATGGCTGAGCTAGTCTGACAAACTTTGTGAATTCTCTGTAGCCCCTGTAATGTGTCAGGGAAACCCTGGGCTACAAGCACACAAAAAGGCTTCAGACACACAGGCCACAAACAATTTGTTCTGGTAGTGAAAGGGGTAAATCCCAAGGTTGGAGTGAGTGTCAAGTAGCAGTTTGCTGCAAGCATAAAAATGTGTGGTGTAGCTGAATCAGTCAGTGTTTATTCTCTTAGAAATTGGAGCATCCTTGCCTACCTGATCAGGAGAGCCCTTAATCCAAACATTGTTCAATTCCAAGGGTGAAATCTGAACTTTGTTTTATCCTTTTTATTTTCATTGAAATTGTCTGTAATCTGTGTGTACTTTTAAATAATCATAATACTCCGTAATTATTATTTCTCTGACGTCCTAGTGGATGCTGGGAACTCCGTAAGGACCATGGGGAATAGCGGCTCCGCAGGAGACTGGGCACAAAAGTAAAGCTTTAGGACTACCTGGTGTGCACTGGCCCCTCCCCCTATGACCCTCCTCCAAGCCTCAGTTAGATTTTTGTGCCCGGCCGAGAAGGGTGCACACTAGGGGCTCTCCTGAGCTTCTTAGTGAAAGTTTAGTTTTAGGTTTTTTATTTTCAGTGAGACCTGCTGGCAACAGGCTCACTGCATCGAGGGACTAAGGGGAGAAGAAGCGAACCTGCCTGCTTGCAGCCAGCTTGGGCTTCTTAGGCTACTGGACACCATTAGCTCCAGAGGGACCGAACACAGGCCCAGCCTCGGAGTCCGGTCCCAGAGCCGCGCCGCCGGCCCCCTTACAGAGCCAGAAGCAAGAAGAGGTCCGGAAAAATCGGCGGCAGAAGACATCAGTCTTCAACAAGGTAGCGCACAGCACTGCAGCTGTGCGCCATTGCTCCTCAGGCACACTTCACACTCCGGTCACTGAGGGTGCAGGGCGCTAGGGGGGGCGCCCTGAGCAGCAATGTAAAACACCTTGGCTGGCGAAAATACACCACATATAACCCCCAGGGCTATATGGATGTATTTTAACCCCTGCCAGAATTCACCAAAAAGCGGGGAAAAAGGCCGCCGAGAAGGGGGCGGAGCCTATCTCCTCAGCACACAGGCGCCATTTTCCATCACAGCTCCGCTGGAAGGACGTCTCCCTGACTCTCCCCTGCAGTCCTGCACTACAGAAAAGGGTAAAAAAGAGAGGGGGGGCACTAATTTGGCGCAGTTTTGATAATAACAGCAGCTATAAAGGGAAAAGCACGTTATATAGTGGTATTCCTGTCTATATATAGCGCTCTGGTGTGTGCTGGCATACTCTCCCTCTGTCTCCCCAAAGGGCTAGTGGGGTCCTGTCCTCTATCAGAGCATTCCCTGTGTGTGTGTGCGGTGTGTCGGTACGATTGTGTCGACATGTTTGAGGAGGAAAATGAGATGGAAGCGGAGCAATTGCCTATAATAGAGTTGTCACCCCCTAGGGAGTCGACACCTGAGTGGATGAGCTTATGGAAGGAATTGCGTGACAATGTCAGCTCTTTACGAAAGACAGTTGACGATATGAGACAGCCGGCTACTCAGCTTGTGCCTGTCCAGGGGTCTCAAACGCCATCAGGGGCTCTAAAACGCCCGTTACCTCAGATGGCAGACACAGACACGGATACTGACTCCAGTGTCGACGATGATGAGACAAATGTAACTTCCAGTAGGGCCACACGTTACATGATTGAGGCAATGAAAAATGTTTTGCATATTTCTGATAATACAAGTACCACTAAAAAGGGTATTATGTTTGGTGAGAAAAAACTGCCTGTAGTTTTTCCTGTATCCGAGGAATTAAATGAAGTGTGTGATGAGGCGTGGGTTTCCCCCGATAAAAAACTGATAATTCCTAAAAGGTTATTGGCATCATAGCCTTTCCCACCAGAGGATAGGGCACGTTGGGAAACACCCCCTAGGGTGGATAAAGCGCTCACACGCTTGTCTAAACAGGTGGCACTACCCTCTCCTGATACGGCCGCCCTAAAGGAACCTGCCGACAGAAAGCAGGAGAATATCCTAAAATGTATATACACTCACACGGGTGTTATACTGCGACCGGCAATCGCCTCAGCCTGGATGTGCAGTGCTGGGGTGGCGTGGTCGGATTCCCTGACTGAAAATATTGATACCCTAGATAGGGACAGTATATTACTGACTATAGAGCATTTAAAAGGCTGCAGCACACAGCCAGTTCCCAGGAACAGAAGCCCTCTCCCGCCTCCGCAAAGTCCTCAGCATGACGCTGGGGCTTTACAAGCGGACTCAGGCACGGTGGGGGCCCGTCTCAAGAAGTTCAGCGCGCAGTGGGCCCACTTGCAAGTGGACCCCTGGATCCTTCAGGTGGTATCTCAGGGGTACAAATTGGAATTCGAGACGTCTCCCCCTCGCCATTTCCTAAAGTCTGCTTTACCGACGTCTCCCTCAGACAGGGAGGCAGTATTGCAAGCCATTCACAAGCTGTATTCCCAGCAGGTGATAATCAAGGTACCCCTCCTGCAACAGGGAAAGGGGTATTATTCCACACTGTTTGTGGTACCGAAGCCGGACGGCTCGGTGAGACCAATTTTAAATCTAAAATCCTTGAACACTTACATACAGAGGTTCAAATTCAAGATGGAGTCACTCAGAGCAGTGATTGCAAACCTGGAAGAAGGGGATTATATGGTGTCTCTGGACATCAAAGATGCTTACCTACATGTCCCAATTTACCCTTCTCACCAAGGGTACCTCAGGTTTGTGGTACAGAATTGTCACTATCAGTTTCAGACGCTGCCGTTTGGCTTGTCCACGGCACCCCGGGTCTTTACCAAGGTAATGGCCGAAATGATGATACTCCTTCGAAGGAAGGGAGTTTTAGTTATCCCTTACTTGGACGATCTCCTGATAAGGGCAAGATCCAGGGAACAGTTGGAAGTCGGGGTAGCACTATCTCAGATAGTGTTGCGGCAGCACGGTTAGATTCTCAATATTCCAAAATCGCAGCTGATCCCGACGACACGCCTTCTATTCCTAGGGATGATCCTGGACACAGTCCAGAAAAAGGTTTTTCTCCCGGAGGAGAAAGCCAGGGAGTTATCCGAGCTAGTCAGAAATCTCCAAAAACCAGGCCAAGTCTCAGTGCATCAATGCACAAGGGTCCTGGGAAAAATGGTGGCTTCCTACGAAGCAATCCCATTCGGCAGATTCCACGCAAGAACCTTCCAGTGGGATCTGCTAGAGAAATGGTCCGGGTCGCATCTTCAGATGCATCAGCGGATAATCTTGTCACCAAAGACAAGGGTGTCTCTCCTGTGGTGGTTGCAGAGTGCTCATCTTTTAGAGGGCCGCAGATTCGGCATTCAGGACTGGGTCCTGGTGACCACGGATGCCAGCCTGAGAGGCTGGGGAGCAGTCACACAGGGAAGAAATTTCCAGGGCTTGTGGTCAAGCCTGGAGACATCACTTCACATAAATATCCTGGAGCTAAGGGCCATCTACAATGCTCTAAGCCTAGCAAGACCTCTGCTTCAAGGTCAGCCGGTGCTGATCCAGTCAGACAACATCACGGCAGTCGCCCACGTAAACAGACAGGGCGGCACAAGAAGCAGGAGGGCAATGGCAGAAGCTGCAAGGATTCTTCGCTGGGCGGAAAATCATGTGATAGCACTGTCAGCAGTGTTCATTCCGGGAGTGGACAACTGGGAAGCAGACTTCCTCAGCAGGCACGACCTCCACCCGGGAGAGTGGGGGCTTCATCCAGAAGTCTTCCACATGATTGTGAACCGTTGGGAAAAACCAAAGGTGGACATGATGGGGTCCCGCCTCAACAAAAAACTAGACCGGTATTGCGCCAGGTCAAGGGACCCTCAGGCAATAGCTGTGGACGCTCTGGTAACACCATGGGTGTACCAGTCAGTGTATGTGTTCCCTCCTCTGCCTCTCATACCCAAGGTACTGAGAATTATAAGACGGAGAGGAGTAAGAACTATAAGAGATGCTCACAGAGGACCCGTGGCCTCTACCTCTAAGAAGGGACCTGCTCCAGCAGGGACCCTGTCTGTTCCAAGACTTACCGCGACTGCGTTTGACGGCATGGCGGTTGAACGCCGGATCCTGAAGGAAAAAGGCATTCCGGATGAAGTCATCCCTACCCTGATCAAAGCCAGGAAGGATGTAACCGCACAACATTATCACCGTATTTGGCGTAAATATGTTGCGGGGTGCGAGGCCAGACAGGCCCCTACAGAGGAATTTCAACTGGGTCGTTTCCTGCATTTCCTGCAAACAGGACTGTCTATGGGCCTAAAATTAGGGTCCATTAAGGTTCAAATTTCGGCCCTGTCGATTTTCTTCCAGAAAGAACTGGCTTCAGTTCCTGAAGTTCAGACGTTTGTCAAGGGGGTACTGCATATACAGCCTCCTTTTGTGCCTCCAGTGGCACCTTGGGATCTCAATGTAGTTTTGGGGTTCCTAAAATCACATTGGTTTGAACCACTCACCACTGTGGACTTAAAATATCTCACATGGAAAGTGGTAATGCTGTTAGCCCTGGCTTCGGCCAGGCGTGTGTCAGAATTGGCGGCTTTATCCTATAAAAGCCCTTACCTGATTTTTCATACGGACAGGGCAGAATTGAGGACTCGTCCTCAATTTCTCCCTAAGGTTGTTTCAGCGTTTCACCTGAACCAGCCTATTGTGGTACCTGCGGCTACTAGGGACTTGGAGGACTCCAAGTTGCTGGATGTAGTCAGGGCCCTGAAAATATATGTTTCCAGGACGGCTGGAGTCAGAAAATCTGACTCGCTGTTTATCCTGTATGCACCCAACAAGCTGGGTGCTCCTGCTTCTAAGCAGACTATTGCTCGTTGGATTTGTAGTACAATTCAGCTTGCACATTCTGTGGCAGGCCTGCCACAGCCTAAATCTGTAAAAGCCCATTCCACACGGAAGGTGGGCTCATCTTGGGCGGCTGCCCGAGGGGTCTCGGCTTTACAACTTTGCCGAGCAGCTACTTGGTCAGGGGCAAACACGTTTGCTAAATTCTACAAATTTGATACCCTGGCTGAGGAGGACCTGGAGTTCTCTCATTCGGTGCTGCAGAGTCATCCGCACTCTCCCGCCCGTTTGGGAGCTTTGGTATAATCCCCATGGTCCTTACGGAGTTCCCAGCATCCACTAGGACGTCAGAGAAAATAAGAATTTACTTACCGATAATTCTATTTCTCGTAGTCCGTAGTGGATGCTGGGCGCCCATCCCAAGTGCGGATTGTCTGCAATACTTGTACATAGTTGCTGTTACAAAAATCGGGTTTTTGTTGTTGTGAGCCATCTTTTCAGAGGCTCCGCTGTTATCATGCTGTTAACTGGGTTCAGATCACAGGTTGTACGGTGTGATTGGTGTGGCTGGTATGAGTCTTACCCGGGATTCAAAATCCTTCCTTATTGTGTACGCTCGTCCGGGCACAGTATCCTAACTGAGGCTTGGAGGAGGGTCATAGGGGGAGGAGCCAGTGCACACCAGGTAGTCCTAAAGCTTTACTTTTGTGCCCAGTCTCCTGCGGAGCCGCTATTCCCCATGGTCCTTACGGAGTTCCCAGCATCCACTACGGACTACGAGAAATAGAATTATCGGTAAGTAAATTCTTATTTTTTTGTGTAACTATAAACTTTGAAGTTATTCTCTAAATGAAAACTTATTTTCTATTTCTGATACTGTGTGCTTTGACCTATGGCCTTGTAGGGCACAAGCCACTGATTTTTAATGCATATAACTGATGGGAGGAGCTCCCGCCTAAAATAGTAACCTTGGTGGTTTTATTAGGATAATTTGCAAAACACCAACATCATGACCAACCGACTTAAATGGAGTTCTGAGTGTGGGCACGATCGTGAAACTACTGAACCCATTAACTCTGATAGCTTTGTTCCTAAATGGTGACAGTTTAACCACTAAATGGACAATTTTTTCCCCCCCAAAAAAGATCCAAACTTGTTTGGGTTCTTTTATCAGCGCACTAGGTGAAGAAGATGAATTTAGCCTTATCCAAAATGTTTTTAGTATAAAAACATAAACATATATATGTGTGTGTGTGTGTGTGTGTGTGTGTGTGTGTATGTATATGTATGTATATATATATATATATATATATATACACACATATACATGTATATACATATACATCGTACTATGTGGGTAATTCCAAGTTGATCGCAGCAGGAAAGTTTTTAGCAGTTGGGCAAAACCATGTGCACTGCAGGGGAGGCAGATATAACATGTGCAGAGAGAGTTAGATTTGGGTGGGGTGTGTTCAAACGGAAATCTAAATTGCAGTGTAAAAACAAGCAGCCAGTATTTACCCTGCACAGAAACGAAATAACCCACCCAAATCTAACTCTCTCTGCACATGTTATATCTGCCTCCCCTGCAGTGCACATGGTTTTGCCCAATTGCTAACAAACTTGCTGCTGCGATCAACTCAGAATTACCCCCTATGTCCGGCACTCCAGGTACTTAAATGATGCAGCCTGCCGGGTGCCCCCCTCTTGTTATGTGAAGTCAAACGAGATATACAAGCGGCACTCACGGACTCATTCAAAAAAGACCGGGGACCCCCAAGTCTGCTACAACGTTTCGGATTTATTTATCCTTCGTCAGGTATATCTCTTTTGACTATATATATATATATATATATATATATATATATATATTTATTTATTTATTTATTTTTCCCCCTCAAACATTAGAAGATAGGTAACATCGCAACATTACTTTTTACCCCCAAGACAGCTGCCAGGTACACAGGGAGGGTCTGGGAGTGGCTTGGGGGGGGGGGGGGGGGGGGGTTATTTTACACTTTCCCAGCGGCTGCTATTGTCTGCAGCCGCTGGGTGGGGGGTCCTGCCGTGCTGATCGATCAACAATGATCGGCAGCACAACAACACTGATGAGAGAGTGCAGAGAGGCAGAGGGACCTATCGGTCCCTCTGAGAGCCGCAGCGGAGGAAAGTTTCCCTTCCCTGCCACTGCTAACACACTTTATCTTACTGCTTGCATCCTGTGCGACCAGGTCAGATAAAGCACTTGCTAGTGTGGTCACATCTGAAACCATGCTTTGTCAGTTTCTAACATAGTTGCTGGTTTCACAAATATACAGCACAGCTTGCAGCAATCAGTTGCTCTTTTAAATCAACGTGTCAGAAAGGAAGCAGGAATAGACCATTTGGAGGGGTGTGGTATATACTGATTCTTAAAGTTTTCCTAGAATGAAAGGATGTTAAGAAACATAATTTTTTTACATTTTGAATTAGCCTTTAAATATTAATGTATTTTTCATTCAGTTACATTGTTATTACTCAGAAATATGATGTCCACCCTGGATAACTTTACCTCAGGAAACCTCCATCTGACTGTTAAATAACACCTTGCCCCCCTACACTGTGTCATATAATCAGTCATCTGCATTCTGCTTGTCAAACACGAGAACAATTTTTAATTATTTTAAATCAAATTCAGTTTTAACTCGTTTGCTGAACAATACTTTATATTTGCCTAATATGATTCATTCATTAGAGCTTATAAATTACCCATTCTTTCCGGTGACCTGTTGGCTATTATTATAAGATTCGGCACAGTGCAAAACTGTAGAAGGCTGAAAATGATTTTAAGTTTCAACTGCATTTTAAACCTTTGTAAAATCTCCCCAGTCCGACATCTTGAACTTTAACTATAATCTCAGTTTGTTATATAATATAATACATAGTTCTTATTACATGTAATTTTATATCGCTTTCTTGCATTTTTATATTTTGTACACTTAGGGGTATATTTAATTGAGGCTGGATCCATTCCGACATGCATTTGTCGAATGGATCCGACAAGGGCTATTCAATGCCCATCTCAATTCGACTTTAAAAAAGTCGAATTGAGATGAGGAACTGGAGAGGGGGAAGAGCCGCTGGCAAACGGGGTAGAGCCGCGGGCAGAGGGGACAGCAGCGCTGCAGGAGGATGTGGCACAGCTGCCAGACCTCACGGCAGCGTCCACCTGGCTCCAGCAAGCGGGACCTCATTTGCTGGAGCCGGGTGGACGCTGCCGCGAGCAGTGGCTATGACACATCCACCTGCGCTGTGCTGTAGCGCTGCTGTCCCCTGTCTGCCTGCGTCTCTCCCCCGTCTGCCCGCGGCTCTCGCCCCCTCTCCTCCTCTCAGGTCCCTCATCTCAGTTCGACTTTTTTTTAAGTCAAACTGAGATGGTCGGAAACGGGGCCAAAACCTGTAGAATTTGGCCCTGTTTCTCTCAGAAGTACGCGAATCGGCAGCTATACCGCCAATTCACGTACTATTCGACGAGTCGAACTCCCCAACTTGTCGAATAAAAAAGCTGGGGACTGAATAGGTCGGAAACCCTTCCGACCTGAAAAAGTCGAAAACTGACGTCTTTTCGACAGGACGACAGTTTCGACCTTAAGTGAATATACCCCTTAGGGGGGAATTCAAAGTATGCTCCCGATACCTGCGGTTTACAATTAAAAAACAAATGGTTGCAGGTTTTTCAGCTTTGGAAACCCTGTGGCGTGAGAAGAATAATAATAGTGTACACACACACATACACACTGGTTTGGTTCTAATGGTCTCTCCTCAATCTTTGCATTGTGGAGTGGGCTGCTGGGAGGTGAGGGGACTGCTGGGAGATGTAGTTCTCACTGCTGCTGCCTTCCCGGGTCACACACACAGAGGGGGATCACACAAACCTCCAATTGCTTAAGTAGTCCTTGGGGGGGTGGGGGTGGGGGGGTTTACACAAAGTGAGAGAAAGTTGCGGGAGAAAGTTGCGGTGATTTCTCTTACGTCCTAGAGGATGATGGGGACTCCGTAAGGACCATGGGGTATAGACGGGCTCCGCAGGAGACATGGGCACTCTGACGACTTTAGATGGGTGTACACTGGCTCCTCCCTCTATGCCCCTCCTCCAGACCTCAGTTAGATCCTGTGCCCAGAGGAGACTGGGTGCACTGCAGGGGAGCTCTACTGAGTTTCTCTGTAAAAGACTTTTGTTAGTTTTTTTTATTTTCAGGGAGCACTGCTGGCAACAGGCTCCCTGCATCGTGGGACTGAGGAGAGAGAAGCAGACCTACTTAAATGATAGGCTCTGCTTCTTAGACTACTGGACACCATCAGCTACAGAGGGTCGGAACGCAGGTCTCACCCTCGCCGTTCGTCCCAGAGCCCCGCGCCGCCGTCCTCCTCACAGAGCCGGAAGATAGAAGCCGGGTGAGTATGAGAAGAAAGAAGACTTCAGATCTTCAATGAGGTCCTGCGCCCTATTGCTCTCGCATTTACACACATACACTGGTGGCACTGTATGGGTGCAGGGCACGGGGGGGGGGGGGGGGGCGCGCGCCCTGGTCAGCAATTATGAAACCTCTAGGGACACTGGCATAGATATATACTGCGGAGGCTGTATATTGCACAACCCCCCGCCAGTATAAGAATCTTAGCGGGGCCGTTGAGGGGGCGGAGCTTGATCCCTCAGCACTAACCAGCGCCATTTTCTCCACAGCAGCTCTCCCCTGCTGAACACCTATACAGAGGGCAAAAAAGAGGGGGGGGGGCACATTTATTTGGCGCAATGAGTATATTTATATAAAAGCGCTGTACTGACTGGGATTTTATTCCAGTGTCCGGTGGCGCTGGGTGTGTGCTGGCATACTCTCTCTCTGTCTCTCCAAAGGGGGGGACTGTCTCTATATATATATATATATATATATATATATATATATATATATATGTATCTATCCCTGAGTGTGTGGCGGTGTCGGTACGTGTGTGTCGACATGTCTGAAGCGGAAGGCTCATCTAAGGAAGAGGTAGAGCAGATGATTGTGGTGTCTCCGTCGGCGACACTGACACCTGATTGGTTGGATATGTGGAATGTTTTAAATGCAAATGTGTCTTTATTACCTAAGAGAATGGACAAAGCAGAGTTCAGAGAAAAAACAGGAAATCAATCCATGGCTTTGGCTGTATCACAGGGCCCTCCAGGGTCTCAGAAACGTCCCTTGTCCCAAGTAGCAGACACTGATACCGACACGGATTCTGACTCCAGTGTCGACTACGATGATGCGAGGTTACACCCAAGGGTGGCCAAAAGTATTCATTATTTGATTATTGCAATAAAAGATGTTTTGCATATCACAGATGACCCCTCTGTCCCTGACACGAGGGTATGCATGTTTAAGGAAAAGAAGCCTGAGATAACCTTTCCCCCATCTCATGAGCTGAATGCGTTATTTGAAAAGGCTTGGGAAACTCCAGACAAGAAACTGCAGATTCCCAAGAGAATTCTTATGGCGTATCCTTTCCCAGCACAGGACAGGTTACGGAGGCAATCCTCGCCCAGGGTGGACAAGGCTTTGACGCGCTTGTCCAAAAAGGTGGCGCTACCGCCTCCAGACACGGCAGCCCTCAAGGATCCTGCTGATCGCAGACAGGAAACTACCTTTATATATGAGAGACGCTGCGAGAGATGTTGAGCTGTTAGGTTCAAGAGCCAACGCCATGGCAATTTCTGCTAGGCGAGCCCTGTGGACTCGCCAATGGATGGGTGATGCCGACTCAAAGAGACATATGGAAGTTTTACCTTACACGGGTGAGGTTTTATTTGGGGAGGGTCTCGCGGACCTGGTTTCCACAGCTACCGCAGGTAAATCTACTTTTTTACCTTATGTTCCCCCACAGCTAAAGAAAACACCACAATATCAGATGCAGTCCTTTCGGTCGCATAAGTCCAGAAGAGGTCGGGGCTCTTCCTTCCTCGCCAGAGGTAAAGGTAGAGGGAAAAGAATGCCTGCTACGGCTAGTTCCCAGGAGCAGAAGTCCTCCCCGGCTTCTACTAAATCCACCGCATGACGCTGGGGCTCCGCTGAGGGAGTCCGCGCCGGTGGGGGCACGTCTTCGACTCTTCAGCCAGGTCTGGGTTCAGTCAGACGTGGATCCTTGGGCGATGGAAATTGTATCCCAAGGCTACAAGCTGGAATTCGAAGAGGTGCCTCCTCGCCGATTTTTTAAATCGGCTTTACCAGCTTCTCCCCCAGAGAGGGAAATAGTTTTAGCTGCAATTCAAAAACTGTGTCAACAGCAAGTGATTATCAAGGTTCCCCTCGTCCAGAGGTTCTCAAACTCGGTCCTCGGGAGCCCACACAGTGCATGTTTTGCGGGTAACCGAGCAGGTGCACAGGTGTATTAATTACTCACTGACACATTTTAAAAGGTCCACAGGTGGAGCTAATTATTTCACTTGCGATTCTGTGAGGAGACCTGCAAAACATGCACTGTGTGGGCCCCTGATGACAGAGTTTGAGAACCTCTGCCCTAGTCCAACAGGGGAAGGGGTACTATTCAACTCTGTTTGTGGTCCCGAAACCGAATGGCTCGGTCAGACCCATTCTGAATCTAAAATCCCTAAACCTGTACTTGAAAAAGTTCAAATTCAAGATGGAATCGCTCCGGGCAGTTATCTCCAGCCTGGAAGGGGGGATTTTATGGTGTCTCTAGACATAAAGGATGCATACCTTCATGTCCCCATATATCCCCCTCATCAGGCATACCTGAGATTCGCTGTACAGGACTGTCATTACCAGTTTCAGATATTGCCGTTTGGGCTTTCCACGGCTTGAGGATTTTCACCAAGGTAATGGCGGAAATGATGGTGCTCCTGCGCAGGCTTGGAGTTACAATTATCCCGTACTTGGACGATCTCCTGATAAAAGCGAGATCGAGAGATCAGTTGCTGAAAAGCAGGTCGCTCTCCCTGAGAGTGCTGCAGCAGCATGGCTGGATTCTAAATCTACCAAAGTCACAGTTGATTCCAACGACTCGGCTATCTTTCTTAGGCATGATTCTGGACACGGAACAGAAGAGGGTTTTTCTCCCAATGGAAAAAGCCCAGGAACTCCAGAACATGGTCAGGGACCTGCTAAAACCAAAAGGAGTGTCAGTCCATCAATGCACTCGAGTACTGGGAAAAATGGTGGCGACCTACGAGGCCATCCCCTTTGGCAGGTTCCATGCGAGGAGGTTTCAGTGGGACCTTCTGGACAAGTGGTCGGGGTCCCATCTACAAATACATCAGAAAATAAGCCTGTCCCCCAGGGCCAGGGTGTCTCTCCTGTGGTGGCTGCAGAGTACTCACCTTCTCGAGGGTCGCAGGTTCGGCATTCAAGACTGGGTTCTGGTGACCATGGACGCGAGCCTCCGAGGATGGGGAGCAGTCACACAAGGAAGACATTTTCAGGGACTATGGTCAAGCCAGGAGGCTTGTTTACACATCAACGTACTGGAATTGAGGGCCATATACAACGGCCTACGACAAGCGGTGAGTCTTCTTCGCGGCCTACCGGTGCTGATTCAATCAGACAACGTCACAGCCGTGGCTCATGTAAACCGCCAAGGTGGTACAAGGAGCAGAGTGGCAATGGCGGAAGCCACCAGGATTCTTCGCTGGGCGGAAAATCATGTAAGCGCTCTGTCAGCAGTCTTCATTCCGGGAGTGGACAACTGGGAAGCAGACTTCCTCAGCAGACACGATTTCCATCCAGGAGAGTGGGGACTTCATCAAGAAGTTTTTGCAGCGTTAACAAGTCTTTGGGGACTTCCTCAAATAGACATGATGGCGTTACGCCTCAACAAGAAGCTTCGGAGATATTGTGCCAGGTCAAGGGACCCTCAGGCAGTAGCGGTAGACGCCCTGGTGACACCATGGGTGTTTCAGTCGGTCTATGTGTTCCCTCCTCTTCCACTCATCTCAAAAATATTGAGAATCATAAGACGAAAAAAAGTGCAGACAATACTCATTGTTCCAGATTGGCCTCGAAGGGCCTGGTATTCAGATCTTCAGGACATGCTCACAGAAGATCCGTGGCCTCTTCCTCTCAGGGAGGACCTGTTGCAGCAGGGGCCCTGCGTGTTCCAAGACTTACCACGGTTATGTTTGACGGCATGGCGGTTGAACACCGAATCCTAGCTGGGAAAGGTATTCCGGAGGAAGTCATCCCTACTCTGATAAAGGCTAGGAAGGAGGTTACGGCGAAACACTATCACCGTATCTGGAGGAAGTATGTATCTTGGTGTGAAGCCAAGAATGCTCTGACGGAATATTTCCACCTGGGCCGTTTTCTCCATTTTCTACAAACAGGAGTGGATATGGGCCTAAAGTTAGGCTCCATTAAGGTACAGATTTCGGCCCTATCAATATTCTTTCAGAAGGAATTGGCTTCTCTCCCGGATGTCCAAACTTTTGTGAAGGGAGTACTGCACATCCAGCCTCCTTTTGTGCCCCCAGTGGCACCATGGGACCCTAACGTGGTGTTACAGTTCCTAAAATCACACTGGTTTGAACCTCTTCAAACGGTTGAATTAAAATTTCTCACTTGGAAAGTGGTCATGTTGCTGGCCTTGACATCTGCAAGACGGGTGTCCGAATTAGCGGCTTTGTCTCACAAGAGCCCCTATCTGATTTTCCATGTGGATCGAGCAGAGTTGAGAACTCGTTCTCAATTTCTGCCTAAGGTGGTTTCGTCATTTCATATGAACCAACCTATTGTGGTGCCTGTGGCTACGGGGGACTTTGAGGATTCCAAATCCCTTGATGTAGTCAGGGCCTTAAAAATTTATGTAGCCAGGACGGCTCGAGTTCGGAAAACAGAGGCACTGTTTGTCCTGTATGCGGCCAACAAAGTTGGCGCTCCTGCTTCTAAGCAGACTATTGCTCGCTGGATCTGTAACATGATCCAGCAGGCTCATTCTACGGCTGGATTGCCGGTACCAAATTCGGTAAAGGCCCATTCCACTAGGAAGGTTGGCTCTTCTTGGGCGGCTGCCCGAGGTGTCTCGGCATTGCTACTTTGCCGAGCGGCTACTTGGTCAGGTTCAAACACTTTTGCTACATTCTACAAGTTTGATACCTTGGCTGAGGAGGACCTCATGTTTGCTCAATCGGTGCTGCAGAGTCATCCGCACTCTCCCACCCGGCCTGGAGCTATGGTATAATCCCCATGGTCCTTACAGAGTCCCCAGCATCCTCTAGGACGTAAGAGAAAATAAGATTTTAAACCTACCGGTAAATCTTTTTCTCCTAGTCCGTAGAGGATCCTGGGCGCCCGTCCCAGTGCGGACTAAATTCTGCAAGGCTTGTATATAGTTATTGCTTACATAAGGGTTATGTTACAGTTTTGATCAGTCTCTGGCTGATGCTGTTTTGTTTCATACTGTTAACTGGTTCGTATATTCTATGTTGTACGGTGTGGATGGTGTGGGCTGGTATGTATCTTGCCCTTAGATTAACAAAAATCCTTTCCTCGTACTGTCCGTCTCCTCTGGGCACAGTTCTCTAACTGAGGTCTGGAGGAGGGGCATAGAGGGAGGAGCCAGTACACACCCATCTAAAGTCTTTAGAGTGCCCATGTCTCCTGCGGAGCCCGTCTATACCCCATGGTCCTTACGGAGTCCCCAGCATCCTCTACGGACTAGGAGAAAAAGATTTACCGGTAGGTTTAAAATCTTATTTTTTCCTAAATTTAACAATTTTAGGAAAAAAGTAGACTTTCTCTGGAGGTGAATGAAAAAAAAGTGTGGTTATTTCTGTAGAGGTCATCGCATCGCATCTCATTTTCTCATTTTTAAAATTTCCTGTGTTTAATTTAATTCTTCCTTAGACTGGAAGCAATATGAAAAATCTGTTAATAAAGGAAATAAAAATAATGCTTTGTTACCCAGATATAAATTCCTTTTTTTGGTTAGAGCCAATGGAGAATGAAGAATAAGATAATCGCAATAAATTCTTATAGATTGTAAGCTTGCGAGCAGGACCTTCCTACCTCTGACTGTTTGTTAATTACCCAGTTTTGTTGTATCATTGTGTCCAATTGTAAAGCGCAACGGAATTTGCTGCGCTATATAATAAACTGTTAATAAATAAATAAATTAAATGTTTTTTTCATATACATTTTTCTTGTATACATGAAAGCCCTTGTAAAATGAAATGTGAACTTGCAGTACAAGTAATGGGGCTAGAGTGACGGTAGATGCCAAACTTTAAAGTTTTACATTTTGCATCTACTATTTGGAAAGCTTTTGAGTTGGGGATTTCTGGAATTGGGCTTTTTCTTTAAACATGTAGTAAAGCAGCACCCTGTTTTACTACGTTGCCCCTGGTATTGCTTAGCAGTGCTCTTCATAGAAACTGAAGGAAGAAACATATTTGGCTGAATTCATTTCTATTCCCCCCTTCCCGCCCCTGATCGAGCCTGCTGGCAGCTATTCAATTGATTCTGCCGACGGGCACGATATCAAAATTTCTGCTCGCTACTTCCAGAGTTGGCGACCAGAAATGTGCGAAAAGTGACCCGTTTGGGTGCCCAGTTGGGACGTTTGTGTTTATGCCCATGTCTTTAGTCTGATTTTGCCGCTTTAAGCACCAAAATGAGCACGGTAAGGGGAATCAAATGAATATTACCCTACGATCTCCCATCACATTAGATGGGAAATCGGGCACAAGAAAACAATTGCATTCCACCATATGTATTGTATGCGAGTATCACTGAATGTCTTCTTATTTCAGATTTTTTAAAACTTTTTAAATAGTTTTATATAGGAGGTTATATATTAGAACCATGCCTATCTGGTTTGAAACATGCATCAAAAAAGTTTCCTACTGGGAGTCCAAGAACAAGTATTTTTTTTTATTTGTTTTTTTTTGCGTCCATGTTAAATACTATTTTTTATTCACAGGTTCATTTTATTTATAAAACGGTAAACAAATCAAAAAATTCATGTTTTTGTAATGCCTTTTTCAGATATGAGACACAGGAATTTGTCGGGTCTAGCAAATCTGCAAATTCTCAGGACTAAGCCCAACCCAAGTAGTATGCTTTCACACTTGGCAAAATCCCGGGTAGCTGCATTATCATGTGCAATAACCTGGTATAAGTGTATCAATATAAATATTTTTCGATTAATACAACAAACATAACAGCATGAAGAAATGGTTTATGACTTGAAACAGTGAAGTATGCATATTATACATGTTAAGGAAGAACTCTACTCAAGCATTAAATACATTTATAAAAGTTTAATGTCTGAGAAATTGCTTGCCACTTTATTGATGGCTGCAGTATTCCTACATTACCTGTATTTGAAGCTCCTGTTATACAATATATGGTTTCTACCAGTCTTAGTACTTGAGCTCAGACAGCTGATTACCGACATTAAACGTTCAGTATCTGTGCTTTGCCCCTTACCCAGGAATTCCCAACCACAGTTATCCATGCACACTAACCGTCCAGGTTTTAAGGATAACCATTTTGGACAGTTAGTTTATAATAAGCCAACTCAATCGATAACTCCTGTTGAATGTGCAATCCATAGACAGTTTGTGATTATTGGCCTTAAAAATAACAATCAATTTTAGCATCATGCACTTTTTAGACATATTTTTTTTTACTATTCAAAACAGTTGTTACCCATGTGTTTGTAAGTGCCAATATTCATTTAACTGAAGATGCAATGAACTATACAACAATCTTCAAGCTGTGAACAAACCACCTAAGAAAAAATAGCATTGCTTGGTTAATAATAATAATTTTATTTATATAGTACTCCTTCTAGGTACTAGTTGTTTGTTTTTTTGTTTTTTGTTTTGTCTAAGACAAATTGGTATAGAGGCGCAGATAAAGCACAATGATGCAGGGCGACTGTTATCTGACCTGTCTATTGCCGTTGTACACTGGCTGTGCACTTTTTCCTCAGTTTTGCATCTTAACTTGCATGTAGTGTAATAGGTACTTATGATTACGTTTTTTTGCAGCAAAACGATTTAGTTTAAAGTAGCAAATTAAGCATAATGATGCATTTTGCGGGTAACTCTTTTCGGACCTGTCTTTTACCTGTTTAACCTACATTGTGTACATGTTCTTCCATTTTGCTACGTTTTTGACCATTGTGCTACTTTTATCTCCACTGTGCTACCTTTTCCTTAATATTGCATCTTAGGGGTATGTTTACTAAAGTGTGGGTTTTTAGAAGTAGAGATGTTGCCCATAGCAACCGATTAGATTCTACCTGTTATTTTCTAGAACATGCTATATAAACTACAGTATAAGTAGAATCTGGTTGCTTTGGACAACTTCTTCTCTTCTAAAAGCCTGCACTTAAATATACCACTTAGTATGCATATAGCATTCTAGGTTAGTAGAATTAGTATTTTGGCGCAGCTAAGCAGGAAAGTCAGCTGTGTTATATGGTTTTATATTTATTTGGCACGATTTGAGGATAGGTGTGTGTGCACACATCTGTAGAGTATCTCTAGACTACGTGAAGGACCCTACACAAATGCCTTGGCTAGAACGGGAAGAACGTATTTGTGTAACTAAAGACCAAGGGGTGTATTCAATAAGAATCGTATCCATTCTGACATGCATTTGTCGGAATGGATCAGACAACCCCTATTCAAAGAGTGGCGAAATCCGACTGTCAGATTTGGCCCGGCATACGTGCAGCTGCTGTGTGTCAGGGCTGTTATTGATTTTAGAAAAATAAATTTTCTTTAATAAGCCCTAACATATACCTCACGCCAACCGGCTTCCTTCGCCCCTGCCGCCCTGTGTGATACATCCTGTGCAGCAGCAGCCGCCTTGCTGAGAGCCACCCGGTGGCGCTGAAACTGACAGTGGGGATTTCCCGTCCGGATTTCAGCGAGGCGGCTGCTGCTGCACAGGATGTAAAACAAAGGGTGGCAGGGGCGAAGGAAGCCAGTTGGCGTGAGGTATATGTTAAAGCTTATTTCTCTGACGTCCTAGTGGATGCTGGGAACTCTGTAAGGACCATGGGGAATAGCGGGCTCCGAAGGAGACTGGGCACATCTAAGAAAGAATTAGGACTACCTGGTGTGCACTGGCTCCTCCCTCTATGCCCTTCCTCCAGACCCCAGTTAGAATTCTGTGCCCGGCCGAGCTGGTTGCACACTAGGGGCTCTCCTGAGCTTCTAGAAAAAGAAAGTATTTGTTAGGTTTTTTATTTTCAGTGAGATCTGCTGGCAACAGACTCGGCTTCGTGGGACAGAGGGGAGAGAAGCGAACCTACCTGCTTGCAGCTAGCTTGGGCTTCTTAGGCTACTGGACACAATTAGCTCCAGAGGGATCGAACACAGGCCCAGCCTCGGTCGTCCGGTCCCAGAGCCGCGCAGCCGTCCCCCTCGCAGAGCCAGAAGAACGAAGAGAAGTGGAAAAATCGGCGGCTGAAGACTCCTGTCTTCATTAAGGTAGCGCACAGCACTGCAGCTGTGCACCATTGCTCCCTCTGCACACCACACACTCCGGTCACTGATGGGTGCAGGGCGCTGGGGGGGGGGCGCCCTGGGCAGCAATTAGAGTACCTTACCATGGCTAAAAGCACATAATACAGTGTATAACACTGTATATGTGCATAATTCCCCGCCATACAACACACATAAAAGTGGGAGAAGTCCGCCGAGAAAGGGGCAGGGCTATATACCTCAGCACACCGGCGCCATTTTCTTCACAGCTTCGCTGGAAGACAGCTCCCCAGGCTCTCCCCTGCAGTTTCCAGGCATCAAGGGTTAAAAAGAGAGGGGGGGCACAAAATTTAGGTGCAAAAAACTGTGTAAAAAAAGCTGCTATAGGGAGAAATCACTCAGTACAAAAGTGTTACTCCCTGTGATATATAGCGCTGTGGTGTGTGCTGGCATACTCTCTCTCTGTCTCCCCAAAGGACTTTGTGGGGTCCTGTCCTCAGTCAGAGCATTTCCTGTGTGTGTGCGTGTGTCGGTACGGCTGTGTCGACATGATTGATGAGGAAGATTATATGGAGGCGGAGCAGGTGCCGATAAGTGTGATGTCACCCCCTGCGGGGTCGACACCAGAGTGGTTGGATATGTGGAAGGTATTAACCGACAGGGTCAACTCCTTTACATAAAAGGCTAGATGACGTACAGCAGTGGGACAGCCGGCTTCTCAGCCCGCGCCTGCCCAGGCGTCTCAAAGGCCATCAGGGGCTCAAAAACGCCCGCTACCTCAGATGGCAGACACAGATGTCGACACGGAGTCTGACTCCAGTGTAGACGACGATGAGACAAATGTAAAATCCACAAGGGCCATCCGTTGTATGATTACGGCAACGAAAAATGTGTTGCACATTTCTGACATTAACCCAGTTACCACAAAAAAAGGGTATTTTATATTGGGGAGAAAAAGCATCCAGTGGTTTTTCCCCCATCCGATGAATTGAATAAAGTGTGTGAAGAAGCGTGGGGTATCCCCGATAAGAAAATAGTGATTCTAAAAAGTTACTGATGGCGTACCCTTTCCCGCCAAAGGACAGGTTACGTTGGGAGACGTCCCCTAGGGTGGATAAGGCGCTCACACGCTTGTCAAAAAAGGTGGCACTGCTGTCTCAGGATACGGCCGCCTTAAAGGAGCCTGCTGATAGAAGCAGGAGGCTATTCTGAAGTCTGTATATACATACTCGGGTATTATACTGAGACCTGTAATTGCTTCAGTGTGTAGTGCTGCAGCAGCTTGGTCCGATACCCTGTCAGATAATATTGAGATTAGACAGGGTTACTATTTTGCTAACCATAGAGCATTTTAAAGACATGGTCTTATATATGAGAGATGCACAGAGGGATATCTGCCGGCTGGCATCTAAAATTAATGCAATGTCCATTTCTGCCAGAGGAGTATTAGGGACTCGGCAGTGGACAGGTGAAGGCACATGGAGGTTTTGCCTTATAAGAGTGAGGAATTGTTTGGGGATGGTCTCTCGGACCATCAAAAAGGCAAGCGGGTCAGAGGCGCTTCCTTTCTGCCCAGAAGAGGCAGGGGAAGAGGGAAAAAGCTGCACCAGACAGCCAGTTCCCTGGAACCAAAATACTCCCCCCGCTTCCTCTAAGTCCACCGCATGACGCTGGGGCTCCACAGGCGGAGCCAGGTGCGGTGGGGGCGCGTCTCCGGAACTTCAGCGACCAGTGGGTTCGCTCACAGGTAGATCCCTGGGTTCTACAAGTGGTATCTCAGGGATACAAGTTGGAGTTGGAGGCCACTCCCCCTCGCCGTTACCTCAAATCTGCCTTGCCGGCTGCTCCCAAAGAATGGGAGGTAGTACTGGACGCTATTCACAAGCTGTACTTCCAGCAGGTGATAATCAAGGTACCCCCCCCCTCCTTCAACAGGAGCGGGGTTACTATTCCACAATGTTGTGGTACCGAAACCAGATGGTTCGGTGAGACCCATCCTAAAATGAAGATTAAATTTCTTGAACACTTATATAAGGAAGTTCAAGATGGAATCGCTCAGGGCGGTTGTTACAAGCCTGGAAGAGGATGTACCCACCTCACCAGGAGTACCTCAGGTTTGTGGTACAGGACTGTCATTACCAATGCCAGACGTTGCCGTTTGGTCTGTCCACGGCTCCGAGGGTATTTACCAAGGTAATGGCCAAAATGATGATACTCTTTAGAAAGAAGGGAGTTATAATTATCCCGTACTTGGACGATCTCCTGATAAAGGTGAGGTCCAAGGAGCAGTTGCTAGTCAGCGTAGCACTAACTCAGGAAGTGCTGCATCAGCACGGCTGGATCCTGAATATCCCAAAGTCGCAGCTGATTCCCGCGACGCGTCTGCTGTTCCGGGGTATGATTCTGGACACAGAACAGAAGAAGGTTTTTCTCCCGGAGGAGAAGGCCCAGGAATTATCTTCTCTGGTCAGGGACCTCCTGCAACCAAAACAGGTGTCGGTGCATCACTGCACGCGAATCCTGGGAAAGATGGTAGCTCTTACGAAGCGTTTCCCTTTGGCAGTTTCCATGCGAGGATCTTCCAGTGGGATCTATTGGACAAGTGGTCCGAATCGCATCTTCAGATGCATCGGTGGATCACCCTGTCACCAAGGGCCAGGGTGTCTCTGCTGTGGTGGCTGCAGAGTGCTCATCTTCGTGAAGGCCGCAGATTCGGCATACAGGACTGGGTCCTGGTGACCACGAATGCAAGCCTCCGAGGGTGGGGGGCAGTCACTCAGGGAAGTCAAACAGAATCCCTGCTTCAAAAACAACCGGTGCTGATTCAGTCAGACAACATCACGGCTGTCGTCCATGTAAATCGACAGGGCGGTACAAGAAGCAGGATAGCAATGGCAGAAGCCAAAAAGGATTCTTCGATGGGCGGAGAATCATGGGATAGCACTGTCAGCAGTGTGCATTCCGGGAGTGGAAAACTGGGAAGCAGACTTCCTCAGCAGACACGACTTCCACCCGCGGCAGTGGGGACTTCATCCAGAAGTCTTCAAGCTGATTGTACACCGGTGGGAACGACCACAGGTGGACATGATGGCGTCCCGCCTCAATAAAAAGCTAAAAAGATATTGCGCCAGGTCAAGGGACCCTCAGGCGATAGCTGTGGACGCGCTAGTGACACCGTGGGTGTACCAGTCGGTTATGTGTTCCCTCCTCTTCCTCTCATACCCAAGGTACTGAGGATAATAAGAAGGAGAAGAGTAAGAACTATAATCATTGTTCCGGATTGGCCAAGAAGAGCTTGGTACCCAGAACTTCAAGAAATAATCTCAGAGGACCCATGGCCTCTGCCGCTCAGACAGGACCTGCTGCAGCAGGGGCCCTGTCTGTTCCAAGACTTACCGCGACTGCGTTTGACGGCATGGCGGTTGAACACCGGATCCTGAAGGAAAAGGGCATTCCGGCGGAAGTCATCCCTACGCTGATTAAAGCTAGGAAGGATGTGACCGCAAAACATTATCACTGCATATGGTGAAAATATGTTGCGTGGTGTGAGGCCAGGAAGGCCCCAACGGAGGAATTTCAGCTGGGTCGATTTCTGCACTTCCTACAGTCAGGGGTGACTATGGGCCTCAAATTGGGTTCCATTAAGGTCCAGATTTCGGCTCTGTCAATTTTCTTCCAACAAGAACTGGCTTCACTGCCTGAAGTTCAGACTTTTGTTAAGGGAGTGCTGCATATTCAGCCCCTTTTTGTGCCTCCAGTGGCACCTTGGGATCTCAACGTAGTGTTGGATTTCCTAAAGTCGCATTAGTTTGAGCCACTTAAAACCGTGGAGCTAAATTATCTCACGTGGAAAGTGGTCATGCTGTTGGCTTTGGCTTCGGCCAGGCGTGTGTCAGAATTGGCGGCTTTGTCATGTAAAAGCCCTTATCTGATTTTTCATATGGATAGGGCGGAATTGAGGACTCGTTCCCAATTACTTCCTAAGGTGGTATCGGCTTTTAATTTGAACCAACCTATTGTGGTGCCTGCGGCTACTCGGGACTTGGAGTATTCCAAGTTGCTGGACGTAGTCAAGGCCCTGACAATCTATTTTCCAGGACAGCTAGAGTCAGGGAAACTGACTCGCTATTGATCCTGTATGCACCCAACAAGCTGGGTGCTCCTGCTTCAAAGCAGACTATTGCTCGCTGGATCTGTAGCACGATTCAGCGTGCACATTCTGCGGCTGGACTGCCGCATCCTAAATCAGTGAGAGCCCATTCCACGAGGAAGGTGGGCTCTTCTTGGGCGGCTGCCCGAGGGGTCTCGGCTTTACAACTTTGCCGAGCTGCTACTTGGTCGGGTTCAAACACATTTCAAAATTCTACAAGTTTGATACCCTGGCTGAGGAGGACCTGGAGTTCGCTCATTCGGTGCTGCAGAGTCATCCGCACTCTCCCGCCCGTTTGGGAGCTTTGGTATAATCCCCATGGTCCTTACGGAGTTCCCAGCATCCACTAGGACGTCAGAGAAAATAAGAATTTACTCACCGGTAATTCTATTTCTCGTAGTCCGTAGTGGATGCTGGGCGCCCATCCCAAGTGCGGATTGTCTGCAATACTTGTATATAGTTATTGCTTAACTAAAGGGTTATTGTTTGGAGCCATCTGTTGAGAGGCTCAGTTGTTATTCATACTGTTAACTGGGTATAGTATCACGAGTTGTACGGTGTGATTGGTGTGGCTGGTATGAGTCTTACCCGGGATTCCAAATCCTTTCCTTATTGTGTCAGCTCTTCCGGGCACAGTTTCCTAACTGAGGTCTGGAGGAGGGGCATAGAGGGAGGAGCCAGTGCCCACCAGGTAGTCCTAATTCTTTCTTAGATGTGCCCAGTCTCCTTCGGAGCCCGCTATTCCCCATGGTCCTTACGGAGTTCCCAGCATCCACTACGGACTACGAGAAATAGAATTACCGGTGAGTAAATTCTTATTTTAAGAAAATGTCTGTTTCTAAAATCAGTAACAGCCCTGACACACAGCAGCTGCACAGATGCCGGGCCAAATCCGACGGTTTGACCCGGTCCTGACTGTGTCAATCCGACTTTTTTAAAAGTCGGATTGACATTGGCGGAAATGGGCTAAAACCTGTCGGGTTTGGCCCCACTTCTGACAGTACACGCGGCTTGGCAGGTGATGCCACCGATCCACGTGTATTCCAACAGTTTTCCAACAAGTCTGATTTCCCAACTTGTCGGGAAAAAACTGCCGGTAATGAATAGGTCGGAACCCCTTCCGACCTCAATCAGTCGGAAACTGCCGTCCTTCCGACAAGACGTCAGCTTCCGACTCTTATTGAATACACCCCCAAGTGTTATAGATACACTGGTGGTCTGGGATAAAATTATAAACATCCAAGAATTTTAAATCCCTTTTGCTCAACTCTTAATTCTGTGAAATGATAAACTGATTCCCGAATTAAGTCTTAATAAATGGTATATACATGGTTTAATTAAACTACCCCTACAGGAATTCTATAAAAGTATGCCACTGATTACAATCATAAAACATATCAAAGCCCTTTTCTCTATCGTCCTTGTGGATGCTGGGGTTCCTGAAAGGACCATGGGGAATAGCGGCTCCGCAGGAGACAGGGCACAAAAAGTAAAGCTTTCCGATCAGGTGGTGTGCACTGGCTCCTCCCCCTATGACCCTCCTCCAGACTCCAGTTAGATTTTTGTGCCCGGCCGAGAAGGGTGCAATCTAGGTGGCTCTCCTAAAGAGCTGCTTAGAGAAAGTTTAGCTTAGGTTTTTTATTTTACAGTGAGTCCTGCTGGCAACAGGATCACTGCAACGAGGGACTTAGGGAAGAAGGAGTGAACTCACCTGCGTGCAGGATGGATTGGCTTCTTGGCTACTGGACATCAGCTCCAGAGGGACAATCACAGGTACAGCCTGGATGGTCACCGGAGCCGCGCCGCCGGCCCCCTTGCAGATGCTGAAGTAAGAAGAGGTCCAGAATCGGCGGCTGAAGACTCCTGCAGTCTTCTAAAGGTAGCGCACAGCACTGCAGCTGTGCGCCATTTTCCTCTCAGCACACTTCACACGGCAGTCACTGAGGGTGCAGGGCGCTGGGAGGGGGGCGCCCTGGGAGGCAAATGAAAACCTTTTTTGGCGAAAAATACCTCACATATAGCCCCCAGAGGCTATATGGAGATATTTAACCCCTGCCAAGATTCACTAAATAGCGGGAGACGAGCCCGCCGAAAAAGGGGCGGGGCCTATCTCCTCAGCACACAGCGCCATTTTCTCTCACAGAAAGCCTGGAGAGAAGGCTCCCAGGCTCTCCCCTGCACTGCACTACAGAAACAGGGTTAAAACAGAGAGGGGGGGCACTGATTTTGGCGATATTGAGATATATAAAGATGCTATAAGGGAAAACACTTATATAAGGTTGTCCCTATATAATTATAGCGTTTTGGTGTGTGCTGGCAAACTCTCCCTCTGTCTCCCCAAAGGGCTAGTGTGGGTCCTGTCCTCTGTCAGAGCATTCCCGGTGTGTGTGCTGTGTGTCGGTACGTGTGTGTCGACATGTTGAGGACGATGTTGGTGAGGAGGCGGAGAAATTGCCTGTAATGGTGATGTCACTCTCTAGGGAGTCGACACCGGAATGGATGGCTTATTTAGGGAATTACGTGAGAATGTCAACACCCTGCAAGGTCGGTTGACGACGTGAGACGGCCGACAAACTATTAGTACCGGTCCAGGCGTCTCAGAAACACCGTCAGGGGCGTTAAAAACGCCCATTTACCTCAGTCGGTCGACACAGACACGGACACTGAATCCAGTGTCGACGGTGAATAAACAAACGTATTTCTCATTAGGGCCACACGTTAAGGGCAATGAAGGAGGTGTTGCATATTTCTGATACTACAAGTACCACAAAAAAGGGTATTATGTGGGAGTGAAAAAACTACCTGTAGTTTTTCCTGAATCAGATAAAATAAAATGAAGTGTGTGATGATGCGTGGGGTTACCCCGATAGCAAATATTGGCGTTATACCCTTTCCCGCCAGAAATTAGGGCGCGTTGGGAAACACCCCTTAGGGTGATAAGGCGCTCACACGCTTATCAAGTGGCGTTACCGTCTCCAGATACGGCCGCCCTCAAGGAGCCAGCTGATAGGAAGCTGGAAAGATATCCTAAAAAGTATATACACACATACGGTGGTTATACTGCGACCAGCGATCGCCATCAGCCTGGAGATGCAGTGCTGGGTTGGCTTGGTCGGATTCCCTGTCTGAAAATATTTTATTCATATAGGGCATTTAATAGGATGCATTCTATATATATGTACGTGAGATGCACAGAGGGATATTTGCTCTCTGGCATCAAGATAAGTACGTTGTCCATATCACCCAGAAGATGTCATGGACACGACAGTGGTCAGGTGATACAGATCCCATACGGCACATGGAAGTATTGCCGTATAAAGGGAAGGAGTTAGTTGGGGTCGGTCCATCGGACCTGGGGACCACGGCAACAGCTGGGAAATCCAACCTTTTTACCCCAAGTTACATCTCAGCTGAAAAAGACATCGTCTTTTCAGCCTCAATCCTTCCTTTCCCATGAGGGCATGCAGGCAAAAGGCCAGTCATATCTGCCCAGACATAGAGGTAAGGGAAGTAGACTGCAGCAGGCAGCCCCTTCCCAGGAAAAGAAGCCCTCCACCGCGTCTGCCAAGTCCTCAGCATGACGCTGGGGCCATGCAAGCGGACTCAAGGTGGGGGGGTAGTCTCAAGAGTCTCAGCGCGCAGTGGGATCACTCGCAGGTTGACCCCTAGATAGTACAAGTATTATCCCAGGGGTACAGATTGGAGAGTCGAGACATCTTCTCCTCGCAGGTTTCTGAAGTCTGCTTTACCAACGGCTCCCTCCGACAGGGAGGCAGCATTGGAAACAATTCACAAGCTGTATATCCAGCAGGTGATAATCAAAGTACCCCTCCTACAACAAGGAAAAGGGTATTATTTTTCCACACTATATTGTGGTACTGACGCCAGACGGCTTGGTGAGACATAGTCTAAACTGAAATCTTTGAACACTTACATAAAAGGTTCAAATCGAGATGGAGTCACTCAGAGCAGTGATAGCGAACCGGAAAAAAGGGGACTATATGGTGTCCCTGGACATCAAGGATTACCTCCATGTCCAAATTTGCCCTTCTCAACAAGGGTACCTCTGGTTCGTGGTACAGAACTGTCAATATCAGTTTCAGACGATGCCGTTTGAATTATCCACGGCACCCCGGGCCTTTTACCAAGGTAATGGCCGAAAAGATGTTTCTTCAAAGAAAAAAGGCATCTAAATTATCCCTTACTTGGACGATATCCTGAAAAGGGCAAGTTCCAGAGAACAGTTGGAGGTCGGAAGAGCACTATCTAAAGTAGTTCTACGACAGCACGACTGGATTCTAAATATTCCAAGAATCGCAGCTGTTTTCCGACGATACGTCTGCTGTTCCTAGGAATGATTCTGGGCATAGTCCAGAAAAAGGTGTTCCTCCGGGAGGAAAAAGCCAAGGAGTTATTCGACCTAGTCAGAAACCTCCTAAAACCAGGCCAAGTATCAGTGCATCAATGCACAGGAGTCCTGGGAAAAATGGTGGCTTCTTACGAAGCGATTCCACTCGGCAGATCTCAGGGGATTTGCTGGACGAATGGTCCGGATCGCATTTTCAGATGCATCAGCGGATAATCCTGTCTCCAAGGACAAGGGTGTCTCTTCTGTGGGGGCTGCAGAGTGCTCATCTTTTAGAGGGCAGCACACTCAGCATTCAGGACTGTGTTCTGGGGACCACGGATACCAGCCTGAGAGGCTGGGGAGTAGTCACACAGGGAAAAAATTTCCAAGGAAGTGTGGTCAAGTCTGGAGACTTCTCTCCACATGAATATACTGGAGCTAAGGGCAATTTACAATGCTCTGAGCCTAGGAAGACTCCTGCTTCAAAGTCAACCGGTGCTGATCCAGTAGGACATCATCATGGCGGTCGCCCACGTTATCAGACGGGGCGACACAAGAAGCAGGAGGGCAATGACAGATTCTTCGCTGGGCGGAAAATCATGTGATAACACTGTCAGCAGTGTTCATTCCGGGAGTGGGCAACTGGGAAGATTTCCTCAGCATAAATGAATTCCACCCGGAAAAGTGGAAACTTAATCTGGAAGTTTCCACATGATTGTAAACCGTTGGGAAAGACCAAAGGTGGTTATGATGGCGTCCCACCTGAAGCGCAAGGTCAAGAGACACTCAGGCAATAGCTGGGACGCTCTGGTAACACCGTCGGTGTACCAGTCGGTGTATGTGTTCCATCCTCTGCTTTTCATACCCAATGTATTGAAAATGATAGGAAGGAGAGGAGTAAGAACTATACTCGTGGCTCCGGTTTGGCCAAGAAGGACTTGGTTCCCGGAACTTCAAGAGATACTAAGAAGGGTCTTGATTCGGCAAGAACCGTGTCTGTTCCGGGACTTACCGCAACTGCGTTGACGCCAAGGCGGGTGAACGCCGGATCCTAAGGGAAAGAGGCATTCCGGAAGAGGTCATCTCTACCATGGTCAGAGTCAGGAAGGAGGTGACCGCACAACATTATCACCACTTAGGTGAAAATATGTGCCAGGGTGTGAGTCCAGGAAGGCTCCACGGAAGAATTTCAACTAGGTTAATTTCTACATTTCCTGCAAACAGGAGTGTCTATGGGTCTCAAATTGGGTCCATTAAGGTTCAAATTTTGGCCTGTTGATTTTCTTCCAGAAAGAAATTGGCTTCAGTTCCTGAAGTCCAGAAGTTGTTAAGGGAGTACTGCATATACAGCCCCTTTGATGTCTCCAGTGGCACTGGGCGATCTCAACGTAGTTTTGGGATTCCTAAAAAATCACATTGGTTTAAACAACTCAAATCTGTGGATTTGATATATCTCACATGGAAAATGACCATGCTGTTGGTCCTGGCCTCGGCCAGGCGAGTGTCAGAATTGGCGGCTTTATCTCACAAAGCCATATCTGATTGTCCATTCGGACAGAGCAAAGCTGCGGACTCGTCCCCAGTTTCTCCTTAAGGTGGTGTCAGCGTTTCACCTGAACCAGCTTATTGTGGTACCTGCGGCTACTAGGGACTTGGAGGACTCCAAGTTGCTGGATGTTATCAGGGCCCTGAAAATATAGTTTCCAGGTTGGCTGGAGTCAGGAAATCTGACTTGCTGTTTATCCTGTATGCACCCAACAATGCTGGGTGCTTCTGCTTCTAAGCAGTCGATTGCTCGTGGGATTGGTAGCACAATTCAACTTGCACATTCTGTGGCAGGCCTGCCACAGTCTAAATCTGTTAAGGCCCATTCCACAAGGAAGGTGGGCTCATCTTGGGCGGCTGCCCGAGGGGTCTCGGCATTACAACTTTGCCGAGCAGCTACGTGGTCGGGGGAGAACACGTTTGTAAAATTCTACAAATTTGATACCCTGGCAAAAGAGGACCTGGAGTTCTCTCATTCGGTGCTGCAGAGTCATCCGCACTCTCCCGCCCGTTTGGGAGCTTTGGTATAATCCCCATGGTCCTTTCAGGAACCCCAGCATCCACAAGGACGATAGAGAAAATAAGAATTTACTTACCGATAATTCTATTTCTCGGAGTCCGTAGTGGATGCTGGGCGCCCATCCCAAGTGCGGATTATCTGCAATACTTGTACATAGTTATTGCTAACTAAATCGGGTTATTGTTGTTGTGAGCCATCTTTTCAGAGGCTCCGCTGTTATCATACTGTTAACTGGGTTCAGATCACAGGTTGTACAGTGTGATTGGTGTGGCTGGTATGAGTCTTACCCGGGATTCAAAATTCCTCCCTTATTGTGTACGCTCGTCCGGGCACAGTACCTAACTGGAGTCTGGAGGAGGGTCATAGGGGGAGGAGCCAGTGCACACCACCTGATCGGAAAGCTTTACTTTTTGTGCCCTGTCTCCTGCGGAGCCGCTATTCCCCATGGTCCTTTCAGGAACCCCAGCATCCACTACGGACTCCGAGAAATAGAATTATCGGTAAGTAAATTCTTATTATTAAACTCACCCCTATAATTTATTGTTCCTAAATTTCTGTAGAAACCACAAATGAAGCATAGCCATCTGGTACTAATTTTTACTTTCCTCCATTGAAGATCAGAAACTAGCAATAAAAATCACGTGGAAAATGGACTTGCAGGTCACAGTATTAGACAATGAGTAGGAAACTGTATGTCGCAAATATGACAAGTGTGAAATTGCGTAATAAGGGTGAGTGTTGCTGTGTTCACTTATATATTAGTGGGGATTGGGTAGGAGATGCTATGTTCTGAAAGACAACCTTTCTGAGCTGTGAATCAATCAGCCCTGATTGAACTATATGGAAATGTTGGTTATCAACAATCCAAAGTATATGCCTAATAAAATTCATATTATCTCTAAGGTCCGCCAATTTCGGTCGGTGTTATGTGAAGAAGTTGGAGATCTGATAAACATCTTTTGAAATTGCCTATCCGTTAGCAACTTAAATGGCTGCTATTTATTTTCAAAAATGTCCCCTAAATTGTTGATTGTTTTTTTTATCAAATTATGTAAATAGCTATTTAAACATGATTCAGTATAATGTTACTAACCGATATGTCGATTTGTTAATACTGTTAGAGAGAATCAGGTTTAAATAGGTACCATTTCTATGATTTGATAATAAAAAAAAGGATAATATGGGGGATATTTTTGAAAAACAAATCACTTCATATGGTTAAAAGAAGTATTTACAGTGTGTGTGTGTGTGTGTTAACACAGTAAAGCAGCAAAGTTTAACTGAATGTAAAGCAGGGTACACACTACACAATGTGTGTACCCAGTTACATTGCGGGTTACATTACCCTGCGGGGGAGGGGGGAGGTGGCATCAGCAAGTACATACATACTTGCTGGTGCCGACAACGACGGAGCAATGGCAAGGGCAGCATGGCCCTCAATAGTGATGTCTTCCATCAGCCCTGCATGCAGAGCAATACGGAGGATGTTGCTAACGATGCGTGGGAGTGTGCATCATCAGCAACATAGTGCGTTCACACTTGATGATTTGAACGATGTGTCGTCCGATCCGTCGGAATCTGGCAGATCGTTCACAATATCACTTAGTGTGTACCCAGGATAACGCTCTTTAGATACACTTCTCACAGGATTTCACACACAGTCCTGTAAGAAGAGAAACCAGCAGAGGGGGTGCGCTTTCCCAGGGATCACCCATCACTGTCTGTGGAAGAGGAAGCACTTGTGGGGGCATGGCTGCAGTGAGTCCATGATGTAGGAAGATTCACTTCCAACAGCCAGGGTAAGCAATCCTGGATTGCCAGATGTCCATGTGACTGTAAAGCTTTGGACTGAGGTCTTTGACTTGGTCATCTGAATGACAGAAGCAGTTCTGACTCCTACTCCAGAAGTATCTCTTCTTCATCATTTTCCTAAACCTTCCAAGCCTATCAAACATATGTTGTAGGCCACATCTACCCTCCAGGTTTTTAACCAAAATACAGAAATTTTACAAGATGACAACCATTAGCGTCAACTATTGTACCTCAGCATCCTTACAGTTAACAAAATGGTATCAAGGATATGTCTACCTTACCAAACAAATAGCCCTATCTTAATACCCAATACATCAAATAATAGTCATTAGTTTGGTTCCAAAAGTCACTACAGTTTGTTTGATGTGTCTTAATTGCTGTAAATAATATACCAATATCCCATCCTATTATCCTTCTCTCATTATCCTAATTGTATCCTCCTCACCCTTTTTCAGTTTTTATCCCTCTGTATTTGAAAAGATTAATAAAACTCTTTTGATTTAAAAGAAAAACCCGCAGTTATGTTTCACAATGACATCTCACAATATGTGTTACCACATCGCAGGGGTTGGGAATCCCACAGGCATTATGTGAGTAACATTTATACCAATTAATGATGCATACTGTATGTCTTAAGAAAGTTATTCACTAATAAATTAGTTAAAATCTGCACAAATAACTGGCTTTATATTGTATTTATCCAAACTTCTGTATAGTAAAAATAAACCTATGCCCCCATAAGCTATAAGGGCAGTGATTGACGAGCTCCTTAGAATTCGGCTTGATCAAAAGAGGTGATTGCTGCAATTGAACAGGTAGAGGGATCAGCAGTCACTATTCAGTTTCGTGATACTCTGACATAACATATCAGTTTTCTGGTCCTTCCAAAGCTGGTTTCCTTTATGTTACTGTAACTAGCTATACATGACAATTACGTTTTAGTGCTCAGACTTTTCTTTTCATTGACTGCCCTTTTTATAAACTGTACTAATAATCGGTCTGGAGTGATCTTTCAAACAAACCTAATATAAATTTTCAGTTACTCTCTGCTCTGACCGGTAGATAAAACAAGTACTCCAGTGTTTTCCGAATTAGAAGAGCATGCAATCCATCATTAGATAAACCATGCGAGTGCTGTCTGAATGTGTAAGTTTAGAGATTTGATTTCTTTGTAGTTGCCATAAATTACAAATGTGTCCTCCCTTGAGATTTCTGTCTGTGATGTATGTCATTCTGTAATCTATTGGGATAGAAATCACACTAATTATAAGCTACTGTATCTGTTGTCTCATTACAAAATAGTTTTTTCTTCACAATACAAATCCCCATTTCCATCCTTTTTTTCACCACATATCTGATCAGTTGAAGGAGAGCAAAGACTGTGCCTAAAGGGGGGTACACACGGAGCAATGTTTAGCTCATTTCTAAGCAATCTGACTAGATTGCTTAGAACATCGCTCCGTGTGTAGGGGAGCCGGCGATAGCGCATCGCTATCGCCGGTGCTAGATTGGCCTGCCATGCAGGCTCAATCTAGCGGGTCGCTCACTTCAGCGCTGTGTGAAGTGAGCGCCCCCCCGTGTCCCCCCCCCCCCCATCCCCCCTCGCTCAGCACATCGCGCTGTGCTGAGCGGGGGGAGAGATGTGTGCTCAGCGGTCTGTGCTAGACAGCTCAGCACACGTCTCTGGGGAAATCTCCCCATCAGTATGGCCCTTAAGTCAGTTCTAAAAAGAGAGAGAGGCTGTAGCTCCACACTCTCCTTTATCTAGAAGATCTTGCTGGGGTGTTACTCCAAATGAAACTGAACATGTCCAATGTAGAATGTAAGCAAAATTCAACATATCAGTCCGTGAGTGTCCGCCTATATATTTGTTTACTATATACGTATGTACAGTATGTGTGTGTATACATAGACAGATAGATATAGAAGGAGGCGCAAGACTAATTCCAAAAAAGGATTTATTTTCTCTGTTAATACATTTGAATTTACCACACTGGCTCCGTAGTATCACTATGTTTTTTGCATTGTTTTATTTTTCAAGTTTTAAAGATTGCTGCGAGGACTGGATTCTGAAAATGAAAGATAAGCACATTTTATATGTTGGTGTTGCTGACAATATTAGGCACTCTGCTCCTTTCAAGTTTTAAGATTCTTGTTTCTGAGGTCCACCACCATATTAATACTTTGGAGGTAGCAGACACCCTGAGATCAGAAGGGAGTCACACTGATTGCTTGCACTTATAGCAATCCTATTTATTGGGGTTATTAAAATACACTGTTTGTGATATATTGTATACTAAGTTGTATTACACGTGGCGCTGGTATCAATCTTTTTCACTAGCTACATACTGTATATAGATTGACATATATTGATATATAGATAGCAATAGAGAGAGACTTGTAGACTGTCAGTACTGCCTCAGCAGTACAAGCACAATGGAAGCCTGGGTGCACTCCCCAACGGCTCCCACTGCAAGGGGGACTGTGCAGCCGAGTTAAGTATGGGAGCAGTGGAGAGGGGCTGGACAGAGCAACAGGGGCAGGAGTCAGGTCAGGATGAAGAGACAAGGAAAACAGCAGAAGAAGGAAGAGTGGACCTGAGCAGTAGTAGAAACTGAGGTTACCCGCAATGTGACTGGTCCTGTATACAAATGTGTGTGTGTGTGTGTGTGTGTGTGTGTGTGTGTGTGATGTATAGAAAGTGGTTGTAATTGCACTACTCAAAGATTGGTGTGGACTAAAAATATTGGGGGTAATTCAGAGTTGATCGCAGCAGCAAATTTGTTAGCAGTTGGGCAAAACCATGTGCACTGCAGCTGTGGCAGATATAACATGCAGAGAGAGTTAGATTTGGGTGAGAGGATCGGGAACCAAACGGTTAAACTTTTGAGCTCACAGGATACCTCGGTTCAGCCTCCCTATAACCCTGCCTCCTGATCCAGGGATTTCAGTTTTTTTGTTGGTGTTGCACGAGCAGGACCACTGTAGGAACCAAGTCTGGATATCTTCCTAAGGTGGTCTCAAAATTCCATCTTAATGAATAAATCGTCCCGGCCTTCCAATTGCCGTATCGCTCTGTGGAAAATGCATCATTGGGCGTAGTTCGTGCACTAAGGATCTACGTGGATCTTACCAGTGCCATCAGCAGAATAGACACTCTCCTTGTCATGTTTGGATTCCACAAGAGAGGCTGGCCTGCCAATAAGCAAACATTGCCTAGATGCCTTCGGATGACTACAGTATCTCGGAAGCCTATTCTCAAGCCGATCTCCCTATCCCGGATAATGTCTCTGCCCGTTCTACCCATTCAGTCGGTCCTTCATTGGCAGCTCACCATGGTGCCTCAGCTGAGCAACTCTGTAAGGCAGCAACAGGGTCATCCATAACTACATTTGTCAGACATTATGCCTTTGATACCTTTACATCTCAGGATGCTGCATTTGGGCGTAGGATTCTCCTGTCAAATCGAGAGCATCCCCTCCCTTAATTGCTGCTTTGGGACACCTCAATGTACATTCTGTGGATCTACTGTGGACCCCGAAGGAGAAAACAAAGAGTTATGGTAGACTTACCATGGTTAACTCTGTTTCTCCGAGGTCCAAAGGATCCATAGGGAGCCCACCCTGATGCACCTGATTTGAGAATCTCTATACTTACTAATTCCTTCTTACTGGTATGGAAGAGTGTGTGTGTTTCTTGCCTGAACAGGTTTTCCTTCTCTCTTTAATCCTGCTCCTGCCTTGGGCTTTGTGGGAAAACTGAATTGTCTGGGCCAGGAGGCAAGGTTATAGGGACGCTGAACTGAGGCATCCTGCTCGATCCTTTCATGCAACCTACAACCCAATGTATATCCTGTGGACCTCTGAGAAACAGAGTTAACCACGTCTACCATAACTCGTTTTTTGGGGGAGTAAACTACAACCAGCTAGCAAGGTGTTGTTACAACCAGCTAGCAAGCTATTTAAAAAAAATTGTTCTGCCTTTTCACAGATATTGTTTTTCTTTTTTTGGGATTAGTATACTTAGCTGGTATTCTCCTATCATTAAATCTTACACTGACATGAGCTGTAGTTTCCCTGCTCCTCCTATGCTATATCATACTTACCGACTTTCTGGCTGCCCTATGTAGAAGGGTGCATCCATTTCAATATAATAGGAGGCATGGCCTCAAAATGGGTGGATGGTGTAGAGTGTGCATGAATGATCCAGTCATTGTAGCCCCTCCCCCCGCTATTCAGTGCACAGATTTCCGGCATTGAATAGTGGGAGGGTGGGGTTGCGATGACACGATTCTGCTAAATTGCATCATCTGTCTCCCCGGACCTCCCACTTTCAAGGACGACTGTGGGAGTTCCGGGTGGTGACGCTGGCTCCAGGAGACTTGCCTACCCTGGATCGGCCGGGAGATCCCGTCCCCATGAAAGGGGCAGGTAAGTATGTGCTATGCATATTTATGACAGTTGGATTAAATGGAATGCAAACTATTTGTAGATACTCTAGACACCAGTACAGACAATGAGCAATGTGAGCTCAGATAGCTTCTCATGATAGCAATATTGATCTGTTCTCATTGGAAATAAATATATTCATAATCTTAGTACGCTTTTACTACTGTTGTACAAGTAGAATTTCTTAATTTGTTCCTTTTTTTTTTTCATTTTTGCACAGATCTCATGCTCCTAAATACATACAGTACATGACACATCCCACTTCAAACCAGCCTATACATAGCCACACGAGTTTATTGACCTGGACATTCTATAAATAATTATAAGGCATGCATACAAACTAATTTTTGCAAAGGCCATTTTTAGACCTTGTGATAGATTCTGGGGCTTGGATGTGGTGGGCACTGACATCTTTAGATGACATTGCCCTATAGAATCCTCTGCACTTCTATCGCATTTCCCTTCTGAGAGGAATCCAGTCCCCACACAGCCCACAGCCCACGGCATGCGCGACAGCCCATGTATGCCCAGATAGGACTCTAGGTGATAAACCTGAAAGTCCTATCATCGCAAAGGACGGCTTTTACCACAAGAGGTGTCCTTTGGGGATTTTCTTCAAGCATACAGTATTAATAAACACGGTTATACTTGTGAAGAGTGGCGGGATGTATGACGAGCAAAATGCGATGCTTGATGCATCCAAACCCCAATGAGAAGTTGAGAATAATGTACCTTGACAGTAGTTTAAAACCAGATTTATTTGCCCTCTGAGGATGCCACTGTATAAAAATAAGACTTTCACACATCCATCAGCAATGTGTTAACATTAACTGAACAAGTGGCTTTAAATGTTATATTTTCACAGTGGTGTAAGAGAACAGTTGACGGCATATTTAGATTGCAGTATTCCTGACATTTGCCATTTTAGAACAGGTGTGTTCTCTCAGGAAACTGTGTACTGGGGTCAACAGGATTAACTGCACTTTCCATATGCTAATCCCCTTGCCCTGATAGGACAGACACCCTTTTATGTGAGAGCTTTGAGCTGTCAAATTGTCGTTTTATTTCTGTTATAGAACTAATAAGGACACATATAGTATATATTAAAAAAAACTTGTTTTTTTTTCCTTTGGTATCTAAAATTATTAATCTGTATTTCTGTTATTAATGATATATGTTAGTGAAATTACTACTGGTAATTACACTTTATAAACAGGGAATGTTAATTTCAATAATTGCAACATTTGTTAAGATGACCAACTATGTCAAAGTCTTCCCCATCTGGTCAGTCCCTACGCTGTCACATAGCAACTGCTATCACATTAGAGTTAAATATAAGACATGCTTCCTGGTATGAAGCTGACCTGCACACAGGTTTTTAAAGGTAAGACTGCCACTAAGCATATCTGCTATAAAACACCTAGGAAAGCTCTTGTCGGATAAAATGAGCTAACACTGGGGTGCATGAGAAGTTATCACAAAAAGATTCACTGAAAAATAAATCAAACAAATATTTATATTTATATATATATATATATATATATATATATATATATATATATAATACCTTTTCGACTAGACTAATTATGACAGTTGTGTAATACATACAGTGTATATATATATGTGTGTGTGTATATATATATATATATATATATATATATATATATATATATAGTTTTAGCATTATTTATTCTTAGTAGAGCAAGGTGTCGTTATGTAATAATGTCATTAAGTCCTAGCCTTTTCTCCGGCAGGATGTGGATTCATGTGGTCTGATCCATAAATTTTAGAAGATAAAGAAACCTTTATGGGCATTTACCAAACAGGCTTGCAAGTAAGCTTTATGTAGGTGTATATGTATACCGGTGGTGCACGTGGTGTCTTTCCCAGGGGAGCAACAATTGTTGGAAAAAAAAACTCTTGAAAAAGGGCCTACGAATCATTTCTTGCTGTATACACTGAGCGGCTATTTACTCTTGGTCTTGCTTTGATCCAAAAATACTGCACCATATTGCTTCTATTGTTGTTTTTATTTTTGCATATATCTGGAGTGATATGGGAACCTGGAAATTGCGGACTTGAACACACCTAAAACAACAGTGTGTTAAGTATATCTGTGTTGTTCGTGTCTAAGCGCAAATACATATGGTATTCTTTTAATTGTTGTTTGTACATATGAGATTGGTGACTCATTTTTATCTAATGTAATGCGGCTGGAATTGTGGCTTGCGCTATAAGATATTGTCAACCCTTTTTTTCCAAGAAAGTAAAGTTTCTTTCCACATACAATTTCAAACATAAAGTTCCGGCTTTTCGGCACTTTCGGTCTAAAGGAAAAACTAAAGGTAAAAGTGATAGGCAGTCCCAATACAACAAGTCTGGTAAGACTAAAAAGCATTGGGCTACCAGAGGACCGTTTGGTAAGACAGATAAGTCATCAGCCTGATGGTGCGGGACTCAACTGGGAGATCCCAGGGTGGGGGGCCGACTTCTTCAGTTTGCACAGATCTGGCAGCAGTCTACAACAGATGCCTGGGTGCAGGAAGCTGTGTTTCAAGGTTATGATTTTGCCTTCATGAAGCACCCTCCTCGAAGGTTTTTTTTGTACCAGCCCATCTCAGGTAGAGACGAAGGCCAGGGCTTTACAAGAGGCAGTTCAGAAATTGCTTCAGTCAGAAGTAGTCATTCCAGTTCCTTATGCACAACGAGGACAGGGGTTTTACTCCAACCTGGTTTTAGTTTAGAAGCCAAATAGGTCATTTTGGCTCATTCGCAATCTCAAAGTGCTGAACAAATACATTTGGGTACCTCGGTTTCACATGGAGACTTTGCGTACCATCATTTTGGCCATGGAGCCAGGGGATTAAATGGTATCCCTGGATATACAGGATGCTTACCTACATGTTCGCTATCCTCAAACAGCATTTTCATTTCCAGGCCCTACCTTTTGGGTTAGCCACAGCCCCCAGAGTATTTACTAAGATTATGATGGCAATGGCATCTTCTCTCCGCCAGCAGGGGATAAGAATTTTTCCATACCTCGACAATCTCTTAATCCTGGCACAGTTGCAGGAATTGCTCCTATGTCATCTGCAACAGACAACGTGTCTGCAGAAGCACAGGTGGCTCATAAATTGGGCAAAATCGTCTCTGGTTCCGTCACAGCGGATAACTCACTTGGGGGCTATACTAGATTCAAGTCTTCAGAGAGTAATTTTACCTCTGAACAAGATATCCAAGGTTCACTCAAGGATTCAGGACTTGCTACACAGTCAAAAGGTATCCATTCACGCAGCAATGCTTGTGATGGGTTTGATGATGTCAACATTCGACATGGTGGAATATGCACAATTCCACTTGAGGCCTCTGCAGCGTCTGATTCTTGCCAAATGGAATGGGTAGCATCAGACGATAAATACACAGACTATGGTTCTTACGATAGAGGTAAGAAGGTCATTAGCCTGGTGGCTACAGACATCCCATCTAGACAAGGGCAGACCCTTTTGGATATCAGATTGGGAAATTCTGATGACAGATGCCAGTCTCCCGGGCTGGGGAGCATTGTCAGGAAGGTTGTATTTTTAGGGGCAATGGACCAAGGAAGAAGGTTGCCTGCTAATAAATATATTGGAACTTCGGGACATATACATGGCACTGATTCAGGCATAGGACATTCTTCGGGGAAAACCAATCCAGATCCGCTCGGACAATGCGACGGCAGTAGCGTACCTCAACCATCAGGGAGGAACTCGCAGCCGAAAAGTGATGAAGGAGTTAAGTCACATACTAAAGTGGGCAAAACTTCATCATCCAGCCTTGTCTGCAGTGTTCGTTCCGGGAGTCCTAAACTGGGAAGCGGACTTTCTCAGCTCTAGTAGACAAGTGGGGGTTGCCAGAGATAGATCTCATGGCATTCTGTCTGAACAACAAATTTCTCGCATACGGGTCAAGAACAAAGGCTCCCAGAGCGATCTTTGTGGATGCCCTGTCGGTGAGATGGGACTTTCATCTGGCTTATGTGTTTCCTCCAATCACCCTATTATGTTTCCAGAAGAAAATTGCCAACTTACAGGATGTGCATACTTTTTTTCAGGGAATGCTGTGCATTCAACCTCCTTTTGTTCCTCCTACAGTACCCTGGGACCTCAGTCTAGTCCTGAAAGCCTTTCAAGCTTCCCCATTTGAACCACTTGATAAAGTGGATCTTAAATGGTTGACCGCTAAAGTTCTCTTTCTTCTGGCTATGGCGTCAGCTAGAAGAGTTTCAGATTTAGGGGCATTATCATGTCGTTCTCCATTTCTGATTTTTTTTTATCCAGATAAAGCAGTTCTCAGAACTAGATCTGGGTATCTTCCGAAGATGGTGTCTAAATTCCACCTTAATGAAGAAATTGTAGTCCCGGCTTTCCAGGTACCGGGCCTTTCTGCGGGAGAAGAATCTCTGGACGTGGTCCATGCATTAAGGATCTACGTGGATCGCACCAGTGCCATCAGAAAGACAGATTCTCTTTTCATTATCTACGGATTTCACAAGAGAGGATGGCCTGCTGATAAGCAGACACTGGCAACATGGCTTCGGATGACTGTTTCAGAAGCATATTCTCAAGCTGATCTCCCTGTTCTGGCTAATGTTTCTGCTCACTCTACTCGTAAGGTAGGTCCATCACGGGCAGCACAACGTGGTGCTTCAGCAGAACAGATATGTAAGGCAGCCACATGGTCTTTCATTAACACATTCATTAGACATTATGCCATGGATAGCTTTGCCTCTCACGACGCTGAATTCGGGCGAAGGATTCTCCTGTCCAATCAGGAGCGTCCCCACCACTAAATTGCTTTGGGAAATCCCATTGTTATCCTGTGGATGACCTGTGGACCCTGCCAGAGAAATATACGTTATGGTAAGAACTTACCATTGATACCGGTATTTCTCCTAAATCCACAGGGATCCCACCCTGACGCACCTGATTTGAGTATCCTTTTACTCACTAACCTCTTCCTTCTTGTACGGAAGGGTGTGCATGTGTGTTCTTATTACCTGATTAGGGCTATCTATGATGCTCCTGCCTTGAGCTTTGGAATACTACTGATTTGCCTGTGCCAGGAGCCTGGGATATATGGACGGGCCCGTTGCATGCTGGGATGCCGGAAACGCTTTGACCGATTCGTGCAAATCCGCTGTCGCTTCATCATATCCCATTGTTATCCTGTGGACTTAGAAATACCGTTATCAATGGTAAGTTCTTACCATAATGTATATTTCAACATAGGGCTGAATTAACCTTGGGAATCAGGTTTAGAAGAATAAATGTAGGCCGATCCCCGAATACAAACTCACTGAAGCACTAAGGCTTTGGCTAGCACACACGCCCTGTGAGTATTACGGTTATGTTTAGATAAGTGTAATTTCATTATGTTTTTTTTCTAGCACATTATTGGTCCCGGCAAACATTTGCATTCAAAACTGCTTATAGAAAGACTGGCGTTTTGAACGTGGTTTCCTGGAAAAAGCCTAGGGCTCCATCATGAGTTACTGCTGTCTAATGGGATGGGTCACTTTTTTTTCCTGGCTAATTCAGCCCTGTACTGAGCAAGCTGGAGCAGTTACAAATTATAACAAAGGGACCCCACAATTCTGGTTCTCCTGTTCAGTATCACCATCCAGCAATTTATAGCCTGGTGCTGGTAGCTGCTTCTGTTTGGGGTACCACATGCTGCTCATTCCTTGCAGTTGTAAAGCTGTCTTTTGGGGATGAGTAAGTGAAAAGGGGGCTGTGTATATGGATTAGAGAGGAGGGTTTCTATCCGTCCCTGGTCTCTATGTATATTCGGGTGGGTGAGTGAGGATGGTGGCTGTGTATTGGGACATTGATTGAAAAGGGGGTGGGCAGTGTATCAGTACATTTATTTCCCCGGGCAATTCCAGGGCACCACAGCCAGGAACCAAGGGAAAGAGGGAGAGAGAATGAAAATTAATGTTATATATATATATATATATATATATATATATATATAAAATTAGATATTGTAACCCCTAAACTCTTACATTATTAACTTCACTTTATTCATTGTTAAAACTTTTAAGTGCTTTCATAGAACTTGCCTAACTTGCCTTTAGAAGTGCTTTTTCCCTCCACTTTCCTTCCCCTTTGAGCAGTGGGCTTCTATGTCAGCAGAAACTGACTTAAGTAGTCTCTATGCTGCAGAGGCATTCCACAACAAATGTACCTGTGGCTTCATGACTGCAAATCATGGCAACAAAATCATAGGTGGTTTCAAGTCGTAAAACCAGTATGCTCTCTAATAGAAAATATGCATCGTTTTCACACTGAAATCATGTGGCTTCCTAATTGCCCCAAAACATCATCTTCTACTAATGAAACTACTCATTGCTGTCTCGCGAGACGCTGAATCTGAGCAGAACGCAGAGCAGGAATTGTGCTTTAATTAAAATGTTATGTACTGTGGCTATAAGTCGACTGATGCCAGTTGCACAGTTCTGTTGTAGACGGTGTACAATATCTTTGTCTGTAAAACCATTGTTTTTTATAAAATCATGTGCAATTGGTACAGTTTTTGTTTTTGCAAAGTTCTGTGTTAAATCCTAATCACTGTTTAGGATGAGTTTACAAACTAAAATATATGCTACAGTACCAGACACATTCTCTATGACACCTAGAACAACCAAATTATTATACTTATTTTAGTTTAAGGGCTGTACCTATTTAGCCACGGTAATTTATCGCAGCTAATTGACTCATCCGGGACTATCCTATTATCCCCGAAGCTCGCACTTTTTGGGATTTTACAAATCTCTGATCACTGCCACAAAAACACACAGGTCTGCAGCTTTCTTGCAGATCCTATGTGTTTCTGTGCAAAAATGGGTAATTGATCGCACACAAAAAAACAGGCTATAATTGGATATCCCGATAATGGCCATCGGACACTGATTCAACCGTTGGCTGTTCAATCGTAGGCGTTTTCAACAGGTTTTTGCTTTGTTTTAGCCATTCCTTTTAGATTTTATTTTTTTGTTGAATCGGCTTGGGAGAAAACGGACCAAAAAACTGTCAAGACGCCCGTGAATTCGACAAAACACGTGGATCGGCGGCAAATTAGCTGATCCATGTGGTTTTCGCCCCCCAGACGGAATTTTCACCAAGTCGAAAAATCAGGCCTGGCTTTGAATAGGTTGAATCTGAGTTCGACCTTCAAACTAGCGAAAAGTGCAGTGTTTCCAACACGTCATAAAAATGGCACAAATTGAATTAAGGAGGAATCCAATTAGCCTAATTAACCGCAATGGCCAATTCAGATGGCAGCAGGGTTTACCCAGAGGTACACTTTTCCTTGCAGCTTCTGGAGCTACAAGGAAAAGTCTTCAAGAAAAGGCAGCCTGATGGGGTTTAAATCCCAGGGAAACACATTGATTCCACATTTTACTCTGAATCAGTGGGTTGTGTTCATTAACCCCTGGTTTACCGGAATCTGTGGGTTGTGTTTGTCAACCCTTGGTCTAGGCTGTTTTTTTAAATAGCTTCACGTAAAAAAAAAAAACATGCTGAAAAATATTTCAGATGGACACAATTACACTTTCAATAATTTGGAGAAGGTAAATTTCTTAGCAGTAATCATTGCTGCAGTGTTCAGCCAAGTCTGTAATGTTTTAATCAATAATTCACTTTATTAAAAAAAAAAAAAGCACGCATACACAGACAAAATAAGGTCAGCCTTTTTTATTCGATTGCTTACTCCATTTATTGTGAGAGGAGTGATGGAGAAAAAAGGGCGAATTGATGTGTGTGGGTTTGCATTTTATTTAAAGCAATTCTTTTTTTTCTGGAAAGAAAAACTGCAGTAAGCTGACTTAGACCTTTTTCTTTTTCTTATTTTTTTTTAGAAAAATAAATCAACCCTAGGTCTTATTTCATATGAATAGTAGTTATGCCACCTACTGCCTGGAGGCACACTCTGCATTTTGCTGGTGTTGGCATGATATATAGAAAGCAGTGTTAGGTTTACTTAGTAAAGCTCAGTATTAATTACCGAACAGAAAGCCTAGTGCTGTGAACCTAATTGTATGTATGAACATGTTCTTGTTTTCATTTTATTTTTATTAATGTGTGTGGAATTCTGCTTGCATGAAAGCAAGTTAAAGATTGTGAAATTTAACATAAATACAGTAGTTGACCTCAGTATTTACTGTTGGGTAAGAGTTTCCATGGTACCCGCTTCTTTTTGTACTACCAGAGCACAGAGCAGCAATTGGCTAAATAGAGAGTTGCCAGATCTTCCATAGCCTGGACCCCATTGTAATCACACAATTGTATTAGTGCTGAACACAGTAATGATACCTTGAGGCCAAAGCTTTCCCATCATCACTTTAAATGCTAATATGTGCTTGCAGAAACATTGTAATTGGTTTACTGGTTTTGGAGAACCTCCTCTTATTTTTATATTGCAGCTCTTAATATTGTGCTGAGTTAGTTAATCACTGGGACTAGGAGGGGGAGCTAGAAACTTTGGCCAAGCATAGTTACTCATTCTACCCAGCCTGAAAGTGTGTAGTTGTGGCAGCTGATTGTACAAGCTTGTGCATCCTCCACACATGTCACTAACACAGGGAGACTGAGTAATTTACACATGAGCAACTTCTTTTTCCCCACGAGCATATCTCACAGACTAACCATTCTCTGTTTCCAGGCAGCGGGTAGTAGGGCTTGATAGTAACAAGCTGCACAGGACTCAAGATGTTCTCAGTCTGCCATTGTCTTCACCTGTGATACTTAATTCAAAAAAAGTTATTACTTCTATCTACTTTGCCTTTGATAAAATAGGTTCCCAGAAGAAGAGCACAAGGTTGTCATGTTTATAATAAATAATTATACGGAAATTCCACCGGTAACAGAATTACCTTTTTACAGTGATATTCATTGTACAATTGCCACCACAATTTGAACAAGTCATCATAGCCCAGCAGTCCACAATAAACCATAAATAAAATGCTATCAAAGTAGCTCATGTTATCTTGTGTAAGTTGTGTGTGCATACCAAATTTATAAATTCAGTTTTCAGAATTAACTCTAGATTTTCACAATTGTATTACAAGATGGGAATATCCTGGGGATACATCTAAATAAACTTGATTAAAATATGACAATTTGTGTTACCTGGGCACATTTTAAATGAACGGAAGCACCAAGTGGGTAATGAGTATGGAAAACTTTAATATAAAACTGAATTTTGAGGTAATGTTTCAAAATATGAATAAACAAACTTTGTTACCTTAATATTCTATTGTACATTTTCATTTATCCATGTCATGGAGAGAGATTTTTTTATGGCTGTTAAATTGTTTTATTTCTATTATATTAATCCTGATATTGAGATATTAAAGATGTGTCCTCTTACATCTTTGCTCTGTGTGCTACAAGTCACATTACACATACCGCATGAGTGTTGTGTGGCTTGGTACTGCAGTGTGTCTTATTTTGATTTTTTTCCCACGAAAATGTGTCTTAGTCGCAAAGTGCACAAGCAGATCTTGCTGATTAAAATGATATGCAGCTTGCCCATATTCTGTATGTGACTGCAACTATATTTGCATACAAAATGCTATGTCACAGTGTTTACCTGGAAAACACTAATGTGGTATTTTGGATGCAGAAAAGGCCGCAATTACACACACAATATAGGCATGCTGCATATTCTTTTAATCGGCAGTATCTGTTTGTGCATCCTATTGAATTACTTTGCGACTGACGCATTTTTGCAGGAAAAACCTCATCGCCACAGAGTCGCGCCACGGCATGGTGCGACTACAAGGGCTGTTTAGCGTGACTGCAGCAAGGATGAAAGAGAACACATCTGTATGTGATCATTTAATCAAACGTATATGTTTATTGCTTTATATTAAAATGAATGAAAACCGGGCCATAATAATGTTTTCATCCAGTGAACACCGATAGTTAAAAGAAACCTAAAATGAAGTACCAGATCACAAGTCAAAATTATTTTACTCTATTAGCAGAATAAAGCACATCAACTGATTTATAAGGCCAACATCTTGCACCTATGTTGGCTTTTATGTTTTTGGCTCTATATCCATATTTTCATATAATTGCCTTTAATAGTTACGTCATTAACTAAGCTAAAGTCATTGTAGTTATGCTATCAATATCTGCAAAACTTTTGTAAGAGGTCTCTTTAACATGATTTTACCTAGAAGACATGCAGACCCTTTCCCATACAGTAGCCCAAGAACCCTCCTCAGGGGGAATATTCAGTACAGATAGTCCCTAATAAATTGTTTCAAATGTGTGGCCTTGCCTCCCCCAAATTTGTAGGGACCAGTTACAACCTGTAATGGGTACTCCCCTGAGGAGGAGTATTCTTTTCATATGGTGGACCTGTCCTAAAATCAAGATCCCTTTGTCCTTCTTCTTGGCTCTCTTAATATTAGATTTATATAAACTTACTAACAAATTATCCATCTGGGTTATTGAAGTGGCCAAATGCCTGATTGCTTCTCATTAAAAATTCCCAGATGCTCCCTCCCTACTTATAGTTCATAGCAAAATATGGCACTTGGATGCATTGGAGAAAATGAGTGCATACTGTATCTCAATGGTAAATCATGCAAGTCATCCAAAACATGGTGCCTTTTATGTTATTATTACTCTCGATCCCTCCAGGGGTTCCTCTACCAAGGACCGTTAGAACTGATGCCAAGAGACAGATGTTGACGTGAGGTGGGCCTGTGTGCTTTAAATGCCAGGACCTATTTGTAGTCTCAGTCCGGCCCTGGTCTCTACCATATATTAGAAGTCACTCCAATGGGGTCTGTAACCATATAAAAGTACAGAGCTGTAAAGCAAAGTTCATTTGTACAGGACACAAATCTATGAGAGCTCCTGTTTACTGTAATAATATATGGTAGAGTGTTATATACAGTGTGTGTGTGTGTGTGTGTGTGTGTGTATGTGTATATGTATATACAGGTTGAGTCTCCCTTATCCAAAATGCTTGGGACCAGCGGTATTTTGGATATGGGATTTTTCCGTATTTTGGAATAATTGCATACCATAATGAGATATCATGGCGATGGGACCTAAATCTAAGCACAGAATGCATTTATGTTTCATATACACCTTATACACACAGCCTGATAGTAATTTTAGCCAATATTTTTAATAACTTTGTGCATTAAACAAAGTGTGTGTACATTCACACAATTCATTTATGTTTCATATACACCTTATACACACAGCCTGAAGGTCATTTAATACAATATTATTAATAACTTTGTGTATTAAACAAAGTTTGTGTACATTGAGCCATCAAAAAACAAAGGTTTCACTATCTCACTCTCACTCAAAAAAGTCTGTATTTCGGAATATTCCGTATTTCGGAATATTTGGATATGGGATACTCAACCTGTATAATCATAGTTATTTTGTGTCTTGAGTATTTCTATTCTTTTACATCCACTATGTGTAAGTAGACTGACATATTATGTAGGATATAAGTTTCTTTTTTATTATTATTATAATACTAAGAGATGGCTTTACACTTAAAGGGATATTGCAGGATCTTGACTGAATGTTTTAATGATGCGATAGTTTATACGTTACATGGATACCACAAAACAGAAGTAATTTACGGACTGTTTCTGCTTCTGGTCAGTAAAGAACAGCACCTAAATGTTTGCTTCAGTGATTACTTTAATATCTCAATCAGTTAATTGGCTTTAGCACTAAGATAAAGTAATAGACTGGCATTCACAAGAGTATTAAGTCATCTGGAAAATGATACTGTATGAAGAAAAATGAATGGGTTGCGTAAATAATTTTTCTACTTCGCTTAAGTGGAGAAGTAAAGATCTTGTAATTATTGTACACTGATCAGCCATAATATTAAAACCACTGACAGGTGAAGTGGATAACATTGATTATCTTGTTACAGTGGCACCTGCCAAGGGGTGGGATATATTGGGCAACAAGTTAACACTCAGTTCTTGAAATTGATATGTTGAAAGCAGTAATAATGGGCAAGTGAGCGACTTTGACAAGGGCAACTTTGACAACTGGGTCACAGAATCTCCAAAATGGCAGGTCTTGTGTGGTATTCCCAGTATGCTATTGTTAGTACAGATGTGCCCTTATATACTATTGTTGCAGTCATGCCAAACAGCCCCTCTTTACGCGCCAGGTCCTGTGAGAATCGCTAGCATCAGGTGTCTCTTTTTTGCTGAAAATGCGTCTTAGTCGCAGTATGAAGCAACTAGGTTGCACCAGGTGGCTGTCCGGATTACTTTGATATGCACCATTTGTACAGTATATCTGTGTGTTCTAAACGAGTGTTGCATATCAACAGTCTTAAGCAGGTGGTTGTAATGTACGACTGATCTGAAGGGTGTATATTTAATTATTTTTGCAAGTCCTACTTGTAATACATGCATTTCCCTGTTCAACTACTGTATTTTTGGGTTCCTGTTTAACCTTCATTGATTCCGCTAGTATTAAAACACAAATACAGTAGTTTGTGAGTGGCTTGGTGATGGAGGAACATTGTGACTTGTGGGTTTAGTGACAATCATATTGCTAATACTGCTCTATATGCCCCAATCCGTCCTCCATCTCCTTCATATGGTGTAGCCTTCTACAGCACCCCAGGTCCAGGACTCTTGGCCCACACATGCGCGAGCTTACTCATAAAAGCTAACAATGTGATTTGTAATATACGACATGCATTGCATTTTTGTATTTGTTCACTGGTAAATGCACAATATCATCTAATGAGATTATTTGTGATGTTTAGTTATGTAAAACATTAAAATCCCCTTTAAGTTAAACCTGTTTTCTACAGTTTCTGCCTTTTAACCACTCAACTGTCATGGTCAGATCACATGTGACCGCGCTGCCCAATTGTGTCCCCCAGTTCTTGAAGAGGAAATCCGTTCTGCAGATGTGCATAATATAATAAATGTTTTCCAAAAATACTTTTTAAATTATATTAAATTTAAAAAAGTAAAAAACAAACGATGAACAGTTTTGAAGGGAAAAATAGTCGGTTAAATAAGTATACAGATAGAAAGTATGTTTAACAAGTTTTGCAAATGACTTTATTGCAGTCTCGTGGATAGAGTTATGTTCATTTTCTGCTTGATAAAAAAAAAGGGATGATCATGCAATTTTTGAATGTCATCTATAATTTTGCAACAAAAGTGTTGATTAAAATCTATTTATCTTGTTGCTTTTAAAATTGAAGTAATCAAATTTTAATCACATTGATTCAGTTTAATAAATACATTAGTCAGTCAGTAATTAAATTTTGACTTACAAATAACTTCATCATCTGGGTATTTTTTATTTAGTTTTTTATTTAAGTAACGGAATATGGCACTGGTAAGGCAGTATAATAAAAGCATAGAGAGCTCATAATGGATGAGATGATTGTTTTGAAAGAATATATTCAGTATGTTAACACCATAATGTTAATATTGGCTAAATGTCAACAGTTAACATGTTGATATTCATAATGTAGACACTGACATAGGGGCCGATTCAATTGTTATTGCTGCAGCCACCAGTAGAGGGCGCCCAGCGGCAGCAATTCAGTTGTTCTGTCTTTTGGGCTCCCAGCGGCCGCGGGGTACATATTTTTCTCACAATTGTGTTGACTGGTCTCTTTGGGCATCCAGCAGGGAGTTAAGATGGGTTTAGCCATTTAAGACTACTAAACCCCTGTCTGTTTGAATGCGCAATGTGCATGGGCGCCCAAACACAATTGAATTATGACAATTGTTTGAGCATTTAAAAAGTCCCGTTTAGACTGGCTTTTTAGACGCCCAAAACAACTGAATGTCTCCTAGAATGTTGACATGTTCAACACATGAAATTAGTGTTAAGATTAGGCTAAAATAGGAATGTCATCGTTCATAATGTTGACCTTCTGAACAGCTTGACATTATGGCATTGCCGACATTGTGAATGTTTACATTTAGGCCCGTGGACATTATGGTGCTGACCTATTGACCTATTTCATGCCACGATCATTTTAAAGTAGCATACTGTATACTGTGCAAATCCAAATCAAAGTACAGTATAGTGTTGTATTTATAGCAATGTACTCGATGCAAAGCGTTGCAGGATACTTGCCGGAGATGTTGCTGACTGGTGATGGTCATGGGATATCACGGTAGCTACTTGCCATTAGATCCCATAGTGATCACTCTAGGAGCAGGGGAGTGATCAGTGAGGAGGGCATTTTTACATTTTGGAGGACAAAATTAGAGACGTGATGTATCGCTACAGCAACCAGGCTGATTGTACCATGTAAATGATTGTCACTTTAAAAAAACTGAAAAAACTCTAACAAGATAACTTATTCCTGATTCTCACACCCTATTACATTCTCCCCGGTGTACGATAGTTTCAATACAAGTATCGCTATAGAACAGGCCTGGGCCAACCTGTAGCTCTCCAGCTGTTGTAAAACTACAACTGGAGAGCAACAGTTTTGCCTTGCCACAGTTTTGCTATTAGGGATTGCTAAAACTGTGGCAGGGCAAGCTGGGATGTATATTTTTAGAACATCTGGAGAGCCACAGGTTGGCCAAGCATGCTATAGAATATTTTAATTTGAAGACATTTAGAGGTCTATTTATTAACATTATTGTTACTAAAATAATGTAAAAAAGGGTAAAATATCAACTAAATGTATTAAAGGACATTTGGAGCAGTTTTCATGAAAAACTGCTCCAAACCCTTTAATTCACTTTTTTTTTTTAGTAAGCCGCATCGCATTCCCCATACTTATAATGGGAAATGCAATCTGACCAGATTTACAAAAAAAAATTTAAAAAATACTGCAGTGTGCCCTGTGATCTCGTCAGCTCGTGCTGGCGAGATCACAGGGCAGCACTGCGATAGGTTTGACCGGGCAGCGGCGGTAGCGACAATACCTGCGGGGGCGGCGTATGCACAGCAGACATCGGGGTATTTTTTATGAAAAATACCCAGATGATGCATCGCAGGGACAGAGCTCGACTGCAAGCTCTGTCCCTGCATGCGATAATTGATACATCCCTGCGATGTAATCAGTTATCGCAGTGCGAGTTTGGGCGATATTATCACATGACATTCGCATCCACGTTGCAGATGGTGATAAATAGGCCCCTTAGAGCTCAATAATAACTCTTTATTAGTCTTTTATTCAAAGTGGGCACATTATTTTTTAGTATATGAGAAATCTTTTAAAGACTGTAAATAGTTGCACATCCAAATTCAGCAACCAGCAATGTCAATTTTATAATGGATTAGTAACTGCCAGATCCACAGCCACTAACTAGCACCTCAGCCTGCTCATAACTGCAGTGATTCACCAGCATAAACACATATACACCCCACTAACAATACTTGTGTATCTGTTACACTAATACCGCTTTCAGATCGCAAATGCCGGATCCCACCCGGTAAGAGAAACGTGTCCTCACCGGGTGGGATCCGGCATTTGCTCTGCTTTTGTTGGCTTACTGACCCGGCAATATACCGGGTCGGTTGCCATAGCAGCGGGGGGGGGGGGCGCAGCAGGGCGGGGTTGGAGGCGGCGCTGGGAGATGAGCTAATCTCCTGCGCCGCCTCTTCCTATGTTGTAAATGGGAACAGTGTCGCATCGACGCGGCTCCCATTCACACTGCACCTGACCCGGTATTCAACCCGGGTATAATCCTTCTTTTATACTGGGTTGAATTACCGGGTCAGGCGATACCGGGTTATTTGTGCGATGTGTAAGGGGTATTACTGAGTCAGATTACTGCTGAGGTCTCTCTAAGACTAATACACTGATCGGTTGTGTGACAGTAGATGTACTTTTTATATGAAATACTGATAATTAAACGTATGCAGAGTTTTACGCATGTACTGTATGTAACTGCACCATCCTTAGTCATACGCTTGGTTTCATAAAAATCATCAGTGCATCAGCACTTTCCTTACTACAAGAAGTTCCTCTGAGAACAAACTTATCTTGCGTACGCATAACTTTGCATAGCTCACAACTGTCAATATGTCGTTGACACGCCATCACTTAAACTTTGCCTGTACAGTATGTGCAAGCTCTGTTACCACTCAGTTACGCCCCTTCACTTGCAAGTGGAGGACTGTTCAGCATGCTGTACCATTGCATAGGCCAGGCATGTCCAAACTGCGGCCCTCCAGCTGTTGTTAAACTACATATTCCAGCATGCCCTGACACCGTTTTGCTGTCAGAGAATGCTAAAGGGGGCCGCAGTTTGGACATGCCTGGCATAGGCTCTGCTCCGCAGCAGGTGCAGTGCGTAAACATACAAGAGATCGGTCCTCAAACCTGACTTGTGTTTTCCTCTGTATATGCTATGTATCTGTAGCTATGTATATGTAGACACTCTGCTTTTTGTTGTTTTATCCGGCTGTGGACGCCCAAAATACGTGTATTAATAATGTTCGTATGTTCCTTTTTGTTGCATTTAATAAGCAATTAAGTCACATTTCATTTCTTTATGACACAGGGTTGCAGTTTTCCCTGTCTTTAATTTGTCTTTTCTTTCCATTTCATTGGAAAGTAACTGTTAATCATTTTGACATTCAATTAGTTATCATGTCTGAATAATTAACGTCCTAGCCAGGAAATGTATTGCCAAAATCTGCAGAGATGGAGAAAACTATGTTGGAAGGTTTCTTGTTTCCAAAGTCAAAGTCTTAAAAAAAAAAGTAGTAAAGAAATGATGCACCTGTAGTTATGCCACGTGTCCTTCATCAACCAGCGCTACCCACCGTGATATGGCCCCTTAGCCCTCATAGTGGGACGTCTCTCACTATCTCTGCTGCCCACTTTCCTCCCACCTATAGCTCCCTAACCATGGGCCTAATTCAGACCTGATCGCTAGGATGCGTTTATTGCATCCCTGCAATCAGGTAGTCGCCGCCTACAGGGGAGGAGGAAATTGCTGTGCAGGGGAGCTGCACAAACAGAAGCAATCTGCACAGCCCAGGACTTACTCTTCCAGTGCGATGATCAGGGCCGGAGCTAATGTCAGAAACCCTCCCTTCAAACGCCTGGTCCCTAATGCCTTTCTCTGGACACTCCTTAAAAACAGTCAGTTGCCACCCACAAACGGCCTCTTCCTGTCAGTCACCTTGCGATTGCTTTTTCCGCACATCCCGTCGCTGCCTGCTGATCCCGTCGCTGCGGACTGACACTCCTGCGCATTGCGGTGCAAGCGCAGTTCAGACCTGATCGCAGGCTGTATAAAAACGCAGCCTAGCGATCAGGTTTGAATTAGGCCCCATATTCTCTAGAACAGTGGTTCTCGAACTGTGTGCCGTGGTACCCTGGGCTACCTCAGGACACTTGCAGGGTTTTCTTGGATTGGTGGTCCAAGACCAATTCAAGTTACTGGTGGTAAATGTAATAGGCAAAACCAGTGCTGGTGGCTGTCAATCATAAAATCTTGGCCATCACCACTCAGCTGAACCTAAGGATGACATATAAACACAATTTGCTTAATTTAATAAGTTTTTGTAAATTTCTCATTAAGAAACTTTTTGGCCTAGGGGTGCTGTGAAACAAATTCAGATACTCTAGGGCACCGTATTCAAAAAAGTTTGGCAACCACTGCTTTAGAAAATGGATTGTGGGAATTTGCATGACTCTTTCTGAACTTGATATCAGACTGGGCTCATGTTTTGGCGGCTTCACCTTAGCCAGGTAACTGTTCATTTAATTCAATTTAGAACCTCAAGTCCACCGACAGTATAATAAATGCTAAAATATCTCTCCGAGATGTTACATTGCATCCATCCTTGCATATGTAAATCATGCATTTAACAGAATAATAAATCAGTTTTATCCTTCTAATAGATCACATAAACAGTTTTTTATCAGCACAAATGACTGCACATTTCTGTTAGGCGAATGTGTTTTATAACTCTCCTGATAGCTTGTATCATCACAGATAGTTTTCAAATGGAAAAATAAGAAAAGCGGCTCCTTATCGGAATCTGAGGTCCCTGAGGTATAAGACAGTAGACTGTTTACAGACAGTTTTTTGAAGTATTACTGCTTTTGTGAATTTAATTTACTTCCACTATATGATGTGGTACCTTGTATACGGAGATGTAAAAAAAAGAACAGAAACTTCTTCTGTGTAAAGAATTACAGAAAGTGTTCTAATGAAGGAATACTAACACACCTGGATTAATAGTGATCTTGGAGAAACCTCACTTCTAGCACACAAATTGTTTTTAAGATGATATTAGTTCTAATTATTTTAGTTTTATTTTATATCTACATCATGATGAGATATTTTTCAATTAGATTTTATTCCCATGTTTAAGAGGCTTCAGAGTGCCCGCCTTTTGTACGTGAAGAAAACATATTTTTGACTGTTAGTGCACACCTGTAGAAGGGAATGCGGTCAGGATCCCAACGGTCACAATACCAACTGGGGGAGGGTTAGGGTTAGGTGTAGGATGTGTAGGGTTAATTCCTGAATCCGTTGAGATTCTGTCAGGATGCCGCTGTCTGCATTCTGACCGTCAGGGTCCCCTCTGACGGGATTTCATACCCAACCCCTCTATAGATGTCAAGCTATTATAACATTTATTGTTCCACAAATTAATTCATGTAGTGCACATTGACTCTATGGGAACACATCCAAGTAAAGTGCGTTTCCCAAAGCGTAATGTTGAAGTTTCGTGCAATGCGTTTTCCTGCAACCAGATGGGACCTTAACACGATCGTGCTTCACATTGTCATATGAATGAGCAATACATAGCACATGTGCACTGAGCTTTTGGGGCTTAAATGACTGTGTCTGCATATTCAGGAAATGATTAAGCAGCATTTACAGTTGAGCGAAGATGATGCTCAGTCACAAGTGATCGACTGTTGGCTCCGCACAGCTCACAACTGCTGCACTGTGTTAACAAATAAAATAAAAAATGGCACCCTGTGCTTGTTATAACTATATTAGAGAAAGCGATGGGATCCTCTGCTGGACTGAATGCTTGCCACTGGGTGGTCAATACAGACCTGTTTATGCTATGCAACATGACGCTATGCAAGCAAGGTGTCACAATGCAGATTCCAACAGCCCCTCAATGAAAAGTGCTGGGCACATCCTGAACAAGATGTGCTGTGGGAGACAGGTAATTGAGTAGATTGAGACATTTTGGGACCATACGGTGACAATGTTTGCGACCTTTGTGCCCAATGGGTAAGCTTAAACAAACACTACACTTCATCAAATGGGGGTCAGTGCAGGATACATATCAATCATCTAATATAATGGGAAATGCCTGCAGAAGGCTCTACAACTGTATACTATATCTTACCTGCCATCAGAGCTTAGCAGCCACTGAAAACGTTCTCTGAGGACCACAGCTTTACAATACCCAGCGCTGAAAATGTCTCTCAGCAAATAAACTGAGCGTAGTCATGAGAACATAATGAAACATTTTGTAATTAGACAACTGACAGGCAATTTTAGGTCCTCTTTTGTACTCTTATTTGAATCTAGATTTTCTGATCTGAAATATGTACCGCATGCTGCACATTAAAGGGCTACATTGAGTTATTTACTGACGTGAAAGTGCCTGATATTTTTAACACAATTTGCTGCTAAGCAGAAAGAGAGCGAGGGGAAAAAGCAACGAAAAACAAGTTTTCCACCCACATAGACTACTCAATCAAATGTCATCTAGCTGTGCATGGTGACGTGTCTGCTCATTTTCTTGCCATAGTGTAAAATAATGTTAGGGAAGACAATTTACACAGAAATAACGTGTTTGTAGTTAGTAGCACACCGAGCTACAATTCTTGTAGGTCTGGAAGTATCTGTATTGTGTTTCTATTTATCTCTCAGACAGATCCACTGATGTTAGGAAATGTTAGTCATGGAACTAAAGGCAGTTTGCTTCATTACTCTTATTTAGCAAAATCACATTTGAATATTTCTCCAGCAACAATGGTTATTTACAGAAGTGCAGATATTCAGATGCACAGTGTATTCCTTTTTGTGCATATTCGCCGCACGCTTACCAGGGTGCACAATACTTTCTGGAGCCATAAAATCACTTGTGGGATTGTACAGTAGAAAGAGTAAAACTAGCATTTCACCATTCTGTCTGCTACAATCCCTTCATTCATTTCAACTTTTTCACCTTTACCAGAATTATGGTAAAAAAAAACAAAAAAAACCCCACACTTCTCCCTGTAAATGAAAGCGTATGTGCGCTATAGTTTTATGGTCAATGTGACATTTTTCTGAAACTCTAATACTGTATGTGAGAAATATAAATGTACAGTACAATTCATCCTAAAAATCAAAGCTTGTTTATAGCACATTTATTTCTTTTATACAGTATATAGTGCCACCTTAACATTTTATCTAATAGCAATTACATTTATAACAAATATATTGCTGTGCAAATGTTAGGGGTATAAATAATGAAAATGGCCTGCCAGGAGGAACATGATTGAGAACCACTGTGCTATGGCATTACCAGAAAAATTATTGCAGTCAGTAGAGCAAGGTACAAAGTAAGAAAAAAATATTTACGTACATTAGTGATAGGATACCAGGGTCAATCAGTGAGTAGGGTATATTTTAATTTTGAATGGCAAAAATTTAAACTTGCTATATTACTGCTATAGCGATATATCGCAAATAAAATGTTGCCCTTAAAATATACTCACTGATTGATTAGGTGTGTGTATACAGGTTGAGTATCCCATATCCAAATATTCCGAAATACAGACTTTTTTGAGTGAGCGTGAGATAGAGAAACCTTTGTTTTCTGATGGCTCAATGTACACAAACCTTGTTTAATACACAAAGTTATTAAAAATATTGTATTAAATGATCTTCAGGCTGTGTGTTTAAGGTGTATATGAAAAATAAATGAATTGTGTGAATGTACACACACTTTGTTTATTGCGCAAAGTTATAAAAAATATTGGCTAAAATTATCTTCAGGCTGTGCATTCTGTGCTTAGACTTGGGTTCCATCACCATGATATCTCATTATGGTATGCAAAATACGGAAAAATCCGACATCCAAAATGCTTCTGGTCCCAAGCATTTTGGATAAGGGATACTCAATATATATATATATATATATATATATATATATATATATATATATATATATATAGAGAGAGAGATCATTCCATTCCTAGCTAAGAATGGGGTGATCTCTGTTCTTGATTGTTAATGAGTACGTGAGTGCAGCCTATTGAATCCTCTTTATTGCTATACTATCTTTGGATGGCATGCGTCATGCTGCACCCATATATGTAACGAGTGCAGGGTATCTATTTGTGTATGTGTATATATATTCTACCTTGTTGGCTCCCCGGCTATCACCTGTTTTTGGATAGCCAATAAGAGAAATACAGATAAAGCCGAACTTGCGCTAATTTGGTGTTAAGAACAGAGTAAATACGAACCTGCGCATCTCTAAAATAATATATATTTATACACACACACACACACACACACACACACACACACACAAAAAGGCACCTTCTTCTGCAGTACCTGTGGAAAAGGTACTGCAGAAGAAGATGTGTGTGACCCCATCCCAATAATTGATTAAAATAGACTTACCTGAACCACATAATTCACTCTTCTAGGATAAGAGATAAATTATGTAATATATTATATACACAGTGCAATTTTTGTCGGAAAATAGGTTTAGAAACTGTGGCGGTGATGTGGGTGGAGCTACCAAAGGGGCAGAGCATGAATTGATGCATAAACTTTTTTTTTAAACACATAATGCCCCCAGCTTCAGTGGATGCAAGACGAGCAAGTTGCAGTGACTGAGATTGTGGTACCAGCGGCTATCTGGAGCCTCTGAAATACAGATTTCACACTGTTCATTTTAAACTGTGATAAATGTGAGCTTGGAATTTTAGTAAAATTATACGTACATGTTACATATGTGCCTGTGTCTCAGGAAAAAAACGACATAGCAAAGTATTTAGACAAATGCACATGTATACAGTATCTAGCTTAACTGCATTATTAAGCACCACCCTTCACTGCGCAATGCAGCAATTTGCATGTGTATGGGAGGCGGCAGAGCCAAAATGACACCAGCAAATCACAGCATAAGCTGAAAGGGGGCAGGGCTCAGACTGTGCTCAGTCTGGGGGTTTATAGGTACTCAGAAACCCCCCTGCTTATGCAACAGCAATTCAACATTTAGACTTTATGCTAATGATGTATACTGTATATATGTAAGTGTTTTAGTAACTGCACTATGTGGTACAGCTGATAATGTATGTACTATTAGTGCATCCCTACAATATGACAGTGTTTTTAGTAGTTTTTGATCTACTGAATTTGAAATGAAATTATCGTGTCTGAATCACTTTAAACTTGACAAAAATAAAAAGATTGAAAGCTACATTGATGATAGAAATATCAGAACTTTTTCTGCTACATAGAGGATTCTTATCTTCAAGTTTTGTCTCGTTACTTATGTATTAAAAAAGGGAAAGGATGTGGTTCTCTCATTTGTCAAGTTGAAAAAAAAAGAAGCCTCGGTGAAGTGAGTCAGTTTAAACTGTCTGTTTACCAGTTACAAAAAGAGAAGTATCCGTTTTTGTGTTTAACATTTAAAGTGAACACTATGCACACAGCAATCGCTTTAGTTACAATATATGGTTATCAATTATTAACATCAAGGTACCACTTCCACCAATGAATACATGAGGCAAAAAATGTCGAACGGAATGTCTGAGCGGTGGAGAAATGGTGCACGGAATGTCTGAGCAGTGGAGAAATGGTGCATGGAACGTCCGAGTGGTGTAGAAATGATACACGGAATGTCTGAGCGGTGGAGAAATGTTGCACGGAACCTCTGAGCGTTGGAGAAATGTTGCACGGAACCTCTGAGCGTTGGAGAAATGTTGCACGGAACATCTGAGCGTTGGAGAAATGTTGCACGGAACGTCTGAGCGGTGGAGAAATGTTGCACGAAACGTCTGAGCAGTGGAGAAATGTTGCATGGAACATCTGAGCGGTGGAGAAATGGTGCACGGAATGTCTCAGCGGTGGAGAAATGGTGCACGGAACGTCTGAGCGGTAGAGAAATGTTGCACGGAACGTCTGAGCGGTGGAGAAATGGTGCACGGAACGTCTGAGCGGTGGAGAAATGGTGCACGGAACGTCTGAGCGGTGGAGAAATGGTGCACGGAACGTCTCAGCGGCGGAGAAATGGTGCACGGAACGTCTGAGCGGTGGAGAAATGGTGCACGGAACATCTGAGCGGTGGAGAAATGATACATGGAACGTCTGAGCGGTGGAGAAATGGTGCACGGAACATCTGAGCGGTACAGAAATGGTACACTGGATGTATGAACAGAACAGGAATGGTGCAAAGACTGTTCAGGATTGAGCTGCAAAGGGGAAAGGTTCTGCATAGTATAGTTACAGTATTTTCAAAAGCAAAGTCATAGCTCTCCCACTTCAAGGGCATGCTAAATGACTATAACTTTTGCAGAGTCAACCACAATGCAATCAACACTGGATAATTTCTTTGTGGTTAGATTATTCAGTAGCAGTGATAACTTAGTGGCTGATATGATGCAAGAGCATCTGACGTTCATCAAGTTGGGAATCCTCCGCTCAGCCATGTGTAGAGGTCAGTCAGCAGGTGCCATATGTGTAAAGTAGTGTGCTGTATACTGTACAAATGGGCCTGCGGGAAGGAGAAACCTTGAAGATCACTGGTGCTTTAGTGACTTTTGCTGTAGTGGCTGCAATGCTGCGATCACAGGTGTTAATGTAATGATGAAGTCCAATGATAGAATGCGACATAGCCATTCCTCAAAGGTCCATTATTATTGTTACCACACAACAATACAGAAGCTTTTCTCTTAAATGTAAAATCTTATCAGATGCTGGTGCAGATAACAAGATACATGGATCCCCTATCATACCATTGAACAGAGAGAATGAAATAAGAGCACTTTCACTGCTAGTTTTATTCATAAATCCACCAACAAACTATAATTGAAAAAAAGATGCATTTATTGGATAATACCTTCCGGTTTGTGTCAGATAGTCCATGGCTGTTTGTCACACGCGGTTTTCCAACAAGCTGTTTGTGTTCTGTGCTTCCTCATTAACCTTCCTCTCCTCTGTCTCAGCCTTATATTTATAAAATCATAGCAATTTACAAGATTAGAGCGTTAGTTGGGAACACAATGATGTTAATCAAAGGCAACAGGTTCTTTGGTATCTCCTGCTATCAAATCAAAATAGAAGAATTGAAATAAGTGACAGTACATATATTTACAGACGGAACACAATAGAAACAAGTCACACAGTTTAATACAAGGATGTCCTATTTCTGTGACTCGTGATAGAATATCTGACAGTTGGCATCGATGCTTCAGAAGCAGACAGTTGCCTTGTAGGAACCAGGCATACAATGTAAAAATGTATTTAAATAAAAGTAACCAGCTATAGTTTGTCTGGCTTTGCCATTGCTGGGCATAGCGTGTTAAACACATTTGTCAGCAACTGATACCTTGTCATTGTCCACTTTTTATTATTTAGTCATAAAAGTCCTGTTAGTACTAACATCTCGTGTAATAGAACATGTTGTTTATGATAGCAGCACACTAAAGTGTAGAACTGCAAAGTAAGAAAGCAGAACTGGGAATACTAAGCGGTCAGTGGAAATAGCACTTCCTCTCTTTATTCACTGCGCTCTTAGAACTATGACATTTATTAATGGACCTTATATTATAAATAATGAAGAGAAATGATTGAACTGTTTAGAAATCTTCTTTGTTAAAGTTTTACTGTTCCAGATTTTCTCGGAGTGTCTAGAAATTGCCCAGCAACAGCAGGCAGCGCTTTCAGTCTTTCTTTTAGGCTACATCACATGTCTGTTATATAACAGTGTTTTATCGTTTCTCCGCTCCCAAAAAAACATGAAACAGATTTGGGCAGCTCCCATATCAGTCATTGTGCCAAGCCTATTGTATGGGCCATTTGCTCACCACTTCTTAGAGCTTGATGATATTATTTTTTTCTCTTTATTGGTCACTTATTAGGAAAGATTGTAACACTGGATAATAAACTTCTTCATTCCAGTTTAAACATGTTCAAACTATGTTAACACAAACACACAAAGATCCAGCCTTGATTACCTAAACCTATGTAGAACAAATCCAAAATGCTTTTTTATTTTATCCATTTGTTTTGATAGTTTGAAATAAGTAAATTAACAAGTAACAATTGAATGTTTATCAAAATATGTGCGTTAATGAACTAATTAGTATACATGCAATATCCCATATAAACACATGCCACTTCTGATGATTGCTGTATTAGCAGGAAGATGCTTCTAGGAGTAGGCGGAGAGTGAATGCCATGTTTGCAGACTTATACCAAAGAAATACACTTTATGGACTGTTAAAATGATACAGAAGGGCAGAACCAGAGATATCACAGCATTTTGATAGGATGTACTCTTAGCTTTTTGGCCCATTTGAGATTCCACTAGGACACTGTTCTACAGCTGCGCTAGTGCTTCCAGCTACAGTATGTGGTATGGAGTGTACATTACATTGTATCATAGCTGCAACTGAAGGTTAGGATAAAGCAAATACAGTATTTGACCTCAATTGTTCATATGTTAATATGTCAGTTTTGGGATTTAGTGGTCCTAGGGTCTGATTCAGAGGTGGGCGCTGCTGCATCCGCTGTAACATCTATTGCCGGAGTGACTGGTGTCAGCCTGCCCCTTGTATACTAGCATGTGTCTAACTGTGCAAGCCATGAGACGCCCCACTTTCAGCGCCTGTGCACAGACACCACCAGTGATTCTAGACAATCCACCATCAGGGCTTCAGCGACACTTGGACCATCCCTATAGCAGGTGCAGTTTCTCTATTTGAACTCTGATGTGTCTGGGAATGCAACTGCTTTCTCTGACACACCCAAGACACTCACATGCCACTCCCACCAGACCGACTTTGCATTCACTTCAGGCCTCCGCCCAGGTAAAGCCTGCTCCATTCCTGTTTCCACCTGATTCATACGTAATCACGCGTTTGTGCATGCCCTCTGGGTAACGCGTGCGCTGTTCTGATTTTCTGAATTCTTCGAGCCTGCACAGTAGCAAATAATCGATCAACTATGTGAACATTGGCAGTGCTTGCGACTATAAATCAGGTCCCTAATGTCTGAATTAAAATGAATATACTTAATAATATGCAGGGGCATATTTACTAAAAGTCGATTTTGATCAATATTTTTTTTTGTCGGTTTTTGATCGATTTTGTGTTTCAGGGTCTAGATTCCACATTTATTAACCGAAGAGACAAATTACTGCTACCATTGTGCTTTCTGGCACAGACTTATTTTCTATGTTTATTACACGGTAAACTAGAAAAAAATAATTTTTAAAGTGCTCTCATCATATGACATAATATACTGTATGTTTTGCACTGATATTCTTGCTGTATAAAATGGTGCATCCTTGCTGAAAGATTGTCTACAAAGCATTTGCTAGTAAAGCAAGTGATTATTTTGTATTATACCACGTTATCTTCTGTACGTTATTATTGCCCATAGAACCATGCTTACAATTTGTCTTTGGGGTCATTTACAGTAAGCACTGGTAAAATGTGTCCCAACAACGCGTTTCGGTATGTGGGATTGCGTCCTTCATTATTTCTAAACTTTGTTTTTCTTAAAAAATACTACTTGTTACAGCTTAACTAGGATGCTTTTATAAATACAGTATACATGTGAAGATATGGGGTGGTATCAAATTAGCCATGGTAATATACTATTGCTAATTGTCTGGCCCAGGACTATCCCATTATCCCCGGTGTCGGCACTTATCAGAGATTTGGTTGCGACTGCCTCAGTAAGCATTTTTTTCCATGATCGCAGCCACGGAAACACATACAGTAGGTCTGCAACGTTTTCACACGGAAAAAACAAGCTATAATAGGATAGCCCAATAATGGCTATCAGACAAAAATGGTAGTTCTGGTGAATTTGCAAGGCTGGATGATGAAGATATCAGGGTGGATCAACTAGCACTGTGCATGTGTTGCATCTGGGTGAGCATAAAAATACTGGATATACAAGATTAATATGTAATTATCTAAAATGGGTGATGACTGGGCAGATATTTCTCCTCCAAGTATACTCCAGAGTAGAAACATAGTTATTGTGGTATTGTGGACTGAAACAAATAAACCACACACAGATAGGAAAGGTACACTGTGTTCTCCCCTAGCCGGGTGGCATCCAGAAGTAGCAGAGTACAAGGCCTTCGCAATAATGGAGAAATAATGCCCTTATATTTATTTAAACTCAAGAGTAACAAATGAAACAGTATGTATGTAAAGTATGTATGTAAAGTCCAATGTTAACTTTGAAAGCCCTCTTTCCACCCTTTGAATCTACAGTAGTTTAAATATCTCATTGATTATTTATAATTTTTACATGCAGTCCAGAATATCCATTCTTGTGCACAGGAGACTTAATAGCTCAGTCGTTTTGATCTGGACTCATGAACGAATAGCCTTAAAACCTGGACTATAATAGTGGAGATACAGAACAAGGCTCGTCGGTGTACCGCAACTTGTTTCAGCAAGAAAAATACAGGATTTGCTCATTTCCTTGCACAATAAGAACTACAGTATTTTGCATCTCTGCATTCAGTGCCATCAGGGTATATGTGTAGAATGACTCACACAAGTGTTTTATTGAACATTTATGGGGAGAAGGCAAAATAGTTTGTACTAATGCTGTAAATTGGGTGATATTCTATCTCCTTTTAATGCAATACACAGACAGAACAAACCAGGACAAGTCTTTCTAATCTACACTGCCATATTTATGTAATTTATGAGCATGTTCTCCTAATAGTTTGCAAGTTGTTATATTTAAAATTTTTCTTTCTAAATCAACAGGATATGCTAATTATAATTCTAAAAACCAGCTTTATTCCGCAGACTGGGGTTTCCCCATTTAGTCTTTAATGTTAAGTTGACCTTTGCTAAAATAATGATTCTGTTACTATATGTAATTTTATATGGACCACTTATTTCCAAAATTAAGTGCTTTATCTTAAATTGTTATTGTAAATTGTATGTAATCCAAAAAAGGAAGACCACTTGATTACTTTAAATTACCCAAAATGACCACTGAGGGGAGAAGTGAGCCCATGGAGAAATTGCCCCATCAACCAATCAACAGCTCTGTATCATTTTATAGTATGCAAATTATAGATGTTACTTCAGTGCTGATTGGTTGCCATGGGCTACTTCTCCACTGGCTCGCTTCTCCGCTCTTATCACTGCTTAGTAAATGTCCCCCTATGTACACTACTTGCATTTCTCGCTGCACAGCTAGCTATTAATGTACTGTACAGCTTAACTAGTGGCTGCTGGCAGCAACTCAAGAGGAGTCTTTTACAAATATACAGGCAAATATATGGGGACATATGTAATAGGGTCCCAGTTTGCCGGAGGTGCAGGATGCCGGTCGATTTCAGACATTTTTTAAAGAATCATGCAGAATCTTGATTATCAGGAATCTGTGACTGCGTATGGTCCGTTCTGCGCATGCGCCGAACAGTCCCCTCTGCCACTGCCTGATTGACAGACATCGACTTTGAAGGAGTGGGGCGGGAAAGGGGTGGTGTGGGGGAGGACTGCGTTCCTGTTTTCTGGGAGGGGAGAGCCAAGGGTCTGCGTGTCACCACGCAGACTTCCTGGCCTCGCAGTCCCCGCTTCCGTTGGCCAGCTGCACAAGCTCATGCTTACTCAGTTGGCCGCCTGCGTGGGACTTTGCTGGGATCGCAGTTACATGCAGGAGGCGTCTCTTCTATTGAGAAGTCTCCTGTATGTCCTTCCTTCAAATCAGACGGAAATTCAATGCTGCTTGCAAATGGCATTGAATTTCTGTCAATGTCTGAATCAGGCCCATAGACAGGTCTTATAACGATTTATTTGCGCTATTTTTTTAAACTGGTAAACTTAGTAGTTTTTAATCCTCTTTTGTGAATTTGCTTCCCTGCATGTTTGCAATTTAGACACTTTTATGGTTGTTTGTAAAAATATGGTTGTTTGTAAAAAAAAAAAAAAAAAAACATGGTCAAAGGGTCGACATGAGCTTGCAGGGAGGAATCCTGGAGGGCACACCGGTAATGAGAAGTGCGACCCTGCGGAGACCTTTCAGTACTGCATACAGTACAGCAGTATTGCAGGTGCACAATTCAAACACTACCAATTGATTAATAATAATCATTGCAGTAAAATTTAGAATTTTGAGTGAGGTTCTTCATATAGTTATGGTCATAAATAACGGCGTGCCCACCAACGTCCAGGTGACCTCATCACCTCTCACTATTTTACCACTGCTGTTTTTCAGCAGCCTCTCTCATTAACCTGTCTTCACTTTTTTCACTATATTTTTTTTTACTAGAGTGGTGCCATGGGGTCGCTTGGGTTTGGGGTGTCTCACCCCCAAAATGTTAAGAGACTTGCCCAATTAATGAGGTCACCTGGACATTGGTGGGCAAGCTGTTATTTAGGGCCATAACTATGCGAAGAACCTCACTCAAAATGCTCAATTTATTTGCAATGATATTATTAATCAATTGGTAGTGTTTGAATTGTGCACCTGAAACCTTGTCATTGTTTTTTTGTTTTTTTTGTCATTTTACCTTGCAGTACGTGGAACACCAATTAGTGTGCCCTGGCATGGCTCGCTATACTTTGGGCAAGGTTACTATTCCCAATTGTAGTCCATGTAGGTGGCAAAGTATGAAAATATTGGAAAAATGAACAGAATTTAAAAAAAACTCATGTCGACCATTGTCATATCGACCATTTGGTGTCGACCTATCATCCAGATATCGTCTCATGCATCTGTATTTCCCAGCAACCAGCAATGCATCCATCAGTGTCTTTATTTTTCTGTTATCCGTCAAAGTTTTTGTTTCACTGTGACCACATTCCCCATTTTCCATCAGTGTTGACTGTCTCATCTGTTTAATGTTATTGCTCATGAAGTAATAGTGTACAATGCAGTGTATGTACTCCAAATATGAAAGCATTATGATAGGAAATAAATCGTCCCTGTGTATTTTCAGGGCAGCACAGCTATCTGTGTGCGGGAAGGAACGACTGCATTATTGACAAGATTCGAAGGAAGAATTGTCCTGCATGCAGATTACAGAAGTGTCTCCAGGCTGGGATGAATCTAGGAGGTAAGTAGCACATTAATACACTGTAGATCTTGTGTGTTACCTGGCAACTGATTGCTTAGCTTAGTACTGCTATACAATTTACCTATAGGGATGTAAACATGACTAGAAGCACAGTATAGAACAGCTGTCTGGTAAGAAGTAGTAATGGTCACAAAGGGCCACACTACAAAGCACATGTGACTCATTGGGAATCTGTGGCTGCAAGTGCGCATAGACACTCTGGTAACAGTCTGGTCTATGTACTAAGCATTGGAGAGAGATAAAGTGCCAACCAACCAGCTCCTAACTGTCATTTTTTCAAATACAGCCTGTAACATGGCAGTTAGGAGCTGATTGGCTGGTACTTTATCTCAATCCACTTTATCTCTCAATAAGGCTTAGTACATAGATTCCTTAATGCTGTAAGCAGGTTTTGTACTGTAGAGTCAAACATTATTCTTGTATGAAATGTTGTTTTTATCTCATGTTATACAATAGTCACAGTGGAGTTTTGCTTTATTTTGCTGCGTGTACATCTAAGTTTCTCTGACGTCCTAGTGGATGCTGGGACTTCCGTAAGGACCATGGGGAATAGCGGCTCCGCAGGAGACTGGGCACATCTAAAGAAAGCTTTAGGACTAGCTGGTGTGCACTGGCTCTTCCCCCTATGACCCTCCTCCAAGCCTCAGTTAGATTTCTGTGCCCGAACGAGAAGGGTGCAAACTAGGTGGCTCTCCTGAGCTGCTTAGTGAAAAGTTAGTTTTAGGTTTTTTATTTTCAGTGAGTCCTGCTGGCAACAGGCTCACTGCATCGAGGGACTAAGGGGAGAAGAAGCGAACTCACCTGCGTGCAGAGTGGATTGGGCTTCTTAGGCTACTGGACATTAGCTCCAGAGGGACGATCACAGGTACAGCCTGGATGGGTCCCAGAGCCGCGCCGCCGGCCCCCTTACAGAGCCAGAAGCCTGAAGAGATCCGGAAAAATCGGCGGCAGAAGACGTCCTGTCTTCAATAAGGTAGCGCACAGCACCGCAGCTGTGCGCCATTGCTCTCAGCACACTTCACACTCCGGTCACTGAGGGTGCAGGGCGCTGGGTGGGGGCGCCCTGAGACGCAATGAAAACACCTTAGATGGCAAAAGATGCATCACATATAGCTCCTGGGCTATATGGATGCATTTACCCATGCCAAAAATGTACAGAAAAACGGGAGATAAGGCCGCCGATAAAGGGGCGGAGCCTATCTCCTCAGCACACTGGCGCCATTTTCCCTCACAGCTCCGTTGGAGGGAAGCTCCCAGTCTCTCCCCTGCAGTCACTACACTACAGAAAGGGTTAAAAAAAAGAGAGGGGGGCACAAATAGGCGCAGTATAAAACAATACAGCAGCTATAAGGGGAAAAACACTTATATAAGGTTATCCCTGTATATATATAGCGCTCTGGTGTGTGCTGGCAAACTCTCCCTCTGTCTCCCCAAAGGGCTAGTGGGGTCCTGTCCTCTATCAGAGCATTCCCTGTGTGTGTGCTGTGTGTCGGTACGTTTGTGTCGACATGTATGAGGAGGAAAATGATGTGGAGACGGAGCAGAGTGTCTGTAATAGTGATGTCACCCCCTAGGGGGTCGACACCTGAGTGGATGTACTGTTGAAAATTACGTGACAGTGTCAGCTCTGTATAAAAGACAGTTGTTGACATGAGACAGCCGGCTACTCAGCTTGTGTATGTCCAGATGTCTCATAGGCCGTCAGGGGCTCTAAAGCGCCCGTTACCTCAGATGGCAGATACAGACGCCGACACGGATACTGACTCCTGTGTCGACGGTGAAGAGACAACCGTGTTTTCCAATAGGGCTACACGTTACATGATTGAGGCAAAGGGAAATGGTTACACATTTCGGATAATATGAGTACCACCAAAAAGGGGTATTATGTTGGTGAGGAAAAACTACTTGTAGTTTTCCTGAATCTGAGAAATAAAATGAGGTGTGTGATGATGCGTGGGTTTCCCCCCGATAACAATTGATAATTTCTAAAAAGTTATTGGCAGTATACCTTTTCCCGCCAGAGGTTAGGGTGCGTTGGGAAACACCCCCTAGGGGGGATAAGGCGCTCACACGCTTGCAAGAACAAGGGCTCTACCCTCTCCTGAGATGGCCGCCCTTAAGGATCCTGCTGATAGAAAGCAGGAGAGTATCCTAAAATGTATTTACACACATACTGGTGTTATACTGCGACCAGCAATCGCCTCAGCCTGGATGTGCAGTGCTGGGTTGGCGTGGTCGGATTCCCTGACTGGAAATATTGATATCCTAGATAAGGACAGTATATTATTGCCTATAGAGCAATTAAAAGATGCATTTCTATATATGCATGATGCACAGCGGAATATTTGCCGACTGGCATCAAGTATAAGTGTGTTGTCCAATTCTACCAGTAAAGTGGTCAGGTGATGCGGATTCCAAACGGCATTTGGAAGTATTGCCTTAAAAAAGGGGACATTTGGGGTCGGTCTTTCAGACCGGGTGGCCACGGCAACAGCTGGGATATCCACGTTTGTACCCCAGGTCGCCTCTCAAAATAAGACGCCGTATTATCAGGCGCAGTCCTTGTTGGCAAGCGGACAAAAGGGTTCCTCTTTTCTGCTCGTGACAGAGGGAGAGGAAAAAGGCTGCGGAGATCAGCCAGTTCCCAGGAAGAGAAACCCTTTCCCGCCTCTGCCAAGCTCTCAAACGCTAGGGCTTTACAAGCTCAGGCACGGTGGGGGCCCGTTCTCAATGAATTTCAGTGCGCAGTGGGCTCACTCGCAAGTAGACCCCTGGATCCTTCAGGTAATATTTCAGGGGTACAAATTGGAATTCGAGACGTATTCCCCTCGCCGTTTCCAAAAGTCTGTTTTACCGACGTCTCCCGCTGACAGGGAGGCAGTTTTGGAAGCCATTCACAAGCTGTATTCCCAGCAGGTGAAAATCAAGGTACCCCTCCTGCAACAGGGAACGGGGTATTATTCCACACTATTGTGGTACCGAAGCCAGACGGCTCGGTGAGACCGATTCTAAAATCTTTGAACACTTACATACAGAGGTTCAAATTCAAGATTGAGTCACTCAGAACAGTGATTGCGAACCTGGAAGAAGGGGATTACATGATGTCTCGGGACATCAAGGATGCTTACCTTCATGTCAAAATTTACCCTTCTCACCAAGGGTATCTCAGGTTATGGTACAGAACTGTCACTATCAGTTCAGACGCTGCCGTAGGGATGGTCCACGGCACCCCGGGTCTTTACTGAAGTAATGACCGAAATGATGATATTCCTTTGAAGGAAGGGAATTTTAGTTATCCTTTACTTGGACGATTCCCTGATAAGGGTAAGATCCAGGGAACAGTTGGAGGTCGGTGTAGCACTATCTCAGGTAGTGTTGCGGCAGCACGAGTGGATTCTCAATATTCCAAAATCGCAGCTGGTTCCGACGACTTGTCTTCTGTTCCTAGGGATGATCCTGGACACAGTCCAGAAAGAAGGTGTTTCTCCCGGAGGAGAAAGCCAGGGAGTTATCCGAGCTAGTCAGGAACCTCCTAAAACCGAACCAAGTCTCAGTGCATCAATGCACAAGGGTTCTGGCTAAAAATGGTGGCTTCCTACGAAGGAATCCCATTCGGCAGATTCCACACAAGAACTTTCCAGTGGAACCTACTGGACAAATGGTCCGGGTCGCATCTTCAGATGCATCAGCGGATAACCCTGTCACCAAGGACAAGGGTGTCCCTCCTGTGGTGGTTGCAGAGTGCTCATCTTCTAGAGGGCCGCAGATTCGGCATTCAGGACTGGGTCCTGGTGACCACGGATGCCAGCCTGCGAGGCTGGGGAGCAGTCACACAGGGAAGGAATATCCAGGGCTTATGGTCAAGCCTGGAGACATCACTTCACATAAATATCCTGGAACTAAGGGCCATTTACAATGCCCTAAGTCAAGCAAAGCCTCTGCTTCAGGGTCAACCGGTATTGATCCAGTCGGACAACATCACGGCTGTCGCCCACGTAAACAGACAGGGCGGCACAAGAAGCAGGAGGGCAATGGCAGAAGCTGCAAGGATTCTCCGCTGGGCGGAAAATCATGTGATAGCACTGTCAGCAGTGTTCATTCCGGGAGTGGAGACACGACCTCCACCCGGGGGAGTGGGGACTTCACCCAGAAGTCTTCCAACTGATTGTAAACCGTTGGGAAAAACCAAAGGTGGACATGATGGCGTCCCGTCTTAACAAGAAACTGGACAGATATTGCGCAAGGTCAAGGGACCCTCAGGCAATAGCGGTGGACGCTCTGGTAACACCGTGGGTGTACCAGTCGGTGTATGTGTTCCCTCCTCTGCCTCTCATACCAAAAGTACTGAGAATCATAAGAAAGAGAGGAGTAAGAACTATACTCGTGGCTCCGGATTGGCCAAGAAGAACTTGGTACCCGGAACTGCAAGAGATGCTCACGGAGGATCCGTGGCCTCTACCTCTAAGAAAGGACCTGCTCCAGCAGGGACCTTGTCTGTTCCAAGACTTACCGCGGCTGCGTTTAACGGCATGGCGGTTGAACGCCGGATCCTGATGGAAAAAGGCATTCCAGATGAAGTCATCCCTTCCCTGATCAAAGCCAGGAAGGATGTAACCGCGAAACATTATCACCGCATTTGGCGAAAATATGTTGCGTGGTGTGAGGCCAAGAAGGCCCCCACAGAGTAATTTCAACTGGGTCGTTTCTTACATTTCCTGCAAGCAGGACTGTCTATGGGCCTAAAATTAGGATCCATTAAGGTTCAAATTTCGGCCCTGTCGATCTTCTTCCAGAAAGAACTGGCTTCAGTGCCTGAAGTTCAGACGTTTGTCAAGGGGGTACTGCATATACAGCCTCCTTTTGTGCCACCAGTGGCACCTTGGGATCTCAATGTAGTTTTAGGGTTCTTAAAATCACATTGGTTTGAACCACTCACCACTGTGGACTTGAAATATCTCACATGGAAAGTGGTAATGCTGTTAGCCCTGGCTTCAGCCAGGCGTGTCTCAGAATTGGCGGCTTTATCATATAAAAGCCCTTACCTAATTTTTCATTCAGACAGGGCAGAATTGAGGACTCGTCCTCAATTTCTCCCTAAGGTGGTTTCAGCGTTTCACATGAACCAACCTATTGTGGTACCTGCGGCTACTAGGGACTTGGAGGACTCCAAGTTACTGGACGTAGTCATGGCCCTGGAAATATATGTTTCCAGGACGGCTGGAGTCAGAAAATCTGACTCGCTGTTTATCCTGTATGCACCCAACAAGCTGGGTGCTCCTGCTTCTAAGCAGACGATTGCTCTTTGGATTTGTAGTACAATTCAGCTTGCACATTCTGTGGCAGGACTGCCACAGCCAAAATCTGTTAAAGCCCATTCCACAAGGAAAGTGGGCTCATCTTGGGCGGCTGCCCGAGGGGTCTCGGCTTTACAACTTTGCCGAGCAGCTACTTGGTCAGGGGCAAACACGTTTGCAAAATTTTACAAATTCGATACCCTGGCTGAGGAGGACCTGGAGTTCTCTCATTCGGTGCTGCAGAGTCATCCGCACTCTCCCGCCCGTTTGGGAGCTTTGGTATAATCCCCATGGTCCTTACGGAAGTCCCAGCATCCACTAGGACGTCAGAGAAAATAAGAATTTACTTACCGATAATTCTATTTCTCGTAGTCCGTAGTGGATGCTGGGCGCCCATCCCAAGTGCAGATTGTCTGCAATACTTGTATATAGTTATTGTTGCAAAAATCGGGTTATTTTTGTTGTGAGCCATCTTTTCAGAGGCTCCTTCGTTATCATACTGTTAACTGGGTTCAAATCACAAGTTGTACGGTGTGATTGGTATGAGTCTTACCCGGGATTCAAAATCCTTCCTTATTGTGTACGCTCGTCCGGGCACAGTATCCTAACTGAGGCTTGGAGGAGGGTCATAGGGGGAAGAGCCAGTGCACACCAGCTAGTCCTAAAGCTTTCTTTAGATGTGCCCAGTCTCCTGCGGAGCCGCTATTCCCCATGGTCCTTACGGAAGTCCCAGCATCCACTACGGACTACGAGAAATAGAATTATCGGTAAGTAAATTCTTATTTTCCACCGGTTGCATCCCTTTTGAAATATCTGTACAGGTGAAACTCAGAAAATTAGAATATCGTGCAAAAGTTCATTTATTTCAGGAATTCAACTTAATAGGTGAAACTAATATATTATATAGATTCATTACATACAAAGTGAGATATTTCAAGCCTTTATTTGTTATAATTTTGATGATTGTGGCTTACATCGTAAGAAAACCCCAACTCCAAAATCTCAGAAAATTATAATGTTGCATAAATTCAATAAAAAAAGGATTTTAAATACAGAAATGTCGGCCATCTGAAGAGTATAATTATTCATATGTACTCCGTACTTGGTTTGGGCCACTTTTGCATGAATTACTGCCTCAATGCGGCGCGGAATGGATTCTATCAGCCTGTGGCACTGCTGAGGTGTTATGGAAGACCAGGATGCTTCAATTGCGGCCTTCAGCTCTTCTGCATTGTTTAGTCTCATGTCTCTCACTTTGCATGTAATCAGTCTATATAATATATTAGTTCCACCTTTTAAGTTGAATTATTGAAATAAATAAATTTTTGCACAATATTCTAATTTTCTGAGTTTCTCCTGTAAGTTCCACCCAGCTCCTGACTTGTGCTGTAAATCTTACACATTTTCTGCGTGTTATTGTCTACCTACCACAAAGCCTTTTGTTCTGCAGCATTTGTACACCTGATTAGTTTCAATATACATTCTATGCAGATAAGACTTAATCTATAGACACGATTCATTTCACCGTGATGTGCTAAAGAAGAGTGATTCCAGAGCGGTGTATGAAGTGGGTACATGCAATGTTTCTTCTCTGATTTTTCCATGCACCCTCTAGGTATGCAGGAAAATGATCAGAGACTTCACTGTGTTGTCTTGCAACAAATCAGGGAGAATTACATTTCCCCGGACAGTCTACAGCTTTTCGTACAGTTAGTTGTACAGTATCTTGTGGACTATATAAGAAACTGTTAATAAATAAATAAGGACACCTCAGAATTCATTGTTAATGCCTAAGACGATCACCATACAAGTCAAACTGTATTGTAACAAAACTTTCCCCTATCAACAATAATAATGCATACAGTGCCTTATAATCAGTGCCTGGACGTCATTGCTTAGTTCTATGTGAATTTTTCTCACTTGTATGTTTGCCACACAAACCACACACTGTAACCTCCCACTTCCTCCTTTCCATCATTGTGTTAATGTGCCCCCACATGGTAACACTTTTTAAACAGTGTGGGAGTTTCCAACCGATCGGAATGACACAATGGGGGAGAATCAAATGTTTGAAAAGTCAGTTGGGAGTCTGGTTTTTCCTTATCTAATAGACAGGAAAAAACAGACACATAACTGACTTTCCAAACATTTGAATCTCTCCCCATTATTTAAAAAAAGGTCAGTGTGTGGGCATGTCAACGACACGATGTGTGCACCTGGGGGGTCGTTTGGCACCTCATATCTCTTGAACATGCAGAAGGATCTTTGGAGGTGGTGAACGATGCCTTGCTGCCGAATGCGGTATGGCCCCCATCACTCCCGCCATCGCTCACCGTTGTCAGCATTGGCAGGTGTGTGTGTGCATTTGCCTATGCCAGCACCCTGCAGGGTCCCGTCGCTCACGATATGTCCCTGGTGGACACATTGCCCCGTTTGTATGGGCCTTAAGACTTTTTTCTTTCTCCAAAATTCTTGTTCCTTCATTTAATATCTTCTCCTTTTTCATACATGCTTCTTCCTTGTGTCGTCTTCGGTATTACTTGTTTCCCCTTCCAGTCTTTTAATGATGATATAACAGGAATTCTTCTGTGTCTACTGCTTTCAAATCTTTCTGTTTTCATCCAATTAAATTATGTCTATGATACTACAGTATTTGTATCATGAAGCCTTTCACTCTTGCATCTAGTTACTTTCTCAGTCCTAATTTCCCATGATAACTCACAATTTATCGTGGGAGCTCTCCAACCAATTATGTATTCTACACAGGTTCCATCTAATCATCACTTACTCTGGGAAGCAGTAACATTATTCTGTATTTCCTGTATCATGAGCGACTTGTTTGCACAGAAATATACCTATAAGCAGCATACTCATAATATTATTTTTATGCATCTTTGATTAGAAGGGCATTTTAGAGCTGGACAGTGTGGAAATTACAGTTTACAGAAAAAAATCATACAAGGCATTCAAGATACAGATGTGTCCTCATACATCTAGCCTCAATATGTCACGCAGTGGGAGATGACTGGCATGAGTGAGCTGACTGAGCGCATCTTCATTTTCATTGGGTGTCTGTTTTGCAGCAATTACGTCATAGATGCAATGCAATGTGACTAGGATAGGTATGGGTCATTAGGTCGACCACACTTAGGTTGACAGTCATTAGGTCGACCACTATTGGTTGACATGCATTAGGTTGACATGGTCACTAGGTTAACATGGTCATTAGGTCGACATGGAAAAAGGTCGACATGAGGTTTTTTTTTACTTTTTGGGTGCTGTTTTCTTCGTAAAGTGACGGGGAACCCCAATTAGTGCACCATGTCCCCACGCCTGGCTCGCCATGCTTCGGGCAAGGTGCCTCGCTCCACTACTGCTGTGCTCGGCACAGGTTACTATTCCTAATTGTAGTCCACGTGGATCGTAAAGTATGAAAAAGTTCAAAAAATTGGAAAAAATCATGTTGACATTTCTCCATGTCGACCTAGTGACCATGTCGACCTAATGCATGTCGACCAATAGTGGTCGACCTAATGGCTGTCGACCTAAGTGTTGTTGACCTAATGGCCGTATCCCGACTAGGATGCATCGGGAGACTGTGTTAATATGCTGTGTGCGATTGAGTCTGTGTTAATATGCTGTGTGCGATTGAGTCTGTATATGAAGCACAAGGGCATGGAATAAAAACCATGGACGCTGCATCATAGTAGTTTGTGTGCAGATTCAGAGACTGTCACACACAGATATACAAGTGTGGCATATCCTATTAATCGTCACAATCTCCTGGTGCTTCCTAGTCGCACCTCGTTGGCACGAAGACACAATTTTGGCAAAAAAGACCTCAGACGCTAGCAGTGGTTCCTGGGACAAGAGGGTCTGCTTGGCGCAACTGCAGCAATGATGTATGAGGATCTATCTGTAACATTCTGGTAACAGAGTTGCAATATTGGTGAACAAAACAAGTCATATGGTATTGTGGATCTGTTTGGGGAAAAAAGGTGAGTAGCAAAGGCAGGGTTATGGTATGGAGTGGCGCAGTGTGTAAGATGGGCTGCACGCTGCCTGTTGCCCTAAGATAGTATATTTTTTGTACCATATATCTGCAGTACTTGTGTGTGGGTGTGCAGCCCTCCTCCATCCTCCAATTACCCTCCATTCTCTTCCTGATATCAATCAGTTAAACACACTATTTGTCCTATGTAGTAATATTAGTGGAGGAGCACTGAAAGCCACACTTGCATGCTTGAATCTTGCAAGCAGTCATTTATATAAAAACCTTTAGAGGCAGGACTTTGTGGGTATCTGTGAACAGCAGTATCAAAGAAAATAATACATCAAAGAAAAACTTCTTTCTGTGACATCAGTAGTGTTAATTGTTAACATTATGAATGCTATTTGTTGAGAATGTACATGCATACTGTATATCATGGTAAAGCAGTAAAAAGTGACTCTGAGGTGGTTTTTCATATGTAGGTAAGATAATAAGCTCCACTATGAAAATCTAGATGCATTTGCTGCATAGACAGGGTCATGAAAGAGACACTGGGTTCCCTAGGTGTCACTTACCTTGAGGATGCCCACTGCCCCCCCCTTCTCCCCCAACTTACCTCATATAAGAAAAGACAGAGACCGCAGGATATTATCTGCATCTCCAGAGGAAGTATGGCTTACATTACAGCGCGGTGCTAAACTCCTAGCCTCTACTGATACTACATGCAGCAATATTACATCACAAGGCAAGAAGCATACAGGGTACATTGAAGTTTATTTTCATAATTAGACACCTCCCCATATTGTTAGCCACTGAAGATGTGGTATGTCTCCATTTAGGGGTAAATTTACTAAGATGGGAGTTCTATTTTAAGTGGGATGTTGCCCATAGCAACCAGTCAGATTCCAGGTATTAGCTTCTAGAATTTGCTAGATAAACGTGAAGTAGAATCTGGTTGCTATGGGCAACATCACATCTTAAATAGAACTCCCATCTTAGTAAATTTATCCCACAGACCCCAGAGTGACTGGCTCTCTATACTGGGGCAATGCAAGGAAAAGTACCAAAGGTAATTATTTTAGTGTATTAGGCAGTACTGATATTGCACACTTGCCAGCCACTCTAGTTTGCTTAATGGTAGCACCAACCTTGACAAATTATTCTATAGTATGTGTATGACTAGAGTTTTTAATATGCAGAACTGCAGCATGTACAGCGAAAGTAAAATGTAAGCAATCCATATAATACTCATATTTCATGTGTCTGCTTGTCTGGCTGATCTAGTTGGCCTACCTGTTTGTTGAGCTGTAGTAACCAGTTTTTTGTTATCAGTCTTGATAAGATCAAAATATGTTCATGTTTTAAGTTTTGCTTGTTTTGCTATCCAACTTTGATAAATCATGCTATGATCATATTTAAATGTCTGATGTCATATAATTTTTATAAATAAGTGATCTGTGCCCTGTATAACTTACACTGCAATCGAGTTTGCTTTGCTAATGATCGGTAATGAATAATAACCTTCTTAAATAGAGTTTACAAGTAGTAAATGTAGCATAGTATACTTAGAGAAACGTTACAAGTACTTCTGGTTTGTTTGGTTGAACAAATTGCACACTGATTCAGACTTGGGAGCAAACCAAAAAGTGTGTTACCTTTGCACCTTGGTAAAACACTGCAGGTAGTACAGTTTTAAAATATGCAGAGAGAGTTAGTTTTGGGAGGGGACTCAAATCTAAAATTGCAGTGTAAAATAAAGCTGTCCAGCATTTGTAGGCTACATGAAAAAGCAGCCAGTAATTACCATGCATACAAGGGCATAGCTACCATAGGTGCAGGGAGTGCAGCTGCTATGGGGCCTAGAGCTGAGAGGGTCCTCCTTCCCTGTCACAGTTCCATGTGTTATGTACAAGGGCACAGCTACCATAGGTGCAGGGAGTGCAGCTGCAGAGGGGCCCAGGGCTGAGAGGGGCCCACCTTCCCTGTCACAGTTACATACCCTCCAACATTTTACAAACAAAAATCGGTACAGTTTAGAAAAGGGGGCGTGGCCACAGGTAAAGGTCTGTGACCACCCCCCTTTTCCTATATTTTCAATGGAAGTTTGGAGAGCCAAAAATCGGTACAGACCATAAAAAAGGTACTGTACCTGCCAAAAAGGTACAGTTGGAGGGTGTGCAGCTGCAGTGGGGCCTAAAGCTGAGAGGTGCCCACCTTCCCTGTCACAGTTACATGTGTTCTATACAAGGGCATAGCTACCATAGGTGCAGGGAGTGCAGCTGCAGTGGGGCCCAAAGCTGAGAGAAACCCACCTTCCCTGTCACAGTTACATGTGTTATATACATTTCTCTAACGTCCTAGAGGATGCTGGGACTCCGTAAGGACCATGGGGATAGACGGGCTCCGCAGGAGACATGGGCACTTTAAGAAAGACTTTGAATCTGGGTGTGCACTGGCTCCTCTCTCTATGCCCCTCCTCCAGACCTCAGTTTGATACTGTGCCCAGTGGAGACTGGGTGCTTTCAGGGAGCTCTCCTGAGTTTCCTGTAAAAGAAAGTATTTTAGTTAGGTTTTTTATTTTCAGGGAGCCTGCTGGCAACAGACTCCCTGCATCGAGGGACTGAGGAGAGAGAAACAGACCCACTTCTCTGAGTTTCAGGGCTCTGTTTCTTAGGCTACTGGACACCATTAGCTCCAGAGGGATCGGTACGCAGGTCTCACCCTCGCCGTCCATCCCAGAGCCGCGCCGCCGTCCTCCTCGCAGAGCCGGAAGAAAGAAGCCGGGTGAGTATGTGAGGAAAAGACTTCAGAGGTGGCAGAAAACATGATCTTCATAAGAGGTAACGCACAGCAGTGAAGCGGTGCGCCATTGCTTCCACTCACCTCACACACTTCGGTCACTGTAAGGGTGCAGGGCGCAGGGGGGGCGCCCTGGGCAGCAATAAACACCTCAGGTGGCAAATACACATATATACATGTACAGCTGGGCACTGTACATGTATAAAAAGAGCCCCCGCCATGTTATTAGTAAATTTGAGCGGGACAGAAGCCCGCCGACGAGGGGGCGGGGCTTCTCCCTCAGCACTCACCAGCTCCCCGGACTCTCCCCTGCTTGACACACGGTGAAAGAGGGTTTTAAAGTAGAGGGGGGGGGGGGGGCACATAATTGGCACATATACGTTATACATAAGCGCTACTGGGTAAACATTCTGTGTTTTTCCTGGGTCATATAGCGCTGGGGTGTGTGCTCGCATACTCTCTCTCTGTCTCTCCAAAGGGCCTGGTGGGGAACCTGTCTTCAGAAAAGAGCTTCCCTGTGTGTGTGTGGTGTGTCGGTACGTGTGTGTCGACATGTCTGACGTTGAAGGCTCACCTAAAGAGGAGGGGGAGTGTATGAATATTAGGTCTCCGTCGGCAGCGCCGACACCTGACTGGATGGATATGTGGAATATTTTAAGTGCTAATGTTAATTTATTGCACAAAAGATTAGACAAAGCTGAAGCTAGGGTACAGTCAGGGAGTCAACCCATGTCTGTCCCTATGTGGCCGGGACCTTCGGGGTCTCAGAAGCGCCCACTGTCCCAAATAGTTGACACAGATACCGACATGGATTCAGACTCCAGTGTCGACTACGATGATGCAAAATTGCAGCCAAGGGTGGCTAAATGTATTCGATATATGATTATCGCAATTAAAGATGTTTTGCATATTACTGAGGAACCCCCTGTCCCTGACGCGAGGGTACACATGTATAAGGGAAAGAAACCTGAGGTCATCTTTCCCTCCTCACATGAGCTGATCGAATTATGCGAAAAAGCGTGGGAAACTCCAGTCAAAAAACTGCAGATTCCCAAAAGGATTCTAACAGCGCATCCTTTCCCGTCACAGGACAGAATACGGTGGGAATCCTCCCCTAGGGTAGACAAAGCTTTGACACGCTTATCAAAAAAGATAGCGCTCCCATCCCAAGATACGGCTACCCTCAAGGATCCTGCTGACCGCAAGCAGGAGGTTACCTTGAAGTCCATTTACACTCATTCTGGTACGTTGCTCAGGCCGACAATTGCGTCGTCCTGGGTTTGTAGTGCTGTAGCAGCATGGACAGATTCTTTATCAGCGGATATTGAGACCCTAGATAAGGATACCATTTTAATGACCCTCGGGCATATAAAAGATGCTGTCTTATATATGAGGGATGCTCAAAGAGACATTAGTTTACTGGGTTCCAGAATAAACGCTATGTCCATTTCTGCTAGGCGAGTTTTATGGACCCGACAGTGGACGGGGGATGCCGACTCAAAAAGGCATATGGAGTTTTTGCCGTACAAGGGTGAGGAATTGTTTGGAGAGGGCCTCTCGGACCTCGTCTCCACAGCTACGGCAGGTAAATCGAATTTTATGCCTTATGTTTCCTCACAATCTAAGAAAGCGCCTCATTATCAAATGCAGTCCTTTTGTTCAAATAAAAGCAAAAGAGTACGTGGATCGTCCTTTCTTGCCAGGGGTAAGGGCAGAGGAAAAAAGCTGCACAACACAGCTAGTTCCCAGGAACCGAAGTCCTCCCCGGCCTCTGCAAAATCCACCGCATGACGCTGGGGCTCCCCTGAGGGAGTCTGCTCCAGTGGGGGCACGTCTTCGACTTTTCAGCCACATCTGGGTTCAATCACAGGTGGATCCCTGGGCAATGGAAATTGTTTCCCAGGGATACAGGCTGGAATTCGAAGAGGTGCCTCCTCGCGGGTTTTTCAAATCGGCGCTACCAACTTCTCCCCTGGAAAGGGAGATAGTGTTACAGGCGATTCAAAAATTGTGTCTTCAACAAGTGGTGGCCGAGGTTCCCCTGCTTCAGAGAGGGAAGGGGTACTACTCAACCCTATTTGTGGTCCCGAAACCGGACGGTTCGGTCAGACCCATTTTGAATTTAAAATCCCTGAACCTTTACTTAAAGCGGTTCAAGTTCAAGATGGAATCGCTCAGAGCGGTCATCGCCAGCCTGGAAGGGGGGGATTTTATGGTATCGCTGGACATAAAGGATGCATGCCTGCATGTTCCCATATATCCTCCTCATCAGGCGTACCTGAGGTTTGCGATACAGGATTGTCATTACCAATTTCAGACGTTGCCGTTTGGGCTTTCCACGGCCCCGAGATTTTTCACCAAGGTAATGGCGGAAATTATGGTGCTCCTGCGAAAGCAGGGTATCACAATTATCCCGTACTTGGACGATCTCCTCATAAAAGCGAGATCACGGGAGAAGTTGCAGAACAGCGTATCCCTTTCACTGAAGGTGTTACAGCGACACGGCTGGATTCTCAATATTCAAAGGCGCAGCTGGATCCTACGACTCGCTTGTCCTTCTTGGGCATGATTCTGGACACAGACCAGAAAAGGGTTTTTCTTCCGGAAGAAAAAGCGCAGGAACTCATGACTCTAGTCAAGAATCTGTTGAAGCCGAAACAAGTGTCAGTGCATCATTGCACTCAAGTCCTGGGAAAAATGGTGGCGACATACGAAGCCATTCCCTTCGGCAGGTTCCATGCAAGGACTTTCCAGTGGGACCTATTGGACAAATGGTCCGGGTCACATCTGCACATGCATCAGCGGATCACCCTGTCCCCCAGGACCAGGTTTTCTCTCCTGTGGTGCTTGCAGAGTGCTCACCTTCTAGAGGGCCGCAGGTTCGGCATTTAGTATTGGATCCTGGTGACCACGGACGCGAGCCTCCGCGGTTGGGGAGCAGTCACACAGGGAAAAAATTTCCAAGGCGTTTGGTCAAGTCAAGAGACTTGTCTTCACATCAACATCCTGGAACTGAGGGCCATATTCAACGCCCTACGTCAAGCGGAGACCTTACTTTGCGACCGACCGGTGCTGATTCATTTGTACAACGTCACCGCAGTAGCTCATGTAAACTGCCAAGGCGGCACAAGGAGCAGAGTGGCGATGGCGGAAGCCACCAGAATTCTTCGCTGGGCGGAGAATCATGTAAGTGCACTGTCAGCAGTGTTCATTCCGGGAGTGGACAACTGGGAAGCAGACTTCCTCAGCCGACACGATCTGCATCCAGGAGAGTGGGGACTTCTTCAGGAAGTCTTCGCACAGATTGCAAGTCGGTGGGGATTGCCCCAAATAGACATGATGGCGTCCCGTCTCAACAAAAAGCTACAAAGGTATTGCACCAGGTCAAGAGATCCTCAGGCGGTAGCTGTGGACGCCCTAGTGACACCGTGGGTGTTCCAGTCGGTCTATGTATTTCCTCCTCTTCCTCTCATACCCAAGGTGTTGAGAATAATACGAAAAAGAGGAGTGAGAACAATACTCATTGTTCCGGATTGGCCACGAAGGACCTGGTATCCGGATCTGCAGGAAATGCTCACAGAAGATCCGTGGCCTCTTCCTCTAAGACAGGACCTGTTGCAACAGGGTCCCTGTCTGTTCCAAGACTTACCGCGGCTGCGTTTGACGGCATGGCGGTTGAACGCCGGATTCTAGCGGAAAAAGGTATTCTGGATGAGGTCATTCCTACGCTAATACAGGCTAGAAAGGGCGTGACATCTAAACATTATCACCGGATATGGCGAAAATATGTTTCTTGGTGCGAGTCCAGGCATGCTCCTACAGAAGAATTCCATCTAGGCCATTTTCTTCACTTCCTACAGACTGGAGTGAATTTGGGCCTAAAGTTAGGCTCCATTAAAGTTCAGATTTCGGCCTTATCCATTTTCTTTCAAAAGGAATTGGCCTCTCTGCCTGAAGTACAGACTTTTGTGAAGGGAGTACTGCATATTCAGCCTCCTTTTGTGCCTCCGGTGGCGCCTTGGGTCCTCAACATGGTGTTAAGTTTTCTTAAGTCACATTGGTTTGAACCGCTTCAAACAGTGGAGTTGAAATATCTCACTTGGAAGGTGGTCATGTTGTTAGCCTTGGCTTCGGCTAGGCGAGTTTTGGAATTGGCTGCTTTATCACATAAAAGCCCCTATCTGGTTTTCCATATGGATAGAGCGGAATTGCGGACCCGTCCTCAATTCCTACCTAAGGTGGTCTCATCCTTCCATATGAACCAGCCTATTGTCGTGCCTGTGGCTACACGGGACTTGGAGGATTCCGAGTCCCTTGATGTGGTCAGGGCTTTGAAGATTTACGTGGCCAGAACGGCTAGGATCAGAAAAACAGAAGCACTGTTTGTCCTAAATGCAGCCAACAAGGTTGGCGGCCCTGCATCAAAGCAGACTATTGCTCGCTGGATCTGTAACACGATTCAGCAGGCGCATTCTACGGCAGGATTGCCGTTACCAAAATCGGTTAAGGCCCATTCCACTAGGAAGGTGGGCTCGTCTTGGGCGGCTGCGCGAGGGGTCTCGGCACTACAGCTGTGCCGAGCTGCTACTTGGTCGGGTTCAAACACCTTTGTAAAGTTCTATAAGTTTGATACCCTGGCTGAGGAGGACCTCCTGTTTGCTCAATCTGTGCTGCAGAGTCATCCGCACTCTCCCGCCCGTTTGGGAGCTTTGGTATAATCCCCATGGTCCTTACGGAGTCCCAGCATTTTCTAGGACGTAAGAGAAAATAAGTTTTAAACCTACCGGTAAATCTTTTTCTCGTAGTCCGTAGAGGATGCTGGGCGCCCGTCCCAAGTGCGGACTATTTCTGCAAGACTTGTATATAGTTATTGCTTTCATAAGGGTTATGTTATAGTTTCGTCAGTTATGGACCGATGATATGTTGTTGTTCATACTGTTAACTAGATTGTATATCACAGGTTATACGGTGTGATTGGTGTGGCTGGTATGAATCTTGCCCTTAGATTAACTAAAATCCTTTCCTTGTACTGTCCGTCTCCTCTGGGCACAGTTTCTCTAACTGAGGTCTGGAGGAGGGGCATAGAGGGAGGAGCCAGTGCACACCCAGATCCAAAGTCTTTCTTAAAGTGCCCTATCTCCTGCAGAGCCCGTCTATCCCCATGGTCCTTACGGAGTCCCAGCATCCTCTACGGACTACGAGAAAAAGATTTACCGGTAGGTTTAAAATCTTATTTTTTCACCACTGTGTGGTACATAGGTGCACTTACAAACTTTTGCCTTAGGATCTACAATTTATTTAGTTAGGCCGCTGAATCTGCTCGTTGTAATGTACATAATATGAATAGCGGGCACTGTAATGTGGCACAATATGAACTAGGAATGCTGTATGTCATAATGTGAATTGGGGGTACTGTGTGGCATAACGTGTACTGGCAGTCCTACAATATGACATAATGGGGCCGATTCAATTGTTTTATCCGCAGCTACCACCAGGGGGGCACAGAACGGAGCAATTTAATTGTTGCTTCATTTAGGTGCCCAGTAGCCGACATTTCTTCTTGCGGCCTCCTGATGTGTGAGAAAAAATGTGTTCAAGCTCTGCCCTTTGGGCAACCAAATGGGAGTTTTGACGCCCAAAGCAGGGAGTTTAGGCGACTAAACTCTGGGCGCGACATGTGCGATGTGCATTGTCGCCCAAACACAATTGAATTGTGACAATTGTTTGGGTGTCTAAACAGTCCCGTTTAGACGGAATTTTTAGACGGTCAAAACAGTTGAGTCGGCCCCAGTGTGAACTAGGGCACTACTATGGTTCAGAAAATTAACTAAGGCACTACGATGGGGCATAACATTAACAACTGCTGGGATGGGGGGAGGAGGTGTTGTCTCTCTAGGTGCATTAAGACAGGGGCCCCTTCAAAATGTTATTATGGGGCCCACAGAGTTCTGCTTACACCCTTGCCTGCATACAGTAAGAAATGTATTTGCGCCCCTTGGATTACAACTTGGTTTGCACAAGGGCAAAGTTAATCCCCCCCTTTTTTTTTTATCTTCTTCTTCTTTATTTGCTCCCAACCCTGAATATGCTCCTGAATTACGAGACATTAATAGGCAAGTAAGCAGATTTTACTGACTGTGCTATAATAATACAAAGAGCAGCATAAAGTCAGATGATTAATGCAAAATCCACTTTGGTGATGTCCTTAAACTGAGATAGAGGTGGGGAAGGAATGGGATCGTCCTCTACTTTGTAGAAGGCTGCACAGCTATTTTCATGCTTCAAAAACACCTGATATTTATTTATTGTACTTGCTCCGAGCAGGTAGAGATTGGGACTCCTCCCATACTACTAATGGTACCCATTGGACATCTTCCATTTGCACTTCAGCATGGGAGCACTGTTCTAATGACACTTTTCACATTGTTAAACAAACAAAACAAATGTAACTTCAATAATTTTACCCAATTTGTGTCAGTGTAACATGCAAGTCTCCCCCACCCCATCTTCATAGAGCTGCTTTGAGCATATACAGGTTGAGTCTCCCTTATCCAAAATGCTTGGGACCGGAGGTATTTTGGATATCGGATTTTTCCGTATTTTGGAATAATTGCATACCATAAGGTGATATCATGGTAATGGGACCAAAATCTAACCACAGAATGCATTTATGTTACATATACACCTTATACACACAGCCTGAATGTAATTTTAGCCAATATTTTTTGTAACTTTGTGCATTAAACAAAGTGTGTCTACATTCACACAATTCATTTATGTTTCATATACACCTTATACACACAGCCTGAGGGTCATTTAATACAATATTTTTAATAACTGTGTGTATTAAACAAAGTTTGTGTACATTGAGTCATTAAAAAAACAAAGTTTTCACTATCTCACTGTCACGCAAAAAAGTCCGTATTTCGGAATATTCCGTATTTCGGAATATTTGGATAAGGGATACTCAACCTGTACTGGAAAGGAGGTCTGCACAATTGACAATTATGGCTATTATGCACTTCTTATGTTTATATAGAAAATCTGTCCACTGCCAGTGATTATCTGTATTTTAAATCTGTATTGCTGAATCTGTCTACACACTCTTATTTATGTACTGGAACCACTGGCAGTAGACTGAAATTGTTGGGCCAACAGGCATTAAAGTGACTGTAAACATTTCTGGAAAGCGGCAAGGCCTGGATGCAAGTTACTTTTTATATACTAACAAATCAGTAAATGTATGGACTATGAAATAATGTGCTGTAGGCTTTTTTTTATTTTAACTATGCATGTTTCAGTTACATTTGGAGCCGTTATGAGGCTTCCAGAATTCAGCTGAAAACCACCAGATGAAAGGGTAATGTTCTGCTTTAGTCTCCTGTGTCTGGGATAAATGTAGAAAATACTGTAGACTCAGAGTGTCTATTACGTAATTGTAGCTACTATCCTATGAACAGTTATTTACTAGATAGCTACTGTACCTGAACTATTGTGTCCTTATCTTTGGGGACAGTGTTTCTAATCTTCCGACTATAGCTGCGTCTCGCCCCCACCCCAAAACCACTTCATACTTGCTGGGGAATGGGGACAAGCACAGCCATTTCTTATAACACTTTTGAAAAGGAATGGACACCCAACAATAGTGAAATATACAGTTATACAGACAATATAATACAGGAAAGTGGGCATACAACTAGGGGCGTAACTGAACTTTGCGGGCTCTATAGCAAAATCTTGAAATCCCCCACCCCTCCATTGTCGCTACAATGCCACTTATGGGAGCAGGAGAGAGAGAGAGTGAAGGGAGTGAGAGAGACACAGGATGTGTCAGGGGGAGAGAAAAATAGGAGCAAGAAAGAAAGAAAGGGGGGTTAGGGGGAGAGAGGGTTTTATGGAAAAAGGGAATGAGAGAAAGACAGGGTGTCAAGGAGAGAGAGTAAAGGATGAGAGGGCGGAGAGAAAAAGGGTGTCGGCGAGAGAGAGAACGGGAGGAGGAAGAGAGAGGGGGAGGGGAGTGAGAGTCACGGAGGGAGAGAAAGAGGGGAACAAAAGAGTGGTAGTCAGGGAGGGGGAGAGAGTGGTAGTCAGGGAGGGAGGAGAGTGTCAAGTAGAGATATGGAGACAGTGTCAAAGAGAGGGAGAGAGTCAGTATCAGGGAGAGACAGACGGTGTCAGGGAGGGAGAGAGAGAGAGACAATATCGGGTAGAGTGAGAGACAGTGTCAGGGAGAAAGAGAGGAAGAGGCAGTGTCAGGGAGAGAAAGGCAGTGTCAGGGAAAGAGACAGAGAGAGAGGAGCAAGAGAGAGTGTGTCGGAGGGCGGGAGGGGGGACGAGCAGGGGATACATTACATGTCCTGAATACAGCAGAGGTCTCTGATGGGGTGGGCACTTCACAGAATTAGGCCCGCCCCCTAAATACCCACCAATTGTGGCACTTGTGACTCTGCAGTCTGCCCGAAAACCCGGGTGGTCTTTACGGAGGGTTAATTAAGTGATTGTGGCCGAAGCCACCTACTGTACCGCACCCCTCGCAGCATAGAACTCCTTACCCATTACAGAACAGCACCCCTCTCCCCTCACAGCACTCCTCACCCATTAATAGACAGCACCTATCACAGCACACCGCTACCTTCCCCTCACAGAATCCTCAGCAGCATTTTGCAGTTGACGCTAGCTGCTGTCTGCTGCCGGTGCCAAATTAAAAATGCTGCTAGTCGTCCTGATTGGCTTCCAATCCGTGAGCAGTGATTGTCTTACAGCCAGCTCCATATTTTTAGCAGAAGCCTGGAGCTGCTTGTTGACTGACGCTGGGACAGTGATAATCCCAGCACTGGAAGCGGAAGTGAAATGCCAATATGACATACCATTTTATACCAACACACTATGAGCACTGGATGCCAAGGTAATTTATGACACCAGGTTTGTGACACACGAGTCTTGGCATGCCTGTAGAAACATATATCTGCCCTTAGAGCTTAAAAATACCGAAAGATGTTGAGATGAGAGCTAGGAGGGCTTGCTTGCATATTCATGGTCCTGCCCCTGCTGTATAATACCTAGGAGGGTATCCAATTAGTCGTAATATCACGGTTTCACGATAAATTATCGCTAAAGCGTTTTTTTGGTATCCTATTAGTGGCCATAAGTCTCCATAGGGTTTATTGTGGATTTTTCTTCACCATCTTAGAGCTGGGGATAAGAAGTGCAAAATCCCTGTTTTAAGCTAAAAATTTTGGAATTTTGCTCTGAACCCCCTTGAATGACTAATTAGCCACTTAGAAGTTTTAAATTATTAATTAATTAGGCAATAATGGTGTCATTTTTGGGATCGAAAAATGTAAAGTGATGGAAATTGGGGTACAAGGTATTGGACAGGTATATTGGGGTGCTTTATGAGTGGGACAAGTGTTTTTATGCTTGCAGGTGGGAGTAATCTGAACTGTACAAATTTAATGAGAGTACTTATTTTGCAGAAAAAAAACTAGCTTTCTATAATTTTTCAGTATTTTTTTTAAAATGCATTTAACAACCATTTGACTCGATTTAATGACACAAATTCGTTATATTATGGCCACTAATCAACTTCTAGAATGTTTGCCGATATTAGTTTAGCTTTTTGGGGTTACGGTCACATTTGCCCCCTTTTTCCTATGCTTTTGCTGGCTAGACTTATCATGTGATTGCCGTTATCATTGTTTTGGAATACGATAGATGCGATAAATGGGAGCGCGCAGGCTGCGATAGCCTGATTTTTCAGGAGATAGATGCGATAACATTAACCGCGATTGTGAATCGCGTTATTGCGTCTAATTGGATACCCCCTAAGCCACAGGTTCTCAAACTTGGTCCTCAGGACCCCACACAGTGCATGTTTTGCAGGTAACCCAGCAAGTGCACAGGTGTATTAATTACTCACTGACACATTTTAAAAGGTCCACAGGTGGAGCTAATTATTTCACTTGCGATTCTGTGAGGAGACCTGCAAAACATGCACTGTGTGGGGTCCTGAGGACCGAGTTTGAGAACCTGTGCCCTAAGCTTATGTGATTTTAATTTGAATCATGTAATCAAGCTGCCAGACTGCCAACAATATTTGAGAAGTGGGTACATCAGGGTGTTGGCCTTAAATTCTGAAGTCTCCCAGACATAGGGGCAGAGTAGGTAAGTATGCAGCATATGATCAGTGCACTATGTTAGGCAGACTGTTTAGTAAAATCACACATTTTGCCCCTTTAGAGAAAGTAGTCTGAATGTTTAGATGTATTTGAACCTGTCATTGTATATGCTGTGTACTTCCTTCAAGATCAATTTGTGAGGCATACTTATTTTGTGACTCATTCAGTTACACCTACTATTTAGATTTCTGTAACTCAACGTTTTCTAGTTTGGTTTGTACTAATGTCTGATATATTGTATACATATGTGTCCACTAACATCATTGCTCCGTGCGCTACAAATCGCGTTACACAGTACACGTGAGTGCCGTGTGACGTAGTAGCGCCAAGTGTCTTTTTTTTTTTTTTTTGTGTTTTTTTGCATTTTCCCCCTGCGAAAATGCGTTTTATATGCAAAGTAATGCAGTAGGGCGCAGGATCATATATTCTATATGCCTATATTCTGTGTGTGATTGCGACTATATTTGCATACAAAATGCTATGCTACGGTGTTTTCCTGGAAAAAAAAGTGACATTTTAAATGCAGATACAGCCACAATTACACACAGAATATAGGCATGCTGCATATTATTTTAATCAACAGGATCTACTCGTGCGTCCTGTTGCATTACTTTGCGGCTAAGATGCATTTTCACGGCAAAACCAAGATGCTTGGCGCTACGAAGTCCCACCACAACATGGCGTGATTTCAAGGACTGTTTAGCATGACTGCAGCAAAGTTATAAGAGGACATATCTGTATTTCCTTGGCAAAGATGTGACAAATCCTGGCAATAGGAGTACACTAGTTTTACTAGGTGGAGTTTCACAGCCCATAACATGCAACACACATAATAATATGCTATGAATAACCACTGCCCATAAACGCTCACATATTTATAGTAACTAACAATTTTGTAGGCATATGTATCATGTTAAGTACTTACATACATAATAAGGCTATTTGGAGTCCACATATCATCACAATACTTATAAAAGGAAATAACTGATATGTCTACATCCAAAAGTGTAATTTTTTTTAAGGATAGTTCTGCCCATTTGAAAGATCGTTACGAAGGTTCACACATTACAATATGCTTTCATTAGATTGCATTGCGCAGTGTTTGAGGGTATGGTTCCCTAAGATGTGGTTTTCTGCTTACAGGCCCCTATACAGCATAAGCGTTAGGCCAAAGTGCATTTTAAAACCGAATGTAAAATATCCATTATTACCTCTTCTGTGTTCTACAAGCTTTTTATCAGGTACAGTCTTGAAATGGTCACCTAGAGAGACCCTTCCAATGCTGGATAGCACTGGTACAGTCATTGACATGGAGGAAAGACATATGAAACTGCCAGCTGCAGCTTCCCTCTCTCTTCCGTGTTTTGGCATTTTACTTCCAATACATTTGCTGAAGAAAAGTGTACTGGATTGAACTGTCAGATCTTGATTGGCATGTATCGTGCACCGATTTGGATTGATGCGCAGTGTCTACTTAAGATACATATATAAAAGAAATTCAAAGGTAGCAATAGTGCCTGTCCTCATGGAAGGAGAAGAAGCATGTGAACAAAGCAAGTAAATCATATAGTATGGCATAAAATAGTGCTGTTTCGTGACATTTAGAAAAGAGGCAGCAGACGTCTCACTCCCAAAGTTAGTAGTCACCTGACAATAGTGAGTATGGAGCCTTGCAACAACAATGTGGGATGTGGGTTCTCCAGTGGATTTTCAAAATTTGTGGTATGTGGTAATAGTCATTTATCCATTTTTAGACCTTCCATCCTGGAATAAGGAGCTTGTGCAGATGTGTTCCAGTAATAGTGATGAATTTTCCACAGTGTGTATGTATGTATATATATATATATATATATATATATATATATATATATATAAAACAATCAAAAACACTCAGTACTGTAGTTCATTAATCTTTTTTGAGAATAAAATAATAAATGACAAAGGTCAAACAAACATATGCTAGTCCACCGTTGCTTAAAATCGTGCAAAAAAAAATCTCACGTCCCCACTCAATGCTTTTGCTACAAGAAAAGAAAAAATCATAAATTTTGACGGGTTATTCCTAGACAACCTGGCCACTTATCAAAGTTCTGCGGCATTATTAGACATCCACATTACACACCCTATCGAATAACACCTAAACCATCAAAATCGATATTGTCATTTCTGAGTAGTTGCCCTCACAAATAAATAGCTGAGTCTATGTAATTATGTAGATGAGTAACAATAAAAATATAATAAAATGTGGATAAAAAACAGGATGGTCATGTTACTAAATATAACAATGCTGTGAAAGGAGTTTCTCTTTACTTTATTGTATTTTGTATCATTTGGTGGGGTATCACCGATATTTGGCTTTCTGTCAGCGGCCAGTCTTATTGCTATAATTGTAGTTTTACTTCTTCCAACATTTTTTTTGCTTCTCCGGAGGATCTAATTGGCTGGCAGTGTGGCACTTGGCTATGGTATGAGTGCCAAATGCCAGACTCCCGCTCTGCATATACTAGGGGCTGATGCCCCGATTCCCACCATTGCCTTGGGTGACTCCAGAGTAAGTGCTGAAAGTGGAAACACATTTTAATAGAGAACCTATATTTGCTAAATTTTTCATTACACTCCCTAATTTATTCTAATTATATTATTAATGAATGTGTTTAAAAGATGAATTATTTCACCAGAAGAATTGGAAGATGTAAGCAAATACATCACCTTATGCAACATGACAGTATCTTTACGTAGAAAAGATGGGAGGCACTCGATATACCGGCTGTCAGGATCCCAGCGCTCCGTATACCGGCGCCAGGATCCCAGCGCTCAGTATACCGACAACTATTCTCCCTCTTTGGGTGTCCACGACACTCCTGGAGGGAGAATAAATAACATGGTCCACGTAGCGCTGCACCGTACCCGCAGCATGCCAAGCGCAGCGAGCCCACAAGGGGCTCTTTTGTGCTCACCCCACTGCCGGCATTTTGGATCCCGGCGCCGGTATGCTGGGTGCCAGGATCCCCAGCGCCGGCTAAATGTAGTACGCCCAGAAAAGATAAGTCTCTTACATTTACCTTCCAAATTCAATCATACAAAGCCAAATATTTGTTACATACTACTTGTAAACTAACAAAAGACAGACACAAGAAGAGTGTAATTCTGCAGATAGTCTATTCATTTAGAGACGTAATTATAAAAAAATAAAAAATAAAAAAAATCTTTGTTTTACAGTTGGACTGATACTGTTGGCATGTCTTGAATAATCTCGACAATTACTACATAGAAGGGTATAAGTGATTCAGCCACAATCATGAAACTGTCTATTTTATTAATGAGGCAGAAACCTGAAATGCATGTCCCTCATTTCTGCTTTAATATAATATCCCTTATTATCTTCTAGGAGTTCACCTTAAATGCCCTTTCCAACGAGGGCAGATTAAGATGAATACTTTAGTATGAATGAAGACTTTCTAAAAGTATTTCACAAGTTCTTGTAGTCTTCCAGTCTTTTACACGATTTAGTGGGTTTGAATAATTTTAGACTTTTTAAATAGGAATCCCTACATATTATTTTGTAGCTTATAAATAAATAAGTAAATGGGAAGATGAATACCTCAGCAGATCTAATTAAATGAGTATAATTTATTTCTAGTGCACTTTGCTGCGTTCTGCAAATTCCAGATTTGGAGAGTTTATAATGTCAGTGTTTCAGCAGAAGTTCACAAAAATGAACCTCAGGTAAGAAAGAGAACGTTTGCTAAAGACGCTCTAAAGTGATTCTTGAAGGGGCATTTATAATCTACTCTTTAGTAAGTGCAGTTTAAAAATTCCTGACATTCAGTATTCAACATCTAAATGGTGAAGGCACCATACTTTTCCCTTACTAGGAGTGAGCCGGTTTACAAATGTGACGCAAATTCAATTAACACGTAGAACACATTCCTTTACACTGTATAGCAATTTTCGATTAAGGTTTTAGCTATTTTACAAGCTAAAAAATGTTTATATAAGTTAGTATTGGAAACTAGCTTTAACACTAGGGCGGGTATGCTATTAGCAGCAGTAATTTACCGCTGCTAATAAGTTTGCCGGGGCTATCAGATTAGCCCTGTAAATCGACAGTTATTGGGGATTGTACTTCATGTTCCTCAGTCACCCGAAGCATAATCTGCGATAAGCAGCCGCTGAAGCCGCAATAACACATTGGATCGGGATCTTTTCTGGTTCCCATGTGACACAATCAATTTTTTCAGCCAATAAAAGCGGCCTATAATTTGGGCGATAATGACCATTAGTCATAACTTGCGCTATCAGGCCGTGTTCATCGACCAAAAAGGGATCGCATTGAACAGGATACCCCTCAAGATACTTCATACACTGTATTTCTCTGACGTCCTAAGTGGATGCTGGGGACTCCGTCAGGACCATGGGGAATAGCGGCTCCGCAGGAGACAGGGCACAAAATTTAAAAGTTTGACCACTAGGTGGTGTGCACTGGCTCCTCCCCCTATGACCCTCCTCCAAGCCTCAGTTAGGTTTTTGTGCCCGTCCGAGCAGGGTGCAATCTAGGTGGCTCTCCTAAAGAGCTGCTTAGAAAAAGTTTTGTTAGGTTTTTTATTTTCAGTGTGTCCTGCTGGCAACAGGCTCACTGCAACGAGGGACTTAGGGGAGAAGAAGTGAACTCACCTGCGTGCAGGATGGATTGGCTTCTTAGGCTACTGGACACTAGCTCCAGAGGGACGATCACAGGTACAGCCTGGATGGGTCACCGGAGCCGCGCCGCCGACCCCCTTGCAGATGCCGAAAAGAGAAGAGGTCCAGAAACCGGCGGCTGAAGACTTCTCAGTCTTCATGAGGTAGCGCACAGCACTGCAGCTGTGCGCCATTGCTCTCGGCACACTTCACACCAACGGTCACTGAGGGTGCAGGGCGCTGGGGGGGGCGCCCTGGGCAGCAATGAAAAGTACCTATTCTGGCTAAAATACATCACATATAGCCCCTGGGGCTATATGGATGTATTTAACCCCTGCCAGGTTTTCAGAAAAACCGGGAGAAGAAGCCCGCCGAAAAGGGGGCGGGGCCTATTCTCCTCAGCACACAGCGCCATTTTCCTACACAGCTCCGCTGCTAGGAAGGCTCCCAGGCTCTCCCCTGCACTGCACTACAGAAACAGGGTAAAAACAGAGAGGGGGGGCACTTATTTGGCGATATTAATAATATTTAAGCTGCTATAAGGGGAACACACTTATTTAAGGTTGTCCCTATATATTTATAGCGCTTGGGTGTGTGCTGGCAAACTCTCCCTCTGTCTCCCCAAAGGGCTAGTGGGGTCCTGTCTTCTATCAGAGCATTCCCTGTGTGTCTGCTGTGTGTCGGTACGCGTGTGTCGACATGTATGAGGACGATGTTGGCGTGGAGGCGGAGCAATTGCCTGTAATGGTGATGTCACCCCCTAGGGAGTCGACACCGGAATGGATGGCTTTGTTTATGGAATTACGTGATAGTGTCAGCACGCTGCAAAAGTCGGTTGACGACATGAGACGGCCGGCAAACCAGTTAGTACCTGTCCAGGCGTCTCAAACACCGTCAGGGGCTGTAAAACGCCCTTTACCTCAGTCGGTCGACACAGACACGGACACCGAATCCAGTGTCGACGGTGAAGAAACAAACGTATTTTCCAGTAGGGCCACACGTTATATGATCACGGCAATGAAGGAGGCTTTGCATATCTCTGATACTGCAAGTACCACAAAAAGGGGTATTATGTGGGGTGTGAAAAAACTACCTGTAGTTTTTCCTGAATCAGAGGAGTTGAATGAAGTGTGTGATGAAGCGTGGGTTACCCCCGATAGAAAACTGCTAATTTCAAAGAAGTTATTGGCATTATACCCTTTCCCGCCAGAGGTTAGGGCGCGCTGGGAAACACCCCCTAGGGTAGATAAGGCGCTCACACGCTTATCAAAACAAGTGGCGTTACCGTCTCCAGAGACGGCCGCCCTCAAGGATCCAGCTGATAGGAGGCTGGAGAATACACTAAAAAGTATATACACACATACGGGTGTTATACTGCGACCAGCAATCGCCTCAGCCTGGATGTGCAGTGCTGGGGTGGCTTGGTCGGAGTCACTGACTGAAAATATTGATACCCTGGATAGGGACAGTATTTTATTGACTATAGAGCATTTAAAGGATGCATTTCTTTATATGCGAGATGCACAGAGAGATATTTGCACTCTGGCATCAAGAGTAAGTGCGATGTCCATATCTGCCAGAAGAAGTTTATGGACGCGACAGTGGTCAGGTGATGCGGATTCCAAACGGCATATGGAAGTATTGCCGTATAAGGGGGAGGAATTATTTGGGGTCGGTCTATCGGATTTGGTGGCCACGGCAACAGCCGGGAAATCCAACTTTTTACCTCAGGTCACCTCCCAGCAGAAAAAGACACAGTCTTTTCAGCCGCAGTCCTTTCGTTCCTATAAGAACAAGCGGGCAAAAGGACATTCATATTTGCCCCGAGGCAAAGGAAAGGGTAAGAGACTGCAGCAAGCAGCTCCTTCCCAGGACCAGAAGCCCTCCCCGGCTTCTGCAAAGGCCTCAGCATGACGCTGGGACCTTACAAGCAGACTCAGGGGCGGTGGGGGGTCGCCTCAAGAATTTCAGCGCACAGTGGGCTCACTCGAAGGTGGACCCCTGGATCCTGCAGGTAGTATCTCAGGGTTACAGGTTGGAATTCGAGAAGTCTCCCCCTCGCCGGTTCCTAAAGTCTGCTTTGCCAACGTCTCCCTCCGACAGGGCGACGGTATTGGAAGCCATTCACAAGCTGTATTCTCAGCAGGTGATAGTCAAGGTACCCCTTTTACAACAGGGAAAGGGGTATTACTCCACGCTATTTGTGGTACCGAAGCCGGACGGCTCGGGAAGACCTATTCTAAATCTGAAATCTCTGAACCTGTACATACAAAAATTCAAGTTCAAGATGGAGTCACTCAGAGCAGTGATAGCGAATCTGGAAGAAGGGGATTTTATGGTGTCCTTGGACATCAAGGATGCTTACCTTCATGTCCCAATTTGCCCTTCACACCAAGGGTACCTCAGGTTCGTGGTACAAAACTGTCATTATCAGTTTCAGACGCTGCCGTTTGGATTGTCCACGGCACCCCGGGTCTTTACCAAGGTAATGGCCGAAATGATGATCCTTCTTCGAAGAAAAGGCGTATTAATTATCCCTTACTTGGACGATCTCCTGATAAGGGCAAGGTCCAGAGAACAGCTGGAGGTCGGAGTAGCACTAACCCAAGTAGTGCTCCAACAGCACGGGTGGATTCTGAATTTTCCAAAATCCCAACTGATCCCGACGACACGTCTAGGGATGATTCTGGACACTGTTCAGAAAAAGGTATTTCTTCCGGAGGAGAAAGCCAGGGAGTTATCCGAACTCGTCAGGAACCTCCTAAAACCAGGGAAAGTGTCTGTGCATCAATGCACAAGAGTCCTGGGAAAAATGGTGGCTTCTTACGAAGCGATTCCATTCGGCAGATTCCATGCACGAATTTTTCAGTGGGATCTACTGGACAAATGGTCCGGATCGCATCTGCAGATGCATCAGCGGATAAATTTGTCGACAAGGACAAGGGTGTCTCTGCTATGGTGGTTGCAGAGTGCTCATCTGTTAGAGGGCTGCAGATTCGGCATACAGAACTGGGTCCTAGTGACCACGGATGCCAGCCTGAGAGGCTGGGGAGCGGTCACACAGGGAAGAAACTTCCAGGGCTTGTGGTCAAGCCTGGAAACATCTCTTCACATAAATATACTGGAACTAAGAGCAATTTACAATGCTCTAAGCCTGGCAAAACCTCTGCTTCAGGGTCAGCCGGTGTTGATCCAGTCGGACAACATCACGGCAGTCGCCCACGTAAACAGACAGGGCGGCACAAGAAGCAGGAGGGCAATGGCAGAGTGGGGACTTCATCCAGAAGTCTTCCACATAATTGTGGTCCATTGGGAAAGACTAATGGTGGACATGATGGCGTCCCGCCTCAACAAAAAACTGGACAGGTATTGCGCCAGGTCAAGAGACCCTCAGGCAATAGCTGTGGACGCTCTGGTAACACCATGGGTGTACCAGTCAGTGTATGTGTTCCCTCCTCTGCCTCTCATACCCAAGGTACTGAGAATTATACGGCAAAGGGGAGTAAGAACGATACTCGTGGCTCCGGACTGGCCAAGAAGGACTTGGTACCCGGAACTTCAGGAGATGCTCACGGAAGATCCGTGGCCTCTACCTCTAAGAAGGGACCTGCTTCAGCAGGGACCGTGTCTATTCCAAGACTTACCGCGGCTGCGTTTGACGGCATGGCGGTTGAACGCCGGATCCTAAGGGAAAAAGGCATTCCGGAAGAGGTCATCCCTACCCTGGTCAAAGCCAGGAAGGAGGTGACTGCACAACATTATCACCGCATTTGGAGAAAATATGTTGCGTGGTGTGAGGCCAGGAGGGCCCCGACGGAGGAATTTCAACTGGGTCGATTCCTACATTTCCTGCAAACAGGATTGTCTATGGGCCTCAAATTGGGGTCCATTAAGGTTCAAATTTCGGCCCTGTCGATTTTCTTCCAGAAAGAATTGGCTTCAGTTCCTGAAGTCCAGACTTTTGTAAAAGGAGTACTACATATACAGCCCCCGATTGTGCCTCCAGTGGCACCGTGGGATCTCAATGTAGTTTTGAATTTTCTCAAATCCCATTGGTTTGAGCCACTCAAATCGGTGGATTTGAAATATCTTACATGGAAAGTAACCATGCTACTGGCCCTGGCTTCGGCCAGGAGAGTGTCAGAATTGGCGGCTTTATCGTACAAAAGCCCATATCTGATTTTCCATTCGGACAGGGCAGAACTGCGGACGCGTCCTCAGTTTCTCCCTAAGGTGGTATCAGCGTTTCACCTGAACCAGCCTATTGTGGTGCCTGCGGCTACTAGCGATTTGGAGGACTCCAAGTTGCTGGACGTTGTCAGAGCATTAAAAATATATATTTCAAGGACGGCTGGAGTCAGGAAGTCTGACTCGCTGTTTATACTGTATGCACCCAACAAGCTGGGTGCTCCTGCGTCTAAGCAGACGATTGCTCGTTGGATTTGTAGCACAATTCAACTTGCACATTCTGTGGCAGGCCTGCCACAGCCTAAATCTGTCAATGCCCACTCCACAAGGAAGGTGGGCTCATCTTGGGCGGCTGCCCGAGGGGTCTCGGCATTACAACTCTGCCGAGCAGCTACGTGGTCAGGGGAGAACACGTTTGTAAAATTCTACAAATTTGATACCCTGGCTAAGGAGGACCTGGAGTTCTCTCATTCGGTGCTGCAGAGTCATCCGCACTCTCCCGCCCGTTTGGGAGCTTTGGTATAATCCCCATGGTCCTGACGGAGTCCCCAGCATCCACTTAGGACGTCAGAGAAAATAAGAATTTACTCACCGGTAATTCTATTTCTCGTAGTCCGTAGTGGATGCTGGGCGCCCATCCCAAGTGCGGATTGTCTGCAATACTTGTACATAGTTATTGTTACAAAAATCGGGTTATTATTGTTGGGAGCCTTCGTTTAAGAGGCTCTTTTCGGTTATCATACTGTTAACTGGGTTCAGATCACAAGTTGTACAGTGTGATTGGTGTGGCTGGTATGTGTCTTACCCGGGATTCAATATCCTTCCTTATTGTGTACGCTCGTCCGGGCACAGTATCCTAACTGAGGCTTGGAGGAGGGTCATAGGGGGAGGAGCCAGTGCACACCACCTAGTGGTCAAACTTTTAAATTTTGTGCCCTGTCTCCTGCGGAGCCGCTATTCCCCATGGTCCTGACGGAGTCCCCAGCATCCACTACGGACTACGAGAAATAGAATTACCGGTGAGTAAATTCTTATTTTTGTTTTTATGCTTGAAAGATCTAATAGCAGTTAACACAAAACATGTTGCATTGTATGTATGGTTTACTTCAGGGATCACCAAACTTTCCCAGCGCTTACCACTCGTTAAGACCATTACTCAAAACGAATTTCTATCAAAGGGACGCTTTGCAAGTTTCAGCAAACTATTGATGGCCGCACAAAATATTTGGCATTTACAATACCTATTATTAAAATTGTCTTGCTATTTGTTGTAGTTTCCCACACAAATTGACAACACTGCTCTCAGGTTGAAACCCTTCCTCATATTTAATGCAGGGGAAGAGTACTTTGTCACGTGGCTCTCTTGCCTTTCTTTATATCACTAATGCTTCTCTTCTCCGTGTCACTTCTCTATTATCAAACTGACTTTTCTTCAGATTTCCTGAGCCACCCCCCCTCAATATGCTTTTCCGTCCCTCCCTATAGTACTGATCCTCACAGCCCGCCAATCACCTCCCCCCTCCCCTTGACTCTAGTCTTAAGTGCACTCTCCTCCCTGGCTCATTGTCTCACTCAATGCAAATCCATAGTAGCCTGCTCTATTCCCATAATACCTCCTCACAGTTTCTGAGGGTACGACTGTAATTGACTATCTAGCTTGAGGCAGGAATTGCACCTGTCTTAGCCAATGGGACAGGCAAGATGGTGGGGTAATCTCAGTATGAATGTTCTTTTAGCCACCCCCTTACCTATTAGCTCCCACCTAGCACAAACCAACCCCTCCGAAGGTGGTACTGCCCACTTTAACAATCGTTAGTTTACTTGATTGTTTCATTTTTATGCATAGTGATTGTAAGTAGAACCCACTATACCTGGATACCCTTTTCTAATAAATACTATCTGGTATGAAAACCATAATTACTTGCCCTGTATATGTTAGAGTGCTTTTCTCAAGTTATATGGAACAGAAGAGAGAGAATAATGAATGTTTCCTTGTCATGATGTACAGTATCATGTCTAATTTCTGTTGCTGAGGATGTCTCCACTGAGCACACTGCTTACAAGTACAGAGGAGTATATGTAGTACACAGAAAATAAAAAAAGTGGCAAGCTATATACATGTATTTTACACTACCAAGTTGTGAAGTTCTTAATGATTGATGCTTAAAATCTGCACAGTGCCATTGATGCTTGGTGGCTGGATACTGAGACACTTATACCCTCTACCAACACTTCCAGAATGTAGTCATGTGCAAGATTGGCATTGGCTTGGAGGCACCGTCATAAGGTTCCTGTCTCTATATGTTCAGCACCTTGCAGAATGGAGGCTATCTATGATGAGATTGGCATGTAAGCACTGTGTAATTGGTGACTTCCGCTCTACTTACAAAGGCCCAGCCAATATTCAAGCAGCAAAATACAGTTGGGGTGGAGATGTTAGAGGCAGAAAAAAATGTTCCATCAGTGTATTCCCATCACTCTCAAATGATTTGGCAGATTGTTCTTGTATCTGTCTATGCTTGCTGTGATGGTCATAAAAGAATGTCTGTTGGTGAATAGAATCCAAATGCACTTGTGTACATTCATGCAGAACATATGTGTGTTGCTCACTCTAAACTTTTCCAGGCTACAGTATGTAACATATGGCTGTGCAGTGATATGTGCTAACTGAATTTAGTAAGCTGTTTGCAAATTCGTGTCGAAAGGCTATGGGACCACCGCCCTTTCCAACAAACTACAGTATATAAACTTAAGATGACATGTTCTATGTTTGAATGAGTGAGAGGAAATTGATATCACTATGAACCAAACGTCTATCTGCTGGCTGCTCGAGAGACTGTTAGAGGGAACACCAGAAGCAGGGCGATAGTAGTGCGCCAAGCCGAAACAAACTGAAGTTGTTCTTGTAGTTAGATAGACCATTTGAGCAGGAAACACTCTAAGACACCATTTGAATTCCAACATATCAAAAAGGAGATAAATAATTTCATGATACAGTATGCTTCAACGGCTATCATTCAACAGACCTACACCATGCTACTTCCGCCCACGTAGTAACAGAACACAAAAAATAGGCACATTGCAGGTATTGCCTGCTTCTGGAAGACAAAATATGGAGTAAACTGGCCAAAGCAGTGCTTATAAATGTGCAAAATTGGCAAGTTCCCTCATCTATCCTATTTATACAGTATAATGTGTGTGTTTATTTGTGAATTTATATATATATATATATATATATATATATATATATGCACACACACACACTAATCGGTTTTATTCACTTCACCTGTCAGTGACTGATGTATGTATAAGAAAACACTATAACATAGCATTTTGTATACAGATGCAGCTGCAGTCACAGATACAGTCACATATTTTGTATACAGATGCAGCTGCAGTATACAGATGTGTGTACAGTCACATATTTTGTATACAGATGCAGCTGCAGTATACAGATACAGCTGCAGTCACACTGAGAATATAACTGGACAAAAGGTGTGGGTGCAGGGAGTTGGCGCTGGAAAGGGGTTGGGAATAAAGCTGATGATTCAGCTGGGAAGTTATGGTTTTTTTGAGTAATGAAGAAAGATACTTATCTTGGGTGTTTTCAATGAATTTCTGATTTCTGAGAGAAGGATGTTTTTTTCTCCAGGAATGATGTAGTCATACGGCGTGGTATTATGAAAAACACAAAATAGCAAATTTTGGGTTTTGGGGAGCCTCAATGGGGATGGTAGGAGTGTTAGCCACGAGGAAGGAACCGCCAGACAGGGAAACCTGTAGGACCATCCACAAAAGCTCACATGGCCCGGTACCAAAAGAACTTGAAAAAATTCGAGAAGGTCGTACCTTTCCCCAGCCGTGCAGGTTTCCAGTCCAAGTGTACCAAGATCCTCCTCCCAGCCAACGCGTTTCGAGAAAACTCTCTTTATCAAGGCCTTGTTTTTTTATTTGTTTTTATTTACTTGTTTTTATCCAATAAACCCTTCCTTCAATATGGGTGGCTGAATAAGCATGCTGATTGGATAAAAGAAACCTTGTTGTGCAGACTGAATACGCCCTTTCCAGTGAGTACCGGTACGCAGTACAGCTTACAAAGATACCCTGATGTGTTTATACCTTTACTTTTTATTGTAAGTTAGGTACGCCGAAAATCCTAGCATCATTTTCTAAAGAAACCCTTATATGCTTCCAACCTCACTCACTTTTGTAAATGAGGTACGATTTACCTACCTGAGATCCCTCCCCACCTGTGTTCAAAAAAAGTCTTTACCATCCCCATTGAGGCTCCCCAAAACCCAAAATTTGCTATTTTGTGTTTTTCATAACACCACGCCGTATGACTACATCATTCCTGGAGAAAAAAAACATCGTTCTCTCAGAAATCAGAAATTAATTGAAAACACCCAAGATAAGTATCTTTCTTCATTACTCAAAAAAACCATAACTTCCCAGCTGAATTATCAGCTTTATTCCCTACCCCTTTCCAGCGCCAACTCCCTGCACCCACACCTTTTGTCCAGTTCTACCCCTTTGGATTATACTTGGGATTAATCCAGTGGTGCAAGAGAGAGGCAGCAGGTACATTCATCTATCAGGAGCACCTCCTTCATTCTACCAAATCTTTGTCCAAAACACTCAGAATATAGGCATGCTGCATATCATTTTAAACTGCATAAGCTGTTTTTTATGCGTCCTATTCACAATGCGACTTAGACGTATTTAAACGGTGATAACCGCAAGAATGTAGGAGGACACATCTGGATAAATACATACATATACAGATAGCTATCTCTTTCTCTCTCTCTAGTTATGTACAGTATATATGTACGTGTGCATCGCGGCAGTGATTTAGTGCGCCCAGGTGCGAATAGTCACACCTACAATCGCACACTGCAAAGTCTATGGGTCGCGAGTGCAACTAATTGCACGTTCCCACTGACGTGCGCACGTATCGCAGCAAACCAGTCGCACCTGCGAATAGTGGCAGTTGCAATGAGAGTGGATACATCTGTGGGTAAATCAGAGACTTGGTGCAGCAATAAAGCACTGAAGACTTTAATCAGTTTTAAGTTAACATCTCATTGAATAACCCCTTTTATCAACTACAATAGGGTTAACTGGATCTTGTTGGCATGTATGTTCTGTAACTCTTATTAGTAATGCATGATACTGTACGTAGTATCTATTTGTAAATAGGGGAAATTGAAATCAACTGAGCTGAGCACAGTAACTGAAATGGGGTTAAAATGTCTACCAAATTTTTTATTTCTATTGAATTTCATTAGATGTTAGCTAATCAGCATGCATGAATACTGGTATTTATGATTTGGCAAAGAGATATTTTCCTGAATCAGAAAGGGAACAGATGCCCCATGACCAACCAGCTGGCCAAACTGGAAAAAAAAATTTTTTTTTTTTTTGGAGCACCAGTATTTCAAAACCATTGAATATAAACTGGTGCAAAACTAGGTATGGATGTAAATGGTGCTGTGTACTGTATGTTGAAATTTGTATATGCTGTAAGTTTTTTCCACAATTTTACTGTTAAAGTGATAGTGAGGTGGGGAATACGAGGTAAATAGTGTTGCTATGTGACCTCTGTTGGCAAAATAGTAACTATTGTTCTCAATGTAAGTGGATTATTATATGTGATTATTACTGATGACTTAACGGCCAGCATAGTGTAATGAAGCTTTGCTGCAACAAATTACCTCCCAGAATAAGTCTTACCATATTTATATTAACTAAAAGCATATTTGTTGGGGTGTGGCCAGGACGGGCATGGAGTAGCACACACATTGTGCAACTCTCCTGCCAAAATATCCTGTAACTGTATCCTGTGTTTCCCCCTGGGACTGCCCTGTGGACTGGGGCTGGGTGAATGTCTGGTGCCCCCCCTGGAGTGCCCTGGACCGACCGCTGCTGTCTCCCCGGCCGTTTGGAAGTCATTTAATGTGACGCCTGGTGAGCGCTGAGGCCGCTCGTGACGCCGCGGGCTCACACTTCCTCAACAACCGGAAGTTCGGCTCAGTCACCCTTGACCGCCGCCTGCCGCGGCCGCTACGAGCGGGTCTACGGAGCAGGGACACACGGCGCAACGCTCCGCTCTGCTGTGGGGACATCTGGAACACCCTGTGAGCGGTGCTCTCTCCAGCCCGCAGTGCCTGATCTCACTGGCCCGCGGACCACTCCCCGGACCTCCACCGCTATATAAGCAGAGGCTGCCCACGCCACGGAGGTACAGGGGTTTGTTTTCCCTGCTGCAGGGGGTGCCCTTACTGGGAGTCAGTGCCAGGATTGATACCCTCTCTCCCCCTTCCTCTATCCTGGATACTATAAGTATATATTCCTACATACATAAATAACACAGGAACTGAGATTCCCCGCCAGGCCCAGGATCATTGTGGGACCTGCCTCACTGTGCCTTAAAGGGACAGAGACTGTCCAGGTGGGAAGTTGCCTAATTCCCTGTTTCAGCCCATAACTCTCAAAATCCTCCGTGCACACATCCGGAGATACACCCAAGAACACTGGTCCTTCTATATATATATATATATATATATATTTTTCCTGCACTTTTTGGCCCTCTCACAGTGCACTAGTGCCTGCGCTTCCTCTCTCTGCCGGCATTGCTTTGATATATAACCGGTCAAGTGCTGCGGCAGGGTGCTATCCAAAATGGTGAAAGGCCGCCAGCAGAACGCGGCGGCGGGCACTATGGAGAAGTTTGTTCGCAATCCCGGTCCTCAACAGCAGAGGAGGGAGACTGTACAGTCGGATGCGTCGCCCCCATCTCCTGCACACAGCTCTGCTTCGTCTGAACCGCCCGATGCTGCATTACAGAGAGTGTTGGATGCCGTGACTGCTAGCGAGGCCCGTTTGGCTGATAAAATTGGGCAGGTGCAATCTGACCTCTCCATTATCCATCAAGACCTTCAACGGGTAAGGGAGAGGGTGGGTGAGGCCGAAACCCGTATCTCCAATGTCGAGGATACTATCACCCCGTTGGGACGACGCACTGATACTTTGGAGTCTCAAATGACTGATGTGCGCAAAAAACTAACGGATATGGAGGGACGCTTACGGCGCAATAATGTCCGCTTCATTGGTCTGCCTGAGAAGGAGGAAGGCTCATCTCCTGAAGAATTTCTAGAACACTGGCTCAGGGATGCATTTGGTTCCGAAGAATTCTCGCCCCACTTCACAGTAGAACGAGCCCACAGAGTCCCGATGCGCCCATTACCTCCAGGGGCTCCGCCCCGTACATTCATTGCCAAGTTCCTCCACTTCCGTGACCGGGACACTGTTCTGAAGCTTGCTCGCACGAAAGGCCCTCTAAAATGGAACGGGTCACCGATATCAGTCTTCCCGGATTTCGCGGTAGAGGTGCAGAAGGATAGGGCTCAATTTCTGCCTGTTAAGAGAAGACTCCGTGAACTCGACCTGCCATACGCTATGCTCTTTCCATCGAGACTGCGAGTAGTGGCTGACGGTGAAACCAAATTTTTTGCGACTCCTCGGGAGGCGTTGATGTGGCTGGATAGACGCTTCCCGGCGGGACGGGCCCTTGCTGATCCTTGATTACTTCCTGAGACTTTAGTTGCAAGAAATTTCCCGTACAGGATATGATTATATGTATATTTACTGGGGGATTGCAGGATAAGGAAATGTTTGATTATCTATGTGCTGCTTTTTGAGGATGTGGGAGTAGAGGGAAAGATAATTTTTTGCCTGATTTTTTACATTTTATATAGGCCAATTATAACTCTATTGATGGGTGGCGTGGGATGGGGAGGTTGGGGGGGGGGGATGTATATGTGGTTCAAATATATCCAATAGTATTTTGTACTTAAGTCCCGGGGGGAGACTTTATATGTTTCGCCCCTTTTTTTTTTTTTTTTTCAAGGGGTGATCTGGTCTAATGGCTGAGAGTGTTTTTGTTTGTGTTTTGTTTCTCTTTTCTCAGGGCCATTATATTCTTGGCTCCACCCAGAGTATAGCTCGTTGTGTGCTTTGGGTTTGAGTCAGCGTTCTGTTTGGGGATCCAGGTATGCTGCGGGTTGGGAGTAGTGTACAGGGTGGGGGGAGAGGGGAAGTTAAAGGCTATAGTTATTTTTTATATGGATGTTTGGAGTTTGTGTATGTGTGGCTTACGAATCTATTCATTGAGCGGTGGTGCCTTGTGATTGCGTGCCGCGAGGATGGATCTGGCTGGCTGCGGGCTATGGCCCCTATTACTATAACGACTTCTCATGGTTGGACTTAAAATGTTGTCATGGAATGTGAGGGGACTTAATGATAAAATTAAGCGATCTCTGGTGCTTAGACAAATCAAACAGTATGCCGCTGATGTGGTGTGTCTTATGGAAACTCACTGGTGGGCAGTAGGACCCTTTCTCTTAAGAGACCTTGGGTAGGATGGGCATTCCACTCTACACACACATCTGCCTCTCGAGGGGTCTCTGTCCTTGTAAGGAGGAGCATTCCCTTTATGCTGGACTCCGTACAGTCGGATCCATGGGGGAGATATGTGTTTCTAAAGTGTAGAATTCACTGTACCCCTCTGCTTTTATTGGCCGTATATGTGCCTCCCCCGTACTCCTCCGATGTCCTAAAAAAAGTTGCGGGGTTTATGGCATTGTCACCGGGGACACCTGTGGTTTGTCTGGGGGATTTCAATAATGTATTAGATGTAGCGCTGGATAGATTCTCTACTGCTCCCTCTAGTCCATGCTATGGAAGGACTGGCTTTGCTGATGTTGTATCGGGGTTGGGCCTGGTCGATCCCTGGAGACTGAGACATTCATCGGTTAAACAATACTCATGTTTTTCACATTCCCATTCCTCGTTCTCTAGGATTGACCTGGCCCTTCTCTCGAACGACCTGGTTCCCAGGGTTCAGGACAGTAGATATGAGACTAGAGGGATATCGGATCACTCACCTTTAACTTTGATTTTGGATTTTAATTGCTCCAGAGGCCAGACTGTGTGGAAGTTCAATCCATTTTGGCTTGTACATATGGGTGATGGCTCCGAGTTGGTGGCTGCATGGCGGGAATTTTTTGAGTTAAATAAGGCTGGGCAGTCTATTTCTAATTTATGGGATGCGTTTAAGGCCTTTCTGCGGGGAACCTTAATTAAGCGAGTGGCTAATTTAAAATCCTTTTTTAAGCACCGGGAGTCAGAACTGGAGACCCTAAGTATTGCTGCAGAAGCACAATATTTACAGGACTGTTTGGATAGTTCCAAATTTGCATGGTTGTCAGCCCAGGGGGAATGGAGGGAATATCTCATGGAAAAGACTCAGCATGGACTCCTCTTCTCCTCCCATGCCTTTTATGCTTCTGGGGATAGGCCGGAATCATATTTAGCCTCTCTGGCACGGGGTGAGAGATCCTCTAACACCGTGGTTGAAATTGAGGCCGCAGATGGTACCATTTTATTGCAGACTCCACAGATTGCTTCAGAATTTGTGTCCTATTATAGGCGATTATATAGCTCTAAATTAGACTGTACTCCGATGCAGTTAGATGAATATTTACAGTCTATACAGATCCCCTTACTGACCTGCGAGGCGCATGACTTTCTCGAGGCACCGATTTCGCCTGAGGAGATTGTGGCTGCTATCAATGCTGCTCCCAATGGGAAGGCTTCAGGACTAGACGGCATACCGTCTGAGCTCTATAAACGTCAATCTACAAAGGGGTAGTTCCGCAACAGGTTTGTTTGTACAGGTATTGACCAATGTCAGGTCTTTATCTGTGACCGACTTAGGAGTAATTATGTGCACTATGAGTGCAGATCACTTGTCGGTGGTGCTCCCAGAGTCAATAAATTGAAGTGGTAGGAAAAAAGGGGAGAGAGACTCTTTGTTGGGGCACTCTTAGTCCAAAATGTTAGACACTAAAACATAACTTTTAATAGATAGAATAAAATCTAGTGACTTAATAAATAAAAGTTAGGAATTGTGAACAAATATACTCATGCGTATTATTCATGCATATAGCTCAATGCTTCTAATATAGGAATAAATATAGGAAATGTCTAGGTGAAAATTATTTGTAGTTAATATTTTAATTGGGACAGGTCTGTCTATAATTTAAGACAGAGTATAGTTATGGTCCCACAGGATTATTACCTATGTTCAGTTTCTAAATGTTGTACAATTTCTTAAGAGGAAAAGATTCAAGACAGTATGATCTTTAAATGTTGCCTTGGAAGGTCCTTAAAAGGTCCTTGAACACCTACTGCGCAAGATCTGGGCAGTGGTGTTGCTGGGAAGGCTTATTACTCGATTAAACGGTGTATTATTCGACTCTATGCAGTCAATAGAAGTCTGAAAACACGATGTAAGGATAAAGATATTTACGTACACATTAAATAATGAGCAGTGTATTATTAGACTCTGTGCAGTCAGTTAAGGTCTGAAAACACGATGTTAGAACAAAGGTATTTACGTACTCGGTAGTAATACAATATTGTGAATAATAAGGATATGCAAAAAACAGTATTATGGTTTATACATGGAAATATGTTGAAAACAAAAGGATTTTATTGTATATGGTATATTTTGTAATAATACAGTGAGATACTCACAGTTAAATCAACAGTAAAAGAAAGTAATTGAAGAAAGAAAAAAGAGAGGGGTATGTCTTACTTCTGCTGTTCAGCTGGGTTGTTTACTGCACCTGGTGTTCGCTGTTGGTCCCCCACACAGCTACTGATCAGGCCTACCACAGATTAGCTTCCAAGATCGGACGAGATCAGGCGTATCCTGTGGAGTATGGCCGTAATCTGCTGAATGAGAGAGTATGACTGCCAAAGTGCTTCTGCTGTCCAAATTAATGGATGAGAGAGCATGAAAGAAATATATATACAATGGGCTCTAAAATAATGCCAAATTTGGTAGTGTGCCCAGATAGAGTTCTACATGAAGTTATTAGAAAGAAAAAAGGAGAATCCCTAAAGGATACTAACAAACTGTGGTCATTAGATTCTTGTATCAATAGTACATATAATCACTTCCAATCGATAACCATAAATGCCTTAACGTTCATTTGTGTGTAGTTACACTGCATATAGCATGAGTCTCAGAGAATGCCCTAACATTCCATCAGTTAAGGAGTAAGAAAACTGTCAAGGATATTGACTAAAAAGCAAAAACTTGATTCTTGTGCAAATATTGCATGTGGTCACACTCAAATAATGCTGTGGGCAATTTAGTTCTTGTGCAGATTTTACGTGTAATCACACTTTTTCAAAAAAAAAAAAAAAAAAAAAATTAAATTTTTTAGTAAGTTACAAATGCTTAGAATATTGCATGTAGTCACATTTCATAGGTTGTAGCAAATTGCTATATCACTATAAGCAAAAATTAATAAGAATTACATATAGATAAAAAAATAGTACATAATAAATTTTGGGGACCCTAAAAAGGGTCCTTACTGAACCGGTAGATCCCTGAATGCGGGGGTGGGTTGCGCAGTCCCACAGTGTCCCATTTAACCAAACGGCCCGTTTCACCTATCCTAAGGCTTGTTCACAGTGAACAAGCCTTAGGATAGGTGAAACGGGCCGTTTGGTTAAATGGGACACTGTGGGACTGCGCAACCCACCCCCGCATTCAGGGATCTACCGGTTCAGTAAGGACCCTTTTTAGGGTCCCCAAAATTTATTATGTACTATTTTTTTATCTATATGTAATTCTTATTAATTTTTGCTTATAGTGATATAGCAATTTGCTACAACCTATGAAATGTGACTACATGCAATATTCTAAGCATTTGTAACTTACTAAAAAATTTAATTTTTTTTTTTTTTTTTTTTTTTTTTGAATATCTGTGTCACTCATATCACACAGCAGTGGTACCGCATGGAAACATCTGCATAGTAATCAAATGTCTGCAGTTCTTCAATACCTCTGAACTTAGAATATCTTCTGACATTTATATTATATTATATTTATGCAGTGTGATTACACGTAAAATCTGCACAAGAACTAAATTGCCCACAGCATTATTTGAGTGTGACCACATGCAATATTTGCACAAGAATCAAGTTTTTGCTTTTTAGTCAATATCCTTGACAGTTTTCTTACTCCTTAACTGATGGAATGTTAGGGCATTCTCTGAGACTCATGCTATATGCAGTGTAACTACACACAAATGAACGTTAAGGCATTTATGGTTATCGATTGGAAGTGATTATATGTACTATTGATACAAGAATCTAATGACCACAGTTTGTTAGTATCCTTTAGGGATTCTCCTTTTTTCTTTCTAATAACTTCATGTAGAACTCTATCTGGGCACACTACCAAATTTGGCATTATTTTAGAGCCCATTGTATATATATTTCTTTCATGCTCTCTCATCCATTAATTTGGACAGCAGAAGCACTTTGGCAGTCATACTCTCTCATTCAGCAGATTACGGCCATACTCCACAGGATACGCCTGATCTCGTCCGATCTTGGAAGCTAATCTGTGGTAGGCCTGATCAGTAGCTGTGTGGGGGACCAACAGCGAACACCAGGTGCAGTAAACAACCCAGCTGAACAGCAGAAGTAAGACATACCCCTCTCTTTTTTCTTTCTTCAATTACTTTCTTTTACTGTTGATTTAACTGTGAGTATCTCACTGTATTATTACAAAATATACCATATACAATAAAATCCTTTTGTTTTCAACATATTTCCATGTATAAACCATAATACTGTTTTTTGCATATCCTTATTATTCACAATATTGTATTACTACCGAGTACGTAAATACCTTTGTTCTAACATCGTGTTTTCAGACCTTAACTGACTGCACAGAGTCTAATAATACACTGCTCATTATTTAATGTGTACGTAAATATCTTTATCCTTACATCGTGTTTTCAGACTTCTATTGACTGCATAGAGTCGAATAATACACCGTTTAATCGAGTAATAAGCCTTCCCAGCAACACCACTGCCCAGATCTTGCGCAGTAGGTGTTCAAGGACCTTTTAAGGACCTTCCAAGGCAACATTTAAAGATCATACTGTCTTGAATCTTTTCCTCTTAAGAAATTGTACAACATTTAGAAACTGAACATAGGTAATAATCCTGTGGGACCATAACTATACTCTGTCTTAAATTATAGACAGACCTGTCCCAATTAAAATATTAACTACAAATAATTTTCACCTAGACATTTCCTATATTTATTCCTATATTAGAAGCATTGAGCTATATGCATGAATAATACGCATGAGTATATTTGTTCACAATTCCTAACTTTTATTTATTAAGTCACTAGATTTTATTCTATCTATTAAAAGTTATGTTTTAGTGTCTAACATTTTGGACTAAGAGTGCCCCAACAAAGAGTCTCTCTCCCCTTTTTTCCTACCACTCTATAAACGTCACTTAGATTTTTTTGTCCCCCAATTACTTGAGTTATATAATCAGATGTTTACACAGGAATCCCTCCCATTATCTATGGCGGAGGCATTGATTGTTGTCCTTCCAAAGCCAGATAAGGATCACAGGAAGGTTGATTCTTATCGACCTATCTCCCTTTTACCGACCGACATTAAAATTCTGGCCAAAATCCTGGCATGTAGACTGAATCAAGTCATTACGCAACTTATACATCCTGATCAGACAGGGTTTATGCCCAATAAATCAACCTCCATTAATCTCAGACGTTTATTTACCCATCTACAGATCCCCCGTGAGGCACCCTCCTCCATAGTTGTATCATTGGATGCCGCTAAGGCCTTTGATTCCGTGGAGTGGGAATACTTGTGGAGCATCATGCGCAAGTTTGGTATAGGCCCCAATTTTATTAAATTTGTACGGTTGATGTATTCCTCTCCCCTGGCCAGGGTGGCGGTGAATGGTTTTGTATCACACTCCTTCCCTTTGTCTAGAGGTACACGTCAGGGGTGCCCATTATCCCCTACCCTGTTTGCTATGGCCATTGAACCCCTTGCAAGCCTTCTACGGGCGAACTCTGAGATTTTTGGTTACAAAGTAGGCACTAGGGAGGAGAAAATAGCTCTATATGCCGATGATATTCTGCTATTTGTGGATCGCTATGCTGAGTCTATGCCTAAGATTTTAGAAATTATTAACAAGTTTGGGTGTTACTCAGGGCTCCTGATTAATTGGGAAAAATCCTCCATTATCCCACTTCAGGGCGAGGTCCCTGACTCCCCATTGATTGCTCTCCCATTAAGATGGGTGAACTCCTTTAAATATCTGGGCATCTGGGTATCTAATGACCCTCACAAATTTACCTCCCTCAATATCACACCGCAAATAACTTATCTTCGCACTAAAGTGAAGGTCTGGGGGAGATTGCCCCTGACAGTTACAGGAAGGGTTAACATGGTGAAAATGGTCTTTCAGCCCAAACTCCTGTATATTCTACAACAATCCCCTGTATACATCCCTCAGAAGATCTTTAAACGAATTGATAGGTTGCTATCTTCTTTGATTTGGGCTAGTAAACGGGCACGGTTGAAACTTAATACTTTGACAAGGTCCAAAACTTCAGGGGGTTTGGCTCTTCCCAATTTTCGTTTTTATTACCTTGCAGCACAATTAGCACATCTTTGGGAATGGGTTAATGACTCTGACGCCTCAAGTCTGCACTCACAGTTGGTATTGCAGGAATACCCAGGTGGTTCCCCATTGGGACTGCTTCTTTGTGGAAGCGTCAAAATGTCAGCATTACCACTCATAAAACAATATATTACTATCTGGAGGCTGGTACACCGTATACTGCAAGGACAGGGTATTGACCCTGACACTCCACTAGACAATAAATATGGTTTGCCCGAACTATATCAGCTTCAAGTCAGGAGGGTATGGGAACCATGGGGAGTGACCTCATTGGGACACTTATATACTGATGGGTTTTTTAGATCCTTTCAACAGCTTCAACATGAATTTAATGTCCCCTCTACATATTTTTTTCGCTTCCTTCAATTGCGACATGCTATATCTGCCCAATTCCCTGATGGCCCTCCGGCGCTTACTGATTCTCCGGTCAAATCATTATTGAAAACAGTGGGTTCTGGACATTTAATCTCCAAAATATACAGCCGTTTACTTCAAATGCATCATATAGACCCCCTTGTCTCCCTTAAGATTAAGTGGGAGTCTGATCTGGGCCCATTGTCGGATGATTTATGGGAAGGTGCTCTGGGATCGTGCCGGCTTTCTACTTCCTCTGCCCGGTATCAGCAAATTCAGTTGTTTGAGCTACATAGGGTATATATGACCCCGGTGAGGCTGTCGCATATAGGGGGATCCCATAGCTCAAAATGTCCCAAATGTGGTAGTATGGGAGCAGACTTTTGGCATATGATCTGGCTGTGTCCCTTGGTGTCGGTTTTTTGGGAGGAGGTTATGCGTGCTATAGTTGATACAGGTATCCCCTCTTCCATACTTACACCTATCTCTTGCATATTAGCGACTATAGATGAGGAGGTTCTGGATCCGCCCAGTCGACGATATGTTGTGAACCTCTGTGCTCTGGCCAAGGTTTGCATAGCCAGACTGTGGTTGGCTAATGAAGCCCCAACCCCACAATCCTGGATTTCTTTGGTTAATACTTCTGTTACACATGAAAAATTTGTATATCTGGCCAGGAATGCGGAAAAAAAGTTTACTGCTATATGGGGAAAGTGGATGTGCTCTCGCTATTTCATTTCACGGATAAATACTGCTGAGCCCTAGAATTATTTAATCAACTGTCATGAGTGCGTTCTGTGGGAGATCTGTGGGGTATGTGGCCCGCGGCCGGCCGGGTTCTAATGAATGTTCACACCGTGGTAACGGGTAATACGCTGTGGGTAAAATATATAGTAAAGCTGGGTCACCACTGCTCTGTTAATATATGACTCTGACTGGGATGTGCGTCCACACGTCCTGCAATGTGCTCTATACACAACCGTAAGCCTGTTGTTAATTTAATTGTTATATATTTGCTTTTATGTTCTAGTTTGTATTTTATGTTTGTTCTGTATTGCCCTTGGCAATGTGTAAATGTTAAAACATTATAAAACCCAATAAAAATTTATTGAATTTAAAAAAAAAAAAGCATATTTGTTATGATAGTGAAATATACATTAACAAGATTAGGTTTGACCGCAATAAAAAAAAAAAATTCTTAAATATGGCAGGTATAACTCTCCATCCCATGTATCAAAAAGTCTAAAAATAAAACATTGCTAAAATACGCCCATTAAATAATATATGCATGGGCAATGACAATAGTGTTGTCCGCTTCAGTGGTGAATTTGCTATCAGAAGCAGTTAGCTAGTGCTGGTGACCGTTATCCTCATCACGTTCTTCAGCCAGCCTGCAAGCACCCAAAGTTGATAGGTATTTACAGGCATACTTTTTCTTTGCGCCTCTGTGCATGTCTGCATTTGTTCCCATTTATGCAAATACACCCTTACTGTACTCTGCCTGCTTCACTACACAGTCCCACCTCTGCACTCATAAGCAGGCGCAAGTGTCAGATGTGAGCAAATGTGCATATGCGTGTCACGTTTTAAGTGGGCATGCCCAATACAATTTTGTGGATTGAACGCTACACAAAAGGACTTACTGTACGTCCAACTCTGCATGAAACCCATAATGTTATGTTCAAAGTCAAACCATTGATAAATGTTTCTTTGTAAATCATGGTAAATATATGTGTAGTGTTCACTCTAGGAGTGAAATCGGGCAGGGCGCCGGAGTCCGGGGGCACATGTGTGCGCGCTCGGAATGGGGGCGCAACCACGCAAATTAGGGGGCGTGGCCACGCCTCCGTCATTTTAGGGGGCGGTGCGGCCCACAGACGCTACTATAGAGAGCGTCTGTGGCCGGCGACGTCACTGTTGGGGGCGTGCCCAGCACCTCCGTCGGTGCTGAGCTTCCCCTAGCCCTCTCCCAATGCGTGAATGGATGCCGCGCGCATGCGCACGGCATCTATACACGCCGGGAGGGCAGGGAGCGGGCGGCTGTTCTAGCAGGGCGCCGCAAAAGGGGCAGGGCAGGTTTTGCCTGTTAAAAAACTGGCAGGGCGCGGCGCCCTGCTAAAACAGCCTAGAGTGAACACTAATGTGGTTAAACTGAATGGAAGGTGCTGGTAATTATATTTAAAAAAAATCTATTTTTAAATTGTATGAATCTGCAGCATTAGTCAGTACAGGCTATCCTCCCCACACTGAAAAATGTTGCGGCATGATAAAATGTTATGCAGTATTTAGATTGTGTAGGTAAAAACTTTGCTGGCAATATCGGTGAGATACAGCGATTTACAATCCTTATACAGCCCGATTGATGAGCTACATTTCTACTGGGGAGCACGCTAAACATAATGGGGCAGATGTATTAACCTGGAGAAGGCATAAGGAAGTGATAAACCAGTGATATGTGCAAGGTGATAAAGGCACCAGCCAATCAGCTCCTAACTGTTAATTTACATATGGGAGCTGATTGGCTGGTGTGTTTATCATCTTGCACATATCACTGGTTTATCACTTCCTTATGCCTTCTCCAGGTTAATACATCTGCCCCAATATCACTAAACAGGAGGCTAATTACACATGCTGGTTTAATATTAGACGGGGACGCCCCGTTAGAAACTTTCCTAATTATCCGGTTTGAGCATTCCCGGTGAGAAGATCAACTGGCTGGCAAGGTGTTACTTCTCTAGTTACAACTATAGCAGGCTCAATCTCCAGTGACATTGCTAACAACCCAGAGTTATATCACTATCCCAGCGGGAGGATTTGAGCAAACAATTAAATTGATCATATCTCTTTAGATATGTTTGGGACTGTGATTTACTAATCATATAACCTCTAGGAGGTTGTTTCTATAAATGAAAGGCTGTTGATTGTTTTATTTGATGCCCATTATGGTAGAATATTAATAATAATTACCTATTTTAGTTATTGATACAATTGTTGCTTTATAATAAGGTGCATCTGTTGTATTGAAATTGTATCCACTGTGCACAGTTGTGTTGCAACTAAGTATTACAAAGACAAAAGCAGTCTTGGAATACTATGATGTCCACTGGTTATAGTTGGATCTCTTATATATAGAGACCTGTAGGATTGATATTAAATATGAATTCCATATGGTTTTGGTGATTTTACTATTTTAAAATAAAATATTTCTTAAAATTGGACAGCGCTTTCAATTTTTGCTCATTGTTCTATTAAAATATATTGGGACTCAACACCCCAATTATTTGAGGGCAGCAGTCCGCTTTTAAAGGAGTTGAATTAATGGTTAGAGTTTTGTGGGCGTTGGATAACTGACTGGACTACTGTAATCTCCTCCTGACTGGCATTCCTGGCAAATACCTCTCTCCACTCTAATGTATCCTCAGTGCTGCTCCCCGGCTCATTTTCCTCACCAAACGCACTACGTCCACCTCTCCTCTCTTACATGACCTTCACTGGCTCCCCTTCCCTTTCAGAATCCATTTCAAGCTTCTCACACTCACTTACAAAGCCCTCACCCACTCTCCCATTTACATCTCTGACCTGATCTCCCTTTACACTCCCACCCGTCCTCTTTGCTCTGCTAATGCACGCCGACTCTCCTGCCTACTGATTACTTTCACTCCTACCTCCAAGATTTTGCACGTGCTGCGTCATTTCTCTGGAATTCCCTACCTCTCCCTCTCAGACTCCCCACCTCTCTACAAAACATCAAACGGGCTCTCAAGACCCACTTCTTCACCAAACCCGGCAAAGTCTCATCCTAACCCTCTGTTCCACGCTGTCTATGTACCCCGTCTGCGTCACCCCTGTCGGTCTACCCATCCACTTTAGAATGTAAGCTCTCACGAGTAGGGCCCTCTTCCCTCATGTGCTTATCCTTTTTCTTTAATAATCTTCAACTGCACCAAATCTAGCAGTCTTCTGCCACCTGACACCTATTCCAGTGTCATCAGCTGATGTAGCTATGTTTATTTATCCTGTACTTGTCCTATATTGTCTTCAACTGTAAGTTGCTTTTTTCCTGTTTTGATTATTTGTTTATGTGCTCTGTAATTGGGCGCTGCAGAACCCTTGTGGCGCCATATAAATAAAGGATAATAAAGTAGGCTAATACAATAGAGAAATTTAAACATGTTTGGGTTAAACATACAGTACCAGTCAAAAGTTTAGACACACCTTCTCATTCAATGTTCTTTTATGTAGTTTAATTATTTTCTACATTGTAGATTAATACTGAAGACCTCAAAACTATGAAAGAACACATATGGACTTATTTTGTAAACAAAAAAGTGTTAAACAAAACAAAATGTTTTTTATTTTACATTCCTCAAAGTAGCCTGCTTTTGCTTTTATGACAGCTTTGCACACTCTTGGCATTCTCTCCATCAGCTTCATGAGGTAGTCTCCTTGAATGGTTTTGAATTAACAGGTGTGCCTTGTCAAGAGTCAATCTGTGGAATCACTTGCCTTCTTAATGTGTTTGAGACCATCAGTTGTGTTGTGCAGAGGTAGGGTTAGTATACAGTGGAGACCCCTATATGACTACTGTTGTAATCTATATTATGGCACGAAACACTCAACTCCGCAAAGAGAAACAACAGTCCATCATTACTTTAAAACATGAAGGTCAGTCAATATGGAAAATTTCAAGAACTTTGAATGTATCCTCAAGTGCAGTTACAAAAACCATCAAACGCTATGATGAAACTCTACTCTCATGAGGACCGCCCCAGGAAAGGAAGACCAAGAGTAACCTCTGCTGCAGAGGATAAGTTCATTAGAGTTACCAGCCTCAGAAAACGCTACTTAACAGCACCTCGGATTAGAGCCCACATACATTCTTCACAGAGTTCAAGTAGCAGACAAATCTCAACATCAACTGTTCAGAGGAGACTGCGTGAATCAGGCCTTCATGGTTGAATTGCTGCAAAGAAGCCACTACTGAGGATGAACAAGAAGAAGAAGAGAATTGTTTGGGCCTAGAAACACAAGGAATGGACATTAGACCAGTGGAATTCTGTACTTTGGTCTGATGAGTCCAAATTTGAGATTTTTGGTTCTAACCATTGTGTCTTTGTGAGACGCATAAAAGGTGAGTGGATGGTTTCTGCATGTGTGGTTCCCACTGTGAAGCATGGAGGAGGAGGTGTGATGGTGTGGGGGTGCTTTGCTGGTGACACTGATGGTGATTTATTCAAAATGCAAGGCACACTTAACCAGCATGGCTACCATTGAATTCTGCAGCGCCATGCCATCCCATCTGGTTTGCGCTTACTGGGACCATAATTTGTTTTTCAACAAAACAATGGCCCCAAACACACCTCCAGGCTATGAAGGGCTACTTGACCAAGAAGGAAAGTGATGGAGTGCTGCGTCAAATGACCTGGCCTCCACAATCACCCGACCTAAACCCAGTTGAGATGGTTTGGGATGAATTGGACTGCAGAGTGAAGGAAAAGCAGCCAACAAGTGCGCAGCACTTCTGGGAACTCCTTCAAGACTGTTGGAATACTGTTCCAGGAGACTACCTCGAGGAGCTGATTGAGAGAATGTCAAGAGTGTGCAAAGCTGTCATCAAAGCAAAAGAGGGCTACTTTGAGGAATCAGAAATAGTGTTCACTCTAGGAGTGAAATGGGGCAGGGCGCCGGAGTCCGGGGGCACATGTGTGCGCGCGCGGCAAAGCCGCGCGCTCGAAATGGGGGCGCGGCCACGCCTCCGTCATTTTAGGGAGCGGTGCGGCCCACAGACGCTACTATAGAGAGCGTCTGTGGCCGGCGACGTCACTGTTGGGGGCGTGCCCAGCACCTCAGTAGGTGCTGGGCTTCCCCCAGCCCTCTCCCAATGTGTGAATGGATGCCGCGCGCATGCGCACGGCATCTATACACGCCGGGAGGGCAGGGAGCAGGCGGCTGTTCTAGCAGGGCGCCGCAAAAGGGGCAGGGCGGGTTTTGCCTGTTAAAAAACGGGCAGGGCGCGGCGCCCTGCTAAAACAGCCTAGAGTGAACACTACAGAAATATAAAACATATTTTGATTTAACACACTTTTGTTTACAACATAATTCCATATTTCTTCTTTCATAGTTTTGAGGTCTTCAGTATTAATCTACAATGTAGAAAATAATTAAAATAAACATTGAATGAGAAGGTGTGTCCAAACTTTTGACTGGTACTGTATAAATATCCTTGCAAATAACGAAGGATCAAATAGGGTTGACGTATCCTAAAGGTTAAAAAAGGGCAGAGTAGATTGGCCAAAGTGGTTCTTATCTGCCGTCAAGTTCTGTTTCCAAGCTGTATATGTGCTTACAGTGTGTTGAATAGGCAATTAATGATGATGATTGGTGGTATTTTAGCTATTGATGAACGGTGTGCAGAACTATTGATGATGATGAAACACATAAAACACATGATAATTTTGGTGGTGTTTACTTAGCAGCCATTGAACACTGTATGCTATTATGCATGTAAAATGGCAAGCATATTGAAAATATCACGAAAAGAGATGATTACATAATCACAACCCTTTTGGATACATGTTTTAAGTTAATTATGGTATAGTACTAGATGAGAGGTAATGGGATACAGCAAGAAAAGGAAATACGTCAAAGCAGTGTAATAATTAAATGTAGAAAATGCCAAATGTCCTTTCATGGAACTCTATAACCAATAAAAAAACTTATATCTATTTTGATGTGGATTTTTTTTTTTCTTTAAAGAGGGTGAATAATTATACAAATTATGGACCAAAATGTTAGCACCGTGGGTTAATTGCTCTATAGTAGACCCACCTGATTATTATTCACCTAAATATTGACAGGGGAAGCTTTATTATTTGGCCAGGTTCATCAAATTAAAATTAAATTAAATGCTTCTTTGACCATCTTCTGGTGTATTGTCGGCATGTGTATACCAGTGGTTTGTAGTAAGAAAGTGCTTTCTGTTAACCCTCAACAATGGGGATATGAATCACCAATAGAAAGCCCCTTATTGTTTCTTCCCATGTGTGATACACAAGACCAATAAATACAACATGTAAAATATGTACTTGATTAACATTAAATTTGATCAAAGAAGTGTTTCAGTACAAGAAACAAACAAACTAGAAAGGTAATTTGTTTTCTGAATTTCTTTTCCAGCAGAATTACCTTAATTATGTTGACTGTACACTTAACAGGTTAAGTAAATGCACAGTACTACCAATGCAAAGAGGAAAATGGTCATACATCTCTATCCACCACTACTTGCAATGTTTTGTTTTTTAAGTTCTGCTTGCCACAGGTTCTATTCCTACTCTATGGGTGTTGTGGACACCCACAAATGGGAATAACCCTGGCGCAGCTATCGGCATTCTCGGCAGTCGGGATTCTGGCGTCTATATTCTGACCGCCGGGTTCCCAATCTCTGGGATATTAACTACATCCCCTTTTTATATACTTCAAACTTACTGCAGTTTTTTTTTTACCTTCCCTCCAGGAGATATTGGAAGTGAGGTCTAGGAGGCGTGGCAATACAATTTGGTCCATCATGGCACTGTCCCCTGCTGTACAGCACTGTGGTTCATGTTTTTGCACAGCGGTAGGCAGGACTATATTGACTAAATTTACATTGATTTGCATAATTAAGCCCTGCCTACTTTATTAGGAAAGTAGGTGAGAATGCAGGATTGCGACCTGCATTTATGTCACTTTGAGAAAACGGCAACATTTTTTTATCTCCCTTACATTCCTAGAAATTAGGTTTGAAACTGTTGGAATGGACACTCATAGTGTATAGGTCACCAGCTATTATTCAGTTGTCAACTTGTCACTGAACTAAGGGGGACATGTACTAAGCAGTGATAAAAGTAGAGAAGTGAGCCAGTGGAGAAGCTGCCCATGGCAACCAATCAGCTGCTCTGTATACTTTCATAGTATGCAAATTATAAATGTAACATCAATGCTGATTGGTTGCCATGGGCAACTTCTCCACTGGCTCACTTCTCCACTTTTATCACTGCTTAGTACATGTCCCCCTAAATCTCTGACCCAATATCTTAAAAAGTCATCAGACAACATACTCCCGCCACATAAACACAATAAGGCTTGTGCTGGTTCACTGTTCATCTAAAAGATATTTAATAAATGAGATTATATACCAAAACATGTTTTTTGCTTACTATTTGCTAGTGATATATAAAAGATTGCCCATACTACTATACAATTGCTTATGATGTGACGCAATTGTAAACAGAATAATGTATGGTGTTATGAAGGAGCCACATGATTATGACTGATACACCTACTTAGTATCAATGAGCAACAGTGTTCGTACAAAGCAATCTTAAACTGTATATGTGAGTAATTGCTTTTACTCGGCATGAGTATAAAAACCTTATTTTATTAGTTTGTATATGCTTTCCTGCTTTAACTTTCAGTATTTCAACCGCAACAAAAATAAATCTACAAACAAACCAGGTTACAGTGCTTCACTGTTTCATGTCTTTTTCAAACACAGTTCATGTGGATATCTTCAAAATAGTATACACGAGTCACCTGAGCTCACAGACAAAGGCAAGGAGCTTTCATGGCGTAAACTGATAGAAAAACTCCACTCATGTAGAAAATCACTTACTAAACATGATCTTTATCAGACTTTGCAACAATTTCTCAGAAAGTGAGATGTAAAATTTCACTACGGAAATACCCTCACGGAAAGGCTATGTAAAAGGGACACAGTATGGGGTCTTACCCCTTATTTTTCCTTCATAAAAATTTAAATACACACTAAAAAACATAGAAAATAAACATAACAATATGCAATTCCCCCATATGGTGTGTATTAGGGTTTTGCATCAGTAAATATGTAATCACCGTGTCTAGATCAGTCCTTACAATGACAATTCCCAGAATGTGGACTGTGCTTGAGAAAACGGTTAGTAGTGTTCTAACTCAAGTTCTCCAAATCACACCACCGACACGTTTCGAAGCACAGTCTTTCTCAAGGGTATAAGGGTAGAATAAGAGTAGAATCTTTCCAGAAGCATGCATGCCCTAATGCGAAGATGATTTGTATGACTTTTTTAATATACAAACTACACAGCTATTGTAAAACTGTACAACTCTTGAATAAGTGTTAGGTTGGGTACACACCTACCCAATATCGGCATGATATGTCATTTCCGGATAATACAATTGTGTATGCCCAATTGCCCATATCCGCGGGTTGCTTCCAATATCTTCTGTTCAGATATGCTGCATCTATGCGAGTGCATAGTCCCCATCCATCCACTCGGCACTATACTGGTGCACGATATCCATCCAACATAAGATGAATGTTTGCATCCACTCAATTCAGTATATCCCCTAATTGCAGCTACATGCCCACAACATGCCCTTAGGACATTTAGTTTACAAGGGAACGCCCAGTTTCTGCACAGTTACACCCAATTTTCCACAAGATTCATATGACTCTTAATCTTGCCCACTCTTGTCCACCTACACTTCTCATTTGGTCAGTCACATGTAATCTCTGCAATACATTTTTGCAGAGCGTCTTGTGACTGGAGCGTTGAGATCAGTGGATAGATGCACCAACATATTGATTTGCATTTCTGCTTTACAGTAATGGGGCCAGGTAGTGTTCCTACTTTAACTGTAAAGTAGAACCTGACATTTGTGAACTCAACTGCTATTCATGAGTGCCACCTCAAATCATCAGACCATTGCTATTTCTCAATGTTATTGGTTTTAAGTGCATTGGTGTAAATATTCTTTAACTTCACATTTTTCTGATATTTTCAATGACCTGGCTTTTTTACCTTAACCTTTTAAATAAAGTGTTATAATATACAGTATACTGTACAAAAAGCCTTACTGTTGTGAGTTATAAGTTAAATAGTAATTGAGCTACAGTATAGATAATGAAAATGGTAGATGGCTGGTTCTTTAAATTCATAACATTGCTTACCAAAGGCTTGGCTCTGTGCACAAGACTGAGGGATAGACACCATATGGCCTGTCCTTTGCAATCAACCAAGCGCAGCCCAAGGAGATAATTCCGTCTGTCACAAAAAAGAAGGTTGTGCTGATTCACAATGGAGCAGGGTTTTTTTTTTTTTTTTTTTTTTTTTAAACTTCTTACTTGCAGTTCTTTGGTTATAAAATATATTTTCAGTATTCCAAACAAGCCATTTATTTCTTTTATTAAAAATAATTACTTCATTATTTAAATATTAATCGGCATACAGTACAATGTTTATATTTAAATTATTGCTATAGTCCATCTATAATACGGACTACAGAAACAACTGCTACTGTTTAATACGTTTTATACTGTCGTATAAAACGTAACATCTGTGCTTGAAAACGGTTCAGGCACAACTATGAGTTCCATAAATCATGGTAGTTGCCAGAAATCCGTCATAGAAAGCAGCAAGCGTATCTCTCCAGTGCATTTTTTTGCTTTGGGGTCAGAACAATCTAGAAGTACTGTATAGTATATAGGCTGTACGTTTCCACTATAACGAGATGGGCATTTCCACTTAAGTCAATATCTAAAACAACATAACTGAATAACAACAGAATAATTATATACCAACCTGGTTTATGATCTAAAATGTAAATCAACAAGTGACAATAGCTTTCATTTAAATGTATTGTCACTTGTTGTTTTATGTATTCGATCATTTCTGTCCCCTTGCTGTGTTTTTCAGTATACTTACAGACAGCAAGTAAGGTGCTCAAATTGAAAAATGATTCTTCATACTGTATATATCATGAAAGTTTTCATACAAATATCTCTTTGGCTCTGATAAGGTCATGAAATAAAGTTGGCATTCTCCAGCTCAACGAGAGGACTTAATAGGTCAAAAAGCATGCCTTAAATAAATGTCACAAAACTTTGTCTGTTGTTGAGTCTCTATAGGAATGTCACATCATACTCAATATGTATTTCTTAAAATGTAAACTTTTAGACTGAAAAGGTAATCTGTTTTCCAAATCAGTTTGGTACATAATGGTGAAACTGGAAAAAATTGGGCTGAATGCCCTACTATAATAATTCCAATTTAACATTAGACACACTCAAAAATATGCAAAGTAGTGGGTCAAGGGGGTAACAGGAAAGACATTAGGGTATATTGGGCCTAATTCAGAGTTTTATTTTCTAGGCTACGGAACTGCTAATGTTAGCAAATGAAGCTGCTACACTCGGGTGCGATGTCAAACCCATTCGTAACTGCATACACATTTCCAGACTATGGTTACGCAGACTGGCCGTGGCAGTAGCATTGCGTGCGGCATGTTTCACTGCGTATATGGTAACAGTTTATGTCAGATACAGGCACCGAAAACGGCCATGACACGTCTGCGATTTTGTCGCGACTCCCCGTTACCAACCCTAAACAGTCACTTCCTGTCAGTCACTCTACAAAGAAATCCTCACTGCAGCTGAATCGCAAAGGCATCTTTACACATCCGCAGTGCGATCGCAGCGCATACACATTCTGCCAAAAATCGCTCAATTGCAAAAACATCAGCATACTGTACAACTCTGAATTAGGCCCAATAATCAATGGACTATAAACCAGTGATGGGTCTTGCCCTCTACGTCAAAGTTGTACTGCCATTTATAGCACCGATATTGCTAGCAGCAACCTTCGTCAATGATCGCTTCACCATGGGGAAACCTTTAGCTAGCATTGTGGTAGTACGTTTAACAGAAGAAAATGAATTAAAAATGACTTTGTTCTTTGAATAAAGTACTGTTTTGTTTTTGTGTTTGTTTTTTCAATGCTCAGCACTTTTTTTATGTATTTTTAATCTATTTTATAATTTTTCTTTGAACTAGCATGAAAATATCAACTGGCAAAGTCGCACGTTAACCCTCACTGCTTGGTATCACTCTGCGGACCTGGCAATGTTTTATTGATAGATAAATAAATGGCAGCTATAATACAAATCCCTATTACCACATATTAATAAAATGTCCCCAGTGATTTACTGTAATTGTATCAGGAATAAACTGTTAGCTGCAACTCTGCATTTCTAATTTTCAGTACCAAAGTGATGGCACAGTGGCTAGCATTGCTGCCTCACAATGCTCCGTTCCACATGGGGATCTGTATGTTCTTCCTCTGGATGTACCAGTTTCCTACCATTTTCCAGTGACATACTGGTGATTTAGTTGGCTTCTGACATTACTAACCCTAGTGTGCATCTATATACTGAAAATACAGATTTTAATCTCCAATGTGACAAGGACTGATGTGGATAATTATATAGGGCTAGCTGCAGAGTTGGTAGCGAATGTGTACAAATTACTAAAAATAACAGTGACACAGAACGGCTGATTTCAAAACATACTAAGAGCCAGACAAATCCCAAGCTATGCTCAGATCTACTGTACAATGACACATCATGCGAGAGATCAAAGGCAGTAACTACCATGGGTTCAGGGAGTGCAGCAACTATGGGGCCCAGAACGGAGAGGGGCCCACTATCCTTGTCACAGTTACATGAGTTCTATACATTTTTCTCCATTGGGTGGTACATAGGGGCCCTTACAAAACTTTTGCCTTAGGGTCGACAATACAGTTATGGCACTGGGCCTGCTCTTTGTAATGTGGTATACAATGAACTGGAAGGCATTATAATGTTACATAATATGAACTGTGATACTGTAACGTGGCACAGTATGAACTGGGTGCGCCTTCAAAATGTTGCTAGGTGGCCGACAGTTCTGGCTATGCCCCTCCTAGGCGAGATCCCGGCAAGTCCATCAGAACCATGCATTTTTCATTCGCACAGATTACCAGGTGAGGCAGCCATGTTAGGCGCACTACATTTAACACAAGTTTTCCCAATTCACATCAAAATACACACTATATTTCCAGTGCTATTAAAGTATATAATTGTTCTAATTTTAAATATTGCTGTGCACCCAAACCTCTGAACGGCACTGCACTAGCTACTGTACATCCATAAAAGATCTACTGTAAGAACAGTGTTCCCTGCAACCTAGAATAGAATTAATTAACATACTCAAACTTACGCTTGGCCGGAGAACCACTCAGCCATGGGGGTCATTCCGAGTTGATCACTCTCTGACGATTTTCGCAGCGCAGCAATCAGGTAAAAAAAATGGCAAAACTGCGTATGCACCGCAATGCGCAGGCGCGTCATACGGGTTCAAAGAGGATCGGCGCTGGGCAGTGGATTTAGCAAAGGTTACATTCGCACAGCCGAATGCAAGGTGATTGACAGAAAGAGGGCGTTTATGGGTGTCAACTGACCATTTTCTGGGAGTGTTTGGTAAAACGCAGGCGTTTGCAGGGCGGGTGTCTGACGTCAATTCCGGCACCAAAAAGACTGAAGTGATCGCAAGGGCTGAGTAAGTCCAGAGCTACTCTGAAACTGCACAAAATGTTTTTGCTGTGCTCGGCTGCAAAGGTGTGTGCACACTTGCAAAGCGAAGATAAACTCCCCTGTGGGCGTCGACTATGCGTTTGCACGGCTGCGAAAAGTAGCTAGCGAGCAATCAACTTGGAATGATCCCCCCATATCTGATCCAGTTTCATGTGTTATGGTATCCTTATCATTGTGTTTATTATAATTGTGTTTTCAAGAGTGGGGGGGAAGGGTGTTTGAGGACTGCTATTATGTTTTTATAACTGTAATCTAAAAGAAATTATTTTCAATGTGAAAATAAAAGTATTAAACACGTTTGGCTACATTGCGAAGGATTGCAGATACTTCCTGTAGATTCCATTTTCATGTAAGGGATAGGTTTTAGTATAAATGCTGGATAAGTACTGTAAATATATACACTTCTGTGGGAGTACTATTCTTTTCTATTAGTTGTAATGTTTTCTATAGTAATGAAAAATTTTTCATTTTGTTTTGGCCTTGTTATTTAGTCGCTCATTGCATTAGTAGATAAACAAAGCATGAGTTTTCCATGTATTTGCTTCCTGTATATATTTAATTGGTTCCCTGCCAACATTGTAGACTTCCATTAACAAACAATAATATAGAGAAATGAGAGCAAGGCTCTTATAGACATCTCTGGCATGGCTGTAGTTCTGAGGCTTAAGGTCTTTTCATAAACCAGCACTAGTGCCATCTTATGTGACCTTCAGCATGGAATTCTAACTGCCTTTGTCATACACTTATTGGTCACCAAGGTAACAGTTTCAAGATCGCAGTCATTTCAATATTCCTGTATTTTAGTCCATTTCTATATGTATGATGAAATCTAACAAGAAAGGAAGGATTGCTATATTTTTTGTATAAATTTTTTTTAAAGAACGCATAGGTGAACATAAAGCAAAATAAATTTTCAGAGTCACATATAATATAAACAAACAAGTCCGTGTAGAACAAAAAAAGAGAGGATTCCTGCGCACTTTTCCAAAGGTATCTCAGAGTATAGGTCTTAACTATAGTCTCATCGTATACAGTTCCAAATAGGAAAAACCTGTTCAGTATATCCAGTCAGGCGATCAATATTCACAGTCACTTCTTTCACTGTAAAATTATTCTGGTTCTTTCAGTTCAGATGAGGCATCCACACTATCCCCGTTCCACCTTTGTTGATATCAACCGCTTTTGGGTGAATTTATGCAATATACAAATGGTGGACAGACCATAGGGCATACCATCAACTTTTTATTAATTAAAAAAGTAATAAAGTGCCAAAAACATGCGTACCACATATGACCTTCAGAGGAAGGCACAAGATAGAACATATAGGGGTTTTGTATAACAAAAGCTCCCCCTACAGAGCTCTACCTCCTTCCGGTCCCAAGTAGCAATAGCAGTCCAACAGCTGGTGAATCCTGCAACCTTTTTTTATCAACAGGGCGCGCAAAGTGTATATTTTGTCTTCTATCTAAACAAGTCCGTATGTCTACATATATTAATATTTTATTATTAAAGTATTATAATGAACACAACATGCCTGGAGTTGTCATGGGGTCAAGTAATAGTGTAGACGTAGAGGAACTAACATTTATATCTCTTATGTGGGTGGTTTTTAAGCATACTTGCTGATTCCCATGTGACTACACAGACTACATATGTGTGTTGGAGAACCCTGCCCATTTTCTTGTAACAAACCTCATCCTGGTAAAAAACAAACAAAAAAAAAACCTCTTTATGCCAAGAGGATGTGTGCTACAAGAATATGGCCGCTCCTCACCAGCACACAGATGTAGTCATTACTTATTTTTGTCCCCAGTACTTTTGCTCAGGACAGTTGCCCAGTGATGATATCACACAAAATAAAAGTGAAATTCTAAATTTCTACTCTAGAACTACCGTAAATCTTGAGAGAGGTCCAAGCAAGGACCGAAACATTGATGTTAGATCAATGGCTGTAATATGAATAAATCCTGCTGATTATTGAGAAGATTGGTGAGTGCACCTCTTTTTGACTGTTGTATATGGTGCATGATTATGCCCTCTGGGTTGTCACCTTATCAATTGTACTCGGTGACATGAGTGTAGGCCTAATGGATATACATTTCCACATTTTACTATAGATATTAAACGGGTTCGGTATGTTTTACCGCCACATGGGATGCCAAATGTCAGTATACCAACATCGGCATCCCGAGCGGTAGAATGTTAGCAGGGTGGTGAGTGCAAAGAAGCCCGAGCTTTGTGGCAAGCTACACTCGCCACAGGTTCTATTCTCCCTCTATGGGTGACGTGGACAAACTCAGAGAGGGGAATCACCTACCTCGCCGGTATACCGGCAGCGGTTTGGTGCCCCCGTCGGGATCCCGGCGGTGTTATGGTGACAGCTGGGATCACGACTAGCAGTTTGCTAACCTATTAAACTGTTCTATTTTTATAAACGTGTGTTGAAACTGACAGCCCTATTACCAGGACCGCCCATCCCTTTTCCAAGACATTTCTGATACTGTTTCTTTTGTGTGGGATCATGCTCTAGGTTAGCTATTTTAAACCTTGTTTAGTTCATATTGCGTGCTATAAACCATTCTGCATGATTCTGCCCAGGGCTTGTTCACATTTTTAAAAGTAATAAATTTGTCCCCATACAGTATGTCTGCGCTTTCTACATTTTGCAGCAAATTGGATTCCACTTTTTGATGCATTCACCAGATGTTTCTTTTATGATATACAGTGTCCGATAGCACTCATCTTTGTCTTCTAGCCACCAAACTGGGTCTGTGTGTTGTATTCTGACAAGTGTGTTTTCCTCCTGCTTTTCAAAACTTGATTGTGGGAGATGCTGTAGCGGAGGTATGAGAAGAAGAGGTAGGTAGTGCTGGAATATAACGTTTCTGCGGGTTGGACAGGGCTCATGCTGATTAATCACTCCCAGCATATTGACCACTTAGCGTGAATCTACATATAGAATATTCCTCCGGAAGTGCTGATTGTGGAACAGTCACAAGAAATTTATTATATTACTTTTTGACCAGTGAAAATTTAATTTGGCAAATATTCATCATTGTTTAGTTCTTGTAAAGTTTTCAAGAACACTCATTTGAATCTATTAGGATCACATTCTAAAAATGAAATGCAGACATAGCAGTTCACACAGGAAAAATGAAATATGCCACTAAGCTGTTATACATGATTGTCTATGATTGTCTACCAGGGAAACGCCTGTTATCATTTCTACCAAAATTGCAAATCAATTAAAGCAGCCCAGAGCACCCTGTAGCTCGTCTCATTGCAAGCGAATGACTTGTATATACACCATTGTGATGTATTTTCGATATAGACATTTATAAAAACATTCATTGTTGGGAAGCATTTCCCAATAGCAGTTAAAGGATATATAATTATAGGAGCCCTCCAGCAAAAATCCCTCTTTTAGCTCAGGTACAGTACATAACACTTCCAAATGAGGCAGCACTCACGCAATAAAACAAACAAGCAGCTTGGTGTAACCAGCGTTTCGATCTTTGTTCATAAAATGTTGTGAACGAACATTGAAACGTTGATTACACTGAGCTGCTTGTTTGTTTTATTTCATGGTGCGCCGCCTCATTTAAAAGTGTGGATATATATATAAGGGTTTGGTATGTGTGACCAACGATCAGGATACCGCTGGTCACAATACTGACAGCGGGATCCCGGCATTTACGTGCCCGGGGCGGGGAAGGTGAGCGGAACGAACTCCCTTGCGGGCTCGCTGTGTACTTGGTGGTGCGCTTGCCACAGGTTCTATTCTTACTCTATGGGTGTCGTGGACACCCACGAGTGGGAATTGTCCAGTTGGTCAGCATGCTGACCATCTGGATAGTCAGGGGGCGGGATGTAGCTGCCGGTATTGTGAACAGCGGTCTCTTGACCGCCAGTCACATAACTACATCCCATATATAAAATATATATTGTGATGACACGGCTTAATTAGCTAGGTAATTGGTACTGGCCAAGTTACTGGCTCACTTCTTCGCCCCTGAGAGGGATGTATTGGTACAGTGTCTAGGTGCTTAGTCAGAGTTCACACACAGCTTTCCAGAGAATACATTAATGATTGCTTTACTTTTACCATAACTGAAACAAAACAAAAACAATCTAGCAACCATTCAAGGTACTGGCTCACTTCTTCACCCCTGACTATCCTTGGGCATCGAGTCTGCAAATGAAAAGTCTCTCACACAGAGTCGCAAAGTCTCACAGTCTGCTTCCTGTAGAGTAACACAGGCTCCGGCCTGGCTTGGCTGGCTGCCACAGCTTCACAGTTTCAGTTCAGAGGTTTACAGAGCTTGGTAGCCCGCCCACCCTGCCACATGCATGTCTGGACAAGCAACCTGACCCTCAGTAGCCTCGGTGGCAAAGTAAGCTCTGACTGCAGTAGTCTTATAGACTGACTCTGCTCTGCAGCCTGACTGGCTTTCACAGCCCCACTCGGGCTGGACACACAAGCATCAGCCACCTCTGGCTGTAACAGTCTCTCCTAGACTGTTGCACTCTCCAGCTGCAACCATTAAGTGTGCTCGCACCTGCCTTTTCTTCCCTGTGTGTGTGGCTCCCTCCAGATCCCTCCTGCCCCAGACAGAATGCATCTCTCACCAATGCAATATATAGAATATAGAGGTGTGGGGGGGTTTTAATTTGGCTTGGCACTCGCACTCAATTTGTTGAGATGGTAGACTTTTTGAATAAGCTTGATAATCCTATACTTTACAAGCAACATTAACCAATCTGAGATGAATTTTCTTGATGTCACTATTTACCGTGAAGGAAGTCACCTTGGTATAACCCTATACAGAAAAGTACAGATATTAATGCACATCTATACTCCACGAGTCACAACCCGAGTATGCTCAAAGAAAGCCTTCTTATTTCGCAATTTCTACAGATCTTGAGGAACAGTTAACTTCAAAAGCTGAGCTCCAGATTCATGATATGACCGACCGCTTTCTACAAAGGGGTTACTCACCGAGTACTATACAAAGATTTCTTACCAAAGCACATGCCAAGTTTTCACAGGTGGTTGGTGTACAATGTATACTACCTGTTTGATCTTTACAAGTACATTTGATGCAGCTGCTCATCAGACACCCAAAACAGTGGTCAAGCATTGGCACCCCACCATCGTTGGATTTTATTAGTGAGTGCGAACACTCTTGATTATATATATATATATATATATATATATTTAATGTATTTTGTGATATTGGGGAATAAAATATATTTAATTCATTTCTTAAAAATATATATAATAGAGCAACTGTGGTCCAAATTCAGTTAGCCTTAAAAATGAGAATTTACAACAAACTGCAAAATGTGCCTATTCGATTGTCCGCAATAACGGGTTAGCAGTAATTTTACAGCAAATTTAAATTCACCACCTCTGAGCAGGTGATAAATTTGGGGAAAATACTTATTTTCAGTTAAAAATTTCAGGATTTGGGTCAGGACCTCTGGGCACCCTCTGAATGACTAATTAGGCACTAAGAAGGTTTTAGTTATTTTAAGTTGGCCAATCATGACATAATTTTTGGGGTGAAAGAGTGCAAAATGATGGAAATTGGGGTACAAGGTATGAAGCATAAGAATTTCTACATAACACATTCTGTTAACCACTTAATATTTTTTTTCCAGTACCTGTTCAGAAATTGGTGGTTTTTATTATTGAATTAGGTCAAGAACATTTATATTTAAATGTTATCCAAATTATTTTATATACACATATAAAAAAAAAAATAACATTTGTAAAATATTGGGGTGTTTTTTTTTTTCTCCCAAACATTTAAACGTCGCAACAATTACCATTAGAATATCAGGACCATCGTGACTTTGATTTCCCCAGTGGCTGCAGCCACCAGGTACACACTAGGGCAGGTATGTCCAAACTGCGGCCCTCCAGCTGTTGTGAAACTACATATCCCAGCATGCCCTGATACAGTTTTGCTGTCAGAGAACGCTAAAGCTGTGTCAGGGCATGCTGGGATGTGTAGTTTCACAACAGCTGGAGGGCCGCAGTTTGGACATGCATGCACTAGGGGGTCTGAGGTGGGTGGGGGGCTGAACTTACAGTTCCTGTGTGGCTTCTCCACTGTGCAGCTGCCGGGAGGAGGGCCCTACCGTGCTGACCAGTCAGCAGTGATCGGCAGCATGGCAGACACTCTGGGAGGGTGCAGGTATGCAGAAAGGTCGGGAGTTCCCTCCAATTGTCAGCTGCTAGAAGAATATCTTCCAGCAACTGGCCTCTCTGTGTTCCTGACTGGTTGCTTGTTTGCAGTCATGTGATTAAAAAGAGTAGGTCTATTATGGTGTTAAATCATGTAATACAGCACAGGAACAGTTGGTGTGCAAAGAAAAGATGGCTCCATTTGGCACGCCACAGATTTTATATATTCATTTTTTAAGATATATATGTTTATTAGCACTCACACATTCCGCAGCGCTTTACAGACATATTTGGCTAGTCAGTTCAGTACCTTACATCACACATACACACACACACACACACACACTATGGTTAGTTTTTGTCAGCAGCCGGTTAACCTACCAGTATTTTGTAGGATTATGGGGGGGAAACCGAGTACACTCATGCAAGCACGGGGACCCTACAAACTCTACACTGGACCTTGGTGGGAATCGAACCCAAGACCTCAGTGCTGCAAGGCGATAATGCTAACCAGTCCACCATCCATGCTGCACCATGTGCCTAGCATTCCATGCAACTACTCTTTAGAACTGAGTCTAAATCTGTATGAGAAAGCAAATGATGGAAGTGTGATAAGAGTAGGCTGCGCCATGCTTCACGTCAAAGATCTGTGTGTTTAATTGCCAACTTTTGATCAGTTCCTCCATGAAAATATACTAACGCTAGCTGCATATTACACTAAGCCACGCTGTATGCTGCTACAATGTGACATTTCCATTACTCCTCTTTTTGTAAAATATCCATTTTAGTGACAAAGATCCAGTAAAGACCTTTTAAAATGAACTCTCTCCAGTTTTACATATTTATTTGGTTGTATAGTTATTCTGGTAAAGTTGGTTTTGTTTATGCTTGTCTTGGTTGTGTCTTGGTTTGTTGCCATTGACCAACCTGTGCTTGGGACCTGACTGAGGAACCTATTGTTTCTTAAGTGGCTAGTCTGCAACACACTGTGCAATATTTTACAGTCTTGATTCCTTAAATCCGCTGCTTTAAATAAATATATAACTGGTGTTTTATATGCAATTTCATTGAAAGTAAGATTATTTATTAAATATCAAATTTTATTGTGTTTTAACAAATCTCGCATTATCTGTTATTTTTTATGTATTGTCCATAGTACTATCTAGGTGGTTTTAACTGTGTATTTTGAAGTTTAACCATGTTACAAGCTTTTTCTTATGTTTATAATGGGTGAGATGTACTAATACTTGGAAAGTGATCCGCTCCTAACTGCCACGATACAGGTTGTGGGGTCTATTTACTATCCCTTGGCGAGAGATAAAGTAGCAGCCGATCAGCTCCTAATTGCCATGTCACAGGCTGTGTTTGAATAATGACAGTTAAGGAGCTGGTTTTCTGGTACTTTATCTTTGTCCCCTTTCTCTCTCTCCGATGCTTAGTTAAATAGACCCCTGTGTTTGAAAAATGACAGTTAGGAGCTGATTGGTTGGTAGCTTACCTTACTCTACTTTATCACTCTCCTATGCTTATTACATCGGTTTCCGTAGTTTTAAATAGCTGAGGTTACAGTGCATCTTAGAGGACAACATAATACAGGTTGAGTATCCCTTATCCAAAATGCTTGGGACCAGAAGTATTTTGGATATCGGATTTTTCCGTATTTTGGAATAATTGCAAACCATATTGAGATATCATGGCGATGGGACCTAAGTCTAAGCACAGAATGCATTTATGATTCATATACACCTTATACACACAGCCTGAACGTCATTTTAGCCAATATTTTTAATAACTTTGTGCATTAAACAAAGTGTGTGTACATTCACACAATTCATTTATGCTTCATATACACTTTATAAACACAGCTTGAAGGTCATTTATTACAGTATTTTTAATAACTTTGTGTATTAAACAAAGTTTGTGTACATTGCGCCATCAGAAAACAAAGGTTTCACTATCTCACTCTCAGTCAAAAAATTCCGTATTTCAGAATATTCCGTATTTCGGAATATTTGGATATGGGATACTCAACCTGTATAAAATAAACCTATGTTTTGCATATGAAGCATGAAGGCAAAATGCACAGATTCCTGAAAAGGATTTTGATATTGGTCTAAAAACTGAAATAATAAAGTATTAAATGTTTGACATTTTCTTTTAAATATGATGTGACATCACTGGCATTGCACCTATGTACATAGCATATGTGATATCCTGCAAGCTACAAACCTGCCACATGTTTTCTCTGTTTAAGAGTGAAGTAAGATACACTTCACTGGCGTAACAGCTTTGTAATTACTGTGTCACAGATTTAGGTAAAGGTATGTAACAAATTGCCTAGACAATGCAAGAAACAAATAATGTCTATTTTCTTTTACGTCTACAAAGACTGGTCTGTTCATTGTGCTTCACATCTAATCACGTCTTAATTTTACCTTTTATTATCATTTCAGCTCGAAAGTCTAAAAAGTTAGGAAAGTTAAAAGGAGTTCATGAAGAACAGCAGCCGCCACCACATCAACAGCCCCCAACACAGAGTCTAAAGGAAGAAAATACATACAAATCCGCATCAAAAGAGACTTCTGTATCCACAAACACAACTATCGTTCCAATCATATCCGCTGTGTCTCCTGAACTTTCCCTGTCAGCAACTGTGATACTTGAAAACATTGAACCTGAAGTAGTGTACGCGGGGTATGACACCGCACAGCCAGATACAGCGGAACACCTCTTGTCCAGCCTCAACCGTTTGGCCGGAAAACAGATGATACAAGTGGTGAAATGGGCAAAAGTGATTCCAGGTACAAAATCCACTTTGTTGTGTTGTGATTTTACAGATAGATAGATAGATAGATAGATATAGATACCGCACACACCTTCAGCACAATATTTTGTGCAGGGTCCGTAATTTAATGTAGCAAAAGGTCCATCAAAAGTTTCCAAGGGTTCTTATGGTGGAAAGACCAGCACAACCAAGGATAGATTCATGAAAGTTTTATCTTTAAAAAGCGTAGTAACACCATCTCATGAAGCAGTAATAGAAATATACTTATCATATGATGACAGGCATAAGTAGCTTGGGCTATGGCAACCCCCACCCTGACAGCAGCCGTTTCGGTGCTGGCGCACCTTTCTCAAAGGGTCATCCAAACAGAATGCAACAAACAAGAGGTATATATGGGAACTTTTAATGGACTTTTTGCTAATATATATATATATATATATATATATATATATATATATATATAATTATTTTACTTGGAGCAAAGCTGATTTTTTGTTTTCCCTACATAGATGAATAATTGGTACCCTAATTTGTATTGTATCCTGATTATAGGAAAATATCCTGTAAAACATGTGAAAACAATGCATACAATTCTGAACACTCAAAGTTTTTTGTTACCGTAATCATGGCACATAGTAAGATTACTATATTACAGTGGCAGTACACAAGTAAAAATTCTATATTAAAATAAACCAGTGATTTTTTTTTTTTTTTTTAAATAGTGACTTGATAGAATAGATTTTCTATCAGCATTATTTTATAAATAAGATGTTACACAAAACAAAAATGTTAAGGTCTAATGATTTTGTCATTCAATGATATTACAGAAGAGCCTACGTTTTTTTATTATATCTTCACCTGTACATGTGGGGCTGTAACTGTATTTGCTTCTGTTACAAAACAGTGAAAGAGCTCTGGAAATAGCATCATACTCACCTCCATGTCTGCTTTTTGGAGATTCAACATCCAATATGGAAGAATACTAATTGTGTAACCAGTAATTTGACTCTTTGGTCTGAGAGTCCTGATGAAAGTATTGTGAATGTGACTGTGATTTTGGAATGTCTTAGTAGCTGTCCATTGCTGACTACATACAAAACATTGGGTGATCTCAAACACTTAAGGGGAGAGTCTATCAATGTCACTAAATCTGAGCCAAACTGAGAAGTGGTGTCTAGAACCAAGTGTGGTGATAATTGTGAATTGGTCATCTTCGCCCCCCGCTCACTGCTCTGTAATAGCTACGTTTGCAGCATTGCACTGTTATTTCAGGGCATCACGACTTCAGCCACAGCCACATATGATTTCATGGAGCAACCATACGCCTCTCTTGGAAAAGTCAGTAACTAATGCCTACACACAATATTAAACCTAAAAAGTTAAATGTGAATGTGTTGCAAGACGAGTTCCTGGGGTGCCCTCTAGTGCAGATAAAGTCTTAGTCTGCAGATATAATGATACTTATAATGTACACACAAAGTCTAAAAATGTCCATGTAGATCTCAATGCATACCTCCCTACTGTCACAATTTAGCAGAGATTGCCACAATTTGAAGTCACGCCTGCCAATAGTGCGGAGCTACAGTATGTACTGACTACAGGGAGGTGTGTCCTAATCAGCATGGTGAGCAGATACTGGTGTATGAGGCAATATAGGGTTTGTACTTTTTTAGTGGCTAAGGCACCCTTATGCTTCAGAAGTACTACGTACATTGTCATGGAGTGACCCATGCCCAGAGCGGGGTATGGCCAAGCCATTTTTTCATCTGGGACATTGTTGGGAGGTATCATTAAGTAACTTAATAATCAGAGAGATAAAGAGTCGCAGGTTAGCCGGCAGTGTTTGCAGGGTCTGCCCAATGCAAAGCATGGGAAATCCTATTTCACAAGGATCACGGTGCTCATTTACTGCTGCAATCCTTCTAAATCATGGCAGTAAGTGGCAATCATTCACTGGTGGTGATAGAAATCAAGGCTTTGACATGTCTTAGTAAGTAGCCCTTTTATATATATATATATATATATATATATATATATATATATATATATATATATAATACAGCTCCGTACAAACCGAGAAAGTACTATATAGTAAGCTAGTGTATAAGGCAGCAGTTCAATAAATATATAGAATATTTTATAGTTTAAGGGGATTTAACAAATAAAATAAGTCTTTCACCCGTTTTTGTTTCTTGTTTTTCTCTCTTTAATAGAGAAAGTTTTGTTCCATGACAAATGCCTCTCTGCAATCAGAGACCCTCGCAGAGAAGAACTGTATAAATGTGCTGGAGTCATGTCTATATAACACATTTAGCAGCAGTCAGGTTGGGGAGGCATTAAATAAACATTCATTTTCTGCTCCCAGAGCCACAGGAGCAATTGCAACTTTACTGTTTAGGATTGCTGAGTATTGCTTTGTTTTTCCTGTATGTGGTATCATGTTAGCAAAATGCTGCCAATCCAGCAGGCACTTTTTCATCCTTTTCAAGTAAATCTCATACATGGTTTTTTCATACCCAGTTGGCTTCCAAGCACTTGATTTCTAAAGTTGGTTATTAGGGAAAAACTGTAAGTCAGTTGCAAACAAAACTACTTGCACATTGTGTATCAAAGGTGTCAGATTAAACATATTGTATGTATCAATATGAGAACATCAAGTATATTGTATAGGGTGATTTTGCATGTCTATAATGTATGTAATTAGACTTTCATGAGCGTTATAAAAACAGCTTCCGAGTGCGTCATGTGACACAGAAGAACAAGACTTTTCTCTCCTCGCAGGCTGTTTTATTTATGGTATAATTTTTTTTCTTTATATATGCTATATTTTCAACAAGCAGAACCAGCACACCATGCTAACTTTCCAGTAAAGTGCATTTATTTAAACAATACTAATCCAGCTATAAAAAAAAAATCCATATTCTCACAGAATATACAGGTACATATCGGAACATAAGTGACATATCAACAGTGACCTTACAGCCACAAGTCTGTAAGCCTTTGGAAAAAGTGGAAGACACCAAAATGGTGCTTGGGCCACTGTTGATATGTCACTGATGAAGATTGCTGGATGACTTTTCTTTATGTGAATCCTATGATTATGCACCCAAATTAAACAGATTATTTTGCAGACATTTATACTGTATGTAGTGCATTATCATATAAAATATATTTACAAGCAGATAAAATTTACTGATCTATGTTTACTATAAAGAAGATCAACATCGGCGTATCAGACAGTCAGATCATCTGTGTGTACAGGCCACCTTCCACGCGCTTCGCCATCCAGACTTCGTCAAAGGGCTGGCCTAGCACTGTGGCTAGAAAGCCCTATTTTAAATTCAAGACAATCAATGCAATATAATTGTGTCCTATGTACAGCTGAAACATTGCCCTTCTAATTATTCAAGACACACTCTGGGGGGAATTCATTTAACCGTGATAATGCAGTAATTTACTGCTCTGTCTTTTTGAGGACAGCGCCAAAAAATTACAGTGAAAAGAGGCTTATCTCGGGTTTGCAAGCTCCCGCTATTCACCCTATTCAAATGCAAATTTGTGAAAACGGGATACTTGCGAAATTCTTTCCTTCAGAACCAGAGAAAAGTGTAAGAGAAAAAGGGGAAATCTGCCTGTACCCCAAAATTTATTCTCTACAACTTTTTTTTTTTTAATATTTCTATTATGCTTTAGGGGTATATGCAATTGCGGTCGAATTCCCGAAAATATCGAAAAACGGGACATTTTCGCCAAAAAAAAAAAATCGACAATGCAATTCAGTACTTTTCGTCAAAAAAACGGACTTTCCAAATTCGACTTTTTGAAATTCGACATTTGTCAAATTCGACATTTCTGCAATGGTACAAATGCGGCAATTCGACAAAAGTATATTCAATTGAAGTTTGGAAATTCGACAACAGTGCTTTTAGACAGTAAATTCGTCATTTTCAATCCGCCACACTTTGGTGGCGGAATCTAATAAAAAAATTTAAAAACCTGTTTTTTTTTGGTGTGTTTTTTATTGGTAATAACATATCTATTTATATTAGAAGGGATTAGGTACTTGGTTTGTCTATTTTGGAGGCACAAGTATTATTTATATATTTTTTTAAATATTATTATTTTTATTTATTTTTTAAATGGAATGGTAAAAATCAGAAAAAAAAATGCGTGGGGTCCCCCCTCCTAAGCATAACCAGCCTCGGGCTCTTCGAGCCGGTCCTGGTTCTAAAAATCCGGGGGAAAAACTGACAGGTGATCCCCCGTATTTTTAAAACCGGCACCGGGCTCTGGTGCTGGTGCAAAAAATACAGGGGACAAAAAGCGTAGGGGTCCCCCGTATTTTTTACACCAGCATCGGGCTCCACTAGCTGGACAGATAATGCCACAGCCGGGGGTCACTTTTATACAGCGCCCTGCGGCCGTGGCATTAAATATCCAACTAGTCACCCCTGGCCGGGGTACCCTGGGGGAGTGGGGACCCCTTCAATCAAGGGGTCCCCCCCCCAGCCACCGAAGGGCCAGGGGTGAAGCCCGAGGCTGCCCCCCCCCCCCCCCCATCCAAGAGCTGCGGATGGGGGGCTGATAGCCTTGAGAAAATTGAAAGAATATTGTTTTTTCCAGTAGTACTACAAGTCCCAGCAAGCCTCCCCCGCAAGCTGGTACTTAGAGAACCACAAGTACCAGCATGCGGGAGAAAACCGGGCCCGCTGGTACCTGTAGTTCTATTGGAAAAAAATACCCAAATAAACAGGACACGCACACCGTGAGAGTAAAACTTTATTTCACACATGTCTACACACACACATACTTACCTATGTTCACACGCCGACCTCTGTCCACTTGTCCAAGTAGAATCCACGTGTACCTGAAAATAAAATTATACTCACCTGATCCAGTGTCCTGTGGTCTTTTATTATAATCCACGTACTTGGCAAAAAAAAAAAAACGAACACCCGGACCAGGCGGACTGAAAGGGGTCCCATGTTTACACATGGGACCCCTTTCCCCGAATACAGAGACCCCCCCCCGTGACTCCTGTCACAGAAAGGTCTCTTCAGCCAATCAGGAAGCGCCACTTCGTGGCACTCTCCTGATTGGCTGTATGCGCATCTGAACTCAAGACAGCGCATCGCACAGCTTCCTCCATTAGTTTCAATGGTGGGAACTTTGCGGTCAGCGGTGGGGTTACCCGCGGTCAGCGGCTGACCCGCGGGTGACCTCACCGCTGACCGCAAAGTTCCCACCATTGAAAGTAATGGAGGGAGCTGTGCAATGCGCGTCTGAGCTTAGACGCGCAGAGCCAATCAGGTGAGTGCCACGAAGTGGCGCTTCCTGATTGGCTGAAGGGACCTTTCTGTGACAGGAGTCACGAGGGGGTCTCTGTATTCGAGGAAAGGGGTCCCATGTGTAAACATGGTACCCCTTTCAGTCCTCCTGGTCCGGGTGTTCGTTTTTTTTTTTGCCAAGTACGTGGATTATAATCTGGACACTGGATCAGATGAGTATAATTTTATTCACAGGTACCCCGGATTCTTCAGTGACGAGGGGGGCGTGGCAGTTGGCGGGTCAACATAGGTAAGTATGTGTGTGTCGGCAGGTGTGAAATAAAGTTGTACTTTCACGGTGTGTCTCCTGTTTTTATTTGGGTATTTTTTTTTCAGTAGAACTACAGGTACCAGCGGGCCCGTTTTTCTCCCGCATGCTGGTACTTGTGGTTCTCCAAGTACCAGCTTGCGGGGGAGGCTTGCTGGGACTTGTAGTACTACTGGAAAAAACAATATTCTTTCATTTTTCTCAAGGCTATCAGCCCCCCATCCGCAGCCCTTGGATGGGGGGGACAGCCTCGGGCTTCACCCCTGGCCCTTGGGTGGCTGGGGGGGGGACCCCTTGATTGAAGGGGTCCCCACTCCCCCAGGGTACCCCGGCCAGGGGTGACTAGTTGGATATTTAATGCCACGGCCGCAGGGCGCTGTATAAAAGGGACCCCCGGCTGTGGCATTATCTGTCCAGCTAGTGGAGCCCGATGCTGGTGTAAAAAATACGGGGGACCCCTACTCTTTTTGTCCCCCGTATTTTTTGCACCAGCACCAGGCGCAGAGCCCGGTGCTGGTTTTAAAAATACGGGGGATCCCCTGTCAGTTTTTCCCCCGGATTTTTAGAACCAGGACCGGCTCGAAGAGCCAGAGGCTGGTTATGCTTTGGAGGGGGGACCCCACGCAATTTTTTTCCCGGGTTTTTTCACGGTTTTTCCAGTTTTTTAAAAATCGGATCAAAATCCGTCAAATCGGCCGTTTTTCAACAGCGGGACTGTCGAATCCGTTTTTTATTGAATATGTTGAATTTCGGCACCCACTTGCCGGAATTCGACGGTCGAATTGTGTCGAATTTAAAAACGGGCGAAAAATTGCCGCGATTCGCCGGCAATTGCATATACCCCTTAGTATCTTAAGTTTCAAAGCTCTTCGTTTTCCCCACATATTTCTTTGCCCAACCACATTGTAACAAATGTATAATGAGTGTGGTATTACAGATAATATACCCTTTAAGTTTACTGCACTATATTCTCTTTCACTAGTACAGTACATCTACTTAAAAGTTTTTTGGGGGGTTTTCAAACTATAATTACCCACTTTACAGCCACTAAGTATAAAATCAGAAAAGTATTCTGTGATTTTGTTATCAATGGTAATAGACTGGGAGACTTGGAGGGTTCTTCTTGCTCTTCTGAATACTAGGTCAGGTACTCTGTCTGGCATCAAAGGTACCAACACAGGGCTCAATTTACATTTTTCATATTTCCTCACCAGAGTTGCTTTACTGAGTAACAAAGGACACATTATTTTTCCACCGACTTTCATAATATTTAGGACTTTATTCAGCATCCGTAGCAGATTCTGCTAAATAGCTTAAATCTGCTACTGAAAAAAATCTTATGCTGCGGGCCACCCAGCACAAGGCAAGGCTGCTGAGCATGAGAAGACACACCCTGCACCGCCTCCATATTTTCCTTCGCAGTGGCCTCATGTGATGTCTCCCCCATAACGCCACGTCGCTGCCCCCCATCCGATGTTCACAGCTGTCAAATATAGTGTGATCACATCGTAAAAGTTCATGCACGCGCTGAATGGTGGCTGTGCATGCGCAAATATCTGATAACCGCCCGTTTGTGATTTTTGGACATTTGCAATCCAACCTTAATGAGGGCCTTAATTAGTTTGATCCCTCTTTGATCACTTTTTGGTATTCAATAAGCTCCTACTCTTATTTCTAGCTTTGCTGAATGAGTTAGGGATAACGAATTACCCTTTTCAAGAAATGTTGAGATATATATTCTAGATTTCTCTGCAAATTTCTCTAAAGAGGGGACATTTGGGTCTAAATCTCACTGGTTGGAAATATGACAAATGTTTCCATTTACTTTTGGTGGCAGCTTGAATACCTAAAATAGCTGTTGTTGCCCACTTGCTTAAAATGCATATAAGTCACAATCTCTCTAAAAAAGGGTTTTCAAAGGAAGGTCTAAAAATGTATCTTAGAAGTTGGAGGGGAGCTACAAAATAAATTAATTTACATTCAGATATTGAAGGAAATTAGAAAAGTACTTCTGGGACCCACACTATACAATTAAAATATCGAAATACTGCTTAAATATTATAATACACTTAAAAAAAGGGATTATTGTGGTTAATGTACTTATTCTCTCATATACTGTTTCACAGAATTGGACTCCAGAATTGGCCCCATCACCGTTCCGCAAATCTGAAGGAAGAATTCTTAAAAACATAAAATAACTGTTCTTTATCACAAAAATATTATTAGTCATGTAAAAACTCTATTCTCTGTGAGTTAATAACTGGATCACCCTGTAATACTTATCTAATGCTCTCCAAGCCTTTTTCATAAGGGATCAAAGTTAAATGGATTGTACATCAATGGTCCCCCACTTTATAATGACTATCCCATTGAAAGTGTCAAATATCTGTAGTATACAATATGTGTTGAGTCTTTTACGTATGATTCCAATCTGTATACATATTTTTTTCAAAAAATTATCAATGTTTTCTGAAACCCTTTAAGTGAAAGATCCCTGATACAATCGGGTGACCAGGGGGGTCTTCTCACTGTTATGTGTCTTCGGCAGATGGTCTGGTGTTTCCATCCTTGGGTTCTCATTTTACATATATTTTTACTCTTCCAAATGTACTGTAATACTCCTGTAAGTGTACCCTTTTCTAATAAATCCTTCAACTCCTTTATAAGATTTTTTGTTGGATCATGAATCCACCTAATATAAGATTTAGTATCGGATAATGAGCTACAAAATTCTTCTATGTTCTTATGTACTTGGATTTATCCAAAACCCTAGCTCGCCACCTTTGTCTGCACCAAGCAGTATATTTACTTAAAGTCGAATTTCACATTTTTTTTTTTTTTTTATTACTGTTTGTTCGATTTAAATTGAAGTATATTAATGTGTTTCCAGGGCTAAAACATACATTTTAAGATTTAAAAATTATTTGTTAATAAATGTATGTTTTAGCCCCTGAAACACAACATCAGTTAAGATCTTGAAAACTTACCTTCAGCAAATATACCCACAATTCTTTGTTTCTTATCAAATACTTAAGAGCTTGGGGGCAGATGTATTAAGCCTGGAGACGGCATAAGGAAGTGATAAACCAGTGATAAGTGCAAGGTGATAAATGCACCAGCCCATCAGCTCCTAACTGTTAATTTACATATTGGAGCTGATTGGCTTGTGCATTTATCACCTTGCACTTATCACTAGTTTATCACTTCCTTATGCCTTCTCCAGGTTAATACATCTGCCCCTTGGTTCTCAGAAATCCCTAGCACACACGGGTAATCTGACATGAAAGGATCTTTGGTTTCCTGGCCAGTGGCATAAGTTCGCCCCAGTCGCCCGGAGGCATGATACATGTTGGTCCCCCCCAATACACACACACACACACACACACCATATGTAGCTATCCGGCACTCAATGTAAACAGTAGGAGCGTGCTCAGGTGCCTTTTCCAATAGTAATATAGACACAAAAGCAAAGTGGACGCACTCCAAGTCAGTCATCACAATAAAACAGACAGCAGCATACCTTTTATAGTACACCTACAGTGCTCCCTCACACGCCAGCGGATCTCGATGGAGATGCTGTGGCGCAACGCCTCTTTCACTAAAACACACACACACTTCTCTTTCACTTAAACACACATGCCTCTTTCACTTAAATACACAAATGTCTCTTTCACTTAAACACACGCATACACACATGCCTCTCACTTACACACACACACACACACACACACACCTACACACACATGCCTCTCACTTTTACACACACACGCCTCTCACTCACACATATACTGTAGATGCCTCTCACTTAAACACACACATATACCTCTCACTTACACACGTTTCTCACTTACACACACATGCTTCTCACAAACGCCTCTCATTTTTACACACTCACATGCCTCTCACACACACATACCTCTCACTTACACACACATATATGCTTCTCACACACGCCTCTCACTTACACATACACACACACCCCTCTCACTTTTGCACACACGCCTCTCACTTTTACACCCACATATACCTCTAACTTACACACACATGCCTCTCACACACACACACACAAACACACACATACATGACTCTCAATTACACACACACCTCTCACTTACACACGCCTCTCACTTACACATACACACACGCCTCTCACTTTTTTCACACACACACAGGCCTCTCACATATACACACACTTGCCTTTCACGCACATGCACACATACACCACTCTCCTTAAAAAAAAAAAAAAAAACAGAGAGACACATACACCTTACTTAAAAACACAAAACACAGTGATGCCAACATTTATTAAAAACCTCCCAGCACCCCCAACTACACCCCACACACAGTGCAGCTTCAGGCAGGTGCTCCCAGTGCGTACCTGTGGCTATCATTAGCCCGATGGAGGAACAGAGAGCTTCACTTGGCCAGCTCCACTGGAAGGGCCTGAGAGGAGCTGCGCTCTGGAGCTCCCCCTAGCTGCAGCACGTGCCAGCTCTGTATATACGAGGAGGCAGCTTTCCGTGTCACTGACACAGCTCCTCCGTCTGAAAGAATGATGTTAAAAAAAGTAACAGCAAGCGATCGTCAGGCATCGGGAGACATTGGAGGAGATGTGCCCCCTCGAGGTCAGGAGCCCGGCAGCAGCCGACTCCACTGCCTCCCACAGTTCCGCCACTGTTCCTGGCAACATCTGAGCGGGACTATCCACATACTACTTGAAACACTGATGTTGATCTTTTCTGTTACACGCATACTGTATATCAGGTGGCTTATCTGCTTGCCAATACATTTTTGTTGGATAATTCAGCCCCTTGCATTCTTTTAAATTCTAGATACTTGTTCAGCCCAACGAGTGACTTCGGGTGAAGGGAAAGACCCATACCTAAAGTTAAAGGTTTTAGTGCTTATGGAATAAACGAGTTCAGAGAGTGTCATAGGCAAGCATTTAAGCTGGGACTTTTGGTTCCACTGTATAATGTGGAGTGATCTATAGAGGAAGTGGTAAAAGGGCACCAACAACTGGTTTCCTCTCTATATAAATTGTTGAGTTTTACTGTTCAGTGTTAATATTTGTTTTCATTTCAGGATTTAGGAACTTGCCTCTTGAGGACCAAATTACTTTAATTCAGTACTCCTGGATGTGCCTGTCATCATTTGCTTTGAGCTGGAGATCCTATAAGCATGCAAACAGCCAATACCTGTATTTTGCTCCAGACCTGGTATTTAATGAGTAAGTATTAGACAAAAATACATTCTAATGTTTCACTTAGTCTCCAATTACATTTGTTGCCTATGTGTGGCAGCAGTCATATCTAAAAAGGACATGGTTCTGCAGATCAGTAATTCTGTATTTCTCCTTTTTGTTTTGTTTTTTTAACGTTTATTATTGAGTTTTCATGTATACTGTTTTTAAAATACACATAAGCTCAGTAAGTAGTTACACCTTCAATATGTTAAACAGTTAATTAACCATAATAAAGATAAAGGAAGAATGAGGGGTGTAAATGATGCTTTAATGTGTCACTTTTGGAAGATGCAGAATGAAAAGAGAGAAAGTAAGTGGAGGATAGATTTGATAATGTTTTTTTTTGTCATCCGGTAGACTGGGCAAAGCATATAGTGGTCTTAATTTTGACATTGTTGGACAGAGGCATTGCAGGGCAATTGCCTGTATTTTAACCTCTTCAGTGGTATGCCCGGAAATCTTCCGGAAACCCCGGAAGATTTCCGGGCATGCTACTGACTGATTCCTCGGGGACAGCCGGGCTGTGTGACGGCGCCCAGGAATCAGCATAAGCTATTATGAGTTAAGCCCCCCCTGGACTCCTATTGGCCGGGGGGGTGCACAACAGTGAAATGGCCTATGCTGATTCCCGGGCACCGATATGCGGCCGGGAATCAGTGCTGACGCATGCGATCCTCGCCTGCAACCCCCCCCCCTTGCACTTTAACCCCTGCACCTCCATGTATTTAGAAACACCATGGGAGGTGTGTATTTTATTAATATAGTGGGGGTTTATGTGGATAATTGTTTATGATGCTGCGATGCCCGCAGGTGTTCCCCCGCGGGCGATAGCCCTCCTGCACTTTAACCCCTGCACTACCTGATTTTAAAAACACACCATGGGAGGTGTGTATTTTTTAATAAAGCCCACCACTGAAGGGGTTAATTCTGGGACAGATGGCATCAAGGGTGCAGCGTTACATGACAAAATGAGAACTCATTAGGGAAAACCAAACTTAATGGAAAGTTGTAAGGTGCATTTTTATACTTCTACCACTTCAACATTTGTAGTAACTCTGATGTCCTAAGTAAATTCTCTATGCTCTGTTGCATGTTCAGTATTCTCGCTACACATGAGCACTTCATGGCCGGCCCAGCTTTTGGGAATGTCAGTGTGCACTGCATTACAGTGTTTTTTAGTAACTTTCTTCTGAAATGTATCCTACATGGGGGATATGTTTGACACACGCAACAATTGCTGTGTATTGCTTGTCATTCAAGGTAAAAGGTGAGACTTTAAGTAGGCAAACCCATTTGCTCCTAGCAAATGACCCAATAATCTTCTTAAGTATAAGCTATTAGATTGCATTGACGTTATAGAAAACAGAAAGGGATTCCTAAATAGCGAAGATAGAATAAAAACATTTTGCAGTTTTTAATAATGAATAATTGTTCCAACAAGAGGGTTTTCTTTATACTGTACCCCCTACCGCTGCTGCTTCCTGCTGCAGTTGATATACTGTAAGCGTTTAGAAGCCCCTGTTAGTATGAGGATGATGGGTAAGGGAATCGGCAATATTTAACATGTTTAAAAATTATGATTCCCTGATCCCGACCTAAACTGGTCGGGATCCGCAAAATGGGGATTTTTAACATGTTTAATTTCCCTGATTCTCCCACGGATCAACAATCATCACTGCAGCCTAGAGATAGAAATGGCAAGAATAGTCCTGATGTTACCTGATGGTACTCAGGAAGAAAAACGGTTATAGAGACCAATTACAACTTGTTCTGTTAAATTGGGTCATCAGGTGTTTAAATTATACAGAACTGATTATCGTACATTAAACGCTATAGGTGGCAAAAAGGGGAATGTCCTGTGCAAACTTAAGATATGGGAGACCGTACCCACCCCACTTTATTGTGTTTACTACAGTATATCTTATGTGAATAGGTCTAACTTATTCTAGAATTCACCATCGGAAGTATTTTATTTTTTCTTCTTTGTGTAATTGTCTTCTGACAAATAGATAACACATCTACTTATTATTTATTTATTTATTACCAGTTATTTATATAGCGCACACATATTCCGCTGCGCTTTACTTGACCGTTGTTTCTTGCTCTAGGTAGCCATATGGGTCCAATTAAATTTATTTAGGTACTAATGAGCCAGTGACTTCTTGATAAGAAGCCCATGTTAAGTTATAAGAAATGAATGGCTTTAAAAGAGTAAACAATGCTATTTACATATAATAACGCTCCATTGTTTCAGTACTGCTTTTTAAATTGCCTTACTTCCCCCCAAAAATATATATCTATATATTACAGTAAAAAAAAATGTGGCTTTGAAAGGACATTATTATTCATGTATTAAGACTCTCAGGAAGAGTGGGTAGGAGTTTTACCTGTTTACTTTAAACCAATATATTCAAGTTAATTTTACTCTTTTCTATATAAAATAATCTTGCTGAGCTAAGATATTTCTACAGTGCCGATTTTTATTTTTCCATTTATCTAAGAAGCATATACATTTTATTGCTTATTCGCTATTTTCATTTCTTATTCCCCTGAGTGGGATGCTCTTTAGTACAAATATTTAACATGTAAGAAAGATGGGCGGGGGGAGACTCTTGTGATTGAAATTGGTTTTCCCACAAGTTAACTTGTATGCATTAAATCCCATTCAGTCCCTGGAACTGAAAAGCTTATTGCCTTGGGATGCAGTGAATTTCAGTACATTGTGGGTTTTTGGCTATATAAGAATATCTGTATGTTTGAAGAAGAATTAGGTGTATATATATATATATATATATGTATGTATGTACAAACAGAAAACCTAGCACTCACCATAGCAAGCTCACTTATCCTCAACACATCAATAAATAAATAAATAAATGATGGAGGTTTTGTTAGTGGATTGGCCAATGCACAGAAGCCTGCAAACCAATCGACAAGGTACCCCACCTTCATGCAGGTCCTACACTATTACAGTGTCTTAAAACCTGGCAACTGTCTCACACATCATATGCCTGCTAGGTTTAATGTGCACCTGCCACACACCTTATGGCTTTTAAAGGTACACTAGTCACCTGACACTGGCTAATAGATTACTAAGAAACAACTGAGACAAGCAAGTGCATTTGTGTACCCCGCTTCTGGGGTGGCGAGTGCCGAGGTTACGTGCAACTCACCCTATGAGTGGTCAGTGCACTTGTGTGCCCCGATTCTGGGGTGGCGAGTGCTGTGGTTTTATATTTATATATGTGTATGTATATATATATATATATATATATATATATTTCTAAAGATACAAATGAGGAGAAAGTGCGCTCATAGTGCAGATAAGTATTTTAATGGATAAAACAACACTGTGTACAATCCAGGACAGGTAATTTAAAGACTCGTACCCTAATTACCCACTCTGTGGGCTGATTACCACATGATATAAATGTTTCCACAAGGCTGTCTCAATGATCGCCTACCACAGTCCGGGACACAGCACCGTCTCCAGCCGTAAACACGTCAGGATCCGTCCAGCCACCGTGCCGTGCAATCGACCAGATCAACCAGTATAATTGTGGAGAGAAGACGTCAGACAGACCACGCCCCAACGCGTTTCGTATACCACTTCGTCAGGAGCCTCCTGACGAAGTGGTATACGAAACGCGTTGGGGCGTGGTCTGTCTGACGTCTTCTCTCCACAATTATACTGGTTGATCTGGTCGATTGCACGGCACGGTGGCTGGACGGATCCTGACGTGTTTACGGCTGGAGACGGTGCTGTGTCCCGGACTGTGGTAGGCGATCATTGAGACAGCCTTGTGGAAACATTTATATCATGTGGTAATCAGCCCACAGAGTGGGTAATTAGGGTACGAGTCTTTAAATTACCTGTCCTGGATTGTACACAGTGTTGTTTTATCCATTAAAATACTTATCTGCACTATGAGCGCACTTTCTCCTCATTTGTATCTTTAGAAAACTTATCTCCTGGAGTCCGGAGTGAATATAGGAGTAAAGTGCTGCGGTAATTAAACTTACCTGTGCCTGAAGCCCGGATTGTTGGTCTGTGGACTACCTAACATAGAGTCACCAGCGCACCTGTATATACTTGTTTCAAAATATATATATATATATATATATATATATATATATATTTGTATTATACACACAATATTTTGCACACATACTACATATATTTTGTTATTTTGCGTGTAAAGCATCTAGCAGAGTTGGTTACAGTGGAAATATCCTTTTTACAGCCATCAATTTAGAATGGCTTAAAAAAAAACACTTGTGGAATCCATTCCAATGGTTATAAAACAAATTACTGCAGTTTTAGCCGAAACACTCACATTTGTACCACCTAAAACCATATTTTCCAACTTTGGAGCTCTGGGAAAAGAAGTGTTTATGGAATAAATGAGATGGCATGTGCGCCTGCTTTGCTACTAGCCGACGTCTGCGCACACTTTACACCTGCTCTATACTACATAGGTGTAACAGATACAGATCCAAACAGGCATATTTTGTGCACGTCCACGCGTAGTGTGAATTCAGGCAAGTCACGCTTCACGAATGGGCATACATTGAAATATATAAATATAAGGAGATGCCTTGACATTGGCAGGTGAGCTTACCCCTGTATAGCTGCATATATTGTGGTCAAATGCTCCTACTTATGTATATGCTGACACACATTTCTTAATATATTGTTTGTTTCAGAGCACCATACTTTCTTTTGCTCTCGTATACACAGTGGTCTTAATAGTCCTGGTATAATTTAAACATTTTACCTGCATACTTCCTATTTATCCTAACCAAAAACAGAAGTCCTTTGTGTTTATTCCTTCTCTCAGTCAGTTGTATAGATAAACCCCAAGCATCACTACATTGTTCCCCAAGCATTGTTACTATCTTTTATCTACAATACTGTGCACCAGTATATAACATAGCCCTATACATGGGGAGATTGTGTTAGGAACACATTACATATACTTGGTATGCAAAAGCAGGTAATAATGGCCCTACTTAAGCAATCAAAATGTTGTGGGAAACACATTATATAAAATCGTCTCAGTATATTATTATGATGTAAATTTTTGCGGAGTCTCCAGATGTGTATCACTAACTATAGTGTTGTCATATGTATCCATAAGCTCTCAATGTGCCTATATAAGTCTCAATTCGAGGAAAATTGCATTCTTTGGATAACAAACCTTGTTCTAGTTATTTTTCTTGTCTGTTCTCCTAAATAACACAATCACAGTGCATGTTTTGGATATTTCCTGTAACGGGGAATGATCACTTATTTTGCTAATTGGATACCTTCACCTGTGCTGCTGAGAGGAAAGCATTGCATTGTCTGTTGGAGTTCCAGTGTAAACAAGGAATGGTTGTAGGGTGCCACAGGGTATGTGGCACATGAAGTGGACTGTTCTAGTAGCATCAATTCCATTTTTACCAAGTCTTCTCCTTTTGTGTGTTGTATATTTTGTCAACATCATGTCCACATTGTAATGCACTGTGTTGACATTAACCACATCAGTATTTATGTTGACACTTATATCAACATGATTAGAATGTCCACAAAACAACCCATTGATCTATAAGTGACATCCCCAGTACGGCGGCTCCGGCTGATCCGGTGATGTCTTTCTGGTCTGGAGGTGATGCCCTGATGACTTTATGGAAGATCCTACGACACTTCCATAGGTGAGCATGGCTAACCCTAACTCTCACTCCCGTAGTCTAGCCCTAGCCCTCTGCTTCCACAGCCTAACCCTAACATTTCAGTTCCTGCAGAATGTCAACATTTCACATGGTGACATTCTGTAGATGACAATACGTTATGTTAGGACATTTCAACAATATCAACCTTACAACTGTCAACATTGTGGTGCCGATATTTTGAATGTTGAAATCGTAAATATTGACATTATGACTACATCCCTTGCTGTCCCCTAAGGCATGACTTTTCTCGCACCTTTGAAATGTTTTAAAGTTGTGTTTTTTCTAGATGTGAGCAACTTGATCTTTAATTTTTTTGCACTGATAAAAGGGGACGCCTCATGACTTTGTACATGCCAGAGACGATGCACCTCAATTGCACAGTATGCACATCCACTGATGATCCGCACAACATTTTTGTCTCATATACTGTATGTGTGTGTGTGGGGGTTCCTTTACAAGGCTAAGGTCCTCAGTTTTGCACAGAGGCCAGAGAACATTTATGGCAATCAAAAGCAGAGATGGGTAGAAAAGTATTTTAGACTGCAGTTGTTTACTACACAATCACAAATCCTAATAAAGTTTATTCCATACCATAGCACGGTATCCGGTCTCTAGGTCGACCACTATTGGTTGACAGTAACTCGGTCAAAAGGTCGACATGAGTTGTTGTTTTTTTGTTTTAAATAATTTTTTTTACTTTTTCATATTTTATGATCCACATGGACTACGATTGGGAACAGTAACCTGTGCCGAGCGCAGCACTAATTGGGGTTCCCGGTCACTGTACGGTGAAAACAACACCAAAAAATTTAAAAACTCATGTCGGCCTTTTGACCTATCGACCTAGAATCACTGCCGACCAATAGTGGTCGACCTAGACACTGTCGACCTAAGTGTGGTCGACCTTCAATACTACACCCACTTAGCACAGTTTCTAGAATTCTTCATTAAAATTGTGCCAAAACAAGATATTTTTGGTAATTATTTCTGCCAACCTTTACAGGGAATATAAATATAGTAATGGTATATTGCGTTTGTTTATTTTTTATGTGCTTAATATTGTTTTAAGCTTTTGGGTTTTTAATGATAGCAATCTGAAAAAAATGCTACTAAGCATTCTTCTTTACTTTTCTTTAAAATGACTTAACACAAAGCATAGCCTCTAATATCATACAGTAGAGTACACATGGTATGTTTACCATAGACATGTTGATGCATACTGTATAAGGGCCCTGGCCGAATGTGGTTTTTGCCTTCCTAAAATAACTTCCTAATATTCAAAGCAATTGACTGCACTAGATTGAGTCATTCAGTCTATTGAGAATAAACGGAAATAAAACATGGTGTAATCATTAGAGTGATGAACTTACATGAACTGTTTCTTCCATAAGAGGAACACAAGTGTGTTATTTCACCCTTAAGAAATTTTTAGTGAAATGTATTACCTAAATATTGATCTTATAATGTCACAGGCCGTGCAAGAGATTACTTTCTAAATTAAATCAGAGCGCTTGATTATCTGCAAATTCAAGTTTAAAATGAATAGTAATTTGTGTATGTGTATAGGCTGTAATTATGCCTCCACATGTAATTATATATAGATGTTATTTTGTTACTTTGTTTACCTTGTTTTTATGTCATTGCTTCGGACAGCACTGTGGAAATTTGCGGTGCGTTATAAATAAATGCTAATATTAAAAATATTATAAATAATATTAGATGGAAAACGTTAGTGACACTGCATGTCAAACGTAGGAGTGGGGTTCAGTGATAGATGCTCTATTGACACCAATGTGTTTGCATGTAAAAAGAAAAAGCAGTGTTCAAAAACATACCTCTGCACTATGAACACTCCAATGGTGTAAATTCCTTTATACATTCGTTTAGTAGCATTATTTATGGGCATCAAAGTGGTTAATTGACTTATAGCACTGGAGTTATGGGTTATGCTTGGGTACACACTAGATCAGACATTCCCAACCGCGGTCCTCAAGGCACACCAACAGTGCAGGTTTTAGTAATATCCAGGCTGCAGCACAGATGGTTAAATCAAAATAACTGAGCTACTAATTAAGTGACCTGTGCTGAAGCCTGGATATCACTAAAACCTGCACTGTCAGTGTGCCTTGAGGACCGTGGTTGGGAATGCCTGCACTAGATGGTGTGTACCCATCGCTATCGGTGGTGATGGGATCCGGCGGGATTCCAACAATGGCAAGTGCATACACACCATGTCAGCAGCGGCGGGGGAGAGTAGCGGGGCCATGCTGCATTCGGCAGCATGGCCATCGCTGGTAATGTCGGCCATACATGCAGGTCCGACAAACAATGTTGCTGATGACGTGTGGGAGTGTGCATCGTCAGCAACATAGTGCATCGGAAATCGGATATCGTCCGCTATCTTCTAGTCTAGTGTGTACCCAGCTTAAGGTTTTAACCAGTGGCGTGCGGTGAGGTCAGAGGCTGGTGAGGCACTACAGCCATAATGTCCGCCGAATCCTGCCGATGACCCCTACCGCCACCAAGCCAATGCCTGCTACTGCCTCTGAGCCGATGCCTGCTGCCACAGCCAATGGCTTACAAACTCGCCCACCATCAACTGACCCAGCCCTCCGCCACTAATTTGCATCTCAATCCGATGCCGCCAATGCCCGCTGCCTGCCTGCTCATCATACTTGTGATATATTGTACATTTTTATAGAAAAAAATTAAAATTAGTGTTTGGGAAGGGAGTGGGAGGAGGACATGAATGCAATTTTGTTGTCCAGGGCTTCCATTAACTTAATGGAGAAGGGTCTGAATGGGTTAAAAAAAAAAATGTGTGAGGTCCCCCTTCCTAAGTATAACCAGCCTCGGGCTCTTTGAGCCGGTCCTGGTTGTTTAAATACTGGGGAAAAATTGGACAGGGGTTCCCCGTATTTAGACAACCAGCACCGGGCTCTTAGACCGGTCCTAGTTCCAAAAATACGGGGGACAAAAGATGTAGGGGTCCCCCATATTTTTAAAACCAGCACCGGGCTCCACTAGCCAGGGACATAATGCCACAGCCGGGGGACACATTTATGTAGGTCCCTGCGGCCGTGGCATTACCCCCCCCAACTAGTCACCACTGGCCGGGGTTCCCTGGAGGAGTGGGGACCCCTTAAATCAAGAGGTCCCCCCCATCCAGGCACCCAAGGGCCAGGGATGAAGCCCGAGGCTGTCCCCAGCACCCCTGGGCGGTGGGTGCCGGGCTGATAGCCATAGTGTGTATAAAAAAGAATATTGTTTTTTGTTGTGGAATTACAAGGCCCAGCAAGCCTCTCCCGCTTGCTGGTGCTTGGAGAACCTCAAGTACCAGCATGAGGGGGAAATAACGGGCCCGCTGGTACCTGTAGTTCTACAACAACAAAAATACCCAAATAAAAACACAACACACACACCGTGAAAGTAAAAATTTATTAAAACACACTTACACACTCACACATACTTACCTACATCCCACGCCGATCACGTCCACTTGTCCATGTAGAATCCAATAGGTGGTTCCTGTAAAAATGAGAGAGAGATTACTTACCTACATCCCACGCCGGTCACGTCCACTTGTCCAGTAGAATCCAATAGGGCCGGTACCTGTAAAAATGAAAATTATACTTACAAACAAAGTAACCCACAGGAGGAGAGAGAGAAATTAATGAATATTATACACTCGCTGACGCGGGAGGACGTTAGCACAGACAGGGGAGAGTGCTGCTGCTAGCTGGGATGATGGAGCAGGCTCCCCCAATAGTTGTGAGCCTAGTAGCTGTACCCCTAGTAGCTTTGCCCCCAGTAGCAGTGCCCCCAGTAGCAGTGCCACGAGTAGTTGTGACCCCTGTAGTTGTGCGCTTTGTAGCTGTGCCCCCTGTAGCTTTGCCCCTTGTGGTTGTGCCCCCAGTAGTTGTGACCCCTGTAGCTGTGCCCCTTGTAGCAGTGCCCTGAGTAGTTGTGACCCCAGTCGCTGTGCCCCTTGTAGCTTTGCACCCAATAGCTGTGCCCCGAGTAGTTGTGCCCCCAGTAGCTGTGCACCCTGTAGCTTTGCCCCCAGTAGCTGTGACCCCAGTAGCTGTGACCCCTGTAATTGTGCCCCTTGTAGTTGTGCCCCCCAGTTGCTGTGCCCCTTGTAGTTGTGCCACCCAGTTGCTGTGCCCCTTGTAGTTGTGCCCCCCAGTTGCTGTGCCCCTTGTAGTTGTGACCCACAGTTGCTGTGCCCCTTGTAGTTGTGCCCCCCAGTTGCTGTGCCCCTTGTAGTTGTGCCCCTTTTGCTGTGCCCCTGTTGCTGTGCCCTTTATAGTTGTGCCCCTGTTGCTGTGCCCCTTGTAGTTGTGCCCCTTGTAGTTGTGCCCCTTGTAGTTGTGCCCCTTATAGTTGTGCCCCTTATAGTTGTGCCCCTTATAGTTGTGCCCCTTTTGCTTTGCCCCTTATAGTTGTACCCCTTTTGCTGTGCCCCTTATAGTTGTGCCTCTTTTGCTGTGCCCCTTATAGTTGTGCCCCTTTTGCTGTGCCCCTGTTGCTCTGCCCCTTATAGTTGTGCCCCTGTTGCTGTGCCCCTTGTTGTTGTGCCCCCCAGTTGCTGAACCCCTGTTGCTCTGCCCCCAACACACACACAAAAAAAAACAAAAAAACACACACACATACTTATCGCTCCAGCAGCACAGCTCCATTAGCGCTGTCCTCCGTCTCCGTCCGCCGGCTCGTCTCTGCTGTACTATGGGAGAGACGTCATGACTCATGATGTCTCTCCCATAGTAGCGCCGCTCAGCGGCGCTGGCTGCAGCGGGCGCCCACACAGCCCACGGCGCCCGCTGCAGCCGGGAAGGGGGCTCGCTAGTGATTGGACAGCGGATCCAGCACTGGATCCGCTGGGCCAATCACATCTGGGGCACTGACAGGGGCGTGCATTCATCGGGGCTGAATGCACGCCCCTGTCATTGCGGCACCAGTATAGGTGCCGCTTCCCCATTCATTTTCAATGGGCTTTCACAGCCCGCCCCCCGCTGCCCAGACTTTTAGTGTTAGCAGCGGGAGGCACCTCTCCCGCTGCCTCCCACCCTTACAAGCAGCCACAGGGGGGGGGAATTATTAAAATAATGAAAAAAGATATTTATAACAGACTGTGTTATAAATATCTTCTTTTTATTATTTTAATCATTATGACAGGGGAGGCCCTGCCTCCCCTGACTGCACGTCCCTGGTTTTAACCAGGGCACTATCTGTGTGGAGTATATATGTTCTGTGTGTGTGTGTTTCATCTCGCAGTCCAAAACTTATTAGTTGGTTATTTCATGCTAAGAACGATTAACTCTAATGTGTATGTGTGTCCATGTGATAGGGAATATAGATGGAGAACTCCACTGGGACAGGGACCAACGTTAATGACTAAATATAAGCAATGTTTAAGGTGTGTCCATTATATAACTAACTTATTAAATAAATAATTATAAAATGCTAGTAAAAGATTTTCTCTAACGTCCTAGTGGATGCTGGGGACTCCGTCAGGACCATGGGGATTAGCGGCTCCGCAGGAGACAGGGCACAAAAGCAAGCTTTTAGGATCACATGGTGTGTACTGGCTCCTCCCCCTATGACCCTCCTCCAAGCCTCTGTTAGGTTTTTGTGCCCGTCCGAGCAGGGTGCAATCTAGGTGGCTCTCTTAAAGAGTTGCTTAGAAAAAGTTTTTAGGTTCTTTATTTTCAGTGAGTCCTGCTGGCAACAGGCTCACTGCATCGAGGGACTTAGGGGAGAGAAGTGAACTCACCTGCGTGCAGGATGGATTGGCTTCTTAGGCTACTGGACACCATTAGCTCCAGAGGGAGTCGGAACACAGGTCTCGCCCTGGGGTTCGTCCCGGAGCCGCGCCGCCGACCCCCCTTGCAGATGCTGAAGATTGAAGAGGTCCGGAACCAGGCGGCAGAAGACTTTCAGTCTTCATCAGGTAGCGCACAGCACTGCAGCTGTGCGCCATTGTTGTCAGCACACTTCACACAGCGGTCACGGAGGGTGCAGGGCGCGGGGGGGGGGGGCGCCCTGGGCAGCACTGTATAATACCTGTATGGCGAAAAATACATCACATATAGCCCTTTAGGCTATATGGATGTATTTAACCCCTGCCAGATATCACAAACTCCGGAGAAGAAGCCCGCCGAAAAGGGGGCGGGGCCTATTCTCCTCAGCACACAGCGCCATTTTCCCTCACAGAAATGCTGGTGGGAAGGCTCCCATGCTCTCCCCTGCACTGCACTACAGAAACAGGGTTAAAACAGAGAGGGGGGGCACTGATTTGGCGATATGAATATATATTAAATGCTATAAGGGAGGAACACTTATATAAAGGTTGTCCCTGTATAATTATAGCATTTTGGTGTGTGCTGGCAAACTCTCCCTCTGTCTCCCCAAAGGGCTAGTGGGTCCTGTCCTCTATCAGAGCATTCCCTATGTGTGTGCTGTATGTCGGTACGTGTGTGTCGACATGTATGAGGAAAATGTTGGTGAGGAGGCGGAGCAAATTGCCTGTAATGGTGATGTCACTCTCTAGGGAGTCGACACCGGAATGGATGGCTTATTTATGGAATTACGTGATAATGTCAACACGCTGCAAGCCGGTTGACGACATGAGACGGCCGGCGATCAAATTAGTACCTGTCCAGGCGTCTCAAACACCGTCAGGGGCTGTAAAACGCCCATTTACCTCAGTCGGTCGTCACAGACCCAGACACGGACACTGATTTCAGTGTCGACGGTGAAGAAACAAACGTATTTTCCTTTAGGGCCACACGTTAAGGGCAATGAAGGAGGTGTTACATATTTCTGATACTACAAGTACCACAAAAAAGGGTATTATGTGGGATGTGAAAAAACTACCTGTAGTTTTTCCTGAATCAGATAGATAAATTAAATGAAGTGTGTGATGATGCGTGGGTTTCCCCCGATAGAAAATTATTGGCGGTATACCCTTTCCCGCCATAAGTTAGGGCGCGTTGGGAAACACCCCTTAGGGTGGATAAGGCGCTCACATGCTTATCAGAACAAGTGGCGGTACCTTCTACAGATAGGGCCGTACTTAAGGAGCCAGCTGATAGGAGGCTGGAAAATATCCTAAAAAGTATACACACACATGCTGGTGTTATACTGCGACCAGCGATCGCCTCAGCCTGGATGTGCAGAGCTGAGGTGGCTTGGTCGGATTCCCTGACTAAAAATATTGATACCCTTGACAGGGACAGTATTTTATTGACTATAGAGCATTTAAAGGATGCATTTCTATATATGCGAGATGCGCAGAGGGATATTTGCACTCTGGCATCAAGAGTAAATGCGATGTCCATATCTGCAAGAAGATGTTTATGGACACGACAGTGGTCAGGTGATGCAGATTCCAAACGGCACAAAGATGTATTGCCGTATAAAGGGGTTGAGTTATTTGGGGTCGGTCCATGGGACCTGGTGGCCACGGCAACTGCTGGAAAATCCACCGTTTTTTACCCTAAGTCACATCTCTGCAGAAAAAGACACCGTCTTTTCAGCCTCAGTCTTTTCGTCCCTATAAGAGTCATATCTGCCCAGGGATAGAGGAAAGGGAAGAAGACTGCAGCAGGCAGCCCATTCCCAGGAACAGAAGCCCTCCAACGCTTCTACCAAGTTCTCAGCATGACGCTGGGACCGTACAGGACCCCTGGATCCTACAAGTAGTATCCAAGGGGTACAGATTGGAATGTCGAGACGTTTCCCCCTCGCAGGTTCCTGTAGTCTGCTGTACCAATGTCTCCCTCCGACAGGGAGGCAGTATTGAAAAAAAATTCACAAGCTGTATTCCCAGCAGGTGATAATAAAATTACCCCTCCTACAACAAGGAAAGGGGTATTATTCCACACTATATGGTGGTACTGAAGCCAGAAGGCTAGGTGAGACCTATTCTAAATCTGAAATATTTGAACACTTACAAAGGTTCAAATCCAGATGGAGTCACTCAGAGCAGTGATAGCGAACCGGGAGTCCGGGGACATCAGGGATGCTTACCTCCATGTCCCAAAAATTTGCCTTTCTCACCGAGGGTACCTCAGGTTCGTGGTACAGAACTGTCACTATCAGTTTCAGACGATGCCGTTGGATTGTCCAAGGCACCCCGGGTCCTTACCAAGGTAATGACCGAAATGAGGATTCGTCTTCAAAGAAAATGGACGACCTCCTGATAAGAACAAGGTCCAGAGAACAGTTGGAGGTCGGAGTAGCACTATCTCAAGTAGTTCTACGACAACACGGGTGGATTCTAAATATTCCAAAACCGCAGTTGTTCCGACGACACGTCTGCTGGTCCTAGGGATGATTCTGGACACAGTCCAGAAAAAGGTGTTTCTCCCAGAGGAGAAAGCCAGGGAGTTATCCGAGCTAATCGGGATCCTCCTAAAACCAGGAAAAGTGTCAGTGCATCATTGCACAAGAGTCCTGGTAAAAATGGTGGCTTATTACGAAGCGATTCCATTCGGCAGATTTCACGCAAGAACTCTTCAGTGGGATCTGCTGGACAAATGGTCCGGATCGCATCTTCAGATGCATCAGCGGATAACCCTATATCCAAGGACAAGGGTGTCTCTCCTGTGGTGATTACAGAGTGCTCATCTTCTAGAGGGCCGCAGATTCGGCATTCAGGATTGGATGCTGGTGACCACGGAGGCCAGTCTGAGAGGCTGGGGAGCAGTCACACAGGGAAAAAATTTCCAGGGAGTGTGATCAAGTCTGGAGAATTCTCTCCACATAAATATACTGGAGCTAAGAGCAAATGTATAATGCTCTAAACTTAGCAAGACCTCTGCTTCAAGGTCAGCCGGTATTGATCCAGCGGGATAACATCACGGCAGTCGCCCACGTAAACAGAAAGGGCGGCACAAGAAGCAGGAGGGCAGTGGCAAAACTGCAAGGATTTTTCGCTAGGCGGAAAATCATGTGATAGCACTGTCAGCAGTGTTCATTCCGGGCGACTGGGAAGCAGACTTCCTCAGCAGGCACGACCTCCACCCGGGAGAGTGGGAACTTCATAGGGAAGTTTTCCGCATGATTGTGAACCGTTGGGAAAGACCAAAGGTGAACATGATGGCGTCCCGCCCGAACAAAAAACGGGACAGGTATTGCGCCAGGTCACGAGACCTTCAGGCGATAGCTGTGGATGTCCTGGTAACACCGTGGGTGTAACAGTCGGTGTATGGGTTCCCTCCTCTGCTTCTCATAACAAAGGTATTGAGAATTATAAGACGTAGAGGAGTAAGAACTATACTCGTGGCTCCGGATTGGCCAAGAGGGACTTGGTACCCGGAACTTCAAGAGATGCTCACAGAGGACTAATGGCCTCGGGAGCTAAGAAGGGACTTGCTTCAGCAAGTACCATGTCTGTTCCAAGACTTACCGCGGCTGCGTTTGACGGCATGGCGGTTGAACGCCGGATCCTAAGGGAAAAGGCATTCCGGAAGAGGTCATACCTACCCTGGTCAAAGCCAGGAAGGAGGTGACCGCACAACGTTATCACCACATGTGGTGAAAATATGTTGTGTGGGTGAGGCCAGGAAGGCCCCACGAAGAAATTTCAACTAGGTCGATTTCTGCACTTCCTGAAAACAGGAGTGTCTATGAGCCTCAAATTGGGGTCCATTAAGGTTCAAGTTTCGGCCCTGTAGATTTTCTTCCAGAAAGAATTGGCTTCAGTTCCTGAAGTCCAGACATTTGTCAAGGGAGTATTGCATATACAGCCCCTTTTGTGCCTCCAGTGGCACCGTGGGATCTCAACGTAGTGTTGGGATTCCTCAAATCATATTGGTTTGAACCGCTCAAATCTGTGGATTTGAAATATCTCACATAGAAAGTGACCATGCTGTTGGCCCTGGCCTCGGCCAGGCGATTGTCAGAATTGGCGGCTTTGTCTTACAAAAGCCCATATTTGATTTTCCATTCGGACAGGGCAGAACTGCGGACTCGTCCCCAGTTTCTTCCTAAGGTGGTGTCAGCGTTTCACCTGAAACAACCTATTGTGGTGCCTGCGGCTACTAGGGACTTGGAGGACTCCAAGTTGCTAGACGTTGTCAGGGCCCTGAAAAAATATATATATATATATATATATATATATATATATATATATATATATATATATATATATATAATTCCAGGACGGCTGGAGTCAGAAAGTCTGACTTGCTGTTTATATTGTATGCACCCAAAAAAGCTGGGTGCTCCTGCTTCTAAGCAGACTATTGCTCGTTGGATTTGTAGTACAATTCAACTTGCACATTCTGTGGCAGGCCTGCCACAGCCAAAATCTGTAAATGCCCATTCCACAAGGAAGGTGGGCTCATCTTGGGCGGCTGCCCGAGGGGTCTCGGCTTTACAACTTTGCCGAGCAGCTACGTGGTCAGGGGGAAACACGTTTGTAAAATTCTACAAATTTGATACCCTGGCTGAGGAGGACCTGGAGTTCTCTCATTCGGTGCTGCAGAGTCATCCGCACTCTCCCGCCCGTTTGGGAGCTTTGGTATAATCCCCATGGTCCTGACGGAGTCCCCAGCATCCACTAGGACGTTAGAGAAAATAAGAATTTACTTACCGATAATTCTATTTCTCATAGTCCGTAGTGGATGCTGGGCGCCCATCCCAAGTGCGGATTGTCTGCAATACTTGTACATAGTTATTGTTACAAAAATCGGGTTATTATTGTTGTGAGCCATCTTTTTTAGAGGCTACTTCATTGTTATCATACTGTTAACTGGGTTCAGATCACAAGTTGTACGGTGTGATTGGTGTGGCTGGTATGAGTCTTACCCGGGATTCAAGATCCTTCCTTATTGTGTACGCTCGTCCGGGCACAGTACCTAACTGAGGCTTGGAGGAGGGTCATAGGGGGAGGAGCCAGTACACACCATGTGATCCTAAAAGCTTGCTTTTGTGCCCTGTCTCCTGCGGAGCCGCTAATCCCCATGGTCCTGACGGAGTCCCTAGCATCCACTACGGACTATGAGAAATAGAATTATCGGTAAGTAAATTCTTATTTTTTATTTATGCCAGAGTGAATAAGGCTCCTCTTGAAGGTAAAAAAAAAAAAAAAAAGTATATACTGTACGTACACAATCTCCGCTCTCAAGTTCCTTGGTGCCTTGTTTGAATATTGCATAATCTGTTTGGAAATGCTACATGAGCTAGGAATAAAAAGACAACTCAACGTTTGTATTATGTATGTAGTCATGTAGTTTATTTTTCTTTTTGATGTATAATTCATGAGATAAAGTAATCCGTTTTATATAGCACAACTTTACTTATCTGTCCACTTTTCTTTACATTTATGTGTTTCAAGTGCTTCTCTGCTGAGTGTAAGAAAACCAATATAAAGCTTTTTTTAATTACATTTAGGGGGGAATTCAATTAGCCATGGTAAATTACCACTGGCTAATTGATCCCCTGGGGCAATCCAGTTAGCCCGGAAATCAGCATTTATCTGGGATTCTTTTTCCACCTGCCTCAGCGTGTAAAAAAAAAAAATCCCTGATAACTTGGGGTTTAACGGGTGCCGCAACAGTATAAACAGTATATGTGCTGTAAAACATAACAATCAATTGCAAATCATTTTAACAAGGCAGTAAATATCTGATTGGCTGTTAAGGTCAGCGGCATGCATGTGTTGTATAGATTTACTGTAAGATCACACATAAACATAAGCCATAGCAAACGTAACTTTTTTTTATAGAGAGATAGAATAAATATACATAAGGACTTACGTAGAATACAGCTTTTAAAGGGAATGTTTATATGGTATAATATATGTAAGAAACAGATTTTTTTATTAATTAGTTTCAATTCAGTTCATTTTAATTTTTGACTAAATCCAGAGGAAACAGCTATACTGTAGTATGACGGGTTCAACCATGGGTAATGCTATAGACCTAGAGGGCACACCCTTGAATGCTACACTGACTATGCACGCATTATACCCAACATGCATTATGTTCAGCATTGCCCACATATAGATTGCCCATAAGTTCCTGTGAGCATTTTTCTAGCTGTGACTACACATTCTATGTATAGGAGGTGCGAGTAGGTTACTTACAAGTGTGATCACTCATTTTTATTCTCCAGAAAGACTAGTCCTGTCTGATGGCTAATACATCATTTTGATCCCAATCTGTGGACTAGTATACAGCCCTGACCTCGTTTGCGGGTAAGCGGAGAGGGAGATTTCGGCATGTCACATGGACAATGGGCAATTTCGGCATGTCACATGGACACATGGAGTTTGAGTCTTAAGAGAATCTTACAGATGACCATTCCAGTCTTCATGTGTAGTGATAATGCATCACAGTTCTTGTAGTATAGAAAAATATATATGTAATATTGGGTAAAATAGGCATATAAGAAGGCTTTAAAGTATGTACAATTGAATGGTCTTTATGGTAATTTTAATTTAAGAGGATCATAATTTGCGTGTGGGTGTTTTGCCTATAAATGGTCACTTAGTTTGGGAAAAAATATATATTTGCCTGGAGCTTTTTCTTCTGTACCCTAGGTCATACAAAAGCCATAAAAAACACACTTCAATTCATACATGCATTAAAAAATGCAGGTTAAAAACAACTGCAAGGGATATATGTGTAATTATATGAAAAGATCATGAATAATTTGTTGGCAATGCATTTTGAAATTAGGTGATCAGTTTGAAAATTCTCTGTTCAAGTACCTCATTGAGCATGTAGCTGTAGGGCATGAGAATGGAGCTCACACATCGCCAGGTGCAGAATAGCACACCACAAATTACTTGACATTATCGTCGGAAACAAAATTATGACATGCAGCTAATAAGCAAAGCAAAATTAAAAAGCTGTGTTAACTCTGCAAACTGACATTCAGCCACAGTAAATATGATATTCATCATTAACTTGTCTGTGTTTTCAGATGATAATTTGTTTGCAGCCTGAGAAATTTGGGATTAGTATTGCATAATGTTCTATAACACCTCAGCTCCCTTTAATGACCTTTTAGTTATAAAGCCTGTAATTCTTCTTGGTATTCTGATTTCTATAGTAACGGTAAGCAGGATAAATTCACACAAGCTGCATGTTGAAATTACTTTTTTTTTTTTTTTCCATGTGTGCTTACATGTTTCGGACTAATATCTGTATTTAACACATTTTAAATTAGTTGTACATAAATTATATTTTGGATATTGCTCATTGACATGTTTAGAAAAGTTACAGTATTATAAGTGTTGGGATTTTTTTTTGCCATTGAAACATTGTGTTTAATGTACATGTTCAGTATTAATGAGTTTACATACTATACAGATTCCTTAAAAAATGATCATAAAAATGGCTGTTTACAGTTTTACTGTGATTTTGCTGTATCAACCTTCCCTTTTAGAATTTGGCGCTGCAAAAATGAGTTGCAGATCATTTTAAGTATGGCTTAACTGTGTGATTGTAGAGAACTAATTTTAGTGTGAGAATGTTGGTTCCTCCAAGACCATGCTGGCTTCTGTTATGTCCGGCTATGCAGTCATAAAGCAGAAGAAGGAGGAGTCTGCGTTTGTGTAGTCACTGAAGAATCCCCCCGCAGCGCACATGGTTTTGCCCAACTGCTAACAAATTTGCTGCTACGATCAGGTCTGGATTACCCCCAGTGTCAGTAGTGATTATCATGGACTGTGACTTCTGGGTCAGAGCTGTGATCCTCTGACATTCCAGTGCGTATTTCTCCTCCTCTATCTCTAATCCCTACCAAAAACCTTCCCTGTAGTGCCAACCCCTAAGCCGCCTCCGCACAGCCTGAATCTAATGTCCAAATGCATCCACACCCTCCCATCCGCAGCCAAACCCTACTCTTAACATTCTGACAGTGTCAACACATACAGTAAGTCATAACTGTCAAAATTGTGGCGTCGAAATCATGACTGTCGACCTTGTCATTACCAACCTTTTCAAAGTGGATGTAAGTAACATATACAATATATATCACATACAATTCTATAAACAATGGCTATTACTCAATAAGAGAACATGCAAAGTGACAGCTATGGAATGTAACCAAAAGGTAATATTCTCAGGAATGGGGTAATACCGGTAGTGCATCCACCTGAAGTGGAGAAGAAGCAGAGAAGGAATAAGGCCAGTCCAAAGTTTCCATGAGGAAGCCACACAATTTTTTTTTTCAAAAACCATAAATAGGGGGGGGGGACGCTTTGTTTTCCAATCCTGAGCATCAGTGGCTATAGCAGCTGCCAGGATATGTCCCAGTACCCTGGTTGTGTTTTTACAGAGATGCCAGACTGTCTTTTATTAAAGATTGGATTATTAAATTAGATAGCACTTTACAAAGAGGCTGGTATTGATAATGCGCAGATTTTGGTAAAGCTGTTGTTGACCTGGGAGGGAATACAAGCTGGAAAAATGTTGGAAGAGTAGTATGAGAAACACTGCAACATAAACCTGTTCTTACCCTGTAGCCTGTGCAGAGTTTGGTATTGCACTCATACCTCTAATTATCGGGAGAATATTGGACTGACATGTGGAAAACTCAGACAGAAACAGTTATGATTGATCAGAGGACTTTGTGTGATAAGTGTTACAACAAATTATAGTTACTTGAAGAAGTTCAAGTGCAGAGCAGTTGTGATAGGCACATTGTTCCGTAAAACAAACACAGCCGGATTAAGGGAGGGGTGCAGGGGACACTGTTCCCCGGGCTCCCCTATGTCAAGTGAGTCCCCCAGTCGGAACACGCAGACATAAAAAAACTGAGTTTCTTGTCTTTTTTCTTTTCATATAATCTTCTGAAATACTGGTTAATCCTGGCTCATATCGTAAAAACAGTAAAAGAAAATGAACATATGTAACTGTAAAGACAAAATGATCCAAAAATTAAAGCTTATCAAAATAAACTTATAACAGTACATGTCAGAGAAAACGTAGCTTGTAATGTTATCTTTCTTTAAGTTCTTTATGTCTTTGTATTCAGTTCCTTTCAGTTCTCTCACTATGTCTTTCCATTCAGTTCTCAGTGGGGCAGTACGGATGTTGTAATGGTTAGCACTACTGCCTCACAACACTGAGGTCATGGGTTGAATTCCCACCATGGCCCTAACTGTGTGGAGTTTGTATATTCTCCCCATGCTTGCGTGGGTTTCCTCCGGGTACTCCGGTTTCCTCCCACAATCCAAAAATATACTGGTAGGTCAATTGGCTCACAACAAAATTAACCCTAGCATAAATGTGTGTGCGTGTACATGTGGTAGGGAACATAGATTGTAAGCCCCACTGGGGCAGGAACTGATGTGAATGGCCAAATATTCTCTGTAAAGTGCTGCGGAATATGTGTGCGCTATAGAAATAACTGGTAATAATAATAATATTCATCATCGGTTTTAGCCTTTGCGTTTTCTTAATGTTTCTTTATGCTTACTGAGTAGAACAGATGGGCAGAATTGACCATTGTATGCTGAATGACATCTGACATTTTGAAAAGTATTTAGAACATTGTAAATGTACTTAAAAGGACTTTAGCCTCCAACACACTTAATTGTGCCTAGCAACGGAGAGTTGGTGCACTAGAAGCAGCATGATGTGATCCCTCTTTGCTATCAGTTAGGAGGTAATTATTTGCATACATACATACATACACTAATACAGACATCACACACATGCGCATGGTTTATACAAGTCACATAGTTGCTTGGATAAACTTTCTCTGCAAATCTTAAGATACAAACACATGAAAGAGCATTTGCAATTTATTTCAAGAAATAAACTAGAGGCAATTGCTTCCATAGACTTGTAGATGTAACACGGGGTAAACACCAATAAACCTAGATCTGCAGCACTGTATAGAATTGTGTAAATAAAGTATTGTGGAATTGAAAAGTGACTTTCTGATATGACATCCCATTGCAATATTTAAAGTCATTTTTGTGTGGTCTGTGGTGATAGCTCTATGTCATGCAGTAAAATGCTTTGCCCTCTTTTGCTTCAGAAATCAAACAAGATAATTCATAGAGCCCTTTGCAGGTCAATATAGATTTTATGACTGTAGTTTCTCACAATATGAATTTGAGAGCAGCACATTACAGTGAATGTACATCACTGTTTTGTAACAAAACATAAACCCCCTTCTCGTATATAAATGAATATAAATATGTATGTATAATATTAAAATAAAATAGACACACACATACATACAGTAGTTTTTTTAACTTTAATATTAGGACATATCTCTTAAACATCAGATATCAGCCACAATCAAATCCTCATTCTTTCACCTGAGGAACATAGCCAGAATCAAGCACTTAATTCCCTCAGATCTGCCAAAAGTCATCCATGCATTTGTATCATCTCGATTAGACTACTGTAATGCCCTCTACCTTGGTCTCCCAGCAAAGGAATTGCAACGCTTACAGCTGGTGCAAAACACAGCTGCCAGGCTGTTAACCGATCAGCCCCGTTCTAGCCACATAACACCCATACTCTATTCCCTTCACTGGCTGCCTGTACGATGGCGAATCATCTTCAAGATTGGCTTACTGAGTTTCAAAGCATTACATGACCAGGGCCCAAGGTACCTGAAGCAGCTTCTGACCCCATACTGCCCCACTCGATTACTGCGATCTGTAGATGAAGGACTTTTAGCAGTACCTAGAATCTCCCATAATTCATCTGGGGGGTCGAGCTTTTAGTCACGTGGCTCCAACTCTATGGAACTCCCTTCCCCGCACAGTGCGAGAGGCCTCAACTATAGAATCCTTTAAAAGTAGACTCAAGACTTTCCTGTTTACTCAAGCATTCACATAATTGTTCCTTTAGTATCTCCATGCTTCTGTATTTTCTGAAAAGCTGTTCTGTACTTCATTATTTTCTGTACTATATTATGCTATGTATCTGTTAAGCGCCTTGAGTCCTATTGGAGAAAGAGCGCTATATAAATAAAATTATTATTATTATTAACTATATTGATCAGTGGCAGAACTTCCAAATCTCCTCCTTCCCCGGTTTCTTACTGGCAGGTAGCACACAGCTGAGGGACCAGGTATTTTTGTGTTTATACATGGAAATAATCTTGGTGCCATATATAATATGGGTGAAACCTAACACAAGAATATGTTCTATCTAATGTGTAATAGAGCAGTAAAGTGATCTTTCCAAACAAGTTACTAGTATATTTTAATGTGTATTTTTCTACTACAGTTTTCATGTGTTTTTCCTCTTGCCATGTACAAACCATTTACATGTAGTTTTCGGTGCAGTTTTGTTTAAATCTGTTTTTTTGTTGTTTTTTTTTTTAATTGTATTTTTCTTTGCAGAGAAAGGATGCGTCAGTCTGCCATGTACGAGCTGTGCCAAAGTATGCAGCATATAAGTCTGGAGTTTAACCGTTTGCAGCTTTCCTTTGAGGAATATACAATAATGAAAGTTTTGCTGCTGCTAAGCACAGGTAAATTAAATTTAATTGCTATCCTACAATGCACCGTTATTTTATTGTAACTATTCTATCCTCCCCCTGTGGGCCATAATCACACTATCTGAAAGCTTTTTAGCTGCCTTTGACTATTTAAAAGTAAGCTGAGAGAAGCACCTAGCAAGTGCATGTGCCTGATACAGCCAAGTTTGCAGATTCAAAGCCCACGTCTTATTCTTGGAGCGCCCTACAATGTTTTTCTCTTTCTTCATTTATTACTGTGGTTATACTGATTCTGGAGATTGTAACAGTCAGTGACGTGCAGTCAGGGGAGGCAGAGGCTCAACTGTCATATTTCAGTACACTCCAGAGAGTGTATTGTAAAAATGATTACAATACAAAGAAGATATTTATAACTGACTAGTCCATGAGGGGTTCTGGTTAACAGTCAAGACCCCCCCAGCACTTTACAGTAAATTGTTTAATTTGTGCTGGAGACTTAAGTTGGGTGCATACTAGATGATATGTTGTCCATTTCCATGGATCGGAGCAACATATCAGGTACATGTATACTAGGGTGTATACATGATATGTGCGTTCCTGCTGGTTGTTGGCGACATCCCCTGGTATGCTGCAGAAAGCAACATGTTGCATGGCTCTGCCCCCCCCCCCAGTCAGCCCTGGCATCTGCATGCCGAGTCCCATCGGCGGCGATGTCAGGCTGGGTACACATTGTTAAGTGTTTACCCAGCAGTAGGAGCATATTTACTAATTATCAAGTTTCAGGCCAGATCATTATTATTTCTTATCACCACTATTCGAGTCAATAAGAAATGATCACAAAGGCAGTTATTACTTCTCCTTCAGGGTTTTGCACATGCATGTTCTGCTGGTCATTCTCAGGGACAGTTCCTGATGATTTCTGTAGAATTGATCCCATAGGGTGCAGTGGTTAATGCCATTTTCAGGTAGTATAAGCTGGTGCGACAACCTCTGGAATGCGAAGCTTAGTAAATCTGACAGCCTCAATAGATATTTATAAGGACTGCAGCTGCTGTCTGAAATGGAGGGACCGCAGCAGATATGGAAATATCCGCCGCGTCCCCTCCTTCATAATTGCTGGGGATCCTTAATATCTGATGCAAATAATGTTCGCTAAGTAGGCCCTTTAGTAATGCATCTCTCTATAGCAATAGCTCCACTAACTTCTATTACATTACATTGGTGATTTTTTAAGATGACTGTAGATAACATAGAAATGTAGAATATTCTCTATTTTTCTGAGAGTAATTTTATATTTCAGCATTATCATCATGCATCAAAGTGATAAACATTAAAAACAGGAGGTTTGCTTTCTGTACGTTTTATTCACTGTCATTATATAATGGACTTTTGTTTAGTTTCAACAATGTAGATAGCAACAGATTTGCTGAAAAGTTTGATGTCAAGTCACAAAAGAGTGAAATATAATAGTCGACATGTCACATATCTTTTATTTTATTTGCCTACTGTACTCTGTTTCATATACTTCCTAACCCATCTGGAATTCCCGATCGATAGTATGGTTGCGGGAAATAAACCCAATTAGAGAATCTGGGCAGTTCTCCAAAATTTTATGTTTCAAGTTATTTCCGTAGGTTTGTAAAGTTTATTTGTATTTTACTTTTCAATCTAACCAATGTTGTTGCAATATTGGATAAAAAATGACAGGTAAAGGAACAGCAACAAGAGCACTTCTGGAGCATAGAGTGGTAAAATAAGGAACACATCTTGTCCTGTTAGTGTGTACATTTCCCCAGGCATCATTAAGGGGTTCTGTCTGTTTTATGATAGGTTTACTGATTTATTCCTTGAGCTTCCTTAATACATTATGTTAAGGCCTTAATTTAACTTACAGTATATTAAAAATAAGCTACGCATGTGTGTGTCCTTCGGTGTCTCTCACTTGGGGGCAGATTCAGTTAGCCACGGGTGTTACCGCACTGCTGTAGTTCTGCCCTGAGCTATCCATGTACCCGCAAGAGAATTATCTCCACATTTACATCAATACACTCTTACTTTACTTGGCTTATGCCTACTTGCTCTTTCCATCTCCATTCTGCCTTTCTAAGAAGGGGAAGTCTTAAGTGTAAGAAAAGACCCCCAAAACATATGTCCATCTTTACATTAGCCCCTTGTACAAAAGGGTATTCGAATGAAAGATGGACAGTAAATAGACAGCTAGCAGGTTGACCATCGTCAACACCAGATTGGCGACCGGGTCAGTAGGTTGACAATTGACCACTGTTGACCTTTTCACCGGAAACATCTGGTGTCAGTCTGTTGACTGTCTATATGTACTGTCGATCTTTTAATCCACACCCATATAAATGAACTTCTATATCTATAGAAAGATTTCAGTTAGCAGTCAGCTTTACCACGTGGCTTCCTCTCCTGGGTAAAGTGGCTGGAGCTATCCCACTAGTCCCGTGGTAGCACTTGAAGTGGATTTCTTCTCTCACTTTCAGAGGGTGCAGTCAGAAATCCGCATTAAGTGCAGCCTCGGGGCTAGTTGTGGGCCATTAATTGATTACCTCCGGGCTCTATACCCAGAACGTGAAAGCTGCAGCTAATTGATTTCCCTTCCTTGTCTACTGCTGGAAATTTGTTTACCAATGTTTTCTCTTAGTTATTTTACTTACTGTAGCTGTTTACAGATGGGGCATATATAAAATCATTGTGTCTGTCTGTGTTGGTTTGGTAGTCAGAATAAAGTGATAAATTACCTAAATCTGCAGGAAGATGTGTGATTGTATTCTGTGATGGGTGGTCTGTAAGGTGCACAGTTACATCACATGGGAACTCGGGTCAGTGTCACGGTATGACATATGAGACATGTTGCTGGTCTTTGTCTCATGGTGACATATACGGCACTTTATCTGACTTTTACTTCTTGTTATATGAATTCGCACTTAACCTTTAGCTCATTTGGTTCTTTTTTTGTCTTTTTCAACCAAGTACCTAAAGACGGACTTAAATGCCAAGCTGCATTTGAAGAAATGAGAGTGAATTACATTAAAGAACTGAGGAAAATATTAATGAAGAGTCCCCACAGTGCTGGACAGAGCTGGCAGCGATATTTCCACTTAACTAAACTCCTGGACTCCATTCATGATGTAAGTTTAGTGGAGACAGCCTGACTAATGTGGAGAATAGTCGGGGTGTGTCACATGCATGATGTCAGCAATATGGTGACAGCCTGACTAACGATGAGCAGAGAGAGGCTGCGTCGCACATGACTCAGCCAGGCAAGGTAGAACACATCTGGTATCATCTCATAAAAGCAACTTGCTTTGTTTCTCATTAGAGTTTGTGTGTTATAGGGGAATGTACCCTCTACTATAAAATAGACGTTCTGTGACTGAGGCCTTCTGCTTTTAGGTGGTCACAGAACTCCTTATTGGCTTCTAATATACTGTTCATTTTGTATTTACCTTTTACCCTAGAACACATACATGCATGTGTGTGTACTTACAGTTGTGCCCGCCTCCACCATTGTTCTTTATGCTCCCGCGATACCTATGCATTGCAGGAGCGATATAGTCCAGTACGCTGCGACCGCTGGCAGCCACGGCTCTGTAATGCTGAGTGAACCGCTATGCCAGGATTCACATCAACAATGGAGGGGGACACATCTGCAGACCCTGCTTTTTAAAAAACATGTTATTTGGATAAAGACTTGGATTTATTGGATTGGGAGTGACTGGAGGTGAATAGGTACCAAGGCACATATATGCATCGTTGCTGCAGTCACATTTTATAGCCCTTCTTGTCACACCTAGTCGTGAATGGGTTTACACTGAGCATCTTGTGCGAATCGGACAGACAAGCAGCTTATGCTAATTAAAATGATATGTAACATGCCTATGTTCTGTGTACGACTTTTTTCCAGGAAAACACTATAATGTTCTGCAGATACAGGCGCGGTTGCACACACAATATAGGCATGCCACATATCATTTAAATTAGCAGAGTCTACTTATGCGTCTTAATTCACATAAATAAGAAATGTGTTTTCAGGGGAAAAAGACACCCGACATTAGCAGAGATGCCTGGGAACTGCCGCCTCACTCACGCCCGGCATCTTGCGGTGCATGGCGTATTGAGGCTAGATGTATGAGGACACATACGTAGCTTATTGATTAATGTAATAAAAAGCCCAGTTTAATTAGATTTAGTCTGGATAAAACATTAAAACTGTAAGATATAAGCGTGATATTTCTCTAGTAAATGCTGTGTAGCAATTGATGATTGAAACAATAAGTAAGCTTAAAAGATTCAAGGGTAAATATCTGTAATCCTCCGTTATGGGGGAGAGGTGGTATCAGAGCATGTCATGTGCACTATACTGCTTCCCCAGAATGTATAACTCTTGCGGCCTGCTATCTACAAGATAGCACGTCAATATGCGGGGGAATGTGTGAACACTAACTGTTCCGACAGCTACAGATGTTGCTGCCAATTGACCGTAGCAGGGACAGTGCTGTCCCTGGCTGTGGCGGCTGCTGGCTCCGGACAGCATGGGACATCTCACGCATGCCCAGTGGGCTTGCCGGTGGGGAGAGACACAGTGCCCCAGCACTAGGCTGATACGCAGTGGGCCCTGACAGGCACCGCCAGCAAGGGCAGTTTTCACTCCGCCTCTCCAGCAGCCGAAATGAAAATACATCTCGGTGCTAGTGCTTCCATTTCACCTCTGTAAAGAGACCCAAATAAATACAAATGGGTACTGATCCTGTTTTAAAGAGCCCTATTTATCAATATAACTACTAAAACAGTCTCTATAGCGACTGCAGCTTCAAAAAGAAGAAAACTGGAAATTGAAGTGCTGACGCTTTAGAGTATTTTTTTATACATAGCACAATACTAAATTTCTTTTTCTTTTTTTTTATTAAAAAACACCTTTCTTACAATACACAGTGTTACACAATTAGCAAAAACAATAAAAATATCCTTTCAAAAATAATAATTTAATTATGTACGCTACAATTATTTTATAAATCCTGACAATTTCTAAAAAATAATCACTATTGGAAATATTTTACATAGATCATATAGTGATGTTAGTTATTTTTAATTCATCTCTAGCGATGATACATTTTCTTAAATAATACCATCTAATAAGCATCCAATAATTATTATATCTCTACCACAGCAGATGGTTCCTTAATTCCTTTGTTCAAGCAATATATATGTAGCAAATTTGGATCCTCCGCTATTTCTGAAACGGTTTCCAAATACATTTACAGTAGATACTGAATGCTTGTATCCAATTAATTGTTACTTGCATCCAAGTGACAAATGCTGTTAGTTAAAAGCCTTTAATACAAACTTGTTGCTTCTATCCAAACAGCCACAGAAAATCTTTTAGTTGTTAGTTCTAAAGCACAGCAAGCTTTCTCATACAACTGATTAATAATAGTAAAGAGGCGAAGCGGGAAGAGTCATACCAGCACGCAGTGGCGCAATTTGTGAGTGGAGGCCCAGGTGCAAAAATATAATTTGGGAAAAAAACAACACTTTTGTTACTACCATGCTTTCCTATGTTTTGTTGGATGGAGAAAATCACCTAAATTCAGGAGTCTAATAGCAGAGTAGTGACGTGTGTTTCTCATACTGGAGTGATTTTATTTAGATGGCTGCAGGTCACTTTTGCTTTACCTTTTTGCAAATGTAACTTTTAAGCCTGTAATACTAGGAGTTGTACATGGGAACAACAATGCACCCAGCCTGTAACGGTGAATCAGTAAGTGTAAAAAACAAAAATATAGACCAAATTAAATTGCCTTTGCATTTAACTATACACAGACATGAGGACGTCCCTGCTTGTGCAACAGCTTGAAAGATGCGCTACCTATCTGTCTGCCACTATGCAGACAGTGCAGCTTTGGGCACACACTTTTAATAATAATATATAGCAGCACTCACATATTCTCTTACTAGCTTCAGACCCAAACTTCTAATTAAAATTCTAAAATGTAATATAATACAGAGTGTGATAAAATATTAAAACCAAATGAAATTTAAGCTCCAGTACATCTTTTATTTAAAAAAAAAAAAGAAAAATATTAATTTCTGTGTACCCCTTGGGGTCCTCTTATAGTTATTATAGATGAATGACATCAGCATCTTTTATTGATGACATAATGCGTGCAATGTTGCCACACCCATTGTCATTGGCTAAGCAAGCTGACATTCTGTACTTCCTGGTGACATACAGCTGGGGAAGGGAACAATGATTTTATTATGGTTATTGGTGCGTTTGATTTTTTGTGTGTGTTTGTGCATATATAGTGTATATATATATATATATATATATATATATATATATATATGTGTGTGTGTGTGTTTATATAGATATAATTAGATATAGATAAACAGAGTAACTGGCACTAATTCCAAGAAACCAAAAAAGCGGCAGGGTGCCTTCCAGCAATAAACAAATGTTATACAACTATTGAGTGGCATCACTTAAAGACAAAGGGGGTCTATGTACTAAAGTTTGAAGTGAGATAAAGTGGAAGGAGATAAATCAGCTCCTAACGGTCATCTTTCAAATCCAGTCTATAACATGGCAGTTAGGAGCTGATTGGCTGATAACTTATCTCTCTCCAATTATTGTATCTTAAATTATTGCAGCAATCAGCAATAAAAAAAGGAAAGTAGCTTCTTAGAGCTTTAACTACTTACCACTCTTTCCAGTAATTGCCAAGTTAAATTGTGCTAAGACCTTTTATTTCATTCTACATGTTACTAATTCTTTTTTATATATTTTACTTGAGTTTAGGTTTACTTTTATGAGAGTAAAAAAAAAAAACAACCAGCACGTTAGTAATCTATATCTTGGAGCAGACACAAGTGATCTGTGTCTGTCTTGTTGAAGCAATATGTGGTCACTTTATTTGATGCTGAGCTCAACTTTTGACTGTACTGAGGCTTGTTATATTGCTGCTGGCATACAAAAATACCTCTGACTTCAATGTGTGTTCATTATTTATGTTTCATACGCGATCATAGGGTGAGAGGAGTGCACTTCAGGACATGCTGTAGCGCTACAGCTTGGTGTTGTTTAAAGAACTTACATATGGAATAATTTTTCTGAAGTATTTTCTGCTCCTCTTCACAGTGGGAGTAAGAAAAACATGATTCCCCTGGCAATCATATTTTGTTAAAAGCACATCTTCCTTATACAATGCCAGAGCCAGGCACACAGCCTTTTGGATTATGTTGATTGACAACTTTGCTACAGTACTACCCAGAGATTCCTGGGCTTGTTTTTTCATGCTCCGTATTTCTTATGAGTTATTTTTCTTATGCATTTACCTCACGGTTTTCCAGTGTGTAATACATGCTGCAAACACAGACCATACGTGTAAATATCCTTACTGTCAAGGCATGTCACAGAGTACATCCCAGAGCATCCAGTTTATTGCCAGTGCGGCATCTTTCAGGATACCTAGGCAATGTTGATTATCTTTATTCTCCTAGCTATGATCACAATATGTCAGACCTACAGTTTAAATGCCTGTGAACATAGATGATTTCATCAATATATAAATGTACGTGTGCAAGTGCTCCCTATATTTTCAGATGTTGGAAAAAAATGAAATTGTATGTTTGGTCCAGGCCTCAGGTAAATGTCAGGGTATAGCAACAAAGTATTCACTACAAAGATTAAAAATGGTAATTTGAGCTCTATCCACCGTGTGGCGCTATCAGCCAGACGCAGCCTGAGGAACATTGCAGGGGAATAGATACTGGATCATATGCTTGGACACAGTCTGCATATTTGGGCCTTTGAACATTGTAATGTAAACAGCATGGTGCAGCAGATACAGCAATCAATGAGTTAAATGAAGTACTTTATGGCGTTGCATCAATTTGCAAGTTATTTTTGAGTACAGTGCTTGCATTCATCACATTGGACAATTGCCAAAGCTGCACATGCAAATTCCACACAAGCTGCAAACTAATCAGTTCTGTTTCTGGCTTATGCGATATGTGGTTATTATGTGTCTTATCTGTCTGTTTATTTAGGCTATGAATAGCAATGACTTGTCCTCCTGGGTCTGAGCATGTTATCACAATAAATATTGTTTATATGTAAAGCATCCTGGTGATGTATATACGGGGGAAAAAAGTGACACGTTCTATATGTACAAGTTGAGTGCAGATGTAAAATAAGTGAGGAGAGACCACTCTCCTGGCAATATGGATGGGATAGGAATACATTCAAGGAGCAAAGATGATGTACGTTGGAGTTTGGGACAGCAGGGTATTTGTACCAGTGAGAGAAGGGTTGTAGTTTCTCTTTTAGTGGGCTTTAGAAAATATTACTTGTTAGAGAGTATTTAAAGCTTTGGAGGATGGGAGAGAGTCTGATAAGTCATGGTAAGGATGCTCATGATATTATTGGGGAACAGGAGCAAGCCTGACAGGAATGATACAAGGAGAAAGGCTTTGGTGAGAAGCAGCTCATATTTTTGTATTTTTCAGTCTAAGGTTGAGCTATAGGAGGGGTGATATTGTTGAGGGGCTTTGTAGGATAGGGTGAGGTTTTTGTGTTCTTGAAAGTATGATTAGCAAAGGGTGTGTTCCCAAACAATGCACTATAATGGCCCAGGTTTTAGGGATATTCCTGCTTCTGCACAGATGGTATCAAACTGACTGAGGTATTAATTAAGTCACCTGTGCCTAAGCATATCTATCTTTGAAACCTGGATTTTTGGTGTGACTTGAGGACCATGTTTGGAAATCATTGAGCTAGGGATTTCCAGAAGTGATGTGGACCCAGATGAACCCGATGTGTAAATTTTTTAAGGTGTCTGGGCTTTTATGGTGAACATACATTCTGTGATTCTGCCATGTATATAAGTTGTGGCGTATATGGGCCCAAAAGAACCGCTGATGCACTAATGTGTTTGGTCAGACTCTTTTACAAGTTGATTTAGTAGTAAAGGAAAATGCAGAATATTACTTTGACCATATTTGAAGCCGGACGTGCAGTGCAAAAAGCAATGGTTTTGTTCTCTTAAATCATCCAGCGCATATAAAGGTGAATACCTATGCGCTACTCTCCAGAGTTATTTCTGAAACCTAGAGTTGTCTTGGTTTGTGGACAGACACAAAACTTTTAATAGGCTTTAGAGACTTGTTTCATTAAATCATTGTTAATTTTTTTTCTATCTAAAAATAATGCTTGTTTTAGTCACATGGTTTCAGCTAATCAGGAGAATGATGTGATCTTGTTACTATCTTTACCACATGACTTAGGATGAGACTGAGGAAATCTGTTATTAAGATGAAATGTATATAGTTTGTTTCTGTACTATGAACACTACTGTAATTTATTTTGGATTATTCCACGACTACTGAATTTAGAATTTAAAAAAAATAATATATATAGTTTCGGACACTCTCACTAGGCATTTATCTTACTATGGGAGACATTTACTAAGCAGTGATAAGAGCGGAGAAGTGAGCCAGTGGAGATGTGCCCATGGCAACCAATCAGCACTGAAGTAACATCTATAATTTGCATACTATAAAATTATGCAGAGCCACTGATTGGTTGATGGGGTAACTTCTCCACTAGCTCACTTCTCCGCTCTTATCACTGCTTAGTACATGTCCCCCTATATTACTATAATAATAACACTCCGTAAAATTAGGTACACCGTTATATTTACCCCCGTCTTTTGCCAGGATTATTCTTACTCAACCCAACTGCACCCTTTTGCTCGTCTGAAAACAGCTCCCTCTAACTCCACAAACCAATGGTCTTTGGGAAAGAAATTGTTGCTGTGCCTCAGCCATTTTGTTAATTCCTTTTGAGGCTCATTGGCCCTCATTCCGAGTTGTTCGCTCGCAAGATGCTTTTAGCAGCTTTTCACACGCTAAGCCGCCGCCTACTGGGAGTGAATCTTAGCTTCTTAAAATTGCGAACGAAAGATTTGCAATATTGCGAAAAGACATCTCTGTGCAGTTTCTGAGTAGCTCGAGACTTACTCTGCCAGTGCGATCAGTTCAGTGCTTGTCGTTCCTGGTTTGACGTCACAAACACACCCAGCGTTCGTCCAGACACTCCTCCGTTTCTCCAGCCACTCCCGCGTTTTTCCCAGAAACGGTAGCGTTTTTCCCCACACGCCCATAAAACGGCCTGTTTCCGCCCAGAAACACCCACTTCCTGTCAATCACATTACGATCACCAGAACGAAGAAAAAGCCGTGAGTAAAATTCCTAACTGCATAGCAAATTTACTTGGCGCAGTCGCAGTGCGAACATTGCGCATGCGCACTAAGCGGAAAATCGCTGCGATGCGAAGAAATTTACCGAGCGAACAACTCTGAATGACCCCCATTGTTTTTACACACTGGTTGTACCCAGTGTAATGTACTGTAGCTATTCAGTCTTCCTAATTCTCAGCATTCACGTGTCCAGACTGTAGTCTGGAAATATTATTATTATTATTATTATTATTATTATTGTTAATAGCAATTGGTAAAGCACTGTGGTGATGTGTACAGCTGGAAAATGGAGGGATAGGATCCGTAAAAAGATAATGGCAGGTCTGGCTATTTGGTGCTCTGGTCCTTCAGCTAAATCTACAGTTAATTGTGCCTGTTGTCTTGTGTTCAGTAGGAATGAGGATGGTCTGATGTCAGAGAGAGAATCTAAAGCAATTACTGTTTGCAATATAACAAATCTCTGATAGAGGGCTGATTGACAGTGTCGGCAGGGTGTCTTTATTGAGCGACGATGCGGTAGCTGCATTTATCACTTGTATGGAAAATCTTGTTAGCACTCATTGGGGATCTTAATAAAAAAATTGCTGTTGATTGTTGAGATATCAATATTTTGACACTTAATAGATAAATTGAAAGCCATTGTGTGAGCAAGAGATGGCTGTACAGAATCTGTGATTTAGAAAAGTGGACACCTATAGGAACGCCTGAATAGCGAACAATTAGGGTTTATGCAGTGTGTTTGCAGCAGATGTAAGAAATTCTCATTCATTCTTCCAGCTCTCATGCTTGTTCCCCAAATAAAGAATACACCCGGACCATACACTGTACAGAAAGGATTAGATTTATACTAGAGATCTTCCCAAGACATTTGTGGGGTTGTTTTTATCTCAGTATAGACAAAAATGAGTGTCCGATATAAAGGCCTTTTTCTTGAACAGTATATACACAGTCAGTCACATTATTATGACCACCTCCTACATTTGACGTTGGCAGTGCGTAGCCTATAAAGTACGTCACATGTTGTGCGTTGGATTGCTGGGTATATAAGGGGTATGCTGGGTCTGCAAACATATCACTCTTTGCCATCATGGGTAAAAAGGATGATTTATCAGAGTTGCAAAAAGGGATTATTATCGGCTTTTGGGCCAAGGGTGGCAGTATTTCTGACACCACGCAGTTTGTGATCTGTTTGCATGCTGCTGTGGTGAAGGTTTATCATGCTTGGACAAATGGCTCCATTGGGAATAACCAACGTGGAAACGTCCGCTACGAATGTTCATGAGGACTGACCGACACGCTACAGTGGAGCAGGTCACCGTCAAAATGAACCTGGGGACTAACAGACGTGTATGACAGTTCAGCCCATCTAGCTGCTGTCCGTGCTGCACACGGCGGTTACTCTGGCTTTTAACTGGTGGTCGTAATAATGTGACTCGACCATGTAAATATGTATACTGGTAATATATCTTTTATGTGTAATATAGCAAAATACATAGAAAAATTCCATATTTTCCATACTCCTGAAGTATGTTTTGGGAACAACCAAGTTGAGGTTTCTTCTAATTATTAATTCAAGCCTCTTTCATCTACTGAATCATCAGACATTGATGTTTCCTTACAGCAACACCTAGCTTGGTGAGACAGGACAGTAGATGGAGAATGAGTATATGGAATGTGCATAACTTGTCTCTTCATTTCTAGATGGGATTTTGAAATCATTCTTTTTGTAGAGCAAAAAATCTTTAACTATTCAACTGAACATGAATAAAAATTACTACTCAATTTACAGCCGACATATATTTCATATACTCAAAATAAGATTAGACTGTTACGGAAACCTATCCATTGCATGCTAAATTAATCTGTTCTCTCAGTAAGTATTGCTGTTTACATATTAGTACAATTGTCTGTTGTGATTACAGTGCGTGTTATTGCGTTGTCAGGTGTTGTACACAGTACAAGAATCATTAGCATGTTGTCAAAATACAGTCTGTAACTTCTAGCTATAACTTTTGTGACTTGTATAGCATTTCAGGGCAGCAAATCCTCTTGTAGCAGCAGCATTTAATGAAGTGACTGTTCTGTTACCTTCATCTCTTTCTTATCAATCATCACTGAGATTATGAAAGGATTATTTAAATTTACTAGAGCGCTCTTCATGGTAATAATCCAAATTCTCCCTCTCATGTTACCCCTCATCTTGCGACAAATAGTATGTAAATACTTTGATGTTAAACGTATAAGACTATAAAATATCAAAATAAAATCCCTCCTGTTCTCAGAATGCCTACGTCCAGCATTACACAATTCGTTTATATTGGAATAAATATATTATACAGGTATATAAATGGGCACAATTAGATCCACAAGTTCATCAGAGGGAACGGTTCTAGCAGAGTAAATTGCTGCTTATTATGCACAATTAAAGGGCCCAGAAACAAAGGTATACATTTATTTTGAGAATTGTTTTTTTTCTGTAGGTGTATGTAGTAGATATGTAGGTATATAGAGGGCAAGTCCTAATCTTTGCCATCTTATAAATGGTGTAAAAATGTTAGTCCTTTTATGGTGTAGGAATAATTGCGTGCACCTCTGCATGATAAGAAAGCCCCTAAAACTGTTACCCTCTCTCTATCCTCTTATCTTAAATGATCTCATTCCGCAAATTAAATCTAATTTTTGCAGTGCTATGCCACACTGCTCTTTACATTTGCAAGGAATGCTTTAACTTCCTCCAGCTCCCCCAACTGAACTAAGTGCAACCATGTGCGGTCACTTTTCTGCAGTAGGTTGCCATGTTAGAATGAAGTGCTTCTCTTACCATACACGCAGACAGAAATAGGACTTGCTTCACAAAAATACCCAGTGTGGATTGGTTGGTTCATGCACGGGGCAGGCCCAGCAATGACCTTGCAACTCAACCTGCAAATAAATGTGAGGTTAGCACTAAACATACAGTGTACGGTCATGGTTTCCTTCTGAAAATGTCATTTTGGAATTTACTTATCCCTAAATTGGTCAAATTTTTACAATCCATTGTATCCAATCATATAAATAAATACAATAGTCTTGCCTGCAATCGATACAGCCACTGAATAATCGCTTATATTGCAGCATTAGTCATATTCTACTAAACTGTGTCCCTTGTACCCAATGCAAGCACACTTTTTTTATCTTTGTGGCATCATTGTAATTGCTATAACAAAGCACTGCAGCTACTGTATACTATTGTAAAACATACAGTTAAACATGAGAAGTAGTGTGTAGGAACGTCACAAAATGTTTGCCTCCAGGTGACCTTAAGTAAATGCCATATTCCCACTTATTATTCCTGAATTGGTGTGGAGCAGATAAGGAACAGACTGAATAAAACCTAAAGAAATGACTGCCTTTACACTTAGCAGATTATTGTGAGGAGGCACCTTTTGCACTGTTGTCGTATAAATACAGAGATTTACTAGCTGAAAGAATCGATAAGAAAAGCTTGCTTGGCATGTATTGTATGTGTACAGAAAGCACGGGTGATTCACATTTCCTGTTCGTGAGAAAGGTAGGTTTGTCAGGAGATAATAATTAGTTATTTGTGACTGATGTGCTAATGAGAGTAGTGCTTCTGTTATGTAACATTTTCAGCTACCCTCTTTAAGAGTCTAAGTCAGAATGACAAAAATTAGCGAAAGATGATACATTTATTACATAATGATGCAGGAAATAATTGCAAAGTTGAAGGCCCTTTGGAGTTTATGTATGAAGGGTTAATCAGGCAAATATCAGAGAATAGCTATGTCATTGCTTAGCTTTTCTCCATAAGCTAATGCTGCCTTAGAATGGCATTAGTGTTATTCAGCAATAGGGACCACTAGAGGCAGCTGCCTTGCTGATGTCAATTCTGCCCTGATTCAGGCTGTATGGTATCTTTGTCAGTAAAAGCATCATGCAGACCCATTTGCTGATTGCACAGCACAGTTTTTAGAATACTTTATTAATTTCACCAACAAAACTTATTACAGTGGAACCTATACTGTTCCAAACACATACCCATCTGGCACCTGTACGGAACTGCATGGTTTCAACATAGTTATATTAAAGGAAGCATAGTCAAAAATGTACAGTAGCTAGAGCAGCCAGTTAGAGAGCCTCCTCCACCAGCACCACCCAGGGGTCTATGCAGAGGACATAGAGTATTCTGGTGGTCAATCAGTAGTTATAGCTTAAAAATGTATGTGAACATCTGTTGCTAAAATACATTAATTTGTTTGTGTAAAGTGTATTGCTGTCACCATTATCTGTTGCTTACATGTCTGCCGCTCCAAAGTCTCAGACTACATCAAAACTCCCATTTAAATTAAAAAAGCACAATAATTGTAATTCAGCCCTGATACGAATGGACTCATTCATTAGCCCTATAGCATCATCTCATCTGAACTGTAAATTAGTGGCTTGGTGTCCATATTGCCCACAGTTTGTTGCCAAAAAGCCAGTGTTTTATGAAATTATCAAATGAGATGGAGATAGAAAGATTACTCTGCTATAAGGCATTTGTGTTGCGTAACAGATGCAGCTGGGTTGGTTATATTTAGTCAGTATGATACAAATGACACTTGGACTTCACATATGTAGATAGAACCTCCAAAATATCCTCCAAGGATTCCTCATCCAGAGTGGGATATTAAATGAATATATGGGCATACGATATTATATTCTGAAATAAGTCTAAAAGTGCCCATACACTAGAAGATATTATGAACGATTTGGCCATTTCCTGCGGATCGGAACTACAAATCATTCATAATAGTGCAGATCATCCAGTGTCTGTGAACGATAACGATCTCAATGCGTGGCCCCACTGGTCGTTGGTCGGAGATTCTGATCTTCCCCTACTGCAGGGAAGAACTGAAGTTATCATCAACGACAGCATGCTCCTGGATGTAGCCACGCCCAGATCTTAAGATATAGCTTTAAGATATATCATGTGTATGGTGCTATATCATTTGCCCAGTGTTGCCGGGGAGCTGCCAGGGGAGTTCAAGGGAAATCGTTAACGAGATATCATAATTTACAGGTCTTCTAGTCTATGGGCACCTTAACTCTGACAGATGTACATAGGTTGCCATTACAGAAACTATAACATACTGTAATACAGTATATTTCTGCCATAGAAAATCCACACATGAGGCTCAGGTATAGTAACTAGGTTGTGGAGGAGATGCTTACCTGTGGGATGGGTGTCTGTGCTAAGACAGAATCTTAAATCTGGAAAACTCCACGTTTCCCATAGGTGGCATTAATTTAGTGTTACTAATTAACTATATTGAAAGCAAAATTAGAAAGGTCAGCAGTTTTTTACATTTTCTGCTTTTCCCACATCTCTAAATATAACCATGTAACTCGTGTTGCATTACATGTGCTCTAGGGTTCTTCAGATTTTTTTTTATCGTGTACCCACTTGTGATGGAGAATGTTTACTAAGTACCCCTGTTGCATTTCACATTCTTCTTGAGTACCAGCTAATAAGTGTTAATTTATTCCAAGTACTTTAATGTGTTTTAGTGATTACCAAGTAACTGTTTGTTTCATGCCCTCTTTATTTTATTTTTAATATGCTCATTACTTATATAATAAGCTGCTTGAAGTAACCCTTCTGTACCCCTCAGTACACATACCACAGGCTGACCAGTCTTACTGCTTTCTATATATTTTTCTTAAATAGTAAATAAAATATTTGCTTTGAATGAACTAGCTAAAAATAACTTATTTTTGTTGTTTTTTGGTTTGCCAGTGCAATCTGAAAAAAACATACTTGACAGTCCTATAGTATACATAAATTGGTAAACACATTTGGAAAAGCAGGTTTTGTATGCCCACATGTGTGCATATAATGTAATCACAAGTCAGCAGTGTAGTATAGGGCTGTATACCAGAAATACTTATACTTACATGTATAGGGAAAATGTACATTTTACTCTAAACTTGAAAAATATTCTTGGTAACCTATGTGTTCCGTGACCATATAAAGCTTTTATACAGTTCTCCAATATAATTTTTAATTTGAATAATAACTTAAAGTGGGGAGCACATTATATGTGTACTTTTAGTACGTTTAGTACATGTTTTTCTATTGATCACTGGCTTTATAATATCACAAATTGTGATTTCTGCTGATATTACAGATGTGTTCCTACATCTAGTCTCAGTACACCACACAGCACAAGATGTTGAAAATGCATCTAAGTCGCAACACAATGTGACGAGGACACACCAGGATACTGTGCTGATTAAATTGATATGTGACACTTATTTATCTGTTTGCAATGGAGTCTGTATATGAAGCACAACAGAACTTGGCTTGGGAATAAGCTGTGGCCCCTGCATCATAGCACTTCGTATACAGACTCAGAGACTCAGTCACACACAGATATACATTGTGTCACATATTACTAATTTAGTTGTCACAGTCTCCTGGTGCGTCCTAGTCCTATCACGTTGCGACTAAGACCCATTTTCAGGAAAAAACACATGCAGAAAAGATGTCCAACGCTACCAGAGTCTAACGGAACCTGGCGTTCTGAGAGGTGCTGTTTGGTGCGACTGCAGCAGTTATATATGAGGTAGTAACAGGAGTATATATATATATATATGTGTATAAATATATGTATATATGCACACATATACAGTACTATGCAAAAGTTTTACGCCCGTTTTTAAATTCGGCCGTCGAATTCCGGCAGGTGGTTGCCGGAATTCGACATATTCAATAAAAAACAAATTCGACAGTCCCGCTGTCGAAAAATGGCCGATTTGACGGATTTTGATTAGATTTTTAAAAATGTTTAAAGAACGGAAAAAAGCGGTAAAAAACACGAAAAAAAAATTGCATGGGGTCCCCCCTCCTAAGCATAACCAGCCTCGGGCTCTTTGAGCCGGTCCTGGTTACCAAAATACGGGGGGGGAAATGACAGGGGATCCCCTGTATTTTAACAACCAGCACCGGGCTCTGCGCCTGGTCCTGGTGCAAAAAATACGGGGGACAAAAAGATTAGGGGTCCCCCGTATTGTTTGTACCAGCACCGGGCTCCACTAGCTGGACAGATAATGCCACAGCCGGGGTCACTTTTATACAGCGCCCTGCGGCCGTGGCATTAAATACCCAACTAGTCACCCCTGGCCGGGGTACCCTGGAGGAGTGGGGACCCCTTCAATCAAGGGGTGTCCCCCCCAGCCACCCAAGGGCCAGGGGTGAAGCCCGAGGCTGCCCCCCCCCCCCCCCCATCCAAGGGCTGCGGATGGGGGGCTGATAGCCTTGTTGAAAATGTAAGAATATTGGTTTTTGCAGAAGAACTACAAGTACCAGCATGCGGGGGGAAACGGGGCCGCTGGTACCTGTAGTTCTACTGCAAAAAAAATACCCAAATAAAAACAGGACACAGACACCGTGAAAGTATAACTTTATTACATACATGCCGACACACATACTTACCTATGTTGACACGCCGACTCTGGCCACGTCTCCAATGTCGACGTCTGGGGTACCTGAAAATAAAATTATACTCACCTGATCCAGTGTCCGGTTCTTTTATTGTAATCCACGTACTTGGCAAAACAAAAAAACGCATTTACCCGAACCAGACGGACTGAAAGGGGTCCCATGTTTACACATGGGACCCCTTTCCCCGAATGTAGAGACCCCCCGTGACTCCTGTCACAGAAAGGTCCCTTCAGCCAATCAGGAAGCGCCACTTCGTGGCACTCTAATGATTGGCTTTGCGCGTCTGAGCTGGCAGATAGCGCATCGCACAGCTCCCTCTATTAGTTTCAATGGTGGGAACTTTGCGGTCAGCGGTGGGGTTACCCACGGTCAGCCGCTGACCACGGGTGACCTCACCGCTGACCGCAAAGTTCCCACCATTGAAGATAATGGAGGGGGCTGTGCGATGCGCGTCTGACAGCTCCGACGCGCATACAGCCAATCAGGAGAGTGCCACGAAGTGGCGCTTCCTGATTGGCTGAAGGGACCCTCTGTGACAGTACTCACAGGGGGTCTCTGCATTCGGGGAAAGGGGTCCCATGTGTAAACATGGGACCCCTTTCAGTCCGTCTGGTTCGGGTAAATGCGTTTTTTTGTTTTGCCAAGTACGTGGATTATAATAAAAGAACTGGACACTGGATCAGGTGAGTATAATTTTATTTTCAGGTACCCCGGACGTCGACATTGGAGACGAGGCCAGAGTCGGCGTGTCAACATAGGTAAGTATGTGTGTCGGCATGTATGTAATAAAGTTATACTTTCACGGTGTCTGTGTCCTGTTTTTATTTGGGTATTTTTTTTGCAGTAGAACTACAGGTACCAGCCCCCCGCATGCTGGTACTTGTGGTTCTCCAAGTACCGGCTTGCGGGGGAGGCTTGCTGGGACTTGTAGTTCTTCTGCAAAAACCAATATTCTTACATTTTAACACATGGCTATCAGCCCCCCATCCGCAACCCTTGGATGGGGGGGACAGCCTCGGGCTTCACCCCTGGCCCTTGGGTGGCTGGGGACCCCTTGATTGAAGGGGTCCCCACTCCTCCAGGGTACCCCGGCCAGGGGTGACTAGTTGGGTATTTAATGCCACGGCCGCAGGGCGCTGTATAACAGTGACCCCCGTCTGTGGCATTATCTGTCCAGCTAGTGGAGCCCGGTGCTGGTACAAAAAATACGGGGGACCCCTACTCTTTTTGTCCCCCGTATTTTTTGCACCAGGACCAGGCGCAGAGCCGGGTGCTGGTTGTTAAAATACGGGGGATCCCCTGTCATTTTCCCCCCCGTATTTTGGCAACCAGGACCGGCTCAAAGAGCCCGAGGCTGGTTATGCTTAGGAGGGGGGACCCCACGCATTTTTTTTTCTGATTTTTACACCATTCCATTAAAAAATAATAATAATAATAATAATATTTTTAAAAATATATAAATAATACTTGTGCCTCCTAAATAGACAAACCAAGTATCTAATCCCTACTAATATAAATAGATATGCTAATACCAATAAAAAAAAAACACACAAAAAAACATGTTTTAAAAAAATTATTAGATTCCGCCAGCAAAGTGTGGCGGATTGAAAATGACAAATTTACTGTCTAAAAGCACTGTTGTCGAATTTACAATCTTCAATTGAATATACTTTTGTCGAAATGCCGCATTTGTACCATTGCAGAAATGTCGAATTTGACAAATGTCGAATTTCTAAAAGTTGAATTTGGAATGGCCGTTTTTTTTGGCGAAAAGTACTGTATTGCATTGTCGAATTTTTCTTTTTTGGCGAAAATGTCCTGTTTTTCGACATTTTCGGGAATTTCGACCGCAATTGCATATACCCCTTAGTCCGGTGTGGAAAAAATGCTACAAAGTAAGCATGCTTTCAAAAATAGGGGGTAATTCCAAGTTGATCGCAGCAGGATTTTTTTTTAGCAATTGGGCAAAACCATGTGCACTGCAGGGGAGGCAGATATAACGTGCAGAAAGAGTTAGATTTGTGTGGGTTATTTTGTTTCTGTGCTGGGTAAATACTGGCTGCTTTATTTTTACACTGCAAATTAGATTGCAGATTGAACACACCCCACCCAAATCTAACTCTCTCTGCACATGTTATATCTGCCTCCCCTGCAGTGCACATGGTTTTGCCCAATTGCTAATAAAAATCCTGCTGCGATCAACTTGGAATTACCCCCATAGTGTTTATTTTTATTAATTAACAAAATGCAAAGTGAATGAACAAAGGATAACTAAATCAAATCAGTATTTGGTGTGGCCACCCTTTGCCTTCAAAAGCAGCATCAATTCTTCTAGATACAGTACACTTGCACATAGTTTTTGAAGGAATTTGGCAGGGATGTTGTTCCAAACATCTTGGAGAACTAACTACAAATCTTTATATTTTATAATATTAAAACAGTACAACTGATCCAAAATAATGCAATTTTCACTCCCAACTCCAAATATGATGAGTCTTCATAGCATGCATTGATCACTATTAAGCTAAGTACTCAAATAAGTGTTTCCTTTCTTATAATGCACTAGGCAAACATGTTTGCTCTGGCATTTTATTCAAAGCACTGATCATGCCCTATGCTCTCTCCCAGGACAACGTCCTGTAGCCAATGGTTGCCATTAAGAACGGTTCTGTTCTTTGTAGGTGTTTTTACTCTTTCAGCAGTCCCATCTTCTACTAACACACTGCACATGGAAGACCTCTGTTGCCTTTAGTACACTTTTTTCACAGCGTGTTTACTTGGGCACGCACAATAATGAGCCGACTGCAAATCTCTGATGGCATCTGTGCTACTGGCTAGTGCTGGTGTTGATTTCTTTACCGAGTTAAACTGATGACTCCCCGAGGAACAATAGTTTTAGATACTAATGATTATCATTCAATACATTCAGGGAAAATGGAACAAGGTCATATGCTAGCTTTCACCATGCACTCCTAGTACGCACTCTTCTGACACATGTGTGCTGAGCCCCGTATGAAGGCATTCTGGACACTTGTTTTACTTATTAATAGGGTAGTGAACTGCATGTGTGACCCTGCTCCACAGTGAATTAGATAGGAGGATGTATGAGGAGAGGAAGGTGAAATGTGAGAGAAAGAGAAGAAGGATGAAAGGAGCAGGGAAGTATGGAAGAGTAGAATGAGCATATGGGAGTAGGATAATTGAAGAAAATGAGGTGAAGACAGATAATGGCAAAAGGATCAGGAAGAGTGAGTATTGTACTTGATACTTTGCAGTGGAGGGAAGAGGTTGATGATGGCAGAGGAAAAGCAGTGTGAATTGCTTAGCAAACTGGTGTAAAGTGCAGATTTAGAATGGGCTTGTGTATGTGTCTGTGCACTAGTCTCTGCATTAAACTGTATTGTATGGCCATCATTTGAATGCTTTCTGTGTTCTATATTGATCACTAGGATGCTCTCTGTATTATATACAAATAATAAGATTCTTTATTGTAAGGCGGTTGCTAAATGTACTCTGTACTATTTTTCCAATCGCTAGTATTTTCTCTGTGTTGTAGATGGGTCCCCAGAATGCTCTCTGTACTGTATTGTACTCACTATGATGTTTTGTGTATTGCATGGTTATCACTAAGATGCTATGGGTACAGTAGCGGATCTTGCCACGGGCAAGCAGGACTTTTGCCCGGGGCGGCGCCATGGCAAGATCCGCTGCTGCTGTGGTGCCCCCCGCTGCCGCTGCCCGCTGTGAAGGGAAACTAGACGCTGCGCGTCTAGTTTCCCTTCCTGGAGAGGACCTTAACTGTAATGATGTGCGGTGCGCGATGACGTCATCGCGCACCGCACAGCAAAGGTCCTCTCCACGAAGGGAACTAGACGCTTAGCGTCTAGTTTTCCTTTGTGGAGAGGACCTTTGCTGTGCGGTGCGCGATGACATCATCGCGCACCGCACATCCCACTACAGTAACTGACCACGCCCCCTGTATGAAGCCACGCCCCCTGTATGAAGCCACGCCCCCTAATGCCGCCCGGGGCGCAAGAAGCCCCGGAACAGGCCCTGTATGGCTATATAGAGGTAAATTACTATGAAAAACAGTATAGTACCTGCTTTGTATTGCGTGCAGTACATTTTGCATGGAACATTCATTATAATTATTTCATTTATTACAATTATTATTTCATTCAACCAGGAAAAAAAAATATATTTTATTGTTAATGCTAGTGTGAAGCCTAAGTATTCACTGTTATATTTAAATGCAGGGCATTCCCACAACAATAGTAGGGACACCATCAAATCTTGGGTGCAAGATGCAGGCTGTGTTTTACAATGCTATGCATAATTTGGACCCCAGTAAAAGAGGGCTACGTAAGTTCAAGTGGCAGGACTGCATGCAGCAGCAAAACGTTCCTAGAGTTAGGGTCTTTATGACAGCTGCAAGTGTGAGGATGACAGCCAATAGAAGAAACGGAGGGGTCTATTTACTAAGCCGTGGATGGAGATAAAGTACCAGCCAATCAGCTCCTAACTGCCATGTTACAGGCTATGTTTGAAAAATGGAAGTTAGGAGCTGATTGGCTGGTACTTTATCTACATCCGCTTTATCTCCATCTAAGGCTTAGTAAACGGACCACTGATTCTCCCACCCTGGTGTAGCTCCAATGCTTCAAGGTAGACATTCTAAGTTTTACTTTTTATTTTTTTTTATTGAGTTTTTAACAGTCACAGTTGGAAGGGAAGGGAAAAATGGGGGTACATAATAAAAAACGGGAGGGGGGAAGGAAATACAGCAGCGTGGTACATACAGTGTTCGGTAATATAGATGTATCAACAGACTGGTTCGGTAGTATTACATAGTCATACATAGTCACATAATGAAAGTTAGGATACATCATCACCAACATTCAACAAAAAAATATAAGGAAAAACAGAGCGGTGTCAGTAGAGAAGGACAAAAGAGCAGTTATGGTAAGGGGACTAGGTTGTGGCCGAGGGTTCAGCTTTGTAGTTGGCACAGGTGAGTTTCTGAGACTTTGAGTCTTCTATAATCGCTCCAAAGGGACCATCTGTCAGGTTCACAGGAGAAGAGTAGGCCGCTCCAGCGGTATCAAACTCGAAATGTGAGTGAACTGTATTTTCAATAATCTCTAGTGTGGGGAGTATGGGGGTGCGCCAATGGTACGCTATGAGAATTTTAGTTGTTAAGAGAATATGATTCATGATATATCTCATTGTTCATTAAGAACCCTGCATAAATATGTAACATGGCCAGTTTAGGGTGGGGTAACACTTCAAAGCCCAGCACTGTAGTCCATAAATCAAAGACAGTAGGGCATGACCAGAAGATATGCAATAGAGAACATGTATTGCCGCATTTACGCCAGCAGGAACAAGATAAGTCATTGTTCATTTTATGCAACCAAATGGGAGTTCAGTATACTCTGTGGAGTAATTTATAGAATTCTTCAACATGGTTGGTGCATTTCGATATTCGCTGGGCATGGTGGAACAACAATTCCCATTCCTCCTGTGATATAGCGCAGTTCAGGTCCGTCTCCCATTTAATTTGACAGTTTGTGTTGGGTCTGGGAAGAATTCAGCGCATTGTACCAACGTGATATAGATCCCCGAGTACCGCTCTTAAGGAGTAGTCCACGAATATACGTTGGGATAGGATAGGGTTTATGGGGAAAGGGTGAAGTCTGCAACCACCAGTGGCGTATTTGTAAGAATTTATAAAAATCTCTATGGGACACTGAATATTGAGTATGAATTTTCGTGAATGAAGCGAGGGAATCACCGTCGGTAAGTTCATTCAAAGTCAATATTCCACGAGAAGCCCAGTCATCTAATTTTAAGTCTGGAATAAGGGACCCCAAACCCTTCAGTTTGTGTACAGAGTCTAACCAAATTTTCCGTGAAACCTTCACTGAGTGTAGTCTGGTAGTATAAGATTTCCCCTCACCTGAAGGGAGCCAAATAAGATCTGTTAAAGGAAGGGGGAGGAGCTTGTCCCATTCTAGTCTGGCCCAGGGCATGAGGTTATCCATGGTCACCCAGGAACACAAGTGTAATAAAATACAAGCTGCTTGGTATTTACGGAGATCAGGGTAAGCCAAGTCCCCATCTCGTTTGTCAAGGGACATTATTATTCTTGACAGTCTTGCTTTTTTACCTTGCCAGACATATTTATTAAAAGCGGAATAGAATTTTTCCATCAGGTAGTTGGGGAGGAGGATGGGGATGGTTCGGAACAGATATAGAATTTTGGGAAGGATCATCATCTTTAGAGCCACTATACGCCCGAACCACGACACATGATGCATCATCCAGTTTGTGGTTAATTGTGTGATTTGACGTAATAGGGGCAGTTTTTGCACAGTTCAATTTATAGTACAAAACCATAGAGAAATCGTCTAGTACCGGGAAGAGATGTGAAAGCGTAAAGTGAGGGTCCTCTAACATAAGCAGAACATCGTCTGCGAAAAGACATATTTTGTAAGAGTTACCAAAGAGTTCTGGGCCTTTGATATTGGGGTTTGATCTGATCTTTTCCGCTAGGGGTTCTATTAGCGCAAAAAACAGTGGGTATAGTGGGCAACCTTGGCGTGTCCCATTTGTAATGGGAATTTTGAAGAAAGCATGCCGTTAATGAACACTTTGGCAGACGGTTTAGTGTAGAGGGCCAATATGGAGGACAGGATTCTACCAGAGAATCCAAACTTATCTAACACCGATCGCATGTAGCCCCAATGAACACGGTCAAATGCCTTTTTGGCGTCTAACGATAAAAGCAAAAGAGGAGAGTTAGCGTTCGAGTATATGTCAATCAGGTCAATAATCCGTCTGGTATTGTCGGGGGATTGTCTACCCTGGACAAATCCAACTAGATCCTGATGTAGCAGAGATGGTAGGTAAGGGCATAAATGGTTTGCGACAAGTTTCGCATAAAGTTTTATGTCCGTGTTCAAAAGGAGTATTGGGCAGTAATTAGACATATACGACGTGTCTTTACCTTGTTTCGGGAATGTAATTATACGGGCTTCCAGCATCTCTTCAGGAAACATACCGTAGTCAGATGCATAGTTAAAGACAGCAGTCAGGGAAGGGTCCAAGGACTCCTTAAAGCTTTTGTAGAAATTGTTGGTAAACCCATCCGGGCCCGGGGATTTATTCAATGGGAGGGAATCTATAGTGTTAGAGACTTCTTCTTGGGACCATGGTAACGATAAGGATCGTAAAGCATCCGTGGTTAGGGACAGGAGTTTTAGTTCATTCAAAAAATCATCGATTAAAGGGACAGTGTGTTGAGAGGGGTCAAGGGATCGTCCTTCAAGTTAGACAAAGACTTATAGTAGTCAGCAAAGGCATTTGCAATGTCGGTGGGATTTGAAACCTTTATCGAGGTTAAAGTGTTTATTGATTTGACACGATCTCGGACAGTTTTACCCCTCAATTTACGTGCCAACATTCTGCCTGCCTTGTCACCGTGGTTGTAAAATGTTTGTTTCAGCCTAAATAGGTTATTATGGATCTCCCGTAGTGAGATCTTATTCATCTCTTCCCTGACATTCATAAGGGACCGGTAGATTTTTTTATTATCTGGAGACGTCTTAAGTTTAGCTTCTAATTCTAAACTGAGAGCTTCCAGCTCCACTGTCTCCTATGGGACATACGTCTAATACGCGCAGCAGCCTGAATAGCTCCGTCCCGAACCACTGCCTTCAGGGCACACCAGTTATTATAGTGAGACGTGTCCTCAGGATGGTTCACCGCAAGATAGTGAGAGATGGTCAGGGTAAGGGATTGTTTGACCTCAGTAGGTAGTCTCCGAAGCGCCATATTCTAGTTGGGGGGTGCGATGGAGAGGAGACGTACTTCAAAAGTAGAGCGGAGTGATCCGACCAGGATACTGGCAAGATGGAGGCCCTTGTAACCTGTTGTAGGGTCTATTTATCAGAAATGGCAAGGTCAATTCTCGAGTAAGAGAAGTGGACCGGGGAGAAGAAGGTGAAGTCCTTAACAGAAGGATTCTTAGCTCTCCATATATCATAGTTCATTCTCATGGAGAATATGTTTTAATGCACGCTAGCCGTCAGATGTCGTGGTTGGGCACAGCAAGTGTCTGGTGGATGATCTATCAACTAACAGATCTGGACCGATATTAAAATCGCAGAGAATTAAGAGAAGCCCTGACACGTGTTTTTGAAGGGTTTTACAAAATTTCCTGAGGAAAGAAATTTGTCTAGTATTGGGGACATAGACAGCGGCTAATGTAATATGTTTATTGTCCAACTTTCCTTGCAGAATTTTGTATCTACCCTCCTGGTCAGACAGTTGTTTAGTATAAAATCACAAGAATTAGATACGCGAACAGCCACCCCCGCCTTCTTGGAGGGGCCGTTAGCTGTATGGCAATGAGAGAATTTATTGTTAATAAGAGATGGGGGGTTGGATTTTATGAAGTACGTTTCCTGAACCGCTACTATGTGGGCCTTCTGTTTAGCAAAATAGTTCAAGGCTATTTTGCATTTGTTTGGGGAATTTAGACCCTTGGCGTTAATTGAAAGTATATTAACCATATTGACTACTAAAAAGAGCGTTGCTTAGAAATGAGAACCAGGTCATTTCTGTAGTAAGTGTAAGTGCTAAAAAAAAGTACCAGCATCCGTACCACGGTTACAACAAGAGGTCTTGTGACAATGTGAAATCGATCATGAACAGGGAATGGAAAAAATAAAAAGGGGGGGGGGGAGAAAGAGGCACCATTCAGGTGCCGCCATAGGCTGCATAGAGAGGCAACACAACGAGGATGTGGTGGGTTCAAAATCCCACCCTCGCTACATAGAACACTGCAATTCAAACTCAAACATAACCCTTTGCTCGCTATTATCTAACAAACAAACTACAAAACAGGGGAGGTAGAACTTGCAGTCATAACTTTGAAAGCATAGTTACGGATACGGACTCACAGCCCGGTCAAATAGAGACTGTCACTCCAGTTCTTCACCCACAATAAAGCAACCATAGCAGCCACGCCGCCAGTTGCGGTGAATGGCAGGTAGTAAAGCCCACAGTCAGTGGCCAGACGGCTGTTGGACCATGATATTATAAACGTTATCCCAGGTGAAGAAACCAGCGAACCAGTTTTCCTAGCCCCTATGACAAAATGTACAATAAACCTCTGTCTGAACGGAATATACACAGGCATATCAATTCTAACAGTTCCTGTCTATAAGGGAAATGAGGGGGAGAGGACAGATAATCCTAGATATAAACTACTAGAGTAATACTGAGTCCAGGTGTAAATTAAATAGAGTTAAATATAGTCCATATCTGTAAGAAGGGTAATAAACAACAGGTTCTTTTCAGCATACGACCTGCCGGGTTGAAGAGAGGTTCAGCTCGGGCCAGCCACTTCCGACTACTCACGGTCCACTTTGGGGGTACGGGGAGATTTAGGAGAGGTGTTGGGTAGATTCCAAGTAGCCAAGAGCTGGATACCTGCTTCTGGGGTGGTAATTGAGGTGATGGTTCCGTTACGTCTGACCAGGAGCTTGACATGGAAGCCCCATTTGTAGGGAATGTCCGCTGAACGGAGCGCCTTGGTAACTGGGTAATAGGATCTCCTCATAGCAAGGGTTGCCGCATAGAGGTCACCAAAAATCTGGAGGTCGCCCAGAATAGCGGATGAGGTAGTTGGAGAGAGCCGCCCTGAGGACTTTCTTCTTAATATGGTAATAGTGCAACCTCATCAAGGTATCTCTAGGTATATCCCTCGGGGCGTTTCTTGCTTTAGGCTATCTAGATACGGTCCAGCAAAAATTTGTGCATCGACACAGTAGGGAGGAGTTTCATGAATATATCAGCGACGAATTGTAGCAAATCAGAGTTCGAGACATCCTTGGGGATTCCTCTAACTTTAATATGTTGACGTCGCGATCGATCCTCTAAGTCGCATGTCTTTCTTCTGAGTTCTGTGACCTCAGATTGTATATCATTGCATCTGTCGACCAATTCGTTGTGTGACTTAACTACTTCCTCGAGTTTCCTTTCAAGATGATCCGTTCGTTGTCCAACCACATCCACAGACTGTTGGCAGGTCTGTAGCGCGGCAGTAAAGTCAGCCACAATGTCCGTCTTAAATGAAGCCAGCAGTTGTTTCATGAGACCCAGCGTCAACGGCGAGTCATCACCATGCTCATGGTTGGGTGAATTATCAGTAAGGAACTGATTCAGTTTGGAGTTTTGTCCCTGGGCAGGCTTGAAATCAGTGTCGCTTTTCACAGGGATTTTAGAGGTCTGCTCCGACGGGGCGTGTTTGAAGAATTTCACCGTGGGGACAGAGGGCTGATCCTTGAGACGTTTAGGAGGCATCTTGAAGAATACGAGAGTCAGTGTCGAACACGGAATTAGTGGGAGATGAGAGGGAGCACCTGGATGTAGGGCTAGATGAGCAGGAGGGTGAATTCAAAAATAGGTAGTAAGGCAGCGAGGGTGGGAGCTTAATGAGCTATTTACATCTTGACGTGCTTTCCAAACATACTCAGGATTACACAGAGCTTTTTATCCAAAACGAGGTCCCCATAGACCTATATTCGATTCAGCCACAAGATGGCGCTGGGGGATCAGTAATTGAGAAGTTGTGTAAAAGGCCAAGAGCTGTATTTATGAGATCTGGATGCTCCCCGGCACACGAAATATGAGATATAGAAATCGATTATTTGGAAGGGGATCCCTGGGGTTGGAGGTACCGACAATGTGGAGAAGATGCAGCACAGTATGCAGAAGGTAAGCTAGAAGGTATGCCCTTTGCACTTATATCACGAACCCTAGCAGGGGAATTGCAAGACTTCTCTGTATCGGCTGCCCGACACACTGGGCACCGTGTATACCAGGGGGCATCCGGTCCGGGCCAGCCAACGACAAGAGGCTCCTGTTCTGGGGTGAGTGGTAGATAGAGGGGCCACCTCCGGTAACAGGGATCACCCATGTATCAGAGCTGCGTGAGCAGCCACGGCCGTTGTCTGCAGCCGGAGGGGTGATCAGGCTGTCTACGGGTACCCACACCCACCGTCAGCTATGCAGGGCCTCCCGCGGCGTGATTGGTGCGCCGGGTCCCGAGGTCTTCCTCCCGGCGACGGAGGTTCAGGGCGCCTGAAGGCCAAGATGGCTGCCACCCGAGGAGAGCCGGAGCCTGCTGGTCGGGTAGCCGCCGGGCAGGCAGGGAAGCACGACCGCTGATCCGAGCGGCAGTCCACCAGAGCCCTCCGCATACGGGAGTTAAGGCGGTAGCGGAGGGTTGTCACTCCGGTCCGGGGAACGAGGTACGCAGGCCACTGATAATCTTCACCGTAGGTCTGTCACCGGCAGTCTTCCGTAATTGAGGCCGCAGCTATGGATAGGCAGGCAGGCCGCAATCCGCGGGAGCTCCAGCAGTGCTCCCCGATTCTGCAAGCTGTACCTGGCAACCTCTGAGAGTGTTTGTGAAACGGGGAGAAGCAGGGAGTAGGGTCACAGTGGGTCAGAAAGGGGATAAAAGTGTTTGGGAACAGGAGCACTGAACAAGCACGTCTGCTTCCATGAGCTGTCAGGCCACGCCCCCTAAGTTTTACTTTAAGAAATTACCAACTGTTGATGCTAGTGCAGTCACTGTTACAGTAAAATGTTTTCTTTTGTTTTGTTATTTGATTTTTCTTTTACCAGACGGTCTTTCATCAGAAACCTATTAGACATGGGAATATAAATCAGACTGTCACTGCCTATATAATGAAGGAAATAATTACACAACATGACAAAATTTTAAGTTTTAAATATTTTTCCTAAATATATTCTTTATTGGTGTGTTAAAAGTTATATTGGTTTGATAGGCTATTATTATGTAATGTGTGCTTCAATCTTCTGATACGCATGTATAGAATGAGGAGCAGCTTAGTATATACATTCAGAAGTTGTTCTTTGGCATATGATATATTTCTGCGGAAGTCCATCAGTCAGTGGCTTGGTTCTAAAATTAAAATGGTCTTATGGAAACACTGTATGCCATGGCAGACCTCTGTTCACCTTCTTCTATTCTGCAATGTATTTCAGTTAATGCCCTCATGAGATAAATTGCAGTATTGTCCATTTTAAAGAACTATCATAATATACTGTACCTTCACTTTACTACTGCTAATTCAATAAAATGTTGCTATTATGACACTTAACCACTAGTCAGCATATGTTTACTTCCCTCATCCTAGCATCACTTCTTACAAAGTCAATTATGTGACTGCTAGGGCTGCCCGGTCGGTACTCAGTGGCGCTATTGTAAAAAGGAAAGCATCTTGGAGCAGCAATAGTTCAGGCGCAAAGCAGACTGCTGCTGTGTGTAAAACTGGTGCCGCACTCACTACCAAACTGCCTCTGGAAGCAACCAGTAGTGTTTACACAAATCTGGGTTTCATGGATGCCAGGAAAATTCTTGCTGCCAATTTTACAGTTTGGTAGAGGAGGAATAATAGTCTGGAGCTATTTTATGTGGTCTGGACTGGGCCACTGTATTCCAGTGGTGGACTGCTACTGCCCAGCAAAGCACGCAGCAGCAGGAGGAGGAAGCAGCAGTCTACTTGCCCAATCTGCTACTATACATTGACTAGCGGTAGTGGGCAGGGGAGAAATGTCACGTGGAGGTAGAATCACTATAATTAGTGCTATAGCTACAATCATATTCTCTAGAATTGTGCACTTCCAGCTTTGTTGCCACAGTTTAGGGAAGGCCTTTTCCTGTTTTATCATGACAAAACTTGTGCATCAAAAAAATGGTTTGCCAGGTTTGGTGTGCCTGAAAGTAACTTGCTTGCACGTATCTTAAATATGTGTGAGAGGTGGTAGCTGTCTGTAATAGAATACAGAGGTAATACAGAACTGATGGCATGTGATAGCTTAAAACTGAACATTATAGTTTCCCTTCATGGTTCACATGTGCAAATTTCTATTTGGTAATTGATGGTTCTTTTAGTTATTTTGAGGCCAGTCGGGAAAATGCAGTTTATTGAAACATTAAGAACCAGAGAAATAAGGTTCTTTACCAGATATTCACAAAAGACTGTTTCAAGGTGAATTAATAGCCCGCCTCTCATTACTATTAGTGCAGATCATGAAAATTAGTATATGGCTTCCTCCACTGTCTATATGTCATATATGCACTATAAAATAAACATAGCTTGCTGCGCTTAGTCATAATTATCATGAAGCACTTAGTTTTTTGGACTTAAAATAATACATAGGGTACGTATGATTTAGGATACTCTCTCTATACTGCCAAGTGCAGTAATTTCATCAGCAGGAGATATAACACAGGACATTGTGAGTAGCAGAGACACTGCTGCCTTTACAATTGTAAAGGGAGTATTAAGAACAGACGTTTGATCAGTATATGCTGTACCAATTTTCATATGAAAATTAGGTGATACATCATAAAGAAAAATACACAACCCTGAAGAAGTCAGACGAAACGTGTTGAGTACTAGTGTTGAAGGGACCTCTATTAGGAGTCTTCCACGCTGCTCAGAGTTTAGATCCTGTGAGTAGTATGAGGCATTTGAAGTTTTAACAAACACTTTTTATATGTACGGATATATTTTGAATAAAAATGTATTCAGTGTTTCTAGTGCGAGGGTTTCATTTCAGAAGAAGAAAAGCAGTATCTCAATCATTCTATTTCATTCAATGGTCATCTAAAAACTTTAAACGTTAAAAAGAGGATCAGTTGTGACTTGAGATGGACATTACATCTTTTTAAGGTGGAATACCATTTGACGCTCCCTGGGAATTCTATATAATTGGGAAAAACATATATAGATAGATATACTGTAGATGTGAGTTGTAATGGTCTGTTGTATATATTGTAGCAGAGATTACACACAAACAATAAAAGTTGAGCATTTTTCAGTAACAATATGCCTTTGATTAAAGGATAGAACAGGTGACGACTTTTGTAGTTTAATTTTTAAGAAAAACATTGACCGTTTAGTTATCAATGGTTGTCACCTTGACATTTTACCCAGATGCCAATGCTAGAAACTTAGCTAAGTTAGTTCTAACTGTCTCCTATCCTTCTATTTCAGGTGGTCGGGGACTTGTTGGAATTCTGCTTCTATACATTTAGGGAATCTCAGGCACTTAAAGTGGAGTTTCCTGCAATGTTGGTGGAAATAATTAGTGATCAACTACCAAAGGTGGAATCGGGGAATGCCAAGCCATTGTACTTTCACAGAAAGTAACTGCAAGTCTTATGGGAGAACTTTGCCTTAAGTTTCCTCTGATGTTTCATGCTCAAGCTGGATCTGAGAATCAATTTTTCATTCAAAAATGGACGATCCACTCTAAGCTAAATAATGAAAACAAATCTCACTGTTTGGGGACAGGAGAAATGCCAGGAATAAAGCAAGATGCAGCCAGCACCCCCAAACACTTGAAAATTACTCCTATTCCTATGGATGAAAAGCCATATCTTAGTCAATAACTGATTCATTTTGATATTTTAACATTGAAATTTTAAAATATGCCATGGAGTTTCTGGTTTGGTTTTGTTTTAATCTGGTGTATGGACAAAGAAAGACTTTTTAAAAGGTTATCCTCGGTTTGCACACAAAGTGTATGGTCGTTATGGGGCATTAAATAGTCTTTCCTTGTATGACAAAACAAAGTAAAAAGAAAACCCTGTTGTATAAACTATTAAGGAACATATGATGTGAAATACTCACTTCCTACTTGTGGCATTTTTTTGTCCCATGATATCATTCATACTGTAGAGGGAAAGACATGGCCTCCTTTTTATGTTTGCTGCAGAGATAGAGTTGAACGTGAGCCCTGTGGGCAGTCCCTCCGCCACAGAGCGCAGTCCAGAATTACTCTGCCATATAAGCATGGAGCAGTCTTCACATAAACCCCCTATCGTGTAATGTAGACATTTATTTAATTAAAAGGAAGATGGTAAGATGTTAAAACAAATGTCCCGGTCTCGGTTTTATATTAGCTATATTGTGCTGGCTTACAAATAATTTTACGCAGTCTATGCTGTACTGTATATTGCTGTATATGTTTAAATTGTGAAGGACCTGAATCAAAAATAATTTACGGTCTCTTTGTAAATGAGATGAAAAAAAATCTTTAATGACTAAGGATGAATGGAAAGTATAGGAAAGTATTTTTGAAAGAATTATATTTTGATGGAGAATATTTAAGTACTATCTTTGTCTAAGGTAATTTTTTTTTTTTTGTAAAGTGAAAAATGTTTTGCATGGATTCTGAACTGTTTACAGTGTATTTAAGGAAGGGAAAGCTGTGCCTTTTTAGCATCATATCTAATTTACCATTTTGCAATATCTGTTTGTAAATAGATTCACTAACTCCCTTTTTCAGTTATATTTAAGCTTTTCTACTTTTTCTGTAAAAAGAAAAAAAGGTTCTACTATTTGTGTACTGCTTGCAAGTAATACTGGAGCACACTTTCTTGGAATCCTTCCTGTTTCCTTGTGAATTACACTATTTTATCTTTCAAGGTGGACTTACTGTAAGTATCTTGAAAATTAGCTAAGTGAGGGGTAAAGGCTTCTTGAGAAATTACTAAACACACAGTCCTTTTTTGTTTTTGTTTTTTTTAGTTCTTTGACTCCCTTTTTATGTTATATTATTTTCTTTAATTTAAAAAAAAAAAATTTTTTTAAAGGTGTGCATATTTCATGAGGAATATTTCTCCATACATTGGTGGAGGTTCAGTTCTTAGGGTTATGAAAAAGCGAGGTGTGAAAAGGCATGCCAAAAATTTACTTTTTTTTTAGAGTGCACTTTACTTGCTGTATCACGTGGTCCTACTTCTCCCTATATTGTATATTCCACAGTATATATGTAATTGGGTTGAATCGATAGTACTTGTTGCCATGCCTAGTCTGTGGTGCAGTACATTTAGGCTGGTATGTAAGAGTTTATGAAAATGATATGCATTTTGTACAGGAGGAGATCTATTTGAAAATAAACTTTAATTTTTTGTAATGTATGGCATTACCGAATAGTATGGATACAATTGCACTTACCAAAAAATGTTAAAAAAATAAGAGCCTTGATAATATTTTTCTATTCTTTCAAAGGTGCATACTTTTGACAAACAGCAGGTCCAACTTACTTAGTGAATGCTAGTACAAATTTAGTATTTGGCATGTAAAAGGGAGTACTATTGGATATTTACTGCTTAAATTATTGCACTGTTCTGTTTGAACAATTTGTAAAATAGAAAATGAATGAATAGCACATCCATTTGCAACCTATGACTTCGTTTTAAACTACAATCCCTGTGCATTTCAAATAAGAACATCATCATGATGATGATAAGAGCGCTTGTTGCTTTAATATTCATTAACCACCCATCATAATTAAATTTTTCTTTGTGCTTGCTGTTACGCTAATAGAAGAGAACAGTTGGCTAATTTAAATACAGCATGGGATCACTTAAAGAATGGAAACAGGGCGTTTTAAATTACTCACTAGTAACAATATGGCAGCTCTTTGCCTGAATATTTATCCCGCTCAGAACACTACACAGGCCAGATTTCTATGTTACTAATATAGATTAATAATATATTACTACATTACAGCCACTTTCCTATGTTACTGTCTAAATTCGGTATTTGTTCAGTGGGTAATATTTGTTAACAATGGAGGAACTTGAAAATGTGTGATACATTTTACACCATATTTCTTTTTTCATTTTTAAAGTCTTTTTTGCGGGGGGTGGGGGGGATGAAAAAAAGTTAAATGCTGCGCCTGTTTTTTTTTTTTTTTTTAAAGGAAATAGATGTTTACAAATGATGTTATCTAATGTCTTGTGGATTGATGAATCCATATAAAGAAAATATGTGAAAAATAACCACTTCCACATACAAGTATAAAACCTGGAAGTGGCAGAAAAAAAAGAACACAGCATTACTGTATTTCATAGAGAGTAAAATTAGGACAATCCCTTTTCTTTTATAGAACACCCCCATATTAAAGGGCCAGCATGTCAATGAGATTTAGCAGAAGTTGCTAATGAAAAAATTGTGAATTTATATAGTGCATGGAAAACTTGTAGTTTAATATCAATATGATGATTTTTCTTTTTACCATCAATTATTTTTATGGAGACAGAAAATTTTTAATATACATTTTCTTTTATATAAAATGTTAGTGACCAGTCATTCAGCTGTCCAGTTAGTAACAGGACATAACACAAGCTATAGTTTGACCAGATCTAAAATCACAATGCTAATCGGTACTAAGCTAATGAACACTGTAAAGTACATGTATTCACATTTTTATAAAAGGTGCTTCTGCTTAGAAGAAGAAAATCCTGCTACATGCAGGTAACTCTGAAAGCAGTATGTGAAGTTAGTTGAGCAAGTTTTTGGAAATATCCATACATACACTGGAATAATAGTACAGGAGGGAGCACAGATTTTATAATGGACTCTTAGTTAGAGGGAAGCACATGCTGTGGGATTTGTAAACAGGCAGATGTATAGAATATAAATTATTTTTTTTAGCATCTATGGGGCAGATTGGCTAATAATAATAATGTTATTTATATAGCACTTTTCTCCTAACAGGACTCAAAGTGCTTAAGAGAAGAACAAAATACAGGAAATATACACTGTAGAGAATGGGAATGCCACTGGTATATAGAGAAATCCCTCTCTTAAACTTTCCTACAAAGTAAATATGGCTTATGTAAAAAGCACTGCACACCAAATACTTACTTTCATTTGCACATCAAGGCATGAGCTAAAGGACCCTCGGGCTTATATTGTACAGATGTTCAGGTGTCTCTTGGAGATCCTGAAACCCAACACTAATACAGGACTGATAATGATGCAAACAATGAATCCATGCATCATGTTAAATGCTGGGACACTCTACCGGGAGCAGTGCCAGTCATTCTCCTCTCTGTCCTAAGCAATGGATAGGGTCATATTCTTACCAACATGTTCATAGCATTCTAAAAAGCAGGGTATGGTGTAATTATTCACTAACTTTTATCACTTTTACAAAAGAAAACAATAATATTTAAGGATGTTTGATTTTTTTTTTTACACAGTTGTCAGGTAATCTCTAGCCACACGTACGATTCATATTTTATAGTGTCTGTGACAATACTTGGTGTCACAAATATTGATAGAGCTTAAGTTGTTGCTAACTTTTTTAGCAAGATTGTGTCTGAAATCTGGGTGGAATATATTAGTAAAAACCTGGATATAAAGTCAGAAGAGAGCTGGGTACGTCATGGGGACCTACACCAGGCCCCAGTATGTCTCATGGCAGCTTCGTGCACAGGCCTTTGGAAGAGGTAGAGCAGACACTACATACTCGCTTCTCCTGCTGCCCCAGGTTCATGATTGTTTGGGACTCTAAAATGGATGCTTTTTACCGCCATATTTGTGTTGCAACCTCAATTGAATAAGTGGCGGTATTAAAATCATGAAAAAGTGTAAGTTATTTTTGTTGAAGGCCAAACTCCGTTTTTATTTTGACATTTTCTACTAATAAAAAACCCTTGCATTATTTATGCTGTTTTTCCTGTTAATCGCGTCTGTTATTACCTTCCAGCACACCACTTTTCATGTCCAATTTTTTAATTGATGCATATATAGTATGTATTTATTAATCTTTGTTAGTAGTAGTCTGTCACTAGAAGCAATGTCACAATGTAATCTTGGATACAACTTTCATGTGACTGTATTTTCAAACAATGTGCTAAGCATTACAGTGCTATTATACAGTACCTGCCATTGTTTTGTTTATTTGAAAGTCGAATTATCCTGAATTAAAATTAACTTTGTAGATATAGATATTGCAACATTTTAATATAATTCCTCAAAGAAAGAAAAAACTTCCAACATTTATTTTTTTTAGATGTATTTTAACGTGGAGCGGGGTAGTAAACAACCTGTCTACAATTTCAAATAAAATGAAATACTGTGATTATACTGTAACTTGAATCTAGGATAAATGCTTTATACAGCACCTCTAAAAACTGCATTTGAAAAGTACAGTACTACCATTATTGTATAATGCCTTATTGAGAAATTCAGTCTACTTAAGACTTTTTTTTTTTCTTTTTTTTTCAAAATATTTCAATGTATATAAAAAGCAATGAGGTCTTGGAGAGGGAATTTCAAAATGAAGAATACATAATTTCCATCTTTAAATAAATCACAGGTTACTAAGTAGACTGATAGTTTATATATATATATATATATATATATATATATATATATATAGAGAGAGAGAGAGAGAGACTGTGCTCACCTCTGTGATAACACACTATTGGGGCTTGCCCTTTTCATTTTTTCCGAATTTTTTTTGCTGTATTTACATCATATGTATATTTTATTTTTGTCATTTATAATATGGTATGTGGTCAACTTCTACTCAATCACTGCATAAAATACCTACCTGTTATTCTTTAGCATATTCTCCAGGATGGAGAGAGAGAGGTTATGATTGTTTCCGTTTAACATTCTATTTCTCTTACGTCCTAGAGGATGCTGGGGTCCATATTAGTACCATGGGGTATAGACGGGTCCACCAGGAGCCATTGGCACTTTAAGAGTTTAATAGTGTGGGCTGGCTCCTCCCTCTATGCCCCTCCTACCAGACTCAGTTTAGAAAATGTGCCCGGAGGAGCCGGTCACAGCTAGGGGAACTCTACAGAGTTCTCTTGGTAAAAGTTTAATTTCTTTTTTTCAGAGTTTATTTTTTTACAGGGAGGCTGCTGGCGACAGCCTCCCTGCAGCGTGGGACTGAGGGGGGGGGGGGGGGGGGGGGCAGTGTCCGCCCCGCAGGGTCTTGAGCCACTGCTCCCGCTGACTGGATGTGAAGCTCCAGAGGGGTCTGATTGCGCCCCGCCGCAGGGGAATGCTCGCCCCGGCAGCCAGCCGCCACCCCCTCAGAGAGCTGAAAATAGGCAAGTTAGTCACTGTCCCCCCTTGCAAGTGGAGGGACAGTGTGAAGAAGGCAGCTATGGGTAGAAGCGCGGTCTTAACCGTGCTCCGGGAAGGCTCAGCGGTACTGCGGTGCGGCGCTGGGGGGGGGGCGCACTGGGCCAGCTCCGGACCCAAAACTGACCAAGAACAGCCTGTCGGGGTCTAAGGATCCAAACCAGTATATACACCTCTGGCCAGTATAATCTGTACAAGAGCGGGAAGACAGCGCCATTGAGGGGGCGGAGCTTCTCAGAGCGGACTCAGCAGCGTTCAGCGCCATTTTCCAGCCTGCAGCTCACTGCCAGTGCATGCCAGGTCCCTCCTGCACGACTCCAGCTATCTGTACGGTACCAGGGGGTTGTAGAAACGGGGGGAGATGGTGTCAAGACTGTGTCACCTATTAAGGGACACAGTCAGCACGGGTTTAGGGTCTCCCTATACTCAAATAGCGCTGTGTGTGTGGGTTGGCTCCAATCTCTGTCTCTCTGCCATTCTTGGGGGGGGAGGGGGGAACTCTGCCAGTACCCTGTGTGATTGAGGGGTGTTTGGTGTGTGACAACATGTCTAGGGACACTGTTTCATATATGCTGCAGAGGATTTGTCTTCCCAGGAAGACTCCATACTGTGCAATCAGGATTGCACTGTTTTAGCACAGATCCCACTTAGTGAGCCAGAATGATTGGTCTCTCTGAGGGGGACTATTTCTCAGATTTCTGATAGGGTTGCTAGGATTGAGTATGCCACTCAGGTCCTTCAGTCCTCGATGGTTGTATGGTCTGATAATGCCTCCTCGGGTTCCCCTGCGGTACATTCTCATAAACGTGCACTTGCAATTCTGCAGGATGACACTGACACAAATTCTGACACGGCTGACGGTGATGGGGATGTATTGAGGGGGTCAGCATCACTTGCTAAGGGGGTGCAGTAGATGATTTAGGCTGTAAGGGATGTTTTACACATTTCGGACACAGCTCCGGAACAGGTGGAGGAGGCCTTCTTTACGGATAATAAGAAGCCCCCCCCTCACCTTCCCGACGTCCAAAGAATTGAATGCTATCTTTGAAAAGGCCTGGGAAACTCCGGAAAAGAAATTCCAGATTCCTAAGAGAGTCTTGGCTGCCTTTCCTTTCCCTGAGGAAGATAGAAATGGGAGTCCCCACCGATAGTCGACGCCTCTGTCTCCAGGCTGTCAAAACAGGTGGTGTTACCAGTCCCAGGGTCCACTGCTTTGAAGGACCCGGCTGATCGCAAGGTGGATGCTACGCTGAAATCCATTTACACAGCTTCTGGGACTATATTGCGGCCTACGACAGCCTGTGCTTGGATTGCAAAAGCTATTATCAGATGGTCAATCACTCTACAGGAGGAATCAACTACGCTGGATAAAGGTGACTATTTATTTTTACGTAATATTCAGGATTCTGCAGGGTTCCTGGTGGATTCCATGAAGGACCTGGGTTCCATGGTTGCTGGGATCTCCTCCATGTCCGTCTCGGCTCGCAGGGGTCTCTGGCTGCGCAACTGGTCTGCGGACGCCGAATCTAGGAAAAGTGTGGAGGGCCTGCCGTATAAAGGTCAGGCTCTCTTTGGGGAGGCGCTGGATGCGTGGATTGCCACGGCTACCACGGGTAAGTCTCCTTTTCCCCCCTCGGCTGCACCGGCTACAAAGAAGCCTTTTACACCTGCCACGTCACAGTCCTTTCGGCCCACGAAGTCTAGAAAGGGCAAGCCTTCGAATACCTTCTTCAGAGGTGGTCGAGCCAAAGGAAAGAAACCTGCTCCCGCAGGTTCCCAGGCCCAGAAGCATACTTCTGATACCACCAAGTCCTCCGCATGAAGGTGGACAACTAGGCCTGGAGGAAGGTCAGGTGGGGGCGAGACTCCGACAGTTCAGCCACGTCTGGGCGTCGTCTGGTCCTTATCCCTGGGTCCTGGATATAGTGTCCAGGGGGTATAGACTGGAGTTTCAACATCCCCCGCCTCACCGTTTCTTCAAGTCAGGCTTGCCGGCGCTGCTTGCAGACAGAACAGTTCTTCTGAATGCCATCAGGAATATGGTGGTGTCGGAGGTAATTGTTCCGGTTCCACCTCAACAGTGGAACAAGGGTTATTATCGACACAGCTGCTCCGGAAGCAAGGTTGGATCCTGAATCTTCCAAAGTCTCATCTGGAGCTGACAAGGTGGCTGTCTTTCCTGGGAATGATCCTCGCCACGGAGGTGCAGAGGGTTTTTCTCCCGGTGGAGAAGGCATTGGTGATTCAGTCAATGGTTCGGGATGTCTTAAAGCCTACCCGGGTTTCGGTTCATCAATGCATCCGCCTTCTGGGGAAGATGGTTGCCGCCTACGAGGCTCTGCAATACGGCAGGTTTCATGCTCGTCCTTTTCAGCTGGACCTATTGGACCAGTGGTCGGGCTCTCGCCTACACATGCACAAGAGGATACGTCTGTCTCCGAAAGCCAGGATTTCACTCCTCTGGTGGCTAGAACTTTCGCACCTTCTGGAAGGCCGAAGGTTCGGAATTAAGGACTGGATCCTTTTGACCACAGATGCAAGTCTAAGAGGTTGGGGAGCAGTCGCTCTGGGGGAAACCTTTCAAGGAAGGTGGTCGAATCAAGAATCTCTTCTCCCAATAAACATCCTGGAACTAAGGGCCGTGTACAGTGCCCTTCTGCAAGAAGCACACCTTCTAAAGGATTGGGCTGTTTAGGTGCAGTCGGACAACGTGGCCACGGTGGCCTACATTAACCGACAAGGCGGAACGAAGAGCAGAGCTGCTATGTCAGAGGTGTCGAGAATACTCCTCTGGGCGGAAAGGCAAGCGGTGGCATTGTCAGCAATCTTCATTCCGGGAGTAGACAACTGGGAAGCAGACTTCCTCAGCAGACACGATCTCCATCCAGGGGAGTGGGTTCTCCACCCGGAGGTGTTCGAGGAGGTCACCGGTTGGTGGGGGCTTCCTCACATAGACATGATGGTCTCCCGCCTCAACAAGAAGCTGGGGAGGTACTGTTCCAGGTCAAGAGACCCTCAGGCAGTGGTGGTGGACGCACTGGTAACACCGTGGGTGTTCAGGTCAGTGTATGTGTTCCCTCCACTTCCTCTGATTCCAAAGGTTCTTCAGCTTGTAAGAAGAACAGAGGTTCTGGCAATCCTCATTGCTCCGGACTGGCCAAGGAGGGCTTGGTACGCGGATCTGCTGGATCTTCTACTCGAAGATCCAAGGCCCTTACCTCTTCGGGAGGATCTGCTACTGCAGGGGCCGTTCGCCTATCAAGACTTACCGCGGCTACGTTTGATGGCATGGCGGTTGAAAGGTATTCCGAGTGAAGTCATTCCTACCCTGATACGCGCTAGGAAAGGGGTAACTTCTAAGCATTACCATCGCGTTTGGAAGAAATATGTTTCTTGGTGTGAGGCCAAGAAGTTTCCGGTGGTGGAGTTTCAACTTGGATGTTTTCTCCTTTTCCTGCAAGCAGGGGTGGATGTGGGACTGAGGCTGGGCTCCATCAAGGTCCAGATCTCTGCTATGTCCATCTTCTTCCAAAAACAATTGGCTGCTCTTCCTGAAGTTCAGACCTTTTTGAAAGGGGTTCTGCACATCCAGCCTCCCTTTGTGGCGCCTACTGCTCCATGGGATCTTGATGTGGTGCTGCAATCTGCTTGGTTTGAACCTCTACAGGAGGCTGATCTCAAGTTTCTCACGTGGAGGGCGGTCACCTTGTTGGCCTTGGTTTCTGCCCGACGGGTGTCGGAATTGGGGGCTTTATCTTGTAAAAGCCCCTATCTGATCTTCCATGAAGACAGGGCGGAACTAAGGACTCGTCCCCAGTTCCTGCCTAAGGTTGTTTTGGATTTTACATATCAAGTTACATGCCAAGTTTTACAAGTTCGATACTTTGGCCGCTGATAACCTCAAGTTTGGTCAAACAGTGTTGCAGGAGCCTCCGCGCTCTCCCTCCCGTACTGGGAGCTTTGGTACATCCCCATGGTACTAATATGGACCCCAGCATCCTCTAGGACGTAGGAGAAAATAGGATTTTGGTTACCTACCGATAAATCCTTTTCTCGTAGTCCGTAGAGGATGCTGGGCGCCTGCTTTGTTTTCTTGCATTGGTTTTATGGTTCAGTGTTACCTGGTTCATAGGTAAGTTCTGCGTTATTTACTGTTTCAGCTGTTGCTGAAGTTGTTCCGGCATGTTGGCCGGATTCTCTTGTTTGTGTGAGCTGGTATGAATCTCGCCACTATCTGTGTAATTCCTTCTCTCGAAGTATGTTGTCTCCTCGGGCACAGTTTCTAGACAGAGTCTGGTAGGAGGGGCATAGAGGGAGGAGACAGCCCACAGTATTAAACTCTTAAAGTGCCAATGACTCCTGGTGGACCCGTCTATACCCCATGGTACTAATATGGACCCCAGCATCCTTTACGGACTGCGAGAAAAGGATTTACCGGTAGGTAACCAAAATCCTATTTTAAGTATCTTTTAAGTTTTTCGAATGCGCAGGTCACCACTATACAATAAACAGAAATATATTTCATATGCAAGTTTATTGGTACTTAAAACATTTTAAATATTTTACAATAATACATTTCACAGATATATTCTGGTATTTGTCGTCATACTTGCCTACTTTTTCAAACCCACAATTTGCATCATCGACTGGGTGTGGCAATCCCAATGGCCAACTTTTTTTTTTTTTTTTTTAAACTTCCACCTATCTGTTCAAGTTTAGTGAGGTGGGCATCTCCTGTTAGTCTGAAAGGCGTGTACCCCCCACCCTGGTTAAAATAATAATTAGGCTATTCTACCTGTGCACAAGGTTCCAATGTTATATAGAAAATGACTGCATGTCAGATTAATCAAAATATCTGGAGTTAAATATTATGCTGGAAGGCCTTAGCAGCTAGGAAGTCCCACAGGATGTTAGTCATCGAATAGAGCATCCCCTAATATATAGTGCATCATCACGTCATCGCTTTTGTACTTATTCTCTCAGAAACATACTTGACAGACATAAACCAATTTGATATTTCCAAACCGTGTTACTTTGAAATTGCATATTGTTGATGGGTCAACAGTAATATTGTATAGCTACCTACAGTCCTGATATCTGGGGATTGCACCGATTTTGCAGTAGGTTGGGAGGTATTTTCATAAAAACACCAAACTCTATCTGTGACACTACGGGGCATATAATGTAATATGGTGCGATTTTGGTGGAAGAGCGGGATGCTGGGCAATCTCCAGAAGTTTTTCTAAAGTGGCAGTCATTTACAAGGCATGGTTTTGCCTTGTAAATGATTGCCCCTATGAAAAAAAGAACGGCCGGCATCTCGCACCTCCGGCAAACATATGCTCCTACGTATGTAGCCTGTGAGTGCGTCTGCATGCAGTGGAAAATTTCACATGAGCACTGCCTTGGTTGCGGCACTTGTTTGGGGGCATCACTTGGATGCTTGTGTTGGTACTGTCTGCCCAATAAGTACCAGTAACTGCTAAATATTTATACTGTACAGCACCATATGCCATCTTGATTGAAGTGTAAATGGGTCGGACATGCACACTGCTTCCAAAAACAATTGGCTGCTCGTACTTACTATATATATATGTGTGTATATGTATATATATATTATATATATATATATATATATATATATATATACACATACATACATACATACATACAGTGGGGATTGAAAGTTTGGGCACCCCAGGCAAAAATTCATTTTAATGTGCAAAAAGAAGCCAAGGAAAGATGGAAAAGTCTCCAAAAGGCATCAAATTACAGATTAGACATTCTTATAACATGTCAAAAAAAGTTTGATTTTATTTCCATCATTTACACTTTCAAAAGAACAGAAAACAAAATATGGCATCTGCAAAAGTTTGGGCACCCTGCGGAATTAATACCTTGTACATAAAGTATAAAATATGCAGCAATTAAAAATAGTCATAGTGGCTTTATTAGTCTATTAAATTGGCAATGATCAAATGAGAGCTTATAACCAATTAATGAAAATGATACTTAGAATAAAGGGGGGCGGCTGTTACTGTTGTGCCTCGGTGCGCCCCCACCCCTAAATCTGCTACCGACTGCATGTGTAACTGTGCATGCGTGTGCGTGATGGAGAAGGAACAAATTGAATGTGTTGGTGTTGAAGTTAATTACATGGTTTATTGACTGGACAGGGTTCATAGATGAACCTGTGGAGACAGAAATTAAATTTAAGGCATGTGATTGGGGGTAGACATAAATTGATGCATTGAGGGTGATTAACGGATTTTAATGTTGTGTGAATTTATCTGAGAGAGGAATTATATTGAATTGTCAGCAACCATTTCTTCAGATAGCAGCCTATGATGAATCAGGATCTCACTACCACCGTCCCCCTGCTGCAGCTGATATATGTGCTGGGGAGGGTAACTGTTCCTCTCCTCGAACATTTCTTTCCGGCGCATGCACACCAGAATGCAGCTCACAAGGCATTCTGGGGAACGATTCCAGGAGTAATGTCGGCAGTCATAGACTGCTGTGTCACTTCCAAGGGGCTGCAGCAGGAAGACGTTTTTCCTCCACTGACAACAGGGGAAGTAGCGGGCTAGCCAGACGTATGTGATGTGACCTGGCCAGGTAACGCACTCCTGGCTGCGATCACATCACATACATTTATTCCAGACTAGTCGTTGATAACGTAATGAAAGATTCTGTATTTATTTTATATATAGATGTAAATGTTTTCTATTACAATAGAAACATGTTACACCTGCATATAAAATAAATATGGAAATCAGATCCAAATGTTCTACCAGAGTTTTGTAAATGGAAAGCAATACAAATAAAACCAGGATTTGGGTGTTCTCCTTCACAGAAGTACTTTGCCAGAGCCCACAACTTCCAGCATGTGTTGAATTCAGAAGATTTTTTTTTCAAGACGCTGTGGATAACGCTGGTATTTATATGCCCAATGTGTTCTACATCCAGTTTGCGTTAAAAGTAGGACGGGTGTTAAGTTGATAGTGTTAACACGGAAAACTTTTAAAAACATTGACACCAAGCATTAGGATGACGTCATTCTTTGCGTAGATTTACATTCAATCTACACATAGCAGGTGGTTTTCTGTACATACACTTCCATGGGTTGGGTTCATGTGATCGGCATTCGGGAGACCACTGGTCACCATACCGATGGCAGGTTCCTAGCTTTTAGATGGCCGGCAGGGGGGAGCGAGCGCAATGAAGCCCCTTGCAGGGAACAGTCCCTGTTGGTTGGTATGCCAACCGTCGGGCTGTTCACCATTTGGGATCCCGGCGTCGGTATAACGACCGGCGGTCACATAGCCGCAACCCACTTCCATATACGTCAACTTCCGATTGCCTGAGATGATCTGTGTCATGTAATACTGTACAAATGTGTTCCACATACACATCTCTACCACAAGCGATTTAGGATGTACAGTAATTTAAAAAAAAAATACATTCCTTATATCTTACATTAGACGAGGCATTATAGGGTGGAGGCTTGAACAAACATCAAAAGATACAAACAAGGCCATGAGGATTACATCTACAACAGTACATTGGTTGTTTGAAGTAAGCAGAACACTGGGCATGATTCATTATCTTCCTAATATGAGAACGAACACATTGCATCTGCGCGAAAGTCAAAATGTGATCGCTCTGCCTTTGCAGTCTAAGTGTAAAGCGTTCACAATTTGATAGTAAGTGCCCATTTGTGGGTGGTAACATGGTGCTTGTGGGGAGTGGTTGGGGAAATGCAGGTGTGTCATGGCCATTTTTGAGGCGTGTATCTGACATAATCCGCAAACACTGCAACAAAAAATTTTGTGCCCAGTGCGACTGCATTCTCCTTATTTTGGAGTGGGCATGGGTCAGTCGTAACTGTCGATTGTGCTTGTTTTTTTTTTAAACTATGCATTGCAATTCTGCTAATGTCTACGCAGATTTGTGACCGCATCGGTGGCTGTCTTTTATTCTTTCTGAGCGGCTCTTCATATGCAACTTTTAACAGTAGCAGGTTTGTGAAAATCGCTATTTCAGCCTCAATAGTGATCCATAGTGAATTTGGCCCTCAGTACCATGAGGAGCTTCTCTCATAGTATGTGACAGTGATTAAGCATGGAAAGGGGTCACTTTTTCACCCTGTGTTTTATTTCCACCTCATCACCAAGAGTAATCCTCAAAGCTACATCATGGTTGTCTTTTTTTATTCTTTACATGTCATTTGTGAGAATGGTGCAAAATCAAAGTGCTTGTAGATTCTAGTGAACTATACAGGAGTTTATCATCTATTAACCTGGTATATAGGGCATTGTGTATCATGGACTGTGTCAAGTGTTTGTACTGTGTATTTTATATTGATGTGGGATCAGGTCAGGCACTGACACTGAGCTGAAGGAATGCTTTATTCGCCGAGGCAGCAGCCAACTGGTGTGATCACAGTATGGCTAAACACAGAGGTTGGCTACGGTCTCTTTAGGTCAATAGGTCCCTTCATACTGAGATTACATGTTCCCTAGTGATTTTGATTTATGGGAGCTGCTGCCACCTAATACAATCTCCCAATACATTCAACTGGACTGCTTGTTCCCTGGTATTTACTTGGCTGAGTGTAAGTATACGAAGCTACTCTCCCAGAACAACAAGGAAAAGCCTGAAAAATGTATCCCCCCTTATCCTGCCTACTTCATATTGAAATGAGTTTTTCAGATAATTGCCATCTTGTCACTGCACCCTTCCTGGGACCCAAGATTATAGGCCTTATGCCACAAGGGGATAGGACCTAATGACGAGAAGTGCTTAGCCGCATTCCAGCACAGTGATCATCTGCATCTCACCTCCGGACACTCTTCAGACAGGTTTGGAGGGAAGATATACTGGGTTCTGTCCAGTTCTGTGGCTACTAATTCTAGCCCTGTCCTGTTCCGAGACTGAACTGACCCAGCCCATACCACTGTCTTCAGTTAGGTACTGCTGACAGGTGTTTATTATAGTCTGGAACTAGACATGCCCCATCTGTGGCATGGACATCCCTATTCTGGTGACACACATTGGGTCATTTGGGTGATCTTTTATCCTGACTGGAAGTTGCAAATCAGTAGATCAAATACTTCAATTTTAGTCAATATGTGCCAACCCATTCTTGTAAGCCAACACCTGCTTGATTGTCACACAGACATGCATGGTGATGAAATGTGTGTACACATTCAAAGAAGTTACTTTTGTTTGATTAGATTTGTATGTGTTAAATATTTATTTTTTATGAACCTTTGTCTGACAGCCTCTTTAATATTTTCCATGTACTATTCGCTCTTTATCTTCGAAATGATGACAATATGCTCTTCACATTCGACCTAAGAGGCCTCCCTGTCTTAAGTGCCCCAGGCCCCCCAAAATCTTTATCCTCCTCTATCACTAGCACAAATTACCATTGCCCAATGTTGGGAGATCCGCTATTGTGTAAGAGGAAGTGTGTCACTTTTGGTTGCCTGAAAAGTAAGATATTTTGTGACATCCTTTTCTTTTCACCAGGCAATGTAATTATTGTAAGTCTATGGAAAGTTGAGAGCACATTTGGGACAAGGGGGTCACAAATTATGATTATGGTTACATTGATCCCAGTTAAAACTACTTTGAGTAATGGAATTCCTTTAGAGTACACTCAAGAGTAGGCAGAGTTCACATGAGTTTATTTTAGAAATGAGCTATGCTTCTACCTATAACAGACTTCAGGAAATACTTATAAACTGTGTATAATGTTACTTGGGAAACTGTAACTGGTAAGAAACTAAAATAATAAAGTAGTCAGGGAATTTGAATCTTTTTTTATTGTCAAAGCCAAGAAATGTGATGTCGGAGCCACCTAAGGAAGTATCTGCAGACAGCTCTGGATAATTATGTGAAAAGAAGGAACTGCAGCAGTGAGAAACATTCCTTAGGTATAGAAAGAATTATATTTTTGGAGTTGTGTCTTCAGATGTTGAGGTGTTGGGGCCTGGAGTTCCGGTAAGCACAAGGAAAGTATGACAGGCATAAACTTCACATAACCTTATGCAGCCAGATTGTTCTACATCAAATGGACCATTGGCTTCGTTGCCAAATATAGTAGTCATGAAGTATATTAAATAAAGAGAGAAAAACAGCCAAACCTGTGGACGATCTTTTCCAGGTACGTCCTTCATTGACTCTTCTACTGATATATTGGCTGCTAATGACCTCCCTGGTCAGTCGCCGATTGTATTGGTATAACCAGTATCAGTCTCCGAGCAAAATTATTGGCAAAAGTGTATAGTTATATAGTTAAACCAGTTAAAGTTTTGACAAAGTGTGTCTTCCTTACCAAGTATTGTACACATGGAGACCTGTAGGAAGTCCCAACAAGCGTTCAAAAAAAAAAATATCTAAAAAGAGACCATAGATATAGGATTATACAGTTTGGAAATATTTAGTATAGCTAGTTGGGCACCCAGGGCAGTTCTTTCTTCGTTAAGGTACCTCTGCTTGTTTTTGTCTTTTGTTTTACAAGTAATAGGAGGATTCAGAATCTACTGTATAAAGCTAGATATGAGGCCTTAGCAAAGTTGTAGTTACTTTTCAAGTTGCATAAAGAGTTCTGTACTGAATATATCCAGATCTGAAATGCTTAAGACTGCTTGGCAGCATGCTTTCCCCAAGTGCAGTCTATAATGTGAGAAAGCAAGTAAAATCACTTTCTAATTAAATAGCATTTTTACACTACTCGATGAAATATGTATGTTGGCCAAATGTGTTCTATGGACAGTAATCGCAACAGTGCAACCTGTAGGCTAACAGCAGTACTGCACACTATTAAAATGCCATCACATGTATCATTAATCTAGTAAATATATTTTAAAGATAGAGGTTATATTGAATATTATAGTGTGATACCATCTAATATAAATGACTAGTAATTTCATTGTATTATTTAAGGGATATTCAGTTCTTTAAAAAAATCAGCTATTACACCAAGAGTGGCACCATCGTTGTATGATTGTTCAGACAAAGGCTATCAACACAATATTTTGTATATCTTGAAGAGGGTGTGATCTATTTTGTCGACATTAAGAATGAAGACATTGTGAATGACAACAGAACATGTTGACAATACAGTTTTGCATTTACTTTTCATCTAACCCTACTTGTAGCCTAACCCTAAATGTAGGTATCAACAGTCTGATTGCATATCCTTCCCGTGGCAGTGCGCACACGCACGACCTGCACTATGTGTGCGCCAGGGGCGTTTTAAGAGAGGAGGAGGCCCGTGTTCAGCCTCCTCCGTTCGGGCCCCCTCCTCTATGACCGGAGCGCTGTGGAGTCTGAGCTCTAGAGGGCTCAGACTCTACTGTGCATGCGCAGATCTCTGGGAAAATGGCGCGGTGGCCATTTTCCCTGAGATTTCTCTACTGCGCATGCGCAGAACTCCGTGAAAATGGCTGCTGAGCCATTTTCACGGAGTTCTAATAGCGCGGATGCCGGCGCTGGACTTCGGAGGGGTGAGTATTTTAAAAATGGACTCGGGCCCGTGTGCACTGCACACACTGCACCCATTATAGAAACGCAAGTGGCGTGTGCTGGGCAGGGAGAAGCGATCGCATCTCATTAATGCGAACGCTTCTGCCTGACTGAAAGGCAGAGGCATTCACGAGGCGGCGACGCATCATTGCGGGGGCAGGACAGCTAAAACGGGGGCGGGTGGGCAACCTTTTCAGGGCAGCCATGTGACGTCACACTCGCTTGCTGCAACACCAAGGGGCTTCGCTTATTCAGCGATGCGATGCCAATTGGATTGCGATCGCAATGCTGGCCACCATTAGCATGCGAGTGATAGCAGTTGCAGTTTTGCTATTTTAGCAAAACTGCAACTGATGCTGAATAAGGCCCATACTACGTCTCTCTCATGGCTGCTGATTTACATGTGTACATGAAAATGGCCTCACTGCACTCAGTCTATGTTATAGCTCCCGTGCCCTCCTCCATCATGCTTCTAAGCAACATGTGTGCTGGTCTGGGCAGGCACATAGCGTTTTCATACAAAATATACTATGCAAACACACTCATCATCAACCACATTGTAGTGGAGATGTACTAAGCCTTGGAGAATGATAAAGTGGTGAGAGATGAAAGATCACCCAAGCAGCTCCTAACTGCAATGTTACAGGCTGTGTTTGAAAAATGGCAGGAGCTGATTGGTTGGTACTTAATCACTCTTCCCTTTATCTCTCTCCAAGGCTTAGTACATCTGCTCCTCTGTCTGTTATGTGGTGTAGCAGTAAGGGAGGTTTAGGCTTTACATGTCTATCTGATCTGGAGGCCCAGCCATGCAAGATAAGTGGGTCTGGTACATATTTAGTGTCGCCTGTTTCCGTCTTTAGTTCATCTGTGTTATATTTTAATATTTAGAATTCATTTAACAGTGGATTGAAATTTCAAATAGGGATCCACTAGGTGTGTGATCTACAGAGAGAATATGTGAGTTACCGCTGTTAGTAATAAATATGCACACAGGAGCTACACCCATACTGGGTTTTATTAAGCTTAAAGGTGCAGAGAATCACACCACATGGTAGTTTGCTGTGGAAATGCTACAAATGCATAAAAGGTTGTAGAAAATTACAGTTGATCCTGTATATAGTCCAAGCGCAGATGATGTAGAGAGAGTCATGAGTATAATTGGTTTGAGTGTTGAACAACACACACATGACACGTGGAAAGCACTACAGACAGCATATGATGATGGGTGTCTAATGAGAATACTTAATCTGTAATAATAATTTGTATAATACCAAACTATGTGAATTCAGCAGCATGTGAGTGACTACATTGACAGAATGATGTCTATAGGAATACAAGTAGATTATGAGATCGCCACAGCAACACTACAAAATTTAACACCTGAGTTTAACTTTGTAGTAGTAGCAATGGAAGTAAACAGTCAAGTTAATCACAGACACAGTGGGTGCAAAGCTGGTACAGATCATAGAACATATGCCAGTAGAATTCAAAAAGTAAGTACTGCATTACACAGTAAGAGTGAGCTCAGAAAATTCAAAACAAGTGTTGTACATTATGTGTCACAAGGTATTTGAATGTAAGCAAATTAACAGAAATGCTATGCAAAATAAGAAATGCAATGGGAAAGATGAATCAGCACTGAGTGTCACAAACAGTTGCAAAAAAAGATTGTTGGTATATCGATTCTGGTGATACCAGGCATTTCAGCTGCAAATGCAATCCCACTTTACCCTCTAAAAAACATTTTTTTTTCTTTGTTTTTTTTATTAATTACTGGTGCTTCGCCGGGTTCAGGGCCCAGCAGTGTACTTACTGGTAGGGACTTACCGAAAGTATGGCTGCACCTGCAGTGCTCTGTCTTGTTATCTGTCCGTCTATGCCCCTATATGGTGATCTATCTGTCCCTTTGTCTGTGTATGCACCCTCCTCTCCATTCGTCTATACCCCCATATGGTGCTCTGTCCATCAATGCCGGCAACATCCGTCTATGCCCCATATAATACTCTCTCTGTCAGTCTGTCCTCCCATTACACATCTGTCTGTGTGTCTATGCCTCCACCCCATCCTCCTCTGTAGTCGTATAGTGTCTCTCCTGCTCACTCCTCCCTCTCTCCCTTAACACTCTAACTACTCTTTCTCTCCCAGACACTGTCTCTCCTCTCTCACTCCCCTCTCTTCTGTCCCTAAGGGGCATTATAGTGACAAAGCCTCCTAAGGACAAAGCCTTTGCTAAGAAGCCCACAAAGTTCTAGTTACACCCCTGATCCAGGATGCAATATGGGAAGAAGGGAAGCCAACAAAGGCTATGTGATGCTCTTGGCAATGTTCTGCTGGGAAACCTTGGGTCCTGGCATTGTTGTGGATGGTACTTTGGCATGTATCACCTACCTAAACATTTTTGCAGACCATCTATACCACTTCATGGTGACAGTATTTCCTGATGGTAGTGGCCTCTTTTAGCAGATAATGTGACCTGACACATTGCAACAATTGTTTGTCCAGGAATGGTTTGAAGCACATGGCAAAGAGTTCTAGGTGTTAACTTGTCCTCTGCCAGATCTCAATCTGATCAAGCATCTGTGTAACGTGCTGGAAAAACTAGTCTGAGCTTTGGAGGCCCTACCTTGCAACTCACAGGACTTAAAGTTAAAGGTTCTGATGCTAACGTCTTGATACTATATACCAGAGGACATCTTTAGAGGTCTTGTGGAGTCCATGTCTCAGTGGGTCAGAGCTGTTTTGAAGGAACTAGGGAGACTTATACAAAATTAGTCAGCAAACTCAGAAAACTGAAAGCTTCTTTAGTTCCCAAATGGCCTGTTCCTTCCTATTGGAAGGAAGTCAGCATATGAAGAGGGACTCCAGTCAGAATCCTCCACCTCCAATGGCACTTACACTGGTTGGCAGTGTAAACTTTACAGATAGTAATTAGTGGTGACAGTTTAGGAGATATGACTCATGGGCAAGCTGCAAATTGAAGCAGCTGTTTTGCACCTGGAGTGTTGATAAATTGAACGGGCACTTCTGTATCCACTGGCACAACTTGCAATGAGTTGGTTGCTTATTTATTGGTGGTCAATCAGCACTCCATAATGAATAAAACCTTATGGTCATATTTAACCATTTACTACTCTTGTGGTCTAGTAAAGTCTAAGGAAAAGTAAATGACATTAAAAATTAACGGTGTAATTATGCATACACACAACTCTGCATGACTTGCAGTTCCTCTCTGAACATTGCCTATGTCAGAATGATCCCTAAGCACCCAGTTAGACCCCTTCAGCATGTAATGGAGATGTGACTGAGTTGCATATGACTGCATCACCCTGTACTTTTGTAGGCTTGGATCTAAAGTATGTGCAACAACAAGCTCTACCTTAGAGACTAAACACATCTAGAAATGTGCAGTTGAAGATTGGGCAATAAACACTAGTGTGCCTGTCACAGCACCCCGCCCCAGCCTGCGCTCAGATACACCACCTGACGCAGGTATGCAGACGTTATGTGGGTTTTACTTAAGCTGCCACCACAAACAGTATTAAATAGCAGTCTTGCATTCGCCACACTTAAATCATACTTCTAAGATCCACATGTAGCATGGGCCCTTTCCAGGCATGTGAATTAAACACACTGTTTCCCCCAGTACCCTGAATAATAGCAGTAACCAGATTTAAATCCCACACAATGGGGGCCATTCTGACCCGATCGCTCACTGCATTTTGTCGCAGCGCAGCGATCAGGTCAGAACTGCGCATGCGCCGGCGCATGGCAGCTTTCGTTACCTAGCGATCGCCTCTGAGACAGAGGCGGTCGCAAGGCGGGAGGAGGCTGAACGGTGCCGTCAAGCCGCCGTTTAGGGGGAGCAGTCCGGCCAACGCAGGCGTGGCCGGACTGTTGGGGGGTCGGGCCACGGCGGCTGCGTGACGTGTCATGCAGCCGCTACGGCCAGCGGGACCGATGAGCAACTCCCGGCCAGCCGCAGGAGCTGCGCTGGCCGGGAGTTACTCCTCAAATACAAAGGCATCGCCTCTGTGCAATGCTTTTGTATTTGTGCGGGGGGGGGGGGGTGCCGGCACAGACATGCGGGGCGGACTAGCCCTGTGCTGGGCGTCCCCACGCATGTCTGAGTTAACGATCGTAGCTGTGCTAAATTTAGCACAGCTACGAGCAACTTGGAATTCAGAGATCTTGGTTGTATAAGCCCCCAAGCTGCGTCAATGCCTCTATGTATATATTGGGGATCCCTAGCGCTATATCTTTTTATGTGCAGGGCGTGGCACCCCAAATATCAGCATAAGCCAGAACACCCAGGGCAGCATACCAGTGAAAAAACTATAATGTTAATAGATTAGTGTTAAGAAGCCGAAGCTATAAAGTGATACAAAAATGAGATGTAATTAAAATAAGAAATAGTGTTAAAGAAATTAGTATGTGATAAGTGTTAATAAAGTGTAAAGGTATGTGAATTTATAGAGCACAGCTAATGCTAATTACATTTTTAGATTTATGGAGACATTTTTCCAGGGTTGTTACAAAAAGAAACAATGGTAAGTAAGTTACATAGTTGTTCAGGTTGAAAAAAGACAGATGTCCATCGGGTTCAACCTGGATAATAAATGTTTTTGTTTTTTTTTGTTTTGTTTTTTTTAAATCTTAATTACATGCTGTATCCTTGGATATTTTTTTCCGCTAGGAATTTATGTAATCTATTTTTAAACTTATTGATTGAGTTCACCATTACGACCTTCTCTGGCAAAGAATTCCAAATCTTTACAGTTCTTACTGTGAAGAATCCTTTTCTCCGTTGTGTATGGAATTTTTTTCCTTCTAACCTCAGGGGGTGTCCTCGTGTCCTATGTAGTGTTTTTTTGATAAACAAATCATTTGATAAATCCTTGTATTGTCCCTTAATGTATTTAAAAATATTAATAATGTCCCCTCTCAGTTGCCTCTTTTCCAGTGTAAACAAATCTAACCTTTTAAGTCTTTCCTCATAATCCAGTGCCTCTAACCCCTTAACCAGTTTGGTGGCTTGCCTCTGAACCTTTTCGAGTTCCAAAATATATTTTGTATAGTGAGGTGCCCAGAACTGTACACAATATTCCAGTTGTGGCCGCATCAATGATTTATACAGTGGCAGGATTACACTCTCATCCCTTGTCTTCATTCCCCGTTTAATGCATGCTAACACCTTATTTGCTTTTGTTGCTGCATTTTGACATTGCGTACTGCTACCAAGTGTATTGCCGATGAGCACTCCCAAATCTTTTTCAACTACAGTTATCCCTACATTTTCCCCATTTAGTTTATAGGCTGCCTGATTGTTCTTAGTCCCAAAGTGTATAAATTCCAATTTGTCTGTATTGAACCTCATTCTTCATTTAACCGCCCAGACCTCAAGTATAGATAAGTCATTCTGAAGAGACTCAACATCCTTGTCCGAATTAATTACTTTACATAGCTTAGTATCATCTGCGAAAATTGATATTGTGCTTTCCAGTCCCTCTCCTAGGTCATTAATAAATATATTAAACAACTATGGTCCGAGTACTGAACCCTGTGGTATTCCACTGAGCACTGAAGCCCATTCAGAGTACATCCCATTAATCCCCACTCGCTGTTCCCTATTGAACAGCCAATTATTCACCCAAGTACAAATAGTGTTGCCTACCCCAAGCTCCCTTAATTTGAGAATTAGTCTCTTATGTGGAACTTTGTCAAAGGCCTTAGTGAAGTCCAAAAAGATCACATCCACTGCTTGACCCTGATCAATATTATTGCTCACTTTCTCATAGAAGCTTATTAAGTTAGTTTGACAGGATCTGTCCTTCACAAAACCATGCTGATTCCTAGTAATAACCTTGGAGGTATCCAAGTACTCAAGTATACTGTCCCTTAATATACCGTTTAGTAATTTCCCCACTATAGATGTTAAATTTACCGGTCTATAGTTACCTGGGGGAGTTTTAATACCCTTTTTAAATATTGGGACTACCTCTGCTATACGCCAGTCCTTTGGTATCGTTCCTGATCTAATTGACTCTCTGAAAATCAAATATAGGGGTCTCGATATGTCTACATTAAGTTCCATAAGAACTCTGGGGTGCAGTCCATCTGGTCCGGGAGATTTATTTATCTTAATTTTACTTAGTCTCTCCCGGACTACATCCTCATTTAACCAAGTAGCATCAGGTCGTTTTCGTAGCTTATGTTATGCTCTACTCTCGTCAACCTGTCCTCATTCGTGAATACTGATGAAAAGAATTTATTAAATAAATCTGCTTTATCCCTATCATTATTCAAGACATCCAACTCGCCCTTTAAAGGCCCAATAGTCTCACTTTTTAACCATTTTCCGTTTATGTATTTAAAGAACTTTTTGGGGTTTGTTATACTCTCCTTTGCGATTTGTTTTTCATTTTCTATTTTTGCTGCTCTGATTTATTTTTTGCATTTTTTGCTACATTCCTTGTAGAACTGGAATGATTCCAGCGTTCCGTCATACTTAAATGCTTTGAAAGAATGCCTTTTTTTTATCCATTTGTTCCTTGACCCTCTTATTAAGCCACATCTGTTTGGATTTCCTACTCTTGTTTTTGTTGACTTTTAGAATATACAAATGAGTGTACTTATTGAGCGTAGTTGTAAAAACATCCCACATTTCAGCAGTATTCTTACCTCGCAATACAATTTCCCAATTGATTTCCCTCATTGCTTGTTTCAGCAATATGAAATTGGCTTTCTTAAAGTTAAAAGTTTTAGTTAGACCCTTATATTGTTGTTTTTGACAGCTGACATCGAATGTGATCATGTTGTGATCGCTATTTCTTAGGGTCTCCCCTACTTTAGTATTTGATATTATTTCCTTATTATTCGTCAGTACTAGGTCCAGTATAGCCCTATGCCTAGTTGGTTCCCCGATTACCTGGGACAAGTAATGATCTTTAAGCATGTTTAAGAACCTATTACCCCGGGGTGCGTTGCCTGACAGCAGACTTGAGCAGATGTGCTGACTTGGAGCTCCTGCTTTGAGCACATATTTTAAACATTTCTACGGCCCCCTGGAGATTCTGGGGACACATTTCTGCCTCCTGGAGCCCCCTTGCATTGGATTAGAAGGTGCGCAGAGCCGGCAGATGCGCCCTGCGTCTGTGCAGGTTGCGGCCTACCTATCCACTGGGAGCCAGGACCTTGATTTGTCTGCTGACTCGGGGGAGTGGACCACCTTTAGACCACTCTCTGCTGTGCCCTCTGACTCCCCTCACTGTCTCTGGATCTGCCCACGGCTGTGAGAGAGAGACCACACTAAGCTGGGCACCATCTTTCATCCCACAACGATTGCGGCCTGCTGCGCTTCGGGAAGCCGGGGCCTGAAGTTTGGGGCCTGCCCGGAGGTGAGCTCCGAGACCACTGTTAGGCCACAATGGAGGCTTTCAGCGGCCTGAAGACGCCCACCCCGCCTTCCTTAACCCTCCCTGCTCTCTTTGTACCTCTCCGGGCCCCTCCTGGTGTCCGTGGCCTACGCATCCTCCAGAGACCGGGACCTTGAGTTTGGCGCGTCCCGGCTGCGGACTTCCGGGGCGCGCGGGCTGTGATCGGCGGGTGTCTGGACACCTCCTCAGTCTCCTGCTGCATTCACCCTGATGCCCGCTGGCCTCCGCACCTCCCGCTGACCCTCCCACAGCTCCGATCAAGCCCTTACCTGTGCTGGTATCCCCAGAAGGTTCCTTTCTCCCTGGGACCTGCACTCTGGTAGCCATCACTCTCCCTCCACTACTGCACTGTTACCTGGCCTTGGGGGACTCCTGGTCACTGGCTGGACTGTGGCCTGGCCCCTTCCCATAGGTGTACTCCTTATATTGGCACTAGTGTGGGGGCGACAGATCTTGATCCTGGAGAGGCATCATCCTGCAGCTGCCTGATCTCTGTTCTCCCGGCCTGCAGAAACACGAACTCCGGAGCCACGCTGTAGCTACCAGTTCTTGGAGCCACTCATTGGATGCCAGCTATATTGGAGCCTGCAGGGAGTTGTGCTCCTGAACCGTACTGCAGCCACCTGCTTTTGGTGCCCCGCATTGGCTGTCTGCCGCACTGTGGGGTCAACTGTGACTCCACCGGCTTTTGCTTCTCCCTCCAGTCACACCACCGTGTATTTATATTTTACGGGCATACACTCTCTGCAGCAGTTATCGATAGAGTGCCCATAGTGCCCCCTCTGTTATTTTGGCTCAGCCTTAGGACACTAGCCGTCCTCTACATATTGCCCAGGATGTTGGACTAGCGCCGAAATTTATCCTACCTGGACCGCGATAGTTTTCTTTATACCTCCCCATTTTCTACTTAACGTACATTTATCAAGCAACGTCTGTGTCTCCTTTTACGTTTGTGATGCCCCGCCTATTCTATTGGCCCCCCACAATGGCGCAAAGAAATAAGAAAAATACACAGGCCCCCACAAAAAATTTTGGGCCAAAATCTAAGGGCCCTTCCACTCCTGCATTGCTCACAGACTCTCCTTCCTCCCCCTGTTCATCGGAGATGGGTATAGACCCACAGATCCAAGCAGTCATGACGAGTTTACTTGAGGGGGTTCAGTCTGCCTTTAAGCAAGAACTTTCCACAGCCATAGCCGACTTCAAATCTGATCTCACAGCTCTAGGTAATCGTACAGATGCTCTTGAATCTAAGACAGACTATCTTTGCCGCTCCCAGCAACGTCTGGATTCGGAACTCTCTAGACTCCATGATGAGATGGAGGATCTCAAAGAACGACAAGAAGATCAGGAGAATCGCTCCCATCGCAATAATTTGCGTATTCGCAATGTAGCGGAATCAATTCTAAGCTCCGCCCTACCATCCTTTTTGAAAGACTTTTCAACATGTACTGCCTGATCTCTCTGATGGGGACTGTCTTTGTGATAGAGCTCACAGGGCGCTCCGAGCGAAACCTGCTCTGTCACAACCACCCAGAGATATCATAGTCCGTCTGCACTATTATCGCTCAAAAGAACGGATCCTGATGTCAGTTCGAGATTCCCCAGTAATCGACTTCCGGGATATGCAACTGCAGGTTTTCCAGGATCTGGCCCCATCTACTATTCAGAAGCGCCGGGATCTCCAGCCCGTTACTAGGACACTACGCCAGCATCAAATACGTTACAGATGGGTATTTCCTTTTATGCTACAGGTTACAGCGAACAACTCTACCCACTCCGTTAAAACTTCAGCTCAGGGTCAGGACTTGTTGGCTAAACTGGATCTCCTCCCAGTACCGTCACCTGATGGTGAGACTGCTTCTTCCTCTGGATCACGATGCCCTCAGATTCCATTGCCTGAATGGACAAGGGTGACCCGTCATCGCAATGACACCAATGACCCTCCCTGATCCTGGCAGACACTCTTAGCTACAATACGATAGTTCCCACTGTTCTAGGGATGTGTCTCCTTATCATATGTTCTTTGTTGCCAGATGTGGGCTATGGCCCCCATCTTACCTCCTTTATACGAATGTTGTTTGTTTTGATATCGATTTCCGAGCCTTAATGTTTGTTATATGCTGTGCCTAGTTTTATGTTATTATGTTGGGCTCGCCTTGCTTACCATGATTTCCCTTTGTCTCCTTTTTCTCCCCCTATCCCTCCTTCCCCCCTTGCCCTTGTCTCCCTCCCTTTTTCCCCTTCCTCCTCCCCCCCCCCCCCACCCCCTTTTTTTATTTTTTTTATTCTCTTCTTTTGTCATGACACAGTACGTTTTGTTTGGTTTATTTTGTATGTTTTGAGTTATACAATTGATTCTTCGACTATTGCCACCTTAATTATTGCAGTCCAGGAGGATCTGCTCCTCCTACATTGGTTCTCTGCTCCCACTACCCCCGTGCTCCCTTTATTTGTGATTTAGTATATGATGTCTATTATTGGTGTAGCGGTCCTTGATTGGGACCCTATGTTTCAGGGTGTTCTCCCGTATGGGTTTCCTATCACTTTCTCTTCTTCTACATATCTGCTTCTTGTTTCTTGCAGTTTCTTTTCTTCCTTTTTTTCTCCTCCTTCTCGGGATGGGTCTCCGTTGATCCTTTTCCATTCTTTGGTATCACATGGCACTTAAGTTGTTCTCTGTAAATGTTAACGGGCTTAATTCTCCCAAGAAACGTACAGTAATGTTATCCGCCTGTAGGAGAGAAAAGGCTGACATAGTTTTCCTTCAGGAGACCCACCTCACTGGTACACACTCTCGACTCCAAGGTAAGCAGTTTACCCAAACATGTTTTGCTTCTGCTGATTGTAAGAAAAGGGGAGTGGCTACATTGATCCATCGTAACATCCCGTTTGTACATACCACAACCATAGCTGACCCTGAAGGCTGATACATTGTAGTGATTGGTACGCTTCGCACAGAAATTTTGACGCTTGTGTCTGTATACGCCCCGAATCAAGACCAATCACGGTTCTTCCGCACACTATTTCTGCGTCTTAATAGAGTAGCACAGGGTCACATCATTGTAGGTGGGGACTTTAATACTGTGATCGATCCCCTCCTAGATAAATCTAATTCTCCAAAAAATAAGAAGGAAGCATCCCCGACTGAGGCCTCTCTCACGTTAATATCCTCTCACCCAGCTTAATCTGAGAGACACCTGGCGTCTTAAACACTCCACCGCTAGGGATTGTACCCACTTCTCTGCCCCTCACCAACATTACTCTCGGATCGATATGATCCAAGTGTCTCAGTCACTCACGACATTGATTTCGGATGCAGGCATCACTCCTTGTTCATGGACGGATCATGCGGGAGTTTATATCCTGATAGAACTCTACAGAATCCCTAATAAGACACGTAAATGGCATTTGGATGACACCCTTCTTTCACACCCCTCCACTCTTTTAGACACTAAATCAACCCTGGAATTTTTTTTCAAAGAAAATGTTTCCCCAGAAGTCTCTCCTAGTATTGTTTGGGAAGCGCACAAAGCCACTATCCATGGTCATCTTATGTCTAAGGCCTCGTCCACACGTAAGAAAGCAGCACTGGAAGTTTCCTCACTGGAATCTCAAATCTCTGCGCTCTTAGCACAACACAAAAATTCCCCGAGTGACTCCTTACGTTCGCAGATGAACAACCTTAGAGGCCAGTTAAACACACTTTTATCGCGACGTGCGGCAGCCATTCTACTGAAGCTCCGTCAAAAATTCTATGATAAAGCGGACAAAATAGATAGTCTTTTGGCCAATAAATTGAGAAGCAAGCGGGCAATGGGAATAATAGAAAGATTGTATTCCAATTCATTGAATACGTTCACTTATGACCCTAAATTGATGGTAGAGGAATTTCAGGGGTTTTATAATTCCTTATATAATCTTCCTGATCCTCCTCTCTCTTCTGATGGCCCGGAGGGCATATGTTCGTACCTATTGGACAACCCCCTTGCCATGTCTGACAGAGCGACAGATCTCTCTTCTTAATGAGTCTATCTCGTTGGAAGAGACGGTTGCTGCTGTCAAATCTATGCGATCGTCATCCGCACCTGGCCCAGATGGCTTCACCGCACAATATTACAAAACATTCCTCACAGAATTAGCCCCACACCTTACCTCACTTTTTAATAATGTTTTGGAAGGAGCATCGTTTGCGCCGGCAACTGTGCAGGCCGACATTGTTGTGATTCCGAAACCGGAGAGAGATCCCACACTATGTTCCAATTATCGCCCAATCTCATTGCTAAATGTTGACCTTAAGATCTATGCTAAAATTTTGGCCAACCGCTTAGCTCCCCTACTCACGCAACTGATTCACCCAGACCAAGTGGGATTTATCTCTGGCCGTCAGGCCTCCGATAACACCAGAAGAGCCATAGATCTGATATATTCTATTCATAAACAAAAGTTACCCTCATTGTTACTAGCACTGGATGCCGAGAAGGCTTTTGACAGGATATCTTGGTCCTTCACTTTATCGGTACTCCGAAATATGGGCTTCTCTGGCAAATTTTTAGATGGTGTCTCGGCGCTTTATAGATCCCCTACTGCCACGGTTTCTATTAATCGCCTCACCTCCTCCGCTTTCGGAATTAATAATGGCACCAGACAGGGATGCCCGCTCTCCCCCCTGCTATTTGCTTTGGTTATGGAACCGCTGGCAGCACAGATCCGAGCTAATACAGATATAGCCGGAGTGCGGGTAGGCCCTTCTGAGCACAAAATTGCTTTGTACGCCGACGATGTCCGATTATCCCTTGGATCCCCGACTCAGTCGTTGCAGCCGCTCCTCTCTGAAATTGACCTCTACTCTAAGCATTCAGGATATAAAATCAATGCGAGTAAAACTGAAGTGCTGAATTTTTATATTCCTGGCCCGATTAAGCTGTCTTTGGAAAGTTCCTTTCCATTTCAATGGCACAAACAAAAGATTAAATATCTAGGTATTTTCCTAAAACATAGTCACCACCAGCTATATCAAGCTAATTTCCCTAGACTTTTAGACCGAATTAACTTGGACTTTTCTTCTTGGTCTAGCCTCTTTATCTCCTGGATAGGCAGTGTGAATTCAGTGAAAATGAACGTGCTCCCTCAGGTACTGTACCTATTCCAAACTCTTCTGATATTTATCCCTCCATCTGCCTTCAAATTCTTACAGTTTCACACGTCACAATTTATATGGGCAAACAGGCGTCCCCGAGTCCGACTAAAACTATTACAACGCCCTACCTGTAGTGGTGGTCTGGGCATCCCAGACTTTAGAAGATATTATTTAGCCACTCAGCTTTCACAGTGTGTACAATGGTGTAACCCCGAGTCTCGGAGGGTCTGGGTATCTATGGAAGCTGCCGAACTGGGTCTCTCTACTCTTTATTCTCTTCTCTGGCTCCCGAAATCCTGCCGCCCAAGAAATGTGGCCTCTCACCCCATAGTGTCCCGCTCACTGACGGTCTGGGACTTTGCCAATAGGAAATACAGCTTGGCCCCAGCCCCCTTCCCCATCATTCCAATATTACACAACCCAGCATTTTCCCCTGGCACACATAAGTTATTATTTGGCCCCTGGCAGGATAGAGGTATCATATCTGAATGATATCACCAGAGACACTAGTTTTCCTCAGTTTTCCCAGATTCAAGAAGATATTGATATCCCATCCAAATATTTTTATCAATTTTTACAACTTAAGGCCCATACACACTTGACGATAAAATGAGCGACGTCGCTCATTATATCGTCAAGTGTGTATGCATCCGACGACCACCGATGCGCGGCCCCGTGGGACGTTAACGACCCTCGCTTATCTGTGGAGCATGTATGCTCAATTTCCACTATGGTCGTTACCGACCAGAGACGTCGTTGAATGTGTATGGTGTGAACGACCAAGCCACTGTTCTCCAGCCCTGTTACCAGCTCATTATTTTAATAAACTGTTCAGCTTGGATGCTTCAACGATGAATGGTCTTTGGTCGTTGGTCTTTGGTTGTTGGTAGTGTGTATGCTCATGTCGTTTGCTCAGCTGTTCAAGGGAAGTCGTTAACGACGTGTGCATCGTCAAGTGTGTATGGGCCTTTAGACACTTTCATTCTGCAATGAGCCACATTCTCTCTAGCAGACCTCTGACTACGTTCGAGGCAGTTTATTTCAGACGTCACTCAACCAAAGATTTAATCTCCCTCTTATATGCTACTCTTAATGGGGGATCACCCTCTCAAAGGGATCCTCACGAGAGAGCGTGAGAACTAGACCTAGGCTTGGCTTTAGAGGATGAGGAATGGTCTGAAGCCTGGGGTAATGCAGCATCTAGCTCTATCTGCGTTAGAATTAAAGAGAATGTTTACAAATTATTATATAGATGGTATTATGTACCATCTCGCTTAAGCAGAATGTACCCGGATACATCGGACAGATGTTGGAGAGGATTTGGCGCAGAGGGCTCCTTCCTACATATATGGTGGTCATGGCCTAAAATAGTGAATATTTGGAAAGATGTGATCAACCTTATTACTGACTTATTACAGACTCCTATTCCTTATGATCCTAAGTACATTTTGGTCCCCCTAAACCTGCCAACGTTGACAAAATTTCAAAACAAACTGTTGCGTCATATAGTTTCTGCAATGACATGTCAATTGGCCGCAGATTGGAAAAACCCTACACCGCCCTCCATATAGTCTATACTTGCCCGCATTTGGTATGTTTACCGTATGGACTACATGACCAGCATTATTACTTGCTCCTCAAATTCATTTGATAAAATATGGAGTCCATGGCTGACTAACCAACATGCCCCTTCACCTTTCAACTAACACCGCCCTGTGCTATAACTGACGGAACCCTCCCAGGGACTCGACTCTACTACCCTACCCTATTCTACCTCTCTGCCTCTTTCTTTCTTTCTTTTCTACCTTCTCCTGTAATACTTCTTAATATCAGTCGGTTGAACTTTCGGCTGACTGCCATTCTTTCTGTTTTATACTACCCGCTCCTTGGGTCAAAAATGGATCACCTTATTTCTTTTTTTTTTATTCTCTATTATACGTACCAACTGCCAGGTTGTATCTGTAATGTATTATGCTATTATTACCATTTGTTGGTTCCTGTTTGTACTTTGTGATCCCACGAATAAAAATTATGTTTAAAAGAACCTATTACCTTTAGTTGTATTTACTGTTTTGGTGTTCCAGTTTATGTCTGGGTAATTAAAGTCCCAAACGATAATAATGTCCTCCATACCTGCAGCTTTTTCGATTTGCTGCCAGAGTAGTAATTCGTCAGACACACTAATATCTGGTGGTTTATAGCATGTCCCTATTAGAAGTTTTTTCGTATCCTTACCCCCACTCGAAATCTCAACCTACAGTTACTCCACGTTATCTCCAGTCTCCTCATAAATTACTTCCATTAAATATGGTTTCAGGAAAGGTTTAACATATAGACAAACACCCCATCCCTTTTTATTAGTCCTATCGCTCAGGGTAAACCGCTCCATGTTTGCCTCCCAGTTGTGTGAATCGTCCCACCATTTTTCTGTAATGCCTATTATATCATATTGGTCATTAAGTGCAATTGTTTCTAATTCCCTCATTTTACACAATTATGATATATGCACAGGTTGACTTCAAAGATATAAAAGGAATAAAGTCAGAAAACCTAAAATAATCATACGCTGAGGTTTCAGGTCATCTGAGTGTAGGGAGACCACAGAAAGCAGAAAATGGGATCACTTACTAGTATGAAGCTTTTACCTTGAAAGTGTCCAAGCAGACATTTATAAAATATACATTTTGGGAGCACTATAGGATTTCAAATAATGGTCATGGCTGGGTTATTCATAAGACTGTGAGCACAGTTTAGCCAGCGCACACGGCCATGACACATGACTTTGAGGAGTCGCCATAACCCATGGCAATGCCGCAGTGCCATTTTAATTTATGCACTGTAGTGTAAAAACAACTTACTGTGCAGCTCTCAGATACAGTCTTGTGATCTCACAAAAGAAGGTTTGCTTCTCTGGCGTCGACTGTCTTGTACTCGAACATAGAATGTAAGCTATGAAAGAAAACGTATATATATATTTGGCAGCATTTGATGATTTGGTAAAAAAATATGAAAATAAGATCCTACTGCCTAACACACTCAAAAATAGGATTTTGGTACTTACCAGGTAAATCCTTTTCTTTGAATCCATAGGGGGCACTGGAGTACTCTTGGGATATGGATGGCTTCCACTGGAAGAAGGCACTGAATAACTTAATTTTTGAAACTACTCCTCCCCTCCATATCCCAGAGTACCTCAGTGTTTTTTACTGAGCCGAACAGGAGCGATAGAGAGGTTGACAATGGAGAATTACATATAACATAACGTACAACAATAAAGTTGACACATAACGTAACTGACAACTAAACAGTTGACACCATAACCGATTAGAACTTGTTAAATTTGAACCAGTCGGTGAGAATGTGTTACCATAAGATCTACTGAACTTACCCCAAACCAGGTAAACTGCTCTGGGTGGGCGTCCAGTGCCCCCTATGGATTCAAAGAAAAGGATTTACCTGGTAAGTACCAAAATCCTATTTTCTTTTTCATCCACTAGGGGTCACTGGAGTACTCTTGGGACGTACCAAAGTTTTCCACGTGGGCGGGAGAGCTGTTTGGCACCTGTAACATTAGGCGGCCAAAGCTAGATGCTGATGCCGCAAACGTATCAAACTTGTAAAAGCGCACAAACGTGTGCACTGAAGACCATGTAGCCGCCCAGCAAAGCTGTGTCGTAGAAGCTCCACAACCCGCTGCCCATGATGTTCCCACAGCACGTGTGGAATGAGCTGTTACTGACGTAGGCGGCTGTAACCTAGCATGAAGGTAAGCCTGACGTATGGTCAGTTTAATCCATCTGGATAAGGTCTGCTTAGAAGCTGGCCAACCCATCTTGGCAGCATCATAGAGAACAAACAACGTATCCGTCTTACGAACTGTAGACGTTCGGGATACATAAACGCATAATGCGCGTACCACATCCAAGGTTCCAGAATTTCCTGTTAATACAGGAACTACTATTGGTTGATTGATGTGAAAAGATGACACTACCTTTGGTAGGAAAGCGGGATTCGTCCGAAGTTCCGCTCTGTCATCATGAAAAACTAAATACGGTGGCTTGCACGACAAAGCACCCAAATCTGAAACATGCCTTGCTGAAGCTAAGGCTAAAAGAAAAATTGTTTTCCAAGTGAGAAATTTAATATCCACTTGTTGTAAGGGTTCAAAGCATAAGGACTGTAAGAAATCTAAAACCAGATTCAAGTCCCATGGCGCTGTAGGTGGAATGAATGGAGGCTGTACTCTGAGTACACCCTGCAGAAAAGTATGTACCGACGGCAACAGAGCCAATTTTCTTTGAAAGTAAATTGATAACGCAGATATCTGCACTTTTAGTGTGGATAGACGCAGTCCTCCCTCTAACCCCATCTGTAGAAATAACAAAAGACGAGATAACTTGAAAGATGATGTCGGAAACTTCCGAGCTTCACACCAACCTATATAAGCACACCAGATTCTGTAATAATGAGCTGCCGTAACCGGCTTCCTAGCTCGTAACATGGTTGGTATAACCGATTCAGGAATGCCCTCTCTTCTTAAGAGGGCGGTCTCAACAGCCACCCCGTCAAACGCAGCCGTGCTAAATCGGGGTAAAGGAACGGACCCTGTTGTAACAGGTCCGGACGTAGTGGGAGCGGCCAAGGATCGTCTGCGAGTAGTCCGCGGAGATCCGAGAACCAAGCTCTCCGAGGCCAATGAGGCACCACTAGTATGACTGTGACGGACTCTCTCTTGATCCGTTTTAGCAACAGAGGGAGCAGCGGAAACGGTGGAAACAGATACACGAGGCTGTACGGCCACGCGACTGTGAGGACATCCACCGCCACCGCCCTTGGATCTCTCGTTCTGGACACATACTGGGGCATTTGGTGATTGTGGCGAGATGCCATCAGATCCACTTGAGGGTAACCCCACCTTTGGACCAACATGTGAAACACTTCTGGATTTAATGCCCATTCTCCTGGATGAAAATCCCGACGACTGAGATAATCCGCCTCCCAGTTGTCCACTCCCGGAATGAACACTGCCGACAATATCACTTGGTGATATTCGGCCCACCTGAGGATCCGAGCTACTTCCCGCATTGCCATGCGGCTTCTCGTTCCTCCTTGCTTGTTGATGTATGCGACCGCCGTCGCATTGTCTGACTGCACCTGGACAGTCTGAAACCGAAACATGTGCACTGATTGTCGTAGCGCATTGTAAATTGCCCGGAGTTCCAGGACATTTATAGACAGCAATCTTTCGTGATCTGCCCAGAGACCCTGGAGCCGATAACTTTGAATTACAGCTCCCCAGCCTCTGAGACTCGCGTCTGTCGATAGAATTATCCAATTCCAGACACCGAACCGTTTCCCTGCGGTTAGATTGTGTACTTTTAGCCACCAGAGAAGAGACACTCTGGCCTGTGGCGACAACTTCACCCTGTGGTGAATCTGCAGATGCGAGCCCGACCACTGTGCTAGCACATCTAGTTGAAAAGGACATGAGTGAAATCTTCCGAACTGAAGCGCTTCGAAAGCCGCCACCATTGTGCCTAAGAGGCGAATGCACAAATGTACTGAGACTGTGCGTGGCTTGAGTACTAATTGTACTAGATGACGAATGACCTGAACTTTCTGTTCTGGTAGGTATTTTCTTTGATTTACTGTATCGAGAATCATACCTAGGAATTGAAGTCGCTGAGACGGAATCAGATGTGATTTCTTGAAATTGACTATCCAACCGTGCCGAACTAGTACATTGTATGTTAGCAACGCCTGTTGGAGAAGCATCTGTTGAGACGGAGCCTTGATGAGCAAATCGTCCAAATACGGAACAATTATTACTCCTAGGGATCTGAGATGAGCTATCATCACCGACATCACCTTGGTGAATACCCGAGGCGCTGATGAAAGGCCAAACGGTAGAGCCTGAAACTGGTAATGGTCTTGCCGTATTGCAAACCGCGAGAACCTCTGATGAGGTGGCCAAATCGGAATGTGTAGGTACGCATCTTTGAGATCCAGCGCAATCATGAATTCCTGTGGCTCTAAACCTGCAATTACTGACCGCAGAGATTCCATCTTGAATCTGTAGTAAGTGACGTACTGATTGAGGCCCTTTAAGTTCAATATTGGACTGACCGACCCGACCGGCTTTGGCACCACAAACAGACTGGAATAATAACCCTGCCCCTGTTGTTGTACAGGGACCAGAATCAAAACTGCTGCATTCAGCAGAGACTGAATGGCAATCTGCAGAACCGCCTTCTTGTCGTCCGACACAGGCAGACCTGTCTTGAAAAACCGCATTGGCAGAAGACAATCGAACTCTATTTTGTAACCTTTTAACACTAAATTGCGGATCCACCCATCTGTGGACGTCTGAAGCCACGCCCCCTGAAACGTCTGAAGGCGTGCTCCCACAATTGGAGATCCGAGATGGGCTGGGAGCCCGTCATGCCACTGGCTTGTTGGCGACCCTAGCGTCTTGACGACTTGTGTTGGTTTGTTGGGCACCACGTCCCCGACCTCTTCTACCAAGCGTGGCCGCTCCTCTGCCCCGCCCACGAAAGAACTGGGTTCTAAAGGATTTGAACGCCGGACCAGAATATTTGCGTCTAGGTACCGTTGGAGGCAATGGTAAGAAACAGACTTTCCTCCCGTGGCCTCAGAAATCCATCTGTCCAATTCAGGACCGAACAGCTTCTCGCCACCGTAAGGTAACGCCTCTATACCTTTTTTGACCTCCGCCTCCGCTTGCCAAGAACGTAGCCAGAGTGCTCATCGTGCTGTGACTAGCGATGATGAAAGGCGAGAAGTAAGCTGACAGATGTCAGTAGAAGCTGTACATAGATAGTCAGCAGCTTCCCAGATTTGATCAGCGAGAAGTATGAGATGATCGTCCTGTAGAGCCGACTTGAGCTCTTTTATCCATACCATTAGCGCCTTAGTTACCCAAATGCCAACCAACCCAGGTCTCAGCAGCACTCCTGCTGCTATATACATGGACTTTAGCATAGCTTCTTTAAGCGTAGTAGCAGTTGGTACTGGTATGGTTAATTTCTTTGTAAGCTTAGATACGGACGAATCCACCAATGGCGGATTCTCCCATGTAGCTGTCATGGACTCTGGAAACGGGTAACTCGACTTAAATCTGCGAGGTATAGAAAACCGTTTATCCCGATTCTTTCGTGTTTCTAGTAACATTTTATTAAGAGATTCCGAAACAGGAAAACACATCGGAGATCTCTGTCCTTTCCACCCAAGGTGTACTTTTGGCAAGATTGAGACCCCTCTGGTAACTCTAGCGGTCTCATCTTAGACTCAGATCTTGCCGCCTCCCGCTCTTGACGAGTGGCGGACAATTCTGATTGCAATCCAACCAGGACATTTGCAAGCATAGCCCATGGAGGGTCCGGAGATGAAACTGGCTTTAAACTGGAGTGGAAATCGTATTTGTAGCTGAATTCACAAAACATACTGTACATGTGGTAGATCCATCAGGCAACACACTTTTTCAGACATGACAAGGAAATTGCTTTTTAGACTTTGCTGGTGCCTTACTCATTATGCAGACAGACAATACAAACAGAGACAATTTGCACGACTCAGTAAATAGCACTAAGGTTCTTGTATATATATATCTGGCAAAGTGTAGTGCGCACCAGTAATATGAAAAACCTGATCCCAAATTCCCCTAACACCCCTGCGTCTTTAGTAGAGATGTAGTATAAGAACCCTGGAAACAGACAGGAAAAAACAGGAAGCATGGTTAAATATCCAAGTTTCCAGTATAACACAAACAAAAATGCAGATTATCCTCACTAAACTGCAAATATATACATATTCTGATACAAGGCTTAATAGCCTACTAAAAAACCCCTGTATCACTGTTGCAAATTCTTATGTGCCTCCCCCCACCCCCACCCCCCGTGCTCCGTGTACTGCTCTCTGTACACGGAGCCAGAGGAGCCGTGGAACGCACAGCATAGAGCCGTGGAGCGGCCTATGCACGTGTGGCTCAGGGACAGCGGGGATCTCGTTAGATGCGGCGGCGCTGGAAGCAGCGGCCAGCGGGAGACAGAGAGCTCACAGCATAGAGCCGTGGAGCGGCCTATGCACGCACGGCTCGGGGACAGCGGGGAATCTGTTTAGATGCGGCGGCGCTGGAAGCGGCGGCTAGCGGGAGCCGGAGAGCGCATAGCATAGAGCCGTGAAGCGGCCTATGCACGCGTGACTCCGGGAAACGGCGGGGCTTGTCAGTGCTGGAAGCGGCGGCGGGCGCTCTCTCCAATACACTTCCCCACACAGCGGGGCGGTAGCGTGAGCTGACCGCCCCTACCCAACATACCTGGACTCCCTGTAGTGAGGGCTATGACAGGGCTTCTTGTTCAAGCTCTGTCCAGCTTCCTGCAGGCAGCCTGCACGTGGTGTGAGGGAGCTCTTTTTAGAGAGGTCCGACACCCACAGTTGCTCTGCAGCAGCTTCCACTATCCCGGACCCACGCCTATTGGAAGGGGGGAAGGGATGTGGCAATCGATGAAAAAAAGAAAAACTTAGAAAAAAAATTCCAATAAGTGTGGACAAACTCCACAAGCCTTCTAACTGTGTTGAGCACAGAAATAACACTGAGGTACTCTGGGATATGGAGGGGAGGAGTAGTTTCATAAATTAATTTATTTAGTGCCTTCTTCCAGTGGAAGCCGTCCATATCCCAAGAGTACTCCAGTGACCCCTAGTGGATGAAAAAGAAATATCATTATCGACTTCATGGAAATTATTCAGCTTCCTAGAATCTAAGCTAAACACATAGTGTAAACCATAGTCAACAAATCCAGGCATTCTGATTTATGTTTAATAATAACCTATGAGACAGGTGTCTAAAAACCATGACTCAGCTAACTGCATTTTTTTTTTACCCGCTATGGAGAAATAAAAGACAGATATAAGTGGATACATGGATTGAACTCCAATGGTAAACAATGTTAATAATACCATCCATAGCAAGTGATGCTAAACAACTGAATCCAAATTCCTTCTGGTGCAGAGGTAATGGAGCTCATTACAACAAAGTGTCTGCAGAGCCATGGGCATATACATACAGTTGTAACATTATAACTTGGCATGCCATAAGTACAAAACAATGACAAATCTCAGAAACAACAAATAGCAATATAACTGAGATAATGTTTTGTAAATGAGCACAACAAACTGTGTGGGCAAAACCATTTCTAACTGCTGGATACACAGTATAAGATTATCTGTCCAATCTTTCTGGTTGGAACGAAAAGATGGTAATGAATGGGAGCAAATAACAGTTATCCATTTGCTCTCAAACACTGGAAAACAGAAAAAAAGGTTAAAACCATTTGATTTAACCAGTTTATCTAAACAACCACTTTTGCACGTTTTGTAGGTTTTGGGAGCAGATGGTGATTGTCATTTGCTCCCATACATTATCAGATTTTTGCTCCAACCAGAAAGATTGGACAGATAATTATATAGCAGTGGTTCTCAAACTGTGTGCCGTGGCTCCCTGGGATGCCTCAGGACACTTACAAGGGTGCCTTGGATTAGTGGTCCAGGACCAATTCAAATGATTTGAAGTCAATATAATAGGCAGAAACAGTGCTGGTCTCTGCCAATCATATAATATGTGGACAAACAGAAGCAAACACTGTTCCTTAAAACATAACTGAGCCTAAGGATGACATAAAAAACACAATTTACTTAATTTAATATTTCTTTCTAAATTTCTCAATAAGAAACTTTTAGCCTAGCGCTGCCGTGAAAAATATTCTGATGCTCTAGGGCGCCATCTTATAGGGTGTATTACAGTATGTCCAAATCAGAGCATAATAATTTATACAGTATATAAGTCACAAAAATTTTATAGAAATATAGGGGTGATTCAGTTGTTTCACCCAGCGGCTGCCAATAGATGGCGCCAAATGGAGCATTATTGTTCTGTGCAGGTGCAAAAAAGCCATTCCTGAGGTAAAAGCTGAAATGTGAGATAAATGGGCTTTTTGGGCACCCAAACGCGAGAGTGTGCACACAAAACAGTACTTTAGACTGGGCAGAATCCTGTGGGACAGATTCAATTAGATGCAAGGACTACCCCGCAGCTAATTGCACACGCCGCCCGATTCAATTAACTACGGGAACATTGCACGCTAAGTCCCAGAGGGGGGTCTATTCCCTCATAGCCTAGGGCAGGGATGGGGAACCTTCAGCCCTCCAGCTATTGTTGAACTACACATACCAGCATGCCTTGCTACAGTTTTGCTATTTGGCCATGCTAAAGCTGCTGCAGGGCATGCTGGGATGTGTAGTTCAACAAAAGCTGGCTGGCCGAAGGTTCTCCATCCCTGGCCTAGGGGCTTTGAAAAAAAAAAATCTGCATTAAAATGCAGACTCTGCATTTAATGGGCAATGAAGCCCATAGATTCCAGTACTTTGCGTGGAATCTATTGGTTAGCACACCTTAACCCATGGTTTATCACACTGGGAAAATGCTGATTCATTGAATCCCAGAGGCAGAGCTATTCCCTGCATGGTAAACTCCACACCTCATTGAATCCCTCCTTTGGAATACAAAGTAGAACTTGGGATGTGGGAATTGGGCTAGTGGTATATATAGGCTGGTATCCACTTGCTGGTGATAATTTACCACATAGCAAAAACTGGGTAAAATAGCCTGATAGTATTATCGGGCTATCCAATTATAGCCCATTTTTATTGTGCAGTAAAGTTCCCGGACCCATGCGTTAGCCTGAAAAAATGAGTTTCTGGCAGCTGCTTAGTGCGGAAAATACTTTGGGTGCCTCTGGAGCATAATCCCAGATAAGTGCTACTTATTGGGGCTAATTGGATCCATTAGCTGTGGTAAATTACAGCAGCTAATTGGATATAATTGGATACTACCCGAGTGATAAGTGTACAGAAGACTGACATATCTAAGCGCATACAGAGATACTAAATGCATGTTATTATTAGTTCTAATTGGATAATAATCAGAATTACAGTGTTATGAAGAAGTTACTTGCACCTAAAAACAAGTAGCAGCCTGTTTGAACCAAAATGAGAGAAACACCTTATTCCCCAGAATTGTTGATTATGGTAACAAGCATGGATCATACACTTGGTGCAGAAATTTCAAAGGAAATGATAACAAATGTTTGCAGTATTCACATTAAGTCTTATACATTTAGTCTGAAGCTTAAATGTGGTTTAGTAGCATTTTATTGCAACATAAAGTTACACACATAAAAGCAGTTAAAAGACTCAATTTGTAACAGGCAAAAAAGGAAAATGTTGAAGAGTACTAGAGGGTGGATCCCTATTGCCTACCCTGTGGTATGGTCAGATAATGCAGCTAGGAATACTAATTATATTTGCATAGTTATGTTCCAGCAATATGACGCAGCTCACCCTGCATAACTCTTTCCACAGGTCTTTCTTGCGGCAGTGTGGGTTCCCCTCTGTCCTCTAAAAGTGCGGCTCCCATGCAACATTGTCAACATGTATACATTCTGCAGATGCCGACATGTTCAATGGGAACATTTCAGCAATGTTGACACTATAAATGTTAACAATATGACTGCATCCAGTCAGAGCCACGTCATGATAAGTCAAGCAGCACCTCTTCTGGAGCCCAGCAGAAGCATGTTCATACTGTACCTTTTGTTCATTGGTAGTCTTGCCACCTAGCAAAAGCTGGAGGGTTAGGTGCAAGCCTCCCCACATACACTGAGAAGGCAGAGTGAAACAAAGCTTTCACTTACCTTCTCCACAGCCGGCGGAGCCATGGGTCGCAGCTGTGTGTCACTGATGCGCACACCACATGCATCACAGACACGGGCATGCTGTTTGGATATAAAATGCTAAGTACTGCCCCCTGAACTAGAATTTACCTCAGCACTGGGAAGATGGAGGACACAGAGTCTGTATCTGCCACAAACACACTAGTATTGTACCCTGCTCTCAGCAAAAGAGGCAGGCAGCCCTCCAGACATACCTTAACTGGAGCTGCGGTCAGTTCTTCCTCGGATGAAGAAATTATATTTAAAAGAAGAAAATTAATTAATCCTGTCAGGTCTGAGGACAGCAGGAACACCTCTGATGAGGGGGAAGTCAGTCAGGCTGCAGAGACTCCTTCCCTTTTTGCATATTTTCACAGAGTGGTGAGAAAATGCACCTCCAAAAAGATACATATTGACCGTGTTTCTTCAAGAAATGCCTTTTCAGGACAAAATTTTTTTTTTCCCAGGCATTGTCCATAGCTGGAATACCTCTAAGGTCCAAAGCAGACCGCATTGTCCTGCCCACAGTCTCTGACTGGCATGCACAACAGCACACTCATAAGGGGGCTGGTCACCAACATACACTGCCCTCATCTCACTCATACAAGCATGTGGGTTACCTCCCAGTGGATTGGGAGTCAGAGGAGGTAACTAGGACTAGTGCTTCCTCTTGCAGAGGTGAGTATAATGATTTAAAAGTGGCCTGAGTAGCTTTATTGGGCATAATGAGCGAGCACTTTCAGGTATATCAATTTGCCCAATTAGCCTTTAGAATGGCTCTCATTAAGGAGGACAAGATGGTTCTCCATAATCATACTACCATTCTGGACATTGGGCCTTATCCCCAATAAGTGAAGAAAGAGTCAGGTCAATCTCTGTGGCAGCAGAGTGACTCTATTGATAAATTACTGAGAAAAATTCAATGTAATTATCAGACGATGCCAGTTCTCTGTTATTTGTCCTAGACTAAGCAGAAAAACAAGGATTGGGGGGACAGCCTTGGGCGTCATCCCTGGCCCTTGGGCGGCTTGAGGGGGGGGACCCCTTGATTTAAGGGGTCCCCACTCCTCCAGGGTACCCCGGCCAGGGGTGTCTAGTTGGGTGGTAATGCCACGGCCGCAGGGACCAATATAAAAGTGTCCCCGGCTGTGGCATTATCTCTCTAGCTAGTGGAGCCCGGTGCTGATTTTAAAAATACGGGGGACCCTACATCTTTTGTCCCCTGTACTTTTGGAACCAGGACCGGATGCAGAGTCCAGTGCTGGTTGTATAAATATGGGGGGACCCTACGCAATTTTTCCCCTGTATTTTTACAACCAGGACCGGCTCAAAGAGCCCGAGGCTGGTTATACATAGGAGGGGGGACCCCACGCATTTTTTTCCTAGAATTTGTAACTATTTACACACTTCTCATAATGTACACAATGAAGCCCTGCACGGATTTCACTGATCCGGCTGGACTTCATTGTGTTATGTCCGGCAGTGTTTTACTCATCACTCCCGTAAAACACTGCCCGACAATATGAATCACATCGATATCGGAAATTACGAAAATAGAAAACTCGGCAGCTTAGTAAATTACCGTAGATGGATTCAAAAAGTTGCAGTAAAATACGTCCGATAAAATTCGAGATCAAACTCCCTAAAAATCAGCACAAACATGAATATTAGTAAATAAACCCCCTTGTCTTTACCAAGCAATAGCTTCCTGGAGGCAGATTACCATAGACAGGTGGTTGCTAAAGATTGTGGAAAAAGATCTGTCCCTCTCCATTTTCCTTGTCAGATATTTCACCTGCTCAAAAAATGCTAGTTCTTCGATGGTGTCCTATTCTTTGCCTTGCAGCAAGGCAAAATACACTTTAGACACTTACAAGAAAGGTTGGGTCAGTCACCTTTTCCCTTTCAAGAAACAGGATGGTTCATAGAGACCGGTCTTAAACGTCAAATCTCTAAACCAGTATATAAAACCTATTTCTTTGCATATGGAGGGCTTAGCAGATGTATCTTTCCTGCTCGCCAAGAAAGATTTTTGTATTAAAATAGACCTCAAGGAGACCTTTCATATGAATCAAGTAAATCCAAATCAAAGCAAGCTCAAGGTTCTCAAACTATCCAGTGCCCCTTACACATTCACACGCGTCATGAAGGTGGTAATTACACACCTCCATCAGAAAGGAGTCCGCTGTATAATCTATCTAGACGATCTCCTGGTAATTCACTAGACCAGGAGCCCCTTTTACTCCGCAAGGAGCTCAACCTGTCACTCCTCCGGAATCTTTGTATCTCAAGTCCTCTATTGCCGATTCTCAATGAGGGACTTGGCCAAAGCTATAGAGAAGAGATCTTTAGATCAAGGTTTTCTCCATGCTTCCTTCATAAGTAGACATTCTCTGAGCCTTCTCTCAGCTCTCTTTCAGCAGTGTTGGGTTTGGACAGACACAATCATATATCTCTATCTCTCTCTCTCTCTCTCTCTCTCTCTCTCTCTCTCGATTCACAATTGGACAGCCCTTCCCCTTCCCAGACCTTTTGTACCTCCTCCACCGGACGTAGGGGGTTATTCAGACCTGATCGTTGCAGCAAATTTGTTAGCATTTGGGCAAAACCATGGCCCTCATTCCGAGTTGTTCGCTCGGAGATTTTCATCGCATCGCAGTGAGAATTCTCTTAGTGCGCATGCGCAATGTTCGCACTGCGACTGCGCCAAGTAACTTTACTATGAAGAAAGTAAGTTTACTCACGGCTTTTTCATCGCTCCGACGTTCGCATTGTGATTGACAGGAAATGGGTGTTACTGGGCGGATGCACGGCGTTTTAGGGGCGTGTGGCTGGAAACGCTACCGTTTCCGGAGAAAACGCAGGAGTGGCCGGGGAAACGGTGGGTGTGCCTGGGCGAACGCTGGGTGTGTTTATGACGTCAGCCAGGACCGAAAAGCACTGAACTGATCGCACAGGCAGAGTAAGTCTGAAGCTACTCAAAAACTGCTAACTCGTTTGTAATCGCAATATTGCGCATACATCGGTCGCACATTTAAGAAGCTAAGATTCACTCCCAGTAGGCGGCGGCTTAGCGTGTGTAACTGTGCTACATTCGCCTTGCGAGCGATCAACTCGGAATGAGGGCCCATGTGCACTGCAGGTGTGGCAGATATAACATTTGCAAATAGAGTTAGATTTGGGTGGGCTATTTTGTTTCTGCACAGAGTAAATACTGGCTGCTTTATTTTTACACTGCAATTTAGATTTCAGTTTGAACACACCCCACCCAAATCTAACTCTATCTGCACATGTTATATATGCATCAATCTTGAAGTTGAGGGCTGCAAGATTGTCTCTTTTCTCACTAGTCCCTCTGAATTCCCAGGAGATGTAGATTCAGCTTTGCCTAGACAACAGGATCACAGTTTTCTATCTCAACAGAATGGTAGGCACTCGATCCCTAATTCTCTGTCAAGAGAACTGGAACTGGGCAGTAGAGCGATCCATACTCCTGTTCGCAGCATATGTATGTTCCAGGAGAGCTAATTGAGTTAGCGAATTCTTTATCCAGGAAATAAAAACCTCATGGTAGATCGGGCAACTCTGAGACTGGAGATTTTTCTCAGCATTGTAAAGACCTTTGACCAGCCACAAATGGACCTGTTTGCAATTCTGTCAAACACACAGGTTTCAACCTTTGTGTACAAAATCTGGACTTAAGGGACCCTCCGCTTAGACACAAAATCTTTCCCATGGACAGATCATCTCCTCCTATATGCCTTTCCTACCCCTGCTATGCTGCTGAGGGTCCCCTACGGGTTCAAAGCGGAAAGGGTATCTCAGCTAATTCTAGTGTACCATGGATGGCCCCCCAGAACTTGGTTCCCCTTGATCATCATCCTCTGCAATGGACCCAAGCTTCCCCTGGGCATGTCCAAAGACTACTTCAAAGGGACCCCAGACCTTCTACAAGAGCTTCCACATTGCATGTGAATAGCAACATTACCTGGTGGTTGAACACCACTAACCTTTCAGCATCTTCCATGTCCTTGATAAATGCTTCTTAGGCCCAGAACAAGAGACAGATACCAGTCCATAATAGATGAGTTTATAGCTGGGCAGGCTAGTCAGGCACCACCCTTGGCCCTCTTTCTGAACCTAACGTATCCTTAGATTTTATGGATGTTAAGTTTGAGACAGTCTTGGCTTTCGTCATAATATGTTCATATGGCTCTGCCCTAGCTCTCCTTATTACGGGCCACACAGAAAATAAGCTTTACTTTAGATTACATGAAGATATTTTCTTATCTAGAACTCTGTGTCTACGATACTCTACACATCTTAGTCATTTTTCCTTCTACTGCTGACATCTCTGCTCTTTTGAGAAAATTAGCTTCACTGCTAGCACTGGCATTTGCAGCCAGATGAGCCAAACTTCCTTTAATACACACATCTGAACCCTGGATGACCCCACTCCAGCGGTTTTCCATATTGTTCTAAGAGTTCACACAAAGACCAGTTCCATAAAAACCCCTCTGGTGGAATTTTTATCTAGGCAGGAACCAGTCGTATCCTAATATTTGCATAGTGAATTGCTTATCTACTTAACTCACATTCACAGCACCACTGAGGAACAACATCTCTAACCTCTTTGACACATGCCATTAGCCCTTTCATCCTACCAGACTTTCTACAATCAGGATTTGGATAGTTTTCGCCGTGCAGAGTTCAGGGACACTTCATGGCCTCTTCATGGGTCACTCACGTCACGGTACCACCGTCACTTTGGCAGCCAACTCATACCTTTGTTTAAACACTATTAGAGGTTTTCTGATATGCAAAGGCTAGTGGGGCAGATGTACTACATTAAGCCTGGAGAAGTGATAAAGTGGAAGTTAAGAGCTGACTGACTGGTGCATTATTATGTTCCACTTTATCACTTCTCCAGGCTTAATAAATCTGCCCCAAAGTCCCTTCCAGCAACCACCAGGTATGTCGTAGTCTACCCACCAACTGATGCTAGGTAGCCAGTTTCCCGGCAAACAGACATTAGTTTAGAAGAATCTATGATCTGCAAACTCTCTTTGTTCTAGGGAATAGGACTGCCATCTAGCAACAACATCCATCCCTACCCACCCTATACCTTGCTAGGTCTGTTGGTTTTACGATCTTACATCAGTTATTAGTTATACCTGATCTTTCCTTTGATTTCAGGCACTCCAAAAGGTCTGAAGAAGCATCCACAGGCGCAGCTACCTAAGGATCAGAAGTAGCTTTACCTTTATTTTCTAAGGTCACCACAAGTTCGTAGCAGTTTAGATTATGTTCCTGACTTCAAGACAACATAATAGATCAGTCTTCAGCCATTCCCAGTTGGTTTTTCTTATTACTTTATACTACAGTTCTGATCATTTCTAGTAATTGTATTTGTTTTTGCGTTGACATGGTCTCCTGTCTCCTTTCTAACTAGGATACAGGAATTAGGGTGATTTCACCCTTCCCATATCCACTCTTGTTCTAGTTGGGATTGCCATTTGTGAGTTTACGTAAAATGTAGTTCAGGGGGGGTGGGGCTTAGCATTTTATACCTGGCACATGCATGTGCACAACATGTGCGCACAACTGGCAGGCGTGTGCCGCATCAGTGATGCACATTCGCAACATGCAGCTGTGTTCTGCCCTATTCCCCCAACGTATGTCAGGAGGCTTGCACCTAATCCCTACAATAAAGAGAGTTTGCAGATCATAGATTCCTGCATCTACAATAGTTTCAGCAACTTTAAGTAAACTATAATAGGGTCCGATTTTGCAGCAACTTTCCAGCTGTAATAATAGGATTTTGATTACCTACCGGTAAATACTTTTCTCGTAGTCCATAGAGGATGCTGGGGTCCACATTAGTACCATGGGGTATAGACGGGTCCACCAGCAGCCATTGGCACTTTAAGAGTTTGAGAGTGTGGACTGGCTCCTCCCTCTATGCCCCTCCTACCATGCTCAGTCTAGAAACTGTGCCTGAGGAGACGGACATCTTCGAGAGAAGGATTATACACAGATAGTAATGAGATTCGTACCAGCTCACACATACAAGGCACGCCAAGCCAACGTAGCTTGAACATTCAACAACTGCTGAAACATTACTTACCAAGTAACAATGCAGTACTCAAGTAAAACGAAGTGGTTCTGAACCAAATAACATTTGCTGGAAAACGTAGCGCTGGGTGGGCGCCCAGCATTCTCTACGGACTACAAGAAAAGGATTTACCGGTAGGTAACAAAATCCTATTTTCTCTTACATCCTAGAGGATGCTGGGGTCCACATTAGTACCATGGGGATGTACCAAAGCTCCCAGAATGGGAGGGAGAGCGCGGAGGCTCCTGAAGAACTGATTGACTGAACTTCAGATCATCAGAGGCCAAATTATCGAACTTGTAAAACTTTGCAAATGTGTTCGACCCAGACCAAGTTGCAGCTCGCCTAGGAAGACCCCACCTTACGAGTAGAGTGGGCCTTAACATATTTTGGACATGGCAGTCCTGCTGTAGAATAAGTGTGCTGGATAGTGAACCTGTTCCTGCGAGAGATCGTCTGCTTAGAAGCAGGACACCCAATATTCTTGGGATCATATAGAACAAACAGAGTCCGACTTTCTGTGACGAGAAGTTCTCTACACATATATCTTCAGAGCTCTTACAACATCCAAGGACTTTGATGTAACTGAGGAGTCAGTAGCCACTGGCACCACAATAGGTTGGTTGATATGAAATGTAGACACAACTTTCGGTGGAAACTGCTGACGTGGAAGATCAAGTAAGGGCTTTTACAGGATAAAGCCCCCAGCTCGGACACACGTCTAGCAGAAGCTAAGGCCAACAACGTGACCGCCTTTCATGTAAGAAACTTGACCTCTACCTCCTGTAGGGGCTCAAACCAATCCGACTGGAGGAACTGCAACACCACGTTAAGGTCCCAGGGCGCCGTAGGTGGTACAAAGGGAGGTTGGATATGCAGAAGTCCCTTCAAAAAGGTTTGAACCTCAGGGAGGGCAGCCAATTGTTTCTGAAAGAAAATGGATAGGGCAGAGATCTGGACCTTTACAGAACCCAACCTAAGGCCCATATCCACTCCTGCTTGCAGGAATAGGAGGAAACATCCCAGTTGAAACTCCACTGTAGGAAACTTCTTGGATTCACACCAAAAGACATATTTCTTCCAAATACGATGGTAATGTTTAGACGTTACACCTTTCCTAGCCTGTATGAGGGTAGGAATAGCCTTCTTCGGAATACCCTTCCGAGCAAGCATCAGGTGCTCAACTTCCATGCCGTCTCCATTTCGCATTGCTGGACTGTCATTTCCAGTTCCAGGCCCTGCCATTCGGCCTTTCCACAGCACCAAGGGTGTTTACCCATGCCTTTTCAAATATAGCATTCAATATCTTTGACGCAGGGAAGGTTAGCAAGGCTTTTTTATTTTCAGTGAAAAAAGCCTCCTCAACCTGCTCAGGTGTGGTATCATTAACATTCAACACATCCCTGATAGCCTCTATCAACAATTGCACCCCCTTTGCAAGAGATACGGACCCCCGCAACACATCCCCATCACCGTCTGTTGTGTCAGAATCGGTATCCGTGTCATCTTGTGTGACATGCACAAGCGCACATTTGTGAGGGTATATAGCGGGGTGTCCTGAGGTACCAGAAACCGGCCATACTGCCATAGAACTCTGTAATACCTGGGTTGCAGATTCATTAATTGCAACCCTGGCAGAAATCTGAGAAATCCAAGATTTGATAGAGGAAAACCACTCTGGTTCCCTTGCAGGTATCTGTGCTAAACCAGTGCTATCCTGATTACATGGAATGGGCTCATCCTGGGAGGATAAATCCTCTGCAGCCTATGACAGTGTGTCCCTGGACATAGCTAAAGGACAACACCAAACACTCCACACACACAGGTGGGGGCAGACAGAGTTTCCCCCCCAAGAATGGCAAGGGAGACACAGAGATTGGAGCCAACCCACACACAGCGCTTTTCGTAAAGGGTGACCCCTTGTCAGCGCTGACTGTGCACCTTAATAGGATACAAAGTCATTTTACAGCCTCTCCTCCCTTCTACAACCACTTGGTACCGTGCACAGATAGCTGGAGTTTCTGTGGAGGGACCTGTTCTTCCTCTCAGCACTGTGCATGCAGGAAAATGGCGCTGGAACGCTGCTGGGTCCACTCTGAGAAGCTCCGCCCCCTTAATGACGCTGTCTTCCCGCTCTTCAAGGAGTATACTGGCCTGAGGTAAAATGTGCTGGCTGAGATCCGCGGACCCCGACAGACTTCTGGACCAGTGTGGGGGAATGCGCTGGCCCAGTGCGCTCCTCACAGCACCACACCATGTGCCTCTGAGCCTCCCAGGAGCGCAGTTAATACTGCGCTCCCTCCCCATTGCCGCTATCTTCACATTGGCCCCCCGCTTGCTAGGGGGGGCGGTGTCTCACTCACCACTCTTCAGCTCTGTAAGGGGGTTGGTGGCATGCTGCTGGGGCGAGCGGTCCCCTGTGGCGGCGAACGATCCAACCCCTCTGGCGCTCAGTGTCCAATCAGCGAAGACAATGGCTCAGACCCCGTAGGGCGGACAATGCTCCCCCCCCCCCTTAGTCCATCGCTGCAGGCAGGCTGTTGCCAGCAGCCTCCTGTAAAAAAATAAACTCTAAAAATAAACTTTACTAGAAAAGCTCTGTAGAGCTCCCCTAGCTGTGACCGGCCTCCTCCGGGCACATTTTCTAAACTGAGTCTGGTAGGAGGGGCATAGAGGGAGGAGCCATCCCACACTCTCAAACTCTTAAAGTGCTAATGGCTCCTGGTGGACCCATCTATACCCCATGGTACTAATGTGGACCCCAGCATCCTCCAGGACGTAAGAGAAAACTAATTTGGAGACTAAGCCGTATGTTTACTAAAGTGAGAGTAAATAGTAGTGGAGATTTAGCCCATAGTAACCAATCAGATTCTACTAATCATTTAGCACTTCCTAGAAGATAATAGCTAGAATATGATTGGTTGCTATGGGCTACATTTCCACTTCTAAAACCCGCACGTTAGTAAATATACTGTACACCTAACAAATCAAGCTCCTGGAGATGTCTGGTGGGTTTAAAACACAGAAAAAAAGCTGCCCCCATCCATTTTGTCTAAGCCCAGGCTATTCAGCATCACTTCTGATCTACTAGGGAGGGGACCCGGACATACATACGGTGCCCTGCTTCGCCCCTGTTGAAGTAGTTTCTGGTAACAATTTATTTTTATGTGATGTGTTTGCATATATTGAGTGATCCCTAAGCTTATATATGAAAAGGGAAACCGCGATTCCTGATTGGGGTAGGATCTCACAGTAAAAATATACACATTTCCAAATTACGTGGATGTCTAGTAGACAGTGTGTTAGAAATGTCCACAGTTTTTAAATTATTACGGTCCTCTTCCACCAAAAGATATCATAGCAGATACCTCAAAGAAAGAAAAACATGTTTTCACAGTGGATAATGGCAGTGCTTAAAGTGGTCCTAGAGAAGTGGTGGAACTCACCCTCACACGCCTGTGAAATAAAGGGAGCGCACACAGACGGGAGTGGTCTCAAAACAAAAGGGACGTGGTCACCCAATAGTATCCCCAATTCAAATTACGCCGCACAGTAGCACAATCTTATTCACATTAACACCACATAGTAGCGTCCCTTATTCTTGTTATGACACACATTAGTGCTACTTATATACAAAGCCCACAGTAGTAACACCCCAAATACACACAATGCCCACAGAAGTAGTGCCCTTTATACAATGTCCTCAGTAGTAGTGCCCCTTATGCAATGTCCACTGTAGTGGTAGTGCCCATAGTAGTAGTGCCCCTTATGTCCCCAGGAGTGATGCACCTTATTAAGTGCCCCCTATGCAAAGCCCTCATTAGTAGTGCCCCCAGTTATGCCCCCAGTCAGGAGTGCCCCAGTAGATATGCCCCCTGTAGTTATGCAGTAGATATGCCCCCTGTAGTTATGCCCCCATTAGTTATGCCCCCAGCTTGTGTCCCCTGTAGTTACGCACCCAGTAGATGTGCCCCCTGTTGATGTGCCCCTGTAGTTATACCCGCAGCAGATGTGCCCCCATTAGTTATGCGCCCTGCAGATTTGCCCCATTAGTTTGCTCCCAGATGTGCCCCTGTAGTTATACCCCCAGCTGATGTGCCCCCATTATTTACTCCCCCAGCTGATGTGCCCCCATTAGTTTGCCCCCGCTTAAACACACACACACACAAAAAAAAACACACTATACTCACCAGCCCCGCTCCTGCTTCCAGACTGCGCTGCCCTCCGACTGGCCGCCCGCTCCTCTGAACTATGGGAGAGACGTCATGACGTCTCTCCCATAGCGCCGCCCAGCCGCACACTGCCTGAGCCGGAGCTCTGGAGTGAGCTTCGGCCTCTGTCAGCCACTGAGGAAAGGAGCCGGGCGCCCGACATCTTCCTCCTGGGTTAGGTGAGCTGGAGGAGGCGGAAGTGGTTCCATCTTCAAATGGAACTGACGGAACGCAGTTCCGCCCCGTTTCGGCTCACTTTAACCTCTGGCAAATGGAAATTATGTGTACAGAATATGCGTACCCTTATAGGGCCTGTATTGGGCCACAATGAACAGTAGAATCATAGAACTCTCCTGCTCTATATCGCCTTCAGTGTCTGATTCCAAGGTGGAGTAAATATTCAACCACCAAACATCTGGGGGGTCAAGGACCATGTGTGGCCTTATACAAAGGCAATGCAAACAGCAGATAGATTGCTGAAATTCCCGGGTATAGACCTCTCACTGGATGATGCAGAGTCCCTGAATTTGGAGACACAGAGCTTACAGGGCCTCCTTATACCACCAAACGCGTTTCAACTCAACTCAGGGTGAGGAAGGCTCTATTGAGTTGAAACGCATTGGTTGTATAAGGAGGTCCTATAAGATGTATGTCTTCAAATCCAGGGACAGATACATACTTACCGCGGCATCCACGTCTCTCCTTGTGGCAGCAGCTCCACCTCTCATTATGCGATGTGACATCACAGCACCACATTGTGCACAGAGCAGCGGTGCTAGCACATCCCAAGCCTCCTGTGAAGGAGGCAGGCTGATAGTGGGAGGCTGGGACCAGTGCCAAGTGCGGGAGTCGCATCATATGAAGGAGAGAGCCGCGGGTTGGCCACCGCAGCTCTAGTAGTTGGAGCCATTGGAAGGTCGGTAAGCATCCCAGCTCCCACTGTGCATATATGTTGCAGATGGTACAGACTTTTAGAGATTATTATATAGATGTTCTCTACCAGTTGATACCTATATAATGAAAAAAGCTTTAACTACAAATGTTTTAGACTAAATTGAGAATATTATAACATGGCTGAGAGACTTTTTTCTGTGAAATGAAGGAAACAAATAAGGGAAGAAGACAAGAGACTCAGGAAAACACAGAAGGATTGAAGACCTTGGGTAGGGGGATTAGATCCATGGGTTTCCTGTAAGGTCAACAGAAACATCTTCAGCAGAAACATAAGATGCCCCTTCTTTGTATTCTCAAATGACCATGAACTTGAGAAGGCTTCACAAGGGATCTTCTCAATTGTAGGCTACCTGCCAATCGTATTTATAAATGGAAACTGTTGGTAAGGAACAAAGGAATACTGAGGAGTATAATCAAACCAAAAACAAGGCTGTTTCAACCAACATTTTCAGCGGCTGGACTCACTAAGCTCAAATGTCATTGGTGCCCTCATCTTAGCTGCTGGATCCACTGCTCCAGTTATTGCTGTTGCTATACTGTAGCTGCTCAACTGTTAACCGAACTTAACTCTGGTTGTTGTTATGGATTTAGTATGAAATAACTACAATCAAAATCCCGACTGTTAAATTACCAACATTTGGACGACGGTCAAAATACAGACATGGTCAAAATACCGACAAGGTCAAAATACCAACATTTAAAATGTCGACAAGTTAAAAAGTCAACACAGTTCTCTTTTCTTTGTTTTGGTGTGTATGTTGACATAGACACAGTATAAGTGTACCGCGTCCCCTCACATACTTTGGGCACGGTGCCTCACTGCACTCGGCACAATATTATATTCCCGCCCCAGATCCACTGGGATGGTAAAGTTTGAACAAGTCGGTTTTAATGAAAAAATCATGAAAAACTCATGTCGACTTTTTGACCTGTTGACATTTTTAAATGTCGGTATTTGACCTTGTATGTATTTTAAATGTCGGTATTTTTACCATGTCGGTATTTTGACCGTCGGTCAATGGTTGACGGTATTTTGACCATTGGGATTTTGATTGTAGGTAAATTGACAGCATCCCATTATTATCTATTTAGCTGCTGGACCCACTGATCCCAACAGTCAGTATACTGGACCAGGTGTCCAGTGTACAGATACTGCCTTCTCCATTATTCCAGCCAGGGAACCACAAAGGACTGCCCTTCCCTTTTATTGTCCTGCCTTAAATATTTCCTCCCACTCTCAATATAGGTTGGGTGTGAAATCCCAACAGTCACGATCCCAACCGATCAAGTATTTTAACCCTACATCTAACACACCCCTCCCGCAGCCTAGCACTAATCTTCTCCCCTGCAGCCTAACTCTAACACCCCTGCAACCTAACCATTTGGTGCCTAACCCTAACATCTGTACTTACCTTCAAAATCTATCAGACTTATGACCATCGGGATCCTGACCGCATCCCCTCATTACCTACCAAAGCTAATCCACATAATTTTACCACCAGCTCAATTTATTTTGTTTCTCCTACTCACATTTACCACACTTCTTTCCAAACTGCTTTTCTCTTTCCAGAGTCCTATTTCTGTTTCTCTCTCCAACGCCCCCCCCCCCCCCCCCTCACCACCACTATGAATTCCATGTCACTACCATACTCATCGGCCTACTGCATATAAGCAAAATATCACACCCATAATTTCATACTTCTATTCTCTTTCTCACTTGCTCCTTCTCAAGGCTGCACAATCTGCTCATTCACCTAGTTCCACCCCACATACCTTGTACTACTTCTCTCCCCAACCATATCTCCACCCTTTCCCTGCGCACTTTGGAGTGCAAAATCTCTGTGCAACACACTTGCATCCATCACCTCTGTTTCAGAATCCTTCAACCCCCTTGGTATTGCAGAAACTTGGCTTACCTCCTCTGCAACTTGCGAGAAATTCCTGTTTTTACACTACAGACAGCAAAAACCAAATACATCTATAGAACACTGAAATAAGTAAGAAACACTCATATGGTTTATTCATTTTTATAGAATGTTTTTATTTTTGAACATTTCTTTGGCACCTGCTATCTACGTTAAATCTAATTAAAAAAAAAGTTAATTCTATTTGTGGGAAGGGAAAGTTTGTTTGCCCTCAACAAAACAGTGTAGGCCTCTGTAACTGCCACCAATCCATAGGAGCAAGTCCTGTTGGTACTATAGGTACATCAGAACCCCAGTGTATGTGCTATACATATCATTTTTCAGTAATTTGGAGGGGGGGGGGGGGGGGGGGGTTGTCCCACAATCACCACCAAATTATGTAATTTAAATAATCCAACCTACAAAATCAGCTTGTGATTGTACAGTAGACCATTGTACAGTATATCCAGCAAATTCTCACATAGAGCATGATTCTGAGGTGGGAATTGAGCAAAAAGAGCAAGTAACTGTTTATCTAGACAAATCACATTGCAATGCAAGGGGTGCAGAAACATTTATTGTTTTTGCATGCAGGGTATATTCTAGCTGCTTATGCATGTAGCCCACAAATACTGGACAGCTTTATTGTTACCCTGAATTTAGATTTGGACACACCCCTCCCAAATCTAAATATCTCCTTTTAAATCTGTGTCACCTGCTGGAGGTTAAGGTTAGGCTGCCAGAAAAAGGGGGCTTAGGGTTGGGGGGCGGAGGGGGGGGGGGGGCGGGGGTAAGCATACTTACCCGACCCCTGACGTGTGTCTGTCTTGTGACCGCTGGCATCCCATATCCCACTCCTATAAATGCAGTGTTAAAGTGGACGTGTACTGCTCCGCCTGAGAGGCGTGACATAAAAATACATTCAAGTGTAAATGATCCCCAAAGCAGTAAAATCTATTTGTTGATCAAGAGACACTGATACTTTTCTGATAAAATTCTGGGCCAAGACCTTGAATGGACAGACAATAGTTGATGCCAGTTTTATCCTCTGTATCTACAGTAGCAATGATTTTGGACATAATCACTGTACGAGTCCTACTGACATAACTACAGCACTTAGACAGAATATGTCTGTGTTGGATTATGACTGTTATGATATTAAACTGCCTCTTGAACTGAGATAGTGTGACTACCCTTGCCTAGCCAAAGACCAGACTACAGTATGTTATGGATCTCATAAAGGGCATAAGGTAGATTTTTTTTTAACCAACTTTTTCATGTTTGAATACAGCTAGCCAGTTGATAGGATCCATTTTCTCTATAGGACACATAATTAAAGGTTGAGTCTCCTAAATCCGAAATGCTTGGGATCAGAAGCATTTTGGATTTGGAAATTTTCTAGATTTTGGAATATTTGCATAGTGATCCCGTTAAGGTGATAAGGAGCCCTCTAAGATGCAGTGGGAGAAGGTGGTGCAGGAACCGTCATCTGTCAGGCTGGAGGAAAGTCCCAAGAGAACTCACCAAGAGGCTTCAGGGAACTAAGATGGCGGTCAGTGCTGCATGGAGATTGCTGAAGGATCATGGTGAGGCATCAGACGAGCACCAAACAGCCTGGAGGTAGCCTGGTGGGGTCAGCAAGCAGGGTAATATATGCAAGGGGCAGTCTTGGGAATGTCATCTGAACCACCAAGTGACGTCCGTGTCATGTTCCATTTCAGCTCGAAATATTGGTTTTCTGGAATATTTCAGTCTTTAGAATAACAGTTATTGGAGACTCAGCATGTACTTTCCAATGTTAGATAATGTTTTAATTTTTAATTTTACAATTATTTACTCTGGAATTAAATGTATGTGTCTTATTGATTCAATCAGTAAAAAAAAATACAGCTGTGTCCTTGACGCATGTTTAGTCAATATATTGAGGCACTGACACCTTCAGGATGAAGCTCACAATATAGTTTTGATGAAACAATTTTGTAATGTATTGTCAAAATCACACGATATCCTGTACAAACACACATCCATTTTTCCTGGGCAATCCCCAGAATGAAGCCAGCATTGCTCACCTCTCTATTATATCGGCCAGCTTATCCAGCACTGATCACTCCACTCATAAGAACACATCACACTTATAAACCTCTCTAAAGCTCCAGCTCTATCCTTTTTGTATGGATTTAAAACCCTCTGTCCTTTTCTCCCTAAGAGCTGCCTCTTTCCATAAGTAAGGCCTAGATGTTCTATTTGATTAGGTTGAATGCAGTCCTACCTGGAAGTCTGCCAGCAGAATTGAGAAAGGGTCTCTTGCAGAGGCCTGTTGTAAGTCCCTTATTTTTTACCACAGTATGGAGATTAAGGCTGGGATGTATTAAGAAGGCGGAAACACACCGACAAATATTGCATTGATAGTACTAATCGCATATGTACTAACATATGTGATTAGTATCGCAATGCAGCAAATTCTGCCCCTTTTGATACCTGCTGTGCCAGGTGAGAGTGTGCGGGGGTCTGCATCATCTCCTACCCTCTGGAAGTGATGTCTGCAGGCAGTCCTGGGGCTCCTCCTCCTCCCTGCAGCTGGAAAGACAGCTGGCTGTGTTGGGGGAGGAAGAGGTTGAGGGATCCGGCATTAGGGGGAGGAGGAGGTTGGGGGATCAGTGAGTGCGTCGGGATGCTGTCAGCAGGTGAGTGGTGGGAGGCGTGAACGGTGGGGTGCGGAAAGAAGGACATAGGCATCTATTGGGTAATGCCAGAAAAAAATTATGTTACCCTCCGCATCGATATGTGGGACCCGGGGGTTAGTACATTTCAAGATGCTGTAAAACCCAGAAAACAGGGTTTTTACCAAATTTTTCCTTTGGAACATCCCAGCCAAACTATGTTAACCATTTGTCTCCTGGCAAGCAGTATTATCACCCTTTGAATGCTACATTGTGTATGTAAGATACATTTTTTGTAAGCATTTCAGTTTCACTAGCCAACGTAAATTTACCGAGAACAGTGGCATTGTCATATGTGGGAAAAAACAGGGAGTAAGAACAAAGTGAAAGAAGAATTTACTCCTTGTGGTCCCAAACATGTCATGTGTGCCAAGTTTTTATATTACACTGTATTTTATTTTATTACACAGTTATAGGAGATCCAATTTCTTTAATTCCATTCTTGCAGTAAAGCACGGCATATATTAAAAGAACGAATATTTTATTTGTGATAAAATTACATTTTTGGCAGAAACTATATTTTAAAAACAATAAAATTGAACAAGTGGAAGCTTAACAATAATGACAGTAACAACAAAATACATCACGGTGACTGCTAAAAAAGAACTGATGTAAAAAGTAATATAAAATGCTACCAATGTAGTTTTTTGAGTCCATTCTTACAATAAACTGAAAATTGCAGCATCAAAAGCCTTAAAATGTGCAAATATATTGATATTGTATTTAATGGCTTCCAAAAACCATATTAAAATAGTGTGCCATTTGTGAACCTTTATATGTGATTTGCATTACTGTAGATTTGTAGCCAAGGAGGCTATACATCACACTATTAATTTAAATATAATTACACTAGATAATCTCATTAGCAAGGAATGAAATTGTGCAATGAGTGATATAATAATCAAACGTTATGCCAGCTAACAGTGCTTGCTAAAAAATAAAAATATACAGTAACAAATGCAACATTAAATAAAATGTGTCCTTTTAGTTTGGTAATATTGCATGCCTATTCATTTACAGGCATTTTCCAAACTGAAGTCTGGTCAAGTGGTTTAAGCAGTCACAAGACACGCGTTACCAGAGCAGGAATCCATGGATACCATGTACAGCTTCTGAGCAACAAGTACATACAGCTAGAGAAACTGAACATAATTTTGTGGAATAAGTCCCCGTCTGCCATTCAGGGTTCCCTCAAGCCATCCTGGCTCCAATGAGTTATGTACTGAAACAGAGAGAGAGAGAGAAAAAAATATGTAATTATAACAAAATATGATAAAGCCCATAACTAATCGCTGTTGTATTAAAAATCACATAGGGGAAGATAAAGTACTAGCCAATCAGCTCCTAACTGCCATGTTACAGGCTGGGTTCGAAAAAATGACAGGAAGGGATTGGTTTTAGTTTATCTATCTCCGCTTTGGGGTCTATTTACTAAGCCATGGACAGAGAAAAAGTGAATGCATCGGTACTCCTCCTCATATACCCCGTCCCCGTCCTAGGGAAGCCAGTTTTGTTAACAAGCCATAAGCATAAGCGGGATTTCAGGAGAGAAGGAAGACCTGAACATACAAGACACTCTCTCCCACATAGCAGAAGTGAGAAACATCAAAAAGGGAAAAAACTAAAAATATTCCACACCAAGACAGGTGCGTCAGGGTGGGCACCCTGTGGATCCTATGGACCTCGAAGAAAAAGTTAATCATTGTAAGTCTACCTAAACTCTTGTTTTCTTCATCAGGGTCCATAGTGATCCACAGTCCTTACATTGGGGATGTCCTAAAGCAGTGTCCCCTAAGGGTGGGGATGCTCCTAACTAGACAGGAGAATCTGAAGCCCAAAGGAAGCATCCTGAGAGGCAAAGGTATCAAAGGCATAAAACCTCAGGAATGTGTTAATAGAAGACCATGTAGCTACCTTGCAGAGTTGTTTAGCAGTAGTGCTTCGGTGAGCCGCCCATGAGGGACCTACTGAACATGAGAATTAGCAGAGGGGTTCAGTATGTAATCCCGATGGACGGGATGCCAATGGTCAGAATACCAACATCGGCATCCCAGCCATTAAAATCCCGACAGCCCCGCAGTTTGCACCCTAAACTTCTCCTGTCCCCTACCCTAACCCTCCCTGTGGGTGCTTAACCCTAACCCTCCTCGGGGGCTGCCTAACCCCAACCCTCCCTTTCCCGCTGCCTAAACCTAACCCTCCCTCCTCGGTACCTAACTCTAACCTTCCCGTCCCTTCACCCTAACCCCCCCTTCTCATGTCTAAACCTAACCTCCCTATTCCCACCTCTGTCGGCATTGTGTCGCCGGTATTGTGGCTGCAAGGCAGGATTTCAGTGTCGGTATCGTGACCACCGGGATCCCACCCGGCGGCATCATAACTGCGTCCCGAGCAGAGACTGTATCCGGAACAGGAAGATCAGCTCAAATGTAAGCCTCTGCAATAGTCATGCGAAGCCACCTGGACAGCGTTTGTTTACTAGCTGGCCAACCTTGCTTATGGAATCCATACAGGACAAATAGATATTACGTTTTCCTGATTACTTTACCTAGTGCACAAACCACATCCAATAAGGCCTCTCCAGCTGACAGATCAGAGGACTGAATGGCTGGAACCATTATCTCCGTATTTAGATGAAACTTGGACACCAGCTTAGAAAGGGGACCCACCCTGGTACAGAGAAAGGCCCCATCTTTGATGGAAGATCAGAAACAGAGGACGACAGGAAAGTGCCCCCAAACCAGACACCATTCTAGCAGAGACAATAGCCACCTTTGCTGACAGCCACTTAAGGTCCATTCACTCTAAAGGCTCAAATGTTGAAGCCTTAAGAGCTTGCAGGACCAGAGACAAATCCCAGGGGCCACTGGATGTACAAAGCTGGATATGTACAAAGCTGGATATGTACCTTGACAAAAAGGTACGCACATCTTGTAGTGGAGCGATCTTACATTGAAACCATACTGACAGTGCAGAAACTTTTACTTTCAGGGATGCTAAGCGAAGACCAAGGTCTAACCCTGCTTGCAGAAAGGCCAGTACCCTGGAGACCCTAAAGGTATGAGGGTCAAAGTGCCTAGGTGCACACCACTGAAAATAAGTGTGCCAAATCCGGTAATAGATGCGGGTTAAAGATAGCTTATGAGTCTGCATCACTGCATATGAGAACCCCTTAGCTCTGAGGACTGATAACTCAAGAGCCAAGCCATCAAAGATAGTCGAGCCAAGTCCCGATGCAGACAGGGACCCCGAGACAACAAGTCTGGTCAATGTGGTAGCCATTCACCATTGTGGACGTCCTGCCGACTGAGGAAGTCTGCTTCCCAGTTGAGGATTCCTGGCAGAAAAACCGTTGAGATGGCCGGAAGGTGAGCCTTGGCCCACTGGCACACGCGCGCCACTTCCGCCATAGCCAGATGGCTGTGAGTGCCCCCTTGATGGTTTAAGTAGGCAACCGCCCCACCCACAGAGACTGGCATGCATGGTGAGGACGCCCCAATACGGAATCCAGAATGGGAGTCCTTTGTTCAAGTGTGAAGTCTGTAGCCACCAGATGAGAGACAGACGCACCTCCAGAGACCGTATCATCATCTGGGCCCAGATCTGATGACACTGCCCATTCTACCTGGAAAGGATCAGATGTTGTAGGGGGTCTGGAATGAAACTGGGCATACGCCATTATATCAGAGGTGGAGACCATGGACCACAGAACCTGCATTGCTGAATGTATGGACACCCAGGGATTTTGCAGTAAGTTGCAGACCCTTGACTGCAGTCGGCAACTTTGTCCGTTGGCAGGAAGAGCCTCTGTTCCTGCGAATCCGGGAGAGCCCCTAGATGCAACATCAGTTGTGATGGGACAAGGGAGGACTTTTCCCAATTGATCAGCCACCCGTGAGTTTGTAAAAAGCCAATGGTTATTGAAGATGGCAGTGCAAAACTTCCTGAAACTGTGCCAGGAGCAACAAGTTGTACAAATAGAGTATCCTGATCCCATGACGAATCTGCTGAGCTGCCATAACCACCTTGGTAAATACCAGTGGAGCGGTGGACAGCCCAAAGGATAATGCCTGAAACTTAGAATGCTGTTGCTGAACAGCAAAATGGAGTAATCTCTGATGAGTAGGTGCTATGTAGGTAGGCATCCAGAATATCCAAGGATACCATTAAGTCCCCTGGCTCAGGTGCCAGAGCAATAGACTGTAGTGTTTCCATTACGAAATCTGTGCACCCGCAAAAACTTGTTCAGAGATTTCAGATTGAGGACAGGCCAATAGGTCCCATTTGGGTTTCCACCGAGTTTATCTATGTAGGATACTCGGGGTCCTGCAATGCATGAGGTAAATGCTGCAATAACCCCATATTAGGCGGCAAAGCAGGAGCCGCCAATCGGTCCACTATGCTCGTTATAGCCTATGCAGAAGCCACCCAGGGTGGTTCCTGCACGGGCTGGTTGAAGCAGCCGTTGTGGGTTTGGCACATAGCATTTAACACACAAACCGTGTGTAAGGCTGTCGCACATGCCTTACATGAAACCAGTACAAGTGCTTTATCATCTTTGTTACCTTTGACTTTGGAAAACATTGTAACTGGATAACTAAAAGCTAAGCACACACAATGTACAGCTTTAGCAACTGCAAATGTGAATGTCTTCACAAAACAAAAAGTAATTGTGACGTACCACAGCACTGATCACCTGTACTCAGTCAGACAGCAGAGCTAGCACAAGTCACATACAATGCAAGTAAATAACAATTGCAATGGGCACTGAAGTCAACTACTCGCACCACAGTGGCAGGTAGAACTAGTGCATGTATAACTTGGCAGGGAGGAGGAACGATGCATTCTGGAAGTTAAAAGCTTAACTGTGTGGTACCTGGTCGACTTCTACTACCGACACCCCAATGTAAGGACTGTGGATCACTATGGACCCTGATGAAGAAAGACCCCTTTATCACTGTCCAAAGCTTAGTACATCCCAACCACAGTAGAACATCACACTTCACTGTTAAGAAGTCATGGGTATACAAATTGAAATTAGTTAACAAGTAATTAAAGAGGCTAAAGTTATGGCAGTTACAGAGGGACTAGTGTGCAGGATTTAGCCATGTTGCTGGTATATTATTTATCAGTTAGGATTGTATTCTGTTCTACACCCCTTACATGTGAGGTTTTTGTGTTCTCACTAAGTGCATGTGAAAACTTTAGTAAATAGAATGTACTGAGTAAAACGCGCCATCTCTAGTTTAACATCGCTGGAATGGGTAAGGCCACAACTTCTCAAAATTCAGGCACGGTAAACATAACAAAGTGGGAGTCGCACAAACGGAATAATAGTAAGGATTATTAGAATAATATATTTACTTCAACATTATTCAGATAAAATGAATAGAACACTTGCTACTGTGATTAATAAAGACGTTTATTCACCTGTTTTAAATCGATGCATAAAATATTTTAAATATAAATTTTTTAACAGCATATACTATATATATTTCAATTGAAGAAAATAAGAATTTACTCACCTTTAATTCTATTTCTCGTAGTCCGTAGTGGATGCTGGGAACTCCGTAAGGACCATGGGGAATAGACGGGCTCCGCAGGAGACTGGGCACTCTTAAAAGAAAGATTAGGTACTATATCTGGTGTGCACTGGCTCCTCCCTCTATGCCCCTCCTCCAGACCTCAGTTAGGGAAACTGTGCCCGGAAGAGCTGACATTACTAGGAAAGGATTTGGAATCCAGGGTAAGACTCATACCAGCCACACCAATCACACTGTACAACTTGTGATAACCATACCCAGTTAACAGTATGAACAACAACTGAGCCTCAGTAACAGATGGCTCATAACAATAACCCTTTAGTTAAGCAATAACTATATACATGTATTGCAGAGAGTCCGCACTTGGGACGGGCGCCCAGCATCCACTACGGACTACGAGAGTAAATTCTTATTTTCTCTGACGTCCTAGTGGATGCTGGGAACTCCGTAAGGACCATGGGGATTATACCAAAGCTCCCAAACGGGTGGGAGAGTGCGGTTGACTCTGCAGCACCGAATGAGCAAAGGCAAGGTCCTCCTCAGCCAGGGTATCAAACTTGTAGAACTTAGCAAATGTGTTTGAACCCGACCAAATAGCAGCTCGGCAAAGCTGTAAAGCCGAGACCCCTCGGGCAGCCGCCCAAGAAGAGCCCACCTTCCTTGTGGAATGGGCTTTTACCGATTTAGAATGCGGCAATCCTGCCGCAGAATGAGCTTGCTGAATCGTGTTACAGATCCAGCGCGCAATAGTTTGCTTTGAAGCAGGAGCACCCAGCTTGTTGGGCGCATGCAGGATAAACAGCGAGTCAGTTTTCCTGACTCCAGCCGTCCTGGCTACATAGATTTTCAAAGCCCTGACTACATCTAGTAACTTGGAGTCCTCCAAGTCCCTAGTAGCCGCAGGCACCACAATAGGTTGGTTCAAATGAAACGCTGATACCACCTTAGGGAGAAATTGGGGACGAGTCCTCAATTCTGCCCTGTCCATATGGAAGATCAGATAAGGGCTTTTACACGACAAAGCCACCAATTCTGACACACGCCTAGCCGAAGCTAAGGCTAATAGCATGACCACTTTCCACGTGAGATATTTTAGCTCCACGGTCTTAAGTGGCTCAAACCAGTGGGATTTCAGGAAATCCAACACAACGTTAAGATCCCAAGGTGCCACTGGAGGCACAAAAGGGGGCTGAATATGCAGCACTCCCTTAACAAACGTCTGAACTTCAGGCAGTGAAGCCAGTTCTTTTTGAAAGAAAATAGATAGGGCCGAAATCTGGACCTTTATGGATCCTAATTTTAGGCCCATAGTCACTCCTGACTGTAGGAAGTGCAGGAATCGACCCAGCTGGAATTCCTCTGTAGGGGCCTTCCTGGCCTCACACCAAGCAACATATTTTCGCCATATACGGTGATAATGTTGTGCTGTCACGTCTTTCCTAGCCTTTATCAGCGTAGGAATCACTTCATCCGGAATGCCCTTTTCCGTTAGGATCCGGCGTTCAACCGCCATGCCGTCAAACGCAGCCGCGGTAAGTCTTGGAACAGACAGGGCCCCTGCTGTAACAGGTCCTGTCTGAGAGGCAGAGGCCATGGGTCCTCTGAGATCATTTCTTGTAGTTCTGGGTACCAAGTTCTTCTTGGCCAATCCGGAACGATGAGTATAGTTCTTACTCCTCTCTTTCTTACTATCCTCAGTACCTTGGGTATGAGAGGAAGAGGAGGGAACACATAAACCGACTGGTACACCCACGGTGTCACTAGTGCGTCCACAGCTATCGCCTGAGGGTCCCTTGACCTGGCGCAATATTTTTTTAGCTTTTTGTTGAACACTGCTGACAGTGCTAGCACGTGATTTTCCGCCCATCGGAGAATCCTTGTGGCTTCTGCCATCGCCATCCTGCTTCTTGTGCCGCCCTGGCGGTTTACATGGGCGACCGCCGTGATGTTGTCTGATTGAATCAGCACTGGTTGGTTTTGAAGAAGGGCCTCTGCTTGACTCAGGGCGTTGTAAATGGCCCTTAGTTCCAGTATTTTTATGTGTAGTGAAGTCTCCTGACTTGACCACTGTCCTTGGAAGTTCCTTCCCTGAGTGACTGCCCCCCATCCTCAGAGGCTTGCGTCCGTGGTCACCAGGACCCAGTCCTGTATGCCGAATCTGCGGCCCTCGAGAAGATGAGCAATCTGCAGCCACCACAGCAGAGACACCCTGGCCCTTGGGGACAGGGTGATCAACCGATGCATCTGAAGATGCAATCCGGACCATTTGTCTAACAGATCCCACTGAAAGATCCTTGCATGGAACCTGCCGAAGGGAATTGCTTCGTAAGAAGCCACCATCTTTCCCAGGACTCGCGTGCAGTGATGCACCGACACCTGTTTTGGTTTCAGGAGGTCCCTGACCAGAGATGACAATTCCTGTGCCTTCCCCACCGGGAGAAACACCTTCTTCTGTTCTGTGTCCAGAATCATGCCCAGGAAGAGCAGACGCGTCGCAGGAATCAGCTGCGACTTTGGGATATTCAGAATCCAGCCATGCTGTTGCAACACTTCCCGAGAAAGTGCTACGCTGACTAACAACTGCTCTCTGGACCTTGCCTTTATAAGGAGATCGTCCAAGTACGGGATAATTATAACTCCCTTCTTCCGAAGGAGTATCATTATTTCGGCCATTACCTTGGTAAATACCCTCGGTGCCGTGGACAGACCAAACGGCAACGTCTGGAATTGGTAATGACAGTCCTGTACCACAAACCTGAGGTACTCCTGGTGAGGTGGGTAAATGGGGACATGTAGGTAAGCATCCTTGATGTCCAGTGACACCATAAAATCCCCCTCTTCCAGGCTTGCAATAATCGCCCTGAGCGATTCCATTTTGAACTTGAACTTCCTTATATAAGTGTTCAAGGATTTCAAATTTAGAATGGGTCTCACCGAACCGTCTGGTATCGGTACCACAAACATTGTGGAATAGTAACCCCTTCCCTGTTGAAGGAGGGGAACTTTGATTATCACCTGCTGAAGGTACAGCTTGTGAATTGCCGCCAGTACTACCTCCCTTTCCTTGGGAGCAGCTGGCAAGGCTGATTTGAGGTAACGGCGAGGGGGAGATGCCTCGAACTCCAGCTTGTATCCCTGAGATACCACTTGAAGAACCCAGAGCTCCACCTGTGAGCGAACCCACTGGTCGCTGAAGTTCCGGAGACGCGCCCCCACCGCACCTGGCTCCACCTGTGGAGCCCCAGCGTCATGCGGTGGACTTAGTGGAAGCAGGGGAGGATTTTTGTTCCTGGGAACTGGCTGTCTGGTGCAGCTTTTTCCCTCTACCCCTGCCTCTGGGCAGAAAGGAAGCGCCTCTGACCCGCTTGCCTTTCTGAGGCCGAAAGGACTGTACTTGATAATACGGCTGTGAGGGAACCTGAGGTAAAAAAGTCGACTTCCCAGCTGTTGCTGTGGATACGAGGTCCGAGAGACCGTCCCCAAACAATTCCTCACCCTTATAAGGCAAAACCTCCATGTGCCTTTTAGAATCAGCATCACCTGTCCACTGCCGAGTCCATAATACTCTCCTGGCAGAAATGGACATTGCATTAATTCTAGATGCCAGCCGGCAAATGTCCCTCTGTGCATCCCTCATATATAAGACGACGTCTTTAATATGCTCTATGGTTAGCAAAATAGTATCCCTGTCAAGGGAATCAGGGTATCAGACCAAGCAGCTGCAGCACTACACATCCATGCTGAAGCAATTGCAGGTCTCAGTATAGTACCTGAGTGTGTATACACAGACTTCAGGATAGCCTCCTGCTTTCTATCTGCAGGCTCCTTTAAGGCGGCCGTATCCTGAGACGGCAGTGCCACCTTTTTTGATAAGCGTGTGAGCGCCTTGTCCACCCTAGGGGATGTTTCCCAACGTAACCTGTCCGTTGGCGGGAAAGGGTACGCCATTAGTAACCTCTTAGAAATCACTAGTTTCTTATCTGGGGAACACCACGCTTCTTCACACAATTCATTTAACTCATCAGATGGGGGAAAAGTCACTGGCTGCTTTTTCTCCCCAAACATAATACCCTTTTTAGTGGTAACCGGGTTAATGTCAGAAATGTGCAACACATTTTTCATTGCCGTAATCATGCATCGGATGGCCCTTGTGGACTGTACATTTGTCTCATCCTCGTCTACACTGGAGTCAGACTCCGTGTCGACATCTGTGTCTGCCATCTGAGGTAGCGGGCGTTTTTGAGCCCCTGATGGCCTCTGGGACGCCTGGGCAGGCGCGGGCTGAGATGCCGGCTGTCCCAAAGCTGTTACGTCATCAAACCTTTTATGCAAGGAGTTGACACTGTCGGTTAATACCTTCCACATATCCATCCATTCTGGTGTCGGCCCCGCAGGGGGCGACATCACACTTATCGGCTCCTGCTCCGCCTCCACGTAAGCGCCCTCATCAAACATGTCGACACAGCCGTACCGACACACCGCACACACACAGGGAATGCTCTGACTGAGGACAGGACCCCACAAAGTCCTTTGGGGAGACAGAGAGAGAGTATGCCAGCACACACCAGAGCGCTATATAACAGAGGGATTTACACTAACACTGTTATATAGTGAATTTTCCCCCAATAGCTGCTTATATCACCTTTTGCGCCTAAATTTATGTGCCCCCCCTCTCTTTTTTACCCTTCTTGTAGTGTATACTGCAGGGGAGAGCCTGGGGAGCGTCCTTCCAGCGGAGCTGTGAAGAGAAAATGGCGCCGGTCTGCTGAGGGCGATAGCCCCGCCCCCTCCGCGGCGGGCTTCTCCCGCTTTTTTATTAATGTTAATGGAGGGGGATTAGGCACATATACAGTTTATAACTGTATTATGTGCACATTTGCCAAAAGGTATACTTATTGCAGCCCAGGGCGCCCCCCCCCCCCAGCGCCCTGCACCCACCAGTGACCGGAGCGTGTGGTGTGCTGTGGGAGCAATGGCGCACAGCTGCAGTGCTGTGCGCTACCTTATTGAAGACCGGAGTCTTCAGCCGCCGATTTTCTCCTGGTTCTTCCGTCTTCTGGCTCTGCAAGGGGGACGGCAGCACGGCTCCGGGAACGGACGATCAAGGTCGGACCCTGTGTTCGATCCCTCTGGAGCTAATGGTGTCCAGTAGCCTTAGAAGCACAAGCTAGCTGCAAGCAGGTAGGTTTGCTTCTCTCCCCTAGCAGTGAGTCTGCTGCCAGCAGATCTCACTGAAAATAAAAAACCTAACAAATACTTTCTTTTCTAGTAAGCTCAGGAGAGCCCACTAGGTGCATCCAGCTCTGGCCGGGCACAGATTCTAACTGAGGTCTGGAGGAGAGGCATAGAGGGAGAGCCAGTGCACACCAGATATAGTATCTAATCTTTCTTTTAAGAGTGCCCAGTCTCCTGCGGAGCCCGTCTATTCCCCATGGTCCTTACGGAGTTCCCAGCATCCACTAGGACGTCAGAGAAATAAACATTTTAATTAATTACAAAGTGAAGTGCTCAATTATTAGCACAGACTTTCAAATCAGAACTATAATTGAGCAACCCATTGAACCCTGAAAAACACTAATGGGTTTAAATTACAAGCACTGTGAAAAAAAGCCAGAGAAAACATCACATTTTCAATAACGGCAGTGCAAGCAGTACAATGTAATCCTATACCAAACACTCAGAGCGGATTGCTGCCACCCTATCAGCAGAGGCAAGGGAACCTGTGTACTTCATCTTACATCAACCCCGGACTAACAGGGAGTCACAAACATATAATAAAAGAAGCGGTTATGAATTTATTTAATGTATATTATTTTGGAAATGAATTCTCTCAGATGGTGGGAACAGTAAGCAGATAGGAGAGGACACATTCATACAGGAGAACTAGAGCTGTAAGTATTGCACTAGTGTAGGGGACACAGCAGGGTCAAAACTGCGTATGCATCAGCGAGAAGACCACTATAGCCTGGCATACTGCGATTCAGTAACAGCAGAAGCTAACAGCTACAGTACTGCCCACACAAAGTAATGCTGGTTACACACGCAGCAAGTGCGAGTTGATGATGCAGCGGTGTGTAAACACTGGCAGTAGCACCCAAATTGGCCCCTTCTAAGGCCGGACTAGCACACTTTTTACTCGCGACCTATGGGGCTGCACACAAAAATCCACAAGCCAGGGGTACCGTAACTTTATTATTATTATTCTCCTTTATTTATATGGCGCCACAAGGGTTCCGCAGCGCCCAATTACAGAGTACATAAACAAATAATCAAGCAGAAAAACAGTAACTTACAGTTGACAATATAGGACAAGTACAGGGTAAATAAACATAGTTACATCAGCAGATGACACTGGAATAAGTATCAGGTGGCAGAAGACTGCTGGATGTGGTACAGTTGAATATTATTAAAGTAAGAAAAGGATAAGCACATGAGGGAAGAGGGCCCTGCTCGTGAGAGCTTACATTCTAAAGGGGAGGGTAGACAGACAGGGGTGAGACAGATGGGTTACATAGGGGTAACTGCGGCATAAAGCTGTACTTACACCCCAAATTCATTGTGGGTAATTGGATTCCCCTGATAGTGTTCAATAATCACCCAACTGATAGCGATGAGACTGTTATTGGGTAAGCTGGTAAATGTCTTCTATCATACTGCGGGAATTGCCATCTTCTAGCTGCTCTTACATGCTCATGTGTAACGCAGCCAGTCAGCTTGAACACTAGAGTGTGGGCCTGCATCATATATACACACACATGTATATATATATATATATATATATATATATATATATATATATATATATATACACACACACACACACACACACACACACACACAGACAGACTGTTGGATGCGCACTGGTCATTAGAGTCAGATGTGGTAACAATATTGTCTATGTGCTATGGGATCTAAATCCCCGCAATAGTGTCAAAAGGTTACTTACCATTTTCAAAGACTTCTCCTACTTGAAATGATAACTCTGAGCTGTGCTCTGCCTCACATGGGTACACGGCTTTGGCCTGTCTCCCAGGGATGCTGTAACAACAAAGTGTCATTAGGCCAAGGTAATAACAATAAGCATCCTAATCACTATAGCAGTGGTCTCCAACCTTAATTGGGGTGTGAGCTACTTTCGGAAAATAAAACCTCTGAAGGAGCTACCCCCTCCCCCCAATGCGCGTGCCTTCCAGCGAAAGTGGGTGTGGCCTCACAAAAGTGGGTGTGGCCTCACAACTACAAGTAATTCCCCCCCGCGTAGTGCCAGATACACAAATAATGACCGTCAGCAGTGCCATATACACAAATAATGCCCCCAGCAGTGCCAGATACACAAATAATGCCTCTCAGCAGTGCCAGATACACAAATAATGCCCCTCAGCAGTGCCAGATATTTAAATAATGCCTCCCAGCAGTGCCAGATACACAAATAATGCCCCCCAGCAGTGCCAGATACAATTTCCCCCCGCAGTGCCATTTAAAATGCCCCCCCCGCTGCGCCTGATAAAATGCCCCCCCCCCCCCCCGCAGTGTCCGATACAGTGCCCCACATAGTGCTAACCCTTGCTGGCTTCTTCTACTGCCGCCGATGCTGCTCCTCCTGTATGAGGGACGGAAGAGGAGGAGAGCGCAGCGCGAGCCTCTCCTGTGAATTCCGGAGAGCGGTGAGGGTGACAGAGTCTCCGGCGGCGGTGGGCATTTAAAATATGGTGCCAGTAAGTGAGCCAATCAAAACTTGCTGTCCGGCAGCCAATCAGGTGCCGCCACTGCCGGTCCACAAGCTCTGATTGGCTGACGGCCGGCACCATATTAAAAATGAAGGGAGGAGGAATGCAATTGACTGCCCAAGCCCGTGCGCTCTGTGAGCTACTGAAAATACTACGGCAAGCTACCAGTAGCTCGCGAGCTATGGGTTGGAGATCACTGCACTATAGCAATGCCAGATGAGTATCATAGTAAATATGATGACAATCCATTCCAAAAGCAGGAAACAATATAAACTAAACAAAACAACAACCATTTGTATTCCATTTTACTCATGGGCCTATTTAATAATCGTTTCTGGACATTTAATTATGCGGAAACAACAATTTCCGCATGATCACTCTCATTATTATGTGTGTAACATACAGCAGGAGAGAGACTGGCAAAATTACCGCACACCGCCATTCTCATGTTACAATTGTGCAATTCATAAAGCTAAGAAAAATTTTTTTTTTAAAGCTGATCCCCAATAGCATGTGTAGATGGAATTTGCATGCGCTTTCCAATGGGGAGAGAAAACACTGGACAGATAAATCCTCATACATCTTTGTTGCAGTCACTCTTGTAACGTTGGGTGTCTTTCTTGACGAAAATGCATCTTAGTCGCAACACAACGTAACTAGTACACATGAGGACACTGTGCTGATTAATTTGATATATGCGACACTTGTATAGTGTGTGTGACGGAGTCTCTGAATCTCTACACAAAGTGCTACATTGTAGCAGCCGCAACTTCTTTCCAATACAAGCTCCGTTGTGCTCTGTACTGTATACAGACTCAGTCACACACAATATACAAGTGTCACACATCAAATGATTCAGTACAGTCTCTTTGTGAGTCCTGGTTGTGTTGCAACCAAGAGGCAGTTTTGCCCCCCAAAAACTCCCCATGTTAGCAGAGTTGCCCGGGACCTGGCGACTCACCCACCCCAGGCATCTCACGCTGTGTGGCATATTGAGGCTGGATGTATGAGGACACATCCATCTGTAGTGGAATCTTCATACCATCCAAGCCATCTAGTGGGCATACATTCAGGGGCACTGCTTGGACAGAACCTGCCAGTGTAACCTTTTGCTGCTGCAGTTATACTACAGGGTTTTGCTCATCAGAGCAGCTGTTTCGGAATGACCACATTGATAATTAGACCTGAAAAAAACTTTCCTAACCAGCAACAAACAATGTTAATTTTCGGAAGGGCCACCAACGATATATAGCCCCCTTAAAGTTGACGTAACAACATTCACATTTTATTATTCTGATATAATACAAATTACTGTAGGATAGTCTGGAATTTATACGCAACATATTGAGCTCCATCTATATCCGTATAAATATTCAAAAAATATTCCCAAATTACTATGTTAAATACTTGAGATAAAGGAATCAGGAGGTAGTGTATTTATAGCGTTCTTTGGTGCACTCCACTCCACCTGAGGTTTGGAATTCTGCAAGAAACTAGAGCAGGGTGCCTGTGTCTGTTACCCCATACCTAGAATTAGGAAAAGCTGTAGGCTTGTATAGCAAGGTGCACAATCTCCTAACTCTCCTTTACTAAACTGCAGCTTTATGGAGGGCAGAGGGTGGTGAAGAAAGCATTATTTGGTGGGACTGGATAGGAAGAATGTTCAACTCCTGTTGAATACTTAGTTTAGAGATGTATGTATTCACGATGGTCTGCGTACATCTCCAATGTTTTGAGATCTGCACATACACAGGATCTGTACTGAGCATGTCCAGATCTCGGTCTGAGACAATGGATCCAGTGTCCCCTAAGCCGCACCGCCATTTGGGGGGGCATTTGGCCAGTGCTCCAGTAAATGAGGGAATGTCGAGGCCAGTGGCTGCAGCCTTGGAGTAATTATGTCCTGTACTGCAGTCTAATTACACTATGTTTGTATTTTGTGACCTGCAGTGGCCACTCTTCCAGCTAGTTTGGAGGGAAGGGTGTCATGGACACAACATATGATTGTTGTTACATGTGAAGGCAGTGCCCTGTTGCCTGTCTACCTGATATCACTTCCGGGTCACGTCACATGTCGGTTTCTGGCGAGGCTAAAGGAAGCGTGATCTATGGTGGGCATGGTGACCATTTGCAGCCCTTCATGGATTTCATGTACCCCCACAACAGAATATTCAAGCAGGATAATCAGATTAATGCACAGTGTCATTGAGGAGCACTCTAGAGAATTCCGATGAATAGTATGGCCACCGAGTTCGCCCGACATGAACCCAATCAAGCATTTTGAGATGAGGAGATGGAGAGGTCCATTCACACCCAAGATCCTTCACCTACAAATATCAGGGAGATGTGGAAAGCTATCCAGACGGCAGGGGCCAACATCTCTCCAGAGGTCTTCCGTTCACTTGTGGAATCGCACAACACTGGACTATAAGGGGTCCTACTCAATATTAGACACTTATCCCATGACTTCTGCCACTTCGTTTTGTGTGTGTGTGTATATATTAAAATATATATATATATATATATATATACATATATATAACACAGTACTATACAGTACACAACGGAGGGCAACGGGGCAATTATTTAAAATTGTAATAAAATTGCCAGATACTGTTTAGCTCTCACTTTATTATATACATATATATATATATATATATATATATACACACACATACACACACACATATACACACACACACACACACACACACACACACACACACAGCTTGTAAATGTAGATAGAAAAAAAAATTAAGCCAGCATCATCCAATGTATAACTTTATGACTCACACATTTGTGCAACGATTCACCAAAATTCACAAAGTGCCTTGTGCAGCAGCCAAAAACAGGATACCAGTCAAAAAAGCAAGGGCATAACTGCATAAAGGTACTTATCCACGGTGTCAAAGCAAGGAAAGAGTGCTCATGACTAAGGTGTGGGTTGCACATTCTCATTGCAGCAATGACTGACTGTGCCTATTCACACCCGCAGCCCGTCAATGCAATGGATATGGGTCAAGGGTGTGAATATATACACGCGCACTCCACATCCCAAGTCACTGCAATTGTAAAAACAATTCTAGTAATATGCCCATAATTGTTAGAGCAGTACCTGCCTGAAGCCAGTGTTGTAAGGAGTGCAGGTGATGCTACAGTGTCCACGGTGGGGGATGGCTCGGTCACCATTGGAGAGGTAGGTTCAGTTGTTGCAGTTGGAGTCTCACTCTCACTATTTATCCACGATACCAAAGGACACTGAACAAGAGTTGTTCTGTATAAAATAGAGAGACAAAAGTGATGCCATCATTATTATTGCAACAAAGTTTGTTAACGTTAAACAAGATCTTATGCAGATGTCATATTTTATTTTATTTTTTTTCCTGCAAAAGATACCAGAAATGTAGTAACAACTAACATAGTAGTTACAATCAGATGTGTTTTAACACACCTAGCATCTTTTCACCATATGGCGCAAGACGGCTGGCATTTCTCAGACACTCTGCCATGTGTAGTGTACTTTTTCCTACATATTGGGGGTAATTCAGACCTGATCGAAGCAGCAAATTTGTTAGCAGTTTGGCAAGACCATGTGCACTGCAGGGGGGAGGGGCAGATATAACACGCCTGCGTTTTTCCAACTACTCCCAGAAAACAGTCAGTTACCACCCACAAACGGCTTCTTCCTGTCAATCTCCTTGCGATCGGCCATGCAAACGGATTCTTCGCACAAACCCATTGCTGAGCGGCGATCCACTTTGTACCTGTGCGACGCACATGCGCATTGTGGTGCATACGCAGTTCTGAACTGATCGCAGAGCTGCAAAAAACGCTAGCGAATGATCAGGTCTGAAATATCCCCATTGTTTTGCTCAAATGCTAACAAATTTGCTACTATGATCAGGTCTGAATTATGACCATTATGTTTAAGTTGCATCGTAGCCACAGCCAAAGCTACAGACACTGTACCAGAGACGCTGTGTTGCTACTTTTGTCACAGAGCAATTGGCATTGTCGCAGACTAAGCATTACAAAATGTGGTGGGAGAAACAGCTGCTCATATTGGAACCTTTTTTTTTATTTTTTTTACATAGATACTGTATGTGACTTAGGGGGACATGTACTAAGAAGTGAATAGAGTAGAGAAGTTAGAAAAATACGTTTTTTGGGGGGAAGGTGCGTCAATGTGGCGCAAAGCAGCTCAGTCTGTTCAGGTCCAAATAATAAATGTCACCACATTTAAAACACAGTTTCACACAACACAAATTTTGGACCTGTATAACATACGGTGCGCTTAATAGGAAAGAAGCTAATACATCCCTTTTTAGGAGAGGTGCAGAGAATTTCTCGTATTTCCAATTCTTCTTCAGGTGATGTATGTCCGGAATGGGTGCACCAGAAAAAATTATAACAAAAGAAATACAATGTGTAGTTTGTTCTTAAACAAGTAACAAGGTGAGAATACAGATTTTTAGAAGCTGCTCAAGGGCGTACCCCAATCACACAAAGGATAGAGGGAGTATACACATCAAGGTATCTTTTAACCGAGTAGTGCCCTGATCCCTTTAAAAGTCCCGTCTGGTGTCTTTCATTATCTGAGGTGCAAACCGGTCAGGTGATGTTACCCAGAAGTAATCAGCTTACAATAATTAGAAGGCGAACCCCAACACTCACAGCAAGAGGGAGGGTGGGAAATGCATCAAGGTATCTTTGTGTTGAATGTTGTCCTAGGTTCTTCTTCTCATAATGTATGTCCGGGACATGTGTCCCAATATGAAAAAATATGATAACAAACAAAACAATGTGTAGTGTATCCTTAACAAATAGGGAGTAAGATTAAAAATCCATAAAATGTTCCATATGGAAACATGTTACAAAATCCACACACAATGTGAATAAAAGTTGGACCAACATCAAAAAACATGCAAAGTTAAAAACAAAAGAAAGTAACAAACATCATCTGGAAGGTATGAAGCTACTCACACTCCTGTGTCAACGCGTTTCGGTGAATAACCTTTATCAAGACATGATGGAGTGTGCAGGAGCTTGATATTTATACTGTCACTAACCAATTACATTAGTGCAGGAAATGACCTCACATGCTTAATTGGATTTCAGGTCAAATTCCTCCTAAATATTACATTTTTTGTTCAGTAAATATATTGAGTAGATTATTTACCACATTAAAAGGTTTTGTATATGAATCATACATAAAATGCACAAATACAGGACTTAATTTAAAAAATAACGCTGGCCGGAAGTTCTCATTTCCCCCGTGCTCATGGGAAATGTAGTACGTCCTCCGTCTGGTCCCGCCGGAACTGATGTCATCTTGTGGACCAGATAGCAGGATGTGGCTGTCCTCCGAGTTTATGAGCATTATGCTTCCTTACTTCTGCCCGGCATTATGGTCCCGTCAGCGGAAGTGACGTCATCCTGTAGTTCATCAACAGGATGTTGTCACACATTTTCCCAATAGTTCTGGGTATCGTAGTTTAACAGTGTATAGCAGCCGGAAGTCTCCTCAATTCTAACAGGAACAAAGAATGAGGCATCATGGTAAATGTAGTTTTAAGTAAAACGGTCTAATTGTAAAACCATAATTATACAGAGAATGAGACAATCAGCCAGACAATAAAATATTGCAACAGATACAGTTCTCACCCAGTAATGTATAGTTGATCTAATACGTGGGTAGATGTATAAATGAATACAGCAGTGGTCATATAGAATTTAAATTTTAGTCATGCGGCTCCGACTCTATGGAACTCACTTCCCCGCACAGTGCGAGAGGCCCCAACTATAGAATCCTTCAAAAGTAGACTCAAGACTTTCCTGTTTACTCAAGCATTTCCATAGTGTCCCTTTTAGTATCTTCATGCTTCTGTATTTTATGAAAATGTACTTCATTATTTTCTGTACTATATTATGCTATGTATTTGTTAAGCGCCTTGAGTCCTTATTGGAGAAAGAGCGCTATATAAATAAAATTATTATTATTATTATTATAATGCTCAGAAATTGACAGTGAAAGCAACAAGTAACTCATAAGTGCTATAGAAACCATTTTAATTCAAAATCACAGTTCAATCCGTTTGGGCTGAGAGTGTTATAATTGAAAATACAGTTCATCTCTGTTTTTGCCAGGAGAGGAGCTGTATTGGTATTTCTGATAGTTGTCTTAATGTGTCTCAGACCATAGAAGCCAGTGATATCAGAAATAGTGGCTCTCTTTATCGTTACATTTTAAGACCCAACACGGTTCATCTATTTCTGCAACTCTCAGCCCAAACGGATTGAACTGTGATTTTGAATTAAAATGGTTTCTATAGCACTTATGGGTTACTTTTTGCTTTCACTGTCAATTTTTGAGCATTATGTAATTTAAATTATATATGACCACTGCTGTATTAATTTATACACCTACCCACTTATTAGATCAACTATACATTACTGGGTGAGAACTGTATCTGTTGCAATATTTTATTGTCTGGCCGATTGTCTCATTCTCTGTTTAATAATGGTTTTACAATTAGACTGTTTTACTTAAAACTACATTTACCATGATGCCTCATTCTTTGTTCCTGTTAGAAATGAGGAGACTTCCGGCTGCTATACACTGTTAAACTACAATACCCAGAACTATTGGGAAAATGTGTGACAACATCCTGTTGATGAACTACAGTATGACGTCACTTCTGCTGACGGGACCATAATGCCGGGCAGAAGTAAGGAAGCATAATGCTCATAAACTCGGAGGCCGGCCACATCCTGCTATCTGGTCCACAAGATGACATCAGTTCCGGCGGGACCAGACGGAGGACGGACTACATTTCCCATGAGCACGGGGGAAATGAGAATTTCCGGCCAGCGTTATTTTTTAAATTAAGTCCTGTATTTGTGCATTTTATGTATGATTCATATACAAAACCTTTTAATGTGGTAAATAATCTACTCAATATATTTACTGAACAAAAAATGTAATATTTAGGAGGAATTTGACCTGAAATCCAATTAAGCATGTGAGGTCATTTCCTGCACTAATGTAATTGGTTAGTGACAGTATAAATATCAAGCTCCTGCACACTCCATCATGTCTTGATAAAGGTTATTCACCGAAACGCGTTGACACATGAGTGTGAGTAGCTTCATACCTTCCAGCTAATGTTTGTTACTTTCTTTTGTTTTTAACTTTGCATGTTTTTTGATGTTGGTCCAACTTTTATTCACATTGTGTGTGGATTTTGTAACATGTTTCCATATGGAACATTTTATGGATTTTTAATCCAATAAATATTGCTTTTTTTGACTACCACGGACTTGAGTGCTCCAGTGCTTTGTATAAAGATTTTCACCAGCCGTGTAAAAGATACCTTTATGGGAGCATCAACACACTATGAACTGTGAGTTTGGGTACGCCATACCTTTAACAGGCCTCCAAAAAGATACCTTGATGTGTTTTCTTCCCCTCCTTCTGTTGTGAGTGTTGGAGTACGCTCCTGAATATTACAAATTCTTGGGTAACACCACTAAACTGGTTTTGCATCTAGAGAGTGAAAGACACCAGAGCGGTTTCTAAAGTGATTGGGGCACTATTTGGTTTTAAAGATACCTTGATGTGTGTACTCCTCTATCTTCCGTGTGAGTGGGGTATGCCTTTGAATAAGTCCCTAAAACACCATATTCTTACTCCCTGTTTGTTAAGGATACACTGCACATTGTTTTGTTTGTTATCATATTTTTTCATATTGGGACACATGTCCCGGACATACATTATGAGAAGAACCTAGGACAACATTCAACACAAAGATACCTTGATGCGTAAACCACCCTCCCTCTTGCTGTGAGTGTTGGGGTACGCCTTCTAATTATTGTAAGCTGATTACTTCTGGGTAACATCACCTGACCGGTTTGCACCTCAGAGAATGAAAGACACCAGACGGGACTTTTAAAGGGATCAGGGCACTACTCGGTTAAAAGATACTTTGATGTGTATACTCCCTCTATCCTTTGTGTGAGTGGGGTACGCCCTTGAGCAGCTTCTAAAAATCTCACCTTGTTACTTGTTTAAGAACAAACTACACATTGTACTTCTTTTGTTATAATTTTTTCTGGGGCACCCATTCCGGACATACATCACCTGAAGAAGAACTGGAAATACGAGAAATTCTCTGCACCTCTCCTAAAAAGGGATGTATTAGTTTCTTTCCTATTAAGCACACCGGAGTGGAGAAGTTGCCCATGGCAACCAATCAGCATTGAAGTAACATTTATAATTTGCATACTATAAAATTATACAGAGCAGCTAATTGGTTGCCATGGGCAACTTCTCCATTGGCTCACTTCTCCACTCTTTTCACTGCTTAGTACATCTCACCCTATGTTGCACCTGATGGTTTACGTACATCTCCAATGCTAGGCGAACTACGCATGCACAGGTTCTGCGTCAACGGTTGCAGTACCCCCTAAGTCGCAGATTGTTTGGCGGTGGGAAACGGTGGCAACAGGTAAGCGTTTCAGAAAATGTGGGCATGCCGGCATAGTTTTCTGGAAAAGTAGAGGCCAGTTGCTGTGTCCTTGACCACAGCTTCACTGGCCCCGACATTCACACAAAGTGATCCGATGTTGCATCTTTGGATGTAACAGCAGATCACAGAAGGCGGCAGAAGGCGGCTGTTTTACACAAGATACCACCTTTGGCATTACCATATCATTACAAAGTCGCAGTGGCTGTGCAATAGTGTACATCTCTGAATCAGGCCCCATATGTTTATATATTGTATCTAGAATTTTAGAAAACAGTTTCTCTGAACCAGAACAGTCTCTGATACAGAACAGCTGAATACAATTTTCCTCACATGAGCAGTTGCCATGGTATTTAAAATGTAGGTGTAGTAGTCTTTAAGTTTAGAACTTTCCAAACGCACAATCACAGCAATTTACTGTAGATAAATTAGTAAATTATTTGGTTTAATATACCTGGGAATGCAGCTTGACCCAAACTTGACATTTAGTCTGTATATTGATTTACTGACATCTAAATTATACACCAAACCGAGATGACTTTATAGAAATCAACCTTGCCTTGGCAAGGGAACGCAGTGTTCAGCATTTACTAATGCATGTGATGTTTAGGATCTCAGTCTACAGCAAAACATCTAACTCTATTAGTTTCCTGGTTTACCTAATGTTGCTCTAGGTTATTCGAGAGGAAACAGGCAATTATTGTCAAAGTATGAGCCACTCAACCATTTTTTATTTCTAGTGTGAAACAAAAAACCCATGCTGGTCCCTAACCTCATCTTCTTAGGACATCATCAATTCCATCACTAGCATTGCAACATGTATTCATTCCTGAAATATTCTGGTGTCCTTTTCCTTAACAGTGACCACAACTGTATAGCAAAAAACATGAAAAATAACTTAAATGCAATGTCAGCAAGAGACAGGTTTTAACTGCTTCAGTCAAGAGAGTAATTACCAGCACACATTCTACAATTATATTTATCTCCCACATGCCCTACTCACATACAGCTGTTTCACAACAGAATATAAATCCAGCAAAACCTCATAAACATCACGTGTCTTCCATCATCCTCCAAATCTTTAAAATGTGCCTTAGGGAATTCAAGCTCTGTCATTAACAAATTAACATCAATCCATAGCTCCTTTATCTCAACCAACCTCAACTTTCTGGCAATAACAGAAACATGGCACACACAATCAGACATGGGGGTAAATTTACTAAGATTCGTGTTTTCCCGTTTGAGGTCAAAGTTCAATCACGAATGACATCGAAAGTGTAAATATGCAACTTTTTGAATTGATTACGACTAATTTACTAAGCTGCCGTATTCTGCATTTTCGGGTTTTCCGATGTCTATGTCATTCGTTTTTTTTTGGCAGTGTTTTACGTGAGTGACTTGTAAAACACTGCCGACTTTAATACAATGAATCTCGGCCGGATCTGAGAGATCCGTGCTGGGCTTCATTGTGCACTTTGTTAAAAAAAATATAAAGTTTAAATGTTAAAAAAAAATTGCGTGGGGTCCCCCCTCCTAAGGCAAACCAGCCTCGGGCTCTTTGAGCCGATCCTGGTTGCAGAAATATGGGAAAAAAATGGACAGGGGTTCCTCCATATTTAAGCAACCAGCATCGGGCTCTGCGCCTGGTCCTGGTTCCAAAAATACGGGGGACAAAAAGAGTAGGGGTCCCCCGTATTTTTTAAACCAGCACCGGGCTCCACTAGCTGGACAGATAATGCCACAGCCGGGGGTCACTTTTATACAGTGCCTTGCGGCCGTGGCATCAAATATCCAACTAGTCACCCCTGGCCGGGGTACCCTGGGGGAGTGGGGACCCCTTCAATCAAGGGGTCCCCCCCCCAGCCACCCAAGGGCCAGGGGTGAAGCCCGAGGCTGTCCTCCCCATCCAATGGGCTGCGGATGGGGGGCTGATAGCCTTTGTGATAAGTGTTTGATATTGTTTTTAGTAGCAGTACTACAATGCCCAGCAAGCCTCCCCCGCAAGCTGGTACTTGGAGAACCACAAGTACCAGCATGCGGCGGAAAAATGGGCCCGCTGGTACCTGTAGTACTACTACTAAAAAAATACCCCAATAAAGACAACACACACACACCTTGAAAGTATAACTTTAATACATACATACACACCACCATATACACATACTTACCGTATGCTCACACGCAGGTCGGTCCTCTTCTCCAGTAGAATCCATGGTGTACCTGTAGAAAAAATTATACTCACATAATCCATGGTTGAAGGCTCCTCGGTAAATCCTTTTGTAATCCACGTACTTGAAAAAATAAAAAAAACGGACACCCGACCACGAACTGAAAGGGGACCCATGTTTTCACATGGGCCCCCTTTCCCCGAATGCCAGAAACCCACTCTGACTGATGTCTAAGTGGGTTTCTTCAGCCAATCAGGGAGCGCCACGTTGTGGCACCCTCCTGATCGGCTGTGTGCTCCTGTACTGTATGACAGGCGGCACACGGCAGTGTTACAATGTAGCGCCTATGCGCTCCATTGTAACCAATGGTGGGAACTTTCAGGTCAGCGGTTGACCGAAAGTGACCTCACCGCTGACCTGAAAGTTCCCACCATTGGTTATAATGGAGCGCATAGGCGCTACATTGTAACACTGCCGTGTGCCGCCTGTCATACAGTATAGGAGCACACAGCCGATCAGGAGGGTGCCACAACGTGGCGCTCCCTGATTGGCTGAAGAAACCCACTTAGACATCAGTCAGAGTGGGTTTCTGGCATTCGGGGAAAGGGGTCCCATGTGAAAACATGGGTCCCCTTTCAGTTCGTGGTCGGGTATCCGTTTTTTTATTTTTTCAAGTACGTGGATTACAAAAGGATTTACCGAGGAGCCTTCAACCATGGATTATGTGAGTATAATTTTTTCTACAGGTACACCATGGATTCTACTGGAGACGAGTACCGACCTGCGTGGGAACATAAGGTAAGTATGTGTATATGGAGGTGTGGATGGATGTATTAAAGTTATACTTTCAAGGTGTGTGTGTAATGTCTTTATTGGGGTATTTTTTTAGTAGTAGTACTACTACTACTACAGGTACCAGCGGGCCCATTTTTCCGCCGCATGCTGGTACTTGTGGTTCTCCAAGTACCAGCTTGCGGGGGAGGCTTGCTGGGCCTTGTAGTACTGCTACTAAAAACAATATCAAACACTTATCACAAAGGCTATCAGCCCCCCATCCGCAGCCCATTGGATGGGGGGGGACAGCCTCGGGCTTCACCCCTGGCCCTTGGGTGGCTGGGGGGGGGACCCCTTGATTGAAGGGGTCCCCACTCCCCCAGGGTACCCCGGCCAGGGGTGACTAGTTGGATATTTGATTCCACGGCCGCAAGGCACTGTATAAAAGTGACCCCCGGCTGTGGCATTATCTGTCCAGCTAGTGGAGCCCGGTGCTGGTTTAAAAAATACGGGGGACCCCTACTCTTTTTGTCCCCCGTATTTTTGGAACCAGGACCAGGCACAGAGCCCGATGCTGGTTGCTTAAATATGGGGGAACCCCTGTCCATTTTTTCCCCATATTTCTGCAACCAGGATCGGCTCAAAGAGCCCGAGGCTGGTTTGCCTTAGGAGGGGGGACCCCACGCAATTTTTTTTCAGAAAATTTAGAACATAACCCCCCCCCCTTCCCACTGAAAAACATGCACGGATCTCATGGATCCGTGCATGCCTATACAAACACGGGATAAAAAAGCAGGTCTGTTTTTTTTTAGCACTTTTTCACGATTTGTATTTTATCACGGCAGTGTTTGGCTATTGTCGGCAGTGTTTGTGTTTGCACTTTTTAGTAAATTCCCGATTTCTAGCAAATTGCAGGCGTATTTGACCGATGGTGTATTGATTCGTGATTTTTTCCTAGGACTTCCAAAATATTACGAATGCCCTCATCACTGCCGTGATTTTTGCTTAGTAAATTACCGAGATGACACTTTGTTGAAAAAACGGCATCTCGGTCAAAATCGGGACCTTAGTAAATATACCCCATGGTCTCCACAACAGTATTTTGACACGGTGATCTCCACTATACACATACCTTCAGGCCTGGTAACATTAAAGGAAATGGGGTTGGAATAATACTATCCCAATTTTTCACGTACACAGGTCTACCACAGGTTCTATCCCTCACAGTTACATAATTTGAAGTACATTCTATCAGGATTTTCACTGCTTTATCTCTGCACATTGTTGCTATAACTCACCTGGGCCACACCAACAATTTCTTGAACATTTTTGTGCCTGGTTCCCTTACATCTTATCCTTTGACATACCTACCATCATCATGGGTGATTTCAATATCCCTATTGATAGTCCACAATCTCCTTGTGCATCCAATCTACTCTCTATAACCACCTCTCTCAGCCTCTCCCAGTGGACTGATACCTCTACTCATATGGATGGCCACTGCCTTGATTCTGTATTCACCAGACTGCTTAGTTTTCTAATTTCACCAACACTCCTTTCCCTATCGCACAACCTTATCACCTGCACGCTATCCTCCATGACTTCAAATTCAATGGCACTGAAGTGTACCACGCCTCTTCAAGCCAGCAAATATAATCATTTTCAACAGCTTTCCACTTGTTTGCAATAACTACTCTCACAATTTCTACATTCACTTCTACTGAGATTGCTGTATCACACCTTTACCAAACTCTAGAAATAGCCATCGATGAAGTGGCTCCAGCTACCCATCTACAGGTCTCTTAGCTATCAACAGTGGTACTCTAAATGAACAATTTCACCTACAAAAACTCTTACATAAAGTGCATCAGTGATGTAAATCTTGTACTCAGAGTGACTTCCTCATATATAAGACAATCTACCACTCTTATTGTAAGGTTCTGGACACTGCCAAACAAACATACTTCCAAGCTCTCATTTCTGCTCAAGCCTCTAACCCCAAGCAAATTATTTATGTATTTAAATCACTTCTTACCCATCCCAGTCCCAACCCACCAGTTACTATTAGTGCCCAAGATCGTGCTTCCTATTTCAAGGACAAGATTGATAAGATCTTAAATGATCTTGCTCAATTCCTACATTAAACCCTCTTCACCTTCCGTCCACTCACTCATTATTCTAGATTTCTCTGCTGCATTTGACACGGTTTCTCATACAAACACTACAATCCCTAGGTCTCCAGGACATCACTCTATCCTGGTTCTCATCCTTCTTATCTAATTGCTCTTCAAGTGTTCGTTTCTCTGAATCCACCTCCTCTTTACTACCTCTATTAGTTGGAGTAACGCAAGACTCAGTCTCAGGTCCTCTGCTTTTCTCATTCTATACCATATCTCTGGTCAAACTGAAAAGCCCTTTTAGAATTCAGTATCATCTGATTGTGAATGATACTCAAATCCACCTATTCTCCCCAGATTTGTCACCATCTGTATTGGTCTGCGTTACTGAATGCTTTTATGCCATTTTATCTTGGATGACATCTCACAACCTCAAACTTAATATTTTCAAAACAGAATTGATATTTTCACTGGCCAGTAATAGTTACCAAGCTGATATCTCGATCACTGTTGATAACTTAACTTTCAACCCCACAAGCTTGCTGCCTGTGTTATCCTCGACTCTGAACTGTCCTTTGTTCCCCACATTCAGTCTCCAAATCAAAGTTACATATCTTACACAAGACACCGCAAAAACTCTAATCCATGGTCTCATTACAGTATCTCCCACATTGCAATAGTCTCCTTACTGATCTTCCCCAAAACAGACTCTCTCCACTACAATCCATTTTGAAGGTAGCTGCAAGGTTTATGTCCTTGCTAAATGTTTATTGTCTGCTGATCCGCTCAGCCAGTACCTCCATTGATTACCTGTAATTTCACTGTATTCAATATAAAATACATTTACTTACATATAAAGCTATTAACCAAACTACACCTTCATACATCTCTTCATTATTCTCAAAATATCTCCCAACCCGACCAAGATCTGCATCTCCCATCCACATTTTTTTCAGGCTGCACCCACTCTGGAATGCCCTCCAACACACAATCATTAAGCGTCCCCTGAAATCTCACCTCTTTAGACAATCTTCTCAAATTCTAGAACCATGCACATAACCTCTATAAGTTATCCTAACCGTTTATTACTATCAGCTATATGCTACATAAGTATCATTATTATTGAAACCTCTTAGCACATAATACTACAGATTTATAGTCGACTTTATTCTGTGTCATACTGTTACCATTTCTTTAAAATTAGGGCATATATTATTGTTTTCCACTTGCTGGACTTTGGTATCTGGCTTCAGAACCAATTACCCCAGATATTATCAGATATTAGTTTATCCAGCTCATCTATGAATGTCAGTATATTTTGCTGGTTTACAGCGGTCGATAAATTGTTATTCCCAACTGGATCTGATTAGTCTATCTTTAAAGCATTAAAGAGACTACTTCTTTTTCACTTGTTTCAGTCTTTTCTAATTTTCATGGACTCTCACCATTGATTCAGGGTTTGTCCCTGTCTAACATTGGCAGTAGATCCATCTTATCTCTGATATTCTTTGGATACTATGTAATTCGTGAACTCTCATCAGTGATTCCAGAAGCATCGGATCATCATTTATTACCATCTCTACTATCATACCACACTGGTAACGCCCAAAACCGTCCGATCTTGGAAGCTAATCTGTGTAGGGCTGGGCCAGTACTCAAGTGGGTGACCCTTGAGGAATACTCAGTTTAGTAGAGAATAGACTGGCCTATTATGCTCAGAGTCTAACACTGACAGCAGATTCACTCTACCATCTCATTTCTTACTGTCATCTCTTTCCCCACGACAGCTGGGCACATTACGCCATCAGGCACCTTAACCATACTATTATTGGGCTAGGGCACGTAAGGTGTCGTATCTGTCACGCAAATAGGTTGGTTTTATCCCCCACAAAGAATTTGGACATCGGCAGCCGGAATTTATCATGCTAGTTTTAGCATTTCATTATTATTGATTATATTATAGTATTGCACTATTCTATTTATCAGCAGCTAACTTACTGCTACTAAGTTTACTTGTTTGATTACTATTTTGATGCCATTTGACCACCGAACATATTTTACTGCTGTAATAATAAAAGTTAATTTTTATATAAATTTTCCATTTTTCTCATACGTTAATTTAGTCAAGAGTGCGCCCACAAAAGAGTCTCTTTTTTCTCCTTTTGTTGTCTCTAGTATGAAAATAAGCCTGACGAATGGTGAGCTTAATTCATCCAGCCAACCTTCGACTGGAAACTGCCCAACCTACGGGAACTGCAGTATAAAGACCAACAATGTATGTGCTGTAATCCATATGCTGTTGATGTCTGCTACATAAATGCGAAGCACACGAACCACATTCAAAGTAGAAGGAGTTCCTGAACCTTCTGAGAACACAGGAACCACGATTGATAAATCTATGTGAAAGGAGGATACTACCTCTGGTAGAAGAACGGAATTCTTTCAAAGTTCCGCTTTATAATCTTTAAACACCAGATACGGTGGATTGCATGACAACACACCTACTTTATAACACACCTTGTCGAAGTTATGGCGAGAAAAACACTGGTGTGTAATTGAGAAACTTAACAACCCCTTGTTGTAAGAGTTCAAGAGGTGAGGACTACAAAAATTCTAAAAGTCGATTGAAGTCCCATAGATGGTATAAACGGAGAAGATGGTATGTAAGGACACCTTGCAGAAACGTATGCACTGTTGGCAAAAGAGCCAAACGGCGCTGAAAGAAAATCGACAAAATAGAAACCTGCATCTTTAGTGTCGCTAAACCTAGTACTCCATCTAACCCCGTCTGTAAACATAGCACCAGATGGAATAAATTGAAAGAAGATGTCGTAAACTTCCGAACCAGACCCCAACCAACATCAGCTCGCCCAATTTTGTGATAATGAGCTGCTGTAACTGGCTCCCCAACATGTAACATGGTTGGTATACCAAACTGTGAAATGCGAGCGGTGTCAATAGCCACCCCATGAGACGCAGCCACGCTACATTGGGATAAAGAAACTGACCCTTCTCCAGAAGGTATGCACGTAGTGGAACGGCCACGGATTGTAAGTAGACAGCGAGAATCCGAGAACCCCGCTCTCCGAGGCCAATGAGGCGCCACTAGGATTACGGTCATGGCCCTTCCTTACTTTATCCGCTTTAGCAACAGAGTAAGCAGCTGTAATGGTGGGAACAGATACGAGGCTGTATGGCCATGCTATTGTGAGAGCATACACTGCCCCCAGCCTTGTTTTGAACACCTACGTGAGTGTGTGATGAATTTGGCGAGATGCCAGTAAATCTACCTGTGGGAAACTCCACCACTGGACTAAGACCTGGAACACATGTGGATGTACAGACCGTTATATTTGGTGAAAATCCTGATGACTGAGTCAGTCTGTTTTCTAGTTGTCCACTCCTGGAATGAACACTGGCAATAATATCACCTGGTGATGCTTGACTCAATCTAGGACTCGAGAAACATCTCGTATAGTCATGGGACTTCGAATCCTTCTTTGTTTATTGACGTATGCGACTGTAGTCGCGTTGTTTGACCAAATATGAACAGCGTAAGATTGCAAGAATTAATTAATGCCTGTTTAGAGCCTTGTAAACAGGCCTGAGTTACAAGCATTGACAGTAATCTTTCATGATCTGGCCACAGACCTTGAATCTGACTACGTTGGATTATAGCTTCCCAAAAGTTGAGAATTGCGTCAGTAGTCAGAATTATCCAATTCCAGACTCCGAATCTTTGCCCCGCAGTGAATTTTTTTTTATTTGGAACCATCCGAGTATCGATACTCTGGACCCTGGAGCCAATGGCACCCTCTGCTGAATTTGTTGATGCGAGGCCGACCACTGTGCGAGCAGATTAAGCTGTAAAAGACGTGAGAGTGAAATATTCTGAACTGGAATGCCTGGAAAGATGCTACTATCTTTCCAAATAGTCGAATGCACCAAGTGCACCGAAAATGGCCATGTTTAGAGCACTACCAGTACCAGATGACGAATACCTTGCTTTTACGGCGTAAAAGGCTTTTTTACGGTAAAGACGATACGTGTTTGGAATTCCCTGCCTGAGGGAGTTGTAATGGCCAACTCAGTCAACACCTTTAAGAATGGGTTAGATAAATTCCTAATGGATAAGGATATCCAGGGTTACGGGGCATAGTCACGCACTATGGTTATTATAAAAAAGAGGGGTTAATCGGAACGGCAGTCAGCAACTTCAGTCAAAATTTTATACAAAATAATCGTGCATAGGAGACCACAAATAGGTTGAACCCGATGGACAATTGTCTTTTTTCAACCTTAGATACTATGTTACTGCTGACAGGTACAATCGTGCTAAAGTAGGACCTTGTACGGCCATAAAGCATGGTGAAAGCATGTGTAAAGACAACGTCTTGAGTAGGTTGTCTGAGTACGAACTATTAGCACCCTCATGGATCTGAGATGAGCAATTATCACAGACATCACTTCTGTGATACCGGAGGCACTAATGAGAGCCCGAGTGGCAGTGCCTGAGTGATAATGGTTTTGTTTTACCGCAAACCAAAAGTACAAACATTTGTAAGTATGCAGTCTTGAAATTCAGTGAAATCCTGAATTCCTGTGGTTTAGACCCACAAACTCTGACTGCAGCGATCACATCTTGCATCTGTAGAAAGTTACATAGTGATTGAGCCTCCTTAAGTTCAATATCGGTGTGACTGAGCCGTACGGCTTAGGCACTATCTAAAGATTGGTATAAAATACCTGAACTTGTGTACCGGATGAATTAAAAACTGCTGAGTCTACGAGAGACTGAATAGCAGTCTACAACACTGTATTGTGTATTCTGTGAATACGAAATTGTGGAACCCCCCCATCTGTGTATGTCTGCAACAACTAGAACATCTGAACAAATGCTTGCACAATGGTAGTTCAGAGATAGGCTGGAAAACCGCCATGCCACTGGCTTGTCAGCTGGCTTTGTGTTTTGACGACAGCTAGTGGTTTTGTTGAAAAGCACGTTCTCTACCACGTCTACTGCCCCCAGTAGCCTGAGAACCTAATTTGTCCTAATAAGGACCAATAACATATCGCCAACAAAAGGTAGCGGCACTGTTTTTTTTTAAATCAGCCTGTCAAAAATAACGAGAACTTACTTGGCCATCTATAGATACCATAGGCCAAATACTCAGGTGATTCACCAATGTGATCATTTAGAAGTAAAAGGTGGTCTGAGGAACGCCCTGTTGTGGGCCTAAATTGAGCTGTGTGGTCTATATAACTACTGCCATGTTAACCTAAACCCCAACTAAAGCACGTGTAAAAACACTTCCGCTGCAGTATAAATGGCCTTTAGCAGGGCCCTCAGCTGACGCTGCGAAAGGTCATAAAGCGTTGTTAACGCTAGGACTGGAATAGTGAACTTTGTTTAAAACTAAGGAGAGTCCACTGGTAACGAAATGTCGCAGTTAGTTTGGGACAGGTTAGTAAAACAGAAATTGCTTTGCACAGAAAAGCTTCTATCTGTATTTATTACAACCTCACTTTTTCCTGAAATATTCAGGACTATCATCGAATCCTCAGATAGTAACACAGAGTATGAGACAAAAGATGATGAATGAACTATACATGGACTGGTTCTAGACTGAGCACTGTGGTTGCTCAGACGGTATACCTGACTTAGCCGCCTCGCGTTCTTCTGCCATTATACCAGCCATCATCGCTCAAGAAGAATCAAGGCAGAGGTCCTTATTGGGACCCGTATGTACAAGACCCAGCGTGCAAGCGGATGGTGTGCCAGAATTCTGTATACACACAGCTCTGAGTGAGTTATTTTAACAAAATAAATACATAAAATGAAGCATGCTTGAGTGCACCACTGGCACACCCTATGAAGTATATATATATATATATATATATATAGTAGTTTACTTTCTGAAGAAGATCTACCAACACCCCTGCCCCCCCTGTGGCCGTGTGTTGTAGGACAGCCATAAAATTCCTGGATAAAACAGGAATTATAAAATGGCGTACCCAGTAAGTAAATTGTACAGAAATTTTGTCAATCACACACACATATAAAATAAGATTTTACTTACCGATAAATCTATTTCTCGTAGTCCGTAGTGGATGCTGGGACTCCGTAAGGACCATGGGGAATAGCGGCTCCGCAGGAGACAGGGCACAAAATAAAAGCTTGAGATATCAGGTGGTGTGCACTGGCTCCTCCCCCTATGACCCTCCTCCAAGCCAGTTAGGATACTGTGCCCGGACGAGCGTACATAATAAGGAAGGATATTGAATCCCGGGTAAGACTCATACCAGCCACACCAATCACACCGTACAACTCGTGATCTGAACCCAGTTAACAGTATGATAAATTTTAAGGAGCCTCTGAAAGGATGGCTCAACAATAATAACGCAAATTTTTTGTAACAATAACTATATACAAGTATTGCAGACAATCCGCACTAGGGATGGGCGCCCAGCATCCACTACGGACTACGAGAAATAGATTTATCGGTAAGTAAAATCTTATTTTCTCTAACGTCCTAAGTGGATGCTGGGACTCCGTAAGGACCATGGGGATTATACCAAAGCTCCCAAACGGGCAGGAGAGTGCGGATGACTCTGCAGCACCGAATGAGAGAACTCCAGGTCCTCCTCAGCCAGGGTATCAAATTTGTAGAATTTAGCAAACGTGTTTGCCCCTGACCAAGTAGCTGCTCGGCAAAGTTGTAAAGCCGAGACCCCTCGGGCAGCCGCCCAAGATGAGCCCACTTTCCTTGTGGAATGGGCTTTTACTGATTTTGGCTGTGGCAATCCTGCCACGGAATGTGCAAGCTGAATTGTACTACAAATCCAACGAGCAATCGTCTGCTTTGAAGCAGGAGCACCCAGCTTGTTGGGTGCATACAGGATAAACAGCGAGTCAGTTTTCCTGACTCCAGCCGTCCTGGAAACATATATTTTCAAGGCCCTGACAACGTCCAGCAACTTAGAGTCCTCTAAGTCCCTAGTAGCCGCAGGTACCACAATAGGTTGGTTCATGTGAAATGCAGAAACCACCTTAGGTAGAAATTGAGGACGAGTCCTCAATTCCGCCCTGTCAGAATGAAAATTTAGGTAAGGGCTTTTACATGATAAAGCCGCCAATTCTGACACACGCCTAGCTGAAGCCAAGGCCAACAGCATCGACACCTTCCACGTGAGATATTTTAAATCTACCGTAGACAATGGTTCAAACCAGTGTGATTTTAGAAATCTCAACACAACATTGAGATCCCAAGGTGCCACTGGAGGCACAAAAGGAGGCTGTATGTGCAGCACCCCTTTCACAAATGTCTGAACTTCAGGTACTGAAGCCAGTTCTTTCTGGAAGAATATCGACAGGGCCGAAATTTGAACCTTAATGGACCCTAATTTTAGGCCCATAGACAGTCCTGTTTGCAGGAAATGCAAGAAACGACCCAGTTGAAATTCCTGTGTAGGGGCCTTCTTGGCCTCACACCACGCAACATATTTACGCCAAATGCGGTGATAATGTTTTGCGGTTACTTCCTTTCTGGCTTTTACCAGAGTAGGGATGACTTCTTCTGGAATGCCCTTGTCCTTCAGGATCCGGTGTTCAACCGCCATGCCGTCAAACGCAGCCGCGGTAAGTCTTGGAACAGACAAGGCCCCTGCAGTAGCAGGTCCTGTCTTAGAGGTAGAGGCCACGGTTCGTCCGTGAGCATCTCTTGAAGTTCCGGGTACCAAGACCTTCTTGGCCAATCCGGAACCACGAGTATAGTTCTTACTCCTCTCCTTCTTATGATTCTCAATACTTTCGGTATGAGGGGCAGAGGAGGGAATACATACACTGACTGGTACACCCACGGCGTTACCAGAGCATCCACTGCTATTGCCTGAGGGTCCCTTGACCTGGCGCAATATCTGTCCAGTTTTTTGTTTAGACGTGACGCCATCATGTCCACCTTTGGTCTTTCCCAACGGTTTACAATTTGGTGGAAGACTTCTGGGTGAAGTCCCCACTCTCCCGGGTGAAGGTCGTGTCTGCTGAGGAAGTCTGCTTCCCAGTTGTCCACTCCCGGAATGAACACTGCTGACAGTGCTATCACATGATTTTCCGCCCAGCGAAGAATCCTTGCAGTTTCTGCCATTGCCCTCCTGCTTCTCGTGCCGCCCTGTCTGTTCATGTGGGCGACTGACGTGATGTTGTCCGACTGGATCAACACCGCCTGACCCTGAAGCAGAGGTTTTGCTTGAATTAAGGCATTGTAAATGGCCCTTAGTTCTAGAATGTTTATATGAAGAGATGTTTCCATGCTTGACCACAAGCCCTGGAAATTCCTTCCCTGTGTGACTGCTCCCCAGCCTCTCAGGCTGGCATCCGTGGTTACCAGGATCCAATCCTGAATGCCAAATCTGCGGCCCTCTAGTAGATGAGCCCTCTGAAGCCACCACAGGAGAGACACCCTTGTCCTTGGCGACAGGGTTATCCGTTGATGCATCTGAAGATGCGATCCGGACCATTTTCCCAGTAGATCCCACTGAAAAGTTCTTGCATGGAATTTTCCGAATGGAATCGCTTCGTAAGAAGCCACCATTTTTCCCAGGACCCTTGTGCACTGATGCACTGAGACCTGTCCTGGTTTTAGGAGGTTCCTGACTAGCTCGGATAACTCCCTGGCCTTCTCCTCCGGGAGAAACACCTTCTTCTGGACTGTGTCCAGAATCATTCCTAAGAACAGTAGACGTGTCGTTGGAATCAGCTGCGATTTTGGAATATTTAGAATCCATCCGTGCTGACTTAGCACTACCTGAGATAGTGCCACTCCGACTTCTAACTGTTCCTTGGTTCTTGCCCTTATCAGGAGATCGTCCAAGTAAGGGATAATTCAGATGCCTTTTCTTCGTAGAAGAATCATCATTTTGGCCATTACCTTGGTAAAGACCCGAGGCGCCGTGGACAATCCAAACGGCAGCGTCTGAAACTGATAATGACAGTTTTGTACTACAAACCTGAGGTACCCTTGGTGAGAAGGATATATTGGGACGTGGAGATAAGCATCCTTGATGTCCAGCGACACCATATAGTCCCCCTCTTCCAGGTTCTCTATCACCGCTCTGAGTGACTCCATCTTGAATTTGAACCTTTTTATGTAAGTGTTCAAAGATTTTAGATTTAATATTGGTCTCACCGAGCCGTCCGGCTTCGGTACCACAAATAGTGTGGAATAATACCCCTTCCCCTGTTGTAAGAGGGGTACCTTGATTATCACCTGCTGGGAGTACAGCTTGTGAATGGCTTCCAGAACTGCCTCCCTGTCGGAGGGAGACTTTGGTAAAGCAGACTTCAGGAACCGATGAGGAGGAAACGCCTCGAATTCCAGTTTGTACCCCTGTGATACTACCTGTAGAATCCAGGGATCCACTTGCGAGTGAGCCCACTGCGCGTTGAAATTCTTGAGACGGGCCCCCACCGTGTCTGAGTCTGCTTGTAAAGCCCCAGCGTCATGCTGAAGACTTGGCAGAAGCAGGGGAGGGCTTCTGCTCCTGGGAAGCGGCTGCATGGTGCTGCCTTTTTCCTCTTCCTCTGCCCTTGGGCCGAAAAGAGTGACCTTTTGCTCGCTTGTACTTATGGGAACGAAAGGACTGAGTTTGAAAAGACTGTGTCTTTTTCTGTTGATGTGAAGTAACCTGGGGTAAAAAGGTGGATTTTCCAGCCGTTGCCGTGGCCACCAGGTCTGTTAGACCAGCCCCAAATAACTCCTCCCCCTTATACGGCAATACTTCCATGTGCCGTTTGGAATCTGCGTCCCCTGACCACTGTCTGGTCCATAATGCTCTTCTGGCAGAGATGGACATTGCGCTTACTCTTGATGCCAGGGTACAAATATCCCTCTGCGCATCACGCATATATAGCAATGCATCCTTTAAATGTTCTATAGTTAACAGAATATTGTCCCTATCCAGGGTATCAATATTCTCAGTCAGGGAATCCGCCCATGCGACTCCAGCACTGCACATCCAGGCTGATGCGATTGCTGGTCGCAGTATAACACCAGTATATTTTTCAGCCTCCTATCAGCTGGTTCTTTGAGGGTGGCCGTATCGGGGACGGTAACGCTACTTGTTTAGATAAACGTGTGAGCGCCTTATCTACCCTAGGGGGTGTTTCCCACCGTGCCCTAACCTCTGGCGGGAAAGGGTATAGTGCTAATAACTTATTAGAAATTAGCTGTTTTTTATCGGGGGAAACCCACGCTTTATCACACACCTCATTTATTTCCTCAGACTCAGGAAAAACTATTGGCAGTTTTTTCACACCCCACATAATACCCGCCTTTGAGGTATTTGTAGTGTCAGAAAGGTTCAATGCCTCTTTCATTGCCGTGATCATGTAACGTGTGGCCCTACTGGACATTACGTTTGTCTCGTCACCGTCGACACTAGATTCAGTATCTGTATCTGGATCCGTGTCGACCCACTGAGGTAGCGGCCGTTTTAGGGCCCCTGAGGGTGTCTGAGACGCCTGAACAGGCACTAATTGATTTGCCGGCTTTCTCATGTCGTCAACAGTTTTTTGTAAATTGCTGACATTATCACTTAATTGCTTAAACACAATCATCCAGTCAGGTGTCGACTCCCTAGGGGGTGACATCACTAACACAGGCAACTGCTCCGCCTCCACCTCATTTTCCTCCTCATACATGTCGACACACGCGTACCGACACACAGCACACACACCGGGAATGCTCTGATAGAGGACAGGACCCTACTTAGCCCTTTGGAGAGACAGAGGGAGAGTCTGCCAGCACACACCCAGCGCTATATATATACAGGGATAACCTTATATAAGTGTTAATCCCTTATAGCTGCTGTTAATCTAGTTATTTGCTGCCAAAATGCCCCCCCTTCTCTTTTTTACCCTGAATCAGATGCAGTACTGCAGGGGAGAATTAGGGAGCCGTCCTTCCAGCGGAGCTGTGAGGGAATAATGGCGCCAGTGTGCTGAGGAGATAGGCCCCGCCCCTTCACGACGTCCTTAACTCCCGCTTTTTTGTGTAAAATGGCAGGGGAAAAAATACATCCATATAGCCCTGGAGCTATATGTGATGTATTCCTTTTGCCAGCTAAGGTATATGTGTGTTATATTGCGTCTCAGGGCGCTCCCCCCCAGCGCCCTGCACCCTCAGTGACCGGAGTGTGAAGTGTGCTGAGAGCAATGGCGCACAGCTGCGGTGCTGTGCGCTACCTTAGTCTTGAAGACAGGATGTCTTCTGCCGCCGCTTTCACCGGACCTTCGTCTCTTCTGGCTCTGTAAGGGGGACGGCGGCGCGGCTCCGGTGACCCATCCAGGCTGAACCTGTGATCGTCCCTCTGGAGCTAACGTCCAGTAGCCTAAGAAGCCCAATCCACTCTGCACTCAGGTGAGTTCGCTTCTTCTCCCCTTAGTCCCACGATGCAGTGAGCCTGTTGCCAGCAGGACTCACTGAAAATAAAAAAACCTAACTAAACTTTTATTCTAAGCAGCTCTGGAGAGCTACCTAGTTTGCACCCTTCTCGGCCGGGCACAAAAATCTAACTGGCTTGGAGGAGGGTCATAGGGGGAGGAGCCAGTGCACACCACCTGATATCTCAAGCTTTTATTTTGTGCCCTGTCTCCTGCGGAGCCGCTATTCCCCATGGTCCTTACGGAGTCCCAGCATCCACTTAGGACGTTAGAGAAATATATATATATATATATATATATATATATACACACACACACACACACACACACACACACACACACACACACACACACACACAATAGATATATTCTCATCATAGGATGAATAATCTGCTTTGATTATAAGTACTGTATGTAACCAGCACTAACACCCCCTGTGCCTGCACACACACTCTTAAGCTTAGCTGACCTGTATATACATATACTCTTAAGCGTGAGCTGACCGCCCGCTCATTACTCACCGCACTTGCCGGGATCTAGAGGCATTGACGGGCCTTTTCTATAAGATCCGTCCTGCTCCTGCAGCCAAGGAGTCAGCAATTGCTGATAAGGTCTATGGCGGTGCTTCTCTTATAAGCACCGAAAAGCCTTGCTGCTTTAGCAGCACACACAGTCCAGGACCCACGCTTCTTAGTAAGCTGGGAAGTGACTGTGGAAGAAAAAGTAAAAATAAAAGTCTTGCAGACTTCAGGAACGTGTCCTCCCTTCTCGAAGACACAAAAAACACTGAGGCATCTTGGGAGTATGGAGGGGAAGGAGGTTTACACATTTAAATGTGTCTCTCCCTGCTATCGCACCGTCCATATCCCAAGAGTACTCCATTGACCCTTAGTGGATGAAAAAGAAATATACTGTGCTATATAAGTTACTGTTAATAAATAAATAAAAGGGTCCTTTATTTATATGGGTTGGGTATGCGTGACCAGCGGTCACCATACTGACGCCGGAATCCCAGCTTTTAGATGCCCGGCAGGAGCGGAGGGGGGCAAGCGCAACGCCGGTCACTTAACTGCCTTCCATTTATATAGCACCACAAGGGATATGCAGCGCTCAGTTACAGAGTACCTAAACAAATAAGCAAAACAAGAAAATCAGCAGACGACACTGAAATAAGTATCAGGGTGGCCGGAAAACAAGGGATTTGATCCCTTCGAAGGGAGAATGGAGTAGAAGATGGTTTAAGTAGAACGGGGCCCTGCTCGTGAGAGCTTACATTGTACATTCAATGGTAAGGGCAGACAGACAGATGGAGTTATTTTTTTTAAATATGTATACTGAAATTAGATAAAAAGATTGTTATGATATTGTATACTGCCTCAACGGCTATTCTATATACCACATCCTTACTGCTAATAGTTGGGACTATTGAATATGCTGCCAACCAATCCCGAAAGGGCTAGGGTGTAGGAACGTAACTATAGTGGATGCTGGGGGCACTGTTGAGGCCCACCATTCTACACCCAACTTGTATCAGTGCTGAATATAGAAAGGGGCAGTCTATAATCTGCTTGACTCAATACAGAATAACAGGGGCCCTGTGTGACATAATTTGAAATGGAGGTACTGTGTGGCATAATGTGAACTTGGGACAATATAATGTGGCATAATGTGAATTAGTGTTATTACAATTTGTCATAATATGACTTGGGTATACTATGTGACATAATGTGAACTAGGACACTTCTATGAAGCATAAAATAAACTAGGGCTTTACTTGTAAGCATAACATGAACTGGGGCACTACTATGGGGTATAAAAATAATCAGGGCACCACTGTGGGGCATAAAATTAACTAGAGCACTACTAAGGGGCATACAATTAACTGGAGAACTAATAAGGGGCATAAAATTAACTAGGCCACTTCTATAGAGCATAACTGACCTAGGGCACTATTATTGGGAATTAAATGAATTTGGCCACTACTATGGGGTATAATTTCAGGTGCTCAGCAGTGCTGTCCGCAAAGATCCCTCTTCCTGAGGTAAGGAAGTTATGAGGTATGCTAAAAGCCAGATAATGCGTGATAATAAACAAATTACGCCTGCAAGGTCACAAGGTGCTTGTAGTGACATCAGATACATGCCCAATGCTGTTTTGAAAACAATTCATCAACACACACAGTGGAAGAATTCCAGTGTTCGCCTTGTATTGTGATACTGTGAACACTTGTGAAAACGAGTAAAGTGGTCTCATAAATGGCTCCCAGAAATGAGTTATTAATCAAAAAGTGATCGGCCAATAGTAGCTTTGAGAAATGCAGGGCATAGTTTGCGTGAAATTGTTCGCCTGGAGAAGGTTCCTCTGGGTAGTGTGCAGTGCACTCTCACGAGATACGCCATAAACAGAAGTGTGCGTAATCCCTCACAACTTGGACAATCTCGAATAACCACAAAACAGGAGGACAAATTTATGGTCTGGGGATGTTTCAGAGGTGGTGCGGTTGATGACTTTGTAAAAATCAAACAAGTCATGGGCTACAAACTCTACCACAACATGCTGGTGCGTCATGCCATCTCTTTTTGCACCCGCCTCATTGGTCGTGGTTTCACACTACAGCAAGATAACGACCAAAAACACACATGTAGTTTCTGTACAACAGTGGCGTGCGGTGAGGTCAGTGGCTGGTGAGGCACTGCAGCCATAATGTCCGCCGAGTCCTGCCAACCAAACCTACCACCGTGGAACCAATGCCCGCTACCGTCTCCATCCCTGATGCCCGCTACCCCCACCACTAATTGCCCAGGCCCCCCGCCACTAATTTGCATCTCAGTCCAATACCGTCGCTGCCAATGCCCGCAGCCTGCCTGCTCAGAAAACTTGTGATGAGCAGGCGGCTAATACATTGTACATTTTTATAAAATAAATATTAGTATTTAGGACTGGGGAGGGAGTGGGAGGAGGACATGAATGCAATTTTGTTGTCCAGGGCTTCCATTAACTTAATAGCGCCGTGGGTGCGGTGCTATTAATTTAATGGAAGTCCTGGACAACAAAATAGCCAGCAGTGGGTGACAGGGAGACGTTGACGCCAGGTAGTTGACAGCAGTGGGTGAGAGGGAGAGGGTGACAGGGAGACAGTGACGCCAGGTAGTTGACAGCAGTGGGTGAGAGGGAGAGGGTGACAGGGAGATGGTGACGACAGAGAGGGTGACAGCAGTCGCTGACAAGGAGAGTGTGACACCAGCGAGAAGGTGACAAGGAGAGTTTGATGCCAGGGAGACGGTGACAGCAGTGGATGACAAGGAGAGGGTGACACCAGCGAGAAAGTGACAGGGAGAGTGTGATGCCAGGGAGACGGTGACAGCAGCGGGTGACAGAGAGTGAAGCTAGGGAGAAGGTGACAGCAGCGGGTGACAGGGAGTGACGCCAGGGAACAGGTGACAGCAGCGGGTGACAGGGAGTGATGCCAGGGACAGGGTGACAGTAGCGGGAGACAGGGAGTGATGCCAGGTAAAGGGTAACAGCAATAGCAGTGGGTGAGAGTATGACAGAGAGAAATAAAGGGTAATGGGGATAGGCAGTGAACGACTTATAGGGCTATTTACTTACCGGGTCCTGGGCCTAGAACTGCAGTGTGATGCTTAAGGGCCCCATACACTAGACCGATAATGACCGATTTCAGCCCAATTCGGGCATTCGGCCCGATATATTGGGTGAAATCTGGCATTTTTTGTGTGCTTTCCCCCCGATCCGATGCGTGTTCCCGTGTGCTTAGGATCGGATCCCCCTAGATCCGACATATCACAAGTGCTGAACTCGTTATATGTCGGATCCCGCAGTTAATGGAAGGGAAAGTAAAAGATACATCGTATACAAAAAAAACTGCATACGATAGTAGATATATCTAATACTATCCTACCAACGGGGAGGATGCAGGTAGGTTGGAGGAAATCTTATATGACATGACAGACCGTCATGTCGTATAAGTGTATAAGAAACAGCATTGCCCCCCCCCCCTCCTCATATTTAAAATAGTGCGCGCAACAAAAATATAGGGGCATGACTTCATGGGGATAGGGGTGTGGCCACAAAATAATACCAATGCATTTTAAGCTGTACAATAGTCTCCATTATTCAAATTACGCCGCACAGTAGCGCCACTCACACACACATTACACCAGGTAGAATCCCTGTCACACATTACGCCTGGTAGAGCTCAATTTTACACAGTACGGCAGGCATTGTCCCTTTTTACACAGTACGGCAAGCGTTGTCCCCTTTTACACAGTACGGCAGGCATTGTCCCCTTTTACACAGTACGGCAGCTATTGTCCCTTTTTACACAGTACGGCAGCTATTGTCCCTTTTTACACAGTACGGCAGGCATTGTCCCCTTTTACACAGTACGGCAGCTATTGTCCCTTTTTACACAGTACGGCAGCTATTGTCCCCTTTTACACAGTACGGCAGCTATTGTCCCTTTTTACACAGTACGTCAGCAATTGTCCCTTTTTACACAGTACGGCAGCTATTGTCCCTTTTTACACAGTACGGCAGGCATTGTCCCCTTTTACACAGTACGGCAGCTATTGTCCCTTTTTACACAGTACGGCAGCTATTGTTCCTTTTTACACAGTACGGCAGCTATTGTTCCTTTTTACACAGTACGGCAGCTATTGTTCCTTTTTACACAGTACGGCAGCTATTGTCCCTTTTTACACAGTACGGCAGCTATTGTCCTTTTACACAGTACGGCAGCTATTGAGCCTTTTTACACAATACGGCAGCTATTGTCCCTTTTTACACAGTACGGCAGGCATTGTCCCTTTTCACACAGTACGGCAGCTATTGTCCCTTTTTACACAGTACGGCAGCTATTGTCCCTTTTTACACAGTACGGCAGCTATTGTCCCTTTTTACACAGTACGGCAGGCATTGTCCCTTTTCACACAGTACGGCAGCTATTGTCCCTTTTTACACAGTACGGCAGCTATTGTCCCTTTTTACACAGTACGGCAGGCATTGTCCCTTTTTACACAGTACGGCAGCTATTGTCCCTTTTTACACAGTACGGCAGCTATTGTCCCTTTTTACACAGTACGGCAGCTATTGTCCCTTTTTACACAGTACGGCAGCTATTGTCCCTTTTTACACAGTACGGCAGCTATTGTCCTCTTTTACACAGTACGGCAGCTATTGTCCCCCTTTTACACAGTACGGCAGGCATTGTCCCTTTTTACACAGTATGGCAGCTATTGTCCCCCTTTTACACAGTACGGCAGGCATTGTCCCTTTTTACACAGTACGGCAGGTAGAGCCCCCATTTACACATAACAGATTTGGGGGAGGCGAGGATCTGCAGCCAGAACCCCCTGATCGGCAGCATGTCTATAAATGGAGGGGGTGAGGGCAGGAAGCTGGGGTATGTGGCCATGTAAGCTGTGGGGACTGAGGAGGGTGGAGGCATAGGGGCAGCAGAGCCCGCACTCACCTCATGCTCCCCCGGGCCGTGCTGCTTGAAGTGGGTGGCGAGGGAGAAGCTCCGGCTCCTGTCCCACGTGTCCAGTGCGGGGAACTGCTGCCGGGTGCTTTGTGGCCAGCCGCGGTGCGTATACTGTGAGCGTGTAGGCTCCGGCTAACACTGACGGCACCGTGCACCCCCCTCTACCAGGTCTGACACTATACAGGGGGGCGGGCTGCGGGATAGGCTGGGGGACGGGCGGCCGGGGATGGCGGGGCATGTTCCTTGGTGCCCCCCTCCAGAATCAACCTTTGCCCAATCGATTCTGACTAAAGTGACGGGGGCGTGCTTTCATATGGGCTGAAAGTACGCCCCTGTCAAAGCGGCACTTGTACTAGGTGCCGCTTACAGGGCTTTTTTGAATGGGATTTTGCTGTCCATCGCCTGGCCCCGCCCCCCTGCTTCCGGCCCTGTCACACTAACATCGGGAGGCACCAAGAAAGGTGCCTCCAAAACACTTTAAAAACAGTTTTTAATAAAGATAATAATGATTAAAACAATATTATGGCTAAAGCAGATACTTAGGACACAGAATATGTGTCATAAGTATCTTCTTTCTATTATTTTAATCATTATGACAGGGGAGGCACTGCCTCCCCTGACTGCACGTCCCTGCTGTACAAAGTATGTTCAGGCAAAACAATGAAAACAGGTGCTGAAGAACATGGTTTGGCCATACCAGAGTCCTGACTGCAATCCAATTGAACTCTTTGAAATCATATGGACAGATGTATTCTAGATATATATATCTAGAACACAAGAAGATTATATATATATATATATATATATATACATACACACACACACACACACACAAACCTTCATTTGTTCATTACTGTCTGCAAAATCGAAGAATGAATGTATTGAAATGAACGAGCTGTAGTGTATGCGTTCTGTGCAGCAGTGTCTGGTGGATACACACAAGATCTTGAACATGTGCTGTGGTCCAGCCCAGTTGTAAGATGCAGTGCATTAGCACAAGACTGATGCGCTGCAAGACTTCTAGGGATCGCTGGATCTCTCCGTCACTGAGACCGGCAAGATGTTAATGTATTTCTGCATTTTTGCTTCCTGATATGATAAGTAATTGTATAGCATATTTGCCCTTTGTCGGAATTAGCATGTCCCAGTTCACACTACTCTGGTAGTTAAGGGAGAGCTGTGTACACCTAGCAGTAGTGCACATAGCATTGCCAATGTATTTGAAGTGGATGGTAAGGTCATGGAGAGAGGCCTTGCAATGACTAAAACGATAAGAATAACTCAGGTGAGGTGACCATGTCTCCTCAGTGGTGCGCCTATGTCCTTCAGAGTCTCTACCACTGCATTCCTCCATTGGGCCCTTCATGCTACACTTTGACACTGCACACACATTTTTAAAAAATAGTTTATGCAAAAGTTAAAATGTAAATAGAGCACTCCCTGATACCCTAATTCCCTACTTTATCACACTACATAATCATTCTTACACATTTTAATCCAATTATAAATATCCTTATTCTATAGGTCATTACATTTGTATAAGCCAAGTTTATTATAATAATAAAAAAAAACACCAACAACTTCACACTGAAAACAAACTGCCATCTCCTGCTTCCATTCCAAACAATCCCCACCTTGGTGAAGACCAGGAGCTGTTTGCTTATGCGCAGGTAAAGTCCATAGAAGTGGAGCAGAATACAGCTGCCAGTGGTCACCAGTAGCTCTGTGGTCTCTTGATAGCTTGTTGCTGCTACTCTACAGTTTGAAGCCTAGGATGAGAGGCAAATCCTGGCTCAGAGGGGAGTTGGCCTGGGTGGTGCACAGTGCCAGCTTACAAAGGGAGTGGAGGACACTGCCTGAGTAGACTCCCAGCCAGGCCATGGGTTTGTGCAACTCTGCAGGTTTACGGGTGGTCTTCTGTATGCCGAATGTTGGGATCCCGGCGCACAGTATACCGGCGCCGGAATCCCGACACCCGGCATACCGACAAGTATTCTCCTGGAGGGAGAATAAAATAGTGTGGCGCGCGCAGCGCGCTACCGTGCCCATGCTGTCGGTATGCCAGCGGTCGGCCTCCCGGCGCTGGTATGCTGGTCGCCGGGAGCCCGAGCGCCGGCATACCATACTACACCCCAGGTCCACAGCCAGGTTTCCGATGCTGTAACCAGCACTCATTTTCATTAGAAAACATATGACTCAGTGCTGTTCCCAGCAGTTGGATCCAGGTAGTTGGTAACCAAAAGGCATAACTCTAGTTCTGGGAAGCTGTTTTTTTAAACCAATGGCTAATCCACAGGGAAATGTCCCTTGTAGCCTCTGGAAATAACACAAAGCAAATAAAACCCCAAAACACAGCAGGTATCAGCAAGTTTTCGTAAATCATGTAAAAGCTAGAAATCAGTTTGTTTTGCCTTTTAAATTATTGTCACTTTATAACAAACTAGCAAACTAATGGGCAACGCGCCAATACCTGCAAGGTACAGGCTATTACATTTCCTCCCAGTCTGATTATGACTGCTTCTTCATAGATCTTAAAATATGTTTCCATTACAGATTTCACTATTTTATTTATAGTGGCAACATATGATGTAATGCTGTATATTATTGAAGGGATCCCAACACATATCATTTACAATGGGCTTTATTTGAAAGCAGATCCATATGCAGCCACTTTCGGAATGCAGATATTGAGCTAAAGCAACACTAATGCAACTATTTGCACGTCTTCATGCATAAGCATTGCGTCACCCTACTGCTATCCGTCCCCTAGCACAGCTGTCATCAGCACTTACACCTACTGTATGCTGGGTGCAAGAGATCCATCTGATGGCCTCATATGCATGACTAAGAAAAGGCTACACAGCAACCACATTCCCACAACACTTCCATGTAGGGACAGTTCTAGACTTTGTGGAGACCAGGGTGAAAGGTTCCTTTGAGTAGGAATCCAGGAGCTGCAGTTCAATGTGCGGAGCAGCGGGGTACTCAGGCAAATAACAGGAGCCTCCCACCAACTGTGGATAGGCAAGTCTGCCGCGATGCCTAGCCAGTTCCCGGTGTGTCCCCGTCTACCTGGCACCGGTGCAGCCTAGACTTCACCACCACCTTCTGTCCGACCTCCGGGTCACTAACCTCTTCGGGCACTGAGGGTAGAGAGCCAGGACATCAGGAGCCGAAGCTTCTGGGTAATGGGTCACGTGATTCACCAGCCTCTAGCCAGTGTCTATTCACTTAACTACCCTGGCAGCAGAGGCTCCTGATTGCCATGGCGGGACCAGGCTTGCAGTTTATAACTATAATAACGCCCCTTGAACCGCCACTGCCTCCATAAAACTGTTCTCTTCTATGCTTCTGCTCAAAACCACCCATTGTGTATATGATGAGAGATGGCCAACATCCATCTGAATCACAATCGCCCAGAGATATGCAAAGATGCATATGTTCACTACGACGCATGCACAGTTTGCTAAACAGTAGGCTCTGCCCAAATGATCTTACAATCCAGATTTTTACCCCAGCTTTCATAAATGACCCCATGTATCGTCACCTCTGAAATCCCCTAAGGGAATGCATTTATGGGAAAAATTTTGCAGCAACACTAAAATAAACAGAAAGTTTAATTTTTTACATTTAACAGTGCACACTGTATCAAGTACTGCAAAACATTTCTATAGCAAAAATGTAGTTGTTTAATTCAAGCACATTGTGTCCTTTGATGTCAGCATTCTTCCCATTACTGAAAAGCAGCATATACAGTAACTAGTACATGATGGGATGTGCAGAGTCAGAAAGAAACATTGTTAGTAAGGGATTAGATGGGTTGTAAAACACAGAATTACAAGTAATAACCCTTCCTCCACTTTTAGGAGGAGATAGGTAACCAATTACTGTGAAAAGATTTAAGTGGATATCTGGATTGTAACCAAGGCAACAGCAAGAAAGAGTAGTTGAATGTTGAGAGCTTCAGAGAGGGTTACAGCTGTCATAAATCTACTGATACAGATCAGCTAACTCTCAGAACAGGAACCTGACCAACATCTTCATTAATTTAACCTGAAAATCTTAATGCTACATCCATGTACATGATAAGGAAGTAATCAAATATATCAAGTGTATAGATCAATGATATGCTAGAAGCACTGCAAAAAATAAAATAAAAACTTTGAAGATGTAAAGCAGCAATAAATTGGTTAAATTAGCAGAAGGGTCCTGACCTTAGGTCTCATGGTTGTTAGGGGTATAGGTTGTTGGGTCGACCCAACTTAGGTTGACAGTCATTAGGTTGACCACTAAAGGTCGACATGCATTAGGTCGACAGGGACACTAGGTCGTCATGGTCATTAAGTCGACATGTACTAGGTCGACAAGTCAAAAGGTCGACATGAGTTTTTGGACTTTTTTTGGTGCTGTTTTTTTCGGAAAGTGACGGGGAACCCCAATTGGTGCACCGCTTCGCCCGCCATGCTTCGGGCAAGGTTACCGTTCCCAATTGTAGTCCACGTGGATTGTAAAGTATGAAAAAGTCAAAAAATTGGGAAAACTCATGTCGACCTTTTGACCTGTCGACCTAGTACATGTCGACCTTATGACCATGTCGACCTAGTGCCGCAGTCGACTGAATGCATGTCGATCTATAGTGGTCGACCTAATGACTGTTGACCTAACGACCGTATCCCGGTTGTTAGGTGGGAAAGGAAGAAACTGTAGGACGGAGTAGGAATAGCTGGATTTACATGTTTGCCCTTGGATAAAGTAGGACTGTAAAGTTCGTTATATTTGGGGCGACCCCAGGAATTAACCAGGGAAGCAATCCTGAAGGGGGCAGGTGGGGTTCTTGGAAGTGATGTGCGGTCAGGGGAGGCAAAGCACCTGACATACACCACTATACTCCAGAGTTTTGACTATAAAAATTATTAGACTAATACAAAGAAGATAATTATAATTTATAAAAATAATCTTTGTATTATTCATATCATTTTTATATTCAAAACTAACCACCAACTTGTGTGTTTGTGTGTGTAAACCTAGCTCCGATATTAGCCAGTGCCTCCCCAGCCATTGACCTCACCGCGCGTCACTGGTTCTTGGCTTGGATTCTGGTTAGTAATGTCTTTAGAATGTCGCCAGAATGGGACGGCAGATGGTAAATTGATTGTGCACTGTTTCAGTGTCATCCTTGGATTTTATGACACCGCATACGTGGCTATTGGGGGCAATTGGTTGCCAGGTACACTCTTGCCTTTAAAAATTTCAAAAGTTGAAATTAAATGCTGTAGCCATGATTACGGAGTGACTGAGGCAGAGGGGAAGGTAGTACGCTGGTCTAACGTCATGTTTGTGAGATACAAGTCTAATGGTTCTCTTTATAAAGACATAATTGTAAAGAATTATGCAAATTTCTCCAGGCTCTATGGGGTATTTTTAAATACATTTTGAAGTTGAGTAACATTTATAACAAAGATGTTGACTCATGGATATGTACATCCCATCTCCTGGTTGCTCATTTAAATGCCTTTACAACAGAATAAATAATATGATTCATGAGATGTGAAAAAGTACATGTATGCTGGGGTATTAACTGGCATGATGAAAGATCACTTATTGCTGAGCTTCCATCTTGCTGTTTAGCTCTTTAAGTCATATAGAAACAAATATTTTTTTCAGATTGCTCATAAAAACTGAATCGAAATTATGTCAATGGGTCCTATTTAATCAAATAATGTGTGTAGAGTGTAGAAATTGGTGCACTTAGCCACTTGACTGCCATGGTTGCATAAAATGGGACTACACCAGGCAGTGCTTTCCCTGACATGTCGCATCTGATGTGACCTGTCAAGAAAGCTCACTGTGCGGCTGCAGGAAGAGAAGCTTCTACTTCCTGGTCCCTATGCTTCCTGCCCCCGCCCCTCCTCCCCACGACTAAAGAGGAGGAATGGGGTGGAAAAGCACATTCTTGTGTAGGGAAAATAAAGGAATGGTGTGTGTACACACATCCAGCCCCTGCAGATGAGAGAGTCTGTTAGGAGGCATATACTATCCAGAGCTGGGGCAAAAACAGATGATAATGACTTGTAGTAAACTAAACGTATATGTAGCCAACGCAGAGGTGCACGCATGTCTAGGTGTTAATGGCTCTACATATGTGCAGGAAAATGCTATTTTTGTATGCACTTTTCTTTTGAGCAATTTATGCCCATTTTGCTACAAACTATGCATAAGACCTGAAGAGTCACTAAGCGGGGGCAAGAATGACACTAAGCAGGGGCATTTACTGTAACAATTAAATTGGAAAAACTAAAGCCAGGAACACACTGAGACGATATAGGGGGTTATCCCGATCTGAGCGTAGCTGTGCTAAATTTAGCACAGCTACGATTATCTTTCCAGACATGCGTGGGGACGCCCAGCACAGGGCTAGTCTGCCCCGCATGTCAGGCTGCCCCCCCCCCCCACAAGTACAGAAGCATCACACAGCGGCATTGTTTTTGTGCTTGTGGAGCAACTCCCAGCCAGCGCAGCTCCTGCAGCTGGATGGGAGCTATTCGTCGCTGCCCGGCTTGCAGTGATGTCGCGCAGCTGCTGCGGCCCGCCCCCAAACGGTCCGGCCACGTCTGCGTTGGCCGGACCGCACCCACAAAACGGCGGCCAAACGCCACCATGCCGCCCCCTCCCGCCCTGCGAATGCCTCTGCCTGTCAATCAGGCAGAGGCGATCACTAGGCAACGACAGCCACGCGCCGGCGCATGCGCAGTTCTAACCTGAGCCGTGCGCTGCGAAGAACTGCAAAGAACCCCCATAGGCCCAACTTGTTGTTTTCAGATGAATCTGAACGACAAATCGGGCATATTGCTCAGTGTGTATGCCCAATTTGCAGGTGCCCATGGTTGCTAGCAATGTCGCCTGGTTGGCCCTGCTGCACTGCCAACCGAGTGAAGTCGCTAGTGACATCAGCATGTGTAATGAAGGAAGGAGTGCTATGTCACTCCAACCTTCATTCCATCACTCAATGTGTACCCAGGATATGAAATGTTGGCCAACCGGGCTAACATATCGGCTGAGTACACAACGTCCCAGTGTGTACCCAGCTTAAAATAAACTGTGTTTTCCCTAAAGCCATGGGTAATCATGCATATGAAAAGCACACAATGTCTATAAGGTAAATTCAACAATATTGTTGACCTGTGTGTGTGGATAATAATAGTAACAACAATAATACAGGTTGAGTATCCCTTATCCAAAATGCTTGGGACCAGAAGTATTTTGGATATCGGATTTTTCCGTATTTTGGAATAACTGCATACCATAATGAGATATCATGGTGATGGGACCCAAGTATAAGCACAGAATGCATTTATGTATCATATACATTTTATATACACAGCCTGATGGTCAATTTAGCCAATATTTTTGATAACTTTGTATATGAAACATAAATGAATTGTGTGTATGTACACAAACTTTGTTTAATACATACCTTATACACACAGCCTGAAGGTAATTTAATACAGTATGTTTAATAACTTTCTGTATTAAAGTTTGTGTACATTATGCCATCAGAAAACAAAGGTTTCACTATCTCAGTCTCACTCAAAAAAAAAATTATTTCGGAATATTTGCATATGGGATACTCAACCTGTATAATAATTTTATTTATGTAGAGCTTTTTTCCGCAGGGCTCAGTCGCATTACATACATCAAAAACATGGGGGCCGATTCAGACCTGATCGCTGCTGTGCGTTTTCACAAAGCGGGCGATCAGCTAATAACTGCGCATGCACCGCAATGTGCACGCATGTCAGCAAACGACAGGCATTCTAATCGCACAGCCATTCGCAGGAAGCCATTTGTGGGTGGTAACTGATCGTTTTCTGGCAGTGTCAGGAAAAACGATGGCATTCCCAAGCGTTTTCAGGGAGGGTGTGTGACGTCCGCTCCGGCCCCCGATCAGCTCGTTCTGATCGCACTGTAGGAGTAAGTTCTGGGCTACGCAGAGACTGCACACACAGGGCATATCATTCACTGGTGAGTGAGGTGCAAATACATTTGCAGCTGTCTGCTGACTGAGGGGGTTATTAGCAGCTCGGCGTACACATGCGATCGCACACTTGCACGGCAAATATACACTCCCCTTGGGCGGCGACTATCTGATCACAGGACTACAATTTTAGCAGTCTAGCAATCAGGTCTGACTCACCCCATGGTACATTGTACAAAGGCAGTAGAAATACAGCAAATTGAAAAACATACCAAGATAATTAAGAACAACTAAAACTAAACATGCTTTGGGTTAGGCATAGGAATATTCTAACAAAGAACTAAGGATCAAATGACTGTCTGACTTTTAACCGTAGATCATATGGTGTCGACCTAATGACTGTCTATCCATTAACCGCCTCCCGGATCAAACAGGGATGAGGATACCAAATGGTTAAAAAAAGGGGCAGACTAGATGGGCGAAGAAGTTCTGCCGTCAAAGTCTGTTTCAAATTCTTTGTAGAGAGTCCTGAGATATTAATCCCTCCTTTCCTACGAGTCTGACAAAAAAAAATAAACAAACTTCTCACAGACCAATGCTTCAAGACTATCCTATAGTATACTGTATAACACATCATATTTTATCAAACATTTCTAAAGCATCATCTAATTTGTCACTTTTTTACTTTTCTTTTTTCGAAAAAAGCACCTACACAGCGCTGAATATACGGGTTCAGTATGTATTACCGGCGGACGGGATGCCAGCTGCCCAAATCCCGCCAGCAGCAAACACCCAGCAGAATGCCAGCAACGGGGTGATTACTGAGATCTATTCACACTTTATGGGTGTTGTGAACACCCACGAGTGGGAATAGCCCTGGTACGTCTGGATAGCGGCTGCCAGCATAGTCGGCTGTCGGGATTTCAGCGTCGGTATCTTGAATGCCGAGATCCCGACAGCCGGCAAATTGACTGCATCCCGATTATACAGTGGGCATGTGTTTCATCACCAAAAGTTCCCGAGGCAACTTCCCCTAATCATATTTGTAACAAGAATGAATGTAATGTATTTCATGCTGCTATAAAATGTGACAAAAAAATTACATATGAAATAGTTAATGTGAATACCACAGAGGTCTTATAGCTATTACAGGAAAATATATATGTCAAAAACACACAAAGCTGCTGTATTTCAAATACCCATTTGAAGTTGCTAATGCCTATGCAGGAGACCGCAGAATGGAAACACTTTGGTTATTGTGGATATTAGCTGACTGACAGCAGACATAACATTAAGACTAATGGTGATCCATTCACTTCTCTGATATACTACAGTAATTATACTCTGCCGTTTTGTTCCACTCACAGCACCAATTTCCCTATTTGAAAAACCAGCAGTTTAAACTTTGAAATGAAAAGATCTACTGTATTAAGGATTTTTTCCCCCACTTTCTTACAGCGAAAAAAGTTTTGAAAGCCAAGTACAAAGACACACGGCACCTCACTTGAGAGGATTATGCTCTCCAGTGCAATCACAGAGCTCCATTATCTTGTTTATGCTGTGAGCTGGCAGGTTAACGACGAGTTTTCTATTTATCTAGGTTTTTAAGTCCCTCAGTAAGGCCAAGTTACTGAAAGTGTGTGGGTTGTGATGGGAAGGAACAATGCATGCTCATGTCAGGTACAGAAAATTCCTTAATCCTGAACAAACCAACGGAGGCATTTTCATTGTACGCTGCCAAGGAGTCTAAGTAACTGGTCAGTGACATAGCTGCAGGCTATTGATCACAAACAGATTTTCTTTCCCATTAAGATTATTGAAGATGGGGGAGAGGGATGGTATCAGAATGTCGGCGCATGGGATGCCGACAGTCAAAATACAGACAGCGGCATCCCGACACTCAGGATCCCGACACCTAATGTGGTAAGTGATCTAACACTAAGCCCCTAACCCTCCTTTGCCGCAGCCTGACCCTAACACCCCCCCCCCCGCAGCCTAAATCTGGTGCCTAACACTAATTTTCACTCTCCGAAGCCTAAATCTAACCCCCCCCCCAGCAACCTAACCCCCCCATAGCTTACCAGTGCAGAGTGGCGGCACACAGCAATAAGGATACCGTCATTTGGGATAGGGGAATATACTGTTAAGCATCCTCTGTGCAGAAAAATACTTAGTCTGCCTGTCCATGTAATGAGATGTCAGATAACTGGTTCACATGATACTTCTGCGATGGGTGTAGGAATATTTGGAAGACTATACAAATTACCAAAAATGTGATTAACACATTTTCATAGATTTGGTACTGTTTAAATAGGTAGAACCTTACATAAACATCAAAAATTCAAACAATAAACATATATATCCGATGCAGACCTCTCCCAACTGTCTGGAACACAGATTGCAGACCATCAAAGAGGCAGTGTTTGCATGAAAATGGGAGAAGTCTCATCTTAAGGCCCGTACACACTGGTCGATGTATCGGCCGTTCTCTTGAACGGCCGATACATTGCGGGACCGTCGGCCAGTGTGTACGGGCGATACGTCTGTGAACTCCGTCGTTCACAGACGTATCGCATCGGCCGCGCAGCACAGCCGACAGCCAATATATCTAACGATATATTGGCCCGTCGCTGTGTGTGTACGGGGCGGTCGTCCGACCGCCCGTACACATGCTGCGGCGGCCGGCGGTGATTGACAGGTGAACTGGGCGGGCGCTCGCGCCCGCCCGCCCAGTTCATGACGTCAGTCCCCCGACGGATCGGGCTGTGTGTATGCACAGCACACTGCCCGATCCGTACATAGATATATCTGCAGATCAATTGATCTGCAGATATATCTAATAGTGTGTACCCACCTTTAGAGTTGGGTTTTTGTTAATGTGGCAGAATTTGGCTAGATTGTGGGTGGGGCTTATTTATCTCAATTCACATGTTTTAGTGTTGAGGCATGTGTAGAGTTTTTCAAAACAAATCCTCATGGATCCTAATAGTACATGTTTTCCATATCATCTAGCTGATGCACAGGCGTGTTAGTAACTCAGTAACACATATGTCAAGATCTGAAAGTGGTATTATTTGATTTGTGATTTCTATGAAGAGACATGGAAAACATGTCTGGTGAGTGCTCCCTGAGTACCTGATTTGAAAAACACTCCTCTAATGGATTATCTTAGGCTCCATGATAGAAATCACTAATATGCCTATTCTGATCTACATACAGAAGTATAAATATAGTAATTTTACTCATAACCCAAGGTATAAAGCTAGCTGATGGTATAAAGCTAAGTACACACTAAACAATTATTGGGCCTATTTGCCAAAAATTGGGACACCAGTCTGATTTATCACATAGTGTATACGAACGATCGTTTCAGCTCTAATTCTGGAAAATCTTGCCCATACACACAGGCAGCTGATTATGTGATTTGTCATCCCAAACAAAAAAATCTCTGCCACAATCCCCCGATATCAAGAAGTGTGTGTGCACAGTCAATAATTGCCCATATTTCCCGTTTTCCTGTCACTATGTCATCCTCCTTGTGGGCGGACATATGCAAATTCAGTTTGATGTGGCAGAAAATTGGTCACTTTTAAAAACACATTTTTTAGTGTGTAGCTCAGATACTGGTGCCTACAAGATCCTGAAAAATCATCCAATTGTCAGATCGACAAAAAAAAAAAAAAATCTGACAGTGTGTACCTAGCTTTAGACTCAACCCACAGATGATGTTTTGAGAATTTCCATCTATGGAAGCAGGTGGAATAATTACTGACCAAGCCAAAAAGCTGAATTCACCTGTGCATTATTAAAGTCAAAACATAACCTGTTGGAGGCACTTGAGGACTGGAGTTGAGAACCAGAAATATAAAGATTTTGTTGTGGTGGAAATAAAGAAAGAAAAATAAGGAGAAAAATGTTATGCTGAAACGCATTTAAAAAATGAATGAATACAGAATGTTATGCTGTCAAAACAAAGAAATAAAGTAAAAATACATCCTCACACACCATATAGATTAGTAGAGTACACCAAGGACATCATAGGGCACAGTCTCACAAACTCCTCCATTACTGTCCGGGTTTTACAGCTATCGACACTTGAGTCCAGATGGTTAAATCAGACTGAGGTACTAATTAAGTCACCTGTGCTCAAGCACAGATATTCTTAAAACCTGCAAAGGGAGGGGGGCCCTAGTTTGCACACCATAATTAGGTAATGAGGTGCTACTCTGCTTGAGACTTAATACAATGTACAGGGGGAAAAAGGTGCAGGTGCACTACCTCACACTAGCTCAACCTGTAATAACCAGAGGCATTTAGGATAATCCTGGCCAGTTAGTAGGTGGGGTGTCCTGCCCCCCGGACCTGAACCCCTGTAGATAGTGTAAGGTACTTACTCAATGAGAGGCTACCTTGGTGCGGTGGGTAAGCTCATAGCCCTGGCTAGGATTATGCTAAATGCCTCTGGTTATTACAGGTTGAGCTAGTGTGAGATAGTGCACCTGCACCTTTTTCCCTCTGTATCCTTAAAACCTGGACTGTAAAAGTGGAGTTTTGGAAATTCTCCCATAGAGTAGTCACCACACAACCAGTTGATATGCAGTTGATTACTATTATTAACATATGTTTATATAGTGCTAGCATATTCTGTAGTACCTTACAATTGGGAACACAGTAATAAAACAATACTGGCTGATAACAAGCAGAGAGATAAGGAAGAAAGAGGGCCCTGCTGCCAGCTTGCTGTATATACTGTAGGGAAATAGTAAATTGATATAGGATGGTACATACTACATATAAAAATAAGAATTTACTTACCGATAATTCTATTTCTCGGAGTCCGTAGTGGATGCTGGGGTTCCTGAAAGGACCATGGGGAATAGCGGCTCCGCAGGAGACAGGGCACAAAAAGTAAAGCTTTCCGATCAGGTGGTGTGCACTGGCTCCTCCCCCTATGACCCTCCTCCAGACTCCAGTTAGGTACTGTGCCCGGACGAGCGTACACAATAAGGGAGGAATTTTGAATCCCGGGTAAGACTCATACCAGCCACACTGTACAACCTGTGATCTGAACCCAGTTAACAGTATGATAACAGCGGAGCCTCTGAAAAGATGGCTCACAACAACAATAACCCGATTTAGTTAGCAATAACTATGTACAAGTATTGCAGATAATCCGCACTTGGGATGGGCGCCCAGCATCCACTACGGACTCCGAGAAATAGAATTATCGGTAAGTAAATTCTTATTTTCTCTATCGTCCTTGTGGATGCTGGGGTTCCTGAAAGGACCATGGGGATTATACCAAAGCTCCCAAACGGGCGGGAGAGTGCGGATGACTCTGCAGCACCGAATGAGAGAACTCCAGGTCCTCTTTTGCCAGGGTATCAAATTTGTAGAATTTTACAAACGTTTTCTTCCCCGACCACGTAGCTGCTCGGCAAAGTTGTAATGCCGAGACCCCTCGGGCAGCCGCCCAAGATGAGCCCACCTTCCTTGTGGAATGGGCCTTAACAGATTTAGACTGTGGCAGGCCTGCCACAGAATGTGCAAGTTGAATTGTGCTACCAATCCCACGAGCAATCGACTGCTTAGAAGCAGAAGCACCCAGCATTGTTGGGTGCATACAGGATAAACAGCAAGTCAGATTTCCTGACTCCAGCCAACCTGGAAACTATATTTTCAGGGCCCTGATAACATCCAGCAACTTGGAGTCCTCCAAGTCCCTAGTAGCCGCAGGTACCACAATAAGCTGGTTCAGGTGAAACGCTGACACCACCTTAAGGAGAAACTGGGGACGAGTCCGCAGCTTTGCTCTGTCCGAATGGACAATCAGATATGGCTTTGTGAGATAAAGCCGCCAATTCTGACACTCGCCTGGCCGAGGCCAGGACCAACAGCATGGTCATTTTCCATGTGAGATATATCAAATCCACAGATTTGAGTTGTTTAAACCAATGTGATTTTTTAGGAATCCCAAAACTACGTTGAGATCGCCCAGTGCCACTGGAGACATCAAAGGGGCTGTATATGCAGTACTCCCTTAACAACTTCTGGACTTCAGGAACTGAAGCCAATTTCTTTCTGGAAGAAAATCAACAGGCCGAAATTTGAACCTTAATGGACCCAATTTGAGACCCATAGACACTCCTGTTTGCAGGAAATGTAGAAATTAACCTAGTTGAAATTCTTCCGTGGAGCCTTCCTGGACTCACACCCTGGCACATATTTTCACCTAAGTGGTGATAATGTTGTGCGGTCACCTCCTTCCTGGCTCTGACCAGGGTAGGGATGACCTCTTCCGGAATGCCTCTTTCCCTTAGGATCCGGCGTTCACCCGCCTTGGCGTCAACGCAGCTGCGGTAAGTCCCGGAACAGACACGGTTCTTGCCGAATCAAGACCCTTCTTAGTATCTCTTGAAGTTCCGGGAACCAAGTCCTTCTTGGCCAAACCGGAGCCACGAGTATAGTTCTTACTCCTCTCCTTCCTATCATTTTCAATACATTGGGTATGAAAAGCAGAGGATGGAACACATACACCGACTGGTACACCGACGGTGTTACCAGAGCGTCCCAGCTATTGCCTGAGTGTCTCTTGACCTGGCGCTTCAGGTGGGACGCCATCATAACCACCTTTGGTCTTTCCCAACGGTTTACAATCATGTGGAAACTTCCAGATTAAGTTTCCACTTTTCCGGGTGGAATTCATTTATGCTGAGGAAATCTTCCCAGTTGCCCACTCCCGGAATGAACACTGCTGACAGTGTTATCACATGATTTTCCGCCCAGCGAAGAATCCTTGCTGTCATTGCCCTCCTGCTTCTTGTGTCGCCCCGTCTGATAACGTGGGCGACCGCCATGATGATGTCCTACTGGATCAGCACCGGTTGACTTTGAAGCAGGAGTCTTCCTAGGCTCAGAGCATTGTAAATTGCCCTTAGCTCCAGTATATTCATGTGGAGAGAAGTCTCCAGACTTGACCACACTTCCTTGGAAATTTTTTCCCTGTGTGACTACTCCCCAGCCTCTCAGGCTGGTATCCGTGGTCCCCAGAACACAGTCCTGAATGCTGAGTGTGCTGCCCTCTAAAAGATGAGCACTCTGCAGCCCCCACAGAAGAGACACCCTTGTCCTTGGAGACAGGATTATCCGCTGATGCATCTGAAAATGCGATCCGGACCATTCGTCCAGCAAATCCCCTGAGATCTGCCGAATGGAATCGCTTCGTAAGAAGCCACCATTTTTCCCAGGACTCCTGTGCATTGATGCACTGATACTTGGCCTGGTTTTAGGAGGTTTCTGACTAGGTCGAATAACTCCTTGGCTTTTTCCTCCCGGAGGAACACCTTTTTCTGGACTATGCCCAGAATCATTCCTAGGAACAGCAGACGTATCGTCGGAAAACAGCTGCGATTCTTGGAATATTTAGAATCCAGTCGTGCTGTCGTAGAACTACTTTAGATAGTGCTCTTCCGACCTCCAACTGTTCTCTGGAACTTGCCCTTTTCAGGATATCGTCCAAGTAAGGGATAATTTAGATGCCTTTTTTCTTTGAAGAAACATCTTTTCGGCCATTACCTTGGTAAAAGGCCCGGGGTGCCGTGGATAATTCAAACGGCATCGTCTGAAACTGATATTGACAGTTCTGTACCACGAACCAGAGGTACCCTTGTTGAGAAGGGCAAATTTGAAACTGGAGGTAATCCTTGATGTCCAGGGACACCATATAGTCCCCTTTTTTCCGGTTCGCTATCACTGCTCTGAGTGACTCCATCTCGATTTGAACCTTTTATGTAAGTGTTCAAAGATTTCAGTTTAGACTATGTCTCACCAAGCCGTCTGGCTTCAGTACCACAATATAGTGTGGAAAAATAATACCCTTTTCCTTGTTGTAGGAGGGGTACTTTGATTATCACCTGCTGGATATACAGCTTGTGAATTGTTTCCAATGCTGCCTCCCTGTCGGAGGGAGCCGTTGGTAAAGCAGACTTCAGAAACCTGCGAGGAGAAGATGTCTCGACTCTCCAATCTGTACCCCTGGGATAATACTTGTACTATCTAGGGGTCAACCTGCGAGTGATCCCACTGCGCGCTGAGACTCTTGAGACTACCCCCCCACCTTGAGTCCGCTTGCATGGCCCCAGCGTCATGCTGAGGACTTGGCAGACGCGGTGGAGGGCTTCTTTTCCTGGGAAGTGGCTGCCTGCTGCAGTCTACTTCCCTTACCTCTATGTCTGGGCAGATATGACTGGCCTTTTGCCTGCATGCCCTCATGGGAAAGGAAGGATTGAGGCTGAAAAGACGGTGTCTTTTTCAGCTGAGATGTAACTTGGGGTAAAAAGGTTGGATTTCCCAGCTGTTGCCGTGGTCCCCAGGTCCGATGGACCGACCCCAACTAACTCCTTCCCTTTATACGGCAATACTTCCATGTGCCGTATGGGATCTGTATCACCTGACCACTGTCGTGTCCATGACATCTTCTGGGTGATATGGACAACGTACTTATCTTGATGCCAGAGAGCAAATATCCCTCTGTGCATCTCACGTACATATATATAGAATGCATCCTATTAAATGCTCTATATGAATAAAATATTTTCAGTCAGGGAATCCGACCAAGCCAACCCAGCACTGCATCTCCAGGCTGATGGCGATCGCTGGTCGCAGTATAACCACCGTATGTGTATATATACTTTTTAGGATATCTTTCCAGCTTCCTATCAGCTGGCTCCTTGAGGGCGGCCGTATCTGGAGACGGTAACGCCACTTGATAAGTGTGTGAGCGCCTTATCACCCTAAGGGGTGTTTCCCAACGCGCCCTAATTTCTGGCGGGAAAGGGTATAACGCCAATATTTGCTATCGGGGTAACCCCACGCATCATCACACACTTCATTTTATTTTATCTGATTCAGGAAAAACTACAGGTAGTTTTTTCACTCCCACATAATACCCTTTTTTGTGGTACTTGTAGTATCAGAAATATGCAACACCTCCTTCATTGCCCTTAACGTGTGGCCCTAATGAGAAATACGTTTGTTTATTCACCGTCGACACTGGATTCAGTGTCCGTGTCTGTGTCTGTGTCGACCGACTGAGGTAAATGGGCGTTTTTAACGCCCCTGACGGTGTTTCTGAGACGCCTGGACCGGTACTAATAGTTTGTCGGCCGTCTCACGTCGTCAACCGACCTTGCAGCGTGTTGACATTCTCACGTAATTCCCTAAATAAGCCATCCATTCCGGTGTCGACTCCCTAGAGAGTGACATCACCATTACAGGCAATTTCTCCGCCTCCTCACCAACATCGTCCTCATACATGTCGACACACACGTACCGACACACAGCACACACACCGGGAATGCTCTGACAGAGGACAGGACCCACACTAGCCCTTTGGGGAGACAGAGGGAGAGTTTGCCAGCACACACCAAAATGCTATAATTATATAGGGACAACCTTATATAAGTGTTTTCCCTTATAGCATCTTTATATATATCTCAATATCGCCAAAATCAGTGCCCCCCCTCTCTGTTTTAACCCTGTTTCTGTAGTGCAGTGCAGGGGAGAGCCTGGGAGCCTTCTCTCCAGGCTTTCTGTGAGAGAAAATGGCGCTGTGTGCTGAGGAGATAGGCCCCGCCCCTTTTTCGGCGGGCTCGTCTCCCGCTATTTAGTGAATCTTGGCAGGGGTTAAATATCTCCATATAGCCTCTGGGGGCTATATGTGAGGTATTTTTCGCCAAAAAAGGTTTTCATTTGCCTCCCAGGGCGCCCCCCTCCCAGCGCCCTGCACCCTCAGTGACTGCCGTGTGAAGTGTGCTGAGAGGAAAATGGCGCACAGCTGCAGTGCTGTGCGCTACCTTTAGAAGACTGCAGGAGTCTTCAGCCGCCGATTCTGGACCTCTTCTTACTTCAGCATCTGCAAGGGGGCCGGCGGCGCGGCTCCGGTGACCATCCAGGCTGTACCTGTGATCGTCCCTCTGGAGCTGATGTCCAGTAGCCAAGAAGCCAATCCATCCTGCACGCAGGTGAGTTCACTCCTTCTCCCCTAAGTCCCTCGTTGCAGTGATCCTGTTGCCAGCAGGACTCACTGTAAAATAAAAAACCTAAGCTAAACTTTCTCTAAGCAGCTCTTTAGGAGAGCCACCTAGATTGCACCCTTCTCGTCCGGGCACAAAAATCTAACTGGAGTCTGGAGGAGGGTCATAGGGGGAGGAGCCAGTGCACACCACCTGATCGGAAAGCTTTACTTTTTGTGCCCTGTCTCCTGCGGAGCCGCTATTCCCCATGGTCCTTTCAGGAACCCCAGCATCCACAAGGACGATAGAGAAAAGTGCTTATTACAATGAGAGACCTTGGCAAGGACAAATCTTAATAAATCTGAAAGTAAAGTAACAGTTGGGGATAATGAATGTATACAGACAGTGTGATCAGACAAACTAGTGAAAGCTTCTGAAGACGGAACTGAAGTTCATACGATCCTCTGTGACAATTTAAAGCTCTCAGCATTGCTCCATTTATGATTAAGTACCATGGAGTTGTAATTAGCTCTACGTGTTGTTACCGAGGGAAAATCCCATTTTGTTGTCCATAATACACCCGTGGTTGCATGAATAATGAATTGTTCTCATGTATCTAAGATTATCCTAATTTAAAACATATTTAGAGGCGAATGTCTAGATACACAATGTAAACTTGAAAATCTGCTAATAAGCAACATCAAACGCATCAAATCCATAATAATTTAACATGCAATACAGCAATTACCTGAAACAAGCAGAAAGTGGAGTGGAAAAGAATACACAATATGGGAATTAGTAGCATTAATTAAGACCCTGCCAATAAGAAAAAAAATGCTGTACCGGGGTTTACAATACACAAAACGCTTGTTGGCAGATTTTACTACTTAAGTTTCATATGTCCGTTACCTTTCCTATAAGTTAGGGTTTCCATTGGAAACAACAAATTTCCAAATATTCGTTGTTTTTTTAAATATTAATGATAAAAACTCAAAGTGAAATTTTAGGCTTCTGGTCATGACCCCCTCCTCCAAACAGAGCTTTAAATAGGTCAGTGTGTGAATAGGCAAGAAACACATGGAACTGATTTAGTGATATACTGTATATACTACATCTGCCAATTAAAGTAAAAAATAAAATGTTTATTTGTATAAGTATTTGTTTACCCAATCTTAAATACATATTTAAGTACTTTCAATTATTATACACTGCTCAAAAAAATAAAGGGAACACTTAAACAACACAATGTAACTCCAAGTCAATCACACTTCTGTGAAATCAAACTGACAACTTAGGGAGCAACACTGATTGAAAATCAATTTCACATTTTCAATTTGCGGAGCCAGTCTATTCCCCATGGTCCTTACGGAGTCCCCAGCATCCACTAGGACGTTAGAGAAAAAGGAGTTGTTCTGCAGGTGGTGACCACAGACCACTTCTCAGCTCCTATGCTTTCTGGCTGATGTTTTGGTCACTTTTGAAAGCTGGCGGTGCTTTCACTCTAGTGGTAGCATGAGACGGAGTCTACAACCCACACAAGTGGCTCAGGTAGTGCAGCTCATCCAGGATGGCACATCAATGCGTGCTGTGGCAAGAAGGTTTGCTGTGTCTGTCAGCGTAGTGTCCAGAGCATGGAGGCGCTTCCAGGAGACAGGCCAGTACATCAGGAGACGTGGAGGAGGCCGTAGGAGGGCAACAACCCAGCAGCAGGACCGCTACCTCCGCCTTTTTGTGCAAGGAGGAACAGGAGGAGCACTGCCAGAGCCCTGCAAAATGACCTCCAGCAAGCCACAAATGTGCATGTGTCTACTCAAACGATCAGAAACAGACTCCATGAAGGTGGTATGAGGGCCCGACGTCCACAGGTGGGGGTTGTGCTTACAGCCCAACACCGTGCAGGACGTTTGGCATTTGCCAGAGAACACCAAGACTGGCAAATTCGCCACTGGTGCCCTGTGCTCCTCACAGATGAAAGCAGGTTCTCACTGAGCACATGTGACAGACGTGACAGAGTCTGGAGACCTCAAGGAGAACGTTCTACTGCCTGCAACATCCTCCAGCATGACCGGTTTGGCAGTGGGTCAGTAATGGTGTGGGGTGGCATTTCTTTGGGGGGGGGGCCGCACAGCCCTCCATGTGCTCGCCAGAGGTAGCCTGACTGCCATTAGGTACCGAGATGAGATCCTCAGACCCCTTGTGAGACCATATGCTGGTGCGGTTGGCCCTGGGTTCCTCCTAATGCAAGACAATGCTAGACCTCATGTGGCTGGAGTGTGTCAGCAGTTCCTGCAAGACGAAGTCATTGATGCTATGGACTGGCCTGCCCGTTCCCCAGACCTGAATCCAATTGACATCAAGTCTCGCTCCATCCACCAACGCCACGTTGCACCACAGACTGTCCAGGAGTTGGCGGATGCTTTAGTCCAGGTCTGGGAGGAGATCCCTCAGGAGACCATCCGCCACCTCATCAGGAGCATGCCCAGGCATTGTAGGGAGGTCATACAGGCACGTGGAGGCCACACACACTACTGAGCCTCCTTTTTACTTGTTTTAAGGACATTACATCAAAGTTGGATCAGCCTGTAGTGCGTTTTTCCACTTTAATTTTGAGTGTGACTCCAAATCCAGACCTCCATGGGTTAATACATTTGATTTCCATTGATAATTTTTGTGTGATTTTATTGTCAGCACATTCAACTATATAAAGAACAAAGTATTTAATAAGAATATTTCATTCATTCAGAAATAGGATGTGTTGTTTAAGTGTTCCCTTTATTTTTTTGAGCAGTGTATTTTATTTTCCATTTGATAGCTGCCAGCTTGTAAAGATTTGTAAGCCTGTATTATAATTAGACAACTCCTCTGGTTAAATTTACATACATAGTTAGTATTTACAGTATTATTATTACCCCTTTAAATCCAGCGGGCAAAAGATCCACTTAGTACATTTACCAACTCAAATCTCTGAGCTGTATGGTAGTCCCAGTTCTTCTGTCTTTGATTCAGCTCCAAGATATTGCATTCTCACCGCGGAAAGGGTATTCCAAAAGCATAGAAATATGGAGTATATAGGAAAAATGGATGATGTGATCATGATCACGAATGCTTAATCTATAGTCAATAAGTAGGATTCCAGTAATTTACAACATTGCAAGGTACGATTTATAATTAATAAGAGGGTGATGGTATCAAAATGGAGACATCTCATGGAGAGGAAACCATTACAAATATCTAAATCTTCTATATAATGACATTGACTGCTGATAGAACGAAATCTCATCACATTGGACTGTAATGAATGATAGCTGGTATGACATTAGACAGTCAGAGATGCACAGGAGAAAGAGTCAGGGGCGGTGACATTGGAGGGGAATTCCAATTCCAGGCGAATACATCCACCTGGCCAAAACAGTGCAGCAATAGCTGAGCTTTGCCGCATCCCAAACTCGCACAATGGTATTTGGAGCACCACAGGTTAGCGAGCACTTCTGACTGAATTTGGGTTTCAGCCAGGCGGGCAAAGGGTTAGAGATGTGACGTTTAAATACCGCTGTAATGGCAATTTGCACCCTTCGCCTGGAACTGAATGAATCACCTTTCATTTGATTACTTTTTGTACCTGTCGACATAATGCATGTCGTCTATAACTGTTAATTCATTGATCCATGCCTAAGCCACTGCCTCCACTGTGTGTAGATGACCTCCCAAGATTCAAGAGTCTCTCGGATGTTCCGGGTCATCAGATGAATGGTCTCCCCACTGAGAGACCATGCGGGATGTAGAAGGAGAGGTGGGAGAAAGTGTTGGGGAGGGTAGGACAGAGAGGTAGGGAGAAAGTGTCAGGGTGAGAAACAGAGAGATGGGTAAAACGAGAGAAAGAAAGTAGGAGGACGACGACAGAGCAAAAAACATAAATCAATCATACTTACTCCTGCAACAAGAGACTCTTGAATCTTGGGTGGTCATCTACACACAATAGAGGCAGAGGCTTAGGCTGGGATTAATGAATCGAATAGACAATGTTACAGTCGACATGCATTAGGTTGACATGTACAAAAGGTTGACAGGGTCAAAATGTCAACATGACAATGGTCGAAGTGCCTTTTTTTGGCTAAATCTTGTATATTTCATGATATGTGTACCCTTGCCACGCTTTGCGCAAGGTGGTTCACGGTTACTATTCCCAATAGATATCAACATGGATAGTAAATTAAGCAATGTAAAAATACATGTAAAAATCCCCCCAAAAAACAAATATGTCGACCATCTGTGTGTTGACCATTGTCACGTCGACCTCTTGAACCTGTCAACTTTAAGCACTTTCAACCTAATGTCTACCATATGGTGTTGACCTATTGACCATTAAATTGTCAATCTATCATTCGGATCTCCAATGTCTTTCACTTTGGGGGCAGATATCAGATAGCCAAGAATCCTGTATTTTATGAATATAAGCCAGGCCTTCCGAATAGTAGTCATGGTGCCTCAAAATAAGGGTGAAAGCCTGACAAGTCCACTTTAAATGAACATTCACACAGATATACAATGGTATCAAAAGATGTAGTTGTACTTTAGAAAAACTTTCAGTAATAATATTTTACTGAAATGTGAAGTGATCTTGACTTTACAGCAGGGGAACCTTTCACACAACAGTTCAGGAAAACCAAGAAATGAGAAACATCTTCTGTATGCAGATCTCAGGAGGGAAAGCAGAGCACAGAACTTCTGTATAAGACAAGGAAAAGTGCTTCAGCACCATCTGGCCACTGTCGGGAATATCATACTAGAATTTAAGAGGGAAGGTTATCACAAAAGAGCAAAGGTCAAATAGTATGATAATTAGTTACATACACAGCTACTGTAGCAGCAATGAGAAAACTTACTTTCAAGTTTTGCAAATATTGTGCCTAAGTAAATCTAAAGCTCTCCAGGTAAAACAAGATATTACCACCTTACTGAAATAAAAAAAGCCCTAATTATTAACATGCCAGTCTATTCTAAAAAAAAAAAAAAAAAAAACCTATTAAAAACAGTTTGTTTAATTAAGAAACTGAAATAGCATCCTTTGAATTGAATTGAAATACACATACAATTAATCTAAAAAATAAAAATAAATATAATAATAATAATAATAATCATCATCATGTTTTACATTTTCTCCCTCTTTCAGACTAAACTTGTTCCAGCATTTGTATTCTGGTTTTGAAGAAATCTTTCTGTTAACACGTCATTATTGTATTTTTGATCTCCTGATTTATTGCCCATGTGTAGATCAGTACAGCAGGGAAAGGGCAGCTTTATTATCTTGCATCACTTATATTCCATCTGCAATAGGATGCACAAGCAGCTTCTGCTGATAAAAATGATACGCACCATGCCTATATTCTGTGTGTGACTGCGGCCAGGGCCGGTGCTAGGGTGTCCGGCGCCTCTCTGCAAACAATAAATTTGTGCCCTCCCTCCCATATGTAATAAAGGGACAGGGCTCGCCAAAGGGGCGTGGTCTCACATGGAAGGGGCGTGGCCACATAATAGTATCCCCAATTCAAATTATGCCACACAGTATCACAATCGCATTCACATTATACCACATGTAGTGCCCCTGATTCATATTGCACCAGTTAGTTGTGTACCTAATTCACATTACGATACACAGCAGTGCTCCTTATGCACAATACCCACAGTAGTAGTGCCACACAAAACGCCCACAGTAGTCGTGCCACACAGAACGCCCACAGTAGTCGTGCCACACAGAGCGCCCACAGTAGTTGTGCCACACAGAGCGCCCACAGTAGTCGTGCCACACAGAGCGCCCACAGTAATCGTGCCACACAGAGCGCCCACAGTAGTCGTGCCACACAGAGCGCCCACAGCAGTCGTGCCACACAGAGCGCCCACAGCAGTCATGCCACACAGAGCGCCCACAGCAGTCGTGCCACACAGAGCGCCCACAGCAGTCGTGCCACACAGAGCGCCCACAGCAGTCGTGCCACACAGAGCGCCCACAGCAGTCGTGCCACACAGAGCGCCCACAGCAGTCGTGCCACACAGAGCGCCCACAGTAGTCGTGCCACACAGAAGGCCCACAGCAGTCGTGCCACACAGAGCGCCCACAGCAGTCGTGCCACACAGAGCGCCCACAGTAGTCGTGCCACACAGAAGGCCCACAGTAGTCGTGCCACACAGAACGCCCACAGTAGTCGTGCCACACAGATGGCCCCAGCGGTGCAAGTATGCGGGTACGGGCGGGTACGGCGTACCCTTAAGAATTTCGCCGTGGGTACGCCGTACCCACACCGACGGGCCGTCGCTTGCTGCCGCTGATGTGAGGGGAGGAGAGCGCAGCCTGCGCCTCTCCTGCCCCTCAATGTCTTCTTTCAAATCAGCGCCGCCCGTGAGCCAATCAGAGCTCGCGGAGCTTTGATTGGCTCACGGATCGGCGCTGAATATTGAACTCACCCGCCGGAGACTGAGGGGAAGGACAGGCGCAGGCTGCGCTCTCCTCCCCTCACACAAGTCAGCAGTGGCGGTGAGCAGGGGAAGGGGAGGGGGGGGGGGATTCTGCTGGTTCACGAATACCTGGCACTGTGGGGGGGGCAATGTATATCTGGCACTGTAGGGGGCAATGCATACCTGGCACTGTGGGGGGCAATGTATATCTGGCACTGTAGGGGGCAATGCATACCTGGCACTGTGGGGGGCAATGTATACCTGGCACTGTGGGGGGCAATGTATATCTGGCACTGTGGGGGGCAATGTATACCTGGCACTGTGAGGGGGCAATGAATATCTGGCACTGTGGGGGGCTATGTATATCTGGCACTGTGGGGGGCAATGTATATCTGGCACTGTGGGGGGCAATGTATATCTGGCATTGTAGTGGGCAATGTATATCTGGCACTGTTGTGGGCAATGTATATCTGGCACTGTGGGGGGCAATGTATATCTGGCACTGTGGGGGGCAATGTATATCTGGCACTGTGGGGCATTCGTGTATCTGGCACTGTGGGGCATTTGTGTATCTGGCACTGTGGGGCAACGTGTATCTGGCACTGTGGGGCAACGTGTATCTGGCACTGTGGGGCATTCGTGTATCTGGCACTGTGGGGCATTCGTGTATCTGGCACTGTGGGGCAACGTGTATCTGGCACTGTGGGGGTCATGTGTGTATCTGCCCCTCCCCCATATGTGTATCTGCCCCTCCCCCATATCTGTATCATGCCCACATTTTCATTGGCCACGCCCCATATGACATTTGGCCACACCCATTTTTGGCACACGCGCACACAGTACCTGTAAGACATTTTTTCTACTTGCACCACTGGATGGTGCAGTAGACAGTAGTCATGCCACACAGAGCGCCCACAGTAGTCGTGCCACACAGAGCACCCACAGTAGTCGTGCCACACAGAGCGCCCACAGCAGTAGTGATCCACAGAGCGCCCACAGTACTAGTGCCACACTATATATATATATATAGAGAGAGAGAGAGGCATGCAGGCTCATTCTAGCACATTGCTCATTTCATCATTGCTGGGTGAAATGAGTGGCCTCCCCTTACTCCTCGCTCAGCACACATCTCTGGGAAAAAATCAACATGTGTACTGGCCTTACATGTAATATTCTCTTGAGGATAAGTGCGCAGGAACTATTAATCTTTGTTTTGTTCATTTTCTTGTGATTGGTGTTAGTCACATTGAGTTCCAGCAGCCTTTTCGTAAGCAAGGCGCGCAGATGGTTAAAATATTCTTTTTTGTATATTTTTCAGAATATTTTCAAGGAAATTAAAAATAAGTAAAGGTTATTTATTATTAGTGTTAATCATCACTTAAGATAATGGTTCATGTTTTCTATTATAATGAAATTTCACAAGAAAAACTATGCCGTCTTCACTTCATGAGTGAAATGATTGATGCAGTTTAGAAAAAAGACAGGAAATGAAACTTAGAACAATGTATAACATTAGCTGTATTTTGCCACTGAACTTTATAGCACAAAATTATATAAATTATATGCAGATTTATGGTGGTGCACAAACCACAAATGGATTTGCTTATCTGTAGGTTTCTCAATGTTTAGCAATAGATACACTTGTCAGAATGAACAAAATGATCCGTCCGACCTAAGCCTTGTTTATGAAATCAACAATGCATAAAATGTAACAAGGTATTTGCTGGGATAGAGACTACAATGGTATCATGCAGTTAAGATAAGATAATATATACAGACAACACATTATATATATATATATATATATATATATACAGACAACACATATATATATATATATATACATATGCACACATACACAGATATATATATTTATATATATATTTTTGACTGAGATCATAAAATTCACATTTAATTGATCACAGAAGAAAATAAAAGTTTCAATACAGCCTATCTTACTTTTGCAGACAGACAGGCTGTAACACACTCCACAGCTCTCTTGCACATTTCATTCTCCTGCATGTGTCTCTCTCTCTCCCCGAGTCACCCGGGGCCCCATCCTTAATCCGGCTCTGAGTGGGGGGAAGAGGGGGGTGGGGAAAGGCTTTGGTAACTTGTCCCCTGCCTCTGCCCCCTCAATCCTGTTCAGTTGATCACTGCAAAAATTAAACTGAAAGTAAATTACAGCTCCCGGCAGCAAGGGCTGCTGGGAGATGTAGTTTATGTTCAGTTTCATCTCGACGGCTGCTGCATAGGGAGGGGAGCATTAGGGGGGGATCAGCGCCCAGGTGACATGCCCCCCTAGCCACGGCCATGAGGAAGTGGTGAAAACAGGAGGGAGGGAACCGGAGCCGCGCTTCACATTGCCTGCGTCTGACATACAGTGTGACAGACGCAGCGGCAACCAGAAGCCAGCAGCAACAACAGAGCGGGGAGAGCACCTCTTCCGACCAACGCCTCCCTGCTTTGCAGGAGCTGCTGAGCGGGTAGCGCCGGCTCTGACTGCGGCTGTATTTGCATACAAAATGTTATGCTACAGTGTTTTCCTGGAGAACACTGTAACGAGGCATTTCGGATGCAGATACAGTGGCAATTACACACAGAAAGAAGACAAAGTCCTGCCACAGCATGGCGTGACTGCAGCAAGGATGTAAGAGGACACATCTGTACATAAATAGGGAGTGATGCGCCTTACTGGCGATCGGGATACCAGCGTTCACAAGACCGACACTGGCATCCTGACAATGAGAAGGCCGACAGTGGATGGTGTAATTATTTTACCTCTTCCCTGTCCCCTACCCTAACTCACCTGGGGTGGCAGCTACGGCTAAGATGCAGGGGTGGGGACTAGGGCTAAGACACCGCAGGGGGGGGGGGGGGGGGGGGGGTGATGGCTAGAGCTAAAACTCTGGGGTTGGTGGCTATGACTAACACCCCCCCAGGCCCTAATCCGAGCAGTCATCCCGATAATTACCTTTGGGATGTCAGCGGTCGGTGTTCCAGTGCTGGGATTCCATGTGGTATCAGGATTCTGGCGTCGGTCACATGACCGCCAGCATCTTGGCTGTCGGGATGCTAACCGCTTCCCCATAAATACTTTCCCATAAAGAGTATACGGATGTTGAAATACAATGAATACACACCCACTTCCAGGTTATAATGTTAAGCCAAATGATTGTTGGAGGTGTCATTGTGTTTTGTGGTTAGTAGTCTATGACCATCTAGATAGGGCTGTTCAATCTGTTACTGCACGTTGCATTTAGCAATATAGGTGTACAGAGAACACAGCAGCTTATTTTAACAAAACAAAGAAAAATAGTTCCTGCACACTTATCCTCAAGGGTATATTACACTTAGAGATAGGTGTCTAAATTGTCCATTAAGACACAATTAAATTTAATCCAAATAGTCACTTCAGTAATGTCAAATGTCCAAATGTAAAGTTAAAATGAAATCAATGTCTTATCTCATCTCCTCCTGGTTCTTCCAATCTTTGCAGGTATCAATACACTTGTGGTCAGAAGTCTTCAACTTTGTCAAATAGTCCTCAAATACGGTACATAAAAGACAAGCAGTATGAGATCATAGTGTGTACCGGTGTTGCCTGATCACTGCTGCCTTGGACCTGGAGGAGGTACAGCTTAATAGGGGAAGCTATAAAAATAGTCCCTATATGCTTTCACTGTAGCTTCTTTTGAAGGTTATTTCTGGTATACATGTTGATGGATTACTTGTGAATTTTAAACATTAAATTTGTACGGTATACACTATGATCTCCTACTGCTTTTCTTTCATGTACCCTATTTGAGGACTATTTGACAAAGGTGGAAACGTCTGACCACAAGTGTATTGATACCTGCAAAGATTGGAGGAACCAGGATGAGATGAGATAAGACATTGATTGAATTATAACTTTACATTTGGACATTTGATATTACTGAAGTGACTATTCGGATTCAATTTAATTGTGTCTTAATGGACAATTTAGACACCTCATTCGAATGGGGGGTACACATGGAGAGATCCGTGCTTAAATTGTAAGCAATCTGACTAGATTTCTTAAGGGGGGTACTCACGGGAGAGATGTGTGCTGAGCGATGTGCTGAGCGAGATGTGTGCAGCGCGATGTGCTGAGCGAGGGGGAAAGCCGACGGGGGGCCGCTCACTTCACACAACGGTGAAGTGAGCGACCCGCTAGATTGAGCCTGCATGCAGCTCAATCTAGCATCGGCGATAGCGATGCGCGGGGCCGCGCATCGCTGTCGCTGGAGGGCATACACACGGCAGATCCGTGCTTAAAATCTAAGCAATCTAGCAAGATTGCTTAGATTTTAAGCACGGATCTCTCCGTGTGTACCCCCCTTTAGAAGTAAGCACGGATCTCTCCGTGAGTATACGCCACAACGATAGTGATGCACGGCGCTATCGCCGGTGCTAGATTGGCCTGCATGCAGGCTCATTGTAGCACATTGCTCATTTCATCATTGCTGGGTGAAATGAGTGGCCTCCCCTTACCCCTCGCTCAGCACACATCTCTGGGAAAAAATCAACATGTGTACTGGCCTTACATGTAATATTCCCTTGAGGATAAGTGCACAGGAACTATTAATCTTTGTTTTGTTCATTTTCTTGTGATTGGTGTTAGTCACATTGAGTTCCAGCAGCCTTTTCGTAAGCAAGGCGCGCAGGTGGTTAAAATATTCTTTTTTGTATATTTTTCAGAATATTTTCAAGGAAATTAAAAATAAGTAAAGGTTATTTATTATTAGTGTTAATCATCACTTAAGATAATGGTTCATGTTTTCTATTATAATGAAATTTCACAAGAAAAAAATAAGATTTTACTCACCGGTAAATCTATTTCTCGTAGTCCGTAGTGGATGCTGGGGACTCCGTAAGGACCATGGGGAATAGACGGGCTCCGCAGGAGACTGGGCACACTAAAAGAAAGATTTGGTACTACCTGGTGTGCACTGGCTCCTCCCTCTATGCCCCTCCTCCAGACCTCAGTTAGGATACTGTGCCCGGAAGAGCTGACACAATAAGGAAGGATTTTGAATCCCGGGTAAGACTCATACCAGCCACACCAATCACACCGTACAACTCGTGATATTAAACCCAGTTAACAGTATGAAATACAACTGAGCCTCTCAACAGATGGCTCAACAATAAGCCTTTAGTTAGGCAATAACTATATACAAGTATTGCAGACAATCCGCACTTGGGATGGGCGCCCAGCATCCACTACGGACTACGAGAAATAGATTTACCGGTGAGTAAAATCTTATTTTCTCTGACGTCCTAGTGGATGCTGGGGACTCCGTAAGGACCATGGGGATTATACCAAAGCTCCCAAACGGGCGGGAGAGTGCGGATGACTCTGCAGCACCGAATGAGAGAACTCAAGGTCCTCCTCAGCCAGGGTATCAAATTTGTAGAATTTAGCAAACGTGTTTGCCCCTGACCAAGTTGCAGCTCGGCAAAGTTGTAAAGCCGAGACCCCTCGGGCAACCGCCCAAGATGAGCCCACCTTCCTTGTGGAATGGGCTTTCACTGATTTAGGATGCGGCAATCCAGCCGCAGAATGCGCCAGCTGAATTGTGCTACAAATCCAGCGAGCAATAGTCTGCTTAGAAGCAGGAGCACCTATTTTGCTGGGTGCATACAGGATAAAAAGCGAGTCAGTTTTCCTGACTCCAGCCGTCCTGGAAACATAAATTTTCAAGGCCCTGACTACGTCCAGTAACTTGGAATCCTCCAAGTCCCTAGTAGCCGCAGGCACCACAATAGGTTGGTTCAAGTGAAAAGCTGATACCACCTTAGGGAGAAATTGGGGACGAGTCCTCAATTCTGCCCTATCCATATGAAAAATCAGATAAGGGCTTTTACATGACAAAGCCGCCAATTCTGACACACGCCTGGCCGAAGCCAAGGCCAATAACATGACACTTTCCACGTGAGATATTTCAGATCCACAGTTTTAAGTGGTTCAAACCAATGTGATTTTAGGAAACTCAAGACCACATTGAGATCCCAAGGTGCCACAGGAGGCACAAAAGGGGGCTGAATATGAAGCACTCCCTTTACAAAAGTCTGAACTTCAGGTAGTGAAGCCAGTTCTTTCTGGAAGAAATTCAACAGAGCCGAAATCTGAACCTTAATGGAACCCAATTTTAGGCCCATAGTCACTCCCGACTGTAGGAAGTGCAGAAAACGACCCAGCTGAAATTCCTCTGTAGGGGCCTTCCTGGCCTCACACCACGCAACATATTTTCGCCATATGCGGTGATAATGGTTTGCGGTTACTTCTTTCCTAGCTTTTATCAGCGTAGGAATGACTTCCTCCGGAATGCCCTTTTCCTTCAGGATCCGGTGTTCAACCGCCATGCCGTCAAACGCAGCCGCGGTAAGTCTTGGAACAGACAGGGCCCCTGTTGCAGCAGGTCCTGTCTGAGCGGTAGAGGCCATGGGTCCTCTGACATAATTTCTTGAAGTTCCGGATACCACGCTCTTCTCGGCCAATCCGGAACAATGAGTATAGTTCTTACTCCTCTTCTCCTTATTATCCTCAGTACCTTTGGTATGAGAGGAAGAGGAGGGAACACATAAACCGATCGGTACACCCACGGTGTTACCAGAGCGTCCACAGCTATCGCCTGCGGGTCTCTCGACCTGGCGCAATATTTTTCTAGCTTTTTGTTTAGGCGGGACGCCATCATGTCCACCTGTGGTTTTTCCAACTGGTTTACAATCATTTGAAAGACTTCTGGATGAAGTCCCCACTCTCCCGGGTGGAGGTCGTGCCTGCTGAGGAAGTCTGCTTCCCAGTTGTCCACTCCCGGAATGAACACTGCTGACAGTGCTAGTACGTGATTTTCCGCCCATCGGAGAATCCTTGTGGCTTCTGCCATGGCCACCATGCTTCTTGTGCCGCCCTGTCGGTTTACATGGGCGACTGCCGTGATGTTGTCTGATTGGATCAGAACCGGCTGGTTTTGAAGCAGGGGCCTTGCCCGACTTAGGGCATTGTAAATGGCCCTCAGTTCCAGAATGTTTATGTGGAGAGACGACTCCTGACTTGACCAAAGACCCTGGAAATTTCTTCCCTGTGTGACTGCGCCCCAGCCCCGAAGGCTGGCATCCGTGGTCACCAGGACCCAGTCCTGTATGCCGAATCTGCGGCCCACTAGAAGATGAGCACTCTGTAGCCACCACAGTAGAGACACCCTGGTCCTTGGAGACAGGGTTATCAGGTGATGCATCTGAAGATGCGATCCAGACCACTTGTCCAAGAGGTCCCACTGGAAGGTCCTTGCATGGAACCTGCCGAATGGAATTGCTTCGTACGAAGCCACCATTTTTCCCAGGACTCGTGTGCAGTGATGCACCGATACCCGTTTTGGTTTTAGGAGGTCTCTGACTAGAGATGACAACTCCTCGGCTTTCTCCTGCGGGAGAAACACTTTTTTCTGTTCTGTGTCCAGAACCATCCCCAGGAACAGTAGACGTGTCGTAGGGACCAGCTGTGACTTTGGAATGTTTAGAATCCAGCCATGCTGTTGTAGCACTTCCCGAGATAGTGCTACTCTGACCAGTAACTGCTCCCTGGACCTCGCCTTTATTAGGAGATCGTCCAAGTACGGGATAATTAAAACACCCTTTTTTCGAAGGAGTATCATCATTTCTGCCATTACCTTGGTAAACACCCTCGGTGCCATGGACAGTCCAAACGGTAGAGTCTGGAATTGGTAATGGCAATCCTGTACCACAAATCTGAGGTACTCCTGGTGAGGAAGGTTAATTGGGACATGCAGGTAAGCATCCTTGATGTCCAGGGATACCATGTAATCCCCCTCGTCCAGGCTTGCAATAACCGCCCTGAGCGATTCCATCTTGAACTTGAATCTTTTTATGTAAGTGTTCAAGGATTTCAAATTTAAAATGGGTCTCACCGAACCGTCCGGTTTCGGTACCACAAACAGTGTGGAATAGTAACCCCGTCCTTGTTGAAGTAGGGGTACTTTGACTATCACCTGCTGGGAATACAGCTTGTGAATTGCCTCTAGTACAGCCAGGGCCGGCAACAGAAATCTCGGGGCTCCGTACAGTGATATCTGTGGGGCCCCATCTAATTTTATATATGTATACTGTCTATCTATCTATCTATCTATCTATCTATCTATCTATCTATCTATCTATCTATCATCTATCCACACACAGAGGCTCCAGCAGGGGCTATGCTGCAGACAAGACCAGCACTCCATTCATAGCATAAAGTGATTTAATGTCATCCAAGACACGACTAGTGCAAAGTCAGCATATGGCATATTGGAATATTCTCACAAATAACGTCCATGCTGGGGACATGTGTCCAACCCAGCTGTGGCTCCCTCAGTCTGTCTGTCCCCAATGACTACATGCTGCATTCCTAGCTCCCCTACCCTATGCCAAAGCAATATATACCCTCACCAATCCACTCTTACCCAGGGGAGAGATTCACCTGCGCTGCACTTTCCACTATCCAGACCCGCACACCACACAGCAGGTACCATGCGGCCCTCACACCCCACCAGAAGAGGCCAGCACAGGGCACAGGAATCCTGCCCAGCGGAGCTGCTGCCATGTCCCATAACTGCTTGCAACAGATAGGGACCCGGAATAGCAGGTGCACACTTGCGCCGCATAATGACTGTGTGTAAGAGGCTCCTGTCACTCTGAGGCTCCATTGTAGAGAGAGCACACCCCCTTTTTCATTTTGTACTTTTGTACTGAGCCCTTAGGGAGCCCTGGCACTCTCCACATGGCCAGCTGTCTCAGTCCTATACAGCGCAGACTTGCTACCCCCGCCCTCCTGATTACTCTGAGGCTGCGCCCACACCACCTATTTGGACAAGACGGCTCACATCCCTGACGGTCACTAAGTGGCATATCCTTGGGGCCCCTCTGACCCTTGGGGCCCAGTACAGTTGTCCCCTTTGCCCCCCCCCTGTCGCCGGCCCTGAGTACAGCCTCCCTGCCCGAGGGAGTTGTCGGTAAGGCCGATTTGAGGAAACGGCGGGGGGGAGGCGCCTCGAATTCCAGCTTGTACCCCTGAGATACTACTTGAAGGATCCAGGGATCCACCCGTGAGCGAACCCACTGATCGCTGAAATTTTTGAGGCGGCCCCCCACCGTACCTGGCTCCGCCTGTGGAGCCCCACCGTCATGCGGCGGACTTGGAAGAAGTGGGGGAGGACTTTGGTTCCTGGGAACCTGCTGCGTGGTGCAGCTTTTTTCCTCTTCCTCTAGACAGAAAGGACCCGCCTTTTCCCCGCCTGTTTTTCTGGGGTCGAAAGGACTGTACCTGATAGTACGGCGCTTTCTTAGGCTGTGAGGGGACATGGGGTAAAAACGCTGACTTCCCAGCTGTTGCTGTGGAAACAAGGTCTGAGAGACCATCCCCGAATAACTCCTCACCCTTATAAGGCAAAACTTCCATGTGCCTTTTTGAATCTGCATCCCCTGTCCACTGCCGAGTCCATAAGCCTCTCCTAGCAGAAATGGACAATGCACTTATTCTAGATGCCAGCCGGCAGATCTCCCTCTGTGCATCTCTCATGTACAAGACTGAGTCTTTTATATGCTCTATGGTTAGCAATATAGTGTCCCTGTCCAGGGTGTCAATATTTTCTGACAGGGAATCTGACCAAGCAGCAGCAGCACTGCACATCCACGCTGAAGCAATAGCTGGTCTCAGTATAACACCAGTGTGTGTATATATAGACTTTAGGATAGCCTCCTGCTTCCTATCAGCAGGTTCCTTTAGGGCGGCCGTATCCGGAGACGGTAGTGCCACCTTTTTAGACAAACGTGTGAGCGCTTTATCCACCCTAGGGGGAGTTTCCCAACGTGACCTATCCTCTGGCGAGAAAGGGAACGCCATTAGTAATTTTTTTGAAATCACCAATTTCTTATCAGGGAAAGCCCACGCTTCTTCACACACTTCATTCAATTCTTCAGATGGGGGAAAAACTATTGGAAGTTTTTTCTCCCCAAACATAATACCCTTTTTTGAGGTACCTGGGTTTATATCAGAAAGGTGTAAAACCTCTTTCATTGCCTCAATCATGCCACGAATGGCCCTAGTGGACATTAAATTTGACTCATCGTCGTCGACACTGGTATCAGTATCCGTGTCAACATCTGTGTCTGCCATCTGAGGTAGCGGGCGTTTTAGAGCCCCTGATGGTTTTTGAATTGCCTGGGCAGGCACGAGCTGAGAAGTCGGCTGTCCCGCATTTGGCATGTCGTCAAATTTTTTATGTAAGGAGTCGACATTTGCACGTAATTCCTTCCATAAGTCCATCCACTCAGGTGTCTGCCCCGCAGGGGGTGACATCACATTTATAGGCATCTGCTCCACCTCCACATAAGTCTCCTCATCAAACATGTCGACACAGCCGTACCGACACACCGCACACACACACAGGGAATGCTCTTAAAGGAGACAGGACCCCACAAAAGCCCTTTGGGGAGACAGAGAGAGAGTATGCCAGCACACACCAGAGCGCTATATAATGCAGGGACTAACTGAATTATGTCCCCTATAGCTGCTATAATATTTACTGCGCCTCAAATCTGTGCCCCCCCCTCTCTTTTTTACCCTTTGCTGTAGTGTAGACTGCAGGGGAGAGTCAGGGAGCTTCCTTCCAGCGGAACTGTGAGGGAGAAATGGCGCCAGTGTGATGAGGGAGAAGCCCCGCCCCCTTTTCGGCTGACTTTCTCCCGCTTTTTTCTGTATTCTGGCAGGGGTATTTACCACATATATAGCCTCTGGGGCTATATATTGTGGTTATTTTGCCAGCCAAGGTGATATTATTGCTGCTCAGGGCGCCCCCCCCCCCCCCCCCAGCGCCCTGCACCCTCAGTGACCGGAGTGTGAAGTGTGTATGAGGAGCAATGGCGCACAGCTGCAGTGCTGTGCGCTACCTTGGTGAAGACTGAAGTCTTCTGCCGCCGATTTTCCGGACCATCTTCTTGCTTCTGGCTCTGTAAGGGGGACGGCGGCGCGGCTCCGGGAACTAACACCAAGGACGGGTCCTGCGGTCGATCCCTCTGGAGCTAATGGTGTCCAGTAGCCTAAGAAGCCCAAACTAGCTGCAAGCAGGTAGGTTCGCTTCTTCTCCCCTTAGTCCCTCGTTGCAGTGAGCCTGTTGCCAGCAGGTCTCACTGTAAAATAAAAAACCTAAAATATACTTTCTTTCTAGGAGCTCAGGAGAGCCCCTAGTGTGCATCCAGCTCGGCCGGGCACAGAAATCTAACTGAGGTCTGGAGGAGGGGCATAGAGGGAGCAGCCAGTGCACACCAGGTAGTACCAAATCTTTCTTTTAGTGTGCCCAGTCTCCTGCGGAGCCCGTCTATTCCCCATGGTCCTTACGGAGTCCCCAGCATCCACTAGGACGTCAGAGAAACTATGCCGTCTTCACTTCATGAGAGAAATGATTGATGCAGTTTAGAAAAAAGACAGGAAATTAAACTTAGAACAATGTATAACATTAGCTGTATTTTGCCACTGAACTTTATAACACAAAATTATATAAATTATATGCAGATTTATGGTGGTGCACAAAACACAAATGGATTTGCTTATCTGTAGGTTTCTCAATGTTTAGCAATAGATACACTTGTCAGAATGAACAAAATGATCCGTCCGACCTAAGCCTTGTTTATGAAATCAACAATGCATAAAATGTAACAAGGTATTTGCTGGGATAGAGACTACAATGTTATCATGCAGTTAAGATAAACTGACAGCTAAAAATGTGAACAATGAATATTGGTTATTACATCTCTGGTTTCCTTGCTGCATACCTGACGTCTCTACCTTATTTATGGGAGCTGAGTACTTAAATGTATGGCGTTAAAGGATTATAAATGCCCTCTCTGTGTATTGCTCCATAAATACCACTCCAAGTCTAGGACTGGCAGGTTATACAGGAAATATTCATATACTACATACAAACAATTACAGCTATGCAGAATTCCAATTCCAGTATGGCCGCAGTACGGGTATATATCATATTGGATCTTTGATATGTTCTTCATATTCCTAGCTAACTACTATAGCCATATTGGTTCACCTGTAGTGCAAGAGTTTTTGGGATGATCCGCATGAGGTTGTGGAACTTAACACATGGACAAACTATCTCATTAGACAACCGAATGTTCTAAACTACAAAAGTGATTTTAATAGTTTAAATGTGACAATTAAATTTTTTGCAGACCAGGGGGAAAATTTACTAAGATGGGAGTTCTATTTCAGATGGGATGCTGCCCATAGCAACCAATCAGATCCTACTTCTCATTTATCTAGCACCTTCTAGAAGATAATACCTGGTATCTGATTGGTTGCTATGGGCAACATCTCATCTGAAATAGAACTCCCATCTTAGTAAATTTACCCCCAGATGTGCTTTTTTCATTCAAGTTAGGAGAGGATACACTAAACAATTCTTCAATGAACAATAAACATTGTGCACAAAAGTTTTTTCAATAATTTCAGTATTCTGTTCCCTCAATCAAATGTATGTGTCACCTTCTCCAGCTTTACTAATCATCTATTTCCTTAGCACTCACATTTATGTAGCCGCCTGAATAGGTGTATGCACATCCTGCCCCACTACTATCATTCTGTCAGTTGGTATCTCCCAAACACAGAAATTAAATATGTCCTTATTATATAGTTATACATTTATGACGTCACACGCAGACCGAAACATGGTGGGTAGCCGCCTGCCTTCGCAGCTAAGCTGCGTAAGCAGAGGGCTACCCTAAACAAGTGAAAGCATCTCTGCCGTGCGATGCTTTCCCATGTGTTCCGGGGAAGGGCTGGATCCGGCATGCGTGGTAGACTTGCCCTGTGCTGGGCGCCCCCCCCCCCCCCCGCGCATGTAAGTGTAATGGATCGTAGATGTGCCATTTTTCGTTCATCTATGGTCCATGCTGAATTAGGTCCTAAGTTCTTTACTTTAGCTTTCACATTCTAATAAATGTTAATTAAAGACTTTACCTTTATTTTAACTCACGTTAGGTCTGCTGGCTATTACAGGGTACAGACTCTATAGAATAACCCATTTTTAATTTAAAATACACATTTATGGCTTGAGCACACAGTAAAAGTGGTGAGATCATAATCATTTTTGGCAAACATCATTTTAATGAAAAGGATCTTAATGAAGTTAATAATGAAAAGGATCTACACGAGTGGGTGAGAGACTTATAATTAGAAAGTCTTAAAATAAGAGCAACCCTAATCTGTATCTCCCATCGCTGCAGTAGGAATCACTGGGAAGGCACATATCCCCCGGCTCCCAGCGCACATGACATAGGGGTCTATTCACGAAGCAGTAAAAAGAGTGGAGAAGTGAGTCTGTGGAGAAGTTTCCCATGGCAACCATTCAGCTGCTCCATACAACTGTATAGTATGAAAATTATAAATGTTACTTCAATTTTGATTGGTTGCCATGGGAAACTTCTCCACTGGCTCATTTCTCCATACTTTTCACTGCTTCATGAATAGACCTCATAGACTGGACAGCTTTGAACATTACTGTATACTGTACAATATCAGCCAGACAGACCAGCCAAAGAGGAGCTCAAGGAACAGTTCACTGGGAATGGGTAAAGTAAGTAATACAGTGGAGAGGGGGCGGGATAGATAGGTGGTGGTCTGAGGTCCAATTTAATTGCATCTTATAGACAGATACAGACATAAGCACAGGGGGATGCCTACTGTATTTCAGATGCCTTTGAAAAAATTTAACTCTGACACGCTGAAAGACACGATAGTGATTAATCATCAAATGGATCCTAAAAGCAGCACATAGCAGACACTGCTGCTACTGTATACTGGTTACTAGTATCATTCCCATGATCAGGATTGCAAGTAACGCCTCCAATAACCTGCTTATGAAAGAGACTTTACTTGGTGAAGAACCTGTCCGCCTATACTTTTATTGTGTGTCTGTGCCCACGATAGCTATTGATTAAATGTACTGAGATTCAATTCTGGCAGTACACACCGTCTGTCAAAACTCCACACACGAGCCAATATTGGGGTATATGCAATTGCGGTCGAATTCCCGAAAATGTCGAAAAACTGGACTTTTTCGCCCCCCCAAAAAAATAGACAATGCAATACAGTACTTTTCGTCAAAAAAACGGACTTTTCAAATTCGACTTTTTGAAATTCGACATTAGACAAATTCGACATTTCTGCAATGGTACAAATGCGGCTTTTCGACAAAAGTATATTCAATTGAAGAATGTAAATTCGACAACAGTGCTTTTCGACAGTAAATTCGTCATTTTCAATCCGCCTCACTTTGCTGGCGGAATGTAATAAAAAAATTTAAAAACATGTTTTTTTTTTTGTGTTTTTTTTATTGCTAATAGCATATCTATTTATATTAGAAGGGAATAGGTACTTGGTTTGTCTATTTAGGAGGCACAAGTATTATTTATATATTTTTTTAAATATATATATATTTTTTTAATGGAATGGGTTAAAAACCTGAAAAAAAATTGCGTGGGGTCCCCCCTCCTAAGCATAACCAGCCTCGGGCTCTTTGAGCCGGTCCTGGTTGCAAAAATACGGGGGGAAAAAATGACAGGGGATCCCCCGTATTTTAACAACCAGCACCGGGCTCTGCGCCTGGTCCTGGTGCAAAAAATACGGGGGACAAAAAGAGTAGGGGTCCCCCGTATTTTTTGTACCAGCACCGGGCTCCACTAGCTGGACAGATAATGCCACAGCCGGGGGACACTTTTATACTGCTCCCTGCGGCCGTGGCATTAAATACCCAACTAGTCACCCCTGGCCGGGGTACCCTGGAGGAGTGGGGACCCCTTCAATCAAGGGGTCCCCCCCCCAGCCACCCAAGGGCCAGGGGTGAAGCCCAAGGCTGTCCCCCCCATCCAAGGGCTGCGGATGGGGGGCTGATAGCCTTGTTGAAAATGAACGAATATTGTTTTTTGCAGTAGAACTACAAGTCCCAGCAAGCCTCCTCCGCAAGCTGGTACTTGGAGAACCACAAGTACCAGCATGCGGGGGGAAACGGGCCTGCTGGTACCTGTAGTTTTTCTGCAAAAAAATACCCAAATAAAAACAGGACACGCACACCGTGAAAATACAACTTTATTTCACACATGCCGACACGATGTTCTATCGACTTCTCCAAGTAGAATCCATGGGGTACCTGAAAAGAAAAGATAATTATACTCACCTAAATCCAGTGTCCAGTGATATTTGTAATCCACGTACTTGGCAAAAAAAAAAAAAAACGCATACCCGATCCACACGGACTGAAAGGGGTCCCATGTTTACACATGGGACCCCTTTCCCCGAATGCTGAGACCCCCTGTGACTCCTGTCACAGAGGGTCCCTTCAGGCAATCAGGGAGTGCCAAAGAGCCCGAGGCTGATTATGCTTAGGAGGGGGGACCCCACGCAATTTTTTTTCGAGTTTTTTACCGTTTTTTGTACCGTCTGAAAAGTCGATTCAAAATCCGTCAATTGGTCCGTTTTTCGACAGCGGGACTGTCGAATTCGTTTTTTATTGAATATGTCAAATTCCGGCACCCGCCGGCCGGAATTCGACGGTCGAATTGTGTCGAATTTAAAAACGGGCGAAAAATTGCCGCAATTCGCCTGGAAATGCATATACCCCATTGGCTAGCATCACAGAATTCAAAGGGCCAAAGACTTCCTGGGACCATCGATAAAAAAAACTAATGGGGGGGGGGGTAATTTGTGCACTTCCAGGACTTTCCACAATAAAGCAATGCTGATTCAGAAAAAAATAGATAAAAATAAAATGATATATATATATATATATATACATACATACAAAGTCTACTAGGACCGGCACTCCCCCATCCAGCTCTCAATGCTCAGGTGCCCTCTTAGATGAAGATGGATAGATTGAATGGATGAAGCGGCACTCCGAGTCTGTCAAATTCAAATATATTTCACACAAAGTGATCACTTTGTGTGAAATATATTTGAATTTGACAGACTCGGAGTGCCGCTTCATCCATTCAATCTCTCTCTCTCTCTATATTATATATATACATATATATATATATATATATACACACACACACACACATACTGTATATACATATATATATACACACACACACACACACACACACACACACACACATACATATATACTGTACATATACATACATACATAACCTAGTCCTGAGGCTGCTCCTCCATCCCCCTGCCTCATGCCTTGAACATCTCAGCTTTGCTTAAATACTGCCATCAGGCTACCTCCCGCTTGCTTGCACCTCATGTCATCTGTCTGTCAACCCTTCCCACTAGATTGGTAGCTCTTCAGAGCAGTGCTCTCTTTCCTCTTATCTAAGCCCTCTTCTCGACACATTTCACTCGCAGCTCTCCCCTATTCAGCGACCATCTTTACTCGCTTTTTCTCCTGCTGGTAAAGGCTCATCTCCATCTATGGCCACCAGCCACTAGTAGTATCATGTTCACTCCCTCACTACTTACATCTTAGCTGTATTATGGGGGTAATTCTAAGTTGATCCCAGCAGGAACTTTGTTTTCAGTTGGGCAAAACCATGTGCACTGCAGGGGAGGCAGATATAACATGTGCAGAGAGAGTTAAGGCCAGTACTCACTGGCCGATGCGGGAGAGATGTGTGCTGAGCGAACCGCTCAGCACACATCTCTTCCCACGGCAAGCCAATCTAGCACCAGCCATAGCGATGCGCAGCCCCGCGCATCACTATCGTTGTGAGGGGTACACACGGAGAGATCACTGCTTAAAATATAAGCAATCTAGTCAGATTGCTTAGATTTTAAACAGCGATCGCACCGTGAGTACCCCCCTTTAGATTTGGGTGTGGTGTGTTCAATCTGCAATCTAAATTGCAGTGTAAAAATAAAGCAGCCAGTATTTACCCTGCACAGAAACAAAATAACCCACCCAAATCTAACTCTCTCTGCACATGTTATATCTGCCTCCCCTGCAGTGCACATGGTTTTGCCCAACTGCTAACAAAGTTCCTGCTGCGATCAACTCAGAATTACCCCCTATGTCTTGAGAACTGTGGTGCTCTTTGTTACCTGTACTCTATTCCTGTTATTTATTTACTGTAATGCCAAGTTTTGTCTCCCTGTACTGTCCTTCATACGGCACTGCGAAACACTTGTGGCGCCTTATAAATAAAATGTAATAATAATAAGAATTTACTTACCGATAATTCTATTTCTCGTAGTCCGTAGTGGATGCTGGGAACTCCGTAAGGACCATGGGGAATAGCGGCTCCGCAGGAGACTGGGCACATCTAAAGAAAGCTTTAGGATCACCTGGTGTGCACTGGCTCCTCCCCCTATGACCCTCCTCCAAGCCTCAGTTAGGATACTGTGCCCGGACGAGCGTACACAATAAGGAAGGATTTTGAATCCCGGGTAAGACTCATACCAGCCACACCAATCACACTGTACAACTTGTGATCTGAACCCAGTTAACAGCATGATAATAGAGGAGCCTCTAGAAAAGATGGCTCACTACAACAATAACCCGAATTTTTTGGTAACAATAATTATGTACCAGTATTGCAGACAATCCGCACTTGGGATGGGCGCCCAGCATCCACTACGGACTACGAGAAATAGAATTATCGGTAAGTAAATTCTTATTTTCTCTGACGTCCTAGTGGATGCTGGGAACTCCGTAAGGACCATGGGGATTATACCAAAGCTCCCAAACGGGCGGGAGAGTGCGGATGACTCTGCAGCACCGAATGAGAGAACTCCAGGTCCTCCTCAGCCAAGATATCAACTTTGTAGAATTTTACAAACGTATTTGCTCCTGACCAAGTAACTGCTCGGCAAAGTTGTAAAGCCGAGACCCCTCGGGCAGCTGCCCAAGATGAGCCCACCTTCCTTGTGGAGTGGGCATTTTAAGATTTTTGGCTGTGGCAGGCCTGCCACAGAATGTGCAAGCTGAATTGTACTACAAATCCAACGAGCAATCGTCTGCTTAGAAGCAGGAGCACCCAGTTTTTTGGGTGCATACAGGATAAACAGCGAGTCAGATTTTCTGACTCCAGCCGTCCTGGAAACATGTATTTTCAGGGTCCTGACCACGTCAAGCAACTTGGAATCCTCCAAGTCCTTAGTAGCCGCAGGTACCACAATAGGTTGGTTCATGTGAAATGCAGAAACCACCTTAGGTAGAAAATTTGAGGACGAGTCCTCAATTCTGCCCTTTCAGAATGAAATATTAAGTAAGGGCTTTTATATGATAAAGCCGCCAATTCTGACACCCGCCTGGCTGAAACCAGGGCTAACTCGTCACTTCCATGTGAGATATTTTAAGTCCACAGTGGTGAGTGGTTCAAACCAATGTGACTTTAGGAAACTCAACACAACATTGAGATCCCCAAGGTGCCACTGGAGGCACAAAAGGAGACTGTATATGCAGTACCCCTTTTACAAATGTCTGAACTTCAGGCACTGAAGCCAGTTCTTTTTGGAAGAAAATCGACAGGGCCGAAATTTGAACCTTAATGGACCCTAATTTTAGGCCCATAGACAGTCCTGTTTGCAGGAAATGGAGGAAACGACCCAGTTGAAATTCCTCTGTAGGGGCCTTCTTGGCCTCACCCCACGCAACATATTTTCGCCAAATGCGGTGATAATGTTTTGCGGTTACGTCTTTCCTGGCCTTGACCAGGGTAGGGATCTTCAGGATCCGGCGTTCAACCGCCATGCCGTCAAACGCAGCCGCGGTAAGTCTTGGAACAGACAAGGCCCTTGCTGGAGCAGGTCCTTTCTTAGAGGTAAAGGCCACGGTTCGTCCGTGAGCATCTCTTGAAGTTCCGGATACCAAGTCCTTCTTGGCCAATCCGGAACCACGAGTATAGTTCTTACTCCTCTCCTTCTTATGATTCTCAGTACTTTTGGTATGAGGGGCAGAGGAGGGAACACATACACTGACTGGTACACCCACGGTGTTACCAGAGCGTCCACCGCTATTGCCTGAGGGTCCCTTGACCTGGCGCAATATCTGTCTAGTTTTTTGTTTAGACGGGACGCCATTATGTCCACCTTTTGTTTTTCCCAACGGTTTACAATCAGGTGGAAGACTTCTGGGTGAAGTCCCCACTCTCCCGGGTGAAGGTCGTGTCTGCTGAGGAAGTCTGCTTCCCAGTTGTCCACTCCCGGAATGAACACTGCTGACAGTGCTATCACATGATTTTCCGCCCAGCGAAAATCCTTGCAGCTTCTGCCATTGCCCTCCTGCTTCTCGTGCCGCCCTGTCTGTTTACGTGGGCGACTGACGTGATGTTGTCCGATTGGATCAATACCGCCTGACCCTGAAGCAGGGGTTTCGCTTGACTTAGGGCATTGTAAATGGCCCTTAGTTCCAGAATGTTTATATGAAGAGATGTCTCCAGGCTTGACCATAAGCCCTGGAAATTCCTTCCCTGTGTGACTGCTCCCCAGCCTCGCAGGCTGGCATCCGTGGCCACCAGGACCCAGTCCCGAATGCCGAATCTGCGGCCCTCTAGAAGATGAGCACTCTGCAACCACCACAGGAGGGATACCCTTGTCCCTGGTGACAGGGTTATCCGCTGAAGCATCTGAAGATGCGACCCGGACCATTTGTCCAGAAGGTTCCACTGTGCGTGGAATCTGCCGAATGGGATTGCTTCGTAGGAAGCCACCATTTTTACCCAGAACCCTTGTGCATTGATGCACTGAGACTTGGTTCGGTTTTAGGAGGTTCCTGACTAGCTCGGATAACTCCCTGGCTTTCTCCTCCGGGAGAAGCACCTTCTTTCTGGACTATGTCCAGAATCATCCCTAGGAACAGAAGACAAGTCGTCGGAACCAGCTGTGATTTTGGAATATTGAAAATCCAATCGTGCTGCCGCAACACTACCTGATATAGTGCTACACCGATCTCCAACTGTTCCCTGGATCTTACCCTTATCAGGGAATCGTCCAAGTAAAGGATAACTAAAATTCCCTTCCTTCGAAGGAATATCATCATTTCGGTCATTACTTCAGTAAAGACCCGGGGTGCCGTGGACCATCCCTACGGCAGCGTCCGAACTGATACAGTTCTGTACCATAACCTGAAATACCCTTGGTGAGAAGGGTAAATTTTGACATGAAGGTAAGCCTCCTTGATGTCCCGAGACATCATGTAGTCCCCTTCTTCCAGGTTTGCAATCACTGCTCTGAGTGACTCAATTTTGAATTTGAACCTCTGTATGCAAGTGTTCAAAGATTTTAGATTTTAAAATCGGTCTCACCGAGCCGTCTGGCTTCGGTACCACAATAGTGTGGAATAATACCCCGTTCCCTGTTGCAGGAGGGGTACCTTGATTATCACCTGCTGGGAATACAGCTTGTGAATGGCTTCCAAAACTGCCTCCCTGTCAGCGGGAGACGTCGGTAAAACAGACTTTTGGAAACGGCGAGGGGAATACGTCTCGAATTCCAATTTGTACCCCTGAAATATTATCTGAAGGATCCAGGGGTCTACTTGCGAGTGAGCCCACTGCGCACTGAAATTCATTGAGAACGGGACCCCACCGTGCCTGAACTTGTAAAGCCCTAGCATCATACTGAGGGCTTGGCAGCGGCGGAAAAGGGTTTCTGTTCCTTGGAACTGGCTGATCTCTGCAGCCATTTTCCTCTCCCTCTGTCACGAGCAGAAAAGAGGAACCCTTTTGTCCGCCTGCCAACCAGGACTGCGCCTGATAATACGGCGTCTTATTTTGAGAGGCGACCTGGGGTACATCCCCTCTTTTAAGGCAATACTTCCAAATGCCGTTTGGAATCCGCATCACCTGACCACTTTACTGGAATAATTGGACAACGCACTTATACTTGATGCCAGTCGGCAAATATTCCGCTGTGCATCCTGCATATATAGAAATGCATCTTTTAATTGCTCTATAGGCAATAATATACTGTCCTTATCTAGGATATCATATTTCCAGTCAGGGAATCCGACCACGCCAACCCAGCACTGCACATCCAGGCTGAGGCGATTGCTGGTCGCAGTATAACACCAGTATGTGTGTAAATACATTTTAGGATACGCTCCTGCTTTCTATCAGCAGGATCCTTAAGGGCGGCCATCTCAGGAGAGGGTAGAGCCCTTGTTTTTACAAGCGTGTGAGCGCTTTATCCACCCTAGGGGGTGTTTCCCAACGCACCCTAACCTCTGGCGGGAAAAGGTATACTGCCAATAACTTTTTAGAAAATATCAATTGTTATCGGGGGGAAACCCACGCATCATCACACACCTCATTTTATTTCTCAGATTCAGGAAAACTACAGGAAGTTTTTCCTCACCAAACATAATACCCCTTTTTTTGGTGGTATTCATATTATCAGAAAAGTGTAAACTTTTTCCATTGCCTCAATCATGCAATGTGTGGCCCTATTGGAAATCACGGTTGTCTCTTCACCGTCGACACAGGAGTCAGTACCCCTGTCGGCGTCTGTATCTGAGGTAACGGGCGCTTTAGGGCCCCTGTATGAGACGTCTGGACATGCACAAGCTGAGTAGCCGGCTGTCTCATGTCAACCACTGTCTTTTATACAAAGCTGACACTGTCACGCAATTTCAACAGTACATCCACTCAGGTGTCGACCCCCTAGGGGGTGACAACACTATTTCAGACACTCTACTCCGTCTCCTCATCATTTTTCTCCTCATACATGTCGACACCAACGTACCGACACACAGCACACACACAGGGAATGCTCTGATAGAGGACAGGACCCCACTAGCCCTTTGGGGAGACAGAGGGAGAGTTTGCCAGCACACACCAGAGCGCTATATATATACAGGGATAACCTTATATAAGTGTTTTTCCCTTTATAGCTGCTGTATTGTTATATACTGCGCCTAATTTGTGCCCCCCTCTCTTTTTTAACCCCTTTCTGTAGTGTAGTGACTGCAGGGGAGAGCCAGGGAGCTTCCCTCCAACTGAGCTGTGAGGGAAAATGGCGCCAGTGTGCTGAGGAGATAGGCTCCGCCCCTTTCTCGGCGTCCTTATCATCCTTTTTCTGTATGTTTTGGCAGGGGTTAAATGCATCCATATAGCCCAGGAGTTATATGTGATGCATTTATTTTAGCCATATAAGGTTTTTTTATCGATTTATTGCGTCTCAGGGCGCTGCCCCCCCCAGCGCCCTGCACCCTCAGTGACCGGAGTGTGAAGTGTGCTGAGACCAATGGCGCACAGCTGCGGTGCTGTGCGCTACCTTATCTGAAGACAGGATCGTCTTCTGCCGCCGATTTTTCCGGACCTCTTCGCTCTTCTGGCTCTGTAAGGGGGACGGCGGCGCGGCTCTGGTGACCCATCCAGGCTGAACCTGTGATCGTCCCTCTGGAGCTAATGTCCAGTAGCCTAAGAAGCCCAATCCACTCTGCACGCAGGTGAGTTCGCTTCTTCTCCCCTTAGTCCCTCGATGCAGTGAGCCTGTTGCCAGCAGGTCTCACTGAAAATAATAAACCTAAACTAAAACTTTCACAAAGAGCTCAGGAGAGCCCCTAGTGTGCACCCTTCTCGTCGGGCACAGAAATCTAACTGAGGCTTGGAGGAGGGTCATAGGGGGAGGAGCCAGTGCACACCAGGTGATCCTAAAGCTTTCTTTAGATGTGCCCAGTCTCCTGCGGAGCCGCTATTCCCCATGGTCCTTACGGAGTTCCCAGCATCCACTAGGACGTCAGAGAAATATATATATATATATATATATATATATATATATATAGAGAGAGAGAGAGAGAGAGAGAGAGAGAGAGAGAGAGAGATGGATATGTTTTTTTTCTGAATCAGAAATGCTTTATTGTGGAAAGTCCTGCTGGAAGTGCACAACTACCCCCCTCCTCCCCCCCAATTAGTTTTTTTTACTATATAGTCCTAGGAAGTGTTCGGCACTTTGAATTCGGTGATGCTGGCCAATATTGGCTCGTGTGTGGAATTTTCCTGTCATTGTTAATGACAGTAGTAATAAAAGAAGTCTTCCCTTATACATCAAAAATATTAATGATCACCCCCAGCTTTTATTTAAGTGCTTCAAAGACATATTAGGATTGATGTTTATTATAATCATTAACATTATTTCTGTTGATTACGCCAAAAGTATGGGTATGTTGATTAAACAATAACTGTGTTTGCATCATATTACTAATTGCCATTCCTCCTCCTCCTTATATTACATGCATACAAATAAACAGAATCTTAATAAGGGCACAGTGCTCCTTCAGTTCCCATTGATTTCATGTTACATTGTATATTTATTTTGACCATGTCTGTACGTGCTCCTCTATGTCCGTATGTGCCAATGTGGTAGATGTATGAAAAATGCTTTTTCGTTCCCTAATTGTGTGGACCCACTTCACTGCATTATCACAGTGAAGTGGGATCTCACTTCAAAAAAATGTATTAACTAGCCAGCATCTGATATGGGAGTGCGGTCTCTCACCTCTCTGATGATACGCGAACTCCCAAACTGGCCTTCTGTTTCACCAGTAGTGCGAATGCGCCATCACTCTCCTCTGGCCGGCTCACTGGGCATCTGCAAAATCTGGCTATTATTGCGAGATCTCACATGCAGCCCAGAGTCGGCAGCCACCGCAGGCAGGGACAGCACTGTCCATGGCTGTGGTGTATGGGCAACGACACCTGCAGCTGCTGAAATCGATAGCTGCAGGTGTCAGAAACCTCAGTGCTACTGACTGTTCATACATTGCCATGCATATCGGCGTGCTATCGAGAAGCAGTATAAGTGCAAATAACTGTACTGATACCACTTGTACACCATAACGACCATTCTTACATCTACCCCCATGTCTGTATGTGCTCCTTTATGTTCATGTGCCTACAGTATGTATAAATATGTGCTCTTCTGTCTGTATGTGCTCCACCAATATGTCCTGCATAGCGCTCCCTCATCTATATTTTCTTCATTGTGCTGCCTCCCCTTCCATGTTCTGTATTGTGCCAATCATTTTTATATGCTTTTTATTGTTCCCAAAAATAAGATTTTACTTACCGGTAAATCTTTTTCTCGTAGTCCGTAGAGGATGCTGGGACTCCGTAAGGACCATGGGGGATAGACGGGCTCCGCAGGAGATAGGGCACTTTAAGAAAGCTTTGGATTCTGGGTGTGCACTGGCTCCTCCCTCTATGCCCCTCCTCCAGACCTCAGTTAGGGAAACTGTGCCCAGAGGAGATGGACAGTACGAAAAAGGATTTTTGTAAATCTAAGGGCGAGATTCATACCAGCCACACCAATCACACCGTATAACTTAAGTTAAACTTACCCAGTTAACAGTATGAACAACAACATAGCCACGGTATCACCGATAACTATAACATAACCCTTATGTAAGCAATAACTATATACAAGTCATGCAGAAGAAGTCCGCACTTGGGACGGGCGCCCAGCATCCTCTACGGACTACAAGAAATAGATTTACCGGTAAGTAAAGTCTTATTTTCTCTAACGTCCTTGAGGATGCTGGGACTCCGTAAGGACCATGGGGATTATACCAAAGCTCCCAAACGGGCGGGAGAGTGCGGATGACTCTGCAGCACCGATTGAGCAAACATGAGGTCCTCCTCAGCCAGGGTATCAAACCTATAGAACTTTGCAAAGGTGTTTGTCCCCGACCAAGTAGCTGCTCGGCACAACTGTAATGCCGAGACCCCTCGGGCAGCCGCCCAAGAAGAGCCCACTTTCCTAGTGGAGTGGGCCTTAACCGATTTCGGTAACGGCAATCCTGCCGTAGAATGCGCCTGCTGAATCGTGTTACAGATCCAGCGAGCAATAGTCTGCTTTGAAGCAGGGGTGCCAACCTTGTTGGCCGCATACAGAACAAACAAAGCTTCAGTCTTCCTGATCCGAGACGTTCTTGTCACATAAATCTTCAAAGCCCTGACTACATCCAGGGACTCGGAATCCTCCAAGTCCCTTGTAGCCACAGGCACGACAATAGGTTGGTTCACATGAAAAGATGAGACCACTTTTGGCAGAAAGTGAGGACGAGTCCTCAACTCTGCCCTATCCACGTGAAAAACCAAGTATGGGCTTTTATGTGATAAAGCCGCCAATTCTGAAACACGTCTCGCCGAAGCTAACGCCAACAACATGACCACTTTCCACGTGAGGTATTTCAACTCCACAGTTTTAAGTGGTTCAAACCAAGGTGACTTGAGAAAACGTAACACCACGTTAAGATCCCAAGGCGCCACCGGAGGCACAAAGGGAGGCTGAATATGCAGCACCCCCTTCACAAAAGTCTGTATCTCAGGAAGAGAGGCTAATTCTCTTTGAAAGAAAATGGATAAGGCCGAAATCTGGACCTTTATGGACCCTAATTTTAGGCCCAAGGTCACTCCTGTTTGAAGGAAGTGAAGTAGACGGCCCAAATGGAACTCCTCCGTAGGAGCAGCTCTGGCCTCACACCAAGAAACATATTTCCGCCATATACGGTGATAATGTTTCAACGTCACGTCTTTCCTAGCTTTGATCAGGGTAGGAATGACTTCCTCCGGAATTCCTATTTCAGCTAGGATCCGGCGTTCAACCGCCATGCCGTCAAACGCAGCCGCGGTAAGTCTTGGAACAGACAGGGCCCCTGCTGCAGCAGGTCCTGCCTTAGAGGAAGAGGCCACGGATCTTCTGTGAGCAACTCTTGCAGTTCCGGATACCAAGTCCTCCGTTGCCAATCTGGAACAATGAGGATTGTTCTGACCCTGCTTATTCTTACAATTCTCAACACCTTGGGTATGAGAGGAAGAGGAGGAAACACATAGACCGATCTGAACACCCAAGGTGTCACCAGAGCGTCTACCGCTACCGCCTGAGGGTCCCTTGACCTGGCGCAATACCGCTTTAGCTTTTTGTTAAGACGGGACGCCATCATGTCTATTTGAGGCAGGCCCCACCGATCCGCGATCTGTGCAAATACTTCTTGATGAAGTCCCCACTCCCCCGGATGCAGGTCGTGCCTGCTGAGGAAGTCCGCCTCCCAGTTGTCCACCCCTGGGATGAACACCGCCGACAGCGTGCTTACATGGCCTTCCGCCCAGCGTAGAATCCTGGTCGCTTCTGCCATGTCCACTCTGCTCCTTGTTCCGCCTTGGCGGTTTATATGAGCCACTGCCGTGACATTGTCTGACTGAATCAGAACCGGTCTTCTCCGAAGTAAGTTCTCCGCTTGACGCAGGGCATTGTACGTTGATGTGGAGACAAGTCTCCAGGCTTGACCAGAGACCTTGGAAATTTCTTCCCAGTGCCACTGCTCCCCAGCCTCGGAGGCTTGCGTCCGTGGTCACCAGGACCAAGTCCTGAATGCCGAACCTGCGACCCTCTAGAAGGTGAGCACTGTTCAGCCACCACAGGAGAGATACCCTGGTCATGGGAGACAGGGTGATCCTTTGATGCATTTGTAAATGGGACCCGGACCACTTGTCCAAGAGGTCCCATTGAAAAGTCCTCGCATGGAATCTGCCGAAAGGGATGGCCTCGTATGAAGCCACCATCTTCCCCAGGACCCGCGTGCACTGATGCACTGAAACCTTCTTTGGTTTCAATAGGTTCCTGACCATGGCCATGAGTTCCTGAACCTTTTCGATCAGAAGAAAAACCTTTTTCTGGTCTGTGTCTAGGATCAGGCCCAGAAAGGTCAGACGCGTTGTAGGAACTAGCTGGGACTTCGGTATATTGAGAATCCAGCCGTGTAGCTGCAACGTCTTCATGGACAGAGACACGCTGTCCAGCAACTTTTCCAGAGATCTCGCCTTTATTAGGAGATCGTCCAAGTATGGGATAATTGTGACCCCCTGCCTGCGCAGGAGCACCATCATTTCCGCCATTACCTTGGTGAAAACCCTCGGGCCGTGGAAAGCCCAAACGGCAACGTCTGAAATTGGTAGTGACAGTCCTGCACTGCAAATCTCAGGAACGCCTGATTTGGGGGAATATTGGAACATGAAGGTATGCATCCTTTATGTCCAGGGACACCATCCAATTCCCCCCCTCCAGGCTGGCGATGACCGCCCGGAGTGATTCCATTTTGAACTTGAACCTTTTCAAGTACAAGTTCAGAGATTTCAGGTTTAAAATGGGCCTGACCGAACCGTCCGGTTTCGGGACCACAAACAGGGTTGAATAATATCCCTCTCCCTGCTGGAGATGAGGAACTGTGACAATCACCTGGTGAACATACAATTTTTGGATTGCTGTCAACACTGACTCCCTCTCTGACGGGGAAGTCGGCAGAGCCGATTTGAAAAACCGGCGAGGAGGCAAGTCTTTGAATTCTAGCCTGTATCCCTGAGCAACAATCTCTACTGCCCAGGGATCCACCTGCGATTGAACCCAGACGTGGCTGAAAAACCGAAGACGAGCCCCCACCAGATCTGCCTCCCCCCGGGAAGCCCCAGCGTCATGCGGTGGACTTTGCAGACGCAGGGGAGGACTTCTGCTCTTGGGAACTAGCTGTGTGCAGCTTCTTTCCCCTGCCTTTTCCTCTGGTAACAAAGGACGATCCCCGCACCTTCTTGTTTTTATTGGAACGAAAGGACTGCATTTGATAATGAGGTGCCTTCTTAGTATGCTGCGGGGGGACATAAGGTAAGAAATTCGACTTACCAGCCGTAGCGACAAGGTCAGAGAGGCCGTCTCCAAACAACTCCTCCCCCTTGTACGGCAAGGACTCCATGTGCCGCTTAGAATCGGCATCTCCCGTCCACTGCCGGGTCCACAGGAGTCGCCTAGCAGAAATAGACATAGCATTTATTCTGGAGCTTAATAAACAAATGTCTCTCTGAGCATCTCTCATATACAAGGCAGCATCTCTAATATGCTCTATGGTCATTTGAATGGCATCCCTATCTAAGGTGTCAATCTCCGCAGATAAGGAATCTGCCCATGCCACAACCGCACTTCAAACCCAGGCCGACGCCATAGCCGGTCTAGCAATAGTACCGGAGTGAGTGTAAATGTGCTTCAAGGTAATTTCCTGCCTGCAATCAGCCGGTTCCTTGAGGGAAGCCGTATCCTGAGAAAGCAGTGCCACCTTTTTGGACAAGCGTGTCAGCGCCTTGTCCACTTTTGGTGAAGTTCCCAGCATATCTTATCAGTTTGTGGAAAAGGATACGCCATAAGAATCCTTTTGGGAACTTGTGGTCTCCTATCTGGAGAGTCCCAAGCCTTTTCGCACAATTCACTTAATTCAAATGATGATGGAAAAGTGACTTCAGGCTTTTTCTCTTTATACATCTGTACCCTCGTGTCAGGGACAGGGGGTTCCTCAGTAATATGCAAAACCTCTTTAATGGCCATAATCATGTACCGAATACCTTTTGCCACCTTCGGCTGTAATTTTGCATCTTCATAGTCGACACTAGAGTAAGAATCTGTGTCATCGATCTGGGATATGGTGCGCTTCTGAGACCCCGACGGGCCTGGCGCCACAGGGACAGGCATGGACTGGGTACCTGACTGATCCCTAGCTTCTGCCTTGTCTATCCTTTTATGCAATAGATTGACATTTGCATTCAAGACATTTAGCATATCCACCCATTCCGGTGTCGGCGTTGCCGACGGCGACCTGACATTCAAACACTCCCCCTCCACAGTAAGCGAGCCTTCCTCGTCAAACATGTCGACACACGCGTACGACACACTTCACGCACACAGGGAACCCCTTTTCTGAAGACAGTATCCCTGTCAAGGCCCTTTGGAGAGACAAAGAGAGAGTATGCCAGCACACACCCCAGCGCAATAACCCTGGAGACCAACACAAAATGTTTTTCCCCAGCAGCGCTGTGTAATATGTAAACCGCCAATTATGTGCCCCCCCCTCTCTTTTAAGCACCCTTTCACCGTGTGTAAGCAGGGGAGAGTCCGGGGAGCTTCCTCTCAGCAGTGCTGTGGAGAGAAAATGGCGCTGGTGAGTGCTGAGGGAGAAGCCCCGCCCCCTCGGCGGCGGGCTTCTGTCCCGCTCAAACTTAGTAAAATATGGCGGGGGCTCTTTTATATACATGTACAGAGCCCACCTGTACATGTATACAGTCTTTTTGCCATGCAGAGGTTTATATTGCTGCCCAGGGCTCCCCCTCCTTGCGCCCTGCACCCTTGCAGTGACCGGAGTGTGTGAGGTGTATGGGAGCAATGACGCACAGCTGCAGTGCTGTGCGTTACCTCAGTGAAGCTGATGGCTTCTGCCGCCTGAGACGTCTTCTGACTTCTGTACTTCTGGCTCTGTGAGGAGAACGGCGGCGCGGCTCCGGGGGTGGACGCCCAGTAAGAACCTGCGTTCACCCCCTCTGGAGCTAATGGTGTCCAGTAGCCGAGGAAGCAGAGCCTATCTTTGACAAGAAGGTCTGCTCCTCTCTCCTCAGTCCCTCGATGCAGGGAGACTGTTGCCAGCAGTGCTCCCTGTGAAAAAGTAGTAAAAAGTAGAAAGAAAAATCCAAACAAAAATGCTTTCAGGCAGAGAACTCTGGAGAGCTCTCTGCAGTGCACCCATCTTGCTCTGGGCACAGTGTAAAACTGAGGTCTGGAGGAGGGGCATAGAGGGAGGAGCCAGTGCACACCCAGAATCCAAAGCTTTCTTAAAGTGCCCTATCTCCTGCGGAGCCCGTCTATCCCCCATGGTCCTTACATCCTCAAGGACGTTAGAGAAATCTGTATTTCCTTAAACCAATAAAACTGATCCATCTACCTTCTGCCACCACCACCCCACCACTGCACCCCTTACCAAAAGCGCTGCAGCTTAGTACATCTTGTTTGCAATGATGAACCGCCTCCCAGCAGCAGGTGTGATTAAACATATTACGATGTCAGGAGGCAATGTGTGGGGACCCCCATCTGTGAGTTATTTAATGTGTACTTCATCCATCTATATGTTGCTTAGTGTACTCCAGCCACCAATCATTAAATTGTTTACTGCCACGCCCCCTCCATATACACTGTATTAGTGCCCCAGCATCTATACTGTCCTCCCCATTTCCCTCCATTTGTATTTTGACCTGCTGCACCCCAGTAGGTAACTAACCATTGGCAGTCTTCTTGACTTCTCTTCTCATCTGCAAGGCTCCTCATACAGACAGTAGCATTACTATATCTACTTATCATAATGGCAGAGTGCTGAGACGCTGTCAGGACCCAGGTACCTCTTCAAAACAGGAAGAGAAAAAAAGGGGGGTATACAGCGCTAGTTGACACAATATATTCCAAAAGATGTAAATATTTAATGGTTAAAATACTTATAATATTTAAAATGAAAAAATTAAACAATTTTGTAAAACTTCTAATCTAAAATATGTCTCAATATTGACTTCAGGTGGACTTGGATTTCTATTAATGCTGGTACCAAGAATATAGGGCACTCATCAGAATATTAACAACCAGTATATCAACAGTCATGAATAGGGACCAGAAATGAAGTTGTTCATCCAATTGGATGTGATTACCGAGTCTGTGTTCCGTTTAAAAGGGGCTCCCTTGAAGTACAAGTCCGTATGGCAACGGCAACAGTTGTTGGGGTCCTGGTTCACAGTTCACTCGGAACTCCGTGTTCCAATAGGTGGATTCTCCTATGATTGTGATGGGCAATGGCAATGCCTGTAGGAGTCCTGGTTCACGGATGCAACAGAAGGCAAGGTCCAGACTGTAGATGGTGGTATGATGATGGTGCTGGTCAGCAAATGTCCACACAGGTCTCAACCTAACATGTTTCGCTGCTCCAAAGTCCTTTGAAAAAGCTGCCTGGAGCAGCGAAACATGTTAGGTTGAGACCTGTGTGGACATTTGCTGACCAGCACCATCATCATACCACCATCTACAGTCTGGACCTTGCCTTCTGTTGCATCCGTGAACCAGGACTCCTACAGGCATTGCCATTGCCCATCACAATCATAGGAGAATCCACCTATTGGAACACGGAGTTCCGAGTGAACCCCAACAACTGTTGCCGTTGCCATACGGACTTGTACTTCAAGGGAGCCCCTTTTAAACGGAACACAGACTCGGTAATCACATCCAATTGGATGAACAACTTCATTTCTGGTCCCTATTCATGACTGTTGATATACTGGTTGTTAATATTCTGATGAGTGCCCTATATTCTTGGTACCAGCATTAATAGAAATCCAAGTCCACCTGAAGTCAATATTGAGACATATTTTAGATTATAAGTTTTACAAAATTGTTTAATTTTTTCATTTTAAATATTATAAGTATTTTAACCATTAAATATTTACATCTTTTGGAATATATTGTGTCAACTAGCGCTGTATACCCCCCTTTTTTTCTCTTCTGGTTACTAAAGGGTTTGACTACCCCTTATATATTCAGCTGCTAGGAGAAGCACACTCATCACAGCGCCTGTATATATACTCGTTATATATAACCCTCCACCTCTTCAAAACAGCCATGCACTAGGGGAGGAGATTCATCAGCGCAATGAGAAAAGTCCTCTGGGCTTACATTATGACTACCTCCTATGTCATATTACACTTGCTAGCGAGGAGGAGGAGCTAAAACACTGCCACTAGCCACTCTAAGTGGTGAATTCTACTGTGATGAACTTAAAACAGAGGTGGTGCCATTGAAGTGAATGTGGGCACGATGGAGTGAGTAGAGGGGGGCGCGAGGGAGTGAGTGGTGATGGGCTTCGGACAGTCAATGACTGTGACAGGAGGCGCTGCGGCGGAGAGTGGGGGCCTGAAAGGGGGGGGGGGGTGAGAGATGGACTCTGAGCCTGTGGGCAGACAGCTGCAGTGCTGCCCGGCCAACTGTGTAACATAGGTAATGATGCGAGAGGTAGAGTGCACTCACCGTGGGCAGCGCTGCAGTTAGCAGCAGTGGTTGTAGGGTGACTAGCCATGAAAGGAGACGATAGCGCGGCGCTGCTGGTTCTTCCGGCTGGTCTTCGCCCACAGAACATAAGTCGGCACTACCCTACGGTCCTGGTCAACAGTATTAGTTGGATACAGTACTAATGTTAATTAAAGCGTTTTAACCATGTCAGCAGTATACCTTTAAACATGATGCTTATATTGCAGACATTGTTAAAATTATTTAATTATTACTGCATCAGTATTATGCTGTCCATATTCTGTGGACATCGCAAATGGTGACAAAACCTACCAAAACCATTACAAAGGGAAGCAGAGTGCTCTAATTACATTTTGAAGAAGCATACCTATAGATGTAGCCATGCTCATCACTGCTGCTGCTGCGCAATACAGGCGTCCTACTCACGCCATACAAATAGCGCAGGTAGGCGAAGTAAGGTGTGATAAGGCACAAGAGGATCCACAGCATGTAATACACAGTTTCACCACTGGGTGGCGATTGAAATGAAACTAATGAAAAGTACAGTACAGTGCTGAATAGCAGTGGATGGATATGGCACTACAGAATACTGAACAATGTAGCAAGCCCTGACAAGAGGGCCAGTGCACATTAAATATAGTAGCTCTGTATTAATGCATTAATACTGCAGGGCGGAGTATGAAATCACGGGAACGGTAGGCACCCAGTAACAACATGGCTTACAACTGAAAGTTCCCTTGGTGCGCTGTATAAAATGATCCCTACATTAAGTAGAAATTTGACCACAGAACAAGATTTGCTCAGCAAAGTTCAGACTTCTACACAGCTCTCTAAAAGAAAAAAAAATAATTACAATAAGCGATAGAGTTGTGACACAATATACAAAAAAAGAAAAATTACAATGAGGGACACTGTTATGTCACTGCAACTGTCCATCACCTGTCTCCAAGGCTCTCTTGGCATAGTGATGTTGCCGATTTTTACCATGCCCGTGAGCTAGGGTTCAATTCCCTCAAAGGACACACTTGTATTGTATATCTGTGTAAAAAGTTTTTTGTTCTAATTTTCCCAAAACAAGTTCTGTCATACTTTGTATACAGACTCAGACATGCACAAAGATCGATATACAGTCAAAATGAGAAAAAAAACTGAAAGTGCTACTTTTTACACAAATATACAGATGGAGACGCGCTCATCTGAGGCAGCTTCATCGCAGGCGTGCACTCCTGGTGTGACTAGGTGATCAGTCCACCTAGTCATGCCGGGAGTGCACAGAGACGCCCCATTCTAAGCATCTCTGTCCGGGAGCGTGGATGGAGAGACTCTCTCCATTCCAGTGAATGGGGCGCATCTCCGTCGCGGGTGCCCGGTCGGACGGAGACACTCTTGGCGGTAGGCGTGCCCATCACAGACGGAGCTAGTGTGGCTCCATCTGTACAATACAAGTTTGACTTTTCAAATTACGATGGTCTTATCTTTATGAGCCTGAGTATACTGTAATTCTTCCCGAGCCTACCCATTGCTTTAATAGGCCTTCAATCTTAGTAGTCATGTCCTCTTTGAAGAGAGATCATTACTGGAAAAGGGGCTCAAGTTTGCCCCTTCCACTAAGATTGATTCATTCAGTATTTTATAGATGTTCAAAAGTATTTGAGAAAATTCACATTTAAAAAGTTTTTTCTATTAAAGGGTGATTAGGAGGTAGAAATGGACACAGAAGTTGCCACTCCCTTCAGACCCAAATCTACTTTTTTTCCTGCCCATCTTAAGGGTAATTTCCTTGAAACGTTTAGTAAAGTCGTACTAGATGATATAGAAAAACTAGAAAGTAAAACAATCAGGAGTAATCTTTCAGTGCAGTGCACGAGGTTCGCCCCAAGTTACGCTAACATGTTTATGGGATTGTGGGAGTTAGAGGCCATATGGAACCACAAGCCATTTGGGGTGAACCTGGTGTCCTGGCGCAGCTATATTGATGATATCCTCTTCATTTGGTGAGGGGATAGAAGCTCTTTAGAGGATTTTTGTAAATATCTCAATTCCAACAATAAGAATTTTGTTCTTTCTTTTAATATCAGTGAATCAAGTATAGATTTTTTGGATTTGACTATTTACAGTGAAAACAATCAAATCAAAGCCAAAAACTATGTTAAACTTACTGATTCAAGAGCTTATATTAATAAAAAAAGTTGTCACCATAAAAAGTGGTTAGACACTATTCCCACAGGACAGTTCAAAAGACTTAAAATAAACTGTACAGATCAGAGTATTTTTTCTACACAAGCAAAGGAATTAAAAACTTGCTTTCTGTCTAGCGGTTATGAGGAGGAGGAAATTGATATAGCCATCAATTTGGTTAAAGATACCAACCGTGATAGTTTTATTGTAAAACCTAAAATGTATTAAAAACAAATCAGATACAGATAGATTCAAATGGTCTTTTATATTGCAATTTTCATCTCAACATCATCATGTGGTTAAGATTTTTAAAAAACATTGGGGTATCCTCAAAAAAGATCCGGTGTTGGGGAAAGAACTACCTGAATTTCCCATCTGCATTTTTAGAAAAGCTCCTAATCTTAAACAAAAACTAGTTAGGAGCTTTCACCCAAGTACAATAAAAAATAGAGGTGTGACCTCTGAGGAGTTTCATAGATGTGGCACGTGTATAGGGTGCAAAGTCATTCCTAATTCTTTTGGGAAACAGGCTACCAAATTAAAAGTTAACAACAAACAAGTAGTTATTAAGGATTTTATCACCTGCCACACATCTAATGTTATTTCTGGAATCGAATGTGAATGCAGGAAATTTTATATTGGAAGAACGAGCAGACAATTAAAAATTAAAAATTAGTGAACATGTTAGGAACAGCCGTAAAGGATTAGAAACACATGCTCTTTCCCTTCATTTAAGGTTGCCCATAATTGTGATGCTTCCAAAATAAAAAACTTCTATGGTTTTAAGAAAGTAAGTCTTGGCCAAGAGAAACAGACATTATGGTTAAGTTCGCCAAGGAGGAAATGAGTTTTATTTATAGATACAAAACCCTTGTTCCGCTTGGTTTGAACAAGGATTTTGAAGTAAAATGGTTTCTTTGAAAATTTCACCTTATGTCAATTCAGTGTAATACTAGACCATTTTTTAACTTTAATACTAAGAAGGTGGAACGCATGGTGGACCGCACAAAAAAATATTTGATTATGAAAGAACTGGACTTGCAGAACTGGATCCGGCAGCAGTGGAACGCAGGATGCGACTTCCGGTATTGTTTCGGTCTAATGAGGAGAATTACACTGACATAGTGGCTTGGTGCGAATGGACTGGGATTGTGCAATATCAAGGATAGGTTTTCATTAGTTGATAGTGATCCATGTCTTGAATTAGGTTTAACCACTCTTAGGGGTATAAATATCCCACTTCAACACAACCTCATTATGCTTTGAGAAAGATACCAGGAAGTATCGAAACGCGTTGGCAAGGAGGTTGGGGACAGGAGATTAGACTACCACCGGTGTTGGATAGAGCTTGCAGGGATGCCTGATTTTACCACACTCATGCTTGTTTGTCTGCTTTGCATAGTGGACCATTCCACCGGGTGAGAGTCCAGTACTACTGCCTCTGTATACATTTTACAGCTGTTTTATTGTTTTTGCATATTAAATTATTTGATTACGCTATGGTGGAATTTTTCCAATTTTTTTGAGGACACGTAGCTGCTAATCCCTCTCAAAACACCTGTGCATTTGTCTACTTGTACTGTAGACCAACATACATGGTAGGAGTCCACTTAATCATTGACATCCTGATTACATTTTTGAACATACACCTTTTGCCCTATGAAGTGTTTCTCTCTTCTTTTTGAGGACAAATACAGAAAAGGACGTTTATTTGTGACATTTCAATAAGAACTGGTGTACATTTGTGTTCATTCAGCGCCAAGGGATTCATTATTGGTGATATTGTTGCAAGTTTGTGTTTTTGGAGTGTGGGTGATACTCTTCATCAAGTAAATCATAGGCTGCTTATTGAGCGCAGTGGTTAGGTTCAAATTTTTTTCTTTGCTTTAATAGGCCATCTGATTAATGATTAATGTATAAATAATATTAAAAAAATACTTTTATTAAGTTGTAATGAGGAGAAAAGATTATACTGCCTTTATTAGAATTAGAGATGAGCGGATTCGGTTTTACTCGGTTTTACTCGGTTCTCAAAACCGAATCTTATTGGCTCACGGATGTCACGTGTTTTGGATAGCCAATAAGATTCGGTTTTGAGAACCGAGTAAAACCGAGTAAAACCGAATCCGCTCATCACTAATTAGAATGTCATAATAGCTGTGTAGCCAGAAAATCTTTTAGAACATACCGAAAGCTGCCAGCCATAAATTTGTGAAAATTGTCTCAAATCATTTACTGTACTTTACTGTATGTGGCTAAATAAACAAATGGCCTTTTTATCAACAGCACATGCTTTCTTTGTCTTAAAAAGATGAGAATGGATACGCTGCTGGCCGTAGGGGCTACTGAGCACCATCCTCCACACTGTGCTCTCAGCCTGGCTGCTTCTGATACATTCTGCTGGGTACTGTTCAATTACAGGCAACTGGGGATTAGCTGTGTGCAGTGTCCCAGCTGTCACCCCCCCTCCTGGCCTCCATATTTCTGTTAATCTTCATTGCCCTACATTCCCTTCTACTGTGGGAGACACAGCCAGCCTCACTTATATGTACCCTGTTTCCTTGATGGGACTGGAGCTCTCTCCTGTGGCGACTCCCTGAGTTGCACCCTTTCTTCAGACTTTCTTATACTATAACGGGGAGATAGCGGAGACCCCCCCTCCCCCCCGCTGCTGTATCTGCTCTTCTGAAGAGGGGATTCATTGAGCACCACGACATGTTGGCGGACATCCGGCTTTCTGCAACTACGATACTCTACCCTTCACATCATGGTGCCTGACCTTTAAATTACAATGACCTGACCGAGCCACGCTGGGGGGAACACGTGATATGTCGCCTGTCAGTTGATAGCCAGTTCGACGATAATTCCTTCTGACTACGCTTAGCACCGTGCCTCATGCCGAGAAGACGTTCCACCAAGAAAGTGTCAACTACTCCAGCCGACTCATCCCAAGCCAAGGCTTTTCGGACGCTATTCCGACCACCAGTGAATGATTCTACCTCATCCACCCCTTCCTCGTCCTCCTTGCTCTCCAGAGCCATGGCCGGTAATACGGCTGAGGGGCTCCCTGCTCTCCTTCCACCATCTTCTCCTGTGGTGGAGTCCTCAGATTTATCTACCATCCTCTCCAAATTGCGGTCCCTTCCCATCCGCCAGGACCTGCAGCAAGACCTTCAGTCCATGGAACAACGGATATAGGATTCCTTTCAGACCCGTCTCTCTTCCATACAGTCCGATGTCGCTCAGGTCGCAGACAGAGTGGTAACATTGGAAGATTGTTCTGAGAGGACAGATTCTACAATATCTGATCTCCATGATCTCATCTCTCGCCAGTCGCGTTCTCTGATAGCCATGGGCCACAGACTCGATGACGTGGACAACAGAGGACGCCGGAATAACCTGCGAATACGGGGATTGCCTTTAGACGTCGCACCCCAAAACGTTGAATCTGCTCTAACCAAAATACTCAATGAACTTTTGGGAGCGGACTCTGACTACCGGATGGTGTTTGACAGGGCACATCGGGCCTTGCGTCCTAGAGGGACGCCGATGGAAAGACCCCGTGACGTTATCTGCAGACTCCACTACTTTCAGGAGAAAGAGGAGATTCTTAGAGCAGCCAGACGGGCACCGGACATTACTTTTGATGGCCATAGGATACAAATTTTCCCGGACCTCTCGTGGTCTACCTTACAACAGAGGCGTATATCATCCGCCCCCTCACAGATGAACTTAAAAACCGTAACATCAAATTTCGGTGGGGATTCCCATTATCTATCCAAGTGACCTACAAAGGAACCCTTTTTGTCCCACAGGAATATGATGGCGTTAAGGACTTCTGCTCAGCCCTAGATATCCCTGCCCCGAGTCTCCCTAATTGGCTGGACCCGTTTGAACTTTCACTGTCTCCTCCGCCCCAAGTGGAACGGTGGCAGAGAGTCCGTAATCCTAGGAGGCGACGATGGGATGACACGTTCGAGGAATCTGCAACCATTCCTGCTGCTACAGTTGCCGCAGATGACACGGGACGACGAAGGCGGGCAAGACCTCCAGTTACAATTTCCAGGGACACGTGACTACTTGACATATTTATTGTGTTTTTGATATGTTGTTTTCTCATTTGCGATTTCCTTCCACTGCTGGTTGAATAGTTCTATGTCGGCAATTGCTTCAGTACTTGTTTGCCTTCCGTGGCTGCTTAGGTAATGCCACTTCCTGCCAAGTTATGTACTTTGTTTTTTGTTTTTGTTTATTGGTTTCTAGGTTGTGTCGCTTTTATATTGGGTTAATGTTACCTGTTATGCCATTTTGCCTTCGGCACCCAGTGCTTTGCTTGATCTCGTAGTCTTCTGATTCAGTTTCTTCTTTATTCGAACTGCTCTGTCTACTGAATAATTTTGTTTGTATCTCAATGCTATTTGATGGCGATGTAGATCATGGGCCGTTTCTGGTTTCCCATGACTAATGATGCAGAGTACTGCTGCTGTATTGACAGCTGTTTTCTTTGTCTTTTATTGTCTACGTTACCTCCCCCTGTCCTTCCTCTTGTGCTTTCCTTCCCCCCTCCCCCCACTTGGATGAGGTATTATAGGCAGTTACTCAGTAACATATCATTATGGCTAATTTAAAGTTAGTATCATTTAACGTAAAAGGCCTTAACATCCCAGAGAAGAGATCCCGGCTTCTGCACTCTCTACATACCGATAAAGCGGACGTGGTGTTCCTTCAGGAGACACACTTTCAAAGAGGTGCCTCTCCGAAGCTACACTCCCGTCATTTCCCGCAGGGATATTATAATGATTTCTCTGGGGCTAAGGCCAAGGGGGTTGCAATTTTATGTGCTAAACATATTAGATTGCATGACGTATCAGAAATTCCTATTGGAGATGGGAGGGGCCTGCTGGTGAAGGCTACTATTGCTGACCAAACTTTTACATTTGTTAACCTTTATCTCCCTAATCAGGGTCAGATCCGTTTTATGAGGGAGGCGTTGGAGCTGATAGAGCAATCTCTGGCAGGGGTATTAGTGACAGGAGGCGACCTTAACTGGGCATTGGAGCCTCTTCTAGATACTTCAACTGGAGCACCCAGATCCTCTTTAAATGATGTTAGACGCTTTAAGTCACCTGGCGCCTGCTCCACCCCAAAGATAGGGACTACACGTTTTACTCTTACCCACACAATTGTTATACCCGTATCGACTATCTCTTTGTGGATCACAACTCCCTTGATTTTCTTGTAGATGCCACAATAGGTCAAATAGTTGGCTCTGACCATGCCCCCACTACTCTTATCCTATCTTTACGCCACCCTCCCCCGCACCAATGGCGTTGGCGCTTTAATGAGCGATTTCTCAGAGACCCAGACTGTCGGGCCCAATTAGAAAGTACTATTGAGGATTATATTGCTCTTAATGTGACTGACGAGGTCTCCCCAGTGACGGTATGGGAAGCCCATAAATGCGTGATTAGAGGCAAATGCATCCAACTGGGCTCCCTCCTCAAGAAACAAAAAAATTAATGTCGGGAAGCCCTACTTGCTAAAATTAAAAGACTGGAACTCATACATAAATCCACACTAACTTCCGATGTGTTAGCAGAGCTGCAAGAAGCTCGGTCTTCCCTTAATAATTTGCTGAAAGAAGGCACCCGCAGGGCGTTCCGCTGCTGCCGACACAAGTTCCATAGGTGGGGTAACAAGCCTGGGAAGCTTCTTGCCCGTGCTCTTCGTGCCCAAAGATCCCTAACTTATCTTAAAGAGATTAGGGACTCCTCTGGTGTGCCTCTTGCTTCTGACGGTAAGAAGGCTGAGATCTTTCATGTGTACTATACGAAACTCTATCATTTGACATCACTGCGCTCCCAATGTGAGCAGTCAATACATTGGAAGGCAGTAGAGGATTTCCTAGAGGAGATTAATTTTCCGTCCCTCTCCCCAGCTATAATTAAAGCCCTTGAAGACCCTTTCACAGGCGACGAACTTATGTCCGTCCTGAAGTCCACCCCGTCTGGTAAAAGTCCGGGCCCCGACGGCTTCCCCATATCTTATTACAAAACGTTTCAGGATAAACTTCTCCCTCTCTTGCTCCGCGCTTGCAATTCTGTCTCTCCGCAGGCCCCCTTTTCAAATCAGTCCTTAGGGGCCTACGTCACGGTCATCCCTAAAGACGGGAAAGACCCATCATTGCCATCCAGTTACAGGCCAATCTCCCTCCTTAACGTTGATATTAAATTGTATGCTAAACTCTTAGCGAACCGCCTGTGTTTGTTGCTGCCGGCTGTGATACACTTGGATCAGGTTGGCTTCGTTCGAGGTAGAGAAGCAAGGGACAACACCATAAGAGTGATTGACCTGATAGCCCATGCAAGCTCCGTTAAGGCTCCTATGATGCTTCTCTCCATAGACGCTGAGAAAGCCTTTGACCGCATTGACTGGGTCTTTATGGAAATGACACTGCGACGATTGGGCCTGGGGAGGTGTTCTTGCAAAAAATCTTGGCGCTATATCGAGCTCCCTCGGCGCAGGTGCAGGTGAACGGAATACTTTCTGACCCGATAGCCATCTCTAATGGGACTAGGCAGGGATGCCCGTTGTCACCATTGATATTTGTTATCTGCATGGAGGCTCTGGCTAGGGCCATTCGGCAGAACCCTGATATCACTGGCTTGAAAGTGGGTGGAAATGAACATAGACTTGCATTGTTCGCGGACGACCTTCTGGCGGTCGTTACAAACCCTGCTGTGTTCCTGTCTACTCTTATGAAAGAATTTGCACGCTTTGGAGCATTATCCAATTTTAAGATTAATTATGCTAAATCGACGGCCCTTAATATCTCCCTCCCCGCTGACTTAGTCTCATCCCTGAAGACTATGTTTCCCTTCACCTGGCACCCCACACACATTAAATATTTAGGCATTTTGATCCCCTCCTCCCTTTCGACTACAGTCACTCTAAATCACCTCCCTTTACTGCGTAAGCTGCGTAAGGAAATGTCGCAGTGGCTTCAACAGAAGTTCTCCTGGCTAGGCCGTATGAGCATTGTGAAAATGAATATCCTGCCACGGCTGCTGTATCTCTTCCAGACTATCCCCTTAAAGCTCCCCCATCAGTTTTTGGTACACACACACAAAGCTATTAGCCGATTTGTTTGGGGTGGCAGGAAGCCCAGGTTCAAGCATTGCTACTTATTCTATAGGAAGGCTCAGGGGGGCCAACAGCTGCCCATGGTTTCGACATATTATCAGGCCACGATTTTGAATAGGATCCTGGATTGGTTGCGACCTGGTGCCGGCTCTAAGCAGTGGGTTGACTTGGAGAGACGGTCCTCGGGTCTACAATTACAGGCAGTACCCTGGCTTAGTACCATTGGCCGCTCCCCACACCTGACGGTTGGACCCACTTTAGCTCTATGGAAAACACTGCGTTATAGACTGGGTCTTTCTTCATCAACTTCCCTGCTTCTCCCGCTTCTTGACAACCCACTGTTTGGGCGGGGTATGGGTGGAGGTGCGGCAGCCAGATGGAAACAGGCAGGCTTGACTAGGGTAACACATTTGCTCTCCGGGGGGAAGGTCAAATCTTTTGTCGAACTCAGGGAGGGCACTGATATTCCTGCGACTGACTTCTGGTTCTATCTCCAAACTCGTCACTTTACTTTGTCTCACAGGGCAGCTACTGCGTTAACTAGCAGCATTACACCTTTTGAAGCAATGTGTTCCCAATCCTCTGAACCCACCCATGTTGTATCAGGTATATATAAGATATTGCTACATGGTCGTTTCACAGGAGATCCCGCTTTCTGTACGAAATGGGATGCTGATCTTGCACCTAGAGGGATACATATTAATTGGAAGAAACACTGTGAAGTTATGTCCCGTTGCTCTACAAGTTTAGAAGTCACTGAAACACAGTATAAATTGCTTACTAGGTGGTATCGATGTCCCTCCCTTCTGCATAAGTTCTTTCCTTCAGTATCCCCGTTGTGCTGGAGGTGTGGAAAGGACCAAGGTACCCTTATTCATATATGGTGGGACTGCCCACTGATCGCTACCTTTTGGGGCCAGGTTATTCAAATTTCCTCCGAAATCCTGGTGTTTCAGGCTCCTACTGGGATTGACTTCTGGTTGCTCTCCCACACTGCAATTCCACTAGCAAAGTATAAACATTCCCTTCTCGAGCATCTGAACAACGCAGTGAGGGCGGTGGTACCGGTCCACTGGAAGTCTCCGCCCCCCCCCCCAGAATATGGGAATGGTTCCAGCGGATAGAATTTTATGGAACAATGGAGGATATTTTTCATTCAGTCCTAGACACACATGCCGACTATGTCGCCACGTGGTTTTCTTGGCTGGAATTTAAATCTACCTCCACCTACAAAGACCAGATCCCACTAGACTCACCATGATACTGCTTTCTTGTGTAGTCCACCTCACTGTACGGAACCCATACTTGCACCTAGTTCAGATTGATTAGCTCACTCATTCCCCTTCCCTGACTTTCCCCTTTTCCCCCCTCTACCCTTTGTCTTGTCTTTTTTGTGGATTCTAGATGTTCTATGCTATATTGGTCTATCGACCCATGTGTTTATACAATATTGTACTATTTGTAACATCTTTGTTTTTTCTGAAAAACCAAAATAAAGAATATATATAAAAAAAAAAAAAAAGATGAGAATGGAGCATAGTGTTTGTCCATCATCGAGGGGGGACCACAGTAAGTGTGGAGAATGAACGGTAATAAAAAATTTGTGGGGTTTTTTGTTTGTTTATATCAAACAACATTAATTATTGTATTTTATTTTAAAAAAACAAAACATACTGTAAAAAAAATATTTCAGGGACATTGGTGCTCATGGAGCATGTCTAGAAAATGGGGATGATAGAGACAGGTGGGGGTGAGGGAGGGGTTGGTTTCAGAGAAAAACTGACACAAACATACATGATCGTGCAATTCAATTGCAGGCAATACTTAGGGTGAGATTCAAATGATATATCATGCCCAATTTTCTTTCTAAAATGATCTCTGTTATCGTGCATATTGTGCCCATAGTAATCAGGTTTACTGTGTAAAGGGTTAGGTGCCTCACTACTCCGGGGTAGCGAGCTGAAATAATGATACAACGTCCCTGAGGGCAGAAACAGAACGAGTGTGCAAAGGGGTGAAAAGAATTGAATCTCCCCCTTACAGTCTACAAAGCATAAATTATGCACATGCGATAGCACTTAGATTGCATATTTTTATAAACACCCCTGAGGCCAACAAAAATAGACAATTTTGGGTAGAAATTGGGGGAAATTTGGTGTGCCACTGCTGGTGTTTCAATGCCATTGCAGGCATCACTGGTAATTTACCCCTGAATTGAATTGACCCACAAAGTTCAAGAGGCAGTCAGTGCTGGGCTAGGGAACTAGGGGTGAGGGAAGACAAAGGATGGGCTTGGAATTGGTTGGGCCTGTGATCACTTACCTTCTCTTCTACTGGCAAGTTCCAGCGCTATACACTTCACATTACTGCAGGCCAGGCCGGGTCCATGTGTACAATCAAAGTGCTTAAAGCAGGCAGGGGAGGAGTGAGGCTTGTAACGGAGCCACACGAGCACATCCAACACTAACAGGAGCAATTGTTGTGCAAATTGAAACCTGCTGGCCGCATGCTTCTGCATCGCATTAGAATTAGGCAGCTCACAGCAAATGTTGTGTGGCACCACAGATTACGGCGACATCTGCCATTTACAATGGGTGCATGGACATCAGGGAGTTTTGCCCATTCAATCAAGAGTCTAGTAGGTCTCCCAATAATCTGGGAACCTTCCTGACATTGCGAGAAGGTAGGCAACTAGTAGCTATCCTTTACTGTAAAACAGCAAAAAATATATAACTGTCAAGATGTTGGATTCAGCTCCTCTTTCAGAATAATCCCCCCCCCCCCCCACCCACCACCAAACAATACATGCAGCAAACTGGAACATGAAATAAAGTTCATTACAAACCATATGAATATTATCGCAAACTGTGATTGAAAGACCTTACCAAAGGTCTTGTTTTTTTTTCCTTCTAAAGAATTGTTTATGGCCTTGACAATCTTGTAACTGTTTTGAAAATTATAACATCTTTAAAAATGATCATAAATAAGCAATGTGCTGTATTTTTCGGAAACAAAATTCCAGAAACAAGACAATTGGATTTCTGAACATTTTGTAAAGCTCTGAGAAAGCACTCAGCAATCTTACAGGTAAGTACAATTTCCAGTAAAATAGGGCGGTAGATTGGAAGTATTTAATATTGACTCTTAAGAAAATATATTTTATTTTGTTTTAAGCTTAGATTTCAATAGATTACTACCATTCAGAATGTAAAACATAGTTATTTTACGGATTAAAGATTGGAATTTTAAAAATACAAATACTTTATGCTTACAGTACAATGATATACAGAAGATGTATAATCAGTTTGTACGTAACACACATGTATGTTACAACTGCAAGTGAATCTGTCCATGAGTTTCCTGCTTTGTTTAGGTGAAAGGTCTGGGTGTATGGCGATTTTTCAGTGGTTTGACAGCTGTTAGACCTCATCTAACATAAAAAGAATCCCTTTTCCTAGACAAAAATAGGCTACTCTGTGCCTTCATATTTTCATGAAGTTTGAAGTCTGCAGAGTCAAATGCCATTCAGACAGCCTTTCAAGCAAAACAAAGCAAACCAGCTGCCAAGTAATACAATGCCTTAGTAAGGAACTCAGTGCCACCACTGTATGCTTCCTGATGGAGGATTATCAGATTAACATGAGTGCACCTCTGTACTCAAACATATTCATGGAAAAAGATGCCAAGGTTATTTTTTTATTTACTGCAAATGACAGTTCAGGACAGGTAGAAACATATAGTAAGTTGTATTCTGGTATACTTGTCTATACTGTACTGAGCTCCAGTACCTAAATTTATTTATATGAAAGTTGTAGATGGAGAGTGGACTAAAGATAACTGAATATCATATCAAATAAACAAACAAACATGTTCCGTTTACCTATCACAATGAGGATTTGGTGGGATTTCATTTTTAACAGAAAATAATGGCTAACAGTTTTAATAAACTCAAAATGGCATTTAATATTGTTTGGGTATTGCAAAAGAACATTAAATAGCTCTGAAAAAGACAAGAAAAATTTAAAATTAATATTATTTCTATATAGAGAAGGACGGTTGGTCTTATAGGGGGAACCAAATGCCAGTGGGAAATTGAAAAAACCCTGCGGGACATAAAATGCATCTTTTATTCTTTTATTATTATTATTATTTTGGGACCCAAATTGGGTGCGATGGAAGCAAAGTTTTTTTAAATCATTAACCCTCGCTACCAATTGAATCTGCCCCCATAATGTCATAATCCTGGGTGGTTGTCCCTTCAGCATTAGGGTAGAACAGTTGGCTGACAGAAGGCGTAGATGGTGCAGTCAGAAGATAACCACATGTATGGTCAGAGGTGTTTCTTGCCAGTCAAGATTTGCCCATTGTCTCTGCCAACAGCTGATAAACTCTATTTAGTTGTTGAGACACTTTTTGGGGGTTTTCAGGGCCCCATTTATTCCAGTCCGCATTTTTAATGCCTTTGTGCTAAATTACTTTTGTCTAAAGTTGCATCATGAAAATGAAAATTTCCACACAAAGTTTAGCAATCTCCTTTTGTGGGAGCTCAAGCTCTGGTAACAGCATAATCTTCAGTTATCACCCTGCTACCGGGTTCAGAGTGGGCGCGTGTCCTGTGCATGTGTAGTCACTGGCCTGTGCATGCATCAGTGGTGCCATCATAGAGTGATCCTAACAATCCTTTTCCAAAAGAATCTGCTATACAGTAAACCAAGCTCCGGAAGCTGTCAGTAAATCCCGGGGAGCCTTTATATTTGTGGGTGTCCCCAAAAACACCCCCAAATATTCTTTAATAAATATGCCCCATAGACACTAAAAATGGCCAATTTGTTCAAATTTATGTGAAGCATTGAGAGTCTTTGATGTATAGGATATAATTTTATAATGTTGAATTAAAAAAATGGATTTGCATGACCTGCATGAGCAGTTAAAATAAGACAACACCTCTCCACCATCCTTCTCTGGCTTCCAGCACACTACTACCTGAATACAGCTTTCATACTGTACGTCCATTTATTGCTATGTCTCACTTAAAATATTCTGCACATTCACAAATAGAGAACATCTCAATTTCTGTTATACACAGGCCATTGTACTATCAGTGACAACCAGCATATGAAAAAGCAAGCACTGTAGTTCCATGCTCTATATTGAAGACCTGAACGATTTATATGATCGCTGAACGCTTTATGATTTTGACTATCCTTATTTTCACAGTTGGGAGTGTGTAATCCCATCTATATTTTCAGCAAGGTGCCCAGTTATTTCTAGTCATACCCCATACTGTAGCAATACTAAAGATACAAATAAGATTAGGTTTAGTAAATATGGAAAATGTTCCAAGAGTCATATTCTCTGGGAAGCGGAGATATTGTTATATAAAATGTTTCCTTAACCTTTGGGATTTAAAAGGCTTCAGCAATGACAGATCTCCTTCGGATGGAAGGAATAGTCAATCTTGGCATTCTTCATTAAAAACCATTAGACACTTGGCATAAAGCATTACGGTCATCTTACAGGTAAGTTACAGCAGCAGGAATATAACTAGTTCATCTGAAGTTTGATTGCAATATCATATTACAGAAGCTATGGACGTTGGCCGAGAATCTGGGGGGTCAGTTACAGAGATTCAGTGAAAAGTGTAATTAGTAATAAATGATGTCAAAACAACCAATAGGAAGTACATAAAGAAAACATAGAAACTTACTCTGAGGTAGCCCACTCCAAGAGATCACTGGTGTCTGCAATAAGATGATTTCTCTCATGTGCAGAATTGATGCACGTAGCTGTAGGTGTAAGAGACTCCGGAGAAAGCGAGTCTGTGCTACCTGTAGGGGTTTCTTCTTTAGTAGAATTATTATCAGCTGCAGAAAGGAACAAAATAAATAAAAATAAGTGATTCTAAAGAACGTGGAAAACGCATACTACAGATTCTAATAAAACACAATAAGAGAAGTCAAAATAAGTCAGAAAAGAAAAAACCATCAGAAACGGTTACATTTTATAAATGATAATAATACAGTGTTTATATTTTGTAAATAAAAAATAATACATTCGTTGTTGGAAGCATTTAAAGATTCTTTAAGGAAGTATTGAAGTATGATGACATCTCCAGAAGGATTCCGCTCATGGTCTAACACAGTGGTGGGCTATAAGCAGCCCTCAACACCGGCACACAAATATGAACTGCTGACAGAATCCTAATTACCTATTTACAGTAGTTTATTGTATTACTCATTACAATAGTGGTCTGTCTGCTGCTGAACACTTTGCACAGCTACTTTCTTTTTACCCAAATATCCATTTTCAGGTGCAGAAATATAAAGAGAACTTCCATATTTTCCCTTATATTCCAGTTGATACAATGCTTTTGATATTCGTTACTTGTTTCATTGCCACCGCCACATAAAATTGCTACTGGTAACAGACAATCAAGGAAGGAGAACTCAAATCACCTGTCTACAGTGACAAGTTTCACATCCTCATACCCGTAATTAAGTCACTACATCTATAGATATATTTCCACACATAAATGATTGTTACCAAGTAACTACAGAAAAGACCAATATCCAGTGTGTCCACAGTTTAATTGTAATACTGGACCAGTTATGACAAGTAAGTCTCAGCAGCCAACCACTTCTGGGATTACAGTTACAGACCCTACACATTTAAAGATTTGCAGCCGAGGTGCCCGGCGGCTGATACGGCCATCCCGGCGTCGGGACAAGTGGGCGATGGGGGGAGTGAAGTTTCTTCACTCCATGACATCACCCGGCCCCATAGCCCTGCATGCTAATATGGACGATATTGTCCATATAGGCTTGCAGGCATAAACAACACGGCACCAACGATGAACGAAAGCGGGGCCGCGCATCGTTCATCGTTGGTGCCTACACACTGAGCGATATGAACAATTTCTCGTTCATTACTGAACGAGATTGTTCATATCAGCAGCACACATCGGCCAGTGTGTAGGGCCCATTAGTGTAGTTCAATGACCACTGATACAATCCAGAAGCAGTATCTGCATTTCATAAGTGAATATTCCAACACGACCGACTAAATAGTCATTAAAATAATTTGGTTTGGATTAATAGTGGGATTGTAGCTATTTCCAGACCACATGTTACAATATCAGGACAACTGCCAGTTACTATGTATGATATTACAGAATGTGTGACCAGCACTAATGCTGAATATAAGCAGTTTACAAGACCACCAAACTGCAAAATTCCAGATCTGAACAATAAAGGGCAAATATATACTCCAGTGTTAACACAATATTTCACTGTATTACCTTTCAGCTCCATAACAGACATTTAACATGCCACCCACATCTTAAGGACAGTGTCAAGGACTGTCCCTGTAACAGGGGACGAGCTCTGATGTACAGCATGCTTTTGGTATGTTAATTTTAAATAGTGCCTTTACTACCTCTTTAACTGCAATCAGAAACACTATACAGATCATTGTTTTAGTGGTAGAGGCGAGCATGACCAACTAAATACATTACACTCATAACTTGCCTACTGTATGAACCTCCATGGGCAAGTGCAATTAACATGGTGCAGATGGTGACACACACATAAGGGAATTACACAAACACACACACACACATATATATATATATATACACACACACACACACACACACACACACACACAGTGTGTGTAGGTGTGTGTATATATATATATATATATATATATATATATTACAAACATGGCATTTGATAGCAGAAAAGAACCACTTATTATTATTACATACATAGCATTAGGTAGCAGAAAAGTATTACTTAACACATGTACACGCACACACTAGAGTTAATTTTTGTTGGGAGTCAATTAACCTACCTGTATATATTTGGATTGTGGGAGAAAACCGGAGTACCCGGAGGAAACCCACACAAGCACGGGGAGAATATACAAACTCCACACAGTTAGGGCCATGGTGGGAATAAAACCAATGACTTCAATGCAGGCCCGCCATCAGAGGAAGTGCTGCGGGCACAGTAGACCCGGGCCCGGCCTCTCTAACAGAGAGGAGAAGGCCCGGGCCGCTCATGCTGCCGTCCGCTGTCTGCTCCGCCCCCTTTTCGTGCAGAGATCTGACTCCGACAAAGGAGGGGAGGAAGCTGCAAGCATCAATTGTATGTGTCCCTCACAAAATGGCCACCGCCTCATAGGAGACCGTTATTAAAGATACTAGAGGAGGCTCCTCCAGTATCTTTAATAACTGTCTCCTATGAGGTGGTAGCCATTTTGGGAGGGACGTTTTCAACTGAAGCCTGCAGTGTCCTCTCCCCTCTTGTGACAGTGTTAGGACTCGGGCATGAAAAGGGGGCGGGGCTACATGGGACCAGGCTGGCTGGTACCACAGAAGAATCTGCAACAGCTCCTGCCAGCCTGTGATAGGTAAGTTGAGGGAGAGTGAGAAGAGAGAGAAAGTGTGTGTGTGTATGTATGTATGTATGTATGTATGTATGTATGGGTATGTGTGTATCTGCGTGTGTATGTATGTATGTATGTATGTATGTAGTCATTGTGTGTAAGCGGCACTACTATTGGAGGCATGTATAAGCGGCATCGCTACAGGAGGCAGTTTGTGTTTAAGCGCCACCGCTACTGGGGGCAGTTTGTGTGTAAGCGGCACCTCTATTGGGGAAGGGGGGGGGGGCATTATGTGTATAAGCAGCACCACTACTGGGGGCATTAATATGGTGCAAGGGGCATTAATATAGTGTTGCTCCGTATGTGCACAGGATTTATTTGTTTATTTTTTAAATATATATTGATTATTTGACTTTTTATATTATTATTATTATTATTATTATTATTATTATTATTTTTTTGGAGGGGGGCTGCCTATTTTGTCAGTTCTGGGCCCCACAATTTCTGATGCTGTGAGGCAGTAATGCTAACTATTATTGCAGTGACATCTGACACTTTGGATAAACAAAGAAATACAGTAGTTCCGGGATGCCCTCCTTATGGAAATATACTGAAGAATCTTCTGGCAGGTATGGCAACCTCCACTATTGTGCAATTAAAGTATTACGCACATACAAGCAAAAATGACATTTCAAGGCCCGGGGGCCTTTTCATCAGGTTGTGCTGTGTGATGCAAATTTGGTTCCATGACACAGCACAACCTGACGAAAAGGCCTTGAAACAACGTTTTTTACTCTTGTATTCATGTAATGCCTGAATTGCACAATATAACATCTACAAGAGACCGATGAGTGCCGCCCTGTTCCTTCTAGATTGGAGGTTACCATCCCTCCCAGAAAATTCTTCAGTATATATATTTATATTCGACAGGAACAGAAGGCAATCAGGGATTTTTCACAGCCCATATTATTACATACTATATATATATATATATATATATATATATATATATATATATATTAGTGATGATCGGGTTCGGTTCCTCGGGATCCGAACCCCCCCGAACTTCACCCATTTTACACGGTTCTGAGGCAGTCTCGGATCTTCCCGCCTTGCTCGGTTAACCCGAGCACGCCCGAACGTCATCATCCTGCTGTCGGATTCTCGCGAGATTCATATTCTATATAAGGAGCCGCGCGTCGCAGCCATTTTCACTCGTGCTTTGGAGATGATAGTGAGAGGATGTGGCTGCGTTCTCTCAGTTTCTGTGTTCAGTGTGCTGCAAATATCTGTGCTCAGTGTGCTGCAAATATCTACGTTCTCTGCCTGAAAAACGCTCCAGATCTGTGCTGCATTGTATTATATAGTAGGAGGACAGTGCAGAATTTTGCTGTGACCACCAGTATATATATAGCAGTACGGTACAGTAGTCCACTGCTCTACCTCTGTGTCGTCAAGTATACTATGCATCCATACCTGTACTGCATTTTAGTTGTGCGCAGTATATAGTAGGAGGACAGTGCAGAATTTTGCTGACCACCAGTATATATATAGCAGTACGGTACAGTAGTCCACTGATCTACCTCTGTGTTGTCAAGTATACTATGCATCCATACCTGTGCTGCATTTTAGTTGTGCGCAGTATATAGTAGGAGGACAGTGCAGAATTTTGCTGACCACCAGTATATATATAGCAGTACGGTACAGTAGTCCACTGCTCTACCTCTGTGTCGTCAAGTATACTATGCATCCATACCTGTGCTGCATTTTAGTTGTGCGCAGTATATAGTAGGAGGACAGTGCAGAATTTTGCTGACCACCAGTATATATATATAGCAGTACGGTACAGTAGTCAACTGCTCTACCTCTGTGTCGTCAAGTATACTACAAAAGTTCAGTAAAATGACCCAAAAATCAAAATTAAAAGCGTCTGATGAGAAGCGTAAACTTGCCAATATGCCATTTACGACACGGAGTGGCAAGGAACGGCTGAGGCCCTGGCCTATGTTCATGGCTAGTGGTTCAGATTCACATGAGGATGGAAGCACTCATCCTCTCGCTAGAAAACTGCAGTGCCACTCCTAGATGGGCCAGGTGTTTGTGTCGGCCACTTGGGTCGATTAGCTTAGCCATCCAGCGACCTTTGTGCACCTCTTTTTTTCTTTGCATCATGTGCTGTTTGGGGACTATTTTTTAAATCTGCCATACTGTCTGACACTGCAGTGACACTCCTAGATGGGCCAGGTGTTTGTGTCGGCCACTTGGGTCGCTTAGCTTAGTCACACAGCTACCTCATTGCACCTCTTTTTTTCTTTGCATCATGTGCTGTTTGGGGACTATTTTTTAAATCTGCCATACTGTCTGACACTGCAGTGACACTCCTAGATGGACCAGGTATTTGTGTCGGCCACTTGGGTCGCTTAGCTTAGCCATCCAGCGACCTCGGTGCAAATTTTAGGACTAAAAATAATATTGTGAGGTGTGAGGTATTCAGAATAGACTGGAAATGAGTGGAAATTATGGTTATTGAGGTTAATAATACTATGGGATCAAAATGATCCCCAAATTCTATGATTTAAGCTGTTTTTGAGAGTTTTTTGTAAAAAAACACCCGAATCCAAAACACACCCGAATCCGGCAAAAAATTTTCAGGAAGGTTTTGCCAAAACGCGTCTGCATCCATAACACGGCCGCGGAACCCGAATCCAAAACCCAAAAAATTTCCGGTGCACATCACTAATATATATATATATATATATATACACACACACACACACACACACACACACACACACACACACATATATACACTGCTCAAAAAAATAAAGGGAACACTAAAATAACACATCCTAGATCTGAATGAATGAAATATTCTTATTAAATACTTTGTTCTTTACATAGTTGAATGTGCTGACAACATAATCACACAAAAATTATCAATGGAAATCAAATTTATTAACCCATGGAGGTCTGGATTTGGAGTCACCCTCAAAATTAAAGTGGAAAACACACTACAGGCTGATCCAACTTTGATGTAATGTCCTTAAAACAAGTCAAAATGAGCCTCAGTAGAGTGTGTGGCCTCCACGTGCCTGTATGACCTCCCTACAAAGCCTGGGCATGCTCCTGATGAGGTGGCGGATGGTCTCCTGAGGGATTTCCTCCCAGACCTGGACTAAAGCATCCGCCAACTCCTGGACAGTCTGTGGTGCAACGTGGCATTGGTGGATGGAGCGAGACATGATGTTCCAGATGTGCTCAATTGGATTCAGGTCTGGGGAACGGGCGGGCCAGTCCATAGCATCAATGCCTTCGTCTTGCAGGAACTGCTGACACACTCCAGCCACATGAGATCTAGAATTGTCTTGCATTAGGAGGAACCCAGGGCCAACCGCACCAGCATATGGTCTCACAAGGGGTCTGAGGATCTCATCTCGGTACCTAATGGCAGTCAGGATACCTCTGGCGAGCACATGGAGGGCTGTGCGGCCCCCCAAAGAAATGCCCCCCCACACCATTACTGACCCACTGCCAAACCGGTCATGCTGGAGGATGTTGCAGGCAGCAGAAAGTTCTCCTTGGCGTCTCCAGACTCTGTCACATCTGTCACGTGCTCAATGAGAACATGCTTTCATCTGTGAATAGCACAGGGCGCCAGTGGCGAATTTGCCAATGTTGGTGTTCTCTGGCAAATGCCAAACGTCCTGCACGGTGTTGGGCTGTAAGCACAACCCCCATCTGTGGGCGTCGGGCCCTCATACCACCCTCATGGAGTCTGTTTCTGATCGTTTGAGTAGACACATGCACATTTGTGGCATGCTGGAGGTCATTTTGCAGGGCTCTGGTAGTGCTCCTCCTGTTCCTCCTTTCACAAAGGCGGAGGTAGCGGTCTTGCTGCTGGGTTGTTGACCTCCTACGGCCTCCTCCACGTCTCCTGATGTACTGGCCTGTCTCCTGGTAGCGCCTCCATGCTCTGGACACTACGCTGACAGACACAGCAAACCTTCTTGCCACAGCTCGCATTGATGTGCCATCCTGGATGAGCTGCACTACCTGAGCCACTTGTGTGGGTTGTAGGGAGGTCATATACAGGCACGTGGAGGCCACACACACTACTGAGCCTCATTTTGACTTGTTTTAAGGACATTACATCAAAGTTGGATCAGCCTGTAGTGTGTTTTTCCACTTTAATTTTGAGGGTGACTCCAAATCCAGACCTCCATGGGTTAATAAATTTGATTTCCATTAATAATTTTTGTGTGATTTTGTTGTCAGCACATTCAACTATGTAAAGAACAAAGTATTTAATAAGAATATTTCATTCATTCAGATCTAGGATGTGTTATTTTAGTGTTCCCTTTATTTTTTTGAGCAGTATATATATATATATATATATATATATATACACACACACACACACATATATATATATATATATATATATATACACTAGGTGGCTCATCGCGCCCTACGGGCGCTCTTCACACCGTCGTAAGAGGCTACACCGCCTTAACCGTTGCACGCCCTTCGGCTGTGCAATATTTAGATTATATGGAGTATTACTTCCAATCATAATATGGTGAGTGGTTAAATATTGGACAAACAAAGGGCGCGCGATTAACGGGTCGTAGCCACTTGTGACGGCGTGAGCAGCGCACGTAGGGGGGTGGTCTTCAGTATGCCGGCGGTCGGGCTCCCGGCGACCAGCATACCGGCGCCGAGAGCCCGACAGCCGGCATACCGACACTTATTCTCCCTCGTGGGGGTCCACGACCCCCCTGGAGGGAGAATAAAATAGTGTGGCGCGCGTAGTGCGCCACCGTGCCCGTAGCGTGGCGAGCGCAGCGAGCCCACAAGGGGCTCATTTGCGCTCGCCACACTGTCGGTAAGCCAGCGGCCGGCCTCCCGGAGCCGGTATGCTGGTCGCCGGCAGATCGTAGTGAACCCCACGTAGGGGATGATGAATAGTAGGTGCTATGGTTGGGGGAGTGGCGGGTGCGGGTGGGGAGAAGGGGTCCGGGGGGGTGCCGTGGGTGGGGGAGAGGCGGTTTCGGGGGTGCTTCGTGTGGGCTTGCGGTGGAGCGGTGGATGGGGGAGGGTGAGTGCGGGGGTGCTGTGGGTGGGGGAGGGGCGGGGGTGCTGTGGGTGGGGGAGGGGCGGGGGTGCTGTGTGTGGGGGAGGGGCGGGAGCGGGGGTGCCGTGGGTGGGGGAGGGACGGTTGCAGGGGTGGCGTGGGTGGGGGAGGGACGGTGTGGGGGTGGCGCAGGTGGGGGAGGGGGTCCGGAGGTGCCGCGGAGGAGGGAGGTATGGTGCAGTGTATATATGGTGTATAGTAATGCAGTGTATGATGTATGTATGTATATTATGTATGCAATGTGTGCAGTGTATATGTGTGTATATATATATATATATATACATACATACATACACGCTGTATGTAATATGTGCAGTGTATGTATGTAGTGCAGCAGTTCAGTGCAGGATTTCCGTGGAGCGGCGGGCGGCAGTAAGAGTGACTGCGACTGGGCGTTGGGCGGCCACTATCTGCCTCAGCCCGGGAGTCTCAGATGGCCGGGGAGGAGGAGATGGAGCCGGGGAGAGAGGAGGAGCAGATTTCCAGGGAGCGGCGGCAGTGAGAGTGACCGCGGCTGGGCGGCCACTCTCCTCCTCAGCCTGGGAGTCTCGGATGGCCGGGAAGGGGGAGATGGAGCTGGGGAGAGAGGAGGAGCGAATTTCTGGGGAGCGGCGGGCAGCCAGTGGCAGCAGTGAGAGTGACCGTGGCTGGGCGGGCGCTCTCCGCCTCAACCTGGGAGTCTCGGATGGCCGGGGAGGAGGAGATGGAGCCTGGGAGAGTTGATGAGCGGATTTCCGGGGAGCGGCGGACGGGCAGCGGCGGCAGTGAGAGAGACCGCGGCTGGGCGCATAATATTGTGAGTGGTTAAATATTGGACAAACAAAGGGTGTGCGATGGTTAAGGGGCCGCAGCCCCTTGTGTCTGTGTGAGCAGCGCACGTAGGGGACAATGAATAGTAGGTGCTGTGGTTGGGAGAGGGGACTGGTGTGGGGGGAGAGGCGGCTGGGGGAGGTAGTCCGGGGGGGGGGGGTGCCGTGGGTGGGGGAGGGGCAGTTGCGGGGGTGCTGCTTGCAGCGGATGGGGTAGGGCTGGGGTGCCAAGGGTGGGGGAGGGACGGTTGCAGGGGTGGGGGTGGTGGGATAGGGGGTCCGGAGGTGGTGTGGGGGTGCTGCGGAGGGGGGAGGTATGGTGTGCAGTGTATGTATGGTGTGTAGTAATGCAGTGTATGTATAGTAATGCAGTGTATGATGTATGTATGTGCAGTGTATTTATGTAGTGCAGCAGTTCAGTGAGAGTGACCACAGCTGGGTAGAGAGGAGGAGCGGCGAGCGGCGGCAGTGGCAAACCGCCTCAGCCTGCGAGTCTCGGAATGTCCGGGGAGGGTGAGATGTAGCCGGGGAGAGAGGAGGAGCGGCCAGTGAAGGCAGTGGAGTGATCGCGGTTGGGCGGCCGCTCTCCGCCTCAGCCTGTGAGTCTCGGATGGCCGGGGAGGGGGAGATGGAGACGGGGAGAGAGGAGGAGGCGGGGGCGGAAGACAGAGCGGCCGTACATACAGCGGCGGCTCTGACTGGCTGAGGGGCGCCCTCCTCCTATTGGCCTAACTCTGTGACTCTGCCCAGCGTTAGCCACACAGTCACAGAGTGACAGATCTGGGCAATTATATAGGAGATATATATATATATATATATATATATATAAAATTATTATTATCCTTTAATTTATATGGCGCCACAAGGGATCTGCAGCGCCCATTACACAGTACATAATCAAATGAGCAAACAAGAAAACAGCACTTACAGTTCAAGACAATATAGGACAGGTATGGAAAACCAGGGGTTAGGTGCCATCAAAGGGAGTATGGAGTATAAGTGTAAGTAAGAAAAGGAAAGGCACATGAGGAAAGAAGGCCCTGCTCTTGCGATCTTACAATCTAAACGGAAAAAAAAATAAAAAATATAATAAGATTTTACTTACCGATAAATCTATTTCTCATAGTCCGTAGTGGATGCTGGGGACTCCGTCAGGACCATGGGGAATAGCGGCTCCGCAGGAGACAGGGCACAAAAGCAAGCTTTTAGGATCACATGGTGTGTACTGGCTCCTCCCCCCATGACCCTCCTCCAAGCCTCAGTTAGGTACTGTGCCCGGACGAGCGTACACAATAAGGAAGGATCTTGAATCCCGGGTAAGACTCATACCAGCCACACCAATCACACCGTACAACTTGTGATTTGAACCCAGTTAACAGTATGATAACAATGAAGTAGCCTCTAAAAAAGATGGCTCACAACAATAATAACCCGATTTTTTTGTAACAATAACTATGTACAAGTAATGCAGACAATCCGCACTTGGGATGGGCGCCCAGCATCCACTACGGACTATGAGAAATAGATTTATCGGTAAGTAAAATCTTATTTTCTCTAACGTCCTAGTGGATGCTGGGGACTCCGTCAGGAACATGGGGATTATACCAAAGCTCCCAAACGGGCGGGAGAGTGCGGATGACTCTGCAGCACCGAATGAGAGAACTCCAGGTCCTCCTCAGCCAGGGTATCAAATTTGTAGAATTTAGCAAACGTGTTTGCCCCTGACCAAGTAGCTGCTCGGCAAAGTTGTAAAGCCGAGACCCCTCGGGCAGCCGCCCAAGATGAGCCCACCTTCCTTGTGGAATGGGCATTTACAGATTTTGGCTGTGGCAGGCCTGCCACAGAATGTGCAAGCTGAATTGTACTACAAATCCAACGAGCAATAGTCTGCTTAGAAGCAGGAGCACCCAGCTTTTTGGGTGCCTACAATATAAACAGCAAGTCAGACTTTCTGACTCCAGCCGTCCTGGAATTATATATATATATATATATTTTCAGGGCCCTGACAACGTCTAGCAACTTGGAGTCCTCCAAGTCCCTAGTAGCCGCAGGCACCACAATAGGTTGTTTCAGGTGAAACGCTGACACCACCTTAGGAAGAAACTGGGGACGAGTCCGCAGTTCTGCCCTGTCCGAATGGAAAATCAAATATGGGCTTTTGTAAGACAAAGCCGCCAATTTTGACAATCGCCTGGCCGAGGCCAGGGCCAACAGCATGGTCACTTTCCATGTGAGATATTTCAAATCCACAGATTTGAGTGGTTCAAACCAATATGATTTGAGGAATCCCAACACTACGTTGAGATCCCACGGTGCCACTGGAGGCACACAAGGGCTGTATATGCAATACTCCCTTGACAAACGTCTGGACTTCAGGAACTGAAGCCAATTCTTCCTGGAAGAAAATCTATAGGGCCGAAACTTGAACCTTAATGGACCCCAATTTGAGGCTCATAGACACTCCTGTTTGCAGGAAGTGCAGAAATCGACCTAGTTGAAATTTTTTTGTGGGGCCTTCCTGGCCTCACCCACGCAACATATTTTTACCACATGTGGTGATAACGTTGTGCGGTCACCTCCTTCCTGGCTTTGACCAGGGTAGGTATGACCTCTTCCGGAATGCCTTTTCCCTTAGGATCCGGCGTTCAAACCGCCATGCCGTCAAACGCAGTCGCGGTAAGTCTTGGAACAGACAAGGTCCCTACTGGAGCAGGTCCTTTCTTAAAGGCCGATGCCACGGTTCCTCTTGGAACAGACATGGTACTTGCTGAAAGCAAATCCCTTCTTAGCTCCCGAGGCCATTAGTCCTCTGTGAGCATCTCTTGAAGTTCCGGTTACCAAGTCCCTCTTGGCCAATCCGGAGCCACGAGTATAGTTCTTACTCCTCTATGTCTTATAATTCTCAATACCTTGGTTATGAGAAGCAGAGGAGGGAACACATACACCGACTGTTACACCCACGGTGTTACCAGGACGTCCACAGCTATTGCCTGAAGGTCTCGTGACCTGGCGCAATACCTGTCCCATTTTTTGTTCGGGCGGGACGCCATCATGTCCACCTTTGGTCTTTCCCAACGGTTCACAATCATGCGGAAAACTTCCCGATGAAGTTCCCACTCTCCCGGGTGGAGGTCGTGCCTGCTGAGGAAGTCTGCTTCCCAGTCGTCCACTCCCGGAATGAACACTGCTGACAGTGCTATCACATGATTTTCCGCCTAGCGAAAATTCCTTGCAGTTTTGCCACTGCCCTCCTGCTTCTTGTGCCGCCCTTTCTGTTTACGTGGGCGACTGCCGTGATGTTATCCCACTGGATCAATACCGGCTGACCTTGAAGCAGAGGTCTTGCTAAGCTTAGAGCATTATAAATTTGCTCTTAGCTCCAGTATATTTATGTGGAGAGAATTCTCCAGACTTGATCACACTCCTTGTGTGACTGCTCCCCAGCCTCTCAGGCTGGCCTCCGTGGTCACGAGCATCCAATCCTGAATGCCGAATCTGCGGCCCTCTAGAAGATGAGCACTCTGTAATCACCACAGGAGAGACACCCTTGTCCTTGGATATAGGGTTATCCGCTGATGCATCTGAAGATGCGATCCGGACCATTTGTCCAGCAGATCCCACTGAAGAGTTCTTGCGTGAAATCTGCCGAATGGAAGCGCTTCGTAATAAGCCACCATTTTTACCAGGACTCTTGTGCAATGATGCACTGACACTTTTCCTGGTTTTAGGAGGATCCCGATTAGCTCGGATAACTCCCTGGCTTTCTCCTCTGGGAGAAACACCTTTGCCTGGACTGTGTCCAGAATCATCCCTAGGACCAGCAGACGTGTCGTCGGAACAACTGCGGTTTTGGAATATTTAGAATCCACCCGTGCTGTCGTAGAACTACTTGAGATAGTGCTACTCCGACCTCCAACTGTTCTCTGGACCTTGTTCTTATCAGGAGGTCGTCCATTTTCTTTGAAGACGAATCCTCCTTTCGGTCATTACCTTGGTAAGGACCCGGGGTGCCTTGGACAATCCAACGGCATCGTCTTGAAACTGATAGTGACAGTTCTGTACCACGAACCTGAGGTACCCTTGGTGAGAAAAGGCAAATTTTGGGACATGGAGGTAAGCATCCCTGATGTCCCGGGACACCATATAGTCCCCTTGTTCTTTGCTATCACTGCTCTGAGTGACTCCATCTGGATTTGAACCCTTGTAAGTGTTCAAATTTTTCAGATTTAGAATAGGTCTCACCTAGCCTTCAGTACCACCATATAGTGTGGAGTAATACCCCTTTCCTTGTTGTCGGAGGGGTAATTTTATTATCACCTGCTGGGAATACAGCTTGTGAATTGTTTTCAATACTGCCTCCCTGTCGGAGGGAGACATTGGTACAGCAGACTACAGGAACCTGCGAGGGGGGAAACCTCTCGACATTCCAATCTGTACCCCTTGGATACTACTTGTAGGATCCAGGGGTCCTGTACGGTCCCAGCGTCATGCTGAGAACTTGGTAGAAGCGGTGGAGGGCTTCTGTTCCTGGGAATGGGCTGCCTGCTGCAGTCTTCTTCCCTTTCCTCTATCCCTGGGCAGATATGACTCTTATAGGGACGAAAGGACTGAGGCTGAAAAGACGGTGTCTTTTTCTGCAGAGATGTGACTTAGGGTAAAAAACGGTGGATTTTCCAGCAGTTGCCCTGGCCACCAGGTCCCATGGACCGACCCCAAATAACTCCTCCCCTTTATACGGCAATACATCTTTGTGCCGTTTGGAATCTGCATCACCTGACCACTGTCGTGTCCATAAACATCTTCTTGCAGATATGGACATCGCATTTACTCTTGATGCCAGAGTGCAAATATCCCTCTGCGCATCTCGCATATATAGAAATGCATCCTTTAAATGCTCTATAGTCAATAAAATACTGTCCCTGTCAAAGGTATCAATATTTTTAGTCAGGGAATCCGACCAAGCCACCTCAGCTCTGCACATCCAGGCTGAGGCGATCGCTGGTCGCAGTATAACACCAGCATGTGTGTGTATACTTTTTAGGATATTTTTCAGCCTCCTATCAGCTGGCTCCTTAAGTACGGCCCTATCCGTAGATGGTACCGCTACTTGTTCTGATAAGCGTGTGAGCGCCTTATCCACCCTGAGGGGTGTTTCCCACCGCGCCTTAACTTCTGGCGGGAAAAGGTATACCGCCAATAATTTTCTATCGGGGGAAACCCACGCATCATCACACACTTCATTTAATTTATCTGATTCAGGAAAAACTACAGGTAGTTTTTTCACCTCACACATAATACCCTTTTTTGTGGTACTTGGAGTATCAGAAATATGTAACACCTCCTTCATTGCCCTTAACGTGTGGCCCTAAAAGAAAATACGTTTGTTTCTTCACCGTCGACACTGAAATCAGTGTCCGTGTCTGGGTCTGTGTCGACCGACTGAGGTAAATGGGCATTTTACAGCCCCTGACGGTGTTTGAGACGCCTGGACAGATACTAATTTGTTCGCCGGCCCTCTCATGTCGTCAACCGGCTTGCAGCGTGTTGACATTGTCACGTAATTTCCATAAATAAGCCATCCATTCCGGTGTCGACTCCCTAGAGAGTGACATCACCATTACAGGCAATTTGCTCCGCCTCCTCACCAATATTTTCCTCATACATGTCAACACACACGTACCGACATACAGCACACACATAGGGAATGCTCTGATAGAGGACAGGACCCACTAGCCCTTTGGGGAGACAGAGGGAGAGTTTGCCAGCACACACCAAAACGCTATAATTATCCAGGGACAACCTTTATATAAGTGTTCCTCCCTTATAGCATTTTAATATATATACATATCGCCAAATCAGTGCCCCCCCCCTCTCTGTTTTAACCCTGTTTCTGTAGTGCAGTGCAGGGGAGAGCATGGGAGCCTTCCCACCAGCCTTTCTGTGAGGGAAAATGGCGCTGTGTGCTGAGGAGAATAGGCCCCGCCCCCTTTTCGGCGGGCTTCTTCTCCGGAGTTTTAGATATCTGGCAGGGGTTAAATACATCCATATAGCCTCAAGGGCTATATGTGATGTATTTTTCGCCATACAGGTATTATACATTGCTGCCCAGGGCGCCCCCCTCCAGCGCCCTGCACCCTCCGTGACCGCTGTGTGAAGTGTGCTGACAACAATGGCGCACAGCTGCAGTGCTGTGCGCTACCTGATGAAGACTGAGAGTCTTCTGCCGCCTGGTTCCGGACCTCTTCATCTTCAGCGTCTGCAAGGGGGGTCGGCGGTGCGGCTCCGGGACGAACCCCAGGGCGAGCCCTGTGTTCCGACTCCCTCTGGAGCTATGTCCAGTAGCCTAAGAATCCAATCCATCCTGCACGCAGGTGAGTTGAAAATCTCTCCCCTAAGTCCCTCGATGCAGTGAGCCTGTTGCCAGCAGGACTCACTGAAAATAAAGAACCTAAAAACTTTTTCTAAGTAACTCTTTAAGAGAGCCACCTAGATTGCACCCTTCTCGGCCGGGCACAAAAACCTAACTGAGGCTTGGAGGAGGGTCATGGGGGGAGGAGCCAGTACACACCATGTGATCCTAAAAGCTTGCTTTTGTGCCCTGTCTCCTGCGGAGCCGCTATTCCCCATGGTCCTGACGGAGTCCCCAGCATCCACTAGGACGTTAGAGAAATATATATTCACCACAATTTTCAACTGCGCATAGGATATTTCTCTCAATTCAGTTCATATAGAATATAAGTAGTCCTTTTTAATTGATGTAGAATGCTGCCAATTCCTGAAAAGCCGATCCACCGGCTGGGTACATGTGAAAGAACAGAAAAAAGGAAGGCGCATATGTGAGTAGAATATAGATTCTTTACTGATAAAATGTGCAGGCTCACGTACATCAAAGTAAATTAATACCAGCTCCCATCTCCAAGACCACGAACGGACGCCTCCGGATCGCACCCACCAGTGCTTCAGATAGGGAAACTCCAGCGGCTCTCGTTCGCCTGCGCTTACGTCCAAGCACCAGAATCACAGTATGTGCAGCTGCTCGTTCAGCGTTTGGTGTGAGCGTCACAATGGGTGCGATCCGGAGGCGTCCGTGCGTGGTCTTGGAGATGGGAGCTGGTATTAATTTACTTTGATGTACGTGAGCCTGCACTTTTTATCAGTAAAGAATCTATATTCTACTCACATATGCGCCTTCCTTTTTTCTGTTCTTTCATATATATATATATATATATATATATATATATATATATATATGAAACACAATAGAAGAATTGGCACCCACAATACGTATCAATACTTAATAATGTAAACAAACCCTTTTAAAAAACTTTACTCCTAAAACATAATGGTGACATGTTCCATCTAAAAACTTTTATTATTATAACAACATACAATCAATATTTGTACATAGAGAAAGTGGTAACTCGCTTCACCCTTTTTACAGATCAATGACCACAGTAGCAATTTACAGGTGATATTCTGTAATATCCACTTTTTCTTTAACATGAGCTTCATAAGAAGACAACCCGACGCATTTCGTCTTTTCTCCAAAACTTCATCAGGGGTGGATCTATGATTGTATAAGAACTAATCAATAAAACGTTCATAATTGTATATAATAGATATAAAGAACATCTCACATTAGAACTTTATAAAAAGTGCAGTATATACAAAAGAGCAAACAGAAAACAGAAGAAGAAAAAATCAATCTAGGATAACCTTCACAGAAAATATAAATATATTTTAGGAACGTACCTCAACTAAATGGTAAGTATGAATAGTATATAGAACCACAATCTCAACGGCTCATTCGTGAATGCTTGATGACAAGACCCTGTAGGTGCCTAGGACTTCAAATTGGCCACTCAGTCAAGCCTAATAAAAATTTGAAGTCCTAGGGACCTATAGGGTCTTGTCATCAAGCATTCACGAATGAGCCGTTGAGATTGTGGTTCTATATACTATTCATACTTACCATTTAGTTGAGGTACGTTCCTAAAATATATTTATATTTTCTGTGAAGGTTATCCTGGATTGATTTTTTCTTCTTCTGTTTTCGGTTTGCTCTTTTGTATATACTGCACTTTTTATAATGTTCTTATGCGAGATGTTCCTTATATCTATTATATACAATTATGAAAGTTTTATTGATTAGTTCTTATACAATCATAGATCCACCCCTGATGAAGTCTTGGAGAAAAGACGAAACGTGTCGGGTTGTCTTCTTATGAAGCTCATGTTAAAGAAAAAGTGGATATTACAGAATATCACCTGTAAATTGCTACTGTGGTCATTGATCTGTAAAAAGGGTGAAGTGAGTTACCACTTTTTCTATGTACAAATATTGATTGTATGTTTTTATAATAATAAAAGTTTTTAGATGGAACATGTCACCATTATGTTTTAGGAGTAAAGTTTTTTAAAAGGGCTTGTTTACATTATTAAGTATTGATACGTATTGTGGGCACCAATTCTTCTATTGTGTTATATATTCTTATTTTCAATTCCTTCTAACAGGGAATTTAGAAGAATAAGGGGTATATGCAATTCACGGCGAATCGCGGCAAATTATCGCCGTTTTTTAATTCAACACAATTCGACAGGTGAATTCCGGCAGGTGGCTGCCGGAATTCACCATATTCAATGAAAAATCGATTCGACAGTCCCGCGGGCGAAAATCGTCCGATTTGCCGGATTTTGCCGCAATTTAAAAAAACGGGAAAAAAACGAAAAAAAAATGGCGTGGGGTCCCCCCTCCAAAGCATAACCAGCCTCGGGCTCTTCGAGCTGGTCCTGATTCTAAAAATGCGGGGAAAAATTGGGCATGGATCCCCCGTATTTTTAAAACCAGCACCGGGCTCTGCGCCTGGTGCTGGTGCAAAAAATACAGGGGACAAAACGAGCACGGGTCCCCCGTATTTTTCACACCAGCATCGGGCTCCACTAGCTGGACAGATAATGCCACAGCCGGGGGTCACTTTTATACAGTGCCCTGCGGCCGTGGCATTAAATATCCAACTAGTCACCCCTGGCCGGGGTACCCTGGGGGAGTGGGGACCCCTTCAATCAAGGGGTCCCCCCCCCCAGCCACCCAAGGGCCAGGGGTGAAGCCCGAGGCTGTCCCCCCCATCCAAAGGCTGCGGATGGGAGGCTGATAGCCTTGAGTAAAATGACAAGAATATTGTTTTTTCCAGCAGTACTACAAGTCCCAGCAAGCCTCCCCGCAAGCTGGTACTTGGAGAACCACAAGTACCAGCATGCGGGAGAAAAACGGGTCCGCTGGTACCTGTAGTACTACTGGAAAAAAAATACCCAAATAAAAACAGTACACAGACACCTTGACAAGTAAAACTTTATTACACACTGCCGACACACACATACTTACCTATGTTGACACGCCGACTGCCACGGTCTCCGACGATCCGGGGTACCTGTGAAAAAAATTATACTCACCTTCCAGCGTCCAGAGGTACATCCACGTTGTCAAAGTCAGAAAAATATCCCTATACACGCTGCCATATTTGCACCTCACGCTGGTCCGCGCTGCGCATGCGTGCGCTTTCCCGTGATAGCGCATACCCGCTGATGCGTGCACCCGCTCGCATCGGTATGCGTATTTACGGTAAAGAGTATGTAGTCGTAGCGTGCGACCCAATCGTTACATATTTTCACAATTAATGTAGTTTGTAGACCATGGTCCCTTTGATAGATTCTGAAAGTTTGGTTAATATGGAATGTCCCTGAACGGAGGAATCCCTCTTTGTATTGTGCTAAGGGTCTAACAGGAATCATACAGCAGTGTTTGGTACCCATCGGAAGAGTATTTAAATAGCAATATTCCGGTGTTGGTTTGGAGCGTATTAATCGCTCGTGCGGATAGTTATGGACATAAGAAGTTTATGTCCATTTCTATTATTTACTCATACTCAGGTATGCGGCGGGAAACCTAGTTTCCCACCCACCTGAGCTGTTTGAAATCGTCACAGCCCACCTGTATGAATCACCCTATGACCTTTTGTTATAGTGCGAAGCCGAATTCCTGCGTCCAATGGACAATGAGGTTGTAGGGACCATTAGATTGCATTGTGTGAGTAGCATAAAAGACGGGCCTGGGGCATCCAGCCTTCACTTCTCATCAAACGGTTCTCATTGCTGATAATCGGGAAGCTGGATGTCCAGAGGCGCATGCGATCATACCCTTTGTGCGTAAGTTTTTCTCCGTAATCATATTGTCTTACTGTGAGCCAATCTCTCTCTCTCTCCGTCTCTCTCTCTCTCCCTTCTCTTTCTCTCGTATCTCCCATTGACTAATATTGTATTGTATTAGATCAGCATAGTATTGTATTGTATTTCTTGTATAGTTATTCGGTTAGGAAGTCTCTGTTATATTGTAGTGTATCATTTGTACTGTGATTCTTTTTGCAAGTATAATAGTTATAATACAGATAATAGGCTTTGGACCCTAAACCAGTATCTGTGTATTTCCTATAGTTTTAAGTGTTCACTTGAGCGTCGGTGACGCTCAAGCAGCTTTGTAGTTAGTCAGGTTACACAAGGTTGCACTTACACCCTGTATTCACATTAAGGTATTCTGTGTATTTCATTGATAAAAGGTTTAGACATAAAGGTATAGCGTTGTGAGCGTCTGCGCCGCTGGTGATCTCCTCGTGGTCTCGAGCGTCCGCTACGCCATAGCGAATCATTACTCTAGTCATCACCAATAACTTGCTGTCCTGTGATCACTGGGCCGTGAGCGAACGTGACGCTTGAGCGTCTCGCCTACGGCTAAGCGATCGTTACGCAACTAGCGTACCCTTACGGTACTTCTTAAGTAAACAGCGTACTGTGTTCTTAGACTTCATTAAGGGTTGTTTATACGACAAAGGAATTTAACATTGTCAACGTCCAGAGATAATCCTCGTACTTGTTAAAAAAACAAACCGAACACCCGTGCCATGCCGGACTGAAAGGGGTCCCATGCTTTCACATGAGACCCCTTTCCCCGAATGCCGGGACACCACGTGACTCTTGTCACTGTAGTCCCTTCAGCCAATCAGGAAGCGCTACTTCCGTGGTGCTCACCTGATTGGCTTGGCGCTGTCTGAGCTGTCAGACAGCGCATCGCAAAGCCGCTCCATTAGTTTCAATGGTGGGAACTTTGCCATCAGCGGTGGGGTTACCCGCGGTCAGCCGCTGACCGGCGGGTGACCTCACCGCTAGCCGCTAAGTTCCCACCATTGAATATAATGGACGGAGCTGTGCGATGCGCTGTCTGAGTTCAGACAGCGCACAGCCAATCAGGTGAGCGCAACGAAGTTGCGCTTCCTGATTGGCTTTAGAGACCTTTGTGTGACAGCTGTCACTGACAGGTCTCATTCGGGGTAAGGGGTCTCATGTGTCAGCATGGGACCCCTTTCAGTCCGGTGGTCCATGTGTCCGTTTTCTTTTTTTGCCAAGTACGTGGATTTATCTCTGGACCCTGGCTGAGGTGAGTATATTGATATTTTCTTTTCAGGTATCCGTGGATTCTACATGGAGAAGAGGACCGATGTCGGCGTGTGAACATAGGTAAGTATGTGTGTGTCGGCAGTGTGTAATAAAGTTTTACTTGTCACGGTGTGTGTGTCCTGTTTTTATTTGGGTATTTTTTTTTCAGTAGAACTACAGGTACCAGCGGGCCCGTTTTTCTCCCGCATGCTGGTACTTGTGGTTCTCCAAGTACCAGCTTGCGGGGGAGGCTTGCTGGGACTTGTAGTTCTTCTGGAAAAAACAATATTCTATCATTTTACTCAAGGCTATCAGCCTCCCATCCGCAGCCCTTGGATGGGGGGGACAGCCTCGGGCTTCACCCCTGGCCCTTGGGTGGCTGGGGGGGGGGGGACCCCTTGATTGAAGGGGTCCCCACTCCCCCAGGGTACCCCGGCCAGGGGTGACTAGTTGGATATTTAATGCCACGGCCGCAGGGCACTGTATAAAAGTGACCGCCGGCTGTGGCATTATCTGTCCAGCTAGTGGAGCCCGATGCTGGTGTGAAAAATACGGGGGACCCCTGCTCGTTTTGTCCCCCGTATTTTTTGCACCAGCACCAGGCGCAGAGCCCGGTGCTGGTTTTAAAAATACGGGGGATCCCTGCCCAATTTTCCCCCGCATTTTTAGAACCAGGACCAGCTCGAAGAGCCCGAGGCTGGTTATGCTTTGGAGGGGGGACCCCACGCCATTTTTTTTTTACATTTTACCGTTCCAGCAATAAAATAAAAAATAAAAAAAATAATATTTTTAAAAATATATAAATAATACTTGTGCCTCCAAAAAAAAAATAAATAAATAAGATTTTACTTACCGATAAATCTATTTCTCATAGTCCGTAGTGGATGCTGGGGACTCCGTCAGGACCATGGGGAATAGCGGCTCCGCAGGAGACAGGGCACAAAAGCAAGCTTTTAGGATCACATGGTGTGTACTGGCTCCTCCCCCTATGACCCTCCTCCAAGCCTCAGTTAGGTACTGTGCCCGGACGAGCGTACACAATAAGGAAGGATCTTGAATCCCGGGTAAGACTCATACCAGCCACACCAATCACACCGTACAACTTGTGATTTGAACCCAGTTAACAGTATGATAACAATGAAGTAGCCTATAAAAAAGATGGCTCACAACAATAATAACCCGATTTTTTTGTAACAATAACTATGTACAAGTAATGCAGACAATCCGCACTTGGGATGGGCGCCCAGCATCCACTACGGACTATGAGAAATAGATTTATCGGTAAGTAAAATCTTATTTTCTCTAACGTCCTAGTGGATGCTGGGGACTCCGTCAGGACCATGGGGATTATACCAAAGCTCCCAAACGGGCGGGAGAGTGCGGATGACTCTGCAGCACCGAATGAGAGAACTCCAGGTCCTCCTCAGCCAGGGTATCAAATTTGTAGAATTTAGCAAACGTGTTTGCCCCTGACCAAGTAGCTGCTCGGCAAAGTTGTAAAGCCGAGACCCCTCGGGCAGCCGCCCAAGATGAGCCCACCTTCCTTGTGGAATGGGCATTTACAGATTTTGGCTGTGGCAGGCCTGCCACAGAATGTGCAAGCTGAATTGTACTACAAATCCAACGAGCAATAGTCTGCTTAGAAGCAGGAGCACCCAGCTTTTTGGGTGCCTACAATATAAACAGCAAGTCAGACTTTCTGACTCCAGCCGTCCTGGAATTATATCTATATATATATTTTCAGGGCCCTGACAACGTCTAGCAACTTGGAGTCCTCCAAGTCCCTAGTAGCCGCAGGCACCACAATAGGTTGTTTCAGGTGAAACGCTGACACCACCTTAGGAAGAAACTGGGGACGAGTCCGCAGTTCTGCCCTGTCCGAATGGAAAATCAAATATGGGCTTTTGTAAGACAAAACCGCCAATTTTGACAATCGCCTGGCCGAGGCCAGGGCCAACAGCATGGTCACTTTCCATGTGAGATATTTCAAATCCACAGATTTGAGTGGTTCAAACCAATATGATTTGAGGAATCCCAACACTACGTTGAGATCCCACGGTGCCACAGGAGGCACACAAGGGCTGTATATGCAATACTCCCTTGACAAACGTCTGGACTTCAGGAACTGAAGCCAATTCTTTCTGGAAGAAAATCTATAGGGCCGAAACTTGAACCTTAATGGACCCCAATTTGAGGCTCATAGACACTCCTGTTTGCAGGAAGTGCAGAAATCGACCTAGTTGAAATTTTTTCGTGGGGCCCTCCTGGCCTCACCCACGCAACATATTTTTACCACATGTGGTGATAACGTTGTGCGGTCACCTCCTTCCTGGCTTTGACCAGGGTAGGTATGACCTCTTCCGGAATGCCTTTTCCCTTAGGATCCGGCGTTCAAACCGCCATGCCGTCAAACGCAGTCGCGGTAAGTCTTGGAACAGACAAGGTCCCTGCTGGAGCAGGTCCTTTCTTAAAGGCCGATGCCACGGTTCCTCTTGGAACAGACATGGTACTTGCTGAAAGCAAATCCCTTCTTAGCTCCCGAGGCCATTAGTCCTCTGTGAGCATCTCTTGAAGTTCCGGTTACCAAGTCCCTCTTGGCCAATCCGGAGCCACGAGTATAGTTCTTACTCCTCTATGTCTTATAATTCTCAATACCTTGGTTATGAGAAGCAGAGAAGGGAACACATACACCGACTGTTACACCCACGGTGTTACCAGGACGTCCACAGCTATCGCTTGAAGGTCTCGTGACCTGGCGCAATACCTGTCCCATTTTTTTGTTCGGGCGGGACGCCATCATGTCCACCTTTGGTCTTTCCCAACGGTTCACAATCATGCGGAAAACTTCCCGATGAAGTTCCCACTCTCCCGGGTGGAGGTCGTGCCTGCTGAGGAAGTCTGCTTCCCAGTCGTCCACTCCCGGAATGAACACTGCTGACAGTGCTATCACATGATTTTCCGCCTAGCGAAAAATCCTTGCAGTTTTGCCACTGCCCTCCTGCTTCTTGTGCCGCCCTTTCTGTTTACGTGGGCGACTGCCGTGATGTTATCCCACTGGATCAATACCGGCTGACCTTGAAGCAGAGGTCTTGCTAAGCTTAGAGCATTATAAATTTGCTCTTAGCTCCAGTATATTTATGTGGAGAGAATTCTCCAGACTTGATCACACTCCTTGTGTGACTGCTCCCCAGCCTCTCAGGCTGGCCTCCGTGGTCACGAGCATCCAATCCTGAATGCCGAATCTGCGGCCCTCTAGAAGATGAGCACTCTGTAATCACCACAGGAGAGACACCCTTGTCCTTGGATATAGGGTTATCCGCTGATGCATCTGAAGATGCGATCCGGACCATTTGTCCAGCAGATCCCACTGAAGAGTTCTTGCGTGAAATCTGCCGAATGGAAGCGCTTCGTAATAAGCCACCATTTTTACCAGGACTCTTGTGCAATGATGCACTGACACTTTTCCTGGTTTTAGGAGGATCCCGATTAGCTCGGATAACTCCCTGGCTTTCTCCTCTGGGAGAAACACCTTTTCCTGGACTGTGTCCAGAATCATCCCTAGGACCAGCAGACGTGTCGTCGGAACAACTGCGGTTTTGGAATATTTAGAATCCACCCGTGCTGCCGTAGAACTACTTGAGATAGTGCTACTCCGACCTCCAACTGTTCTCTGGACCTTGTTCTTATCAGGAGGTCGTCCATTTTCTTTGAAGACGAATCCTCCTTTCGGTCATTACCTTGGTAAGGACCCGGGGTGCCTTGGACAATCCAACGGCATCGTCTTGAAACTGATAGTGACAGTTCTGTACCACGAACCTGAGGTACCCTTGGTGAGAAAAGGCAAATTTTGGGACATGGAGGTAAGCATCCCTGATGTCCCGGGACACCATATAGTCCCCTTGTTCTTTGCTATCACTGCTCTGAGTGACTCCATCTGGATTTGAACCCTTGTAAGTGTTCAAATTTTTCAGATTTAGAATAGGTCTCACCTAGCCTTCAGTACCACCATATAGTGTGGAGTAATACCGCTTTCCTTGTTGTCGGAGGGGTAAATTTATTATCACCTGCTGGGAATACAGCTTGTGAATTGTTTTCAATACTGCCTCCCTGTCGGAGGGAGACATTGGTACAGCAGACTACAGGAACCTGCGAGGGGGGAAACCTCTCGACATTCCAATCTGTACCCCTTGGATACTACTTGTAGGATCCAGGGGTCCTGTACGGTCCCAGCGTCATGCTGAGAACTTGGTAGAAGCGGTGGAGGGCTTCTGTTCCTGGGAATGGGCTGCCTGCTGCAGTCTTCTTCCCTTTCCTCTATCCCTGGGCAGATATGACTCTTATAGGGACGAAAGGACTGAGGCTGAAAAGACGGTGTCTTTTTCTGCAGAGATGTGACTTAGGGTAAAAAACGGTGGATTTTCCAGCAGTTGCCCTGGCCACCAGGTCCCATGGACCGACCCCAAATAACTCCTCCCCTTTATACGGCAATACATCTTTGTGCCGTTTGGAATCTGCATCACCTGACCACTGTCGTGTCCATAAACATCTTCTTGCAGATATGGACATCGCATTTACTCTTGATGCCAGAGTGCAAATATCCCTCTGCGCATCTCGCATATATAGAAATGCATCCTTTAAATGCTCTATAGTCAATAAAATACTGTCCCTGTCAAAGGTATCAATATTTTTAGTCAGGGAATCCGACCAAGCCACCTCAGCTCTGCACATCCAGGCTGAGGCGATCGCTGGTCGCAGTATAACACCAGCATGTGTGTGTATACTTTTTAGGATATTTTTCAGCCTCCTATCAGCTGGCTCCTTAAGTACGGCCCTATCCGTAGATGGTACCGCCACTTGTTCTGATAAGCGTGTGAGCGCCTTATCCACCCTGAGGGGTGTTTCCCACCGCGCCTTAACTTCTGGCGGGAAAGGGTATACCGCCAATAATTTTCTATCGGGGGAAACCCACGCCTCATCACACACTTCATTTAATTTATCTGATTCAGGAAAAACTACAGGTAGTTTTTTCACCTCACACATAATACCCTTTTTTGTGGTACTTGGAGTATCAGAAATATGTAACACCTCCTTCATTGCCCTTAACGTGTGGCCCTAAAAGAAAATACGTTTGTTTCTTCACAGTCGACACTGAAATCAGTGTCCGTGTCTGGGTCTGTGTCGACCGACTGAGGTAAATGGGCATTTTACAGCCCCTGACGGTGTTTGAGACGCCTGGACAGATACTAATTTGTTCGCCGGCCCTCTCATGTCGTCAACCGGCTTGCAGCGTGTTGACATTGTCACGTAATTTCCATAAATAAGCCATCCATTCCGGTGTCGACTCCCTAGAGTGACATCACCATTACAGGCAATTTGCTCCGCCTCCTCACCAATATTTTCCTCATACATGTCGACACACACGTACCGACATACAGCACACACATAGGGAATGCTCTGATAGAGGACAGGACCCACTAGCCCTTTGGGGAGACAGAGGGAGAGTTTGCCAGCACACACCAAAACGCTATAATTATCCAGGGACAACCTTTATATAAGTGTTCCTCCCTTATAGCATTTTAATATATATACATATCGCCAAATCAGTGCCCCCCCTCTCTGTTTTAACCCTGTTTCTGTAGTGCAGTGCAGGGGAGAGCATGGGAGCCTTCCCACCAGCCTTTCTGTGAGGGAAAATGGCGCTGTGTGCTGAGGAGAATAGGCCCCGCCCCCTTTTCGGCGGGCTTCTTCTCCTGAGTTTTAGATATCTGGCAGGGGTTAAATACATCCATATAGCCTCAAGGGCTATATGTGATGTATTTTTCGCCATACAGGTATTATACATTGCTGCCCAGGGCGCCCCCCCCCAGCGCCCTGCACCCTCCGTGACCGCTGTGTGAAGTGTGCTGACAACAATGGCGCACAGCTGCAGTGCTGTGCGCTACCTGATGAAGACTGAGAGTCTTCTGCCGCCTGGTTCCGGACCTCTTCATCTTCAGCGTCTGCAAGGGGGGTCGGCGGCGCGGCTCCGGGACGAACCCCGGGGCGAGCCCTGTGTTCCAACTCCCTCTGGAGCTATGTCCAGTAGCCTAAGAATCCAATCCATCCTGCACGCAGGTGAGTTGAAAATCTCTCCCCTAAGTCCCTCGATGCAGTGAGCCTGTTGCCAGCAGGACTCACTGAAAATAAAGAACCTAAAAACTTTTTCTAAGTAACTCTTTAAGAGAGCCACCTAGATTGCACCCTTCTCGGCCGGGCACAAAAACCTAACTGAGGCTTGGAGGAGGGTCATAGGGGGAGGAGCCAGTACACACCATGTGATCCTAAAAGCTTGCTTTTGTGCCCTGTCTCCTGCGGAGCCGCTATTCCCCATGGTCCTGACGGAGTCCCCAGCATCCACTAGGACGTTAGAGAAAAGTACCTAATCCCTTCTAATATAAATAGATATGCTATTCCCAAAAAAAAAAAACACAAAAAAAAACATGTTTAAATTTTTTTTTATTGTTTTCACCCTCCAAAGTGTGGCGGATTGAAAATGACAAATGCACTGCTGTCGAATTTCCAAACTTGAATTGAATATGCTTTTGTCGAATTGCAGCACTTGTATCATTGCAGAAAAGTCGAATTTGCAAAAAGTCGAATTTCAAAAGTCCGTTTTTTTGACGGAAAGCACTGAATTGCATTGACGAATTTTTTTTTTTGGCGAAAATGACCCGAAATTCGACAATTTCGGGAATTCGACAGCAATTGCATATACCCCTATGGCTGCAATTCCTACATCCAGTGCAGTAATTTGCATTAAGTATACTACACTTATCAGCGCAGAGGGAGAGTATTGTTTTGATATATATGTATATATATACATATATATATATTTTAGATTTTCATATATATATATATATATATATATATATACACACACATACACACACATACACACACACACACACACACACACACTGATATTTACAGACACATAGTGGCTGGCGTATAATGGTTTTTATTGTTCTTAATCAAAAATATTCTGCATTATAAAGACTGAATTTCCTTTTTGCAGATTAAAAACTGTACAGCAAGAATATTGGTATAAGTTAAAATAGAAAGTTATTCAGCAGGAATGAAGCAAAGTAACATTTCTAAATAATAAGGGCAGCCAAAAAAATTCAGAATGAGGTCAGCTAGTAAAAACAATCCATTTTCTGCAACAGAGGGAAAAATGTCCATTTGAGCCAGGGCTTCATTAATCATAGTGAAAACTTCCAAATGAGCAGAAGTGAAAGTAGAACACGTTAGAAATACAAAATCTAGAAGAGTGCTAATTTACAGGTGCCCAAATACTGGGCAAGAAAAACACGGCCTCAAACATGTGAGCTGGTACAGTGCTTCTGGATGATGTATGTATATGCTGACTGCAATGCTAAAAGTCTGTACATAAACCGTAGGAATAACACCAGGCTGGCCACCCAGGGGCCCCCACACATAGCATCACCACCATTATAACCAGTGGGCATTGTGGCATACAGATGTGTCCACATATATCTAGCATCCCTACACGTTAAACAGCCTTTCTAGTCACGCCATTCCATGGCATGATTTGGGAGCAACTTTTTAAATAAAAAAAATAATCACGAAATATGCAAATAGGACACACACACAAAAAAAAAAAAGCGTAACGTTAACAGAGTTGCATGGGACCTGTCAGATCACTCACAACAGGCATCTCCTGCTACATGGCGTATTGAGGCAAGATGTAGGAGGACTCATCTGTATGGGGTTTCTGTGTGTCATGGAGACTGGGACACTATATTTGTGATTCTGGTAGTATTTATACATTATACTTTTTTTTTCTTAAGTGTACAGTACCTGCATAACAAAATGGTACTAACAGCAGTGTAAGCTATTACCCTGTATTTTTTCACTGTTGTTTGCAATTGTATTGTTTTATGCTACCACTGTTTCTAATTGTAAAGCAGAATGGAATTTGCTGCGCTATATAAGAAACTGTTAATAAATAAACAGCAGAAAAAATAGGATTTTGGTTACCTACTGGTAAATCCTTTTCTCGTAGTCCGTAGAGGATGCTGGGGTCCACATTAGTACCATGGGTTATAGACGGGTCCACCAGGAGCCATTGGCACTTTAAGAGTTTAAGAGTGTGGGCTGGCTCCTCCCTCTATGCCCCTCCTACCAGGCTCAGTCTAGAAACTGTGCCCGAGGAGACGGACATCTTCGAGAGAAAGATTTAACACAGATAGTGGCGAGATTCATACCAGCTCACACATACAAGGCACATCAAGCTAACTTAGCTTGGAAACTCAGAAACCGCTGAAACATTACTTACCAAGTAACAATGCAGTACGTAACTAAAACAAAGTTGTACTTAACAAGATAACAATTGCAGGAAAACGAAGCGCTGGGCGGGCGCCCAGCATCCTCTACGGACTACGAGAAAAGGATTTACCGGTAGGTATCCAAAATCCTATTTTCTCTTACGTCCTAAAGGATGCTGGGGTCCACATTAGTACCATGGGGTAGTACCAAAGCTCCCAGAACGGGAGGGAGAGCGCGGAGGCTCTTGCCGAACTGATTGACTGAACTTCAGATCATCAGAAGCCAAAGTATCGAACTTGTAGAACTTTGCAAACGTGTTCGACCCAGACCAAGTTGCAGCTCAGCAAAGTTGTAAAGCCGAGACACCCCAGGCAGCCGCCCAGGAAGACCCCACCTTATGAGTAGAGTGGGCCTTGACAGACGTAGGACACTGCAAGCCTGCCGTAGAATACGCATGCTGGATAGTGAACCTGATCCAGCGAGAGATCGTCTGCTTAGAAGCAGGACACCCAATTTTCTTGGGATCATACAGGACAAACAGAGAGTCCGACTTCCTGTGACGAGCAGTCCTCTTCACATATATTTTCAGAGCCCTTATAACATCCAAGGACTTTGATGAAATTTAGGAGTCAGTAGCCACTTGCACCACAATAGGTTGGTTGATATGAAATGCCGACACAACCTTCGGAAGAAACTGCTGACGTGTCTGGAGCTCAGCTCTATCTTCGTGGAAGATCAAGTATGGGGTTTTACATGACAAAGCCCCCAACTCTGACACACATCTAGCAGAAGCTAAAGCCAACAATGTGACAGCTTTCCACGTAAGAAATTTGACCTCAACCTCCTATAGAGACTTGAACCAGTCCGAATGGAGGAACTGCAACACCACGTTAAGGTCCCAAGGTGCCCGTAGGCGATACAAAGGGAGGTTGGATGTGCAGAACTCACTTCAAAAAGGTCTGAACCTCAGGGAGGGCAGCCAATTGTTTCTGGAGGAAAATGGATAGGGACGAGAGGCCATCTTTTCAATGTGGGGTACGCCCCAAAGATCTGTTACCTCCTTGAACACCTCCGGATGGAGACCCCACTCCCATGTATGGAGATCGTGTCTGCTGAGGAAGTCTGCTTCCCAGTTGTCTACTTCCGGAATGAAGATTGCTGACAGCTCCAACGTGTGCTTTTCTGCCCAAAGGATGATTCTGGTTACCTATGCCATTGCAGCTCTGCTCTTCGTTCCACCCTGTCGGTTGATGTAAGCCACTGTTGTCATATTGTCCGACTGCACTTGAATGGCCCGATTTCTCAGAAGATGGGCCGCTTGGAGAAGACCGTTGTAGACGGCTCTTAGTTCCAGAATGTTTATCGGCAGGCCGGCTTCCAGACTTGACCACCTTCCTTGGAAGGTTTCCCCTTGAGTGACTGCGCCCCAGCCCCGGAGACTTGCATCCGTGGTTAGAAGGATCCAGTCCTGAATCCCGAACCTGTGGCCCTCCAGAAGGCGAGGTAATTGCAGCCACCAGAGGAGTGAAATCCTGGCCTTTGGCGACAGACGTACTCTCTGGTGCATGTGTAGATGGGATCCCGACCACTTGTACAGGAGATCCAGTTGGAAGGACCGAGCATGAAACCTCCCGTACTACAGAGGCTCGTAAGAGGCCACCATCTTCCCCAGAAGGCGAACGCACTGATGAACTGACACCCGGGCTGGCTTCAGGACATCCCGGACCATCGTTTGAATCACCAACACCTTTTCCTCTGGGAGAAACACCCTCTGCACCTCCGTGTCGAGGATCATTCCCAGAAAGGACAACCTCCTGGTTGGTTCCAAATGTGATTTTGGAAGATTCAGGATCCAACCATGTTCCCTAAGAAGCTGGGTCGTAAGTGCTATGGACCGTAACAGCTTCTCCTTGGATGGTGCCTTTATCAGCAGATCGTCCAGATACGGAATTTTGTTCACCCCCTGTCTGCGGAGGAGAATCATCAAATCCGCCATCACCTTGGTGAATACCCTCGGTGCTGTGGAGAGGCCGAATGGGAGGGCTGGAACTGAAAGTGACAGTCCAACAGTGCGAATCGAAGATAAGCTTGCTGCGGCAGCCAAATTTGAATGTGGAGGTACGCATCCTTGATATCCAGGGATACTAGGAATTCCCCCTCCTCCAGACCTGATATCACTGCCCTTAGAGACTACATTTTGAACTTGAACTCCCTCAAAATGGGGTTTAGTGATTTTAAGTTCAGAATGGGCCTGACTGAACCATCCGCTTTCGGAACCACGAAAAGGTTCGAATAGTAACCTTTGTTTTGCATATGAGGTGGTACTGGCACAATAACCTGTGCCTCCACCAACTTCTGGATGGCTTCTTGCAGGACAGTCCTGTCCGCCAGCAGAGCTGGCAAGCCTGATCTGAAAAATCGGTGAGGAGGGAGATTTTGAAATTCCAGCATGTACACCTGGGACACAATATCTTGCACCCAGGGGTCCAGGACGGTGGACAACCAGACATGACTGAAATGCCTGAGTCTCACTCCCACCGGCCCCACCTCCGGGGCGCGTGCAGTCCACCGTCATGCGGAGGACTTTGGTGTACCTGAAGAAGGTTTCTGTTCCTGGGAACCTGCAGCCGCAGGTTTCTTGGACTTGGGCCAACCTCCCCGAAAGAAGGTGTTGGACGGTTTGGCCTTTCTGGGCTTGGTAGACCGGAAAGGGCTGTGATGTAACTGAAGAAAAGGGTTTCTTCGGAGCAGGTGTTGCTGAGGGAAGAAAGGTTGACTTATCAGCCGTAGCTGTAGAGATCCACGCATCTAACGCTTCCCCAAAGAGAGCCTGATCTGTGTAGGGTAGGGTCTCCACACCTCCTAAATTCCACGTTGGCAGACCACTGGCGCAACCACAGTCCTCGATGAGCTGATACTGACATGGAGGAAATTCCCGCAGCCATGGAAACCAGGTCCTTCATGGATTCTACCAGAAATCCTGCCGAATCCTGAATGTTACGTAAAAACAATTCAACATTAAATTTTTCAATAGTATCCAAGTCCTCAAGTAACGTGCCTGACCATTTTACTATAGCCTTGGCAATCCAAGAACTGGCAATAGTGGGGCGTAGTATTGCCCCAGAAGCAGTGTACATGGATTTGAGCGTATTATCAATTTTACGATCATCCGGCTCTTTTAAGGCTGTAAATCCTGGAACAGGTAAAACCACTCTTTTTGAGAGTCTGGATACTGATGCGTCAACAATAGGCGGGTTTTCCCATTTTTTTCTATCCTCTACCGGGAAAGGAAATGCTACCAGAACCCTTTTGGGTATCTGGAATTTCTTATCCGGTTTTTCCCAAGCCTTTTCAAATATAGCATTTAATTCCTTTGACGCAGGGAAGGTTAGCGAGGCTTTCTAATTTTCAGTGAAGTAAGCCTCCTCAACCTGCTCGGGTGTTGTATCAGCAATATTCAACACATCCCTAATAGCCTCTATCATCAACTGCACCCCTTAAGCAAGAGATGCCGTTCCCCGCAACATATCCCCGTCACCGTCTGCAGTGTCAGAATCGGTATTGGTATCATCCTGCATGATCTGTGCAAGAGCACGTTTATGTGAATACACAGCGGGGAGCACTGATGTACCAGAACTGGGCCAGACTGCCATAGAGTTCTGTAAAGCCTGAGTTGCAGATTCATTTTGTGCAACTCTATTTGAAATCTGAGAAATTATAGATTTGATAGAGGATAACCACTCAGGCTCCCTTGCTGGAATATGTGCTAAACCAGTGCAATCCTGATTACATGGAATGGGATCATCCTGAGAGGACATATCCTCTGCAGCATATGACACAGAGTCCCTGGACATTGCTTAATGGAGACCACAGACACTCCACACACACACAGGGGAGGACAGACAGAGTTTCACCCCCAAGATTGGCAAGAGAGACACAGAGATTGGAGCCAACCCACACACAGCGCTTTTAATATAAAGGAAGACCCTCTATCAGCGCTGACTGTGCACCTTAATAGGTTACACAGTCGTTTTGCAGTCCCCCTCCCCCTCTACAACCCCCTGGTATCGTGAGAGATAGCTGGAGTTGCTGTGGAGGGACTTGCTCTTCACTGACAGCGCTGTGCAGGCAGAAAAATGGCGCTGAACGCTGCTGGGTCCGCTCTGAGGAAAAGCGATCGCCTGTGGCAGGGAACGATCTATCCCCTCAGGAGCTCAGTGTCCCGTCAGCGGAGATAGTGGTCAGACCCTGCAGGCCGGACACTACTCCCCCACTTAGTCCCACAAAGCAGGGAGGTGGTTGCCAGCAGCCTCCCTGAAAAATAATAAACTCTAAACTAAACTTTACTAGAGAAACTCTGGAGAGCTCCCCTAGCTGTGACCGGCTCCTCTGGGCACATTTTCTAAACTGAGTCTGGTAGGAGGGGCATAGAGGGAGAAGCCAGCCCACACTCTCAAACTCTTAAAGTGCCAATGGCTCCTGGTGGACCAGTCTATAACCCATGGTACTAATGTGGACCCCAGCATCCTCTAGGACATAAGAAAAAGATTAATAAACCCCTAAGACAAGACTTAAGGTGTGTACACACGGTGAGATCCTTGCTATGCCCGATAAGGAAAAAACATGAGGTCAAGCATGGCAGTAGGAAGTAAATAGACAATCAAAAGGGAGACTGAGGGGAGGAGAAAGAATGAGAAAAGGGGGAGGAAGAAATTAGGAGAGACCAAGGAGAGGTGACGACTGAGAATGATACCATGGCCAGAGAATTGTTTTGCAAGCTTGTAATATATTCCATTGCGGCCACAAAATGAGATTGGTCAGCATTACAAATATGGACCAGATGTTTATCAGTATGTGGCACTGGTGCACTTAGAAGCACTATTGAGTCTTCACAGGGTACCAATATAACTAATGGCTGTGAAATAATTCCAAACTTGTCCCCAGAACGAGCTACTGTAACAATGGGACAAGATCACAAAGTGTGAAGGAACGTACCCACCTCCTCACAATGTCTCCATCAGGTACTTGATGGCGCAAGGAACATTTTCTGCAATTTAGATGGTTAAAGATACCATCTGATATAGACTGGTAGCATGTTTTCTGGATAGCCACACTGATGGGGGCCTTAGCATTCCTAGAACTAATGGTTGACCATTCTTTGACATCGATGGGGGTTTAAAAACTGTATCTGAATCCCAGGACAATTTATGGAGTTCATGTTCAGGTAAAGATGGTGCTAGAATGGAATGATGTAAAAGATGCATATCGCCTGTGCGACCTATAGAACAGACACAAAGGTGTTCAAATTTGGTCAGAGTCTGAAGGGTAGGGGAAAGGTGACTGCGATGAAACTGAAAACTGACAATTTGAAGATACTAATAATAAGAGAAAGGAACGGAGTGGTGGTTTGAAGGTATACAAATTTACCTGGCATGTGTCTAAATCTATCATTCTAAGCTCTCACAAGCAAGGTCCTCTTTCCTCATGTGCCTATCCTTTCTCTTACTTAAAACATCTACTCCAAAACTCCCTTTGATGGCAGCAAATCCCTTGGTTTTCTGCCACCCTAATACTTATTTCTGTTGCAGCTATGTATATATACTCTACTTGTTCTATATTGTCTTGAACTGTAAGTTACTGTTTTTTTGGTTTGCTTATTTGTTTATGTACTCTGTAACTGGGTACTGTGGATCCCACGTGGTGCTATATAAATAAAGAATAATAATAATAATAATAATAATAATAATAATGATAATCTGAATCCACCTGCCAGAAAGAGACCATAATGGTACTGTTTCCCAGAGGAAACAGTGAATTACTCCATAAGGGAGACATTGGGGATAGGTGGGGTGCTAAGTCATTGCTCACACGATGTCCCCAATAAAGTAAACCGGACCAAAGGTATTGTTTAGGCCATGGCTGGTCTGAGCAATTTTGGTAACCAGAGAATTCCATCAACCCTCCTAATTTAAAGCATAGCAATATCCAGATGTACCCAACGTTTATGGCGAGATTATGTGAGTTGTGCTGTCTGATAGTAAGATTTGAGTATTGGAAGACCCAGGTCCCCCTCAGATACTGGCTCTGCGAAAAAGTATCTGTGAATTTGGAGCTTACTATAGATAAATCTGTTTGCATGCACCTCAGAGCTGAATTCGGGACACAGATGGGTAACGTCTGAAACAGAACATTCATTTTGGTGCCATTAATTCTAACAAACCAACAAATATATAAAGACTTGAATTTTTAGTAAGTTCTGTGCTAACGACAAACACTGGAGGGTAATTTGCTTTGTATAGATGGGAATGATTTGATGATGGAAATCCCAAGGTATTTAATAGCATTTGGTCACCAAACAAAATTACATTTGGATGTGAGTATGGACTGCACTTGTGAGGGATACTTATAGCCACAGCTTCAGATTTGGTGCTGTTAGTTTTGTGATTGTAATTTGGAGTTTGTCATAAGAGTCGAACACAGACTGCAGATTAGGGAGAGATATTAAGGGTACGGTCAGACTGAGGAGGACGCTATGTGCGAAGAGAGATAATTTGTAAAGAGTCTTCCCCACTTCGACTCCCTTAACATTAGGGTTAGCAGTCATTTTAGCTGCTAAGGGCTCAATGCAAAGAGCAAAGAGAATTGGGGATAAAGGCGATCCTTGTCTCATCCCATTGCCCAACCCTAAACGTGAGAAATGTAAACCACTTGTCATTAACCGATGAGGAAGGTTGGGAGTAAAAAGCTGCAAGGGCTTTCATGAAATTTCCAAGTAAGCCAATTGAGGACAGGGTGGAGAACATAAGGGCCAGGAAAGGCAATCAAACACCTTTTCTGTGTCTAAAGCTAAAACCACCGAGGTGAATTTCTGCACATTAATGTAGTGGGTCAAGCCTATGGTGCACTTCGTATTGTCTGAGGCCTGGAAAGTAGGAACAAAACCTACTTGGTCTGGGTGTATTAGGAAATGCAAAACTCCATTCAAACTACTAGCCAAGAATAGTTTGAAGTTGGTGTTGAGCAACGAAATGGGACGAAAGTTTGAACAAAGTGAAGGATCCTTGCCAAGTATTGGTAAAACAATAATCCTAGAGGAAGTGGAGTCAGGATGAAACAGGATCCCATGTAAAATGTAATCAAATATGTGAATCAGCTGAGGGGGAATGCAGCCACCCAGAAAACGTAGCTGACCCACCCCGTTTTTGAAGCAACTCGTTCCGCAACAGTCTGTCTCTGCCCCCTGCACCACGAACGTCTCTACCTGTCAATCAGACAGAGGCATCCGCACCCACTGTGAGCCGAATGCATTCAGCAGCCGCGCACTAGCAGGATGGTACCTGCGTGTGCACACTGGCGCCGCCGACGGGGTTGATGCGGTTGCATCGGTTATCAATGCAACCTGAATAACCCCCTAGGTGCCCATACAAAGGGAGTATAAGCATAAACCTCAAACTACACTGGATGGATACAAGCAGACGTGGAATGTGAAGACTGGTATGAAATCGTGGACTTTGAGACAATGCATCTAACGTGCAGATCATCACAAATTGGTCACTACAGTTCTTGGGTCAGTTGGCTGGATTGGCCAGTGTAAGTCAGGCATTACAATGGTATGTCTTGTGACAAAAATCTGCTTTCAATTACAGGAGAAAAAATGTAATTAATGCAGATGAAACAACTATTCTTTTTTTCTTCATATAAGACCATGAAACCCCCAGCAAATGAAAAGCTTATAATTTGACATTGGAAAATGATCTACAGTAGTCAGAAACATGCTAATGTCAGTCTGCTTTAGGAATGCTAGAAATGTGGAGCAGCTCTAACCCTGCTGGAGCCAGTAATGAGTGGTTTCAGATTTTCACTACTGAACACCTGCTGAATTGTGCTGATTATAGTACTGTGAGGCAACCTTGGGGGTTGCATGGGAAATCGAGCTGATTTACAGTAAATATCAAGCAGATTCTTGATTTAGTGTTTTGGTGACAGTGACATCTCATGAGCACACTATGGGATGGAATTTTGAAGATAAAGTTGTATCATACTTGCCTACCTGACCCTCTCCATGAGGGAGAAAATGTTCTGTTCCTGGACTTTCCTGGTAATGTATGATTGCCATCACCTGTGGTGAAACACCTTTCTTATCAATGAACTAGCTCACTACAGGTGATGGCAATCATACATTACCAGGAAAGTCCAGGAACAGAACATTTTCTCCCTCATGGAGAGGGTCAGGTAGGCAAGTATGAGTTGTATATGTAACACTGGGGTGTTCCTGGGTTATAATGTGAATCAGTGAACAAGGTTTACAAAAAGGTGAATAGCAAAATGACAAATACAGTATATACAGACTAGTAAACTGACAAATACAGTATATACAGACTAGTAAAATGACAAATACAGTATATACATACACTTCTATACTGTTCATGTTGTCTTTTCTCTTGCTGCCACTTAAACGTCATAAGTTTTAATGAGCTGCTCATTCCTTTTAGTGATGTCACAGTAAGTGTATGCTTGAAGCCATCCCTCTTAGAGCTCATGTATTTCTGTAAAACCGGTCCAAGTTTATTTGGATTGGTACAAAATTTTCAATTTAATGAATATGTCTGGCAGACAATGCACTTAGGCCCGATTCTGATTTGTATGGAATTGCACAGCCGTAGGGAAGTGGCTGTGCAATTCCATACAAATAAAATGCAAAGGTAGCAGGAGGCATCTGTAGGAGATAGACGCCTCTTGCATCCATCTGCGTTCCAAGCACTGCAGCTGAGGACGGAGCCTCGGATCACCATCGCAACCATCGGTCGTGACTCGTGATGGTAGCAGACCAATCTGAGTAAGCTAAATCCTACTCAGACTTGCGGTAGGGTCTGGACAGCCTGACCAATGGGGAGGCCATAAGATAATTGCTTCCTATTACAGTTATTGGCTTCTGTCAATGCTGAACAACCACAACACTGGAGACCCTGGCACACAGTAAGAGCAGAAAAAACGGAGTTAAACTTTAGCATCTAACTAGTAAAGCCATAATCAATAAATTTCTATAGTATCTTCTATTTTATTTATAAGAAAATATTCACCTAACAGTATTCGTGCCTACAGATGCGTCTGTAGACTTCTAGAGCGCAACACTTTGACCATGTAAAATTTTGGGATGTATTCCACTGGCATGGATTGGCAATAACTGCAGAACACTGCCACGTACACTTCATGTGGTATAAGAAAACTCAAAAAACTATTCTAAAAAGAAACTTGTCAAGCTTTTTGATCTATATAAGAAAGTAACTGGATGTGTTTTGTATCAAGCCATGATGTCCAGTCCCCAAACACTATATAGTCATTAATAGATTTAGGTCACAGAGTACCTCTTAGCAATAGTCTGTTTTATTGAAACACTTCTTGCACCGGTCTCTCCTGAGACTTCAGGCGCATGATGATTTACTTTTTCTTAGTTCTTCATTTCTTGAACTTGTAAATACAGTTCCAGAACCAGAAATCTAATACCTGGCTGACATAATTCCATGAGAACAGATGGGAAAAATATGTTCAATCCAATCATATTTCACACAGAGCTGCCAGGTGGAAAAATACCCATGAAAAAGGCCTCACTGTCTTCTGAGCTACAGTATATCTATTTTATGGCACTATACAATAAACAGACTTCTCGCCAAAAAGATTTGAAAAAAATAGTCTTTCAAGTGTTTTATTTATTTAAATCTTTATCCACGCATATGAGAAATGTCTGTCTCATCCGACTCCTATAAATTAGCTTCCCCAAGGACAAAAAATTATGGAAACATTTTAATCGACTTGTTGGTCCCAGTGGCTTATGTACTGAAACCAACACTTTTATTTGGAAACAATTACTAATTTAAAGATTTACTGTATAAACATAAAAAACACACACAAATGTATTGTGCATGAAATGAAATATGGAAATACAATGTGAAATAGTAGTGAAACATAAAATTTTTAGAAAATAAACAAATAAAAAAGGTGAAAAAAGTAAAAATACAAAAGCAAAAAGAGATAAGGCCCGTATTCATGGGAAGATGTGGGGAGAGATGTGTGCTGAGCGAACCGACCCAGCTGGAAATCTTCCATAGGAGCATTCTTGGATTCACACCAAGACACATAATTCCTCCAGATACGGTGATAGTGCTTAGCCGTTACCTCCTCCCTAGCTTTAAGTAGAGTAGGGATGACTTCCCCTGGAATACTTTTCCTAGCTAGGATCTGGTGTTCAACAGCCATGCCGTCAAACGTAATTGCGGTAAGTCCTGGAACACACGGCCCCTGTTGTAACAGGTCCTCTCTGAGAGGAAGAGGCCAAGGATCTTCCGTGAGCATTTCCTGAAGATCTGGATACCAGGCCCTTGGAGGCCAATCTGGAACAATGAGTATCGTCTGAACCTTTGTTCTTCTTATGATTCTCAATATTTTTGAGATGAGTGGAAGTGGAGGGAACACATAGACCGCCTGATACACCCATGGTGTTACTAGCGCGTCCACTGCTATCGCCTGAGGGTCCCTCGACCTGGAACAATATGTCCGAAGCTTCTTGTTGAGACGTGACGCCATCATGTCTATTTGAGGGAGTCCCCAGCAACTTGTCACTTCTGCAAAGACCTCTTGATGAAGTCCCCACTCTCCTGGATGGAGATCGTGCCTGCTGAGGAAGTCTGGTTCCCAGTTGTCCACTCCTGGAATGAATACTGCTGACAGAGCCCTCACATGATTTTCCGCCCAGCGAAGAATCCTGGTGGATTCCGCCATTGTTGCTCTGCTCCTTGTTCCGCCCTGTCGGTTTACATGCGCCACGGCTGTGATGTTGTCTGACTGGAGCAGAACGGGTAGGTTACGAAGAAGATGCTCCGCCTGTCTCAGGCCGTTGTATATGGCCCTTAATTCCAGCACATTTATGTGCAGACAAGCCTCCTGGCTTGACCATATTCCCTGAAAGTTTTTCCCCCTGTGTGACCGCTCCCCATCCTCGGAGGCTCGCGTCCGTGGTCACGAGAATCCAATCCTGAATTCCGAACCTGCGACCCTCTAGAAGCTGAGCACTCTGGAGCCACCACAGGAGAGAGATCCTGGCCCTGGGGGACAGGCTTATCATCCGATGCATTTGGAGATCGGACCCTGACCACTTGTCAGTAGGTCCCACTGAAAAGCTCTTGCATGGAACCTGCCTAACGGAATGGCAGGCCGCCACCATCTTTCCCAACACTCGAGTGCATTGATCAATCGATACTCTTTCTGGTTTCAGCAGATCCTTGACCATGTTCTGAATTTCCTGAGCTTTTTCCACTGGAAGAAAAACCCTCTGTCTTTCCGTATCCAGAATCATGCCCAAAAACGACAGCCGAGTTGTCGGAACCAACTGCGACTTTGGCAAATTTAGAAGCCAGCCGTGTTGTTGTAGCACCCTCAGAGAGAGATCCACGCTTTTCAGTAATTGTTCTCTTGATCTCGCTTTTATCAGGAGATCGTCCAAGTACGGGATAATTGTGACACCCTGCTTGCGCAGGAGCACCATCATTTCTGCCATTACCTTGGTGAAAATCCTCGGGGCTGTGGAAAGCCCAAACGGCAACGTCTGAAATTGGTAATGACAATCCTGCACAGCGAATCTCAGGAACGCCTGATGAGGAGGGTATATGGGGGACATGAAGGTATGCATCCTTTATGTCTAGTGACACCATAAAATCCGCCCCGTCCAGACTGGAGATCACTGCTCGGAGAGATTCCATCTTGAATTTGAATCTCTTCAAATACAGGTTTAGGGATTTTAGGTTCAGAATCGGTCTGACAGAGCCGTCTGGCTTCGGGACCACGAATAGTTGAATAAAACCCCTTTCCCTGTTGTAACCGGGGAACCATGATAATCACTTGCTGTTGACACAGCTTTTGTATTGCCGCTGAAACTATTGTTCTCTCTGGGAGAGAAGCTGGTAAGGCCGATTTGAAATCTCGGTGTGGAGGCACGTCTTCGAACTCCAGTTTGTACCCTTGGGTCACAATTCCTAGCACCCAAGGATCCATGTCCGACTGAACCCAGACCTGGCTGTAGAGCCGAAGACGTGCCCCTACCGGTGCGGACTCCCGCAGGGGAGCCCCAGCGTCATGCGTGGATTTGGCAGAAGCCGGAGAGGACTTTGGTCCTGGGAACTAGCCGTAGCTGGTGTTCTTTTCCCTCTTCCTCTACCTCTGACGAGGAAAGATGATTCACGCCCCTTTCTGAATTTATGAGACCAAAAGGACTGCATCTGGTATTGAGGCATTTTCTTTTGCTGTGGGGGAACAAAAGGCAAAAAAGAAGACTTACACGCGGTAGTTGTGGAAACCAGGTCCGCGAGGCCATCCCCAAACAAAACTTCACCTTTGTAAGGCAAAGCCTCCATAAGTCTCTTGGAGTCAGCATCACCAGTACATTGACAGGTTCACAGCGACCTCCTAGCTGAAATTGCCATGGCATTGGCCCTTGATCCCAAGAGGCCAATATCTCTCGCAGCCTCCCTTAGGTATAACGCTGCGTCTTTGATGTGACCCAAAGTTAACAGAACAGTATCCCTGTCGAGGGTGTCCATGTCAGATGACAAGTTATCTGCCCAACCTGCAATTGCGCTACTCACCCATGCCGACGCAACTGCCGGTCTGAGGAGGCCTCCCGTAGTCGCATAAATTGATTTTAAAGTGGTTTCCTGCTTCCGGTCCGCAGGATCCTTTAGGGTCGCCGTGTCCGGGGACGGTAGGGCCACTTTTTTGGATAACCGCGTCAAGGCTTTATCCACCGAGGGTGATGATTCCCACCCTAACCTGTCCTGTGAAGGGAAAGGATACGCCATAATAATTCTCTTGGGAATCTGCAGCCTCTTGTCTGGAGTTTCCCAAGCCTTTTCAAATAGAGTATTCTCCGTGTCGGTATCAGTGTCTGCTATCTGGGTAAAGGGACGTTTCTGGGACCCTGATGGGTTCTGTGACACAGTAATATCCATGGATTGTCTCCATGCTTGGTTCTGAGACTCAGATTTGTCCAACCTTTTATGTAATAAAGCCACACTTGCATTCAAAACATTCCACATGTCTACCCAATCAGCAGTCGGCGGTGCCGACGGAGTCATTACCACATTCTGCTCTGCTTCCTCCCTCGAAGAGCCTTCCGCCTCAGACATGTCGACATACACGTACCGACACACCCAAACACACTGAATTATAGGGGACAGACCCACAATGAGGTCCTTTGGAGAGACAGAGAGGGAGTTTGCCAGCTCACACCCAGCGCCGCCACAGTCTGAAATATTAACAATACCTCAGACCTGTAAGCGCTTTTATATAGAAATATATATAAAATCAGCACCAAATTATTGTGGCCCCCCCCCCTCGTTTTGCACCCTGTTACTTGTGTATAGCAGGGCAGGGTCAGGGAGCAGCGTCTCTGCAGCAAGCTGTGGAGAAAATGGCGCTGGTTAGAGCTGAGGGAAGAAGCCCCGCCCCCTTGATGGCGGGCTTTGGTCCGGCTATTATTTATACTGGCGGGGGTTTGTATACCCTGCCTATGCAGTGTATATACTATGTCAGTCTAGTATCTGAGGTAAATTTTGCTGCCCAGGGTGCCCCCCCTGCGCCCTGCACCCTTGTAGTGCCGTGTGTGTGTGTGTGAGCAGTGGCGCGCAGCGCGACCGCTGCACGGTACCTCGCGAAGATCTGACGTCTTCTGCCGCCTCTGAAGTCTTCTTGCTTCCTATACTCACCCGGCTTCTATCTTCCAGCTCTGTGACGAGGACGGCGGCGCGGCTCCGGGAACGAACAGCTAGACGACACCAGTGTTCAGACCCTCTGGAGCTAATGGTGTCCAGTAGCCTAAGAAGCAGAGCCCATCAGTCTAGGAAAGTGGGTCTGCTTCTCTCCCCTCAGTCCCACGAAGCAGGGAGCCTGTTGCCAGCAGTGCTCCCTGAAAATAAAAAACCTAACAAAGTCTATTTTCTAGAGAAACTCAGTAGAGCTCCCCTAGTGTGTGACCAGTCTCCTCTGGGCACAGGATCTAACTGGAGTCTGGAGGAGGGGCATAGAGGGAGGAGCCAGTTCACGCCCATTTGAAGTCTTAAAGTGCCCATGTCTCCTGCGGAGCCCATCCATACCCCCATGGTCCTTTTGGAGTCCCCAGCATCCTCTAGGACGTAAGAGAAATGGGGGAATTGGGAAGGGTCCCTGCTACACCAGTTAATGACTCTGCAATTGGCAGGAATATACAGGTTGAGTATCCCATATCCAAATATTCCGAAATACGGAATATTCCGAAATACGGACTTTTTTGAGTGAGAGTGAGATAGTGAAACCTTTGTTTTTTGATGGCTCAATGTACACAAACTTTGTTTAATACACAAAGTTATTAAAAATATTGTATTAAATGACCTTCAGGCTGTGTGTATAAGGTGTATATGAAACATAAATGAATTGTGTAAATGTACACACACTTTGTTTAATGCACAAAGTTCTAAAAAATATTGTCTAAAATTACCTTCTGGCTGTGTGTATAAGGTGTATATGTAACATAAATGCATTCTGTGCTTAGATTTAGGTCCAATCACCATGATATCTCATTATGGTATGCAATTATTCCAAAATACGGAAAAATCCCATATCCAAAATACCTCTGGTCCCAAGCATTTTGGATAAGGGAGACTCAACCTGTAATACTAGTCTTCCTAATACTCAAATATAACCAGCCAATCATAAATCATAACATAACAGTCATAAACAAACAAACAAACAAACAAACAAACAAAAGTAGGTTAAAAAAAAAATGGGAACGTCACAGCGGCAGTGTGAGCCTTTCATTTTATATTGTTTTGTAAAGAGAAAACTTTGCAGTGCTCTCAGCCACCCTTGTATAGAGGCACATTGTTACCACCAATGATGGACCCCACTAGAAAAACTAAACATTCCGGATGTTTTTGTGCTCAGGCAAGTGGCTGGATCACTTACAGACTACATGGAGGGGCGTCAGTACAGTCAATGTCCGATAAATATGCATTTTCAGTTGGGCAATTCCAAATATTAATTTGACGCAATACCTAGCACAAAAATGTATCAAAAAATATGAGCTGTCCAAGAGTGAGCGTAATGAGGAAAGTACATTTCTGATGCTACTAGACAAGATAGTTAGGAATCCAGAATTTGGCTTCTCTAGCATGGGATCAGGGAAGCAAGATTACTGGATTATCATCACCTACTGTATGTTGCTACACATTTTTACATTACCCTGATCACATATGCTTTATTATCCAGCTAATAATCCATTTCTGGAGGACGGATTCGTAGCATACCCACAAGTGCACCAGAAATGACAATTGCTTCCTCCAACACAATTGATTTCTATTTTCTAAAACCAAACCACATGACAGAAGGTTTCTGTATTAATACAACCTAGCAATGAACATTTGCTGTCCTTCGCTATTATACAGCCCACACAGACGTACTAGGAATACGAGAAAACAGTATTTGATAAAAGCCTTTATATTTCTTTATAGAGCCAGCAACATTAAAAAAGTACTTTTAAAGAATCAGTAAACCTAAAAACAACTTTTTTCCATTCATAAATATAGAGAGCCTTGAGAAAGTATTAAACACCCATTTTATATTCCATATTTTGTTGCCACATATTTTAAATTAAAAAAAAATCCAAATTGCAAAATAGGTATTTTAAAAGCTTTCCAGAAACTACTAAAAATAAAAACAATGTTGAAAATGTTCATGCCGCTTTTCAGCTCTGTAGAGGTACAATACATTATATAGACTTTAAGAAAAAATTAAAAAAGATGACGTATGTGAAACAAGTTAAGATTATAGTTTGTATGGGGCAGTACAGATGGTGTAATGGTTAGCATTACTGCCTCACAGCACTGAGGTCATGGGTTCGATTCCCACCATGGCCCTAACTGTGTGGAGTTTGTATATTCTCCCCGTACTTGCGTGGGTTTCCTACGGGTACTCCGGTTTCCTCCCACAATCCAAAAATATACTGGTAGGTTAATTGGCTCCCAACAATATTAACCCTAGCATGAATATGTTTGCGTGTACATGTGGTAGGGAACATAGATTGTAAGCTCCACTGGGGCAGGGACTGACGTGAATGGGCAAATATTCTCTGTAAAGCGCTGGTAATAAATAATATCGCAGAAGTATTGAACGCTGCAGTCCATCATATGGACTTGGAAGATGTATGAAGCTGCAACAACAAGATCTAGATCAAATTACCCCAATGCCCCAAACGAATTTGCCATATGGTCAGTTTACAGAGGAGCTACTGCAAGGCCAACCATGACATAGAATGAGTAGTCAGCAGCTGCCCTGACTTATAATGTATAAGTGCGAACAATATCCAAGGCATTCCCTAAAAATTACCTGTAAACATTTCCTAAACAAAATGCCATGGGGAATATATTGTAGAGGTGTAGCAGAATGTCTTGTAGTCTGACTAGGCTAACATGGAACTTTTTAACATGACTACCAATTGGTTTGTATGGTGCAAATTAAACACAGCACACTACTGTATGTAACACCATATCCAATGAGGTAGCATCATGATAGTTGGATGTTTTTCAGCAGCAGAGTTTGGTAATCTGGTCAAGAACAATAGGAAGATGAATGGCGCACATTACAAATATAACCTGGACACAAACTTGTTCCCCTTTGCTAAAAGGCTTAGGGGGAATTCAATTAAGGGTGGGTGAACTTGCGTGGCAGTCGTCACACTTTACAGCAGTGGGATCTCACATAAATGTTTTGTGAAAGTAGCGAGCACGTTCGTACAAATCGGGCATTCGGCCAGCCGGGCAAAGTGGGCAAGTTGGGCTGACGTTGCTGGCATTTAAACACAGTGGCAGTTGTAATTTGCATCCTTCGTCTGCAACTGAATTCTCCCCCTTAAACTGGGAGAGGAAGAGCAACACTGGAGAGGCTTAAAATTAACATAATAGATGTCCTTAAATATCCGCAGTCACAATCCTACTGAAAATATGTGTTAAGACCTCAAACTTGCTTTGTATTGCCACTCCCCAACTAACCTCCCCCAGCTTGACAGATTTTGCTTAACGTTAATGGAGACTTACCCAAAAAGACTACTGACATTAATATTTAGGCTCTTTAATATCTGTACTTTTAGGATTTACTATTAATAGTTTTATAATTTAGAACACAGTAGTAAAGTGAGTGGGTATTAACAGATAGGCAAAGGGACCCTGCTCGCAAGCCTACATAAATTACTGTATAAATTAGTGGGCAAGTAAAAGCAATTTTAATGCCAATTAGAATGCTACAAATAAGTCTAGAATTTGATGGACTGATAGAAGTTACTTGGTCAACTACTGACATGCTTAAAAAATAAATGAAATAACAAGGGACTGACGTTCATATAAAAAAGTCTACGCTCACCAATGATACATAGATTCTGTCAAGCAAAAAGGGGGCAGATGTATTAAGCCTGGAGAAGTGATAAAGCAGTGATAACTGCAAGGTGATAATGCACCAGCTAATCAGCGCCAATATGCAAATTGACAGTTAGGAGCTTATTGGCTGGTGCATTATCACCTTCCACTTATCACTGTTTTATCACTTCTCCGTGCTTAATACAACTGCCCCAAGGAGACTCAGGGGCAGATGTACTAAGCAGTGATAAAAGTGGAGAAGTGAGCCAGTGGAGAAGCTGCCCATGTCAACCAATCAGCACTGACGTAACATTTATCATTTGCATACTAGAAAAGTATACAGAGCAGCTGATTGGTTGTCAAGTTCACTACATGGGACCCCTGGGCTATCAGTTTCACCATCCACATGGACATCTAATCGGAATAGTAACCTGTGACGAGCGATAGGGAACGAGCTACCATGCCCGAAGCATGGCAAGCAAAGCGAACCCAAGAGGTTACACTTTTCAATGTTCTGAACAAGTTTAATGATGTTCTGAAGCATTTTAGTTATGCTAATCCAGGAGGGCCACATGTTCTGAATTTTATGTATACTTGTAAGTAGATAAGAGATCTCTAGCAGACAGCCACACACTTTAACAGCCCCACTTACAACCGTGCTGTTATGTTCCTGTACTCTAGCACATGGTATAGAGAAGAGGGAATCTATTCTTTAGGTCAACACTCATTAGGTCAACATGGTCAATACGTCAACACGACCAAGGTCGACACATGGAAAGGTAGACATGAGTTTTTTACTTCTTCATTTTTTTGAACGTTTTCATACTTTACGATCCACGTGGACTACGAGTGGAAATAGTAAGTAACCTGTGTCGAGTGCAGCTGGGCACCTTGCCTGAAGCTCGCAAGCCATGCGAGGGGATACGGTGCACTATGAAGAAAACAAAACAAAAAACAACAACCTTATGTCGACCTTTCTCCATGTCTACCTATTCTATGTCGACCTAATGACTGTGTTGACCTATTTCAGGTGTCGACCTAGTCACTGTCGACCAATAGTGGTCAACCTAATGACTGTCGACCCTATGATCCACAGCCCGAGAAGCAGGCCCGGCGCTAGCCACTCAGCAAAGGGATGCAAAGCAGGGAGGCGCCAGGCAGGAGAGGTGCTCTCCCTGCTCTGCATCCCTGTGCTGAGCTGATGTCCCTGCTGCTGTGCCTGTCACACTCTATGACAGGCAGCAGCGCCGGCAGCATGAATCCTCCCCGCCCCCCAATCACAGACTCACAGTGCAGTGTGCGGGACATAAAAAGAGCGGAGCCACACAGGACCAGGTTGCAGCAGCAGGATGAGCTGCTACAGCTCCGGACAGCCAGACTTCCTTAGGTAAGTGTCTGGAAAGAGAGTGAGAGTGAAAGTGTGTGTATACAGCAGGGCTGGATTAACAATGGGGCAGATGGAGCTGCAGCTCCATGCCACCCATTGAAAATAGGTGCACAGTCTGCCGCAGTTAAGAGGGCCATAATCGCCGGCATTACAATGAGTCACACTGACTCATTGTATGCTGCCACCAGACAGTGCCTCAGTCAACCTCCAGTCTGTAAATCTAGTGTGGAGGAGGAGCCGCTCTCTTCTCTGCTGTCAGCTCCTCCCCCCTGGTGCTGCTGATGACGGCCCGGCCGAAGGGGGATGAGGGGCACCGCGATGTACCGACCGCACGGCGCACCATGCATTCACGCACGTTGCCCACACCACACGTTGCGCTGGCCGACACCCACCCCCCCCGGCCGCCTCCCGCAGCACACACCATGCTGGCCAGCACCCTCCTTAGCCACCTCCCACTGCCCACTCGCCAGGCTCACTCCCAGCCGACAATGTACCTAGCACAGCCAACATCCTGATACTGCATAATGTAGCCACGTATGAGAGTCCTGGGTGCTTCCGTGGTGGCAGATGTCTGAGGTAGGCAGCCCTGCTATGCTGATGCAGAGTGATGAGGGTGACCTCCTGTGTCCCTATTCTCGCCGGGGACAATGCCACAAATTCTCATGCCATACTCACCACGGCAGAGAGCCGACAGACCTTCCCCTGTCAACCCTGATCTTGGACTAGGTGGTCCCTGTTCCCCATAGTTTCCAGCCTGCCACCCCACAATAACCTGAAGCAAAAACATGAGCTGGGCAGTCAGTGCATGGTTCAGGGAGGGAGGCAGCAGTTTTGTTTTTAAAGGAAAAGATTGATATGTTTTCCTGGTGGGCTGGCCTGATATGGGGCTGCGGAAAGCATTTTTTATTGTCCTGCCCTATATTGATGTACTGCTCGGAGGAGACTGGTCACAAGAGCAACGCCAGTGCTCCGCCACTAGCTGGAGCTCCTCACTTTTACCCTTGCCTCATGAGGTAATGGGGCAGATGTATTAACCTGGAGAAGGCATAAGGAAGTAATAAACCAGTGATATGTGCAAGGTGATAAAGGCAGCAGCCAATCAGCTCCTAACTGTTAATTTACATATTGGAGCTGATTGGCTGGTGCATTTATCACCTTGCACATATCACTGGTTTATCACTTCCTTATGCCTTCTCCAGGTTAATACATCTGCCCTAATAAAACAGCTCCACATCATGTACATTGTGTATGTGTGTAAATAAATATATGTTTGTTACATACTGTTTCTATTTTATCCTGTTTTCATTCTCTTTCCTCCAATCTCACCCTGTTAATCCTCTTGTGCTGCTCTCGGCTCCCCCCGTTATTCCCCCTTTGTTCCTCGTGTCCCCCCCACCCCCATTATTCCCCCTGTATTCCTCTGGTCTCGCCCCCCTGTTATTCCCCCTGTGTTCCTCATCTCCCCCCGTTATTCCCCCTGTGTTCCTCTGGTCTCCCCTGTTATTCCCACGGTTCCTCTTGTCTCCCCCGTTATTCCCACTGTTCCTCTGGTCTGCCCCATTATTCCCCATGTGTTCCTCTTATCTCCCCCTGTTATTCCCCCTGTGTTCCTCTTATCTCCCGTTATTCCCCCTGTGTTCCTCTTGTCTCCCCCTGTTATTAACCCGTGTTCCTCGTCTCCCCCCCGTTATTCCCCGTGTTCCTCTTGTCTCCCCCGTTATTCCCACGGTTCCTCTTGTCTCCCCTGTTATTCCCACTGTTCCTCTGGTCTCCCCCTGTTATTCCCGATGTGTTCCTCTTCTCTCCACCCATTATTCCCCGTGTTCCTCTTATCGCCCCGTTATTCCCCCTGTGTGCCTCTTGTCTCCCTCCGTTATTCCCCCTGTGTGCCTCGTCTCCCCCTGTTATTCCCCCTGTGTGCCTCTGGTCTCCCCCTGTTATTCCTCCTGTGTTTCTCAAGTTCCTCCCATTTCCCCCTGTTCTTTCCCATTCCTGGCGGCTCTCCCTATTCATCTGAGCTAAACAACCACAGCTTTTTTGTGTGACAATTACCAGCCCATGCTGTTTAGGAGCCTCCCATTTTCCCTTGTTCTTCTTGTCTTCCTCTCATCTCCTCTGTTCTTCCTCCTGTTCCTACCATCTCCACGTCTTCCTTCAATGTCTTCCTCCTGTCTACTTTCAATCTACCCTGGTTCTTCCCTGGTGTTCATATTTCCTCCCGTGCCCTGCACCCCGTGTGTCTCCCTCCCTCCATGTTCCTGCCATTGTTGTGAGGTCAAATGTGTGGCCGTAGCTGTCCTTTTTGTATGTGGCAGTCACCAGCCAGTGTTGTAGAGGCACCTCTGTGCAGGCCCAGGGCAGGATGTACTAAGCATCCCCGATGTGGTACAGTACATCCCACCTCTTATCGGGTACATACCGGCATTGATAATGTTGGTATACACCTAGAAAATCACCAAGGACAGCTCTTTCAATAAGAGCTGTCCTTTGTGCATGCAGAGTGTGAAGCTGCGGGCGCAGGGGGTGCTGGGAAGGATCCGATTGGATCCCTCTCAGAGGGAATTGCAAAGAGAAATGTGGACAAAACTCGGAAAACATGATTTTCTAAGATTTGGTTGCATTTTCAGCTGTAGTACATCCCGCCCTTGGTGAGAGAATTGGTGAGTAGAAGTATGTTTGTGGGTGACTGGGGACAGCCAGAGAAATATGTCCTAATAAATGTTGGCGCTGCATGCACCCCTTGCTGTAACCACAGTGAAGGTTGTTGCAAATGATATAGAATATAATTTTTATATTTTCTTATGTGGGGTGGGTGTGCACATGGGCCCACCACTCACTAGTTCTGTCACTGGTGTGTCCGTCCCTTTATGTGCTTTTGGAAACACGTACACTAATGGGTAGCTATACAGACTAGGAGGGGAAAGGGCACATTAATGCATGTACTTTGAAGGACACACTCCTTTTCAGTGGCAATGCCCCCCAAGTAATCCTGTTTCATTTGCCATACCCCCACTTTAAAATTCGACCTCTGTATATATGTGTGTATGGGTCTGTTGTTCTGCTCCTTTATTAAATGGTAGAAGGTATGCACTAGCTATGACCTCTATGGAGATAGCCATACCCATGGCAAAGGCCATATCCCCTATTTACACCACCCTCACTGCAACGCTTGTCATACCTCCTGCCAAGGCACACAATAGGCCCTTCATTCATTTCAGTTCCAGGCCCATGTGGACCTTAATCTGGCACTGGTATAAAGTATCTGTGTGTATGTGTGTGTGTGTGTGTGTGTGTGTGTGTATATATATATATATATGTGTGTGTGTGTGTGTGTGTGTGTGTGTGTGTGTGTGTGTGTGTGTGTGTGTCTGTGCATGTATGTAATGTATGATGTTATTCCCCCTGTCCTGGCTGACCTGCCCCCTTCATGTGCAGCAGGAGCAGGCTCAGCGCTGCCTCAGCCTGTGGTGTTGCATGGTGACAGTAGCACAGAGGCTTGAGAATGCAGGTGTGAGAAGAGAAAGAGCGCGGGACAGCCGGGAGCGAGGGTGCGCGGTGTGACATAATTTCACATCGCGAAGTGGAGCTGGGAGATTTTTACAGTGTGACGTCAGTCCCACCTGTGCGGACGCCGGCTACACACAGCACATACTGTGCTTTTGACCGGATGGTGGCACAGTGACAGAAATGACAGGCAGGCTGGGCTCAGTGGCGTCCGATAACACACCAGCGGGACATGGCAATCATCACTGTGCAGCTGAACATTGGGGTGTCTGTGCGCACCAGGCATCCCGCATGCGCAGGCCTATGAATGTATGTACAGTATGTATGTGTGTGTATGTATATGTAGTGTGTGTATCTGTGTGCGTATGTGTATTAGTGCCACTGCTACTGTGGACGTTACGTGTGTAAGCATCACTACTACAGGGGGCATTATACATGTAAGCGGCAGTGCTACAGGAGGCGTTACGAGTGTAAGCGACTCTACTACAGAAGGCTTTACGTGTGTAAGTGGCACTGCAACAGGAGGCATTACGTGTGTAAGCATCACTACTACAGGGGGTGTTAGGTGTGTAAGCGGCACTGCTAAAGGAGGCATTACGTGTGTAAGCATCATTACTACAGGGGACGTTACGTGTGTAAGCATCACTGGTACAGGGGCGTTACGTGTGTAAGTGTCACTGGCAGGGCCGCCATCAGGGGGGTGCTGGGGGCACATCTGTCCCCAGCCCAGCCTCTCTGAGAGAGGATGGCCCGGGATGCCAATGCAGCCACCTGCCCGCCCGCGCCGTTCCGCTCAGCAGGGGGACCGCTATTCTGCCACTGTCCTCCGACCCTCCAGCAGCTCTGTATTGAAAACTTCCAACCCAAAATGGCCGCCGCCACAGAGGAGACAGTTATTTAAGATACTAGAGGAGCCCTCTAGTATCTTGAATAACTGTCTCCTCTGAGGCGGTGGCCATTTTGGAAGGGACGTTTTCAATACAGCTGCAGGAGGACGGAGGAGAGCAGCAGAACAGCGGGGATGGAGGCGGGCAGGCAGCGGCATCAGCATCCCGGGCCCTCCCGACAGCGGCACATGTATGTATGTATGCATGCATGTGTGTGTATATAATACACACACACATTCATTCATTAACTGGCGCAAATCTAAAGCTGACTCCTCCACAGTGGGGGGGGGGGCTGCCTATTTTGTCAGTCCCGGGCTCCGCAATTTCTGATGGCAGCCCTGGTCACTGGTACAGGGGGCGTTAAGTGTGTAAGCGTCACTACTGCAGGGGGCGGGATATTACATGCGCTAACCCTTTGTAAAGTATGGGAGGGCGCAAATTTATAGTTTGCAGGGGGGCGCCGAACACCCTAGCACCGGCCCTGCCGAGAAGAGCCTGGGGTTGCCTTAGCAACCAGTGTGTATATCACTAACTGGTGAGCAGTGCTTGGAGCAGCCAGTGCTATCTACAATTGAAGTGCTGGTTGTCAAAACAACCACCGACATCTCCATTAGCAATGAACATGGCCGTCAAATTAACTTAGTAGATGAAAAATAGCAACAGTGGAGCTGCAAATTAAGCAGTTGTGGCAAAATTACACTGGAACCATGGCCTCGCCTTTTAATTCTTATGTAGTTGACAAAAGTTGTGAACACGAGAGTAAATATTAACCCGGCATACAGTACAATTCCTGATATTGCAACAATGATTCTTCAGTCTCTGTTAGCAACCTGGCTGATAGCAGAAAACAATAGGTTGATCTCGTCTATATAGCAACTGTAAATAAAATATCAAACATTTCAAGCTACAGACACTTTTACACACACACACACACACACACACACACACACACACACACACACACACACACACACATATATATAGATAGATATTAGTTGCGCTTTTACATAAGATATTTTCTATAGTGATATATTATATATTAGTATCCAATAGTTGATTAGATCCATCAGATATGCCACGTTTAGTATATCTTTTTCTATTCACATGTAAAAACAATTAGAAGTCAATTTTACTAATTTTATGTTTTGGAAATATACAAATAGAAACATAAACAAACGTATATTCCAAACAGAGTCTTGTCATTATAAAGGACAATAACACATACAGTAATTCAAAAATATCTATCTTAAGGAAAATAAAAATGAGTTTTATGGTAAGAACTTACCTTTGTTAAAACTCTTTCTGCGAGGTACACTGGGCTCCACAAGGAATGGACAATGGGGGGTGTAGAGTAGGATCTTGATCCGAAGCACCAACAGGCTCAAAAGCTTTGACCTTCTTCCCAAGATGCATAGCGCCGCCTCCTATATCCCGCCTCCGTGCACAGGAGCTCAGTTTTGTTAACCAGCCCAATGCAGTAACAAGTAAAAGAGACGACAACTGCCAGTTGCCACAAACCCCACACTCTCCCGACAAGAGAAGTGTCAGCGGCTAATGCCATACCAACCCAAAGAAGCTAATTGAGTCAGGGTGGGCGCCTTGTGGAGCCCAGTGTACCTCGCAGAAAGAGTTTTAACAAAGGTAAGTTCTTACCATAAAACTCGTTTTCTGCTGCGGGGTACACTGGGCTCCACAAGGAATGGACAATGGGGATGTCCTAAAGCAGTTCCTTATGGGAGGGGACGCACTGTAGCGGGCACAAGAACCCGGCGTCCAAAGGAAGCATCCTGGGAAGCAGCGGTATCGAAGGCATAGTACCTAATGAACGTGTTCACTGAGGACCACGTAGCCGCCATGCACAATTGTTCAAGGGTCGCACCACGGCGGGCCGCCCAAGAGAGTCCAACAGACCGAGTAGAATGGGCCATAATGTGAGCAGGAGCTGACAGACCAGCCCTCACATAAGCATGTGCAATCACCATTCTAATCCATCTGGCCAAAGTCTGCTTGTGAACAGGCCAGCCCCGTTTGTGAAATCCAAACAGAATAAAGAGAGAATCAGATTTCCTAACAGAAGCAGTTCTCTTCACATAGATACGGAGAGCCCGTACCACATCCAAAGACCGCTCTTTGGAAGACAAATCAGGAGAGACAAAGGCCGGAACCACAATCTCCTGATTAAGGTGGAACAAAGAAACCACCTTAGGTAAATATCCGGGACGAGTCCTAAGAACCGCCCGGTCACGGTGAAAAATCAGATATGGGGAACTACAAGACAAGGCACCCAGATCCGACACTCTTCTAGCAGAGGCAATAGCCAGCAAGAACACCACCTTAAAAAAAGGCCACTTAAGGTCAGCTGAACCAAGGGGTTCAAATGGAGGCTCTTGCAATGCCTCCAAAACCACCGACACGTCCCAAGGAGCCACAGGCGGGACATAGGAAGGTTGGATACACAACACACCCTGAGTGAAAGTATGAACATCAGGTAAAGTCGCAATTATTCTCTGAAACCACACCGACAAGGCAGAAATATGAACCTTGAGGGAGGCCAGACGCAGGCCTAACTCTAGACCTTGCTGCAGAAAAGCCAAAAGCATGGCTGTACTAAACTTGGAAGCGTCATAATTGTTAGATGCGCACCAAACAAAGTAGGAATGCCAGACCCTATGGTAAATCCGAGCAGAAGCCGGTTTCCGGGCCCGCAACATAGTTTTAATGACCTCTTCAGAAAAACCCTTAGCCCTCAAGACGGAAGCATCAAGAACCACGCCGTCCAAGACAGCCGGGCTAGGTCCTGGTAGACACAGGGGCCCTGTACGAGGAGGTCTGGGCATTGTGGAAGTAGAATTGGACGCTCTGACGATAGGCCCTGCAGGTCTGAGAACCAGTGCCATCTGGGCCACGCCGGAGCTATGATAAGCAGAATACCTTTTTCTTGCTTGAACTTCCGAATTACCCTGGGCAGGAGAGACACCGGAGGGAACATGTACGGCAGCCGAAAACTCCACGGCACCGCTAGCGCATCCACGAATGCTGCTTGAGGATCCCTTGTCCTTGCTCCGAAGACTGGAACCTTGTGATTGTGTCGAGACGCCATCAGATCCACATCTGGAAGACCCCACTTTTCCACGAGGAGTTGAAACACTTCTGGATGGAGGCCCCACTTGCCGGCATGCACGTCCTGACGACAGAGAAAGTCCGCTTCCCAATTCAGGACTCCCGGAATGAATATTGCCGGTAGATGGCGTTCCGCCCAACGTAGAATCCGTGAGACTTCCTTCATTGCCAAACGGCTTCGAGTGCCGCCTTGATGATTTATGTAAGCCACTATGGTGGCGTTGTCCGACTGAACAGGACGGTTCTGAATTAAATGCTGGGCCAGGTTCAACGCATTGAAGACCGCCCGCAATTCCAGAATGTTGATCGAGAGGAGAAATTCCTCCTTAGTCCACCGACCCTGAAGGGAGTGCTGCTCCAGCACCGCGCCCCAACCTCTTAGACTGGCATCTGTCGTCAACAGGACCCAGTTGGATATCCAGAAGGGACGGCCCCTGCACAATTGTTGGTCCTGGAGCCACCAGAGCAGCGACAGACGAACTTCCGGAGTCAATGAGATCATGTGAGACCTGATCCGGTGAGGCAGGCCGTCCCACTTAGCTAGAATTAGCCTCTGGAGGGGGCAAGCATGGAATTGGGCATACTTCACCATGTCGAATGCTGATACCATGAGGCCCAGCACCTGCATTGCCGAATGTATCTACACTTGCGGACGAGAAAGGAAGCAACGAATCCTGTCCTGAAGCTTCAGGACTTTCTCCTGAGACAAGAACAACCTCTGGTTGTGAGTGTCCAACAGCGCTCCCAGAGGCACCATGCTCCAAGCAGGGACCAGGGAGGATTTCTTCCAGTTGATGAGCCACCCGTGGGCTTGTAGAAACTGGACCGTCATATCCAGATGACGTAAGAGAAGATCTGGGGAATTTGCCAGGATTGCCAGATACGGCAGTATCCTGACCCCTTGACGGTACCACCGTCATCACCGCCATAACTTTGGTGAAGAATCGCGGAGCCGTTGTTAAACCAAAAGGTAATGCCCGAAACTGGTAATGGATGTTGCCAATAGCAAACCTCAGGTATTGTTGATGTGACACTGCTATAGGAATATGCAGGTAAGCATCCTGTATGTCCAGGGAGACCATGTAGTCCCCTGGTTCCAAGGCCAGAACTATAGAGCGAAGGGTTTCCATACGGAACTTGGAAATCTTCACAAACCTGTTCAATGCCTTGAGGTTGAGAATGGGCCGGGAGCACCCATTTGGTTTCGGGACTAGAAACAGCGGAGAATAGTACCCCCGGCCGCTCTGAGCAAGGGGCACCTGTACTACGACTCCTGTATCCAGGAGGGTCTGTACCACCGAGTGTAGAGTTTTTGCCTTTTTCTGGTCCAAAGGGACGTCTATCTGGAAAAATCGATGAGAGGGTCGGTTTTTGAAGGCTATGGCGTAACCTCGAGTGACGACTTCCCGTACCCAGGCATCTGAAGTGGTCTTCAACCATTCCTGGGAATACCCTAGAAGCCGGCCCCCCACCCTGGGATCCCCCAGGGGGAGGCCCGCCCTGTCATGCGGCAGGCTTATCGGTCTTGGCAGCTGACTGACGGGCAGCCCAGGCTCTTTTGGGCTTCGGCTTACCAGGTTTGGAAGTGCGGGCCTGCTTATGGTACGCCAGACCTTTTGCTTTACCTGGAGGACGAAAGGGGCGAAAGGACGTACCTTTAGCCTTCTACACAGAAGGAGCGGTATTAGGCAGACAGGCAGTTTTGGCAGTAGCCAAGTCAGCCACTATCTTATTTAAGTCCTCCCCAAACAGAATATCTCCCTTGAAAGGGAGTACCTCCAGGGTTTTTCTAGAGTCCAGATCCACAGACCAGGATCTCAGCCACAATATCCAGCGAGCCAGGACTGACGTAGTAGAGGCCTTGGCTGATAGGATACCGGCATCAGAAGCCGCCTCTTTAATATATCGAGAAGCTGTGACAATATATGACCAGCATTGTCTAGCATGGTCAGAGGAGATTTCAGCTTCTAACTCCAAGGCCCATGCTTCAATAGCCTCTGCAGCCCATGTAGCTGCAATAGTGGGCCTTTGTGTAGCACCCGTGAGGGTGTAAATCGCTTTCAGACAACCCTCCACACGTTTATCCGTAGGCTCTTTTAGAGACGTGATGGTAGTGACAGGTAAAGCTGAGGAAACCACCATCCTAGCCACATGTGAGTCCACTGGAGGAGGCATTTCCCAATTCTTAGACAGCTCTGGCGCGAGGGGATAGCGAGCCAGCGTCTTCTTTTGAGGCACAAACTTCGTACCCGGGTTTTCCCAGGGTTCCTGGCGTATATCCACTAGGTGATCAGAGTGAGGCAAAACTTGTTTAACCACCTTCTGACGCTTGAACCGATCTGGTTTCTTAGGAGGGATGGATGGCTCGGGATCATCCGTAATCTGCAGAATTAACTTAATAGCCTCCAAAAGATCAGGAACATCCACATGTGAACTACCCTCCCCATCAGCCGTATCTGAGTCTGAACCTGTGGGGTCAGTGTAAGTGCCGTCTTCATCAGACGAGGTGTCAGTGACAGCAGTGGATTGTGAGGAAACAAACGCTCGCTTAGAGGACCTCTTGGACTTAGGCGAGCGTTGGTCAGACTTTTTAGTAGTCAAGGACTGGTTCAACTTCTTTAATTGAGCAGATAAATCGTCCGCCCACGGCGGGTTAGCTGCAGGGACCACATACGGTTGTACCGGCATTGGGGGTCCCATAGGGGGTGTTAGTTTATGAACTAGCGTATGCAGGAAAAAGCGGCCCACGGTGGGTCAGTATGTGCCTCCATTGCCACAGTCCCACTGGGGGGTAAGGAGCACCCAGAACCAGAACCCACAGCTGCTATATTCTCCTCATATGTGCCTGTGGCTTCAGCAACACCAGCAGTGTGTTCCGCCCCAGAACCGTTACCCTCAGAAGCAGACATGATATAACTTGCAGTATGAGGTAACCGTACAATTATTAGCAGCACTATATCCCTAAACCCAAACCCCTGCGCAGTGTAGTCAGCGCTAGCAGAGATAAAGGAGAGATATGGTGACTAAATCACAGAGAAAAATACGTAATACAGTATATCTTTGTGAAAATCCTATATTAGATAACACCTGACGCACCAAGACCCTCAGGTTATGGAATATAGGGATAGCAAGTTGAGTGAAAGACATGAAATGGACACCACTCAGCTATCAAATGCACACACAGAAAGTCACAGTTTGTACAATGCAGAGGAGGTTATTACTGACAATAATACTGGACTAGCTTACACAGCTATATAACAATAGATATAACAGTACACAGTAAGAACTGGATGTATATCACAGTGTAAATGTACTATAAAACCCTGACTAAACGCACTCTTTCTTAACTATCACTGTCTAAAAAGGCAGGTAGAATACTTAAGTGTCATGTAAAGGCACAGCGCTGACAACCAGGCGGCTTTACATAGGTGGATTTGCCCAAGCAGTCCCAGGAACAGTGCGCTGAGGGATAATGGCGCCGCAGACACAGCTCCAGGGCGGGAACACTTGCTGGAAATGGCGCCCTGGGGCTGGGGGAGGGGCTTCAGGTCTAAGCCTTATCCCCTCTGCTGGCAAAACCACTGGGTACTGTGGGCGATATAAAAACTGGTTTACAGAGAAAACCTGACCTGCGCCCATGTCCTGGTGATCTAGTGGTATCGCCTGTACTGCCACAGTGTCCACCGCCAGCGCGCGCGGCCCGCCTCCCACTGACCGCACCGGATCGCGATAAAGACCGGACCCCCTTACCACCTCCCGAAGCGCGGCCACGCGATCCTGGAGAGCCCCAGCCGCGTGTGTCTAACGTGAAGAAAACCGGAGCCTCCGCTGTAGGTACCCGGCAACCAGGGCTCGGGAGTGTACAGCGCCGCTGGAGGAGAGATGGAGCCACAGCAGGCAATGTCTACTGACATCCAGCACAATCTGAGCCTCTGCTGCAGCCCTTGTAGTCTTCTTTTTTCCTCAGAAAAAGCTTTTATAGAGCTGCTGTGAGCAGCTCTTCCTGTTACATGCTTGCACTGCAAACACCAACTACAAACTGAGCTCCTGTGCACGGAGGCGGGGTGATATAGGAGGCGGCGCTATGCATCTTGGGAAGAAGGTCAAAGCTTTTGAGCCTGTTGGTGCTTCGGATCAAGATCCTACTCTACACCCCTCATTGTCCATTCCTTGTGGAGCCCAGTGTACCCGGCAGCAGAAACTAAAGTAAAACAACAAGCAACACAGTTGCTCAAGTGTATTTTTCAGTGCTAGACCAATGAGAAAGGGTACAGTGAGTCTTTCCAATGACACCACACCCAGTTATGTTTAAGGAAACAGTTCCTTCACGTGCGTACAAATTTCTCATGGCCCATCATATCAACCAGCGCCAACCCACTAGTTTGGACAACAATGGGTATCCATCTCTAAGCTAAAAAAAACCTTTGAGGACAGAAGAGTCATATAACAAAGTTATATCATCAACAATCAAAGAGAGACACAATTCAAAAAGACAAGCAGAGGGCATAGCTAAAGAATCAGACACCTGTCCAGGCAAACAATTCCTGCACCTGAGTGAGACCAGAAAGTTTGGACTACAGGGCAGTTCTTCACAACGTGCCATAAAGTACAATCAGTAGCCAATCATTAAGGATAATTAGGGTCACCCATCCACCAAAATTTAACAACCTAGTAGGGCTGAAATATCTATGGAAAACTAAATCTGATGGTACCTTGATGACAGTCCCAATCCTGATCAGAAAGGGTACCAAGTTTCTCTCCTAGCAGATTGTTACTTGTGGCAAGTCTTGCACAGGCTGTCCAGGAGGAGTGAGTAGCAGAGGAAAATAAAACTGTATGCCCACAACTAAAGTACAGAGTGTCCTTAGAATGGCAGTCTACATTTCTGAAGCACCCTCCAAATTTTGTGCATACAGCACATGCTGTCATTGTAAATATATATTAAAAAGAACAACAGTGGTGGCGATCCCCAACGCCTCACACAGCTGTTCAAAAGAGCAGAGAGTATCGTCATGATAAAGCTGACCCAGAGAGACCAGTCCACACTCCAATCATAACTTATAATCAAAGAGAACCATTCCTGCAGGCCAAGATTACCCCACATGTAGGTAAAAGCACCACATCAACAAGTATCTTGCCACAAGATTGGAAGCCAATCTACCACCATGGGAATACGTACAGTATAATACGTTTATTGCTACCCACCTTCAGCTGCATAACTCTACTTTATAACACTGGCTATCATGAGAGCTGTATAAACGTTGTAGCGGAGGTAGTGCATGCCTTGAGACTTACATTCCATAAACTTTCATAGACTGGGATTTCACATCTGATAATAAAATTCATCCAAAGGGAAGTAAAGCTGGATGTACACTTGAAGCCCAACTCTGCAGATTATCACTCTATACACAATGAGCAATTTTTAGCTCAGTGTGTGCTTTCTTCAATGGGATCAGGAGGTTGGGGATCAGAATTAAGCAGGACATAAAATCCAGACCTCATGGTCCAACCGTTGAAGTAGCGTTTCAAGCATTTATTGGCTAACGTTCCTGTAACACTCCGGAGTACACACTATACAATTATCAGCCTGATAATTGTACCCAGCTAAGTTGGAGGCCTTCCGTTTCTGTTAGTGTATTTATCATTAATAACATACAGTATCTGAAACGTTGAACCCCTTGTATATATACACATGAAACAGGTACTAGTATATGTTAGCAGAGAAGTTCTAACTGTACATAATAAAATCAGACTTCTTATTTTTTTATTAAGCACTACTACTTAGCTGGTACAGTATAATTGATTGGAAGGTTGATACTGTATGCATCAAACTGCATAATGGGTTATGTAAAAGGAAAAGGTATATTAGCTTTTTGATGGCTTGGAAAATAGTAATATGCAGAGAAATATTTCCTCCGCAAAGGATATTGTTTTCCACACTCCAGTGAGACAGGGCTCAGAGTATTGCCAGCAAACAATCGCTGTCCTTGGAATATAAATACAATGAATCCTCTGCATATAGAGTTTGATGTTAGCTCTATCAAAAGTGCAGTTGTAACATTCCAAGGTCAAAACAAACTCTTAAATGAGTCCAATATGAATAGGAACTGATATTCTGCCTTACAGCACAAAGGAGAAGATTATACAGACAGAGACAGCTCGATCCTTATGACGATATTATATGCATTACTGTGTTTGTTCTCACAAGCCCATTGCTATTATTTATCCAGTATACTTCGCTTTTTTTCACCAGAATAAAAAATAATACAGGTTTATGGGACAAAAGTTTGAGTCAAAAATGTTGTGGTAAAAAAACACGGGGACTGATACAGAGGTGGACGCAGTGCTATCACGTGTGTGCGTCAATGCAAGCATCTGCGTTCTCAGACAATTCCGCAGCCACAGAGACCATTTATAGCCAGAATTGAGACGGAAACACTGCTCCTGGCAATGGCTGGTGCAAGTGTTGATGGTGAGAGCGATGATGCGCCAATGTCTGAGTATTTACACCTTTACATGGTTATTATAACATTTACATGGTTAGTAAAAGATGTTGTCACAGGGCTTGCACATTCCGTTCCACGCAAGTACACAAGGGGAAGACTAGAACTAGCATTTGCATGCAATGGTCTCCTCCTTTAACCCCTTGCCTGGCATGGTCGCATCAGATGTGACCATACCAGCAAGTACTTTATCTGACAGGGTCACACAGGACCCTCTCCCAGTATTTGCCGTGCTGATCGCTCAGCACAACAGGACCCCCCCCCCACACCCAGCGGCTGCAGAAAATAGCAGCCACTGGGAAATGTGAATCAAACCCCATGCTTTTTTTTTTGCTTTTAATCCTTTGATCCCTCTTGGTTATGCTCAAGAATGTCCAAAAATATATTTTAAATCAAATAATTCTATAAACACACAACATTTTTGGGTATCATTTATACCGCACAGAGTTCACATTTCCCTTTGCACGCTTGTGACTTGATATATAAACAAAATGGCAATAGTAAGCAAAACAAGAAATTGTGAATTGTGCACAAAAACTGGTCTGGCCGGTCATTCACAAACTGGTCTGGCCGGTCAGCATCTTCACAAACCTTGTGGCCCAGGCTGAACAGAGGTCTAAATTGTCCCTTTTTTTATATGGACTGATCAGAAGTACAAAAGCCAATGTGACAGGCGGAAGTCACAAATTAAATAAAAAGGGAACTACTAAACAAATATGACTAGTTTATTAGTGTACAAAAGGGTTACATAAAAAAAAACACATGCGTGGGATATACGTACATATATAAATGTCCCAAATGTCCCAGAATTAGATTTAGAGTTATAAATTAAAGATAATATTTATGCAAACATGTCAATCACTTACAGCAAATCCATAAGGACCACTTGCAAGGATAGGGGAGTACACACGTAGTGATGTGTGCTGAGCGATCTATCACAGACCACTTAGCACACGTCTCTCCCCCCGCTCAGCACTCAGCGCAATGTGTGCTGAGCAGGGAAGGGGGTGCTCACTTCACACAGCAGTCTAGAGTCGGCGATACCGATGCGCGGGGCTGTGCATCGCTATGGGCATACACACGGAGAGATCAGTGTTTCATTTCTAAGCAATTTGCTTAGAAATTAAGCACGGATCTCTCAGTGTGTACCTCCCTTATGTCCAAGAGAAATGAAAAGCTCCAAAAATACTTTTGCCAGTGGGGGGAAACAAAAACAAGATTTTACTCACCAGTAAATCTATTTCTCGTAGTCCGTAGTTGATGCAGGGGACTCCGTAAGGACCATGGGGAATAGACGGGCTCCGCAGGAGACTGGGCACTCTAAGAAAGATTTAGTACTACTGGTGTGCACTGGCTCCAGGGGTGTATCTACCTATTGGCCAGGATGGCACTCGCCAGGGGCGCAAGGCAAGGAGGGGGCGCCGCCTGGCTGTGCCACCCGCGGCCAAAGGATAGAAAAGCAGTACTGTCAGACTGTACCTGGTGAGAGTCTGCTACTGCTGGAGCGGCGCTGGTGTCCGGCAGCACTGCACTTGTAATAAGACTCAAAATAAGCTACAGCTCCCAGCAGCCCTTGTTGTTGGAAGCTCCAGGCAGCAAGGGCTGCTGGGAACTGTAGTTTATTGTGAGTCTGATTACAAGTGTGGTGCTGCCGGACACTAGTCTGATCACTAGTGCAGTGCAGTGCTGCCGTACACTAGTCTGATCACTAGTGCAGTGCAGTGCTGCCGGACACTGGCGCCGCACCGGCAGTAACAGACTCTCACCAGGTACACAGCAATTGTTACATAGCACAGTGCTATAAATCTATTTGTTGTTGAAGATAATAAAAAAGTGTCAGTGTTTGGGAGAAGGGACTGTAGTACCTGGAAAACTACACGATTTTCATGCATGTTAGATGTAATGTAAGTAAGTAGTAAGTAAGCGAAAACTTTAACTTGTTGAGTGTAATAAAGAAAATACATATCTTACCTATTTCATGGGGGTGGTCTTCAGTATGCCGACTGTCGGGATCCCGGCGCACAGTATACCGGCGCCGGCATCCCGACAGCCGGCATACCGACAGCCGGCATACCGACACTTATTCTCCCTTGTGGGGGTCCACAACCCCCCTGGAGGGAGAATAAAATAGTGTGGCGCGTGTAGCGCGGCGAGCGCAGTGAGCCCGCAAGGGGCTCATTTGCGCTCGCCACACTGACGGTAAGCCGGCGGTCGGGCTCCCGGCACCGGTATGCTGGTCGCCGGGAGCCCGTCCGCCGGCATATCGTAGTGAACCCATTTCATAGCCATGTTTAAGGAAATGTATATCAATTAATTGTATAATTGATCATTTTATCTTGGAAGTGATGGCACCCTGATGTTTTTTCTAACAGGAAGCACTTCTACCATCCAACTAATGGTGTTTGGTTAATGGCTGGCTCCATTTGAGGCTCATCTCACAGCAGCTCATTAGCATTTCATTCAGGATGCAGTCAAGATGCCGGCGTTTGGCATCCCGGCGGTCGGAAAGCTGACGCCAGCATCCCGAAACTGCTCGGAATGCTGATGCTGGCATCCCAACATAGATAGCGATGCAGAATGACAAATCCGGATTGAGTTGGTGCCAAAGACTCCACTGGCAAGCCACGTAGGAGGGTTAGGGTTAGGCTGCGAGGGCGGGAGGGCTAGGGTTAGGCTGCAGGGAGGGAGATTAGGGAGGGTGCGTTAGGGTTAGGCACCACTGAAGAGGCTTTTGGGGGAGGGGGGTGGGTTAAGGTCAGGCTGTGGGAAAGGTGGGTTAGGGGGGAGGGATGGTGTAACGTGAATACGAGACACTACCGTGCGGTGTAATGTGAATGAGGGACACTACTGTGTGGCATAATTTGAATTGGAAGTACTATTGTGTCCACACCCTTCCCCCACAAGACCATGCCCCATTTCCAATACTCACATCTTAGCCCCTTACTTTGCCAGGGGCGCTCGGACCCCTAGATACACCCCTGACTGGCTCCTCCCTATATGCCCCTCCTCCAGACCTCAGTTAAGGAAACTGTGCCCGGAAGAGCTGACATTACAAGGAAAGGATTTTGGAATCCAGGGTAAGACTCATACCAGCCACACCGTATAACTTGTGATAACATACCCAGTTAACAGTATGAACAACAAAGCATCAACCACAGATGCCAACATAACATAACCCTTTATTAAGCAATAACTATATACACGTATTGCAGAAAGTCCGCACTTGGGACAGGTGCCCAGCATCCACTACGGACTACGAGAAATAGATTTACCGGTGAGTAAAATCTTATTTTCTCTAACATCCTAGTGGATGCTGGGGACTCCGTAAGGACCATGGGGATTATACCAAAGCTCCCAAACGGGCGGGAGAGTGCGGATGACTCTGCATCACCGAATGAGCAAACACAAGGTCCTCCTCAGCCAGGGTATCAAACTTGTAGAACTTTGCAAAGGCGTTTGAACCCGACCAAGTAGCTGCTCGGCAAAGCTGTAATGCCGAGACCCCTCGGGCAACCGCCCAAGAAGAGCCCACCTTCCTTGTGGAACGGGCTTTTACTGATTTTGGAGGCGGCAAGCCAGCCGCAGAATGAGCCTGCTGAATCGTGTTACAGATCCAGCGAGCAATAGTTTGCTTTGAAGCAGGAGCACCCAGCTTGTTGGATGCATACAGGATAAACAGCGAGTCAGTTTTCCTGACTCTAGCCGTTCTGGCTACATAAATCTTCAAAGCCCTGACTACATCTAGTAACTTGGAATCCTCCAAGTTACGAGTAGCCGCAGGCACCACAATAGGTTGGTTCAAATGAAAATATGACACCACCTTTGGCAGAAATTGGGGACGAGTCCGTAATTCTGCCCTGTCCATATGGAAAACCAGATAGGGGCTTTTACATGACAAAGCCACCAATTCTGACACACGCCTAGCCGAAGCTAAGGCCAATAGCATGACCACTTTCCACGTGAGATATTTTAACTCCACGGTCTTAAGTGGCTCAAACCAGTGAGATTTCAGGAAACTCAACACCACGTTAAGATCCCAAGGTGCCACTGGTGGCACAAAAGGGGGCTGAATATGCAGCACTCCCTTTACAAACGTCTGAACTTCAGGTAGAGAAGCTAGTTTTTTATGAAAGAAAATGGATAGGGCCGAAATCTGGACCTTAATGGACCCCAATTTTAGGCCCAAAGTCACTCCCGACTGTAGGAAATGAAGGAAACGGCCCAGCTGGAATTCCTCTGTAGAGGCATTCCTGGACTCACACCCAGCAACATATTTTCGCCGTATACGGTGATAATGTTTAGCCGTCACGTCCTTCCTAGCCTTTATCCGCGTAGGAATAACCTCATCCGGAATCCCTTTTTTCTACTAGGATCCGGCGTTCAACCGCCATGCCGTCAAACGCAGCTGCGGTAAGTCTTGGAACAGACAAGGTCCCTGCTGCAACAGATCCTGCCCTAGAGGCAGAGGCCATGGGTCCTCTGTGAGCATTTCTTGCAGCTCTGGATACCAAGTCCTTCTTGGCCAATCCGGAACAATGAGTATTGTTCTCACTCCTCTTTTCCTTATGATTCTCAGCACCTTGGGTAAGATAGGAAGAGGAGGAAACACATAAACCGACTGGAACATCCACGGTGTCACCAGTGCGTCTACAGCTATCGCCTGAGAGTCTCTTGACCTGGCGCAATACCTCTGTAGCTTTTTGTTGAGGCGGGATGCCATCTTGTCCACCTGTGGCAGTTCCCACCGACCTACAATCTGCGCGAAGACTTCTTGATGTAGTGCCCTCTCCCGGGTGGAGGTCGTGCCCGCTGAGGAAGTCTGCTTCCCAGTTGTCCACTCCCGGAATGAATACTGCTGACAGTGCTCGTACGTGATTCTCCGCCCATCGAAGAATTCTGGTGGCTTCTCGCCACCCTGCTCCTTGTGCCGCCTTGGCGGTTTACATGAGCCACTGCGGTGATGTTGTCTGATTGGATCAGCACCGATTGGTTGCGAAGCAGGGTCTCCGCTTGACTTAGGGCGTTGTATATGGCCCTTAGTTCCAGGATATTGATGTGAAGGCAAGTCTCCTGACTTGACCACAGCCCTTGGAAACTTCTTCCCTGAGTGACTGCCCCCCACCCTCGGAGGCTTGCATCCGTGGTCACCAGGACCCAGTCCTGAATACCGAACCTGCGGCCCTCGAGAAGGTGAGTACTCTGCAGCCACCACAGGAGAGACACCCTGTCCCCGGGGGATAGGGTGATTAACCGATGCATCTAAAGATGTGATCCGAACCACTTTGTCCAGTAAGTCCCATTAGAAGGTCCTCTCATGGAACCTGCCGAAAGGAATGGCCTCGTATGATGCCACCATCCTTCCCAGGACTCGAGTGCAGTGATGCACTAACAACTGTTTTGGTTTTAATAGATTCCTGACCAGTGTCACGAGCTCCTGAGCTCTCTCTATCGGGAGATAAACCCCTTTTCTGGTCTGTGTCTAGGATCATGCCTAGGAGAGGCAGATGAGCTGTAGGAACCAACTGCGACTTTGGAATATATAGAATCCAGCCGTGTTGCCGTTACACTTCCAGAGAAAGTGATACGCTGTTCAGCCACTGCTCTCTTGATCTCGCTTTTATGAGGAGATCGTCCAAGTACGTGATAATAGCGACACCTTGCTTCCGCAGGAGCACCATCATTTCCGCCATTACCTTGGTGAATATTCTCGGGGCCGTGGAGAGACCAAACGGCAATGTCTGAAATTGGTAATGACAATACCGTACCGCAATTCTGAGGTACGCCTGATGAGGTGGATAAATGGGGACATGAAGGTATGCCTCCTTTATGTCCCGAGTCACGATAAAATCTCCCCCTTTCAGGCTTGTAAATGACCGCTCTTAGCGATTCCATCTTGAACTTGAACCTTTTCAGGTATATGTTCAAGGATTTTAAATTCAATATGGGTCTTACCGAACCGTCTGGTTTCGGGACTACCACATGGTCGAATAATAACCCCCTCCTTGTCGAAGGAGGGGAACCTTGAGCACCACCTGTTGAAGATACAATTTGTGAATTGCAGTTAACCCTGTTTCCTCTCGTGGGGGGAAGCCGGCAGGGCCGTCAGTGAGGAGGCATCTTCAGTGAACCCACTTGTTGCAGAACTTACGAAAGCGTGCCCCCACCGGGCCTAGCTCCGTCTGTGGAGCCCCAGCGACATGCGGTGGATTTTCATAGAGGCCGGGGAGGACTTCTGTTCCTGGGAACTAGCTGTGTTGTGCAGCTTCTTTCCTCTGGCCCCGCCTCTGGCAACAAAGGACGCAACTCGGACTTTCTTGTTTCTTTGTTCGAAAAGCTGCATTTGAAAATGACGTGCTTTCCTAGGCTGTGCAGGAATATAAGGCAAAATATCCGAATTACCAGCTATAGCCGTGGAGACCAGGTCCGAGAACCCTTCTCCACACAATCCTCAGCCTTCCATATGCCACTTAAGTTGGCATCATCTGTCCATTGCATATTCTACAGGACACGTCAAGCAGAAATCGACATAGCTTTGACTCTAGGACCCAGTATACTCAGGTCTCTTTGGGCATGTTTGATTATATATATATCTCTTAAGACAGCATCTTTAATATATATACATATCTCTCTATATACATATCTCTCTCTATATATATATATATATATATATATATACATACATACTAGGGTCTCAATTTCTGCTGATAAGGTACCTCCACGCCGCCCCAGCGCTATAAACCCATGCCGACACAATCGCCGGTCTGAGTAGTGTACCAGAATGTGCACGCTATCTGCAGGATCCCTGAGAATAGCTAGGGCTACCTTCTGTGCAAACATGACACCCTAGGGGAAGATTCCCATCACATCCTGGCCCTAGTGGGGAAAGGATACTGCCTGAGAATTCTTTGTGGGAAGCTGCAGTCTCTTGTCTGGAGATTCCCGCTCTTTTTCCTCATGAGAGGAGGGAAATTTACCTCAGCTTTCTTCCCCTTAAACATGTGTACCCTTGTGTCAGGGACAAATGAGTCATCAGTGATATGCAAATCATCTTTTATTACAATAATCATATATTGAATACTTCTCTGCCATTTTGGCTGTAACTTTGCATTATCGTAGTCGACACTGGAGTCAAACTCCGTGTCGATATCAGTGTTTATTATTTTGGATAGTGAGCATTGTGAGACTCTGAAGGTCTCTGCGCCATAGGGACAGACATGGGTAGATTTCCTGTCTGTTCTCTAATCTTTTGTGCAATAAATTCACCTTAGCACTTACACATATCCAAACAGGTGTCGGCGTTGTCGACGGAGACACCCTCTCACACACATATTTGCTCTATCTCCTCCTTAGGGGAGCCTTTTACCTCAGACATGTCGACACACACGTACCGACACACCACACACACAGGGGATGCTCTATTTGAAGACAGTTCCCCCACAAGGCCCTTTGGAGAGACAGAGAGAGAGTATGCCAGCACACACCCCAGCGCTATATGACCCAGGAATCACACAGTAACTTAGTGTTAACCCAGTAGCTGCTGTATATATTGTTTTTACGCCAAATTTATGTGCCCCCCCTCTCTTTTTCACCCTCTTTCTACCGTGAGTCTGCAGGGGAGAGCCTGGGGAGCTTCCTCTCAGCGGAGCTGTGGAGAGAAAATGGCGCTGGTGAGTGCTGAGGAAGAAGCCCCGCCCCCTCAGCGGCGGGCTTCTGTCCCGCGATTTTGTATAAAAATAATGGCGGGGGCTCATGCATATTACAGTGCCCAGCTGTATATATGCTGCTTTTTGCCAGGAGGTACTCAATTGCTGCCCAGGGCGCCCCCCCCTGCGCCCTGCACCCTACAGTGACCGGAGTGTGTGGGTTAGTCTGGGAGCAATGGCGCACAGCTGCAGTGCTGTGCGCTACCTCATATGAAGACAGGAGTCTTCTTGCTTCAACCCGCCGGCTTCTGTCTTCTGGCTCTGCGAGGGGGACGGCGGCGCGGCTCCGGGAACGGACGACCAAGGTTAAGTTCCTGTGTTCGATCCCTCTGGAGCTAATGGTGTCCAGTAGCCTAAGAAGCGCAACCTAGCCGCAGTTAGTAGGTTTGCTTCTCTCCCCTCAGTCCCACGTAGCAGAGAGTCTGTTGCCAGCAGAAGCTCTCTGAAAATAAAAAACCTAACTAAAATACTTTCTTAATAGCAAGCTCAGGAGAGCTCACTAAAATGCACCCAGCTCCTTCCGGGCAGAGGTGTATGTATGTGAGCAGGTTTGAATTAATATGTAGTTCTGGATACCAACAACCGTTCCCATTTGTCCAATAAGGCCAACTGAGTCGACGCCTCCTGTTCCACACAAAGCTTGCCCTATCTGCACAAACTACATCCTCTGTTGGCCTTGGTTGGGACCCTCTTCCAAAAAATCTCACCCCTTTAGGCGGTTGAAACCATGACTGTCCAGTAAATATCAGGACTATTGGGAGGTACAATATTAGTGTTTATTAGTTAATGGAGAGACAAGTAATGTTGTGTGGCTACCACTTTTCTATCATATATAGATTGGGTAATATACATTTGCCACATACTGTAGGTTAAAGGGGAGGCAATCACGAGACCGCCTGACAGGATTCAGACGATCATAATGCCGCCACCGGAATGCCAACAGCCGGTGAAATGCCGCCACCGGAATACCGGCGACACAGGTTTTTCTCCCTCTATGGGTGTCCGGGGGCCCCACTACCGGCATACTGGTGGCCAGGATCCCGCTGTCGGGATCATGACAGCCTGCATCCTGGCCACCGGTAAACCACATGTATTCCGGTTAAAGAATTGTTCGTCTTCACTTGAAACATGTTCTACTCAGGACACGCAAGATTATCATAGTACTGTGATGTGGATATCACAGAAATCTGTTCATAGTTTTTATTTGCTGTTCTCGGTGAGTCTCTGTCCTTCACAGACAATGAGATCTTTTGCTGGAGGCCATTCATGTAATAACACTGATTATTTATGAAACAGACTAGCTAAATTTTATCTTTGGAATTTTTGTTCTGCAAAATTAACACGCTGTGTTGTTTTGAACATTATTTGATAAATAGTAGCGGAAGGATGCAGAAGGCAATAAAGTAATGGAAGATTTTCAGTACTGAATATGTAAGAAAAAATGAAAAAACCATACAAGTGGTATACTGCCATTTATCAGAGACTTCCGACACGCTCTTCTAGAAAGACATTCTTAAATATTATTTTTATATTGTTATATTTTGCATTTGCTCATTTCACGTGTGTGCATTTCTTTTTAATTAGTTTATTAAAAAGTTTTCAAAAGAGACAACTATAAACAGCAAAGGACGATAGGGGTATACAGAAAAACTGCAATAGACTAACATTACACAGCACACTGTAAAGACAGGCATCAACACGCATACCATAATAGTGTTCATGCCAGAACAGGGGCAGGATGGTGTGGTGTGGAGAGGGATCCCAAAGGTCTGCTTCCAAAAAGGGGTACGTTCATCACTCTAGGGGGCACGCCTACACTTCCCTCACTGTGAATAGATGTCATGCACATGGCATCTGTTCACCCACCTGTGGGGCACTAGGGCCCGCAGGCGGGGATGACACAGGGCAAGCTGCTTTAGCTGGGCGCCGGGATAAGGGCAAGGCGCATTTTGACATTTAAAAATAGGGCAGGGCGCAGTGCCCTGTTAGAAGCAACCTAGTGTGAACACTACATAAGTAAACAACACCCACTTGTCATAAATCAAAGACATAACAGTAACATGAGGGAGGGTTAGGGGAGTGGGAATGGGTATTGAGGCTAACTTCCTGTGTGTTTTAATATTTACATGTCCCTCCAAATTTTCTTTGATAATCTTCATATATAAAGGTATTCTGTAAACTAGGGACTGCCGGCGAAACAAAAATCAATACAGGATTTCAGACATTTACACTCTCCATTTGCTATTAATAATAATACACAGATGAATACTGTAATACTAATACAGAAAAAGTTGAACTGAATTTTTGTCTGGAGTACAGTACTTTCATGGTTAGCCAAACTGCAGTAAGTTGGAAGTTTTGAAGCAATATAATCCAATTTAAATAACCCATTTACAAAAGAATTTCAGATTCTACTTCAGTGTAACCACAATAGAAAAATAAAATACATAAGGTAAAAACATCAAGCTCGCATCTTACACTAGCACTTCGAATACAACATGGACAAATAAAATGCTTTGTGTTTAGGATTATTTTCATGATGCATCATTTATAACAATGCCTCTTTTGCAGCTGGGTAGTGTGGCTGGTCACAAGCCTGAAATAATATTTTTTCTTTTTCTAGACCATTTCATTTTCAACACATCTAATAAAAGGAAAATTCCTACTGCACTAAAAACTAGGCAAGAGTCGGACATGAATGCACAATGTGATGGTAGATGGCAGTGAAGGAAGGCACAGAACTGTAGAGCCTACACAAAGAAACGGCTAAATATAAATGACCATTTTGAACATCTTTTTTAAAAAAACGTGAGATTAAAAAAGAGGTAAAAAGGGACAATGACAATTAGCTCCACACACTTATCACATCATGCTGGTAGACTATGATAAAAAAAAGAAAGGAAAAAAAAAAGGTTTGTCCTTCTCACAATAATCCCAGGTCAGCATCCTCAAAAGTGGTGAGATTGATGTGGTCTTATAGAACATTTTTAATGTTTTTGTTTTTTTTCTTGTGCACAAACATCAAATAGAATGTTAACCTTACAAATTACATACTGTGTGCAGAATGTTTCCTCTTCCACCGGAAGGTGATCATCACACAGCTCAAGGGAGAGCTGCCTGATCCACTGGGGAAAGAGGGCGCGCAGTGTCACCCATCAATGGCTGTGTCTCAGTCCTAAAGATCTGTGTTCCTGTATGTATCAGTCAGTCTGTATCCCAATCTTGTCAGTTTCCTCCAGTCCTGTCAGTAGCCCCTACAAAAACTAGGTTGCTTTTTAGAGCGTGGGTATATATATATATGTTGTGTGTTTAGTAGTTTATGATTTCTAGTTTACAGTATTTGTTCTCACGGCTCAAACACAATTTACTTGCTGTACTCAAATTTCAAGCTTATTAGATAACTCTGTGTGAATATGAAGCCCGGCATAGCCACACACCCTACCTGACATAGGGGTGGATGCATCAAGCAGTGAAAAGACTGGAGAATTGGAACAGTGGAGAAATAGCCCATAGCAAGCGACCAGCTTTTACCTGTTATTTTACACAATTTATTTGATAAATGCTACCTTGGGGCTGATTGGTTGGACTTCTGCACTGGTGTACCTTTCCACTGCTTCATATATCAACCCCATAAAGGCACATGTTGCTGTTGGGCATGTCCGTCCTCCATATAAGGATGTGGCGAATGGGAGTAGGAAGTTGCAGTATGTTATACACCTGTACAGGAAACGATCTCTAGTCTTATATATCAGAAACATTAAACCAGTATTTAAAAAAGCCGGTCCTCACCCACAACAGATCATGTTCCAGTGTCGGAATCATGCCCAGGTGACTGTCTACTTGTTTAGGTCAGTGATTATGCTACCAGTTTACCATAGACTGAAATCCTGAAACCATGAGCTGCTGCAGTTGTGAGAGGACAGAATTTGGGTAACACTGTATTAGACTATATTAGGTGTAACTATACACTGCTCCTGGATTCATTTTGTCCTTGTTGAATATAGTGGATGTATCCGAGTAACAGGAGAATTTATTTGGCAGACTGCATGTATTATTGTTAACATAGAAATTTATTTTTTTATTTTCACTATGTTCAATTGTCTTAATACCTCTAACAATAGTATTTGTATCTTATTCTGTAGTGATTCTATATTTTGTGCTGTGCTCATGTAGTGAGTGTTTCCTTTTGGTGACAAATTGTGCCCTTGGCTGACTTGTGGCACAAACCACTAGTTACATCTCAGAGTTACCAAGTGGGATCCAACAACTTATTAAAACTTCATCTAACATACTAGCCAAAGCTGGATTCTGATAGATATTCATTACAAAAGGTTACATATGTTTTTACATTGTGTTTACATTTTGAAAGAGATAAAGTCTCACAGATACCGTATGACATATCTCCTACAGCAGTGGTTCCCAAACTGTGTGCCGTGGCTCCCAGGGGTGCCTCGGGACACTTGCAGGGGTGCCCTGGTTTGGTGGTCCAGTACCAATTCAAATTATTTATGGTCAATATAATAGGCAAAACTAGTGCTGGTGGCTGCCAATCATAAAATATGGGGACAAACAGAAGCAAATCTTGTCCCTCACCACACAACTGAGCCTAAGGATAACATATAAACACAATCTACTTAATTTAATATTTCTTTCTAAATTTCTCAATAAGAAATTTTTGTCCTAGGGGTGCCGTGAAAAAAATTCTGATACTCTAGGGCGCCATAACGCAAAAAAGTTTGGGAACCACTGTCCTACAGTCTTGCCCTGACTTTCCACTTCAGCTGAAGCATAGTGATATCATCTAGTTGCCATTTCGTGCTCTTTAATAGGTCATCATGAGATTGTAAGACACCAGTGTTGTTCCATGTGGAGATGACTAGTTTGTTGCTGGATATTTCTATATGGACACACATACATTCTCTGTATCCAGTACCGTAACTAGACATTTTGGTGCCCTGTGCCAGAAAGAGAATTGGTGCCCCCACCCATTCAAAACAGGGATAGGGTCTTGACTTCATCAGGAAGGGGCGTGGCCACAGAACAGAACCAATTCACATTACACCGTAAAGAAAACAGCAGAGCACCTTATACACAATGGAGGACATTCCGAGTTGAACGCTCGCTGCCGATTTTCGCAGTGCAGCGATCAGATGAAAAACCGGCATTTATGCACATGCGTATGGGCCGCAATGCGCACGCGCGTCATACGGGTACAAAGCCCGTTGTGGTTGTGCACAGGTTCTAGCGAAGATTTTCTTCGCACTCACGGCCACAAGAAGATTGACAGGAAGGGGGCGTTTCTGGGTGTCAACTGACCATTTTCTGGGAGTGTTTGCAAAAATGCAGGCGTGTCTGAAAAAACGCAGGCGTGGCTGGGCGGTCGCTGGGCGGGTGTATGATGTCAAATCCGGACACGAATAGGCTGAAGTGATCACAAGCGCTGAGTAGGTTCAGAGCTACTCTGAAACTGCACAAACTTTTTTGCAGAGCTCGGCTGCACAAGCGTTCGCACTTCTGCTAAGCTAAAATACACTCCCCAGTGGGCGGCGGCATAGCGTTTGCACGGCTGCTAAAACTAGCTAGCGAGCGATCAACTCGGAATGACCCCCATTGTGCAACAGTAGAGCCCCTTATACAAACTATGCCACAGTAAAGCACCTCCTCCTCATTCCTCCTGACAATTTAAATGAATTGAAGTATTTCTACAAATAAAATAGATTCTTAAAAACAACATAAAGTGAATGTGGAAATTAACTCTAACCAGTGAAGTGTACATTTTATTAATCATTTACTGACTGACCTTGCTGATGTTATGGCCCAGAAAACTAATACACGGCATCCTCACATGACATTAGCACAGCAGTACATGGTACAACTACATGTGTAGCTGTTGCTATGCTCTCCAGCTGCAGCCACTAATAAGTCACTCCCATGCTCTCTAGGCTGCTCCAGGGGTCAGAGAAGCATGTGATGAGCTGATCCTCTCAGAGCTCACCACACCTCCAGTGACCCCTTGTACGGATACTCAGAGCTTCAGGGACTACATCCCCTGTCATCTCTGTCACTGTGTAAAGTAACTGTTCTGCTCATTATGATGCCCAATAACATCCCCCTTTCCCATCGATTCAGCACACACTAAGAGGAGTTGTTAGATGGTCCCCTAGGACCCACTGGGACCTAGGAGGCTACTAAACCTCCCTGTGAATACTGGTAGATGCGGCCGGTGCACCCCCAGGAAAATATGATATATGCCGAGCACTGTACGCACTACCCTAGCTACGGCCCTGTCTGTATCCAAGAAAATCATAAATAACTAGGCTTGATTTAACAACTACGAAAATGCTCAGTCACAGCTGCCTCAAATATTTTAGGCTAAGCTCTTACGTCAGCTATAGAAAAAACCTATTACACCTACACACGGCAGAAAGGAATGTGCTCAGCACATAGTGAAATATTTATTAGCACTAGCTGTATTAGGTACTCCTCATGGCTGTGTGGCAGGAGTCTCAGGGAGAGTTGTGCTGAGGTGCTTGAGATCATCTTACCGTTATCTAGTTCTAGGCAGAGGTTGTACACAGCAAGTGGCCTCCTGTTACGCTGCCTCCTTGACTGTCTAGGTGGGGCGCGAGGAGACAGAGATGTTGGCTCTTGCATGGAGTCATCTGGAGGGTTGGTAAAAATCTGAAAACAAGCATACAAAATATATTACGTATTAGCCAAGAGGCCTTATGCAAAGCATGAAACCTGTATCAAGTTTGGAGCCAATACAAGAGAGGTGAAAGTGAAGACTGTAAACCACGGACTAGAGTGTATTATAAGAGAGCTGGATCATTTCCAAATATATTTAACAGGAAAAATAAAGAGATATACTTTTCATACATAATTATTTTTTTGGAGATGTACAACCGCGCCTGAGTCAGTTATCTTAATAGATGCGTACACAAATAAATATCATGAAATGATGGATTAATAGTATAAATAATAACTGAAAAGATAACCTACACAATGTATTCTTATGGGATTTAAAATGTATTTTTCATCAGAAAAATAGTGTATTTGAAATTCACCTGATGCATACATGTAGGAATATGATGCAAGGTGTAAAAGGGAAGGGGAGAAAAAAAAAGGGGGGGGGGGGGGGGGGGTAGAAGACGGGTTTTAGGAAAAAGAAAAACAGTTTCTGCAGTGTTCAGGGGGAGGAAAACAGTAGCAGAAATGTCACTGTTTGGTAAGTTTGAAAGTGATATACACTGCAGTGATTAGTCTGTATTACACTCAGACCGGTGGCGTCCCACCTCTGTAGTGTTATGTCCTTCTGAATGTCTGTGTGACCAGAGCCGATGAGGTGATGTATCTGATAGTCCTGTGGAGGTTTCCGGAATGTGGGGTACCCCTGGTGGGCTGCTGGCAATGTGGGATATGACTAGGGCTGGTACTACGGTAGTTAGGACTCCGGACGCACCGCTTTCCCTTGCGCCCTGATAAGTATTTTTTTGTCCAGCGCAACAAGCTACATTTTTATTACCACATATTTTTCCATTCAACTATTAAATGCTACTCAATATATAAGAAACACATGAAAAGCTTGAATGTACTGTTGATGTGAAGACCTGCTGAGCCTTTCCCTCATTTGTTTCCCCAGTTTCCAAATGGCACAACCACTAGCTATGGACTTGCCTTTCTACATCTCTTGTGTCTCCCCCACTGTTTTTGTCCCATACCACAGGCTGAGATTTTTGCACAATACAACATGTACCCTTATTATTTAAGGTTTCATTATTTTTTTATAGGATGTTCAAGACCCTCACTTAACTGAAGAGCTTTTTGCACTAGTGACCTATGTGTAGCGGCCCCCTTGCTCGTTCGTTTTTTTTACCTCTGTTGTAACGCATTTCTGTGTATATGTTGTAACGCTAGTTGTTCTATCCCTATAGTATGTTTCTGTATTGGCCTGGTGCACCACATCAGTTTAATTGGTTTTTATGAAAAGACAAAAAGGGGGAACTCTGAAGTATTGTTTTCACTTCTGTATATTTGTTTTGTATCATTGCTTGCCGTTTGTATGGTTATGTTGTCTTTTGTCTTCATCCCATCCCTGGTATCATATTTGAGCATGTCCTTTTGTTTCTTGTCATATTCTATTGATACCTCTGCCTAATGTTGTTTTTGCTTCAGAATTAATTTAAAAAAAATTAAGCAAAATTGTGCATGTTACGCAGGAAAAGGCGCACTGCCAACACAAAGATGTGACTATGGTGACAGATGTAAATGTATTCTTTTTTGTGTACTGTAATTTCATAGATGTGCACAAGCCTCAAAAAAGAAATGATTGTTTAATCATTAGATCTGTCTATTAAACCATTGTTTAGTATTAAAGAAATAAATGAGTTTTATGCAATAAAGTTCCCCCATATTGCTGTCCGTAATACCTGCTCAGACAGGAGCACCCACTATATTGTAAGTGGAAAATACAAATACTGAAAAATACATATAAACAAACAGAAAGCCAAACTATGAACAAAAGTTCCTTCTATATATTTTAAAATATTTAAAAATGTCTGAATCTTCGACTGATATACATGATGAGGCACTTTATATACAGCATATAATTTCTATAATCCTCTCTTTGAGCAACTCCGCTTAAACATGTTACTAACATGGCCAGGAAGCCTATTGTAAATAACAATAAATGATCCTATGGCGCTGCAATCCAAAGCAGCAGAGGCCACTACAGCATACATAAAGGTCAACAAAAGATGGATCATATGTTGCGCTATGGACTGTCCCTACATTATAGTATCCTTATAAAGGTAGTGTGTTCCCACTTCTCTGATGCTTCCAATGATGTCATCCAATACTGTATGCAAATAAATAAACACAATAGTGTGACACTGATGAGATGTTTTGCCCCCTACACGTCTGGATACCATTAATGCTGGCACAATCCATAGCACACGTACAATACAACTTTTGCTGACTTTTAAAGAATCCTATATTGGTCCCTTCTTCAGTACACAGTGACACTTCTTTGAATGCTTGGTGGACCAGAAACATAGCTTGTTCTGTCCCTGATCCGTCAAGCATTTGGAAAACTGTCACTCTCACCACCTTTACTATAGGGGATAATGAACTCTATTAAACCAGCCGTTTGAAGCTGCGGCATTCACAGTTCAGACAGAAACCGCAGTCAATTCTCAGTAATAGTCTGTCTAAGGAACATCGTAATGTAGGATATAGAAATGGTATAAAACTTAATTAAATACAACTTACCAGAGCAACGTAAGACAGAGCTGAATTTGGCAATGTATATAATCAAAAGAGTTTTGACTTCACTCCCGCAACCTTCAGTGAGGGTAGTGCACCTTGGAAAAGCATTAGCATGGATGTGAAACTGCAAGGTATATAGTGTTTGGAAGCCTCCTTGAACTTGGCTACATTGACCATTAGAACTCTCGTAAAAAATGTAGACAAAATAAAAGCTTCTACAATGATGATCTTAAAGTTATCAATGAAAGTAACTCGTTCAAAGAGCCGTTTGCTTGAATGATTGGAAAATTGACTTGTTTAGATGGCCAAACGCAACAAAACAAGCATTTTTAATAAGAAGATATGTCAGTAACATTAAGTACACTGGAGAAAGGTTTGTTGGTACCGCACTGGACTTAGAGAATTTGGCAAAAAAAGGGGACTTTATTTTAGATTGCCCTTGAAATACCAACAATATCTGAGTGTATGAGAGATCCCTATAAGGGGTATCTTCGAAAAACAGTAATTTGTGTTGGTGGTGCTCCCAGAGTCAGTAACGTATCTATACAGAAGAGAAAAAGAAAGACTCTGTGTTGGGGCACACTTGATATTGAAAATTAAATGTAACCTTTATTTATGAAAATATAAAATTTTTGATACACATAAATATTAAAGTATCACCTCCACATCTAATATAATAGATAATTATAAATAATTACCTTTGCAAATAAAGTTAAACAAATTAAATTCATTGAGATGCATCTGAGGTGAAAATATTGAAGAACTAAAATTTGTCAATGGATATCCAAAAAAACAGATGCACTGGTAGGTTAATAGAGACTGTCAATAGTCTAATTATGTGCTGTCTGTTATTAACATCTCCTGGTAAAAGGGATAGGTGTGTCTAGATTCTTTTGTCAATTAAGAATAGAGTGCTTAATACTCTTTAGAGATATTGACACATTAGAATCGTGAGAATGGTAGAGTCAAAGGCTGTTCCAGCACTTCTACTTTTTATCCAGGGAAAAGGATTGATTTTACTGCACCCAATATTCCCTAGTGGTCTCCCATCTAGGTACTGATCAGGCTTCACACCGCTTAGCTTCCAAGATCAGACGAGATCGGGCGTGCCCAGTGGAATGTGGCAGTAGGTACCCGATTGGGACAAATGAGAGTGTGTGGTTAATGACAAAACCAGAGATAAGGGTACTTCTGCTGTCCAATGATTTTGCACAGGTACTCTGTTACCGTAGCATTGCAGAGAATGGTTAACTGGCATTTGGATGAAAGAGTACCGAAATGAGAGAAGTATATTAAGAATAAGTTAAGGGCCTCACCTTCTGCTGTCCAATGTCATATAATGGATTTATAGCGGACAGTGGATGAGAGAGGTGGGCTGACTCAACTTATCGAATTATAAAGTTATGAAGGACTGAGATCCTAATAGAGTAAATTTCTTCAGAGAAGGTAGGTAAAGCATCAGTAGATCTGTGTGGTATAGTCAAATTGTCTTATTGAGTTAAACACTGCATGAAAAAGCATAGATGATCAGACACAGTTGCACATATACCAATTTTGGATATCCTACACCTGTATTGACTATTTCGAGTTAGAATGCTGTTTTATAAAAGAAGCCATTCATGGTTCTTGCACATGTCCAGATACTGAAAGATTGCACTGATAGTATCATAGAATATGGTATCCGTTTGGATGGTCGACCATGTTATGGTCAACATTCATTAGGTCGACCACTATTGGTCGACATTGCCATGGTCGACACATGAAAATGGTCGACATGAGTTGTTGTTTTTTATTATTTTGGGGAACTTTTCCATACTTTATGATCCAAGTGGACTACGAATGGGAATGGTAATCTGTGCCGAGCGCAGCGGTAGCGGAGCGAGGCACCTTGCCCGAAGCATGGCGAGCGAAGCGAGCCATGCGATGGGATGTGGTGCACTAATTGGGGTTCCCAGTCACTTTACGCAGAAAAAGACACACAAAAAACAAAACAAAAAAAAAAACATGTCGACCTTTTCATGTGTCGACCATGTCAATGTCGACCATAACATGGTCGACCATTCATACCGGAACCATAGAATATACACCTCAACAATGAAGAAGGTAAGTAATCTCAGTCTCAATAACATTTCAATTGTATGGTTAACGCTGGAAATAACTGGCTCAGAAAACCTATTCGTTCAAAAAAGGCAAAAAGCTAAGCGGTGTGAAGCCTCATCAGTACCTAGATGGGAGACCATTAGGGAATATCAGGTGCAGTAAAATCAATCCGTGGCCCTGGACAAAAAGCAGAAGTGCTGGAACAGCCTTTGGCTCTACCATTCTCACGATTCTAATGTGACAATATCTCTATTCTTAATTGACAAAAGAATCTAGACACACCTATCCCTTTTACCAGGAGATGTTAATAACAGATAGCACATAATTAGACTATTTACAGTCTCTATTAACCTACCAGTGCATCTGTTTTTTTGGATATCCATTGACACATTTTAGTTCTTCAATATTTTCACCTCAGATTCAATATTTTCACCTCAATTAATTTAATTCGTTTAACTTTATTTGCAAAGGTAATTATTTAGAATTATCTATTATATTAGATGTGGAGGTTATACTTTAATATTTATGTGTATCAAAAATTTAATATTTTCATAAATAAAGGTTACATTTTATTTTCAATATCAAGTGTGCCCCAACACAGAGTCTTTCTTTTTCTCTTTTTCTATATATCAGTAACATTCACAGCCAGCAAAGGTTGGTTTAATAGATTGAGACAGCGCAATAACATTCATAGCTTATCCCTGGTACTGTATCTTGCATGTCTGGCTAGTGTAGACAGCAAAGCAGCCCTGGATTTTCCTGCAATACTCAAAGCCATCACTGAGATGGACAATTAACCTCCCAATGAAAAAAAATGCATGCATCTGAGTTCAAAGCCACAAAGTACCAATTAATGCTCTTGCTAAAGGGCAATGCTAAAAGTTAATGCCTATGCCTGTAGTCACTATGAAACACCATGGACATTTCCAGCAGTGGAGAGGTATTTGAGGGACATGACCTGGAACCTAAAGCATTGTTGGGTGTTTGATAATGCCACAGGTAACTTTTAAAATCTTGACACATTTTGGACCTGCATTCTTATAGTATACCTTCAACCCAACAACAGGTCATTACTCCAAACAATGGATCAAGGAATAATACATTTTTTTAAGGCCAACTACCTTAAGGCCCATATAGACGGGCTGATGCAGGAGAGATGTGTGCTGAGCGAACCGCTCGGCACACATCTCTCCCGCCGCTGAGCACAGCGCGATCTGTGCTGAGCGTGCGGGGGGAGACAGGGGGGCCGCTCATTTCACCCAGCGGGTGAAGTGAGCGACCAGCTAGATTGGCCTGCACGGCAGGCCAACCTAGCACCAGCGATAGCGATGCACGGGGCTGTGCATCGCTATAGCTGTAGAGGGTACACACGGAAATGCTCAAATTCTAAGCAATCTAGTCAGATTGCTTAGAATATCGCTCCGTGAGTACCCCCCTTTAGTCACACATTCAAGCAACTCATACAAGAAACAGACAATAGTGCTGAAACGACAATGTCATGAAAACTGTAGACAATATAGGGCAGTCTGGAATAAAAATGTTGCAAACCGCATTATCGGAGTGTGGAAAAGCTATGGGCAAAAGCATGAGTAGACTTTGTAGGATTAAGGGTGGCAGCAAGGGGGCGCTAAACATCACACCCAAATTTTAAACATAATAAAAGGTGCTACCATGCTGGGACTTGTAGTGCCATGTAGGTAGGTGGAACCAGTCATTTAAAACACTGCTGAACTGACAAATAAACTGACCAATGAAACGTGATTTTAGAATATGTTAATTATAGCGAGGCATAGTAACAAAGAGCTTTGATTATTTTCAAAGCAACGCATCCTATGTAAATCTGAGGGTATGATAGAATAGAGGAAGCACCACCGACAAACCTCACTACAGAATTCCTCAGCACCAGAATCACACAAATCATGGACTAGTTCATCAATAATGACACTGACTCGTCGTTTAGTCTAAAACTGCCAAGGGCGAGTTCCACTCATGACTGTGAAAATCCACTGATTATTGACCAGTGGGTGTTCCTATAACGAAGCAGCATGAAACGTAACAAAGTAAAGTACGCATGTCACAACATCACTTCTAGACAACAAGAAGATAAAAAGCAAGCAACAGATTCAGAATACTTATCTCTGCTTCCGAAAAAACCTGGGAGCGGCTTTCTTTGAAAGTGGAAAGTCTCATCTTTAAAACAAGATGCCCTCTACTTAATGACTGCCTGTTGATCAGCAGGCAAAAACAATAATGTAGATTCAAGGAAGGATATAACAGAAAGATTTCACCCCAGCTTCAAAATAAAATACATTTTGTACTACAGTATAATCAAGAACAGAAGATCAGAATTTCTATTTTTGTAAACTTCAGATTTATTTGAAATTGTGACTAAAATAATAATAAATGTTAAATGTTTATATAGAAGGATGAGGGGGTAAATGTTGGTATAGATAAAGTTTGTTTTACATTATAGCAAAAGCAGAACAATGTATACAAATATAATTATGTATCTCTATATACAGTACATGAACTGAGAAAAAAACAAAAAAGACAAACAGAAATTAAATTGGCATTAAATTGATGAAAGGGAGACTTGTATAATAAAATGAGTGTATCAGATAAAATAGATATCTCACAGTTGAATAGAAGTATTGTGTAATAATAATTGATTGTGGTACCACACAGTTCTTTAAAAACATTTTTTTGTTTAAGTCTCTTGGTAGAACTGGAAGAAACTTCAATATACAGTATGTTTGTTATGTATGTATTATAGATGTACACTAAAAAAAAAGTACAAATGTTAACCTTTATACAATCAAGGTAAAAATACAGAACACAATGTCTACATGTAGGCCTATACATCTTCAATTACATAGGTTGCTGCACTTTGTGTAAACAATTATTAAGTCGGTTTGTGAAACATGGAACTTCACACTTAACAGTGCACATCCTGTTGTGTCTCACTGCTAAGATACCATAAATTCAAAATATTCATCACCTGCGTTCAAAGAATTTGTCTGCTAAGCTTTTATTTTTCTTGCTTAAAAATGTCTGCTCTTCAGCTAGGAAGCTATTTTCTTCCTTGCGGTACCACACTGCCCTCTTATGAGAACTACACAGGACAAAACAGCTTTTACCAGCAGTTTCTTGTCAAGCAAGTTCTTCCCCAGCAATATAACATCTAGTCCTGCTCTCATGTATGTACAGCTCCAGCAATTTACAGTTTATACAGTGCATTTTAATTATTCAGGAATCTTGAAAGCTAATGAGACCAGCATAGACAAGAGAGATGCAAGCTTTATATGAAGGAACTTACATAACGCCGAACAGATGTTCTTACATACATATGATATTTTAGGTATTTTTTTTTTTTAGGTATTATACAGGCATGGACATGTTCAAAAGTGCATTTTCTCAGTCTTTAAAGTACCAAGAAATAAAAGATAAAGTAGTAAATAGTATATTTACTAAATATGTAGTTTTAACTTGGCACTTGGTCTGGGCATGCAATAGTAGTATTTATTGTCCTTGGAGATGTAAAAGGCCTTCACTGAGCATTCGGGAGATGCGGTTATAGCTGAAATCTCCTTTGATGAAAATCAGGCTGGTCTGACAGAGAAGGGTTCTCAATTATGAGAATGAATAATATTATGAGATGTAAAATCCTGCAGTAACTCCAGGGCATAAAATGAATGAAGCATCAAGTAATATGTCTCTAACAGACTCTTTTGCTCTGACTGGCTGACCACTTTCAGTCTGTTACATACAAAGTGATTTTCACTCTTCTGAAACATATTATGGCAATCAATCCAAAGTGTATAGGTTACAGGGTATACGCTTCAGTTGCCAGCTGTCGGGATCCTGGCATTCAGGATACAGACACCGGATTCCCAACAGCTGGCAATGTCGGCAGCCGGAATACCGGCCAAACAGGATTAGTCGAACTCATGGGTGTCCATGACACCCATAGAGTGGGAATATCACCTGGGGCATGCGCAGCAAGGGGACTTTTTGCGCTCGCCACTGCTGCCGGCTTGGATGCAGTCGTCTGTATACGGACGGCTGGCATCCTGGCCACAGGTAAATCATACCGAACCCGGTTACAGTACATGCCAGTGGTCCCACTACTGCAGAATCATATACTATATTGGAATCAATAAACAATGTCACCATGTTGTACACAGATATAGAAGTACACTGGCTGTAGGGTTCACCTGGCCACTCATCCATCCTCTGTACAGTGACTAAACTGACGTATACCGTATTGCATTTGAGTCATTATATTCTGCATTCCACATTTTCATACTGACAATAAGTCACTTGTCTGAACTGTTATGCCATTGCCATTAATACAAGTATTTTCCTTCTACAAATGAAAATTGGCTTCCTGGCCCTTTCTCGTGTCCTGATGTCACCTCATTTGACTCTAAATCTGTGGTGTGCTATACTCCTTTAGGCAAATAGATGAGGTGAAGCCATTAATAGCAGAAGTGTGGGTATAAGGGATGAAGCTTTTTTATGAAAGAAAGGAAGGAAGGAAGGAAGGAAGGAAGGAAGGAAGGAAGGAAGGAAGAAAGAAAGAAAGAAAGAAAGAAAGAAAGAAAGAAAGAAAGAAAGAAAGAAAGAAAGAAAGAAAGAAAGAAAGAAAGAAAGAAAGAAAGAAAGAAAGAAAGAAAGAAAGAAAGAAAGAAAGTTTACTATGAACGGAGTAATTTATTTTTTACGTGGAAAGTGCCAGGCTTTTGAGTTTCTATAAAGTCATCAGCCGCCTATTCTGCCTCCAATGTATTTCAACATAACTTTGGGCTGCAGAAGCCCTGGTACAATTTCTGGGCATGTACACATCATTAATTCAGTTTATGCTGGATTTCATCTCTAGTTAATTTGTAGCTGAATAATTTTTTTTTCATGCAATTAAACGCACATATAATGATTGTCATTTGATTTTAAGTTTAAAATAACTAAAACAAAATTGCACAAGGTGTGAAAATGCTCTTTTACATATGGATACCACAGGAATTACAATAATCCAACTTCAGCAGGAAAACAGGTTTGTAAGTCACTGAAGCGGTGTAATTACCTTGTCATGGTTTTCGATAAGTATTTCAACAACAATGTTCTGAAACTTTAGGTCCATGATGCCTGCGACAGTTTCCTCTTGTGGCCTCATCAAAGTTGGACCAAATACAACTCCCAGATTAGCTACTGTCATCAAATTTGTCTTGGCATTGCTAGAAACACTAGAAAGAACAATGTAATATTTAGTTATACAAGAAACATTTGTGTGTCTGTGCCTGGATTTTTGGCACTAAGAAATTAACACTGGCTACTAGATCTGGCTGCACTGATTGTACATCATGAACAGGCTGAAAAACATAATGGGTTTATAGGTAAAGAATGCATTTGGCCTCATTAAAATATGGGGCATTTCTATATCTTGATCCTGACAGACACTGAGCATTTCTGTGCTTCAACCCGGACAAATATAAGATATTTTTGTGCACTGACCGTGGCAGATATAGGATATTTTTTTATTCATAGTGACATTTTATATATATATATATATATATATATATATATATATATATATATATATATATATACATATACATTGACACTTACAAATAATACGACTTTAAACCTACCGGTAAATCTTTTTCTCCTAGTCCGTAGAGGATGCTGGGGACTCCGTAAAGGACCATGGGCACTAAGAAAGAACTTTAGGTATGGGTGTGCACTGGCTCCTCCCTCTATGCCCCTCCTCCAGACCTCAGTTAGAGAAAATGTGCCCAGAGGAGACGGACAGTACGAGGAAAGGATTTTAGTTAATCTAAGGGCAAGATTCATACCAGCCCACACCATCCACACCGTATAACTTGGGATATACGAACCAGTTAACAGTATGAAACAACACAGCATCAGTCCGAGACTGAGGAAAACTGTAACATAACCCTTATGTAAGCAAAAACTACATACAAGTATTGCAGAAGTAGTCCGCACTTGGGACGGGCGCCCAGCATCCTCTACGGACTAGGAGAAAAAGATTTACCGGTAGGTTTAAAATCTTATTTTCTCTTACGTCCTAGAGGATGCTGGGGACTCCGTAAGGACCATGGGGATTATACCAAAGCTCCCAAACGGGCGGGAGAGTGCGGATGACTCTGCAGCACCGATTGAGCAAACATGAGGTCCTCCTCAGCCAGGGTATCAAACATGTAGAATTTTGCAAAAGTGTTTGAACCCGACCAAGTAGCAGCTCGGCACAGCTGTAATGCCGAGACCCCTCGGGCAGCCGCCCAAGAAGAGCCCACCTTCCTGGTGGAATGGGCCTTTATCGATTTTGGTAACGGCAATCCAGCCGTAGAATGAGCCTGCTGAATCGTGTTACAGATCCAGCGAGCAATAGTCTGCTTGGAAGCAGGAGCGACAACCTTGTCGGCTGCATACAGGATAAACAGTGCTTCCGTTTTCCTGACCCTAGCCGTTCTGGCCACGTAAATTTTCAAAGCCCTGACCACATCAAGGGACTCGGAATCCTCCAAGTCTCGCGTAGCCACAGGCACCACAATAGATTGGTTCATATGAAAAGACGAAACCACCTTTGGCAAGAATTGAGGACGGGCCCACAATTCCGCTCTATCCATATGGAAAACTAAATAGGGGCTTTTATGAGACAAAGCCGCCAACTCTGACACTCGCCTAGCCGAAGCCAAGGCTAACAACATGACCACTTTCCAAGTGAGATATTTTATCTCCACCATTTTAAGTGGTTCAAACCTGTGCGACTTAAGGAAACTCAACACCACGTTCCGGTCCCAAGGTGCCACTGGAGGTACAAAAGGAGGTTGAATATGCAGCACTCCCTTGACAAAAGTCTGTACTTCTGGGAGAGAAGCCAATTCCTTCTGAAAGAAAGTGGATAGGGCCGAAATCTGAACCTTAATGGAGCCTAATTTTAGTCCCAAATTCACTCCAGTCCGTAGGAAGTGAAGGAAACGGCCCAGATGGAATTCTTCCGTAGGAGCATTCCTGGCCTCACACCAAGAAACATACTTCCGCCATATACGGTGATAATGTTTAGCCGGCACGTCCTTCCTAGCCTTTATCAGAGTAGGAATGACCTCATCCGGAATGCCCTTTTCCGCTAGGATCCGGCGTTCAACCGCCATGCCGTCAAACGCAGCCGCGGTAAGTCTTGGAACAGGCAGGACCCCTGTTGTAACAGGTCCTGTCTTAGAGGAAAAGGCCACGGATCTTCTGTGAGCATTTCCTGCAGATCCGGATACCAGGTCCTTCGTGGCCAATCTGGAACAATGAGAATTGTCTGTACTACTCTTTTTCTTATTATTCTCAACACCTTGGGTATGGAGAGGAAGAGGAGGAAACACAGACCGGCTGGAACACCCACGGTGTCACGAAGGCGTCCACTGCCACCGCCTGAGGGTCTCTTGACCTGGCGCAATACCTCTGTAGTTTTTTGTTGAGGCGGGACGTCATTATGTCTATCTGGGGCAGTCCCCACTGACTTGCAATCTGTGCGAAGACTTCCTGATGAAGTCCCCACTCTCCTGGATGTAGATCGTGTCTGCTGAGGAAGTATGCTTCCCAGTTGTCCACTCCCGGCATGAACACTGCCGACAGTGCACTTACATGATTTTCCGCCCAGCAAAGAATCCTGGTGGCTTCCGCCATTGCCACTCTGCTCTTTGTGCCGCCTTGGCGGTTTACATGAGCCACTGCGGTGATGATGTCTGACTGAATCAGAACCGGTAGGTCGCGAAGCAAAGTCTCCGCTTGACGAAGGGCGTTGTATATGGCCCTCAGCTCCAGGACGTTGATGTGAAGACAAGTCTCCTGGCTTGACCAAAGACCTTGGAAGTTTCTTCCCTGTGTGACTGCTCCCCAACCTCGGAGGCTCGCTTCCGTTGTTACCAGAATCCAGTCCTGAATGGCGAACCTGCGACCCTCTAGAAGGTGAGCACTCTGTAGCCACCACAGGAGAGACACCCTTGCCCTGGGGGACAGGGTGATCAACTGATGAATCTGTGGATGTGACCCGGACCACTTGTCCAGTAGGTCCCATTGGAAGGTCCTCGCATGGAACCTGCCGAAGGGAATGGCCTCGTAAGATGCCACCATCTTTCCCAGGACTCGAGTGCAGCGATGCACTGACACCTGTTTTGGCTTCAATAGGTCCCTGACCAGAGTCATGAGTTCCTGGGCCTTTTCCATCGGAAGATAAACCCTTTTCTGGTCCGTATCCAGAATCATGCCTAAGAAGGTCAAACGAGTCGTAGGAACTAACTGTGACTTCGGGATATTGAGAATCCAGCCGTGTTGTTGTAACACATTCAGTGCAAGTGACACGCTGATCAACAACTGCTCTCGCGATCTCGCTGTGAAAATCCTCGGGGCCGTGGAAAGCCCAAACGGCAACGTATCGAAATTGGTAATGACAATTCTGTACCGCAAATCTCGGGTACGCCTGATGAGGTAAATATATGGGAACATGAAGGTACGTATCCTTTATGTCCAGGGATACCATAAAATCCCCCCCTTCTAGGCTGGCGATGACCGCTCTGAGCGATTCCATCTTGAACTTGAACCTTTTCAAGTATAGGTTCAAGGATTTTAAATTTACAATGGGTCTGACCGAACCGTCCGGTTTCAGGACTACAAATAGGGTTGAGTAATACCCCCTCCCTTGTTGAAGCAGGGGAACTTTGACCACCACCTGTTGAAGACACAATTCGTGAACTGCATTTAAAACTATCTCCCTTTCTGGGGGAGAAGCTGGTAGGGCCGATTTGAAAAACCGGCGAGGAGGCACCTCTTCGAATTCCAGCTTGTAACCCTGGGTAACAATTTCTATTGCCCAGGGATCCACCTGTGAGTGAACCCAGATGTGGCTGAAAAGTCGAAGACGTGCCCCCACTGGGGCGGACTCACTCAGCGGAGCCCCAGCGTCATGCGGTGGATTTTGTAGAGGCCGGGGAGGAATTCTGCTCCTGGGAACTAGCTGTGGTTGGCAGCTTTTTTCCTCTGCCCTTACCTCTGGCAAGAAAGGACGAACCTCATACTCTCTTGTTTTTATTTGACCGAAAGGACTGCATTTGATAACGTGGGGCTTTCTTAGGCTGTGAGGGAATATAAGGCAAAAAATTTGATTTACCTGCCGTAGCTGTGGAGACCAGGTCCGAGAGACCTTCCCCAAACAATTCCTCACCCTTGTAAGGTAAAACCTCCATATGCCTCTGAGTCGGCATCACCTGTCCATTGCCGGGTCCATAGGCCTCGTCTAGCAGAAATCGACATAGCGTTGACTCTAGAACCCAGTAGGCCAATGTCTCTTTGAGCATCCCTCATATATAAGACATCATCTTTAATATGACCCAGGGTCAATAAAATGGTATCCTTACCCAGGGTATCCAATTCCGCCGATAAGGTATCTGTCCACGCTGCTACAGCGCTACAAACCCAAGCCGACGTTATCGCTGGTCTGAGTAAGGTACCAGAGTGTGTGTAAATGGACTTTAAGGTAGCCTCCTGCTTGCGATCAGCAGGATCCCTGAGGGTAGCCGTATCTTGGGATGGCAGTGCTACCTTTTTGGATAAGCGTGTTAACGCTTTGTCCACCCTTGGGGAGGATTCCATATCGTATCCTGTCCTTAGCCGGGAAAGGATACGCCATAAGAATCCTTTTGGGAATCTGCAGTTTCCTGTCTGGAGATTCCCACGCCTTTTCAAATAACTTGTTCAGCTCATGAGAAGGGGTAAAGGTTACCTCAGGTTTCTTTTCCTTATACATATGTACCCTCGTGTCAGGGACAGGGGGTTCCTCTGTGATATACAAAACATCCTTTATTGCAATAATCATATATTGAACACTTTTAGCCAATTTTGGCTGTATCTTTGCATCATCGTAGTCGACACTGGAGTCAGAATCCGTGTCGGTATTAGTGTCTACTATTTGGGATAGTGGGCGCTTTTGAGACCCCGAGGGTCCCTGCGACATAGGGGCAGGCAGGGCCTGACTCTCTGCATAATTCCTGGACTCAGCTTTGTCCAACCTTTTGTGCAATAAATTCATATTTGCACTTAAAACATTCCACATATCTACCCAGTCAGGTGTCGGTGTTGCCGACGGAGACACCACATTCATTTGCTCCACCTCCTCACTAGGAGAGCCTTCTACCTCACACATGCCGACACACGCGTACTGACACACCACACACTCAGGGAAACCTCTTATCTGAAGACAGTTCCCCCACAAGGCCCTTTGGAGAGACAGAGAGAGAGTATGCCAGCACACACCCAGCGCTAATGACCCAGGAAAAAACACACAATATGTTTACCCAGATAGTGCTGTTATAATGTATTTGCGCCAAATTATGTGCCCCCTCTTCTTTAAAACCCTCTTTCACCGTGGTAAGCAGGGGAGAGTCCGGGGAGCTTCCTCTCAGCAGTGTGCTGTGGAGAAAATGGCGCTGGTGAGTGCTGAGGAACAAGCTCGGCCCCCTCAGCGGCGGGCTTCGGTCCCGCTGAAAAATTAAAAAAACTGGCGGGGGATCTCTTTTATATACAGTGCCCAGCCTGTATATATACTTATTGCCAGATTTGGAGGTCCTTATTGCTGCCCAGGGCGCCCCCCCTGCGCCCTGCACCCTTACAGTGACTGCCGTGTGTGTGCTGTGTGGGAGCAATGGCGCACAGCGTTACCGCTGTGCGTTACCTCTATGAAGATCTGAAGTCTTCTGCCGCCTCTGAAGTCTTCTTTCTTCACATACTCACTCGGCTTCTATCTTCCGGCTCTGCGAGGAGGACGGCGGCGCGGCTCTGGGACGAACGGCGAGGGTGAGACCTGCATTCCATTCCCTCTGGAGCTAATGGTGTCCAGTAGCCTAAGAAACAGAGCCTAACATTAAAGTAGGTCTGTTTCTCTCCCCTCAGTCCCTCGATGCAGGGAGTCTGTTGCCAGCAGGCTCCCTGAAAATAAAAAACCTAACTAAAATACTTTCTTTCCAGGAAACTCAGGAGAGCTCCCTGTAATGCACCCAGTCTCCTCTGGGCACAGTAATCAACTGAGGTCTGGAGGAGGGGCATAGAGGGAGGAGCCAGTGCACACCCATATCTAAAGTTCTTTCTTAGTGCCCATGTCTCCTGCGGAGCCCGTCTGTCCCCATGGTCCTTACGGAGTCCCCAGCATCCTCTAGGACGTAAGAGAAATAGTATATTTGGTATACAGGCAGCAAGTTGACTTTCTCTATGTTGTTACCAGAATGTCGACACCTACAAATGTTGACATGTCGACATAGTAAACATGTTTATGTTAGGGATAAGTTAAAAAAGCACTGTTGACATTATGACCATGTCAAAGTTTCATCTGTGCCAACATGCTGAAAGTCAACATGGTCGAAGTGGACATAACATACCTAACTGGGATATTCCTGTGCCTTGAGCCTGACAGATATATAGTAAGATAGGTTATGTGCCTGGATACTGCCAGATATAAGGTGTGTCTCGAACCTGACAGATATAGGGTATTTTTTGAGCATGGACCATGATAGATATAGGTAGGCTTACCTTAACGTCGCTTTAATCAAGAACACGTATGATTTACACAAGTTCTGTGGCTGTATAAATTCAAGCCTCAATTTCATCTGGTTTTAAATCAGCCACAGAACATGTGAAAATAACAGATGTCCAGGATTTAAGGAATATTATGGCACTGACCGATATAAGGTATTTTTGTGCCTGGACACTAACTGATATAGAGTATTAATGGAAATTGGCGGTAATTCAGACCTGATCGTTCGCTAGCATTTTTTGCAGTGCTGCGATCAGGTCAAAACTGTGCATGCGTATGCACCGCAACGCGCAGGCGCGTTGCACGGGTACACAGCGGATCATTGCTGTGCGATGGGTTTTACGAAGAATCCATTCGCACAGCCGATCACAAGGAGAATCACAGGAAGAAGGCGTTTGTGGGTGGCAACTGACCGTTTTCAGGGAGTGGTTGGAAAAATGCAGGTGTGTCCAAGCGTTTGCAGGGCGGGTTTCTGACGTCAATTCCGACCCCGGACAGGCTGAAGTGATCGCAGCAGCCAACTCAGAAACTGCACAAAGTTTTGTTGATCGCACACTTGCACAGCTAAAATACACTCCCAGGTGGGCGGCGACTATGCGAATGCAGGACTGCAAAAAACAGCTAGCGAGTGATCAGGTCTGAATTAGCCCCATTAACCCTGTCAGATATAGATTACTACAGTCCTTTCAAACTTACAGATGTGAGTCATTTTTATGCCTGTTCCCTGCCAGACATTGGGTATTTTTGTGTTTTGACCATGACTTGTATAGGGTATTAAAAGAAATTGATCCTAACAAATATAGCTAATTAAAAGGGCGTCTCTCTGAAAGATAAAGATATAATTAATGGGCCTTCACATTGATGGTACAGTGGTCAATGTTGTGCCTAGACCCAGGCAGATATTGTTTCATAGGAGGGAATTCAATTAGCAATGAAAATGTAACAGGTTAAAAAAATGGGGTGGGGGTGGGGGTCGCCCTGTGCTTTTTACGACTTTTTAGCGTCAGTCCACTCAATTAAAGCTCATTTTTCCGTGTTAACACTGCCGACATCGCAAAAACTGTCCAGTTAATGGGTATTTTTTTTTTTTTTACAGCCTGTTGAGGTCCCAAAAAAAATCCAACAACAGCCGGAGAGACCCAGGGGATCAATTTCCCTATGGTGATTTACTGCAGCTAATTGAATTACCCCCTTTGCCTGGGATCTGAAAAATCGTTGAACCTCAACTCAATATCCCTAATGCTGTGTGATAAGTCATTAATTATACTGAAAATGAAATAAAAAGTTGCATACTTAGCCAAGTGCTTGACGAGAAGATCCAGCATTTCTCGATTTTTCTCAGGCAGTTTGTAAATTAAAAAATGAACCGCATTCACCCGAGACTCCGGACTTCCACTTTCTGTTGGCGAGAACATGAGCATCCAGTTACACTTTACTACCCATCAAGGGGTAGAATTTCTATCAAGATTTATTTATCTCTCTATCTAGCCTTAGAAACACAGAAACATAGAATTTAACGGCAGATAAAAAATCACCTGGTCCATCTAGTCTGCTCCTTTTTTATCCTTTAGGCAAGTCTTCTAATTATTTAAAAACGTGACCAATTATGTTCTGTGATAGGGTATAAACTTTGGTGGTAAAGTAAATGAGAAATTAACACTAAAGAACAGAAACTTTCATCTAAAAAGTTACGCGTATGATCAGTATAATTCCTTCACTCACTAACATAATATTTAGGATATTTGAGGTCATAGTGCCTTTTATTCTGTCTCTCACATGCATTTATCTTTTTTATTCTGATATATTTGACAAAAATTCAGAGACAGAATATTAAAAGTAAACTAGCACTGGGCTGTAACCTGTATGACGCTAAAAACACTGGTATTCAAGCAGTCTATTGAGACCTGCACAACACAAGAGGTGAAAGAGGAAGCACGTACTGGTTCAGACATCACTCATTATTCTGGGCACATCACCTCTCTTTTTCATTCTGCTGAAATCTATCCAGGTCAATAAGCAACATAATTTGATTATTAAAATGCCCAAAGGTACCAGGGATTTGTTTAAAATGAAAAACATTTATTACCCAGACATTCACATATAAATTTCACATTAAAATAACACAATTTTTGGGCACTTTTATAAGACATATAAAACAAGATACGGTATCTTTGGTAGCAAGTGGCCCAGTGTTTAAGCCGCTTATCAATTAGGAATAGAGGCGCTTATAAGCAGGACCACTGCATGTCCCACATCTCATCTCAGAGTCCTATGCCCAATAGTGTCCCAGCTGCACAAACTTGGGCCACTTTTAGTGGCTACTATACCTAGTAGGCTTTCAGGGGTTTATTCAGAGATTAGAGTGAAAAAAAGCAGGTACAGGTAACTGTGCACCTGGACAAACCATGTTTCAATGCAAGGGGAGCACACATATGTATTGGTTTTGCATGCAGGATTAACACTGGCTGCTTTTGAATGTAGCACACAAATGCTGGATAGCTTTATTTTTACACTGCAGTTGTCCTTTCAGTTTGGACAACTAAAGATATTAATGAACGAGAAATTGTTCATATTGTTCAGTGTGTAGGCACCAACGATGCACGATGCGCAGCCCCGCACTTGTTCATCATTGGTGCCGGGTTGCTTATGCATGCAGGCCAATATGGACAATCTCGTCCATATTAGCATGCCCTGCTAACGGGGGGAGTGAAGAAACTTCACTCCTCAAATCACCGGTTCGCCTAATGTATAGGGCCCTTAAATCTCTTTGCCCATTACTAATCTCCCCACCTGCAGTGCAACATGTTATTGTCAAGGCGACACATTACTTACTTGCTTTGCTCCTAACTCAAAATGAGCCTTGCAGTCCTCATACGTCTTGCATAAATACGCCACGTAGTGGGAGATGCCTGCGTGAATGAGCGACCTGTCCGATGCAGCTCCATTAGCATCAGATGTCGCTGCGGAACCCTTGTGGCGCCATATAAATGAAGGATAATAATAATAATAAGAATTTACTCACCGGTAATTCTGTTTCTCGTAGTCCGTAGTGGATGCTGGGAACTCCGTAAGGACCATGGGGAATAGCGGGCTCCGAAGGAGGCTGGGCACTCTAGAAAGATCTTAGACTACCTGGTGTGCACTGGCTCCTCCCACTATGACCCTCCTCCAAGCCTCAGTTAGGTACTGTGCCCGGACGAGCGTACACAATAAGGAAGGATTTTGAATCCCGGGTAAGACTCATACCAGCCACACCAATCACACCGAACAACTCGTGATATGAAACCCAGTTAACAGTATGAAACGATAGAGCCTCTCAACAGACGGCTCAACAATAACCCGATTTAGTTAACAATAACTATGTACAAGTATTGCAGATAGACCGCACTTGGGATGGGCGCCCAGCATCCACTACGGACTACGAGAAACAGAATTACCGGTGAGTAAATTCTTATTTTCTCTAACGTCCTAGTGGATGCTGGGAACTCCGTAAGGACCATGGGGATTATACCAAAGCTCCCAAACGGGCGGGAGAGTGCGGATGACTCTGCAGCACCGAATGAGAGAACTCCAGGTCCTCCTCAGCCAGGGTATCAAATTTATAGAATTTTGCAAACGTGTTTGCCCCTGACCAAGTAGCTGCTCGGCAAAGTTGTAAAGCCGAGACCCCTCGGGCAGCCGCCCAAGATGAGCCCACCTTCCTTGTGGAATGGGCATTGACAGATTTAGGCTGTGGCAGGCCTGCCACAGTATGTGCAAGCTGAATTGTACTACAAATCCAACGAGCAATAGTCTGCTTAGAAGCAGGAGCACCCAGCTTGTTGGGTGCATATAGGATAAACAGCGAGTCAGATTTTCTGACTCCAGCCGTCCTGGAAACATATATTTGCAGGGCCCTGACAACGTCTAGCAACTTGGAGTCCTCCAAATCCTTAGTAGCCGCAGGCACCACAATAGGCTGGTTCAGGTGAAACGCTGACACCACCTTAGGGAGAAACTGGGGACGAGTCCTCAATTCTGCCCTATCCATATGAAAAATCAGATAAGGGCTTTTACATGATAAAGCCGCCAATTCTGACACTCGCCTGGCTGATGCCAAGGCCAATAACATGACCACTTTCCACGTGAGATATTTCAGATCCACGGTTTTTAGTGGCTCAAACCAATGTGATTTCAAGAAATTCAACATCACGTTGAGATCCCACGGTGCCACAGGAGGCACAAATGGGGGCTGAATATGCAGCACTCCTTTCACAAATGTCTGAACTTCAGGTACTGAAGCTAGTTCCTTTTGAAAGAAAATCGACAGAGCCGAGATCTGTACTTTAATGGAGCCTAGTTTTAGGCCCATATTCACTCCTGCTTGCAGGAAATGTAGAAATCGACCCAGTTGAAATTCCTCTGTTGGGGCCTTTTTGGCCTCGCACCATGCAACATATTTCCGCCATATGCGGTGATAATGTTTTGCCGTAACATCTTTCCTGGCTTTAATAAGCGTAGGAATGACTTCCTCCGGAATGCCCTTTTCCTTCAGGATCCGGCGTTCAACCGCCATGCCGTCAAACGCAGCCGCGGTAAGTCTTGGAACAGGCAGGGGCCCTGCTGTAGCAGGTCCTGTCTGAGCGGCAGGGACCAAGGGTCCTCTGAGATCATCTCTTGAAGTTCCGGGTACCACGCTCTTCTTGGCCAATCCGGAACCACGAGAATTGTGTTTACTCCTCGCTTTCTTATTATTCTCAGTACCTTTGGTATGAGAGGTAGAGGAGGGAACACATATACTGACCGGTACACCCACGGTGTCACTAGGGCGTCCACCGCTATCGCCTGAGGGTCTCTTGACCTGGCGCAATACTTCTCTAGTTTTTTGTTTATGCGGGACGCCATCATGTCCACCTGTGGACGACCCCATTGATTTACAATCATTTTGAAGACTTCTGGATGAAGTCCCCACTCTCCCGGGTGGAGGTCGTGCCTGCTGAGAAAGTCTGCTTCCCAGTTGTCCACTCCCGGGATGAACACTGCTGACAGTGCTAGTACATGATTCTCCGCCCATCGGAGAATTTTTGTGGCTTCTGCCATCGCTGTCCTGCTTCTTGTGCCGCCTTGTCGATTCACATGGGCGACTGCCGTGATGTTGTCTGACTGGATCAGCACCGGCTGGTGTAGAAGCAGGGATTTTGCTTGACTTAGGGCATTGTAAATGGCCCTTAGTTCCAGAATATTTATGTGAAGGGCAGTCTCCTGACCTGACCATAGTCCCTGGAAATTTCTTCCCTTTGTGACTGCCCCCCAGCCCCGTAGGCTGGCATCCGTGGTCACCAGGACCCAGTCCTGTATGCCGAATCTGCGGCCCTCCAGAAGATGAGCACTGTTCAGCCACCACAGAAGAGACACCCTGGTTCGTGGAGACAGGGTTATTAAACGATGCATCTGAAGATGCGATCCGGACCACTTGTCCAACAGGTTCCACTGAAAGATTCTGGCATGGAACCTGCCGAATGGAATTGCTTCGTAAGAAGCTACCATCTTTCCCAGGACCCGCGTGCAGTGATGCACCGATACCTGTTTTGGTTTTAGGAGGTCTCTGACTAGAGAAGACAACTCCCTGGCTTTCTCCTCCGGGAGAAACACTTTTTTCTGGGCCGTGTCCAGAATCATTCCCAGGAACATTAGACGTGTCGTGGGGACCAGCTGTGACTTTGGGATATTCAGAATCCAACCGTGCTGGCTCAGCACTTCCTGAGATAGTGCTACTCCCACTAACAACTGTTCCTTGGATCGTGCCTTTATTAGGAGATCGTCCAAGTATGGGATAATTAAAACTCCCTTTTTTCGAAGGAGTATCATCATTTCCGCCCTAACCTTGGTAAATACCCTCGGTGCCGTGGAGAGTCCAAACGGCAGCGTCTGGAATTGGTAATGGCAATCCTGTACCACAAATCTGAGGTACTCCTGGTGAGAATTGTAAATGGGGACATGCAGGTAAGCATCCTTGATGTCCAGGGATACCATGTAATCCCCCTCGTCCAGGCTTGCAATAACCGCCCTGAGCGATTCCATCTTGAACTTGAATTTTTTTATGTATGTGTTCAAGGACTTCAAATTTAGAATGGGTCTCACCGAACCGTCCGGTTTCGGTACCACAAATAGTGTGGAATAGTAACCCCGGCCTTGTTGAAGTAAGGGTACCTTGATTATCACCTGCTGGGAATACAGCTTGTGAATTGCCGCTAGCACTGCCTCCCTGTCTGAGGGAGCAATCGGCAAGGCGGATTTTAGGAAACGGCGGGGTGGAATCGCCTCGAATTCCAGCCTGTATCCCTGAGATACTATTTGAAGGATCCAGGGATCTACCTGTGAGCGAACCCACTGATCGCTGAAATTCCTGAGGCGGGCCCCCACCGTACCTGGCTCCGCTTGTGAAGCCCCACCGTCATGCGGCGGACTTGGAAGAGGAAGCGGGGGAGGACTTTTGTTCCTGGGAACCTGCTGTTTGCTGCAGCCTTTTTCCCCTGCCTCTGCCTCTAGACAGAAAAGACCCTCCTTTTCCCCGCTTATTTTTCTGGGATCGAAAGGACTGAACCTGATAAAATGGCGCCTTCTTAGGCTGTGAGGGGACATGGGGTAAAAATGCTGACTTCCCAGACGTTGCTGTGGAAACTAGGTCGGAGAGACCATCCCCAAATAATTCCTCCCCTTTATAAGGCAAAACTTCCATGTGCCTTTTGGAATCTGCATCTCCAGTCCACTGGCGAGTCCATAAGCATCTCCTAGCAGAGATAGATAGTGCACTTACTTTAGATGCCAGCCGGCAGATTTCCCTCTGTGCATCTCTCATGTATAAGACTGAGTCTTTGATATGGTCAATTGTTAACAGGATCGTGTCTCTGTCTAGTGTGTCAATATTTTCTGACAGGTTATCTGACCATGCAGCGGCAGCACTGCACATCCAAGCTGACGCAATTGCTGGTCTGAGTATAATGCCTGAGTGTGTATATACAGACTTCAGGATCGCCTCCTGCCTTCTATCAGCAGGTTCCTTAAGGGCGGCCGTATCCTGGGACGGTAGTGCCACCTTTTTTGACAAACGTGTGAGCGCTTTATCCACCCTCGGGGGTGTTTCCCAACGTAACCTATCCTCTGGCGGGAAAGGGAACGCCATTAGTAATTTCTTAGGAATCACCAATTTCTTATCAGGGGAAGCCCACGCTTCTTCACACACTTCATTTAATTCATCTGACGGGGGAAAAACTACAGGTAGTTTTTTCTCCCCAAACATAATACCCTTTTTTGTGGTACCTGGATGTAAATCAGAAATATTTAACACCTCTTTCATTGCCTCAATCATGCAGCGAATGGCCTTAACGGGCATTAAATTTGACTCATCGTCGTCGACACTGGCGTCAGTATCCGTGTCGACATCTACTTGTGCCACCTGAGATAACGGGCGTTTTAGAGCCCCTGATGACTTTTGAGACCCTTGGACCGGCACGAGCTGAAGACTCGGCTGTCCCACAGTCGGCATGTCGTCAAATTTTTTATGTAAGGAGTCTATACGTGCACTCATTTCTTGCCATAATACCATCCACTCCGGTGTCTGCCCCGCAGGGGGTGACATCTCTGCTAAAGGCATCTGCTCCCCCTCCACATCATTATCCTCCTCAAACATGTCGACACAGCCGTACCGACACACTCCACACACACAGGGAATGCTCAAATAGAGGACAGGACCCACAAAAGCCCTTTGGGGGGACAGAGTAAGAGTATGCCAGCACACACCAGAGCGCTATATATATACAGGGACTAACTGAGTTATGTCCCTAATAGCTGCTTATACTGTATACAGTGCCAATTTAGTGCCCCCCCTCTCTTTTTCCCTCTTACTGTATTGTAGAAATGCAGGGAAGAGCCAGGGAGCTTCCTTCCAGCCGAGCTGTGAGGGAAAAATGGCGCCAGTGTGCTGAGGAGATAGGCTCCGCCCCTTTTTCGCGGCCTATTCTCCCGCTTATTTTGGGATTCTGGCAGGGGTATTTACCTCATATATAGCCCCAGGGGCTATATATTGAGGTATTTTAGCCAGCCAAGGTGTTTTTATTGCTGCCTCAGAGCGCCCCCCCCCAGCGCTCTGCACCCTCAGTGACCGGAGTGTGAAGTGTGTATGAGGAGCAATGGCGCACAGCTGCAGTGCTGTGCGCTACCTTGGTGAAGACAGGATGTCTTCATGCCGCCGATTTTCCGGACCATCTTCCTGCTTCTGGCTCTGTAAGGGGGACGGCGGCGCGGCTCCGGGACCGAACATCAAGGCTGGGCCTGCGGTCGATCCCTCTGGAGCTAATGGTGTCCAGTAGCCTAAGAAGCCCAATCCGGCTGCAAGCAGGCGAGTTCGCTTCTTCTCCCCTTAGTCCCTCGCTGCAGTGAGCCTGTTGCCAGCAGGTCTCACTGAAAAAAAAAAAAAATTCTAAGACTATAACTTTCTAAGAGCTCAGGAGAGCCCCTAGTGTGCATCCAACCTCGGCCGGGCACGAAATCTAACTGAGGCTTGGAGGAGGGTCATAGTGGGAGGAGCCAGTGCACACCAGGTAGTCTAAGATCTTTCTAGAGTGCCCAGCCTCCTTCGGAGCCCGCTATTCCCCATGGTCCTTACGGAGTTCCCAGCATCCACTAGGACGTTAGAGAAAATGTCTTTTTGTGCTGTTTAAGGTGCAGGGAGGCTATGGGGTATATTCAATTAAAGTCGAAAGCTGCCGTCTGTCGAAAAGACGGCAGTTTTCGACTTTTTAAGGGCGACTCGGGATTCGACCTATTCAATATATCCCCAAATTTTTCAACAAGTCGATGAATTCGGCTTGTCGAAAAGCAGGTGGATCGGCGGAATAGCTGCCAATCCATGTGCTTGTGTCGAAAACGGGGCCAAAGCAGACAGGTTTTGGCCCCCTTTTCGACCATCTCAGTCCGACATAAAAAAATGTCGGACTGAGATGAGGGATTAGAGCAGGAGAGGGGGGGGAGAGCAGCAGGGAGACGGGGGACAGCAGCGGGCATATAGAGGAGAGCAGCGCTACAGTAGCGCTGCAGCAGGATGTCACACAGCCGCGCCGCTCACGGCAGCTTCCACCTGGCTCCAGCAAGTGAGGTCACGCTTGCTGGAGACGGGTGGACACTGCCGTAAAGTCGGGCGGCTGTGTGACATCCTCCTGCAGTGCTGCTGTTAGCGCTGATCTCCTCCTTCTGCCGGTGGCTGTCCCCGCTGGTCTCCCCATGGCTCCCCCTCCCCCCCTCTCCTCCTCTGGGTCCCTCATCTCAATTCGACTTGAAAAAGTCGAATTGAGATGAGATTTGAATAGGGGTTGTCGGATCCATTCCGACAAATGCATGTCGGAATGGGTCCGACGCTAATTGAATATACCCCTAGATGTAGGTGGACACAACGGAACCTCCCTATATTGTAGTTAGTGCAGAGCTGACCAACCATTCTGGTAAATATTGCAGAGAAGACAACCTTCAACTATGACTAGAACAGAGAACACCACCCGATTTGATGGCTAGTGGAGTGTAGTCCTCTCAACCGTGTGGCTACCATGTAACAGACATTCCAATTTCATGGCTAGCACAGAGCACATCCAAGTCCCCATTGTAATGTACTCCTAGTCACCTTATTTACTTGCATACTGGTTGCTAAGGGGAAGAAGCAGCCAGCAGCTCTCATTGACGCCTAATAGATTACTCCTGGTACGTCAATTTATTAATTGGGTTATAAAGCACCTTGTTTAAGCAGAGATGACAACAACAAAGCCTTTCCTGAATCCTGCACATTGGCTTGGATCCATTTTAGCTAATGTAGATCTACATGTTTCAGGTCAATTATTTGTGATCTTGCAAGCAAATTCTCTCTTAGTCATATGCAGATGGTCACAATTTACGCATCTGCTTTGATCGGTGAGCAGAAAAATACCGAAACACACAAATCAAATATACTTGTTATTTAATGCCATCTCAACTGTCTTTCATTAAAGTTTCTAATTGAGCAGGGAAAAAGCGCTTCCAGCTGCCACATTACACAACACTCATACCAAGAGGAAAGAGGATTTTGGTCGCCACTAGTTTCTTAGCAAAGTAAATTACAGCCTCACGGGTTGGGAGAAGAGTCTTTTGATGGAAGTGTTTAATTTAAGCCAAAGGTTTCACATTCCTCTCATCTGTCTACAGAATAAATCCGAATGGTCTCTAGCAACTAGAAAGCTCACACACAATATTGTGGAGAGCCATACTTTTCTTCTTGTCATCTTCTCATGCACAGTACATACCAGCAACATCCTGTTTAAGTTGCCTCAATATTTTCCCCATATTTGTACACAATACATCAGGTCATCCTATACAGTAGTCTGATGGAGGCATAATTTTTTATCAATGATATCCTCAACCTTTCCAATACACAATTTAAAGCTCATTTCCTTAAAAAAAAAAAAAAATCTTTGTTACATAGTAACAGTTTTTGAGGTTGAAAAAAGACAATTTGTCCATCCAGTTCAACCTATTTGTGGTCTCCTATACTGTATTATTTTTACGACTAATTTTATCTGTTGTGAATGTTGGCCGTTATATGTTTATTCCTCTTTTTTTTTTTTTTTACAATAATGCGTGATCTACCCACCATAACCCTGTATATCCTTATCAATTAGGAATTATCTAGCCCATTCTTAAAAGTATTGAAAGAGTCCGCCACTACTACTCTCTCAGGCAGGGAATTCCAAACACGTATTGTCCTTACTGTGAAGAAACCTTTTCACTTCTGTGTGCAAAATCTCCTCTCCTCTAACCTAAGCGGATGTCCACGTGTCCTCTGTGTCAATCTTATCTAAAACAGATCCTCCGCAAGCTCTGCATATTGTCCCCTTATATATTTGTAAATGTTAATCATGTCCCCTCTTAGGCTCCTCTTTTCCAGTGTAAACATGCCTAGCCTAGCAAGCCTTTCCTCGTATTTCAGCGTCTCCATCCCCTTAATCAGTTTGGTCGCCCACCTCTGAACCTTTTCTAGTTCCAGGAGATCCTATTTGTAGTACGTTGCCCAAAATTGTGCACAGTATTCAAGATGGGGCATCACTAGGCATTTATATAATGGGAGTATAACACTCTCATCCCTTGCATCAATTCCCCACTTTATGCATGCTAATACCTTGTTTTCCTTCTTTGCTGCAATCCTACTTTGGGTACTGCTGCTAAATTTGTTATCTATGTGAACACCTAAGTCTTTTTCCAGTACAGAATCCCCTAGTTTTACCCCATTTAGTATGTAGGTGGTATTTTTTTTCCTTGCTCCCAAAGTGCATTACTTTACACCTGTCTGTATTGAACCTCACTCTCCATTTAGCTGCCCATCCATCCAGTTTAAAAAATCGTTCTGAAGAGACTCAGCATCCCCCACCGAATTTATAACCTTACACAGTTTGGTATCCTCTGCAAAAATTGACACCATGCTCTCTAGACCTACTACTTGATTATTTATGAAAATATTAAACAATAGTGGTCCAAGTACAGACCCTTGTGGCACACCACTTGGTACTTCAGTCCAATTTGAAAAAGTTTACCACAACTCGCTGCTCCCTATTATATAACCAATTCCTAACCCAAGTGCATATTGTGCTCCCTAGCCCCTGTAACTTGTAGATAAGTCTCATGTGCGGCACTGTGTCGAAAGCTATGTCGATAGTAAAGTCTAAAAAGATTACATCTACCTCCCTACCCTGATCTAGGTTTGTGCTAACGGTTTCATAAAAGCCTAGTAAGTTTGTTTGACATGATCTATCCTTCACAATTTCATGTTGGTTCCTATTAATAACTTTATTGGCTTCAAGGAAGTTCTGCATACTATCCCTTAAAATACCTTCCAGTACTTTCCCCACTATAGATGTAAGACTAACTGGTCTATAGTTACCTGCTTCAGATTTACTTCCCCTTTTGAATATCGGCACTACTTACGCTATACGCCAGTCTTTGGGAACCATGACTGATGTAAGTGGGTCATTGAAGATCAAAAATAGGATTTTAATTACCTACTGGTAAATCCTTTTCTCGTAGTCCGTAGAGGATACTGGGATCCATTTAGTACTATGGGGTGAAGACTGGTCCACTAGGAGCCTTAATCACTTTAAGAATTTGATAGTGTGCGCTGACTCCTCCTTCTATGCCCCTCCTACCAGACTCAGTCTAGGAACTGTGTCGGAGGAGAAGGACATACCTTAAGAGAAGGATTTAAAAAACAGTGGTGACATTCGTACCAGCACACACAAAACAAGAGGAAAGCCATGCTAACCAAACTTGATGAGGAACAGCAACAGCTGAACCAACAACAGTACTTAACAAGTAACAGTGCAGGAAAACATGAAGCACTGGGTGGGCACCCAGTATAATCTACAGACTACGAGAAAAGGATTTACCGGTAGTGTAATTAAAATCCTATTTTCTCTTACATCCTAGAAGGTACTGGGGTCCATTTAGTACCACGGGGATGTACCAAAGCTCCCAAACCGGGTGGGAGAGTGCTGAGGTTCCTGCTGAACTGATTGACCAAACTAAATGTCCTCAGAGGCCAACTTAGCAAACGTGTAGAATTTAGCAAACATGTTCAAACCTGACCAAGTAGCAGCCAGGCAGAGCTATAAAGCTGAGACACCCTGGGCAGCCACCCAGGAAGAACCCACGACCTAGTAGAGTGGGCCTGAACAGATTTTGGAACCGGCAAACCTGCCGTAGAATAAGCATGCTGGATAGTAAGCCTGATCCAGCGAGCAATAGACAACTTTGAAGCAGGACACCCGTTTTCTGGAACGAGCTGTCCGCTTCACGTACAGCTCGTCACAGCCCTCACAACATCCAAGGACTTTGAAGTAGCAGAGGTGTCCGTAACCACCGGAACCACAATCGGTTGGTTGATATGAAACACAGACACCACCTTAGGAAGAAATTGCTGACGAGTTCTGAGTTCAGCTCTGTCTTCATGAAAAATCAACTAGGGGCTTTTGTGAGACAATGCCCCCAGTTCCGACACAGGCCTTGTTGAAGCTACAGCCAACAGTGTGACGGTTTTCCATGTAAGAAACTTCACATCAACCTCCTGTAAAGTCTCAAACCATTTTGATTGTAGAAACTGCAACACCACGTTGAGATCCCAAGGTGCCGTGGGAGGCACAAAGGAAGGTTGGATGTGCAGAACACCCCTTCAAGAACGTCTGAACCTCCGGGAGGGAAGCCAATGTTTCTGGAAGAAAATGGACAAGGTCGAAATATGGACTTTTATGGAGCCCATACGTAGGCCCACATCCACCCCTGATTGCAGAAAGAGGAGAAACGTCCCAGTTGAAATACCACCTAAGGAAATTCCCTGTTTTCACACCAAGAGACGTATTTTTTTAAATACGGTCGTAATGTTTAGATGTTACCTCCTTTCTGGCTTGGATCAAAGTTGGAATAAACCTATACGGGATCCCTTTCCGGGCTAAAATTTGACGCTCACCTTCCATGCCATCAAATGTAGCTGTGGTAAGTCTTGATAGACGAACGGCCCTTGTTGCAGAAGATCCTCGCGAACAGGTAGAGGCCACGGGTCCTCTAAGAGTACCTCCAGTAGATCCGCGTACCAGGCCCTTCTTGGCCAGTCCGGAGCAATGAGTATTGCTTGAATCTTTTCTCTTTTTATTCTTTTGAGAATACTTGGGATCAATGGAAGAAGTAGAAACACGTACACCATCTGCTAAACCCATGGAGTCACCAGAGGGTCCACCACCACAGCCTGTGGGTCTCTTGACCTGGAACAATACCGCTTGAGCTTCTTGTAGGAACCCCCCACGGACGTTTCAAGCACCCGAACACCTCTGGGTGATGGCCGCACTCTCTTGGGTGGAGGTCGTGTCTGCTAAGAAAGTCTGCTTCCAAGTTGTCCACTCCCGGAATGAAGATTGCCGACAACTCCACAGCGTGTCTTTCTGCCCAGAGGAGCATCCTTGTTACCTCTGACATTGCAGCTCAGCTCTTCGTTCCGCCCTGCCGGTTTATGTATGTCCGACTGAATCTGAATGGGTTGATCTTGAAGAAGATGTGATGCCTGTAGAAGGGCGCTGTATATGGCCCTTAGTTTCAGAATGTTGATTGGGAGAATGGTTTCCTGAGACCATTTTCCTTGAAACTGTTCCCCTTGGGTGACTGATCCCCAACCTCTGAGGCTTGCGTCTGTGGTTAGCAGAATCCAATTTTGAATCCCAAACCTTCGGCCCTCTGTCAGGTGAGAAGTCTGAAGCCACCTCAGAAGAGAAATCATGGCTCTTGGCGACAAACGTATCTTCTGGTGCATGTGGAGATGCGATCAGGACCATTTGTCCAACAGATCCAGCTGGAAGGGCGTGAAACCTTCCGTACTGCAGTGCCTCGTAAGCGGCTACCATCTTCCCCAGAAGGTGAATGCATAGATGCACTGATATCCGGCTTGGTTTCAAGAACATCCAGCTCCATCGACTGGATTACCAAAGCCTTTTCCAATGGAAGGAATACCTTCTGTGCTTCCGTATCTAGTATCATCCCCAGGATCGGAAGCCTCCGTGTTGGTTCCAGGTGAGATTTTGGTAGGTTCAGAATCCACCCGTGATCCCGGAGTAGACGAGTTGAGAGGGCAATGTTGTCCAACATCTCTCCCTGGATGGTGCCTTTATCAGCAGATCGTCCGGGTATGGAATGATGCTCACTCCCCATTTGCGAAGGAGAAACATCATCTCTGGCATTACCTTGGTGAACACCCTCGGTGACGTGGAGAGGCCAAATGGCAGGGCCTGGAACCTGTAGTGACAGTCCTGTAATGCAAACCTAAGATAAGCCTGATGAGGTGGCCAGATTGGAATATGAAGGTACGCATCCTTGATATCCAGAGACACCTCCTCCAGACCTGAGATAACCGCTTTCAGAGACTCCATCTTGAATTTGAACACCCATAAGTACGGGTTCAGCGACTTGAGGTTTAAAATGGGTCTTACCAAACCGTCCGGCTTCGGTACCACAAACAGGTTGGAATAATAACCTTTGTTGCGCAGATGAGGAGGAACTGGAACAATGACCTGAGTCTGTACCAGTTTTTGAATTGCTTCCTGTAAAGTCATACTTGCTTCCTGAGAAGCTGGTAAGCCTGATTTTAAGAATCTGTGAGGTGGGAGTTACTGAAACTCCAGTCTGTACCCCTGGGTGATAAGATCTTTGACCAAGGGATCCTGGCATGATGTAGCCCATATATGTGACTGAAATCTATTAATCGGGCTCCCGCCTGCCTGTCTTCCAGGCAGTGCGGCCCACCACCATGCTGAAGGCTTTGAGGAAACAGAACCTGAGTTCTGTTCCTGTGAACCTGCAGTTGCTGGTTTTCTGGGTTTACCTATATTGCCTCTGGAGGCTGTAGAAGAACCTCTGGTTTTATTTTTAAATTTGGCTGTCTGAAAGGACTGCAAAGTTCGAGCCGAGTAGGTCTTCCTAAACGGGGGGGGGGGGGGGGCTGCGGTAGGAAGATATGTAGACTTAACCGCCGTAGCCTTGGATATCCACGTATCCAGTTCATCTCCATATAGGGCCTCACCTGTGAATGGTAGGCTTTCCACGCCCTTCCTGGAATCCGCAGTCCACTGGCATAGCCATAAGCCCCTGCGTGCTGACACTGCCATGGCAGTGGTGCATGCGTTGAGCAAGCCTATTTCTTTTATGACCTCCACCGTAAAATTTGCAGAGTCCTGTATATGTTGTTGGAGTAAAACTACCTCCCCTCTGGATAAGGAATCTAATCCCTCAATTAGGTTACCTGACCATTTTGCAATGGCCCTAGTGAGCCATCCACAAGCAATAGTGGGTCTTTGGGCCACCCCAGCAGCTGTATATACAGATTTGAGAGTGGTCTCAATCTTGCGGTCAGCCGTGTCCTTTAAGGAGGCTGCCCCAGGGACAGGTAAGATTATCTTACGTGATAACCTAGACACTGAAGCATCAACAATCGGTGGATTTTCCCATTTCTTCCTATCATCCTGAGGAAAAGGGAAGGATGTGAGTAACCTTTTAGGGATCTGAAATTTCTTCTCAGGATTAATCCAAGTCTCTTCAAATAGGGAATTCAACTCTTTTGACACAGGAAAAGTAGCAGAGGATTTCTTTTTTACATTAAAATAAGATTCCTCATCCTCCTTTGTCACCTTATCAGAAATGTGCAGGACGTACCTAATAGCTTCTATCAGGGCCTGTATTCTTTGTGACAGAGCAGCATCCCCCCCTCCTGAGTCCACCTCACCCTCCTCCGCATCTGATACGTTATCATCAGTGTCAGCCCACAGGATCTGGGCCAGTGTACACTTTTGCGGACAAATGGTAGGGGTCTGAGACGCCGGTATGGGAACTGAATCTCTATTCATCAGGTCATCCACAAACTGCCTTAAGTATTGCATCTCTCTTTCATTATGGGATAATTTATTCAAAATATTTGAGATCATCCCTTTAAGGGAATCCAACCATGCTGGTTCGAACCCACTAGTCTGAGAATGTGTACTATCCTGAGTACACTGTAGTGATCCCCCTGAGGAAGAAAGACAATCTGCCGTGCATAAAATACACACTCTTTGCCTGACAGTGTAAATGTGAAGCGCACGCGCACATACACACACACGAAAGGTTAAAACACAGTTAACCCACACAGTGCCCTTACAGGGAGACACAGAGTATATATGAGCCAGCCACACCGCGCCCTTAGTGCTAATGCCAAGCTTAGCTGGGTCGCAGACCAAGTACCCTGATAGGGACTTAGTACTCTAATAAGGCTCCCCCCCTTACTATGACCCCCTGGTACCTCTGAGGTAAGCTGGAGTCCTTCTGGAGAAGCTGCGCTTCCCTGCCAGTCTGTTTGTGTAGAATTGCAGAGGGAAAATGGCGCTGGTGAGCCGCTGGAGCCGCTCATAGTGAAGCCCCGTCCCCTTAATGGCGTGCAGTATTCCCGGTTTTATTTTAAACTGGATGAGGTGTTTTAGATGCCTAAACAGTGGGACATAGCCCCTGTAAGCATATTTGCCAGTATGGGTACTGTATAGGATGACTCAGCTCACCCCTCATAGTGGTGCAGCCTGCGCTGATCTGAGCCTGGAGATGCAGCCTGCTCCTCAGCGCTGCGCTCCGCACCCTCATGCCGCCATAATAGCCGGCGACCCACTAACCGGGACGCTGGCATAACACTCACCACTCTTCTTTCTTCTGGCTCAGTTAGTTCAGAATGTACAGAAAATACCAAATGCTTCAATAAAGGCAATAATGGGACGTAACCTTGTAAGCACTATTAAAACTGAAAACATCAGAAATAACAAAAACAATTTAGAAATAAATACAGGTTCCAAAACGGTTAACAGAGCAGGGAGTAAGAAATTAAGGGAAGGAGGAAAGAGAAATAAAGGTAATTAAGAAAGGATAGAGGAAGAGGACAGAGAAATTGGAGGGTCTTCCAGCAGAAACAGCATCTCAAATCATGCAGTGCTCCTGAAACAGGAGTGAATTTCTTTATAAACCATGGGAGGTAAATAGTCTATGAAACTCTCCCAATGTTCAAACAATCTTTTGATACAGAGTCGTTTATGGAGAGAGGCCTGCACTCTGTCCATTCGAAAGACAATGTCAAGTTTTGAGAGGAGGCCCATCGCGGAATGTAAAGTTTTGAGAGGAGGCCCATCGCGGGGGATGTTCCTGAATCCAAGAGTACAAAATACTTTTCCAACTACTGTGGATACTACCAGGAGTAAGTGCTTTCCACCTCTAGGAACCCGAAGGTCAGGGTCCACCACTCCTATGACTGTCCAATCTGGAGGCAATGGTGCATAATTAAGTAAATGTTTGGAAGTAAAGTGTTGTACCTGTCTTTGTTTATATTTTAATATGTATTTTGAATTAAGTAGTACCTTGCGTACCAGCATGGAATGTATGAGGCTGAAAGGGAAACTGAAAAGTAGTGAGACCCTTTTGGTTTCTGGTACCAGTACTATTACACTGACATTTTAATGTTGTATGCGGAATTATATAAATGATAATGCACTATTTGGAGCTTCCTTCTCAATTGAAATAACATTATAAAGAACACATCCAAAGGAGGACCACCACAATAGGCCGGATGTAATGGAGTCCAAGATCACTGGAGGTGAGTGATGCCGGACGATCTCAGATGTTTTTAAAGGGGAAATCACTTACAAGGCATGGTTTTGCCTTGTAAGTGTTTGCCACTTTAGAAGAAGTTCGAGATCGGCCGGCATCCCGCACCTCTGGCAATCGCGGACTCCTTTATATCCAGCCGTATATATATGAATGAGATAAGTATACTGGCACAACACATATATGGTGAGTAGAGCACTGTGGAAGATAGTGAAACATACTGTACGTTCTACATGTGTTTTTAATATTTTGGAAGCGACATCATATAAACATATCTGAATGAGGAGCAGAAGAATTTATGATTTCAATATGCACACTGGCAAAACACATAATGGGGGTAGTATACTGTGGGAGACATCACTAGTAAATTCTAAATTCTACACACATGGTTCTCTCTCTTTCCCTTTTGAGGAAGACATAATTTCCTTGTCCATTTACATTGAATCTCGTTTTAGTCCCACGTGGACTGATACAATCCCCAATAAAGAAGCACTGGACTGCATGTTGTTTCATTCCAAATGTAGGTTCCGACCAAACTAATGAATGGTTCACTTAAATACTTTACTTTTCTTCTATAGATACTATTCTGTTTTTACCAATTAAATGTTTAGTTTGCTGCTTTGTATAGTGAATTAATTATGCACCTCAGTTACTGTATTATGTAGCACACACCCATGCATTATTTAATACACTCTCTCTATATGGCTTGCTGATAGGGAAAGAACAAAAAATTAAGTGAATATTTACTGGCAGGATTGATGAACTGTTCATGAAGGTCATATGTCATCAGCGGTTCTGGCAGGCTCCTGAAACATAAAGACAGCACAGTTACAATAGCCCCTGGAATCCACTCCACAACATACGCAGGAAGAAATAGAAATTTTTTAGGTGCACATTCTAAGCACTAAGGGGTATTTTTGCTAAAGTACATGTTTCTAGAAGTGCAGATGTTGCCCATAGCCCATGACATTTATCATTTCTCTAGCACCTTTTGGAAGATAACTAGAATCTGATTGGTTGCTTTGGGCAACATCTGAACTTCTAAAAACCCTCACTTTAATAATACCCCTAAGAATACTTACAGTCAAAACATTAAGCCAAACTCTACAATTAGCAAGGTGTAAAAATTAGTGATGAGCGGGTTCGGTTCCTCGGAATCCGAACCCCCCCGAACTTCACCCATTTTACACGGGTCCGAGGCATACTCGGATTCTCCCGTATGGCTCGGTTAACCCGAGCGCACCAGAACGTCATCATCCCGCTGTCGGATTCTCGCGAGATTCGGATTCTATATAAGGAGCCGCGCGTCGCCGCCATTTTTCACTCGTGCATTGGAAATGATAGTGAGAGGACGTGGCTGGCGTCCTCTCACTTTGTTTCAGGGGGCTGCAGTGCAAATATCTTTATTCTGGGGACCAGCAGTATTATAGGAGGAGAACAGTGCAGAGTTTTGCTGACCAGTGACCACCAGTATTATACGTTGTCTGCCTGAAAAACGCTCCATATCTGTGCTCAGTGTGCTGCATATATCTGTGCTCACACTGCTTTATTGTGGGGACTGGGGACCAGCAGTATTATATAGGAGGAGTACAGTGCAGAGTTCTGCTGACCAGTGACCACCAGTATTATACGTTCTCTGCCTGAAAAACGCTCCATATCTGTGCTCAGTGTGCTGCATATATCTGTGCTCACACTGCTTTATTGTGGGGACTGGGGACCAGCAGTATTATATAGGAGTACAGTGCAGAGTTTTGCTGACCAGTGACCACCAGTATTATACGTTCTCTGCCTGAAAAACGCTCCATATCTGTGCTGCATTGTAGTATATAGTAGGAGTACAGTGCATAATTTTGCTGACCACCAGTATATAATATATAGGAGTACGGTACAGAAGGCCACTGCTCTACCTACCTCTGTGTCGTCAAGTATACTATCCATCCATACCTGTGGTGCATTTCAGTTTTGCACAGTTTGCTGACCACCAGTATATAATATATAGCAGTACGGTACAGTTGGCCACTGCTCTACCTACCTCTGTGTCGTCAAGTATACTATCCATCCATACCTGTGGTGCATTTCAGTTTTGCACAGTTTGCTGACCACCAGTATATAATATATAGCAGTACGGTACAGTAGGCCACTGCTCTACCTACCTCTGTGTCGTCAAGTATACTATCCATCCATACCTGTGGTGCATTTCAGTTTTGCACAGTTTGCTGACCACCAGTATATAATATATAGCAGTACGGTACAGTAGGCCACTGCTCTACCTACCTCTGTCGTCATGTATACTATCCATCCATACCTGTGGTGCATTTCAGTTTTGCACAGTCTGCTGACCACCAGTATATAATATATAGCAGTACGGTACAGTAGGTCACTGCTCTACCTACCTCTGTCGTCATGTATACTATCCATCCATACCTGTGGTGCATTTCAGTTTTGCACAGTCTGCTGACCACCAGTATATAATATATAGCAGTACGGTACAGTTGGCCACTGCTCTACCTACCTCTGTGTCGTCAAGTATACTATCCATCCATACCTGTGGTGCATTTCAGTTTTGCACAGTTTGCTGACCACCAGTATATAATATATAGCAGTACGGTACAGTAGGCCACTGCTCTACCTACCTCTGTGTCGTCAAGTATACTATCCATCCATACCTGTGGTGCATTTCAGTTTTGCACAGTTTGCTGACCACCAGTATATAATATATAGCAGTACGGTACAGTAGGCCACTGCTCTACCTACCTCTGTCGTCATGTATACTATCCATCCATACCTGTGGTGCATTTCAGTTTTGCACAGTCTGCTGACCACCAGTATATAATATATAGCAGTACGGTACAGTAGGTCACTGCTCTACCTACCTCTGTCGTCATGTATACTATCCATCCATACCTGTGGTGCATTTCAGTTTTGCACAGTCTGCTGACCACCAGTATATAATATATAGCAGTACGGTACAGTAGGTCACTGCTCTACCTACCTCTGTGTCGTCAAGTATACTATCCATCCATACCTGTGGTGCATTTCAGTTGTGCGCAGTATATATAGTAGTAGGCCATTGCTATTGATACTGGCATATAATTCCACACATTAAAAAATGGAGAACAAAAATGTGGAGGGTAAAATAGGGCAAGATCAAGATCCACTTCCACCTCGTGCTGAAGCTGCTGACACTAGTCATGGCCAAGATGGTGAAATGCCATCAACGTCGTCAGCCAAGGCCGATGCCCAATGTCATAGTAGAGAGCATGTAAAATCCAAAACACAAAAGTTCAGTAAAATTACCCAAAAATCAAAATTAAAAGCATCTGAGGAGAAGCGTAAACTTGCCAATATGTCATTTACGACACGGAGTGGCAAGGAATGGCTGAGGCCCTGGCCTATGTTCATGGCTAGTAGTTCAGCTTCACATGAGGATGGAAGCACTCATCCTCTCGCTAGAAAAATGAAAAGACTTAAGCTGGCAAAAGCACAGCAAAGAACTGTGTGTTCTTCTAAATCACAAATCCCCAAGGAGAGTCCAATTGTGTCGGCTGCGATGCCTGACCTTCCCAACACTGGACGGGAAGAGGTGGCGCCTTCCACCATTTGCACGCCCCCTGCAAGTGCTGGAAGGAGCACCCGCAGTCCAGTTTCTGATAGTCAAATTGAAGATGTCACTGTTGAAGTACACCAGGATGAGGATATGGGTGTTGCTGGCGCTGAGGAGGAAATTGACAAGGAGGATTCTGATGGTGAGGTGGTTTGTTTAAGTCAGGCACCCGGGGAGACACCTGTTGTCCGTGGGACGAATATGGCCATTGACATGCCTGGTCAAATTACAAAAAAAATCACCTCTTCGGTGTGGAATTATTTTAACACAAATGCGGACAACAGGTGTCAAGCCGTGTGTTGCCTTTGTCAAGCTGTAATAAGTAGGGGTAAGGACGTTAACCACCTCGGAACATCCTCCCTTATACGTCACCTGCAGCGCATTCATCATAAGTCAGTGACAAGTTCAAAAACTTTGGATGACAGCGGAAGCAGTCCACTGACCACTAAATCCCTTCTTTTTGTAACCAAGCTCCTGCAAACCACACCACCAACTCCCCTCAGTGTCAATTTCCTCCTTACACAGGAAAGTCAATAGTCCTGCAGGCCATGTCACTGGCAAGTCTGACGAGTCCTCTCCTGCCTGGGATTCCTCCGATGCATCCTTGAGTGTAACGCCTACTGCTGCTGGCGCTGCTGTTGTTGCTGCTGGGAGTCGATCGTCATCCCAGAGGGGAAGTCGGAAGACCACTTGTACTACTTCCAGTAAGCAGTTGACTGTCCAACAGTCCTTTGCGAGGAAGATGAAATATCACAGCAGTCATCCTGCTGCAAAGCGGATAACTCAGGCCTTGGCAGCCTGGGCGGTGAGAAACGTGTGTCCGGTATCTACCGTTAATTCACAGGCAACTAGAAACTTGATTGAGGTACTGTGTCCCCGGTACCAAATACCATCTAGGTTCCATTTCTCTAGGCAGGCGATACCGAAAATGTACACAGACCTCAGAAAAAGAGTCACCAGTGTCCTAAAAAATGCAGTTGTACCCAATGTCCACTTAACCACGGACATGTGGACAAGTGGAGCAGGGCAGACTCAGGACTATATGACTGTGACAGCCCACTGGGTAGATGTATTGCCTCCCGCAGCAAGAACAGCAGCGGCGGCACCAGTAGCAGCATCTTGCAAACGCCAACTCGTTCCTAGGCAGGCTGCGCTTTGTATCACCGCTTTCCAGAAGAGGCACACAGCTGACAACCTCGTACGGAAACTGAGGAACATCATCGCAGAATGGCTTACCCCAAATGGACTCTCCTGGGGATTTGTGACATCGGACAACGCCAGCAATATTGTGCGTGCATTACATCTGGGCAAATTCCAGCAGGTCCCATGTTTTGCACATACATTGAATTTGGTGGTGTAGAATTATTTAAAAAACGACAGGGGCGTGCAAGAGATGCTGTCGGTGGCCCGAAGAATTGCGGGCCACTTTCAGCATTCAGCCACCGCGTGCCGAAGACTGGAGCACCAGCAAACAGTCCTGAACCTGCCCTGCCATCATCTGAAGCAAGAGGTGGTAACGAGGTGGAATTCAACCCTCTATATGCTTCAGAGGATGGAGGAGCAGCAAAAGGCCATTCAAGCCTATACATCTGCCTACGATATAGGCAAAGGAGGGGGAATGCACCTGACTCAAGCGCAGTGGAGAATGATTTCAACGTTGTGCAAGGTTCTGCAACCCTTTGAACTTGCCACACGTGAAGTCAGTTCAGACACTGCCAGCCTGAGTCAGGCCATTCCCCTCATCAGGCTTTTGCAGAAGAAGCTGGAGACATTGAAGGAGGAGCTAAAACAGAGCGATTCCGCTAGGCATGTGGGACTTGTGGATGGAGCCCTTAATTAGCTTAACCAGGATTCACGGGTGGTCAATCTGTTGAAATCAGAGCACTACATTTTGGCCACCGTGCTCGATCCTAGATTTAAAACCTACATTGGATCTCTCTTTCCGGCAGACACAAGTCTGCAGAGGTTCAAAGATCTGCTGGTGAGAAAATTGTCAAGTCAAGTGGAACATGACCCGTCAACCGCTCCTCCTTCACATTCTCCCGCAACTGGGGGTGCGAGGAAAAGGCTAAGAATTCCGAGCCCACCCGCTGGCGGTGATGCAAGGCAGTCTGGAGCAAGTGCTGACATCTGGTCCGGACTGAAGGACCTGCCAACGATTACTGACATGTCGTCTACTGTCACTGCATATGATTCTCTCACCATTGAAAGAATGGTGGAGGATTATATGAGTGACCGCATCCAAGTAGGCACGTCAGACAGTCCGTACGTATACTGGCAGGAAAAAGAGGCAATTTGGAGGTCCTTGCAGAAACTGGCTTTATTTTACCTAAATTGCCCACCCTCCAGTGTGTACTCCGAAAGAGTGTTTAGTGCAGCCGCTCACCTTGTCAGCAATCGGCGTACGAGGTTACTTCCAGAAAATGTGGAGTAGATGATGTTCATCAAAATGAATTATAATCAATTCCTCCGTGGAGACATTCACCAGCAATTGCCTCCAGAAAGTACACAGGGACCTGAGATGGTGGATTCCAGTGGGGACGAATTAATAATCTGTGAGGAGGGGGATGTACACAGTGAAAGGGGTGAGGAATCAGATGATGAGGAGGAGGTGGACATCTTGCCTCTGTAGAGCCAGTTTGTGCAAGGAGAGATTGATTGCTTCTTTTTTGGTGGGGGCCCAAACCAACCAGTCATTTCAGTCACAGTTGTGTGGCAGACCCTGTCGCTGAAATGATGGGTTTATTGAAGTGTGCATGTCCTGTTTATACAACATAAGGCTGGGTGGGAGGGCCCAAGGACAATTCCATCTTGCACCTCTTTTTTCTTTCATTTTTCTTTGCATCATGTGCTGTTTGAGGACTATTTTTTTGAAGTGCCATCCTATCTGACACTGCAGTGCCACTCCTAGATGGGCCAGGTGTTTGTGTCGGCCACTTGGGTCGCTTAGCTTAGTCACACAGCTACCTCATTGCGCCTCTTTTTTTCTTTGCATAATGTGCTGTTTGGGGACTATTTTTTTGAAGTGCCATCCTGTCTGACACTGCAGTGCCACTCCTAGATGGGCCAGGTGTTTGTGTCGGCCACTTGTGTCGCTTAGCTTAGTCATCCAGCGACCTCGGTGCAAATTTTAGGACTAAAAATAATATTGTGAGGTGTGAGGTGTTCAGAATAGACTGAAAATTAGTGGAAATTATGGTTATTGAGGTTAATAATACTATGGGATCAAAATGACCCCCAAATTCTATGATTTAAGCTGTTTTTGAGGGGTTTTTGTAAAAAAACACCCGAATCCAAAACACACCCGAATCCGACAAAACATTTTCAGGGAGGTTTTGCCAAAAAGCGTCCGAATCCAAAACACGGCCGCGGTACCGAATCCAAAACCCAAACCCGAAAAATGGCCGGTGCACATCACTAGTAAAAATTAGGTTCTTAACGCATATGTGGCCGAAAATTATAGCCCATCCACCATCAGATGGGTTCCTAAAATTGCTAATACTAACTCAATATATCAGTTTATGAAGGACTTAACATAATATAGAAGTTTTGTAAGTAAAAGTTAATTCCCCTTTTACGGTATGTACTTCATGAATTTACATGTGCCCTTAGTGTCAAAGTCAAAAATATTTCATAAAGAGAACATACAAACTACACACATTTAAGTCTCTAAACTTGCAAATATGCGCAGCGAGCACAGCAATATATGGTAACACACGCATTTACATGGACATGCCACAGAGATGGATTCGACACTTATTTCATACAGTACATAATTATAATAATATCAAGCGCCAGACATCATGGTGATTTAAAATCACCTAATTAATTAATGTCATGAATGTGTATTATTTGAACGGAACCAGATACACCTGTCATGTTTACTTTTAAAACAAGCAGATTGGTGTGTAGATTAATTTGATACTTGTTATTAAGTTGTAGGACATTGCAGCGGATAATTATGATTGAATGTGTAAAAGCTAAAATCACTTTGTTAGAACAATGAATGATACAGTGGACAGAGAACTCAGGTCAGCCCCTTTGGCAGTCTTCAGGGCTGAACCTGATCAGCATATACAAAGAGAATAGTGACTCAATCATAAAGGAGAGAGAGACCCCTCCCCCAGGAACTAGTCACACAGGAAGGTAGTTCCTGTCTCTGGTGGGCTCAGACTTACTTGCTTTTTGGACTCAGACAGAGATGGAGGTCTTGCATGATTTTACAGAGGAAAGAGAGGAAGAGAGAGTCCTATGGAGGGACAAACTTATATGAGAAAGACCTGGTAATTGTATCGCTGGCATTTAACTGTAACTATATGTAACTGTGTTTTAACTATGTTCTAACTGTTTACTGTGTGAGTTGTATTCATGAAACTATAGGTATACTGTACTTTGTAATATATATTGAATCCATATCCTTTTAACAACAAATATATACATCAATGAGCTTTGGAACTCAGATAATGTGTGGGTGTATTGTTTTCTCTTATGGGATGCAGTGTTGTGCGATGTACAGCGCACATTTATGGGATTTGGTAATAAGATGTGCAGGCATTTACAATATATATTAGAGCGGGCATTTTAAATATTTGTGAGAAATCAATTTGGCATTCATACTAGTTACAGAAATCTAATGTTATTTTACCTTACCCTGTACATTATTAGATGTTGGGAATGCTGGTAGACAGCGGTTATTCTTGGCAAAGTACAGTATGTAGTGGGCATTGCGATTGCATATTATGACTTATTATGCCATACTATGCATGTTAATAATTTTCTCTTTGCCTTGCTATGTAAGGCACTCTATAAAGTGCCACAGATACCTGATGTATCTGACTGTACTGTGCAAGGCATATTAAAGATTTCCTTTTTTTTTTTTAACTGTATTATCCTGGTTACTATTAAGCAAGCACACCATGCAGTACATATAAACTGTGTGAAATAGTTGTGTTAAAATATAAAATACAGAAACAACCATGCCTTTAAAACCATGCAAATGCCACAAGAAAAAAAATATGCTCAAGTCTTCACATACTGCTGCATTTTAAACCCTTTCTACCTCTATTAGCCATCTCCCCACAAAATTGTGTGTCCCTTGCCATTTTACAGCTTTAACCTCTGCAAAGATCGGCCTCTGCCTGATCACCTTATCAGGTTGTTCTTCGACCACTAAGGACACATGGTTTGTGTGGCAGCAATGTCATTACTTTATAGGCCAAATATAACCCAGATTACAGTGAATTCCCGTGACTGATTAGAACACTAACCTTAAATATAGTTTCAGAGCACTGGTGATGGACTTGACCTCCCATTCTCCATCCTCACTCAAATCCACATCACAGCCAGTTTTCACATCTCCGGGAAGAAAAGATGAAAAAATATACATGTTCATTATATTTAATAACCTACTGAATGCTTTGCCAAACACAATCAAGCCATTTCTAAACAACAAGCATAAAACACCCACTTTCAAATACAGATAAAAGAAAAAACTGTAAATAAAAGAGGAGAAAGAAAATAGAAACATAAAAAGAAATAAATGGACGCCAGTTGTCACTATGCTATAAACAATAGGTGTCTCTTATCACTAATTAAATGTAGCTGTTGTCTATATACAGATATTTGGCTGGAGTAAGACACATCAAATGGAGACCTAGCTCCTCTTGTACCTACATACAGCAAATTGCTAGCATTTGTAATTTGTTATATTCACCACATCCAAAAATCTGATTTTTCTTTTTCTTTTACAAATTTGTTTGAGTTATTAGTATCTATTATATATTTTACATTAAAAAGATGCACAAACTACATTTTAACTTTTTTGACATATGATACATATATCTCTGAGGCATGCCCATTTGTATATAATAGTTATTTTGCTTTAAATTTTTCATACATTTTTCATATCTGTATGATATTTAAATCCCTTTACAAAGTGACAACATTCTATGCTTGTATCCTTAGTCTAACACTTTGGATTACTATGGTGATTAGTTACCATGGCAATAATTACACGGAGGTGTGATGACATCACTGGTAAGCGCCGCTACCCGGAAGCTGTGTGCGGCTCCGGAGAGCGGGAGTGCATGTGAATGGTGGCGGGTATTTAGGTAAGAGATTGTTGTATTGTTCTTTTTGTATTCTGATGACAAACTATAAAGTTTGAAACGTCGATAATCACTCTTGTGTTGCTGTAATTGTGTCCTGTGTGGATGTACTATGTGGAGGGCACCGGACCAAGCAAAATCATTTACCTGGAAGTGCCGAGTCTATACATATATACAAAGTCACTGAGATCTGTATCTCCTAATACAGTGCAAACTTACCATTTTATTTATCAGTTAAAAGGAAATAATAATAATAATAATAATATTAATAAGGGTCTGCCTGGCAAAATTGTTTAACCTTCTTTCTTCACAGGGGCTAACTTCTGGCTACTAGTGCTTGCATGAACATTTGTGCCCTGCGGTGGAACTGTATTAAAGGCACCTTATGGTGCATTGTCACTACAACCACTATGGGGGGAATCCAATTAGCTGCGAAATGCTGTTTTTACTGTTAATTCTACATAGGTTTACCGCAAATTTCACTTCACCACCTCTGAGCAGATGATAAGCTTGTGGAAAATCACAATTTTAAAGGTAAAAATGTTGGGATTTGGTTCAGAACCCCTTGGACACGTCCTTGAATGACAAATTAAGCACTTAGAAGTTTTATTTATTTTTAATTAACCAATAATGACATGCAATTTTTAGAGACAAAAAGTGCAAAGTGATGGAAATTGGGGTGCAAGGTATGCTCAAGTATATTGGGGTGCTTAATGAGTGGGACAAGTGTTTGTAGGTTTGCAGGTGGGAGTAATCTTTTTTGTTAAGATTACTCCCACCTGGTTTAAAATAACCCAAATATATAGTTATACCCATTTTTATGTACACCCAATTTAAAGTGAGCACTTATTTTGCTGAAAACCACTTGATTTCTAGAATTTTTCCACTTTATTAGAAAAATGCATATAACAGCCATTTGGCACAATTTTAGTAACCCAAATCTTTTTTTTTTTAATGACAGCTAATAGGCATCTATACTGTTTTACTATATTAGTTTGGCTTATTTGGGGTACAGGCAGATTTCCCCATTTTCTCCTAAACTTTTCTCTGAATTTGACACCAAGGGTGAGATTCAAATGATATATCACGCCCAATTTCCTATCTAAAATGATCTCCGTTATCATGCAAATTGCACCCATAGTAATCAGGTTTAGCTGGTTGGGTGCCGCGCTACTCCGGGGGTAGCGAGATGAAATAATGATACAACATCCCTGAGGGCAGAAACAGAATGAGTGTGGAAAGGGGTGAAAAGAATTGAATCCCACCCCAAGAATGTTCACAACAATCCCGTTTTCGCAATAGGATAGGTAGACTCGCCAGAGCATGCAAACCCGAAATAAGCCACTTTTTGCGGTAATTGTCAATGTCCGCAATCAGATGAAGCCAGATCGCGGTAAATTACAACGTTATCGTGGTTTACTAAATTCCCACCTATAAGTGTAATTGTCTACTGTCTCCAAACTTGGGAGTCTATTCATGAAGCAGTGAAAAAGAGTGGAGAAGTAACCTGTGGAGAAGTTGCCCATGGCAACCAATCAGCTGCTCCGTACAATTGTACAGTATGCCAATTATAATTTTTACTTCAATGCTGAATGGTTGCCATGGGCAACTTCTTCACTGGCTCACTTCTCACTGCTTCATGAATAGACCCCAGAAACTAGCAACACACAGGCTGATCCTACTGCTCAGTGCTCGATAGGATCAGTGGCTAAACAGGACGTGATCTATCTGTTCATCCCAAGGGTGGAGTTGCTTCATGACTCTGCTCATCTACAAACCATGCCTGGTCTGATCAGAAAATTTTTCATTGGATAATTATAAGGTGTCACTGCCATTCCAAAAGATCAGCAATGCCCAATACTGGCTGCTAAATCTTAGTGTGTGACCTGCATAAACCTGTTAGGGGAACCATTGTATGTTTAATCCTTCATTGATTTGGAAGTGGTGTGAATGTCATCTATGAGGTAAAAATATTTATATTTTAACATATACAGGTTGAGTATCCCTTATCCAAAATGCTTGGGACCAGAGGTATTTTGGATATCGGATTTTTCCGTATTTTGGAATAATTGCATACCATAAGGAGATATCATGGCGATGGGACCCAAGTCTAAGCACAGAATGCATTTATGTTTTATATACACCTTATACACACAGCCTGAAGGTCATTTTAGCCAATATTTTTTATAACTTTGTGCATTAAACAAAGTGTGTCTACATTCACACATTCATTTATGTTTCATATACACCTTATACACACAGCCTGAAGGTCATTTAATACAATATTTTTAATAACTTTGTGTATTAAACAAAGTTTGTGTACATTGAGCCATCATAAAACAAAGGTTTCACTATCTCACTCTCACTCAAAAAATTCCGTATTTCGGAATATTCCGTATTTCGGAATATTTGGATATGGGATACTCAACCTGTATTGTGAAATACCTGTAATACATATATTTTAGTTATAATAACTGCTAAGCTTTCAAAATTGCTGCACTGCAAAAAAAATCCCTTATCATTGATATCATGGGAGTAGTGTTACAGCGTAGCAGGGAGAGAAAAGTCCTACAATATAAGGCTGGTTAAATATTAGCTCTAACGAATACATTTACATGCTCTACAGGTTTATCACTGTGTCTCTACAACAGAAATGTCACAGTTGACATTCTACCCTGGTAAAATCACTTCTAGATACTTATAGCCAGATTTATCAAGCCTTGGAGAGTGATACATTGCATGGTGATAGAGTACCAACCAATCAGCTCCTGTCAAGTTACAGTCTGTTTTGAAAAATGACAGTTAGGAGCTGATTGGTTGGTACTTTGTCACAGTGCAATTTATCAATCTCCAAGGCTTGATAAATCTGGGCCTTAATATGCACTCGGGTGCCTTTCAGCTGTATATAAGCTACACACTTTGCAGTACAGTGGGAATTACAAGCCATTAAGCCTCTTATATAAAAGCTACTGTACATAGATAACAATCACAGCTGTACCATGAGGGGACATCTTTAATCCAACCAAAAAGATAAAATTTAAAAAGAAATTCTATATAAGAAAACACAATGAGACAAAACTACAAATAGGTTCAAATATGAAGTCTATACAAGTTGTTGTGTAATACAAGTTTATAGATACGACCAAGATAACTCTTTACCAACCAAAACCACATATGGCTATAAATAACAGAAGCATTTGTCATATATGTAACTATATTCTATTTTACTTCAAGTAAAGAAGAAAAGGCAGAAATCAATTAATATCAAACAAAGTCAGGTTGACTGCTATTAATAATGTACAAGGTCTAATGTTGATGTTTAATCATTACGAGTCAAGTGAGTGTTCATAACAATTACAGGAGGACTCTTAGATGCAGCATTAAATTGATTGCAGCGTATGATATACAAACAATTTGTCATTCTCATAATGTCCAGGGTAATGAAATGAATTCGCTCTCTGGTTTCCTCCAGTCTCCCGTGCCAAAGAACACTGTGTTATCAGCACAGATGGAGCATGCATGGACCTGGAAAACAGCCTGCTTGGAACAAGCGTCTCAGAATACCAATGAATCCCTCAAAGTCAGACCTGCTCTGACTAAGGATAGTTGAGGACATACCAACACTATGCAGATTCTCTACCTTTGCAAAGCTACATTCATTTGTTTTCCAAATATATACAATGGGTTGTTTAATGGTGAATTGGTAAATAAGATAGCAAATGCAATTATTAGAAATACACAATGACTGCAGTTTTAATAGGCTAGTTTATGTGCAAACACCAGTGGAAGGTAATGTAACCTGACAGTTATTAAATGAACATTGTAATAAATCTTACGTTTGGCTCAAGCAATGCTTGAAGATTATTTAAGAAAAAGGGCTGTTTACATGTATGCATGAGTTGACTACCTTTTTTCTTGTTCTCTCTCATCTTATAGTACACAAATGTTATGATGATCATAAATATGGCAAAAAAAAATCTTTTTTAAAAAAATCTTTTTGCCAAAGGAAATAAAACCTCATGCCCTTGCCTGATCTCTATGGCTGTTGCAAAGTGCTGAATACAAAGTTCCAACTACACACTGTATCGGCAGGGAAGAACAACACCTTGCTTACACAAATCTGAATAAAACCAATACATTTCAGTTTTATGAAAAAGATGCCAACTGTCTTGTGGAAAATGATGATTTATATAAAAGGTAAGTGTTAAATTACAGAAAGATGATAAAATCGCACATACAAATCTTTTCTTACAAGGAAAGTTAGGATTTAAAAAGATAAATAAATTATATATGTGATCCCGAAAGGTAGATTTGATGTTGCTGCATCATTAAAGCACGTTTTTGCATTATCGAGAAGTCTACCAGTGTTGCCTTCATCGGGTCGATATATATATATATATATATATATATGCCCCTGTATGTGTGTGTGTGTGTGTGTGTGTGTGTGTGTATATATATATATATATATGTGTGTGTGTGTGTGTGTGTGTGTATATATATATATATATATATATATATATATATATATATATATATATATATATATATGTGTGTGTGTGTGTGTGTGTATATATATATATATCCAATTAAATTAAACCCTGCGGGTAATTGACAGCCTGGTCCTATTCAATTAGGTCCTGTATCCCAGCATGTAACGCAGATTCATCCTTGCATCCTTAGGAGCTGCAATCCAAAACTGCATGCCCTGTAACAGTTTTAACATGGCCAAATAGCAAAACTATTGCAGGTCATGCTGGGATATGTAGTTCAACAGCTGGAGTGCTGCTTATTGCCCACCCCTGCTCTAGTGTTTAAGGGACATGGAAATCCATAGATTCCAGCATTTAAAGTGGAATCTATGGATTACCGTGCAGGGACAATGCAGAGTAATAAATCGCTCTGGGAGTTAAACCTCGCAGGTAATTGAATATGCCCCATAGACAGACAAATACATACACACACCTCAATATCAGCGTTAGGATTACATTTATTAGCTTTGGTAATGCTCTCCATTGTATTCCTAGAGGTGGAAATTGAATATCTGATGGCTTGCTCTTATATAAAACAAATGTTTCCTGTATAAATAGTGCTGCTGTATTTGCTCTGCTATTTCATGTTTTTGGTAATTACCATAATCTACAAAGCACATGAAGCTTAAATCTAACTGGTCACAAATATATAAAAGCAACATACAGTACATTCAAGGTGGCCAAATAAATGACATGATTTCATAAAAAGGAACACAATATTGTTACAATCTACTTAAAGTGCGTGTGTCATCTCAAATTTTAAATTTTATTATAAAAAAAAAATACATTATATCATGTGTTGGATTTCATTTTTTAAATGCCATGTTTGTTGAAATTACTGGGGGTTACAAAAGTACAAATTTACAGCAACCCAAATTGACCAGTCAACAATTAACTTTTAATGATACAGCGCAAGCCAAACATTAAAGCAAATATCTCATTGGTCACTCTTTGCATGTGCCTCATAAGTAGAATCCTAAAAACTTCTCAATTTAATTGGATAACGATACCCACTTTCATCTCTACCACTTCATGGATATGAGTAAAAACTGGCCATTTATAGGAACAAGGCAACTTACACAAATTAATTTGTAGCACACGAGAAAAATGCCTAAAGAGCTGGCAGCTATTACTGGTAAATGGTTTGTTTAAGTCAGCTACATAACCAATAACCTACTGTAAAGCCTGAACAACTTCATCTACTGGTGTTACTTAAAATGGATGCTAGCCTCCATTTTACTGCTATGGCTTGCTAAAGTACTTTTTAAGAGCTGATGGTATAGTAGCCAGCTGTGTAGCTATTAACAGATTGGACTTTCCCAATTTAGTGAAACTCTGCTGTTTATTTACTGGTTTACTGGAAGCTTAGCTGAAAAATCTGTGTGCCACATCTGCAAGGGGGAGAGCAACTGAAATATGTACAGTACAGCTGGGGCGGTTTTTCCATTGTTACCGCACATAGCTGAGCTTAAGGGGAAAGAGACCAAATTGTCCCTAGACAAATATACGTGGTGTTTTCCTACTCTCAAACACATACAGTATTTTCCCATCTTTTGCCCTAATGGTAGGTATTCTCTTACATCCTAGAAGATGCTGGGGTCCACATTAGTACCATGGGGTATAGACGGGTCCCTTGGGAGCCATGGGCACTTTAAGAGTTTAATAATGTGGGCTGGATCCTCCCTCTATGCCCCTCCTACCAGACTCCGTTTAGAAAATGTGCCCGGTGGTGCCGGTCACAGCTAGGGGAACTCCTAGGAGTTTTTCTATTTTTATTAGTATTTAAAAGATTTAGGTACAACCTCCCTGCTTTGTGGGACTTGGGGGAGGGGGGGTGGGAGTAGGAACCAACCCTAGAGGTTAATGGTTCTATATCTCTGCTGACAGGACACTGAGCTCCTGAGGGTGCTGATCACTAGCCCACGAGGCGACTGCTCACTCCCGCAGCACGGCCGCCACCCACCAGCAGAGCCAGAAGATGGAATGGTGAGTATGACGCTGGTGCCCCGGTAAGCGAGGCACCGGCGGGAAATGACGGCACAATGGTAGGAGCGCAGCTCTGACAGGCTGCACTCCCGAGGGCTCAGCGGTACTGTAGTGCGGCGCTGTGAGGGGCGCCGTGGGCCAGCGCAATGCCCTACACTGGTCAAGTATAGCTTACAAGGTCTAATCAACTGTTTGCTGCAGATTTACCTCAGGCCAGTATAATATCTAAGTGCGGGAAGACGCGGCATTACAGGGGGCGGAGCTTCTTCCTCAGATCGGATCCACCACTCACCAGCGCCATTTTCTCCCTGCAGATCACACTGACGAGACGCTGACAGGGAGCGCTGCCCTCCACATACCTCCAGCATACCTGTGTGGTATCAGGGTGTTATAGACAGAGGGAAGCGGGAGTGAGATATTAACTGTTTAATCTATTAAGGTTATTGAGGAAGCGCCGGCTGTTTACTGTATAAACTGCCTACTAGGGCGCTGTTTGGCTGGCTCCTTATACTCGGTGTCCCTCTTAAGGTACTCAGGGTGAAACTGTGTTTGACCTTTTTGTGGGGGTGTGTGTGTGTATGTGTTTGTATAGCTCACATAAACATGTCTAAGAACTCTGTATCATGTGCTGCAGAGTGTGTATCTTCTCCAGAAGAGTCTATTCCTTGTTCCTTGCAGGTTTCATGGTTAAGGCCATGAAGGACCGAGGCCATCTCAATGCGAGGGCTTCTTCCATGGCTGTCTCGGCACGCAGGGGACTCAGGCTGCGCCAATGGTCTGCGGATGCGGAATCCAAGAAGAGTGTGGAGAACCTACCCTTCACAGGTCAGGCTCTGTTTGGTGAAGGTTAGATGCGTGGTTCTCCACGTCAACTGCGGGTAAGTCAACATTCCTTCCCTCAGCAACACCACCTGCTAGGAAATCTTATCCTACATCTACCATGCAGTCCTTTCGGACCACAAAAGCTAAGAAGTCCAAACCCCCTTTCACTTTCTTTAGAGGAGGCCGGGGGAAATCCAGAAAACCTGCACCAGCAGGTTCACAGGAACAAAAACCTGGTTCTGCTTCCTCACAATCCTCGGCATGACGGTAGACCTCCCAGCCTGGAGATCGGGCAGGTGGGAGCAAGATTAAGAAATTTCAGTCATGTCTGGGCGTCATCAGGCCTAGACCCCTGGGTACAAAATATTGTTGCCCAGAGGAACAGACTTGAGTTTCAAGAACTTCCACCTCACAGATTCTTCAAATCAGGCTTACCAGCTTTGCTGACAGAAAGTGCTATCCTACAGGAAGCCATTCAAAAATTGCTAAGGTCAAATGTTATTGTTCCGGTTCCACCTTACTTAACAAACAAGGGTTATCACTCAAACCTGTTTGTGGTACCGAAACCGGACAGTTCGGTCAGGCCATTATTGAATCTAAAGTCATTTAACCCTTATTTGAGGGAATTCAAATTCATGATGGAGTCTCTGAGAGCGGTGATCTCAGGTCTGGGGGAGGGGGAATTTCTAGTATTCCTGTATATCAAGGATGCGTACCTTCACATTCTGATCTGGCCGCCTGACCAGGCTTATCTCAGTTTTGCGCTGCTGGACTGTCACTATCAGTTCCAGGCACTGACGTTTGGCCTCTCCACGCAACCGAGGGTGTTCACCAAGGTTATGGCAGAGAGGATGCTATTCCTCCGCAAGCAGGGGGTGAACATAATTCCTTATCTGGACGATCTGCTGATAAAAGTGTCTTCCAGGGAGAAGCTGTTACAGAGCATTGCTCTCTCAACTCAACTACTCCAGGATCACAGGTGGATCCTGAATCTTCCAAGGTCGCATTTGGAGATAACAAGGAGACTGTCCTTCCTGGGGATGAGGGTGTTTCTCCCGGAGGAGAAAACGTTGGTAATACAAGCAAAGGTCCGGGAGGTCCTGAAGCCAGCCCGAGTATCGGTTCATCAGTGCATTCGCTTTCTGGGAAAGTTGGTTGCCTCCTACGAGGCTCTACAGTACGGAAGATTTCATGCACGGTCTTTCCAACTGGATCTTCTGTACAAATGGTTGGGATATCATCTTCACATGCACCAGAGGATACGTCTGTCACAGAAAGCCAGAATATCGCTCCTCTGGTGACTGCAAACTTCTCACCTAGAGAGCCACAGGTTCGGGATTCAGAATTGGATCCTCCTAACCACGGATACAAGTCTCAGAGGTTGGGGAGCAGTCAGCCAAGGGAAAAACTTCCAAGGAAGGTGGTTAAGTCTGGAACCCATCCTTCCGATAAACATTCTGGAACTAAGGGCCGTGTACAACGGTCTTCTGCAAGCGGCACATCTTCTGAAAGATCAGACCATTCAGGTTCAGTCGGACAATGTAACGACAGTGGCCTACATAAACTGACTAGGCGGAACGAAGAGCAGAGCTGCAATGTCAGAGGTAACAAGAATCATCCTCTGGGCAGAAAAGCACGTGGTGGTGCTTTCAGCAATCTTCATTCCGGTAGCGAACAACTGGGAAGCAGACTCTCTCAGCAGACACGATCTCCATCCAGGAGAGTGGGGTCTCCACCCAGAGGTATTCGCAGAGGTGACAAGTCTTTGGGGCGTACCTCAAATAGACATGAAGGCCTCCCACCTCAACAAGAAGCTTTGGTGGTACTGTTCCAGGTCAAGGGACCCACAGGCAGTGGCGGTGGATGCCCTGGTAACTCCGTGGGTGTTCAAGTCAGTGTACGGGTTCCCTCCACTTCCACTCATCTCAAGGATTCTCAAACTAATAAAAAGCACAAGAGTTCAGGCGATCCTCATTGCTCCGGACTGACCAAGACGGGCTTGGTATGCGTATCTTCTGGAGTTACTGTTGGAAGATCTGAGGCCTCTTCCTCTTCTAGAGGACTTCTGCAACAGGGGTCGTTCGCTTATCAAGACTTCTCGTCACAGAAAGTCGGACGCTCTGTTTGTCCTTTATGATCCCAACAAGGTTGGGTGGCCTGCTTCTAAGCAGACAATTTCTCGCTGGATCAGGTTCACTATCCAGCATGCGTATTCTACGGCAGGATTGCCATGTCCAAAATCTGTTAAGGCCCACTCTACTCATAAGGTGGGTTCTTCCTAGGCGGCTGCCCGGGGTGTCTCGGCTTTACAACTTTGCCAAGCGGCTACTTGGTCTGGGTCGAACATGTTTGCTAAATTCTACTACTATCGATACTTTGGCCTCTGAGGACCTAAAGTTTGGTCAATCAGTTCTGCAGGGACTCTGCGCTCTCCCTCCCATACTGGGCGCTTTGATACATCCCCATGGTGCTAATGTGGACCCCAGCATCCTCTAGGACATAAGAGAAAATAGGATTTTAATTACCTACCGGTAAATCCTTTTCTCGCAGTCCATAGAGGATGCTGGGCGCCCACCCAGTGCTTCGTTTTTCTGCATTTGTTACTTAGTTAAGTACTGCTTTGTTACTTGGTTAAGTACTGCATTGTTACTTGGTTAAGTACTGCATTGTTACTTGGTTAAGTACTGCATTGTTACTTGGTTAAGTATTGTTGTTCAGCCGTTGCTGATTTGTTTCAAGCTGGTTTGCTTGGATTTCTGTTGTTATGTGTGAGCTGGTGTGAAGCTCACCACTATCTGTGTATTTCCTTCTCTCGAAGTATGTCCGTCTCCTCGGGCACAGTTTCCAGACTGAGTCTGGTAGGAGGGGCACAGAGGGAGGAGCCAGCCCACACTATTAAACTCTTAAAGTGCCCATGGCTCTCAAGGGACCCGTCTATACCCCATGGTACTAATGTGGACCCCAACATCCTCTACGGACTACGAGAAAAGGATTTACCAGTAGGTAATTAAAATCCTGTTTTTTACTAGATAGATAGATAGATAGATAGATAGATAGATAGATAGATGTGTGTGTGTGTGCCTTGCAGAGAGAAATCAGTTCCAAACCGGGGCTGATCCGACTGCAGCGGAGTCAGTACCTACAACTTGCCACTGGCTTATGACTCTGTGTGGGTCATGGGAAGGGACTCCTGGAGATTGCATGAACCTTTCCTTTAACCTCTGGAAAGCAGAATATAGTCTGAACTTGCTTTTATGCATGCCTTTTCCTTGTTAGATAAATAAATCATTATTTTGCATCACCATTCTGTGTCAGTCTACACAATTAACAACTTTTACAAAATAATTAACAACTTTTGGTAAACTTCTCTGTATGTGTCTTATGGCAGTACGGATGGTGTAATGGTTAGCATTACTGCCTCACAGCACTGAGGTCATGGGTTCAATTCCCACCATGGCCCTAACTGTGTGGAGTTTGTATATTCTCCCCGTACTTGCGTGGGTTTCCTCCGGGTACTCCGGTTTCCTCCCACAATCCCAAAATATACTGGTAGGTTAATTGGCTCCCAACAAAATTAACCCTAGCATGAATGTGTGTGCGTGTACATGTGATAGGGAATATAGATTGTAAGCTCTACTGGGGCAGGGACTGATGTGAATGACCGAATATTCTCTGTAAAGCGCTGCGGAATATGTGTGCGCTATATAAATAACTGGTAATAAATAAATAAATAAATAATGCATATCGTAAGCAACTGAGAACAGAATGCATCACTTGTGTGGTACGACTAGCTGCACTGCATAGCAACCTCGGTCAGTATAGTGCAATCCAGCTCTAGCAAATATTTGCCCCAGAGAAAACTGTTGCATCTGCACCCCTGCTTCTGTCATGCAACTATGTGGGTGATAAATGAGCTCCCCAAAATGTGACAGTGTGGATTAGAAAAGCCTGACACCCATAAAGAAATGGCGTCACCAACCGCATCTCCATCCTATTATGGAAATAAGTGGCGTAGGAACAACCTATACAATATTCCAGTGGACACTGAATATGATCCTTTTTAAAAAAAAAAATAGGAATATAATGTGTAGTTAACAGGTTCACTTTAAAACATTAAACTACTAAACAGTAAAAATGATTAAAATGGTGGCATACCCATTAATAAACTCAGAAGTCTCTGGACCTTTGAACTCACCCCCACAACCCTGTACAATCCTTGGTCATTAATACCTATAACAAAAAGAGAAAACAAACCACATTATACCACAAAGACAAACCAGCAATAAGGCATTAATACTGTATGTTACATAGAAAAATAGTAGGGTTTTTAGTTTAGACTGGGTAATGGATAGTCAGAACGCGGACAGTACATTTAAGTGATACATAAATTTTAGGGTTAGGTTTAATTATTGAAAAAAAATGATATATTAACAATCTGACTAGACTAGATTGGAGTATGTTTTCTACAGTGGTCGCAGGAGAGGTATACAGCTAGGTCTATAGATAGATATATAGTAAATTATATAATACAATGGTGTGAATCTTTGTAATAAACAGCTATCCTTATCTCGGTCAATCTATAATATCACTAGCTATCAAAGACCATATTATCCTACGGTGTGCACGTTAAGGCATTTCTCAAAGATAATGTTTAAACATACTGTGAAATTAAATTGGCTACAGCTCCATTCCTTATTCCCTTATCAAATATACCTTAGTCACACATTACACTGCCCAAGACAGACACAGAACAACAACAATTCGCCATGTCCAGTTTCTCCCTTTGCCAAGGCCTTTTACAGACAGTTGAAGATATTGGATCATCTCAAAAAATACAAAGATGGAGACTGACAGCATTTCTTCAATTTATGGGGGGGAAAAATCAATCAAAAAGTAATCTAAATAGTCAAAAATATGAAGACTAAAACATAATTTACAGATGTGTCCATTTACACTTAGCCTACCTGCACGTTAAACAGCCCTTCTAGTTATGCCATGCCGTGACTCATTGGCAAAAAGCATCTAAATATGCGACTTTTTCCATTAAAATGTGTCTAATTCGCAAAATGGTGCAAATAGGACACACAAACAGCTTATGTTGCTTAAAATGATATGTGGCATATCTATATTCTGTGTGCGATTGTGGCTGTATCTGCATACGAAATGGAATGCTACAGTGTTTTCCTAGTAAACACTGTAGCATACCATATCGTACGAAGATACGGTCACAGACGCAAAGAGAATATAGGTATGCCACATATCATTTTAATCAAAGTCTGCTTGTACTGTACATTCTATTAGCATATTGATGAAAATAAGACGCATTCTCAGCAAAAAAAGATGTCCGACACTAACGGAGTTGCACGGGACCTGTCAGCACACTCACGCCAGGCATCTCCCGCTACATGGCGTATTGAGGCAAAATGTATGAGGACACATCTGTATATAATGGAAATTGAAACCTCAAAATGGTTTAATTGCTGTTAATTAAAACAGGATTTTAATACCTACCGGTAAATCCTTTTCTCCTAGTCTGTAGAGGATGATGGGGTCCACTTCAGTACCATGGGGTATAGATGGTTCCGCAGGAGCCATGGGCACTTTAAGACTTTTCAAGGGTGTGAACTGGCTCCTCCCTCTATGCCCCTCCTCCAGACCTCAGTTATAGGAACTGTGCCCAGGGAGACGGACATTTTGAGGAAAGGATTTACTTTTATACTAATGGAAAGATTCATACCAGCTCACACCTCAACCATGCCGCACAACATGGCATTCAACATAACACACGCCAACAGGCATGAACCATTTACAGCAACATGCTGAAAACAAATGTAACACAACTTGTGTAACTATAATGAACAAACTGCAGGTAAAGTACGCACTGGGTCGGGTGTCCAGCATCCTCTACAGACTAGGAGAAAAGGATTTACCGGTAGGTATTAAAATCCTGTTTTCTCATACGTCCTAGAGGATGCTGGGGTCCACTTCAGTACCATGGGGTTATACCAAAGCTCCAGTACGGGCGGGAGTGTGCGAATGACCCTGCAGCACCGACTGACCAAACTTGAGGTCCTCATCGGCCAAAGTGTCAAACTTATAAAATTTAGCAAATGTGTTTGACCCTGACCAAGTAGCTGCTCGGCAAAGTTGTAAAGCCGAGACGCCCCGGGCAGCCGCCCAGGTTGAGCCCACTTTCCTAGTAGAATGGGCCTTCACCGACTTCGGTACCAGCAAGCCTGCCATAGAATGAGCGTGCTGAATCGTCCCTCTGATCCAGCGCGCAATAGTCTGCTTAGAAGCAGGACACCCAATCTTGCTGGGAGCATACAGGACAAAAAACGCCTCTGTTTTCCGTATCCAAGCCGTTCTTGCGACATAAATCTTCAAAGCTCTAACCACATCTAGAGACTTTGACTCAGTGAAAGTGTCAACAGCCACTGGCACCACAATAGGTTGGTTTATGTGGAAGGACGAAACCACCTTTGGAAGAAATTGTTGACGAGTTCTTAACATTGCCCTATCTTCATGGAAGATCAGGTAAGGGCTCTTGTGAGACAAGGCCCCCAACTCGGACACCCGCCTCGCGGATGCCAAGGCTAAAAGCATCACCACTTTCCAAGTGAGAAACTTCAATTCTATCTCCTGCAGAGGTTCAAACCAATCTGATTGAAGGAACTGCAACACCACATTAAGGTCCCATGGTGCCACTGGAGGCTGGATGTGCAGAACCCCTTTCACGAACGTCTGAACTTCTGGAAAGGAGGCCAATTGTTTTTGAAAGAAAACTGATAAGGCCGAAATCTGGACCTTGATTGACCCCAATCTAAGGCCCGCATCCACACCAGCCTGCAGAAAATGGAGAAAACGTCCCAACTCAAACTCTTCCATAGGAGCCTTCTTGGAATCACACCAAGACACAGATTTTCTCCAAATACGGTGGTAATATTTAAACGTTACTCCTTTCCTGGCCTGAATAAGAGTGGGGATGACTTCCATGGGAATACCCTTTCGGGCTAGGATCCGGCGCTCAACAGCCATGCCGTCAAACGTAGCCGCGGTAAGTCTTGATACACACACAGCCCCTGCTGTAGTAGGTCGTCTCGAGGAGGAAGAGGCCGAGGATCTTCTATGAGCAACTCCTAAAGATCTGGATACCAAACCCTCCTTGGCCAATCTGGGGCAATGAAGATTGCTCGAACTCTTGTTGTTCTTATTATTTTGAGAACTTTTGGAATCAGTGGAAGTGGAGGAAAAACATATACCGACCGAAACCCCCACTGGGTCACCAGTGCATCCACTGCTATTGCTCGAGGGTCTCTCGACCTGGAACAATATCTCTGAAGCTTCTTGTTTAGACGAGATGCCATCATGTCTACTTGAGGAACTCCCCAAAGACTTGTCACCTCTGCGAAGACTTCTTGGTGGAGGCCCCACTCTCCTGGATGGAGATCGTGTCTGCTGAGGAAGTCTGCTTCCCAGTTGTCCACTCCCGGAATGAAAATTGCTGACAGAGCTCTTACATGTCTTTCTGCCCAAAGGAGAATCCTCGTCACCTTTGCCATTGCCGCTCTGCTTTTCGTTCCGCCTTGTCTGTTTATGTACGCGACTGCTGTTACATTGTCTGACTGGATCTGCACGGAATGATCTTGAAGAAGATGTACCGCTTGTAGAAGGCCGTTATAAATGGCTCTCTATTCCAGAACGTTTATGTGAAGGCAGGCTTCCTGACTTGACCATTTTCCTTGGAAGCTTTCCCCCTGTGTGCCAGATCCCCAGCCTCGGAGACATGCATCCGTGGTTACCAGGACCCAGTCCTGAATCCCAAACCTGCGTCCCTCTAGTAGGTGAGAACTGTTTAGTGTAAACGCTGATTTACATACAGGACTAAAAGCAACACTTTAAAAAGACATTTCATACACTTTAAATGAAGCCGCTGCGGCCGCTATACTTAATCCACAACCTACGTACTTATTACACCATTAGCGTATGGAGTCCCGTACCATGTACGGACTTTGCGTACACCCGCCGCGCTGGCTGTACACAGTACGTACAGCGCGTACACACCCAAAGTTACACAGTGAACCCTTAACAGATATGCATGCGATAGTAATACACTTTAAACCTTAGCAGGGAAAGGAAAACATGACACCAGATTTGTATTTAAACTGCTGGGTTCCGACACCACAGCATATTATTACTGAAAGGGGGTTACAATAACAAAGCAATACAATACAAAAGAATAATGGCTACAGTCAATGGTACAAACTTGTTTGGATTTCGCCGCGCTACCCAGTCTGGTCCTCAGTCATCTAGATAGATAACTTTGTGAGTCTTGAGAGAGAGACCAGGCCTGCAGCTGGCTCCTTTTATACAATCTTCCAAAACTTAACACAATGGATACTGTAATCTCTTTGTCCATTGGACACAGGGATTGTCATTTACAGTACAGGAGAGGTCATAGGTTGGTTTGAATAGGTGGGCGATGTCTGTTCACGATGCACTTGTGGGTGGTCTCTTCTGGGTTCCCGCCGCATACCTAATGTACAGTAAATACAGTTTATATCTATATTCTGCTCCTGCACATAACTATTCGCAGGAACGTGCGATCTTCTGCAAACCAACACCGGAATATTACATTTAAAATACCCTATAGCTGGATACCAAACACCACCTTATAACCTTGTTCTGTCCCCTCCTATCCTGTAAAGGTGAATCCCTTTGTTCTGATACCATTTAAACTGTTGTAACTTGCTGGTGTGATGCAGGGAGACTATGTGTACATTGTGCACTATTTGGATTAAATATGTAATGTGTTTTGATAGCTTTTCCATGCGTCCACAAATCCTACCGTAAATACTCATACCACGCACTAATGCGCAGGACCGCGGGAGCGACCATACGCAAACTGCGAATATGCGCACGCACGGCAGAACAAGTACACGCACGGAGGCCATCTGTGTGTAGTTTGTACGTGATGTGTGTACCGCAATATTTTTCGACTTCGACAGTAGCCACCATCGGAGCAAAATCCTGGCTTTGGATGACAGGATTATCTTCCGGTGCATGCGTAGGTGGGATCCAGACCACTTGTCCAACAGGTCCCACTGGAATACTCTGGCATGAAATCGGCCAAACTGTATGGCCTCATAGGCCGCTACCATTTTCCCCAACAACCGAATGCACTGACGGATCAACACGCTTGTTGGTTTCAATATTTGTTTGACCATTTTCTGGATTTCCAGAGCCTTTTCCACTGGAGGAAAACTCTCTGTACTCCTGTGTCCAGAATCATCCCTAAAAAGGTCAATCTTGTCGCTGGTTCCAATTGCGACTTTGGACAATTCATGATCCAACAGTGTTGTTTGAGCATTGACAGGGAAAGTGCGATGTTCTGCACCAACTGTTCCCTGGATCTCACTTTTATCAGGAGATCGTCAAGATAAGGCATTATATTGACTCCTTTTTGATGAAGGAGGAGCATCTGGAACTGGTAATGGCAATCCTGTACTCCGAATCTCAGATTTGCTTGGTGAGGAGGATAAATGGGAACATGCAAGTAAGCATCCTTCATGTCCACTGACACCATGAATTCCCCCTCCTCCAGACTGGAAATCACTGACCTCAGGGATTCCATCTTGAACTTGAACCTTTTCAGGTAGAGATTCAGATTTTTCAGGTTTACAATAGGTCTGACGGAGTCGTCCGGCTTCGGAACTACGAAGAGGCTTGAATAAAAACCTTCTCCTTGCTGTGACAAGGGTACCAGGACAATGACCTGATACTGACAAACTTTTTAATTGCCGTTGTTACTGCCTCTCTTTCTGGAAGAGAAGCTGGCAAGGTCGATTTGAAAAAAACGGCATGGGGGGATGTCTTGAAACTCCAGTTTATACCCATGGGACACTATTTGTAAGACCCATGGGTCCAGGCCAGATTGAATCCAGATTTGACTGAAAAGTTTCAGACGTGCTCCCACCCGAGCGGATTCCCGCAAGGGAGCCCCAGCGTCATGCTGCAGATTTGGCAGAAGCAGGGGTTGACTTCTGCTCCTGGGATTCTGGAGACGCTGCAGATTTCTTTCCTCTTCCCCCTTCCTCTTCCTGCAAAGAAGGGGGAACCTTTGGCCTTTTTGTATTTGTTGGGCCGAAAAGGACTGCATATGAGAGTGATGTGTCTTTTTCGCCGGTGCAGGAGCATAAGGCAAGAATGTCGACTTACCTGCGGTAGCCACCGAGACGAACGCATCCAGCCCATCACCAAATAAGGCCTCACCTTTATACGGGAGAGCCTCCATATTTCTTTTGGAATCTGCATCAGCATTCCACTGGCAAATCCACAACGCCCTCCGAGCCGATACTGCCATGGTAGCAGCTGTTGAACCCAAGAGTCCAATATCCTTCATAGCTTCTAGCATGTATGCAGCAGCGTCTTTGATATTAGGAGTAATTTCGATAGCACGACTCCCCCACGCACAAGCAATGGTGGGTCTGAGCAGCGTACCATTGGCCACATAAATAGATTTTAACATAGTCTCCATTTTGCGGTCTGCCGGCTCCTTTAGTGAAGCCGTCCCAGGTGCAGGGAGAATCACCTTTTTTTGTTAACCTTGACAGAGCACTGTTTAACACCGGGGGGTGATTCCCATCTTTTCCTGTCCTCTAATGGGAAAGGATAAACAAACATATCCCTTTAGGGAATATGAAATTTATTTTCAGGATTCACCCAAACTCCCTCAAAAAGAGTATTTAGCTCGTGGGAAGGAGGAAAAGTTACCTTACATTTCTTTTCCTTATAGAAATAAGCCTTCTCCTGAGGTACAGTAGAGGCTTCTGTAACTTCTAAGACCTCCTTTAAAGCAACAATCATATATTGTACGCTTTTTGCCAATTTGGAATCTATCCCCCTGGAATCACTATCGTCGACACAGGAATCAGAGTCCGTGTCGGTATCAGTATGTACAATGTTTGCAATCTCTTATGTGACCCAGACGGGTCTCCTGCGGATGAAAGGGCAGAACTATGAAAAATCACATCTTCCACTGATTTTCTCCAGCTTTCTGCATGAGACTCAGACTTATCTAATCTCCTACTGATATGATTCCCACTATCACGTATTTATTTCACCCATTCAGGCTCGTGGTTTCTCGACAGCGCCACACATTACAACTGGGTGCCCCTAAAATGGCTCCCTCAGAGGAAGGACTCCCTGCCTCAGACATGTCACACACATGCACAAACACACCACAGACACTCCGGGACTTATAGGGGACAGACCCACAGTAAAATCTGTCAGGACACAGATAGGAGCAGCCAGTTCGCAAACCCAGCGCCAGTAACACAATGCCTGTGAAACACCAAAATGCTCACTGACATGCAGCGCTTTTTTATAATGTCAATACACAATATAAAGCACCAATTTCACTGTGCCCCCCCCCCCCCCGTTTTGCACCCTGATACCTGTATTCAGTAGTGTCGGAGGACCAGCGTTTTCTCTGCAGCCTGAGGAGAGAGAGAAAATGGGGCTGAGCCGTGTGCTGGCTGATTGAGGAGGAAGCTCCGCCCCTGTAATGGCACGTTTCTCCTCAGCATTTCTGAGGTAAATTTTTATACTGGCGGGAGTAGGACTGTGCCTCGGCATCTTTTGCCCCTTTTCAGCCAGTTTTATAAGGTTTCATGCTGCCCAGGGCGCCGCCGCCCCCCACCCCCTGCACCCTGCAGTGCCTGTGTATGTGTGGGCAACAAGGCGCGCTACGCTCCCGCAAGCCGCGCAGTACCTTTAGCCGTCACCTTGATTGAAGATCTCTCTTCTAACACTCACCTGTCTTCTGACTTCTGGCTCTGTGAGGGGGTGACGGCGTGCTGAGGGAGTGAGCATCTAGGCACAGCTAGTGTTCAGTAATCTTCAGGAGCTAATGGTGTCCTGTCAGCCAGAAGCAGAGCCATGAAACTCTTCAGGAAGTTGGTTCCTACTTCTGCCCCCTCAGTCCCACGAAGCAGGGAGACTGTTGCCAGCAGTCCTCCCTGAAAATAAAAAAACCTAACATAAGTCTTTTCAGAGAAACTCAGTAGAGCTCCCCTGGAGTGCATCCAGTCTGCCTGGGCACATTTCTAAAACTGAGGTCTGGAGGAGGGGCATAGAGGGAGGAGCCAGTTCACACCCTTGAAAAGTCTTAAAGTGCCCATGGCTCCTGCGGAACCGTCTATACCCCATGGTACTGTAGTTGACCCCAGCATCCTCTAGGACGTATGAGAAAACTACTTACATATTACAAGAATACACCTCCTGCTGTGAAATAGGACACTAAGGGGCAGATTTATTAAGCCTGAAGAAGTAATAAAGCAGAAGGTAATAACACACCTGCCAGTCAGCTCTTAACTGTAATTTTTCAAACCCAGCCTGGAACTTGACAGTTAGGAGATGATTGGCTGGTGCTTTATCACCTTCCACTTTATCACTTCACTAGGCTTATTAAATCTGCCCCTCAGTCAACCCTCAATCTCCCAGTAGGAGAAACTTTACTAATTTCTATTCTCCGGGATGATATCGAATAACCAGCGAAAACTCAATTTCCCCGATGTTTTGCAGATATTTTTTTTCTGGCAATTTAATTAGGATTCTCGGGGGGAAAAAAATGTATCGCACGAAAACACAGAGGTTCAGTGAAACCTGTGTGTTTCTGCTTTCGAGTCCCGGAAATGCTGGCACTTAGCGGGGATTTTGTTTTGCCTGCCTGAGGCAGATGAAACAAAATTCCTAATAAGGCGTGGCTCACACTAGCTTTTCAGGGACAATGCATTTACACCTGGTAAATGACCGTAGGTAATTGGATACCGGCCTACCATAACCACCCCCCAGAACACCACGTGTACACAGTATGCTTCATACATTTGCAAAAACTTAGAAGACCATTAAAAAAAAAATATCAAAAGCTGAATCAGTATATTTCTTCTGAACGGTAGCTTTGCTATAGGAAAAATACAGTACTCTGCAGTGGTTTGGAATTTCAGCTACTCAATGGAAAGTTTATTTTGATTGGCAGCATGAAGATACTAAAACACAGGAACAGCCAAAACAAGGACATCAATAGCAAATAATACATTTACACAAAGATTTTCATAGATGTCAATGCGATTCACAGTTTTAAGCGAAGTTTTAGACAGTCATCTATGGTGGTAATGATGTGTTATTGCTGTATAACTCAATTACACATGAGGATGGGTTGGCCATACATGAGTATTTATTCATAATAAAGAGGAGAGATCAGTTGAACTTCTATTAACACTAATGGAATAGTTAATTAAATTGAACTACTTTTTATTTCATTACGTTTTTTTCAATGACTACGGGGTGAGGGTGTGGCCAATGATTTTCCCATGTCAACTGGCTATGCACAGATTTACATGGCTGAAGATGAGAAATGTGCTGTTTTGGTTATCCGAAGTCTACTAAATAAAAATGAATGTAAAATTGTTTTCCATTATCTTGACAAGTAGTATGGTGAAAGAGGAATTTCATGCATCTATGGCTGAAATTAATATAATACAATACACTATTAAAGTTTACCTTGTGGTAGTAAAGAATGGAACTAACTGGACATAAAAGTGTCAAATGCAAAGGAGTTTTGAGTGTGAGGGTAGATCATCTTCACCCTAGCAGTTTGAGTAAATCCTTACCTAAAGGTCATTAGATGTATTTGGAGGAAAGAAGTAAAAGGAGATTTACAAAGAACTGGTTATGCCACAGATTGCAAATCCAATGGACATTGCCTTCGGATGTCAGTCTAAAAAATGCAGTGTTTGCTAACCATGATAGTTGATCGTCAATAGAACTAAAACGGTGATATTCATTATATATTTTCAGTATATAACCCATTTTCCACAGCTAAATAATAGGAGTTTAATTACATACCAGTAAATCCTTTTCTCGTAGTCCATAGAGGATGCTGGGGTCCACATTAGTACCATGGGGTATAGACGAGTCCACTAGGAGCCACTGGCACTTTAAGAGTTTAATAGTGTGGGCTGGCTCCTCCCTCTATGCCCCTCCTACCAGACTCAGTCTTGAGAATGCTGATTTACATACAGGACTAAAAGCAACACTTTAAAAAGACATCTTATACACTTTAAATGAAGCCGCTGCGGCCGCTAGACCTAATACACAACCTACGTACTTATTACACCATTAGCGTACAGAGTCCCGTACCGTGTACGGACTTTGCGTACAAACGCCGCGCTGGCTGTACAAAGTACACGCAGCACGTACACACCCAAAGTTACACAGTAAACCCTTAACAGTTATACATGCGATAGTAATACACTTTAAACCTTAGCAGGGAAAGAATACACGACACCAGATTGTATTTAAACGGCTGGGTTCCGACACCACAGCCTATTATTACTGAAAGGGGGTTACAATCACAAAGCAATACAATACAATAGAATAATGGCTACAGTCAATGTTACATACTTTTGGTTTCGCCTGCGCTTCCCGGTCCGGTCCTCAGTCATCACGGGTGATGACCTTCAGAGTCTGTGATAGTGACCTGGCCTGCAGCTGGCTCTTTATACAGTAGATCAAAACATAATACAATAGACACTGTGTGCTCTTCTTCCATTGGTTCGGGGGTGGGATATATCCTGTGCATCGGGGATCATTGGTCAGCTCAAGAAGTGGGCGATGGCTAGGACTTGAGATGTGGTTTCTGTTGTTTGCATCTGAGTTCCCGCCCCATGACCAGTTAAATCCATCACATTAATCATACATAAATCTGGTATTATTAATAACTTAATGTGGTAATGTATAATACTACTCTTATTCCCATCAGATTAATGTTTACGTGACTCTGAACAATATGATCCCACACATGATATGATTATCTATTTCCATCCTCAAGATATACATATATCCATATACTCATATATATATATATATATATATATATACACACACACACACACACACACACACTCCTGCTATTTCAATTTGTTAGGAATTATATATATATGTATACACACATATATATATATATATATATATATATATACAAACACATACATCTTCAAGAGTTTAGACTATGAATGTTAATATCTTAGTTTTCTAAATGTCTGGTTTGTGTTTTGGTTAGCTATTGTTAATTGAGTTTTTAACAGCTTCAGTTCCTGGGTATTGTCTCTTCGTTTGTTTTTGTCTTCATGTGAGATAATGACAATCCAGTACTTATTGTTTTAAATAGAAACTCGGCTATCCTAGTAAACAAAGGTGTTTGCCTTCTTCATAGAATTTCAAAGCTTAGTGTAAATAAGGCCATTGTATTTTAGTCTCTGGGAGTTTTAATGTATGTGTGTCCGATCTTCATGCTATTTAGAAGAAAAAGCAGACAGTGTGGGATTTATACAATATATATTAGATTTATGATATGTCTTTGTGGCTTTTCCATGAGAGTACAAATTCCACTGTAATTACTCATACCACGCTCTAATGCGCAGGACCGCGGGAGCGACCATACGCAATTTGCGAATATGTGCACGCACAGCCGAACACGTACGCACACGGAGGCCATCTATGTGGTGTTTGTATGTAATGTGTGTTCTGTAATATTTTTTGACTTCGATAGTCCACCCTTTGGCAGTCATTAATAACTGCCAATAACAAATCAATAAACAGGAAAAAAAAATATTACCTATACAATATATACAAAAGCTTGGATGATCGGGGAAGAGTTGTAGGTGGGAAATGTATGACATAGTGGGATAGTAAAAAGCATGTATGTATGAATCCATGTCTGAGGGGCATGTATCATTGTGCCGTATATGTTCTAGACAAGCTTCGAGGTATTGCGAAGTATACATTAAATCCTTCTCATCCCGTATTAAGGGTCTGTAAATGGGCCAACAAACACTACCGAGCTCTTTTCGGCTTCTTGTTCCAACAAATGGGGTGCACATTTAGTTGATGATACATGGAGGGGGATACATATGTGAGTGCTAGTATATGTGGAAATCACCTGTCGACTATGTGTGCCATTAACTGGAGGTTGCAGAGATGAAGATAAGACACATATATAAAATACATTCACATAAACATTTTGGGTAGGGCTGATGTCTTTTCCGGATGAATGTATCTGGGCAGAGGGGGAAACAAAAGAAAAACGGGTGAAAGAAACAGGCCATGAAATTCATTTGCAATCCTTATCATAACACTGTCTCTATGGATGGGTCATAAATTAAATCTGCTGCTATAACAGCGCCCTCGCTCCTTAGACTCATCAGGGTTGTGCCGTGCTTGCGCCGCATTAGAATTCGAACACACCTAAATATCGAATCAATAATTATGACGACTCCCAGGATACAAAGGAGAAACTTCCCCACACTCATAATGACATTCTGAGCCCACTCTCCTAAACCTGAGAACCATTTGCGTGGGTTCAACCATGAGACCCATCCGGTCAGTTCATTACTCACAGTCGCTAAGGTAAGGTTGTGCTTCCTCCTGAACTCCCACTTCAACTGCAAGATATCGTCCATCTTTTGATCGATGATCTCCGTGGGGTCGTCAGTGCTGTTTGTAATAGACGTACAACACTTCACACCATATTGAGTTGCCAGAGTAACACAGTACCCACCTGTCACGGCTGTGACATAATTAAGGACCATCCTGTGCTGAATCAGTTCCTTCTTGTAAGCTTGTAGCTCCCTTCCCGTATACCTGAAGGAGTCGTCATACATCTCAGTGATATTATCTATCAAGTTCGCTAGCGCATGGATATACCTATAATTTATAGTTCCTCTGGCAGTACGGGTGATGTCTAATGCAAGAAGGAACTGAATCCCGGTGGATTTGTGGATCAAATCAGAGGCTGCGTGCTCTGTCCTCTCTATGAGGTGTCTCTTGACGATGTGTTCATAGTGAGTATGAGTATAAGGAGCCTGAGCACTGCGGTGAACGTCTTTCATCTTATCATGGGTTATGGTCATGACCTCTGGCAGTACTCTCCCAATATAACACAATCCCTCTGAGCTCGGGGCAAGCCACTTGTACGCCTTCCTTCCACATATGAAATAGGCATCATCTGGGAGAACATAGGGGACAAAATATAACATTACCATATTACAAATTTTCCAAGTAAAGAAACCAATCCCTAGTTCTCCCATCTGCTCAGTACAAATATCGGGCTGGATGATATGAGCACAATACCCTGACGATACTTTTCCAACCCACATGGTCTTGCTTCCACGAGTATACCTATACCGGAAATACCTCCCACTTTTGGCTATTTGGCGTACAAGTTCAGAGTCTATGGGTATGCTATCAGCTCTGTGTGAAAAGGTCATTGTCTGGTTATTCCACGTCAATTACCAATTTCCCGGTTTTCGGTAATTGGAAATATTAAAACACAATAAGGACCTGTCTACATGATACTGGTGGAGCTTCAAACTAGGGGGCCTAGAGATATTGAATTTCTTGTCCACCGGTCTCCCACCCCGTAATTCGAGTACCTCATCTACTGCTAAAGGGTATGGTACTAATCCTGACTTGCTCTGACCTTGAGGTACCTGTGAGCACACCCAGCATTCTGTCTGGTTTAAGACCTTACCCACTAGTGAGTGGTAATCACTCAACGGATGACGGTCCATGTCGATATTAAGGTTGGACTGACATCAATGGATGCACCCATCCTCGACTATATTCTCACAATTCCTACAAATACAATATTCATCAGACAACAACCCCTTACAGTGCCTCCGAGCTCCCTGACTACCAGAGCGCTTACTGATGCCAGCCTTTACTAAAGTGATGTGCTGATCCTGAGATCCTACAAATTCATACTTGAGATCAGAACCCATTCCAGATTCCTGCTCGACCTCTCTGGGACCCTCACCAAAACTGTCCTTATCAAAACCAGAATTACTAACAGAACCCGAAACGCAGTCTCTTGTGATTGATCCATTTTGTTAGGGGAAAGGAGGAAAATAAGAAGGAGAAAAGAAAGGAAAAATGCAGGGGGAGGTGAAAAAAGAAAGTGGTACGACAACCGTTCTAGGTCTTGTTACTCTCTGTGCTCAGATGCCTTTCAACAGTCCTGCCTCTCAACTTTCCCGGAACAGACACTCCAGTGGTACGAGATTCTCTACACTCTGCTCTTTGTCACGCGTTCTCTCCGGGTCAGTGACCTTCTTGCAGTGGGACGAGTGGACCCAAGTCTCTCTTTCGGCGACCTTCAATGCTGTCGTGCTGGTTAACAAGACTTGGTATAGTCCTTCCCACTTGTCTATGAGGCAACCTGAGCGTAAGAAATTTTGAATCATCGCATAATCCCCAGGCTCAATATCATGACAATTACTGTTCGGTAGGTCAGGAATCACCAGCTTTAAATTTCTTTGTTGATTTCTTAGCTGCTGGTTCATCCCAACCAAATATTTCACAGTCACTTCATTATTACATTTCAAATCATCCTGGGGGTCTATCATTACATGAGGTTGTCGACCAAAAAGAATTTTGAAGGGTGATAGGTTAAGGGGAGACCTGGGAGTGGTTCTGATGCTGTACAACACTAGTGGCAAAGCTTCTGGCCACGACAATCCAGTTTCAGCCATTAATTTGCTGAGCTTGTTCTCAATAGTGCTGTTCACTCTCTCCACCTTTGCACTCGCCTGTGGACGGTACGGAGTATGCAGCTTGCTATTAATTCCCATCAGTTTGCACATAACCTGAAAGACTTCACCTGTAAAATGGGTACCCCTGTCACTTTCATTATTCTAGGGATACCATATCTACACACAAATTCCTGCACAATTTTCTTTGCAGTGAACGTAGCAGTACGCTTCCACCCAGTTGGAAAATACATCAATACAAACTAACACATATTTTAAACGCTTCCACCCAGTTGGAAAATACATCAATACAAACTAACACATTTTAAATTCCTACAGGGTGGTAAGTGTATGAAATCGATTTGTATTACCTGAAAAGGATATGGGATGGCTCTGTTGGTATTGACTTTCCAATATTCTTCCTCAAGCAAGTAAAGCATGTTATTGCTCTCTTACCTGCATGAGAAGAGAATCCTGACGCACACCAGTAGGCTTTAATCAGCCTGCACATACCCTCTTTGCCTAGATGAGTCAGACCGTGTGCCACCTCAGCTAGACTTGGAAAGTATGCTCTGGGGGCTACTGGCTTACCGTGTCCACCTGCCCACAGTCCTGAGGACTCCTGGCCATACCCCTTTGCCCTCCAGACTGCCTTTTCCTTTGGGGAACACAAATTTTGCACATTAAATTTACTATCGTGTGTTATCAGTTGTGTGGAGTAAACCGTCTCTGGATGCGAGAAGAGAGAGGAAAAAAATAGTAAATAAAGAAAAGAAAAATGTCAGGTTTAGCATTCACCAACAGGCTGTCACACCGTCATGCATATCGGTGTCTCCCTTCACCAGTATTCTCATTCTCCACCCTTTGTGCATGACCAGGCACACTGCATTAATACTGGTGTCCTTATGCTCTTATACTGGTGAGATATACTGTATTTGGGCAGAGCTCTGAAAGACCGAGTAGGCATGTGGCGTCTGAACTGTAATCCTGTCGGTGAACGCAAGAGATGAAGAAGAAACTTTGAAGACAAATCACCACAGAGTTTAGTAACAGATAAGTTTGTAGAGGCAAAGAAGATTTTACAAAATTTGACATCTGGATTGGGCACTACGGGGGAATGATTCTCTACTCGGTCTGCTCCCCTAAAAAAAATTATGTGTGTGTTAAATCTCTACTGGGACTATCCCAGCCATCAATCCAGTGTCCTGTCCATTCTAAGTTCATAGGGAACCCGGTATCTTTGAGATAATTTCCTCTACCTGTGATGGACATGCATCTAGAACAGTGAAATGCAACATTAGTCTTCGTGGGTATCCAACATACTTTGTGCTTCCTGGGCGGGAGCACTCAATATGTATACCATCTCTAACAAAACTCCTGTTAAGTTAATTAGAGGTCACTTCTGCTAGAGGAAGAAGCAAAAGTTTAGAGGCCTCCTCCTAATCCCAGCAAGTTTTGTCAAAAGGGTAAAGTTGCATTTATTCTGTTCTTCCCATTAACCGAATCTGTGTTTTCTATATGGCTCGTGATTCCTTACTATATGTCCCTTGAACCCGCCTATGTGTTTTAATAACATGGCTTGTTTTCTCTGTCTAGGGGTCTATATTGGCTATGTGCTCTACTACTCTTACAATCTCTAGCAAAATGTCCTTTATTTTTACAAGTATAACATATTATTGGCCTTTTCTTACCACCAGGGTTTTGGGGTTTAGGCTGATGAGACTTTGGTGTAAGAGCCTGTATACTTTCAATCCTCAGCCTCTTCTCCTGTTGTTTTTTACGTCTAACAATATTCTTGTGGTGTTCAATTGCGCACTCTCTAAGACAAGCTACTGTAACCCCTCTCCAATTAGGCAAAGATGCTTGTACCCTGTCCCTAACTGCCTTATTGAGTCCGTCCATTAGCACAGATACAGCCACCTCCCTGTAATTCGCATCGTTCCCAGTATTTGATACCCCCATGTATCTATCCGTTATTTGCAGGGCCCGATGGAAATATTCAGATGTCATTTCATTTTCCCTCTGTTTTATGGAGAAAATTCTTCTCCGCTTAACAGTTATGGGGAAATACAATTCTAGCTGCATGTTAATTTGCTCTAAATTCTCCTGATTGTGTTTGTCAGTCATACGACTATCCGACTCTAATCTACAATCAGTGATAGATTTTTGGGTGTCAATATTAGGGGGTAGGCACGCTTTCAAAAATATCCGCCAGTGTTTGTTTGCCGGTTCATACGCATTACCCAGATCTCTGATAAACTTCTGACATCTGGCTAAATGCTTCCGAGGGTCGGGGAATTCTGAAATGATTGACCGCAGCTCATCTCTGGGCCACGGGCAATACATTGCATTATTCCTGGTGAGGATTACTCCCTGACTATCAGTTCCCCCATTGGGAGTTACTAATTCCAAAACAGGGTGTAATTCTACCATTCCGTTCCTAATCTGTTTACTGTGAGGTGTTGTTGTCTCTGTGTAATGAACTGTCTCACACTTACCGGTAGCTGTGACCTCACTAGTTCTTTCATTGGGGAATATTGTTACTGCTCTACCTGGTTGGACAGGCCCCACCTGAGTATCTTGCAAAGTGACTACTTGGAGGAGAGCTGCGATTTGGCTGGATCCTTCATCTTCCTGTGACCTATAACCTTGAAAAGACTTCAAAACAGGATACAACTTGCAAAGGTTAGGGTTAATACATTGCTCTTGCATACTATTTTCATTTACAGATGTACCATTGATTGTAGCCATCTTTTTTTCTTCGACCTGTGTCGGTAATGGTGTGTTTGTGTCTCCATTCCTGCTAGGTTTGGAACCTGCTTTACAAGTTTGTTCCCTTTGCACATCCCTCTCCTGTTGCCATAAATTTAAACAATCGTTATGTCTAATCCTTTGTTTTCTGGATTTAAGAAGACATATTTTACTGCTTAAGTTCTGCAATACCTCTGGTTCAAAGCTGCCCACCCTAGGGAATGGTTCCCTATCTTTGTCAGTCATACGTTCCCATTCAGACAAAAAGTCTTCAATACTTTTACCTTTAAACTTCGCTGACCCCATGGGCCGCGGCTCTTCAACCTGAACCCTGGTTACAAAACGTCCCTTACTTGAGCAACTGGCCCCCATAATTGTGGGCCTTTTCCCACAAACACCAAAATACTCAATATAAGGTGATGGTGAAAGTTCTCCGAGCGCTCTTCATCCGCTCACGTTGACCATTACTACCATACACTGTCGATACCGAAGGCAATGTACCCAACTTAGGGCCCCTATTGACCTATATTTACTGGAAGTTTTTAGGAATAACTTACCCTTTCCAGTAAAGTATCTGTCGTTGGAGATTTTCCTGAGAGAGAGACCAGCGAAAATTCCCTATGCACTTTATTATACACAAATCACGCTTGCGTATGCTCTATACAGCGCTAATGATACCGCGATTTTACGCAAAAGCTCGTAAAAAGGATATCACGTTGCGCTATATATCGCACCCACAGACGCGCGGTCCAATCGCACAGCATATAGGTACTTGTTACTTATCTGCCGTACGACCACTGGAATCGAATCACAAGCTGCGAAACCTCAGCCGAAGCGTATCAAAAACTATATGGGTCACAACACAATTCACAATTCCCTACCATGCTCCTGTGTAAGTCTCCTCATGACTTACGTATTAAACCTTATACTAATGTGAGTCAGCCGCCTCACGCCACCAAGCCTCCACTCACTCGGTGTACCACACGACGGGATCCCGAATTCCCTGGGTTCGAATATCCACTCACTCCTACGTTCGCTCACTCAAATACACTTTGTTTTTCTGTACAGAAAATTTGGATTCATTCAGGTTGGCAGCTTTACCCCAGAGGCAATTAAAAAAAAAAATGTGTTTATACTAAATTATTTTTTTTTATATTAATCTGCTTTAGAAACCGGGCAGTTTTGTGCTATTGTAGCGTGGCTACTGTCCCACCTTTAAACTAAACGAACTATTGTGTAATTTGTACTTAGCGCCCGTACTCTTACGCACTTTGCGTACTTTGTCCGAGACACGTGTACAAAACCGTACGTCCACAATAAAACAAATCCCACAACTTCTATAAATGTGAGCAATACTAACTACAATCGCTCACTTAACACAACACAGTTTCTTTCTGTATAAACCTTTACAACCAGGCCAGACTGCGTTTGTGCTTTACACTTACTTCCTTAAACATTTATTTTAGTTTTAACTATATAGCAACAAAATTTAACCAGTTTCACACAAATCTAAATGAATCTAACAATTTGAGTCTTATGGCAACAATGTGAGAGGGTATACAAAGGGTATGAGTGCCTTTTGTTGTGTACGCTTTTGGCGCCCAAAAAAATTTCACAGATTTTTAAATAGCTTTTTTCCTGTTTACTTTACGGGTTCTACCAGCATCTCTACAAACCATACAGAGCAGACGTCATCTAATCAGCACACATGTAGGGTTTTTAGTGTATCCACCGACCAAGAAAAGGTTACGTAGGATACTTTCTGTCCACCCTTTTGCTGATAGATTAAGTCTGCTGTGACCTGTTAGGCTGTGAGTATGTGGAATCTCTGACGGAGCCCCCAATTGAGAATGCTGATTTACATACAGGACTAAAAGCAACACTTTAAAAAGACATCTTATACACTTTAAATTAAGCCGCTGCGGCCGCTAGACCTAATACACAACCTACGTACTTATTACACCATTAGCGTACAGAGTCCCGTACCGTGTACGGACTTTGCGTACAAACGCTGCGCTGGCTGTACAAAGTACACGCAGCACGTACACACCCAAAGTTACACAGTAAACCCTTAACAGTTATACATGCGATAGTAATACACTTTAAACCTTAGCAGGGAAAGAATACACGACACCAGATTGTATTTAAACGGCTGGGTTCCGACACCACAGCCTATTATTACTGAAAGGGGGTTACAATCACAAAGCAATACAATACAATAGAATAATGGCTACAGTCAATGTTACATACTTTTGGTTTCGCCTGCGCTTCCCGGTCCGGTCCTCAGTCATCACGGGTGATGACCTTCAGAGTCTGTGATAGTGACCTGGCCTGCAGCTGGCTCTTTATACAGTAGATCAAAACATAATACAATAGACACTGTGTGCTCTTCTTCCATTGGTTCGGGGGTGGGATATATCCTGTGCATTGGGGATCATTGGTCAGCTCAAGAAGTGGGCGATGGCTAGGACTTCAGATGTGGTTTCTGTTTGCATCTGAGTTCCCGCCCCATGACCAGTTAAACCCATCACATTAATCATACATAAATCTGGTATTATTAATAACTTAATGTGGTAATATATAATAATATTCTTATTCCCATCAGATTAATGTTTACGTGACTCTGAACAATATGATCCCACACATGATATGATTATCTATTTCCATCCTCAAGATATACATATATCCACATATATCCATATACTCATATACACACACACACACACACACACACACACACACACACACACACACTCCTGCTATTACAATTTGTTAGGAATTATATATATATATGTATACACACCAGAACAAGTAGCCACTCGACAAAGCTGTAAAGCCGAGACACTCCGGGCAGCCGCCCAGGAAGAACCCACCTTACGAGTAGAGTGGGCCTTAACAGATTTTGGACACTGCAATCCTGCCGTAGAATATGCATGCTGGATAGGAAACCTGATCCAGCGAGAGATCGTCTGCTTAGAAGCAGGACACCCAAATTTCTTGGGATCATACAGGACAAACAGAGAGTCCGATTTTCTGTGACGAGCAGTCCTCTTCACATATATTTTAAGTGCCCTTACAACATCTAAGGACTTTGAAGGAATCGAGGAGTCAGTAGCAACTGGCACCACAATAGGTTGGTTGATATGCAAAGCTGATAAAACCTTTGAAAGGAACTGCTGACGTGTCCGGAGCTCAGCTTTATCTTCATGGAAGATCAAGTAGGGGCTCTTACAAGACAAAGCCCCCAGCTCCGACACGCGTCTAGCAGATGCTAAGGCCAAAAGAGTGACAGCATTCCACATGAGAAACGTGACCTCAACGTCCTGTAGAGGTTCGAACCAATCCGATTGGAGGAACTGCAACACCACGTTAAGATCCCAGGGTGCCGTAGACGGCACAAAGGGAGGCTGGATGTGCAGAACCACTTTCAAAAGATTCGGAACCTCAGGGAGGGAAGCCAGCTGTTTCTGGAAGAAAACGGATAAGGCCGAAATCTGGACCTTTACGGATCCCAACCTCAGGCCCATATCCACACCTGCTTGCAGGAAGAGGAGAAACCGTCCCAGTTGAAACTCCACCATAGGAAACCTCTTGGATTCACACCAAGATACATACTTCTTCAAAATGCGATGGTAATGTTTAGACGTTCCTCCTTTCCTAGCCTGTATCAGGGTAGGAATAACCTTGTACGGAATGCCCTTCCGAGCTAATATCTGGCATTCAACCTCTATGCCATCAAAAGTAGCTGCGGTAAGTCTTGATAAGCGAACGGCCCCTGTTGTAGTAGGTCCTCCCGAAGAGGAAGAGGCCTCGGATCGTCCAGAAGTAGACACAGAAAATCCGCATACCAAGCCCTTCTTGGCCATCTGGAGCAATGAGGATTGCCTGAACTCTTGTTCTCCTTATGAGCTTTAGAATCCTTGGAATGAGTGGAAGTGGAGGAAACACGTACACAGACTGGAACACCCACGGAGTCACCAGGGTGTCCACCGCTATTGCTTGCGGGTCTCTTGACCTGGAACAATACCTCTGAAGCTTCTTGTTGAGACGGGAGGCCATCATGTATATTTGAGGAACCCCCAAAGATTTGTCACCTCCATGAACACCTCTGGATGGAGGCCCCTCTCTCCTGGATGGAGATTGTGTCTGCTGAGGAAGTCCACTTCCCAGTTGCCCACTCCCGGAATGAAAATTGCTGACAGTGCCAGCACATGTTTTTATGCCCAGAGGATGATTCTTCTTACCTTTGACATTGCAGCTCTGCTCTTCGTTCCGCCCTGTCTGTTTATGTAGGCCACCATCGTTACATTGTCCGACTGTACTTGAATGGCTCGATCTCGCAGAAAATGAGCCGCTTGGAGAAGACTGTTGTACACGGCTCTTAGTTCCAGAATGTTTATCGGAAGGCTGGATTCCAGACTTGACCACCTTCCTTGGAAGGTTTCCCCTTGAGTGACTGCGCCCCATCCCCGGAGACTTGCATCCATGGTTAGAAGGATCCAGTCCTGAATCCCGAACCTGCGGCCCTCCAGAAGGTGAGGTATTTGCAGCCACCAGAGGAGTGAAATCCTTGCTTTCGGCGACAGACGTATCCTCAGGTGCATATGTAGATGAGAACCCGACCACTTGTCTAGGATATCCAGTTGGAAGGATCAAGCATGAAATTTTCCGTATTGTAGAGCTCCAAATGTGACTTGGGAAAGTTCAGGATCCAACCATGTTCCTGAGCAGATGAGTCGTGAGAGCAATGGACTGCAACAACGTCTCCCTGGTCGATGCCTGTATGTTACGTAAAAACATTTCCATGTCACTTCTATCCATTGTATGTAAGTCTCCTAGTAACGTGCCTGACCACTTTACTATAGCTTTTGAGATCCATACACAGGCAAGAGTAGGCCTTAACGCCACCCCTGAAGCAGTGTATATGGATTTGAGCGTAGTGTCCATCTTACGATCAGCCGGTTCTTTTACCACGGTAAATCCAGGGATAGGTAAAACCACCTTTTTTGACAGTCTGGAGACAGATTAGTCAACTATGGGTGATTTTTCCCATCTCTTTCTATTTTCCTCAGGGAAGGGAAAAGCAACCAGAACTCTCCTGGGAATCTGGAATTTTTTCTCCGGGGTTTCCAAGGATTTTTCAAATAAAGCATTTAATTCTTTAGACGCAGGGAAGGTTAGCGAGGCTTCCTTATTGTCTGTTAAGTAAGCCTCCTCAATCTGCTCAGGTGCTGTGTCAGTAATGTTTAACACATCTCTAATGGCATCAATCATGAGCTGCACCCCCTTAGCCAGGGGTACCGCCACCCCTAAGCACATCCCCGTCTGCCACATCAGAGTCGGTATTCGTGTCATCTTGCATAATCTGGGCAAGTGCACGTTTCTTTGGGTATATGCTAGGGAGTTTAGAAGGAATAGGAACAGAACCTGACCAAACTGCCATGGAATTCTTTAAAACCTGAGTTTCAGTATCAGTATGATCTACCCTAGTAGAAACCTGAGAGCTAATTCCCTTAATAGAAGTCAGCCATTTTGGCTCAGTAATAGGAATCTGAGACAATACATTACATTCCTGGGTACATGGAATGGATTCCTGTCGGGATGAAACGTCCTCTGCAGCATAAGACACAGAGTCCCTGGACATGGCTATGTGAGAAAACATACACCACACTCACACAGGAAAATGTCAGACACAGTTTCCCCCCCAAGTACCTGCAGAGAACCACAGAGCTTGGAGCCAGCACACAAACAGCACTCAATTAGGTAGTATAACTAATCTGGCGCTGACTGTGTACCTTAATAGACTACACAGAAAATACACAGCCTTCCCCCCGCTTCTACAATCCCCTGGAAGCGCACAGGATAGCTGGAGTCATGTGGAAAGACAGCACTCCCTGTCAGCGTCTCTGGAGCTGCATCTGCAGGGAGAAAATGGCGCTGAACGCTGCTGGGTCCGCTCTGAGGAGAAGCTCCCCCCCCTGGAAATGGCGCTTCTTCCCGCATTTTCAAAAGATTATACTGGCCTGAGGATTCTGCTAGCAGCATTATCGACGTCCCTGATATCCTTGAGTGACCAGTGTAGGGTATCTGCACTGGCTCAGGACGCCCCTCATAGCGCCGCACTGTGCACCGCTGAGCTCTATGAAGTGCAGTTAGTACTGCGCTCCTACCCTGTTGCCGCCATTCACACCGGCTCCCCGCTTGACGGGTCGGCGATAACTCACTCGCCCCCGGAATCTTCTGGCTCTGTTAGGGGGTGACGGCATGCTGCAGGAGTGAGCGGTCACCTCGGGCAGCTAACGATCATCACCCTCAGGAGCTCAGTGTCCTGTTAGCAGAGACAGTGGCCATTAACCTCTCAGGGTTGGACACTACTCTCCCCCCTAAGTCCCACGAAGCAGGGAGGCTGTTGCCAGCAGCCTCCCTGTGCCTAATCATTGATGTGCCATCCTGGATGAGCTGCACTACCTGAGCCACTTGTGTGGGTTGTAGGCTGGTCATACAGGCACGTGGAGGCCACACACACTACTGAGCCTCATTTTGACTTGTTTTAAGGACATTACATCAAAGTTGGATCAGCCTGTAGTGTGTTTTTTCACTTTAATGAAAAAATAAAACTAGAAAAACTCCTATGGAGCTCCCCTAGCTGTGACCGGCTTCTCCGGGCACATTTTCTAAACTGAGTCTGGTAGGAGGGGCATAGAGGGAGGAGCCAGCCCACACTATTAAACTCTTAAAGTGCCAGTGGCTCCTAGTGGACCAGTCTATACCCAATGGTACTAATGTGGACCCCAGCATCCTCCAGGACGTAAAAGAAAGAAATGTAATTCTGGCAGAAACAAGCGAACAGTCAGCTTCTGTCTCCCTGACAGTCAGCTTGTGGATTGCTGTGTATCTCAGGTAAGTGGTTTAAACTGGTTGTAGAGGCATGACTGTTAGTAAATCAGGGGTTTCTATTGTTATCTATGGGAATGATTGATTCAGACGCTGATGTCGCATGCAGTGGAGCGATTTTTTTACCATTGCGCATGCGCAAAAGTTGCACTGTGCACGCGCTGCAATTTATTAGTGACTAGCTGTTCTACCCTTCTTCGCACCAGAGATTCTGATTTTCACGGTTGTAAATATAAATGACTGTTAAAAATTTGGTAAACCTATAGAGATGTAAATTTGAGACGTCTTAATGTAAGTAAATATTAATCCATTGTTCTTGGTGTTACCAGAGGAGCACCTATATCAGATACGTAAAAAGCGATTCGTACTGAGTTCAGATGATTCAAATCAAATTTCAGTGTGTATATATATATATATATATATATATATATACATATATAATCAAAGAAAGAGCAGCGGCACTCCAGGACTTATGTAATCAAAATCTGTGTATTAAAGGCATCACAAACAGTGTAGAACCGACGTTTCGGTGCCCGCAGCCCCTTTTTCAAGGGGCTACGGCACACCACGAAAAAAAAGTGGCTACAGGCCCCGAAACGTCGGTTCTACACTGTTTGTGATGTCTTTAATACACGGATTTTGATTACATAAGTCCTGGAGTGCCGCCGTTCTTTCTTTGATTATTTCCATACCATGTTGCGGAGGGCACCTGGGCCACTATAACTGCTTACAGGGAGTGCCTGACTGCACAAAACTAGATATATATATATAGAGAGAGAGAGAGAAAAGATTTCCCCAGGGAGCTTATCGCCCTTTGATATGTACAAGTTTACTAATACAATCTTAAAATTTAAGTTTTATTGTTATTTAAAACATACAATTGGTAAAAGCTGTTTGACAATTTGCCCAAGTTGACAATAACATGTATTTGTACAGACAATAGTTGAGTTGATATTAATCCATTTCAGTCAAAAAACAGTAAATGTTCTTTCTTGAAGCAATGACAGAGACCCTGTCCTAACCCGTTTCGTTTCGTCCTACAGACTTCATCAGGGGTATAGTATGGTCAAAGGATAAAAATTTGGACAAATATCTTTCGTGTCTTCAAAGGCAATTTAATAATTAAAAAATTGGTATTGGACCAGATTTCACCGTATGGAATATTGATTGGAATTAGATATGATCCATTTGGTGATTATCCACTAAGTAAGGCCTGGTTCAGAAAATTAATTTCAAACCATATTGGTAAAATCAAGCGCATGGAGCAGCTAATCACTGGATTACAACCAAGCGGAGTTTGAATAGGGCTAAACTCTTGAGATAGTGCCCTTAATGATCTGCATAGGTGGCTCGGCATCAGTGTAAGGCCACACACACTACTGAGCCTCATTTTGACTTGTTTTAAGGACATTACATCAAAGTTGGATCAGCCTGTAGTGTGTTTTTCCACTTTCATTTTGAGGGTGACTCCAAATCCAGACCTCCATGGGTTAATAAATTTTAATTCCATTGATAATTTTTGTGCGATTTTGTTGTCAGCACATTCAACTATGTAAAGAACAAAGTATTTAATAAGAATATTTCATTCATTCAGATCTAGGATGTGTTATTTTAGTGTTCCCTTTATTTTTTTGAGCAGTATATATATATATAAAATATATATATATATACATATATATATATATATATATATATATATATATAAAAATATATATATATATATATATATGATGAAGAAATGCCTGGCACTCTCAATGAAATGTCCGGGTGCCCTCCGCAGCAAACAATGTATCAAAATAGAAAAAAAGATAGCAGCGGCACTCCGTCGGTGTAAATAATCAAACGTGTATTAAATCAAAAACATAACAATGGTCACATGGAGAACCAACGTTTCGGGGTCCTGAGACCCCTTTGTCAAGGCGTGAACAGTGTTTAAAAAGAACCCACTTACCTTTATAGCACCCAGATGAATCCCGCACGTGGAAAGGAACAGGGCCAGATGCCGTCAGTCACGGGGACCGCCGGAAGACCTCCGGCGTCCCCAGTAAGTGACGTGATGTTGGGTGTGCGGCGCGGCTGCCATGGCAACCAGCGGCGCTTCCCGGAACACCCGCGCCGGCCCTGTAAGACAAAGTGAAAAAAGAAAACAGAGAGTGAAGCAACTAAAATAAGAGCACACTGTACTGTATAAACAAAGGGTTTGGAGCTGTGAATAGAATAATAGAGCACTCTGTATGGAAAAATAAAGCATGTTATGAACTGCATGGATGGACCGTGTGTATGAAGTACGTAAAAACACTATACTCAGGAATGGATATGCAAGGGGCATAGCCCAGAGAGTGTAATGAAAGGATGCTATAGGAAAAGATGAAAGAAAAGAGGGAAAGGCCAAAAGCAGGGCCATGGAACAGGGATTATAAATGAGGAAAAATATGGAAACTGAGGAAGTGAGATGAAATGGTGCAGTGAGAAAAAAGGAGATGATTGGGAAAAAGGGAGGAAAAGGGAACTGAGGAAAGCCAAGGCTATAAACGAAAAATCAAGGGAGAGAAAAAAACGAGAAGTGAAAAAGAAAGAACAAGAAAAAAGAGGGAAGAGGAAGGAAAAGGAGGGGAGAGAGGAAGAAAGGGAGAAAAAAGGAAGAAATCAACGGTGTGATGTGCATGAAGTGATGCTGAATGTAAAAGGCTGAGTCTAAAAGTCAGCAGGTAGAAATGTATTGAATGTGGTGTGAGCAAAAGAAATGCAAGTAGAGCAACAGTGTAATGTGTCAGATTGACTGGTGCTTTGGGCTAGATGAAAGGGGTGAAAATAGTGAACATACGAAGGTAAAAAGCAGATGTGGGGGAAGAAACTTGACAAAAGAAGCCCATAGGAGAGTGAGAAGAAAAAAGGAAGGAAAGGCTGTGAACAACAGATTCTTAAAGGCATAACTGCAATTAATGCCGGTTGTGCACATATACAAATTTTACTTGAAAAAAATTGAGCATGAGAAAATTAAATATGATATTTTAGAGACTGTTCCACTGGATTTTGTCATTAAGTCCCTTCAGTGGAAAAGTTTCCAATTTAAATATCCAATGAGCCTCCAACTTTAGTAGTGCGCTACTCCTGTCACCACCTCTGAGATTGGCTGGAACATGGTCGATGATCATATGTTTCAGTGAATCTACTGAATGTCCCTTGGCTACAAAGTGTTGCGCCACTGGCTAATCGGAGCTCCACTTCTTGATGGCCGCGTTGATGGCTGATCTGTGTTGCGCCATCCTTGTTCTGAAGCTGGTGATGGTCTTACCAACATACCCTAGCCCACATGGGCAGATAATGAAGTATACCACATGGGTGGACGTGCAGGTCATAACATGCTTTAATTTGAACAAAAAGTCCTTAGATGGGTGTTTGAAGGAAGGTCCACTAATCATGTTCTTGCAAGTGGTACATCCCAGGCATTTATAGCAGCCTGGCTGTTTAGTGAGGAAATGGGACGGTGCAGAACTGATGAAGCCGGTGATGTCTGCATGCACGATGGTGTCCTTGATGTTTCTGGCCCTCATGAAGCAATTCATTGGCCTCTTATTTTTAAAACAGACAAGTTTTTCATCAGTGGCCACTATGGGTTAAAGCGCCCGAGTGGCCCGTTGGACCACCGGGCTGGACGTGCAGAACTGGCTTTTCCAAGGTATTATGTCGTCTTTCCTCCTTACTGATGGACGCAACAAATCCTTCCTATCCATCTTCATGACCTCGTGCTTATGCTTCAGCAAGTCAGCCTTGTTGGAACCTCTTTGGAGAAATTTGTTAATTACTTTGTCTAGTTGAGCTCCCAAAGTGTCATGAGTACTATGGATCCTGGCTGTACGTATTAGCTGGGACAGAGGTAGTCCTCTGATGAGAGGTTTAGGATGATGGCTGCTTGCCAGAAGCATAGTGTTTTTGTCATTGGGTTAGGTGTAAACAGAGGTGCAAATGTTGTTGTTGCAAATGGAGACCTGTACGTCCAAATAATTGATGGTGGAAGCATCGCATTGGTAAGTGAATTTGATGTGGACCGCTGCTTGATTGATGTCTTCCATCATGCTGATAAATTCCTCTTTGCTGCTGGTCCATAGCATGAAAACATCATCGATGTAACGACAGTACGCTAAAATATTTTGGAAGTATGATTGATTAGTGAGAAAGATTTTCCGTTCCTCCCGGAACATGTAAGTGTTGGCGTAAGACGGCGCCACATTACTGCCCATGGCACATCCCGTTAGCTGGAGATGGAATTTACCGTCAAATAGGAAATAGTTCCTTTTTAAAGTCAATTCCAATAAGCGTACAAACAGCGTTCTGTCCACATCTTGCATGTTATTCTGTACTAGAAATTCTTGCATGGCAGCTAAGCCTCCTTCATGTGGTATACTGGTGTAAAGGTAACAGATGTCCATGACGCACAACAGGGTGCCTGTGGGGACAAAGGAGATACCGTCCAGCAGATTAAGAAAATCTGTGGTGTCTCCGATGTATGACCGTTGTTTAGTGACCAATGGTTGGAGAATACTGTCCAAGAACTGGGATATGGGCTGGTATAATGAAGATCTGGCAGAGATAATAGGCCTACCCGGAGGCCTGTGGATATCCTTGTGTATCTTGGGAACAGTGAAAAAAACTGGTGTGACTGGGTGCTCGTTTGAGAATCCGATGCAGTTTCGGCGTAATGTGTTTGTTGTCCAAGGCTTCGTCAAGAATCAAGTCCAATTCGCGCTTGTAGCATGCGGTGGGGTCCGAGGTTAGTTCCTGATATGTTTGAACATCAGCTAGCTGTCTTAAGGCCTCTATGCGATAGACCTCTAGGTTCTGAATTACCAGGCCGCCCCCCTTGTCGGCAGGGCGAAAAATGATGTCCCTGGCATGGCCCAGATCTCGTAAGGTGCTTCTTTCTGCCCTGGTTAAGTTGTCGCACTGCGCTACGGAAGTAGCATTATAGCGTTGAACCGAATTGTCCAGTAGAAGAGAAAAGGTTTTAAGAGAGGAATTAAAAGATTGAGGGTCAAACCTTGAGGTGGCATGTTGTCTCTCAAATTTGTCAAAGACGCAGGGATGACTCCACCTATTCGGCTCAGTCTTCCAACAGTGATAGCGAGTTTCCAGTCCCTGAGCCGGAGGAATCCCCGATACAAAGTGGGACCCCTTTAGGCGGTGCTTCTGCCACTCCGGGAGATCCCCATCCAAAAGGACGCCCTCCCTCAGGGGGGGCCAAAACAAGAGGCAACAAAAACACTTCCAACAAACGGAAGACCTAATATTTAACCCCTCTGACAGAGTTTTCACTTCAACAGAAATGGCGGTGTTAAATAAAGGCCTATCTTACATTCCCACCAACAGACATGACGAATTCATTTGGAAAATGGACTTATACCGTTTCTCACGTAAGCTTAGACTTCGGGAGTATTTCCAACACCATCAACCAGAACAATCCACGTCCGTCTTTGACAAATTTGAGAGACAACATGCCACCTCAAGGTTTGACCCTCAATCTTTTAATTCCTCTCTTAAAACCTTTTCTCGTCTACTAGACAATTCGGTTCAACGCTATAATGCTACTTCCGTAGCGCAGCGCGACGACTTAACCAGGGCAGAAAGAAGCACCTTACGAGATCTGGGCCATGCCAGGGACATCATTTTTTGCCCTGCCGACAAGGGGGGCGGCCTGGTAATTCAGAACCTAGAGGACTATCGCATAGAGGCCTTAAGACAGCTAGCTGATGTTGAAACATATCAGGAACTAACCTCGGACCCCACCGCAGGCTACAAGCGCGAATTGGACTTGATTCTTGACGAAGCCTTGGACAACAAACACATTGCCGAAACTGCATCGGATTCTGAAACAAGAGCACCCAGTCACACCAGTTTTTTTCACTGTTCCCAAAATACACAAGGATATCTACAGGCCTCCGGGTAGGCCTATTATCTCTGCCAGATCTTCATTATACCAGCCCATATCCCAGTTCTTGGACAGTATTCTCCAACCATTGGTCACTAAACAACAGTCATACATCAGAGACACCACAGATTTTCTTAATCTGCTGGACGGTATCTCCTTTGTCCCCACAGGCACCCTGTTGTGCGTCATGGACATCTGTTACCTTTACACCAGTATACCACATGAAGGAGGCTTAGCTGCCATGCAAGAATTTCTAGTACAGAATAACATGCAAGATGTGGACAGAACGCTGTTTGTACGCTTATTGAAATTGACTTTAAAAAGGAACTATTTCCTATTTGACGGTAAATTCTATCTCCAACTAACGGGATGCGCCATGGGCAGTAATGTGGCGCCGTCTTACGCCAACACTTACATGTTCCGGGAGGAACGGAAAATCTTTTTCACTAATCAATCATACTTCCAAAATATTTTAGCGTACTGTCGTTACATCGATGATGTTTTCATGCTATGGACCAGCAGCAAAGAGGAATTTATCAGCATGATGGAAGACATCAATCAAGCAGCGGTCCACATCAAATTCACTTACCAATGCGATGCTTCCACCATCAATTATTTGGACGTACAGGTCTCCATTTGAAATAACAACATTTGCACCTCTGTTTACACCAAACGGATAAAAACACTATGCTTCTGGCAAGCAGCCATCATCCTAAACCTCTCATCAGAGGACTACCTCGGTCCCAGCTAATACGTACAGCCAGGATCCATAGTACTCATGACACTTTGGGAGTTCAACTAGACAAAGTAATTAACAAATTTCTCCAAAGAGGTTACAACAAGGCTGACTTGCTGAAGCATAAGCACGAGGTCATGAAGATGGATAGGAAGGATTTGTTGCGTCCATCAGTAAAGGAGGAAAGACGACATAATACCTTGGAAAAGCCAGTTCTGCACGTCCAGCCCGGTGGTCCAACGGGCCACTCGGGCGCTTTGGCCCATAGTGGCCACTGATGAAAAACTTGTGTTTTAAAAATAAGAGGCCAATGAATTGCTTCATGAGGGCCAGAAACATCAAGGACACCATCGTGCATGCAGACATCACCGGCTTCATCAGTTCTGCACCGTCCCATTTCCTCACTAAACAGCCAGGCTGCTATAAATGCCTGGGATGTACCACTTGCAAGAACATGATTAGTGGACCTTCCTTCAAACACCAATCTAAGGACTTTTTGTCCAAATGAAAGCATGTTATGACCTGCACGTCCACCCATGTGGTATACTTCATTATCTGCCCATGTGGGCTAGGGTTTGTTGGTAAGACCATCACCAGCTTCAGAATAAGGATGGCGCAACACAGATCAGCCATCAACGCGGCCATCAAGAAGGGGAGCTCCGATCAGCCAGTGGCGCAACACTTTGTAGCCAAGGGACATTCAGTAGATTCACTGAAACATATGATCATCGACCATGTTCCAGCCAATCTCAGAGGTGGTGACAGGAGTGGCGCACTACTAAAGTTGGAGGCTCATTGGATATTTAAATTAGAAACTTTTCCACCGAAGGGACTTAATGACAAAATCCAGTGGAACAGTCTCTAAAATATCATATTTAATTTTCTCATGCTCAATTTTTTTCAAGTAAAATTTGTATATGTGCACAACCGGCATTAATTGCAGTTATGCCTTTAAGAATCAGTTGTTCACAGCCTTTCCTTCCTTTTTTCTTCTCACTCTCCTATGGGCTTCTTTTGTCACGTTTCTTCCCCCACATCTGCTTTTTACCTTCGTATGTTCACTATTTTCACCCCTTTCATCTAGCCCAAAGCACCAGTCAATCTGACACATTACACTGTTGCTCTACTTGCATTTCTTTTGCTCACACCACATTCACTACATTTCTACCTGCTGACTTTTAGACTCAGCCTTTTACATTCAGCATCACTTCATGCACATCACATCGTTGATTTCTTCCTTTTTTCTCCCTTTCTTCCTCTCTCCCCTCCTTTTCCTTCCTCTTCCCTCTTTTTTCTTGTTCTTTCTTTTTCTCTTCTTGTTTTTTTCTCTCCCTTGATTTTTCGTTTATAGCCTTGGCTTTCCTCAGTTCCCTTTTCCTCCCTTTTTCCCAATCATTTCCTTTTTTCTCACTGCACCATTTCATCTCACTTCCTCAGTTTCCATCTTTTTCCTCATTTATAATCCCTGTTCCACGGCCCTGCTTTTGGCCTTTCCCTCTTTTCTTTCATCTTTTCCTATAGCATCCTTTCATTCCACTCTCCGGGCTATGCCCCTTGCATACATCCATTCCTGAGTATAATGTTTTTACGTACTTCATACACACGGTCCATCCATGCAGTTCATAACATGCTTTATTATTCAATACACAGTGCTCTATTATTCTATTCGCAGCTCCTTTCCCCCTGTGTTTAAACAGTACAGTGTGCTCTTATTTTAGTTGCTTCACTCTCGGTTTTCTTTTTTCACTTTGTCTTACAGAGCCGGCGCGGGTGTTCCGGGAAGTGCCGCTGGTTGCCATGGCAGCCGCGCCGCACACCCGACATCACGTCACTTCCTGGAGACGCCGGAGGTCTTCCGGAGGTCCCCGTGACTGACGGCGTCTGGCCCTGTTCCTTTCCACGTGCGGGATTCACCTGGGTGCTATAAAGGTAAGTGGGTTCTTTTTAAACACTGTTCACGCCTTGACAAAGGGGTCTTAGGACCCCGAAACGTTGGTTCTCCATGTGGCCATTGTTATGTTTTTGATTTAATACACGTTTGATTATTTACACCGACGAAGTGCCGCTGCTTTCTTTTTTTCTCTCTCTATCTATCTATATATATATATATATATATATATATATATATATATAAAATATATATATATGCAAAAGCACTCACTCACTACTAATTCTCTTACTTACCGCTTGTGTTAGGAAGATGAAATTTAAAATAGGTATTCTTCAGGTGGAAATAAGAAAACTACGTAATTAGAATCGGACTAAACCTCCCCTAAGGGGATGAAAAGGGGGTTGACATAATGACATCCTTACCGATGCGTCATTAACTGCGTGAACGATAACGCCCACACGGACAATCGGATCAAAATTTGGATTGCACCTCCAGTGTGTAGAATTTGATAAACTACAAAAATACGAAAACCCTCATTGACTAACTGATTCATCACTAATTATCTTAATTCCCGATATGTTAGAAAAATTAAATTTAACATAGGTATTCTGCAGGTGGGAAATAGAAAAACTACGTAATTAGAATTTTAATAAACCTCCCCTAAAGGGATGAAAAGGGGGTTGACATATTGACAACATTACCATTGTATGAACGATAACGTCCAAACGGACAATCGGATTAAAATTTGGATGGCTCCTCCAGTGTGTAGAATCTAATAAACTACAAAAATTGTAGTTTTTACCGTACCTGATACGGGTGCTCCTCGGGTAACACCAAGAACAATGGATAATTATTTATTTACATTAAGACGTCTCAAATTTACATGATCTCCAAGTGCCGCCCGTACATACACTGTAAATGGGGAGCCGGGTGGCATCAGTTTTCCAGGTGGAACCCGTGTTCAACCCTGCAAACTACCAGAGTTGAATTACTGGGTCACTCGACCCAGATTATTCCAACTCTGCCCTTTTACACCAAAAAGCAACATGGGTTATGCACGCTTATGTGCAATAACCAGTGTTATATGCTGGACGTGTAAAAGGGGTATAAGAACCAATACAGTAAATCACTCACACAACAAAGATATAGGGAGGTGGATCGGATAAGAGAGGTGCTAAATCTGCCTAGCATCAAGCTTCTCCCTCAACATTTCAATAGAACAGGAAAAAACCACAGTTAACACAATCTTAAAGAGTAAACAACACTAACACATTAAACAGGCAATACACAGAGAAACACCTCATGGTTTAATCTTCATGGGAACTGAAAAGTCATCTAAACTAGTATTTTTATTCAAGATGTTTAATGCCAGTGACATATGCAGTGTTAATGCTTACCTCCTTTTTTTGTGTTTGTGCGTTTCTCTGAAAAGTACTTTTGCATGTTTTAATTATGTTTAGTCTAAAAATGGTTTAATTGAAAGATTTCAAATAAATTCAATCAAAGCCTAATAGCTTTGGATTGTTAATGTTAGAAAGCATTAAAACACGGTACATCAAGGTTTCTTAAAACATAGCAATGTTTCACAGTATTATTACAACAAACAGGATTGCATTATTTTTTAATTAAAATGTTAATGCAAAAAAAAAATTTGATTGAAAAAAAAAAAGCTTTTTAAACAAAAAAAAGTGTTTTTTTTGTTTGTTTTTTAAGAAAATCTGTTTTTTTTTCCAACTCTGTTTGGAGATTTGAAGATCAATTCAGAGTTTGATTTGAAATCGATTTGCCTAATCAAATTTTAGTAAATGATGGGATCCTATATTTGACTATAGGAAAACACGGATGTTTTCCTGAAATTCGAATTGAGTTGAATTTTGTTTTACGTTCCATTTGACATTTGATTTTGTCTTTAGTAAATTTCAAAAGTCAAAATCGAATGGAAATCAAATGGCAAATCCCTCAAAACTGAAAATAGATTGTTAGTACATATAGCCCCATGTTTCTGGAGGTAACAGGGTGGCGTGTTGGGACCATTTTCTAGGCGTTCTCTAGTCAGCCACTGTGAGTTCATTAGCAGTTGGAGAGGCCCCAGCTTCTTAGCGCCCGATGTTCCTGCATGGGAAAGGGTGTCTCTGGGCACAAAGCCGGTGGCTGAGACATTAGCATATTTTCGCAAGTATCCTGCGAGCAAAATTGCAGCTGCATATGCATATGTTAAATAATCAATGGTTGGACCGATAGTCTATAGCCATCTAAAGTCGCCTTTAGTCCTGCAAATTTACTTCTGATTTGCCTTTAGTAAATCTCGGATTGCAAATCCAACTAAAAATTTGCAGAAAGACCCAAACTTGATGCTTCGTAAATCTAGCCCTAAAAGATGATCAATGAAGATTAAAGAGCATAACGCTCAGGATATAATTCTGTAACATTTTGCCCTAACATGTTAATTTTGAGAAAGTTAAAAAGCTATCAATAAATATTGGTACATTTTACAGTATTAAAATAAAAGAGCGGTTATTTTGAATGTGAAACAAAGAGGGTACACAGTAAACACAGATTTTGTTCTACATGAAGATGCTGAACCTTTCTCTGTTTGTCTTGCAGCCAATGTACTACCATTATTAATGGAGAGAGTATCCAACACCCTGTCAGGTACTATAATTGAATTAAATATTCTTTTTTGTGCAGAGTCAAAGGGGATAATTTATCTCATAAAATGTCCATGTGGAAAAGCATACATTGTGGCTGACAGAACTTAAAAGCAAAATAAGGAATTTCTCTAGTGATCGCGCTAGCATCACAAGATGGGAGATGTACGCAGCACAATATTTCTGTAGACATGCCCCTTTGCAGGTCAGATGTTGCCTGTTAAGACAAGTTGAAATGTCAATGTGAGAAAGAGAACGTTACTCTTACAGTATGTCTTACAGTATATCATGACTGCAACTGGATACATTGGGAACTTTATAGACTAAGGTAATTAATAAGGATTATAATCTATCTTGCTTCTTTTAACTTTGTAATATTAAAAGACATAATAAACTAGTTTTTCACATTTATACAATGTGTTAGCATGTAGAATTGTACATTGTATAAATTACGTAACTATATCGTGTTTTTTGTTGTTATTTTTTTTTCTTTGGTTTTTAAAAAAGGATTCATGAGTGTACTGTGTGAGTTTAAATTCGACAAATCTGTGATTTTGTGCATCTATCTTGGTGAATGTCATTTTTTTGATGGATGGATGTATTATCCAGCACTGTGTACCGTGTCCTCAATACTGCTGCTTAATTAGTTCCCAATTGGTTAAGGAAAAAGAAACTTTGAGAGAATTTGGTCTCTACCCAATTATCAACTATAATGGTGATATAAGGAAGGTTTTGAGAAGATGTTTTCATTTACATGTTTTGCACCTCAGGAAAGAGGTTAGGCTAAAATAGATGACCATTTAGTTTATCACAGTTATGCCTCCAGCAGTGAATAAATAATAGCTAGGTGTATCATTTGCTGAAGTCTGCAAGTGACCTGTTTCTTTTTCTGTTTTGTGACTGTTGGTCAGTTCTGTTGCGGATGAACTATGTCCTTACAGCAATAACTTAATGTTTGAGGTCATTAGTAACAAACAATATAATGTTTACATCAGCCAAGTGTAAGTTACCTATAGATCCTTATATATCCATCAAGAGAAGACAATGCCAGAAAACCAAACTGTGTAAGAATAACATTACTTAAATTGAGTTGGAAAAAGGTTCAAAATAGAAGAATGTGAAAAAGTAAGCATTGATTGCCTTACCCTGAGGGGCTACACTGAATGTAGCAAGATTGATAACATCAGATCTCATTTCTGAAAGAAACTATGTAGTTTCTAAAGTGAACTGCTTAATTATAGACACTGGACCTGATTCAGGTCCTGAAGGTAATGCAACTCATGCCGTTAATTTCTGATGTTCAGTACTTTGCAAATGTGCAGTACAGGAGGTGGCTGCAATGACCGCAGTTTCCCGGAGGGACGAGGTCTGTTGGTTCTGCGGCGGCTGTCTTGAGCAACCACATAGGTCACGCAACCGGCCGACGGTGTCTTCGGAGAGCAGATGCAGACAGGAGGCGTCTACTTATATCCGACGCCTACTGATGCATTTACATATCAGTGCGATCACTACTGCTTCCATATAATCAGGCCCATTGTCTAAAGTGTAAAAAAAACAAAAATATTTAAAATTGTTGCGTGGAAACTCCTGTTATGATACTTGTGTCATTACCAAGAAGATAAGAATGTATACTGTTTAAGTCAATTGTTCTCTCAACCAACTCTTTGTGTGTACTGCACCTGTTTATTATGGCAGTACATTTACGGTCTCACGCTCAGGGTATTTTTCACAAAAGTACCCCGAGAAGTGCAAGCTCTGTCCCTGCATGACTGTGGGGGTAATTCAGACCTGATCGCTAGGCTGCATTTTCGTACAACGGGCAATCAGGTCTAGATCACGCATGCGTATGCACTGCAATGCGCAGGCGCGTTGCACGGGTACAATGCAGAACACCGCTCAGCGATTAGTTTGTGTGAAGGATCCATTTACACGGGCGTTTGCAAGGAGATTGACAGAGAGAAACGTTTGTGGGTGGCAACTGACCGTTTTCTGGGAGTGTTTGGAAAAACGCAGGCGTGTCCAAGCATTTGCAGGGCGGGTGTCTGACATCCTTGTGATGTATTCAAATAACGCATTGCAGACTTGGGCAAATTTATCACATCCTATCTGCATCCAAGATGCCTATTGTGATAAATATGCCCATTAGAGAGGTAATAGGGGGATCTGTGCATCTTGCATGGTGAGTCTATACTAATGTGAATCCCCTCCCAAGTCAATACTGAATTTTTAAATAAATAAAGCTGAATCTGATCATTCTTGCTTTAGAGAAGCCTACTGATCTGGATGTCTTCCATACCAGAATACCAGTATTTGTCATACAGCTGAGTAGATGAGAATATGTGAAGTGGCAGCCATGAATATCCTGTGTGTGGGTGGGTGTGTCTCACTTGAAATAACATTGGCAGCCTAAACCCAAGTCTACTAATGTTGTTTAGAATTAATTCAATATTAAATCAGCATAATGGAAACAAATGCAAATAAAACTATGATATTTTATTGTGAATTTAGCAACATTTATCTTTCATTTTACCAAATCCATTACAAAAACATGACCTCTGTACTATTAGACAATAGACTACGTGAGCAGTGCCAACTTGAACTTTTCACCATCCGTTTTAATGTTAATATATGTACAAGGGCAATCCAGAAAGTAAAGACTGTGGGGGTAATTCAGACCTGATCGCTAGGCTGCGTTTTTGTACAGCGGGCGTTCAGGTCTAAACTGCGCATGCACCGCAATGCGCAGGTGTGTCGCACGGGTACAAAGTGGATTGCCGCTCAGCGATGGGTTTGTGAAAAGGATCCATTCGCACGGGCGTTCGCAAGGAGATTGGCAAGGAGAAATCATTTGTGGGTGGCAACTGACCGTTTTCTGGGAGTGTTTGGAAAAACACAAGCGTGTCCAAGCGTTTGCAGGGAGGGTGTCTGACATCAATTCCGGTCAGGAAAAGGCTAAAGTGATCGCAGCGGCTGAGTAAGTCCTGGGCTGTGCAGACACTACACAAAATCTGTTTGTACAGCTCTGCTCAGGGCTGATTATAGGAGGGGCGACAGAAGCAGTAGTCCCAGGGCCCCCACACATTAGGGGGCCCTCACACATAAGAAGGATCAGGGGCACCAAGGTGGGTCTGGGACTCCAGGTCGACAACAAAAAGGTTGACACACCTTAGGTCGACGCCAATTGGTCGACACACCTTAAGTCAACAGGAATAAGGTCGACATGGAAAAAGGTCGACATGAGTTTTTTATGTTTTTTTGGTGTCGTTTTCTTCGTAGAGTGACCGGGAACCCCAATTAGTGCACCGCTCGCCATGCTTCGGGCATGGTGCCTTCGCTCCGCTCTGCTCAGATTACCATTCCAATCGTAGTCCACGTGGATCGTTAAGTATGAAAAAATTCCAAAAAAGAAAAAAATTGTGAAAAACATGTCGACCTTTTTCCATGTCGACCTTGCTCCTGTCGACATTTTGTCCATGTCAACCTTTTGTCCATGTCGACCTAAGGTGTGTCGATCAATTGATGTCTACATTTTGTCCATGTCAACCTTTTGTCCATGTCGACCTTTTTGTTGTCGACCTGGAGTCCGGATACCACCAAAGTATGTGCACCCCCCTGCCCTGTGGTTTGGGAGTAGTTTTTAATTACGCAGCAATACGCCGGCCTGCCCACCACCTGCATGATGCTAGCCGTAAGCAGGCCGAGTGCCTTGAACGGTAGGTGCACGCCCTCACCTTCAGTCTCCCGGTGATTGTGGGTGCACCCCCGCAGCTCCAGTCTCCTGGCATTCGCGGGTGCACCCTCCCAGCTCCAGTCTTCTAGCGATCGCGGGTGCACTCCCGCACCTCCACCGTCCCGGACGGACGAGCAAACGTGTTTGATGAAGATGGACTGGGGCATTTATAACTTGTCACAGTTTTGGGTTGGAGGTTTTTGATCATACACCCCATAGTCCGGATTGTGCTCAGTCGATTTTCACCATTTCACTAAACGCTGTGGATGTGATCAGGGTCGGTGCTAGGGTGTACCTCCACCATCCTAGCTAACGCTGGTGCACTCCAGCTCCTCCACGTCCCAGCAATCGCGAGTGCACCCCAACACCTTCACCCTCCTGGCGATCGCGGGTGCACTCCCGCAACTCCGCCGCCCGCCTGCTGCTCTCCAGCAATCGCATCAGGACAGTGAAAAGGGAGAAGGTGGGGGTATAACTTATCCCTCCTGTTATTATCTTTCCAGATGTTACATATATATATATATATTATTTTTTTTATTTAAATTTTTTTAATTATTATTATTATGAATTTATTTTTGCCTATAATAACTTGGATCATTTTATTGATGGGACCCCCACACGTGTGTTGCCCCGGCGGCCCCCACATGTGTGTTGCCCCACAGACCTTAATCCGGCCCTGGCTCTGCTACACATGCGTTCGCACACTTGCACAGATAAAATACACTCCCCCTGTAGGCGGCGTATATCTAATCGCAGCAGTGCAAAAATAGCCTGCTAGCGATCAGATCTGAATTACGCCTGTGTGCGCTTCCCCCACGGTTCAGGTCATTCATCCTCCCCAATTCATGGTAAGGTGGTCCCCCTATCCTGCTTTCTAAGTTCTCTGTGAGTGGCATACCATAATGGTTGTTTTTGGTGATGTTGTGCATTGTTAAAAAGAACCCTATAGTATGATCCAAAATTTCTCTGACTGAAGTGAAGAATGTTATTCAGTACTTGAACAAGCAGAAAGTGAGAGCTGATGAAATGTATTGTCAAATTTAAGCAGGAGTATGGTGATGTGAGAAAGTGCTGTGAAATGTTCAATAACGGACGAGCAAACGTGTTTGATGAAGATGGACTGGGGCATTTATAACTTGTCACAGTTTTGGGTTGGAGGTTTTTGATCATACACCCCATAGTCCGGATTGTGCTCAGTCGATTTTCACCATTTCACTAAACGCTGTGGATGTGATCAGGGTCGGTGCTAGGGTGTACCTCCACCATCCTAGCTATCGCTGGTGCACTCCAGCTCCTCCACGTCCCAGCAATCGCGAGTGCACCCCAACACCTTCACCCTCCTGGCGATCGCGGGTGCACTCCCGCAACTCCGCCGCCCGCCTGCTGCTCTCCAGCAATCGCATCAGGACAGTGAAAAGGGAGAAGGTGGGGGTATAACTTATCCCTCCTGTTATTATCTTTCCAGATGTTACATATATATATATATATATATATATATTTTTTTTTTTTACATTTTTTTAATATTATTATGAATTTATTTTTGCCTATAATAAATAAGATTTTACTTACCGATAAATCTATTTCTCATAGTCCGTAGTGGATGCTGGGGACTCCGTCAGGACCATGGGGAATAGCGGCTCCGCAGGAGACAGGGCACAAAAGCAAGCTTTTAGGATCACATGGTGTGTACTGGCTCCTCCCCCTATGACCCTCCTCCAAGCCTCAGTTAGGTACTGTGCCCGGACGAGCGTACACAATAAGGAAGGATCTTGAATCCCGGGTAAGACTCATACCAGCCACACCAATCACACCGTACAACTTGTGATTTGAACCCAGTTAACAGTATGATAACAATGAAGTAGCCTCTAAAAAAGATGGCTCACAACAATAATAACCCGATTTTTTGTAACAATAACTATGTACAAGTAATGCAGACAATCCGCACTTGGGATGGGCGCCCAGCATCCACTACGGACTATGAGAAATAGATTTATCGGTAAGTAAAATCTTATTTTCTCTAACGTCCTAGTGGATGCTGGGAACTCCGTCAGGACCATGGGGATTATACCAAAGCTCCCAAACGGGCGGGAGAGTGCGGATGACTCTGCAGCACCGAATGAGAGAACTCCAGGTCCTCCTCAGCCAGGGTATCAAATTTGTAGAATTTAGCAAACGTGTTTGCCCCTGACCAAGTAGCTGCTCGGCAAAGTTGTAAAGCCGAGACCCCTCGGGCAGCCGCCCAAGATGAGCCCACCTTCCTTGTGGAATGGGCATTTACAGATTTTGGCTGTGGCAGGCCTGCCACAGAATGTGCAAGCTGAATTGTACTACAAATCCAACGAGCAATAGTCTGCTTAGAAGCAGGAGCACCCAGCTTTTTGGGTGCCTACAATATAAACAGCAAGTCAGACTTTCTGACTCCAGCCGTCCTGGAATTATATATATATATATATATATATATATATATATATATATATATATATATATATATTTTCAGGGCCCTGACAACGTCTAGCAACTTGGAGTCCTCCAAGTCCCTAGTAGCCGCAGGCACCACAATAGGTTGTTTCAGGTGAAACGCTGACACCACCTTAGGAAGAAACTGGGGACGAGTCCGCAGTTCTGCCCTGTCCGAATGGAAAATCAAATATGGGCTTTTGTAAGACAAAGCCGCCAATTTTGACAATCGCCTGGCCGAGGCCAGGGCCAACAGCATGGTCACTTTCCATGTGAGATATTTCAAATCCACAGATTTGAGTGGTTCAAACCAATATGATTTGAGGAATCCCAACACTACGTTGAGATCCCACGGTGCCACTGGAGGCACACAAGGGCTGTATATGCAATACTCCCTTGACAAATGTCTGGACTTCAGGAACTGAAGCCAATTCTTTCTGGAAGAAAATCTATAGGGCCGAAACTTGAACCTTAATGGACCCCAATTTGAGGCTCATAGACACTCCTGTTTGCAGGAAGTGCAGAAATCGACCTAGTTGAAATTTTTTCGTGGGGCCTTCCTGGCCTCACCCACGCAACATATTTTTACCACATGTGGTGATAACGTTGTGCGGTCACCTCCTTCCTGGCTTTGACCAGGGTAGGTATGACCTCTTCCGGAATGCCTTTTCCCTTAGGATCCGGCGTTCAAACAGCCATGTCGTCAAACGCAGTCGCGGTAAGTCTTGGAACAGACAAGGTCCCTGCTGGAGCAGGTCCTTTCTTAAAGGCCGATGCCACGGTTCCTCTTGGAACAGACATGGTACTTGCTGAAAGCAAATCCCTTCTTAGCTCCCGAGGCCATTAGTCCTCTGTGAGCATCTCTTGAAGTTCCGGTTACCAAGTCCCTCTTGGCCAATCCGGAGCCACGAGTATAGTTCTTACTCCTCTATGTCTTATAATTCTCAATACCTTGGTTATGAGAAGCAGAGGAGGGAACACATACACCGACTGTTACACCCACGGTGTTACCAGGACGTCCACAGCTATCGCCTGAAGGTCTCGTGACCTGACGCAATACCTGTCCCATTTTTTGTTCGGGCGGGACGCCATCATGTCCACCTTTGGTCTTTCCCAACGGTTCACAATCATGCGGAAAACTTCCCGATGAAGTTCCCACTCTCCCGGGTGGAGGTCGTGCCTGCTGAGGAAGTCTGCTTCCCAGTCGTCCACTCCCGGAATGAACACTGCTGACAGTGCTATCACATGATTTTCCGCCTAGCGAAAAATCCTTGCAGTTTTGCCACTGCCCTCCTGCTTCTTGTGCCGCCCTTTCTGTTTACGTGGGCGACTGCCGTGATGTTATCCCACTGGATCAATACCGGCTGACCTTGAAGCAGAGGTCTTGCTAAGCTTAGAGCATTATAAATTTGCTCTTAGCTCCAGTATATTTATGTGGAGAGAATTCTCCAGACTTGATCACACTCCTTGTGTGACTGCTCCCCAGCCTCTCAGGCTGGCCTCCGTGGTCACCAGCATCCAATCCTGAATGCCGAATCTGTGGCCCTCTAGAAGATGAGCACTCTGTAATCACCACAGGAGAGACACCCTTGTCCTTGGATATAGGGTTATCCGCTGATGCATCTGAAGATGCGATCCGGACCATTTGTCCAGCAGATCCCACTGAAGAGTTCTTGCGTGAAATCTGCCGAATGGAAGCGCTTCGTAATAAGCCACCATTTTTACCAGGACTCTTGTGCAATGATGCACTGACACTTTTCCTGGTTTTAGGAGGATCCCGATTAGCTCGGATAACTCCCTGGCTTTCTCCTCTGGGAGAAACACCTTTTCCTGGACTGTGTCCAGAATCATCCCTAGGACCAGCAGACGTGTCGTCGGAACAACTGCGGTTTTGGAATATTTAGAATCCACCCGTGCTGTCGTAGAACTACTTGAGATAGTGCTACTCCGACCTCCAACTGTTCTCTGGACCTTGTTCTTATCAGGAGGTCGTCCATTTTCTTTGAAGACGAATCCTCCTTTCGGTCATTACCTTGGTAAGGACCCGGGGTGCCTTGGACAATCCAACGGCATCGTCTTGAAACTGATAGTGACAGTTCTGTACCACGAACCTGAGGTACCCTTGGTGAGAAAAGGCAAATTTTGGGACATGGAGGTAAGCATCCCTGATGTCCCGGGACACCATATAGTCCCCTTGTTCTTTGCTATCACTGCTCTGAGTGACTCCATCTGGATTTGAACCCTTGCAAGTGTTCAAATTTTTCAGATTTAGAATAGGTCTCACCTAGCCTTCAGTACCACCATATAGTGTGGAGTAATACCCCTTTCCTTGTTGTCGGAGGGGTAATTTTATTATCACCTGCTGGGAATACAGCTTGTGAATTGTTTTCAATACTGCCTCCCTGTCGGAGGGAGACATTGGTACAGCAGACTACAGGAACCTGCGAGGGGGGAAACCTCTCGACATTCCAATCTGTACCCCTTGGATACTACTTGTAGGATCCAGGGGTCCTGTACGGTCCCAGCGTCATGCTGAGAACTTGGTAGAAGCGGTGGAGGGCTTCTGTTCCTGGGAATGGGCTGCCTGCTGCAGTCTTCTTCCCTTTCCTCTATCCCTGGGCAGATATGACTCTTATAGGGACGAAAGGACTGAGGCTGAAAAGACGGTGTCTTTTTCTGCAGAGATGTGACTTAGGGTAAAAAACGGTGGATTTTCCAGCAGTTGCCCTGGCCACCAGGTCCCATGGACCGACCCCAAATAACTCCTCCCCTTTATACGGCAATACCTCTTTGTGCCGTTTGGAATCTGCATCACCTGACCACTGTCGTGTCCATAAACATCTTCTTGCAGATATGGACATCGCATTTACTCTTGATGCCAGAGGCAAATATCCCTCTGCGCATCTCGCATATATAGAAATGCATCCTTTAAATGCTCTATAGTCAATAAAATACTGTCCCTGTCAAAGGTATCAATATTTTTAGTCAGGGAATCCGACCAAGCCACCTCAGCTCTGCACATCCAGGCTGAGGCGATCGCTGGTCGCAGTATAACACCAGCATGTGTGTGTATACTTTTTAGGATATTTTTCAGCCTCCTATCAGCTGGCTCCTTAAGTACGGCCCTATCCGTAGATGGTACCGCCACTTGTTCTGATAAGCGTGTGAGCGCCTTATCCACCCTGAGGGGTGTTTCCCACCGCGCCTTAACTTCTGGCGGGAAAGGGTATACCGCCAATAATTTTCTATCGGGGGAAACCCACGCATCATCACACACTTCATTTAATTTATCTGATTCAGGAAAAACTACAGGTAGTTTTTTCACCTCACGCATAATACCCTTTTTTGTGGTACTTGGAGTATCAGAAATATGTAACACCTCCTTCATTGCCCTTAACGTGTGGCCCTAAAAGAAAATACGTTTGTTTCTTCACCGTCGACACTGAAATCAGTGTCCGTGTCTGGGTCTGTGTCGACCGACTGAGGTAAATGGGCATTTTACAGCCCCTGACGGTGTTTGAGACGCCTGGACAGATACTAATTTGTTCGCCGGCCCTCTCATGTCGTCAACCGGCTTGCAGCGTGTTGACATTGTCACGTAATTTCCATAAATAAGCCATCCATTCCGGTGTCGACTCCCTAGAGAGTGACATCACCATTACAGGCAATTTGCTCCGCCTCCTCACCAATATTTTCCTCATACATGTCGACACACACGTACCGACATACAGCACACACATAGGGAATGCTCTGATAGAGGACAGGACCCACTAGCCCTTTGGGGAGACAGAGGGAGAGTTTGCCAGCACACACCAAAACGCTATAATTATCCAGGGACAACCTTTATATAAGTGTTCCTTTTATAGCATTTTAATATATATACATATCGCCAAATCAGTGCCCCCCCTCTCTGTTTTAACCCTGTTTCTGTAGTGCAGTGCAGGGGAGATCATGGGAGCCTTCCCACCAGCCTTTCTGTGAGGGAAAATGGCGCTGTGTGCTGAGGAGAATAGGCCCCGCCCCCTTTTCGGTGGGCTTCTTCTACGGAGTTTTAGATATCTGGCAGGGGTTAAATACATCCATATAGCCTCAAGGGCTATATGTGATGTATTTTTCGCCATACAGGTATTATACATTGCTGCCCAGGGCGCCCCCCCCAGCGCCCTGCACCCTCCGTGACCGCTGTGTGAAGTGTGCTGACAACAATGGCGCACAGCTGCAGTGCTGTGCGCTACCTGATGAAGACTGAGAGTCTTCTGCCGCCTGGTTCCGGACCTCTTCATCTTCAGCATCTGCAAGGGGGGTCGGCGGCGCGGCTCCGGGACGAACCCCAGGGCGAGCCCTGTGTTCCGACTCCCTCTGGAGCTATGTCCAGTAGCCTAAGAATCCAATCCATCCTGCACGCAGGTGAGTTGAAAATCTCTCCCCTAAGTCCCTCGATGCAGTGAGCCTGTTGCCAGCAGGACTCACTGAAAATAAAGAACCTAAAAACTTTTTCTAAGCAACTCTTTAAGAGAGCCACCTAGATTGCACCCTTCTCGGCCGGGCACAAAAACCTAACTGAGGCTTGGAGGAGGGTCATAGGGGGAGGAGCCAGTACACACCATGTGATCCTAAAAGCTTGCTTTTGTGCCCTGTCTCCTGCGGAGCCGCTATTCCCCATGGTCCTGACGGAGTCCCCAGCATCCACTAGGACGTTAGAGAAACTTAGATCATTTTATTGATGGGACCCCCACACGTGTGTTGCCCCGGCGGCCCCCACATGTGTGTTGCCCCACAGACCTTAATCCGGCCCTGGCTCTGCTACACATGCGTTCGCACACTTGCACAGATAAAATACACTCCCCCTGTAGGCGGCGTATATCTAATCGCAGCAGTGCAAAAATAGCCTGCTAGCGATCAGATCTGAATTACGCCTGTGTGCGCTTCCCCCACGGTTCAGGTCATTCATCCTCCCCAATTCATGGTAAGGTGGTCCCCCTATCCTGCTTTCTAAGTTCTCTGTGAGTGGCATACCATAATGGTTGTTTTTGGTGATGTTGTGCATTGTTAAAAAGAACCCTATAGTATGATCCAAAATTTCTCTGACTGAAGTGAAGAATGTTATTCAGTACTTGAACAAGCAGAAAGTGAGAGCTGATGAAATGTATTGTCAAATTTAAGCAGGAGTATGGTGATGTGAGAAAGTGCTGTGAAATGTTCAATAACGGACGAGCAAACGTGTTTGATGAAGATGGACTGGGGCATTTATAACTTGTCACAGTTTTGGGTTGGAGGTTTTTGATCATACACCCCATAGTCCGGATTGTGCTCAGTCGATTTTCACCATTTCACTAAACGCTGTGGATGTGATCAGGGTCGATGCTAGGGTGTTCGGCGCCCCCCTGCAAACTATAAATTTGCGCCCTCCCATATTCAACAAAGGGTCAGCGCGCGCCTTTGGTGCGCACCGGGAAAATGGATGTGGTCTCACAAGTACGGGGCATGGCCACACAATAGTATCCCCATTTAAAATTACGCCACACAGTAGCACAATCTTATTCATCTTATACTGTATGTAATGTCCCACCCGTAGTAGTAGCATCCTTATATGTAATGCACCCCAGTAGTAGTAGCATCCTTATACATAATGCACCCACAATAGTAGTAGCGTCCTTATACGTAGTGCACCCCCAGTAGTAGAAGCGTCCTTATACGTAATGTCCCCCCAGTAGTAGTAGCAGCGTCCTAATACGTAGAGCACCCACAGTAGCAGAAGCGTCCTTATAAGTAATTCCCCCCTAGTAGTAGTAGCGTCCTAATACGTAATGCCCCCCCCCCCAGTAATAGTAGCGTCCTTATACGTAATGCCCCCCCAGTAGTAGTAGCTTCTTTATACGTAATGCCCCCTCCCAGTAGTAGTAGCTTCCTTGTACTTAATGCCCACCAGTAGTAGTAGCTTCTTTATACGTAATGCCCCCTCCCAGTAGTAGAAGCATCGTTATACGTAATGCCCCCCAGCAGTAGTAGCATCCTTATGCTTAATGCCCCCCAGTAGTAGCGTCCTTACATGTAATGTGCCCCCAGTAGTAGTAGCGTCCTTATACGTAATGCCCACCAGTAGTAGCGTCCTTATAAGTAGTGCACCCCCAGTAGCAGAAGCGTCCTTACAAGTAATTTCCCCCTAGTAGTAGCGTCCTTATACGTAATGCCCCCAAGTAGTAGTAGCTTCCTAATACGTAATGCCCCCCCCAGTAGTAGTAGCGTCCTTATACATAATGCCCACCAGTAGTAGTAGCTTCTTTATACGTAATGCCCCCTCCCAGTAGTAGTAGCATCGTTATGCGTAATGCCCCCCAGCAGTAGTAGCGTCCTTATACATAATGCCCCCCAGCAGTAGTAGCGTCCTTTTCCGTAATGCCCCCCCAGTAGTAGCGTCCTTACATGTAATGTGCCCCCAGTAGTAGTAGCGTCCTTATACGTAATGCCCCCAGTAATAGTAGCATCCTTATGTGTAATGCCCCCCAGTAGTAGCGTCCTTATACGTAATGCCCCCCCAGTAGTAGTAGCGTACTTACATGTAATGCCCCCCCCCAGAAGTTGCGTCGTTATACGTAATGCTCCCCCCCTGTAGTAGTAGCGTCCTTACATGTAATGGCCCCCCAGCAGTAGTAGCGTCCTTAAATGTAATGGGCCTCCCGTAGTAGCATCCATAATGCGTGCGCGCACACAGACATACCTCACACACACAATTCATACATATATACACACATACACCCCCACCATATACACACACACACACATACATACATTTCTCTCTCACCCTCCACTTTACCTAAGTCTGGCTGTCCCTCTTTCTACAGCAGCCTGGTCCGTTTAGCTCCGCCCCTTCCGGGCTGTTTAGCTCCGCCCCTTCCGGGCTGTTTAGCTCCGCCCTTCCATACCGTTTAGCTCCCCCCCCCCCCCCCCCCGCTGATCCTACACAGCCGCTATCACAGGTGATTGGGGGGGAGGAGACTTTTCATGCTTCCAGCGCTGCTACCTGTCATACAATGACAGGCACAGCAGCCGGCAGCAGCAGCAGGGAGGACAGGACGGCGCAGCAGGGAAGGGATGCAGAGCAGGGGGAGCGCCTCTCCGTCCCAGCGCCTATCTGCACTGCATCCCTTCGCTGAACGGGTAACGCCGGGCCTGGATGTGATGATGAGTTAAATCTTGCAGTGCACAACTGGTTCAATGGACTGGAAGCAATCGAGCACACCAAGTGGAATTTAAAGCTTGTGAACAAATATGATAAATGCATAAATGTTAGCATGTGATTAAGTGGAGAAATAAAATAAGACCGAAAAAAAGAATTTTTTTTTTTTTTTACAGCTAAACAATATAGATTACCCTCATAGGGGAGGATTCAATTAGCTGCCGTAAATTACCGCAGAATAATTGATCCCCCAGGACTGTTCAATTACCTCCGAATGCAGTCCATAGGCTGCAGTTAATGGAGGAAAAAAATCCCTGATAAATAGTCCGTTATTGGGTGCCTGAACCAGGTTAACACAAAGGTCCAGGATGTGTTAATGCCCGATAACAGGGTAATTTATCCGGCAAAAAAAAGGACTCTAACTGAATAGCCCCGGGCATTAAAGCCCAAGGGTACCACCTTTTTTCACACCTGGTAAACCAATTTGTCTAATTGAATTCATCCCATAGTTTGTTTTTAAAAAGGTCCTTTCATTGTAGTGGACAGCATAAAACCGCTAGGAAAATAATATGTGGTAGCAGATATTTTATTTTTACCTAATTGGTATTTCCCCATTAACCAATAATTAGTACCTTTAGCTCGAAATCTACACAATTAAAATCTGTCACATGCTGAACTTTATGGAAATCTATTTTTTTTTCCAGCCTTACAAAGTATAAATACCGATCACTGCAACAAAAGTTCCAATAGAACTAAAAAAAAAAAAAAATAACCAAAAGATGGACATATTACTGCTCCTACTTATCAAGCACTTCCCATAGATGACACTTTTACATCTACCTCATCAACATGTCAGAAATGCTCACAAAGAGTAACCATTTTAACCACAATAATTTTTTATGAGGGGGCCAAGCAATACTGTTACAAGGACGAAGTTAAGGGGAGCACTGACAGGAGAGATGTGTGCTGAGCGATCTTAACACAGACCGCTCAGCACACATCTCTCCACCCGCGAGGGGGACGGACGGACGGGGGGCCGCTCACTTCACACAACGGTGAAGTGAGTGACCTCCTAGATTGAGCCTGTATGCAGGCTCAATCTAGCACCGGCGATAGCGATGCGGGGGGCATACACACGGCAGATCCGTATTTAAAATCTAAGCAATCTAGTCAGATTGCTTAGATTTTAAACACAGATCTCTCTGTGTGTACACCCCTTTAGGACTGCAAACCCTGAAGTTATTAGTCGAGAAAAAATAAAAAACTGACATAGCTCCATCTCTTAACAACATCGGGCTGAATATCCAGGCAGTGTATTGGTGGCAGACGAGAAAGCAGCACTGGCGTCTGAGAATTACTTGTTTGTTATGTCAGATATTACATTTTCTTGTAATATTTGTGTTTGGCATTGAGCTTCTTCTATTTTCATATAATTTCACAGATTATATCACAGCTCTGTCCTGAAACTCTCCAAGGGCATTTTCTTTCTCCGCTATTGTCGGCACGTGAATACTGGATAAAACATTTGTTATACAATATATCCATTTGCAACAAATGTAAATTAATGATAGACCCTGAGGGAGTAGAAAATACTGCAAAATAAGAGGCTTGAAACAGCATTTTCATTCAAGGCACACTAGAGATGCATAATGCTTTATACACTAGGCTCGGCAATGTGTGTAATGGGGGTGGGGTGGGGGAGCAGAATAATCTGTTAACTTTTTATAAACAAACATAATTACCACTTGAGTTAATGTTTTTTTAGGAGTGGCAATCAACAATAACAGTTGCATAAATAATTATATGCTTTGTTCCTCCAACATGCCATGTTATGAAAAGATGTAGTCTGTGTGTTTCTTAAGAACAATACATTATCTATAAACAAGAAACATATTTTATTGCTTATTCTGCAATAAATGCTAATTTTACCTGTCATAATAAAAGAAAAAGTGTTTACAACCCATTAGTCAAGAATAAACATTTCCAATAAGCACCACTGCTATTATTACAAATTAGAATTACATTGTAGGAAGTTAGGTGTGAATTGTCAGAATATGTTCTCCAACTAATCTTGGAAGTCGATGGAAAAGTGAAATGAAATAACTAGGCTCAGAACATATTAAAAATAGAAAAAACTTTTCATATTAATGCTGTTCCTAATGTAGTAACTTGTACAAAATGTTACTAAAATATCACTAAGAAGTGGAAATGGCAATTTACTAAATCACCAATAGGATCAAAATAATTCAATTGTGCGTACGTAAAAATATCACATTTCATAATACATTAAAAAAAAACATATATAACATTGTAGTGATCACCGGGATAGCCTACTATTGGATCCCATGTCCCGACGACTTAGTAATAATAAATTTAGGCGAATAACGATTCCCTTATTGATGCATCTGTTAATAAATATGCCCCTAAAAGTATATGTATTAATCATATGTTGCAGTAAATCTCTCAATTTTCAGACTTCTTCCGCATTAACTAAATACCCCCCTCAATGTATTACGGGGATACAACAGCACATAGTCCAAGGGGTACGTTTAACATTTACAAAAAAATCACCGGAGGAGATATTGAACTATAAGTACACGGGCAAGATTGCACTTGTGGTTCTCCAGGTGCCAGCTTGCCTTTGCATCTAACCATGCCGGGAGCTGTAGTTCAGTGCAAAAAAAATTGGGGGGAAACTGCCAGTTTTATTGAAACAAATATAAATATATATATATTTTTTTTTTAAATAAAAAAATATTCAAAACATGCAGAAGTAGCCAGAAACTGTCCTCCTACTTCTGTCATCACAAGTTCGAGAGAAGTTGGCTGGACTGGGATAAAGTTAGAGACAGACAAGTAGAATGGTTGGTTGGAGGAAAGTTGGTCTGATGTATGATCCACGTTAGTATGGCCCAATTTTCCATTCAAACTATTAATTAAATAGCTTGTAGTCCTCCAGTGAGAAACGATAGTGGTGAGTGATTTGAAACAGACACTTCATTTCCAATTGGAGGACTGCAAACTTTATAACTAGTGGTTTGAATGGAAAAAAGTGCCATACTGACATGGGTTTATTGTTTTTGACCTCTTAAAGCACTTTCGGGAAGAACTATGGGCCTAATTCAGACCTGATCGTAGCAGAAACTTTGTTCGCAGATGGGCAAAACCATGTGCACTGCAGGGGGGGGGCCAGATGTAACGTGTAGAGCAGGCTTTTTCAACCAGTGTGCCGTGGCACACTAGTGTGCCGCGACTAGTTGCAAGGTGTGCCGCGGAGCCAGAGCAGCTTTCTGCACCTTCAGAATGAACTGTTGGCCCGGCATCTTCTTAGAGGATCAGTCGTGCTCCGGCCATGACCTATGACTTGAAAACAATGTGATATCATAGGTCATGGCCGCCGCGTTTCACCACCCAGCCAGCCCACCCACCTGCATAAACATCTTCCAGTTCTCGCCTGCATACACAGCTTTCCTTGCCCACCCACATCCACACCTGCCTGAAAGCCTGCTGACAAGTATTCGCAGAACTCCACTATGAACAACCCCCACCACTGTGGGACAGGGAGTAGGACAGCTGATAATGGTGGTCATTCCGAGTTGTTCGCTCGTTGACCATTTTTGCTATGCTGCGATTTGTTGCAAAATGCGCATGCGCAAGGCACGCAGGGCGCATGCGCTTAGTTATTTTACTAAAAACTTAGTAGATTTGCTGTTGATCGTGCGGTGCTTTTCAGTCGCACTGCTGATCGGTGAATGATTGACAGGAAAGGGGCGTCTCTGGGTGGTAACTGAGCGTTTTCCGGGAGTGTGCTAAAAAACGCAGGCGTGTCAGGGAAAAACGCGGGAGTGTCTGGAGAAACGGGGGAGTGGCTGGCCGAACGCAGGGCGTGTTTGTGACGTCAAACCAGGAACTAAACGGACTGAGCTGATCGCAATCTGTGAGTAGGTCCGGAGCTACTCGGAAACTGCAAGGAATTATTTATTAGCAGTTCTGCTAATCTTTCGTTCGCTATTCTGCTAAGTTAAGATACACTCCCAGAGGGCGGCGGTTTATGTTAGGTTTATTATTTTCAGGGAGCACTACTGGCAACAGTCTCCCTGCATCTTGGGACTTAGGGGAGAGAAGCAGACCTACTTCTGTGAGTTTCAAGGCTCTGCTTCTTTGGCTACTGGACACCATTAGCTCTAGAGGGTCTGATCGCTAGGTACGCCTAGATGCTCGTTCCCAGAGCCCGCCGTCACCCCCCTTGCAGAGCCAGAAGTCAGAAGACGGGTGAGTAGAAGAAGATCAGAAGACTTCAGTGACGGCTCTGAGGTACCGCACATCGGCCGCGCTGTGCGCCATGCTTCTACACACACAGGCACTGTAGGGTGCAGGGCGCAGGGGGGGGAGGCGCCATGGGCAGCATATAAATCCTCAACAGAGACTGGCAAACGAATATATAAGTGCCCAGGCACTAGATTTAACCCCCGCCGGTATAAATATATTTAAGAAATAGCGGGGCTGAAGCGCGCCATTAAGGGGGCGGGGCTTACCCCTCACAGCTAATTTCAGCGCAATTTTCTTCTCACAGAGACGCTGGTCCTTCCAAAACACTGCTGTACAGATCACAGTGAAAAACGAGGGGGGGGGGGGGGGGGCACAGTTGTTTGGTGCATTATAAGTTAAAAATAAAAAGCACATTATAAAATGAGCGCTGTGGAAATGAGCTGGTACACTCCTTCTGTGTTTCCCTGATAGAATGTACTGGGGTCTATCCCTTATAGCCAGTGTAATGTGTTTGGTACACGTGTGTCGGCATATCTGAAGCTGAGTGCTCTGCCACAAACGGCTGTGGGAAGGACTCTGTCGGCACCGCCGACTCCTAATGGGGGTGGTCTTCAGTATGCCGGCGGTTGGGCTCCCGGCGACCAGCATATCAGCGCTGGGAGCCCGACAGCCGGCATACCGACACTTATTCTCCCTCGTGGGGGTCCACGACCCCCCTGGAGGGAGAATAAAATAGTGTGGCGCGCGTAGCGTGGCGAGCGCAGCGAGCCCGCAAGGGGCTCATTTGCGCTCGCCACACTGTCGGTAAGCCGGCGGTCGGGCTCCCGGCGCCGGTATGCTGGTCGCCGGGAGCCCGGCCGCCGGCATATCGTAGTGAACCCCCTAATGGTACTTGGTACATGTAAATAAGTGTCAACATGTCAGCAGATGTATGTTCTTCCCAAGAGAAAACTATATGGGAGACAGAGACGTGTGGTGGTGACCCTGTCGGCACCAACAATATCTGACTGGGTAAAAATTGTCATGATAATGTGATGCATATCAGAAAGGGCTATACCTATATGTATATATAGTAAGGTTGCATAAGTCTGTGGCACGAACACAGACGTAGTAATATTAATTGGGTTTCATATTCATAGAATAGATTTCCCTCAGACCCCTCGGGATGTTATTTTGCCCAGTTACTACTCCCAGAGATCGACACGAATACTGTTTCTTATGTCGACCATAATGTTTCCTGACTAGATCCACAAAATCGGCATTCAGTAAATGTTTCATACACATTGAGAACGTGTTAACGTCACTAGGGACCCTGCTGTTCCTATCAAAAAGGATATTTATATACGAGTTATATATATATATATATAATTTGTGTATAGGTGTATTTAAAGATATATATATATATATATATATATAAAATTTATAATGACTGCTGAGGTAAAGTTATTCCTACTCATGTGCTGAGAGGCCGTGACAAGATGTTTTCAAATCCTCAAGAGGATTCAGAGTGTTTATTCTTTTCCCGCCGTGGATAGAATAAAGTGAGAGTCACCCCCTGTTCTGCACGGGGCCCTGTCACAAAGGATCGTATGCAGGAAGATATGTGATACACTAATTATGTGTCAGGATGTACGTTGATTATACTTGCATTACATGCGCATGGGTGAGTAGTGGTATGCAGGGTACTCCTTAAGTTGGGTCATATCTATAACATGGCAGCAGACTGCCGTGCGAGCACAAGGGATATAGGACTCTTGGGTTCGCGGGCCAATTCCATGGCGGTCTCGACTAGGAGGGCGTTGTGGATTCACCAATGGAATGCTGAGGCTGACTCCAAGAAGAACTGGAGTCTCTTCCCTATGAAGGTGAAACCTGGTTTGGGGATAACCTTGTTAAGTTGATCTCGGCAGATACCACTTGTAAGTCTACCTTCTTGCCCTATGTTCCCTCACAAAGGTTGGTGACGCATTATTGTAGGATGCAGTCATTTCGACCGAATAGATACGGACTTCCCTTTCTTTGCAGGTAGAGGAAGGTGAAAAGGTAAAAGGTCAGCAGTCTTTTCAAGTTCGCAGAAGCAGAAATCATCCTCTGTTTCTGCCACATCCACAGCATGACGCTGGGTCTATCTTGCGGGAGCCCACACCGGTGGGACCACGTATAATACTCTTCAGTCAGTCCTGGAACGGACATGGACCAGTGAGTTTAAGAATAGAGTCCCAAGGGGGACATACAGCAGTTTCCAGACGTTTCCCCTCACCGATTTATTCAAATAGACCTTACCGATTCTCCTCTGGACGGGGAGGTAGTATGCGACGCCATACAAGAGTTGTGTCAGGATCAGGTCATTGTCCTGCTGTCCCGGTCACACACACAAAAAAAAAAAAAAAAGCAAACAAAAAAAGAAAAAAAAAGGGAGCTGTTATTCAAGCTTTTTCGTGCTCCCGTGGCCGGACGGCTCGGTCAGAACAATCCTATCTCTAAAATCCGAAAAATTTCTAATTAAGAAGTTGAACTACAAGTTGGAATCTCTCAGGGCAGGGATCTCCAATCTGGAAAAGGAGAAAGGGGGTCTAATTACGGTTTCTTCCGCATTAGGCTTACCTGGGTTTGCTATTCAGGATTGTCATTACCAATTCACCGGAGTGATGACGGTATGATGGTTTTCCTTCGATAGTTAGAGAGTCATTATTATTCTGTACTGGGATGCTCTCCTGATTACGGCGAGGTCAAGAAACCAAGTGGTGCAAAACGCTGCATTCTCCCTGACAGTTCTTCAACAAAGTGGTTGGCTCCTGAACTTGCCAGAATTACTGTTGATCCCAATGACGCGGTTGTCGGCATTGGAAATACTGTTAGACACAGAACTGTTGAGTTTGTTTCTTCCAGTGGAAAAAGCTCTGTGGATCCAGAGTCGGGTCAGATCTGCAACAGGGTTAATCCATCATTACATTCCGTTGATGAAAAAGATGGTTGCGGCCTACGAGGCCATTCAGTGAGCAGGTTAAATGCCAGAGTGTTTTTAGCGGGACCAGTTGGACAAGTGGTCCGGTTTCCACCTGGGATAATCCTGTTTTTTCAAGACCAGAATTTCACTGCTGTGGTAGCGGCGCAGTTCTCAAAAGCGCAGGTTCGGGTTCCAAGACTGGATCCTAGGGACCACGGATGCATGCATTAGAGGCGGGGAGCTGTCACACAGGAGGAAAACTTCCAAGGAAGAGGGTCAAGTTAGGATACTTGTCGCCACATTAATGGTCTAGAGGTAAGGGCCGTTTATAACGGTTTTCTACAAACAAAAACCGTAGCAGCAATGGCAAAAGCCAGAAAAAGATTTTCCGCTGGGCGATGAAATCATATGCGCGCTCTGTCAGCGATGTTCATTCCAGGAGTGGACAACTGGGAAGCAGGCTTCCTCGGCAGACACGTTTTCCATCCAGGAGAGTGGTGTCTTTGTCCAGAAGTTTTCACAGAAGTGACAAGTCATTGAGGGATTCCAAAAATAGACAAGATGGCGTCTCGCCTCAATAAGAAGCTTCAGAGATATTGTTACAGGTCAAGAGACCATCAAGCTATAGCAGTAGACGCCCTAATGACTCAGTGGGTGTTTCAGTCGGTATATGCGTCCCCTCCGCTTTCATTTTTTCCCAAAGGTTCAGGTGATCCTCATTGTTCCAGACTGGCCTAAGAGGGCCTGGTTACCGGATCTTCAGGTGAACTCCGGATCCTAGCCGAGAGGATATTTCCAGTGAAGTCATCCCTACTTTTCTTCAGATCAGTAGAGGAATAACGTAAAAACATTACCACCGTATTTGGAGAAAGTATGTGTTTTGGTACGAATCCAAGAAGGCTTCTAAGGAAGATTCCAGTGGGATCGTTTTCTCTTTTTTTCACAAGATGGTGTGGATGCGGGTCTTAAGTTGGGCTCGATTAAGGTTCAGATTCAGCCTTATCGGTTTTATTCCAAAAACAATTGGCCTCCTTTACAAAAGTTCGAACTTTCGTAAAAGGGTGTTGCACATCCAACCTCCCTTTGTGCCCCCCTGGTGCTCCATGGGGTCTTAACGTGGTGTTGCAGTTCCGGCACTCTCATTGTTTTGAACCTTTATGTAAGGTCGAGTTGTAATTCGTCACTTGGAAAGTGGTCAGGCTGTTGGCCTTGGCATCCGCAAGGCAGGTGTCTGAATCAGCGGCTTTGTTCCACAAGTGCCCCTATTTAATCTTCCATATGGATGGAACGGAGTTGAGAACTCGTCAGCAATTTTCTGCCAAAAGTGGTTTCATCGTTTCACGTGAACCAACCTATTGTGGTGCCAGTGGCTACTGAAGTCTTGACGGAATAGAACTCCCAACAAGATTTGGGCTCCTGCTTCTAAGCAGACTATTGCACGCTGGATCTGTAATACGATTCAGCAGGCTCATTCTACGGCTGAATTGCCGTTACCGAAATCGGTGAAGACCCATTCTACTAGAAAGGTGGGCGCATCCTGGGCGGCTGCCCGAGGGGTCTCGGCATTACGGTTTTGCCGAGCAGCTACTTGGTCGGGTTCAAACACCTTTGCGAAGTTTACAAGTTTGATACCCTGGCTGATGAGGACCTCTTGTTGGGTCAATCGGTGCTGCAGAGTCATCCGCACTCTCCCGCCCGTTCTTGAGCTTTGGTATAAACCCCATGGTTCTTGAAGCGTCCCCAGCATCCTTTAGGACGTATGAGAAAATAGGATTTTAATACCTACCGGTAAATCCTTTTCTCTTAGTCTATAGAGGATGCTGGGCCCCGTCCCAGTGCGTACTGTATCTGCAGTAATTGGGTATGGTTACACACGTGGTGTGTTGCGTTTAAGTCAGCCTGTTGCTGACGTTATTCATGTCGTGGCATGCATTATGCTGTTATTGGTTGTGTTTACACAAAGGTTGTGTTATGCTTTATGTCAGCATATTGCTGCATATTCTTCATGCCGTCAGCTGGTGTTCTATTGAATGCCACGTTCTGCGGCATACTGAAGGTGTGAGCTGGTAAGATGCTCACCGTGGTTTAACAATAAATTCTTTCCTCGGAATGTCCGTCTCCCTGGGCACAGTTACTTAAACTGGAGTCTGGAGGAGGGGCATAGAGGGAGGAGCCAGTTCACACCCAAAGTCTTAAAGTGCCCATGTCTCCTGCAGATCCCGTCTATACCCCATGCTTCTTGAAGCATCCCCAGCATCCTCTACGGACTAAGAGAAAAGGATTTATCGGTAGGTATTAAAATCTTATTTTTTATGTGCTGATATCAGTGTTGTTTTTCATGTATTTGTTATTAAATGTGATATTTTTACGAAAGCACAATCGTATATATATATATATATACACACACATATATATACACATATACACACACACACACACACACATACATACATACTGTACATACACACAAAATGCCTCCTGCAGCATTTGCATATTTTCACGCAGCAGCTTCGTACAAAGTTGCAGCAGTGGCAAAGTATGCGTCCACAAATTAATCAGGCTTTATGTGTGTTGGCTCCACAAGGTTGCAGGTTTTGAATTTTCGGAATAAACTATTGGCATCTCTACTTATCATATATGTACAACATAATGATTATTAATCCGAATAGACATTAACAAATATCATAGAAAAAAATCATTGAAATTACAAATAAATTCAGTCAACTATAGTTGACTGGATTCAGTCTACTCAGAAGCATTTGGTAAAGAGCTGTATGCAGTGTTCTGCAGGAAGTGTTAGCACTAATTGTTCTAGTGCGGGGTCCTTTCCTCTGGAGCAGTTGGTACTCATATTTTCATACAGCTGAATAATCACTCTGACTACTACTAGGCATTGCTCTATATGGTTCAAAAACAAAAACCATGCTGTGAAAAGTGGGTGATCCCAAAACCAATTAAAAATGATATTGTGGGCACCTGGACACAAATGAGGGGTTCCCCAAAAGGAGCAAAGAAATTAAGGAAAGAAAGATATATAGAATCAGAACCCTGTGTATCCATGAAATGGTATGATAAAATACGTTACCCCTTGTTTCAATAGCATTGATACAACTTTTCACAACGGCAAATCCATGTTCGTCTAGCTGAGCACCTAAAACAGAAAAGACAAAGTGATTTAGAAATGGCAACAAAAGGTTAACCTTAAACTTTTTCCAACTTGCACGCATTGGCACCAAAAACCCTTACTTTACATGTGTTTTTATATTTTATCAGGTAAAAGCATTTCGTTCATATCGTGGCTTATGGCACCGATCTGAAGTGGGATTTGATGTGGCTGGCTTGTTGAAGGCTATTACAGATCTCCCTAAAGAACAACAGTTTTGTTTTTGGTGGAACATAATAAACTATGCTAGAGTGTATAGGTTTTACTCACCTGGGAAACAGTATCCCCATCGATTACACTGTTCACCGTAAGGATTTAATAAACTATAGAGATGCTCTCCTTTTTAATACTATCCTATGCCTGTCACAAATACATTGGGGCAGATGTATTAACCTGGAGAAGGCATAAGGAAGTGATAAACCAGTGATATGTGCAAGGTGATAAAGGCACCAGCCAATCAGCTCCATTATGTAAATTAACTGATTGGCTGGTGCATTTATCACCGTGCACATATCACTGGTTTATCATTTCCTTATGCCTTCTCCAGGTTAATACATCTGCCCCATTGATAGGAGAGAGGAGCCCAAGCTCTAAACCACTGGACCCATCAGTTCCATGGGAATGTAAATAAATACAAACTAGAATTCTAATTTATTGAAATGCATGCAAAAATAAGAATTTACTCACCGGTAATTCTATTTCTCGTAGTCCGTAGTGGATGCTGGGAACTCCGTAAGGACCATGGGAATAGCGGGCTCCGAAGGAGGCTGGGCACTCTAGAAAGATTTATGACTACCTGGTGTGCACTGGCTCCTCCCACTATGACCCTCCTCCAAGCCTCAGTTAGGACACTGTGCCCGGACGAGCTGACATAATAAGGAAGGATTTTGAATCCCGGGTAAGACTCATACCAGCCACACCAATCACACCGTACAACTCGTGATACTATATCCAGTTTGACAGTATGAAAACAACTGAGCCTCTCAACAGATGGCTCAATAATAACCCTTTAGTTAACAATAACTATTTACAAGTATTGCAGACAATCCGCACTTGGGATGGGCGCCCAGCATCCACTACGGACTACGAGAAATAGAATTACCGGTGAGTAAATTCTTATTTTCTCTGACGTCCTAGTGGATGCTGGGAACTCCGTAAGGACCATGGGGATTATACCAAAGCTCCCAAACGGGCGGGAGAGTGCGGATGACTCTGCAGCACCGAATGAGAGAACTCCAGGTCCTCCTCAGCCAGGGTATCAAATTTGTAGAATTTTGCAAACGTGTTTGCCCCTGACCAAGTAGCTGCTCGGCAAAGTTGTAACGCCGAGACCCCTCGGGCAGCCGCCCAAGATGAGCCCACCTTCCTTGTGGAATGGGCATTTACAGATTTTGGCTGTGGCAGGCCTGCCACAGAATGTGCAAGCTGAATTGTACTACAAATCCAGCGAGCAATAGTCTGCTTAGAAGCAGGAGCACCCAGCTTGTTGGGTGCATACAGGATAAACAGCGAGTCAGATTTTCTGACTCCAGCCGTCCTGGAAACATATATTTTCAGGGCCCTGACAACGTCTAGCAACTTGGAGTCCTCCAAATCCCTAGTAGCCGCAGGCACCACAATAGGCTGGTTCAGGTGAAACGCTGACACCACCTTAGGGAGAAACTGGGGACGAGTCCTCAATTCTGCCCTATCCATATGGAAAATCAGATAAGGGCTTTTACATGATAAAGCCGCCAATTCTGACACTCGCCTGGCTGAAGCCAAGGCCAATAACATGACCACTTTCCACGTGAGATATTTCAGATCCACGGTTTTTAGTGGCTCAAACCAATGTGATTTTAAGAAGCTCAACACCACGTTGAGATCCCAAGGTGCCACAGGAGGCACAAACGGGGGCTGAATATGCAGCACTTCTTTCACAAATGTCTGAACTTCAGGTACTGAAGCTAGTTCTTTTTGAAAGAAAATCGACAGAGCCGAGATCTGTACTTTAATGGAGCCTAGTTTTAAGCCCATATTCACTCCTGCTTGCAGGAAATGCAGAAATCGACCTAGTTGAAATTCCTCTGTTGGGGCCTTTTTGGCCTCGCACCATGCAACATATTTCCGCCATATGCGGTGATAATGTTTTGCCGTAACATCTTTCCTGGCTTTAATAAGCGTAGGAATGACTTCTTCCGGAATACCCTTTTCCTTCAGGATCCGGCGTTCAACCGCCATGCCGTCAAACGCAGCCGCGGTAAGTCTTGGAACAGACAGGGCCCCTGCTGTAGCAGGTCTTGTCTGAGTGGCATAGGCCACGGGTCCTCTGAGATCATCTCTTGAAGTTCCGGGTACCACGCTCGTCTTGGCCAATCCGGAACCACGAGAATTGTGTTTACTCCTCGCTTTCTTATTATTCTCAACACCTTTGGTATGAGAGGCAGAGGAGGGAACACATAAACCGACTGGTACACCCACGGTGTCACTAGAGCGTCCACAGCTATCGCCTGAGGGTCCCTTGACCTGGCGCAATATTTTTTTAACTTTTTGTTGAGGCGGGACGCCATCATGTCCACCTGCGGTTTTTCCCAACGGTTTACCAGCATCTGGAAGACTTCCGGATGAAGTCCCCACTCTCCCGGGTGGAGGTCGTGTCTGCTGAGGAAGTCTGCTTCCCAGTTGTCCACTCCCGGAATGAACACTGCTGACAGTGCTAGTACATGATTCTCCGCCCATTGGAGAATCCTTGTGGCTTCTGCCATTGCCATCCTGCTTCTTGTGCCTCCCTGTCGATTTACATGGGCGACTGCCGTGATGTTGTCTGACTGGATCAGCACCGGCTGGTGTAGGAGCAGGGATTTTGCTTGACTTAGGGCATTGTAAATGGCCCTTAGTTCCAGAATATTTATGTGAAGGGAAGTCTCCTGACTCGACCATAGTCCTTGGAAGTTTCTTCCCCGTGTGACTGCCCCCCAGCCTCGAAGGCTGGCATCCGTGGTCACCAGGACCCAGTCCTGTATGCCGAACCTGCGGCCCTCTAGAAGATGGGCACTCTGCAGCCACCACAGTAGAGACACCCTGGTTCTTGGAGACAGGGTTATTAAGCGATGCATCTGAAGATGCGATCCGGACCATTTGTCCAATAGGTCCCACTGAAAGATTCTGGCATGGAACCTGCCGAAGGGAATTGCTTCGTAAGAAGCTACCATCTTTCCCAGGACCCGCGTGCAGTGATGCACCGATACCTGTTTTGGTTTCAGGAGGTCTCTGACTAGAGATGACAACTCCCTTGCTTTCTCCTCCGGGAGAAACACTTTTTTCTGGACTGTATCCAGAATCATACCCAGGAACAGTAGACGTGTCGTCGGAACCAGCTGTGACTTTGGGATATTCAGAATCCAGCCGTGCTGGTGCAGCACTTTCTGAGATAGTGCTACTCCCACCAACAACTGTTCCTTGGACCTCGCCTTTATTAGGAGATCGTCCAAGTACGGGATAATTAAAACTCCCTTTTTTCGAAGGAGTATCATCATTTCCGCCATAACCTTGGTAAATACTCTCGGTGCCGTGGACAGTCCAAACGGCAGCGTCTGGAATTGGTAATGGCAATCCTGTACCACAAATCTGAGGTACTCCTGGTGAGGATGGTAAATGGGGACATGCAAGTAAGCATCCTTGATGTCCAGGGATACCATGTAATCCCCCTCGTCCAGGCTTGCAATAACCGCCCTGAGCGATTCCATCTTGAACTTGAATTTTTTTATGTATGTGTTCAAGGATTTCAAATTTAAAATGGGTCTCACCGAACCGTCCGGTTTCGGCACCACAAATAGTGTGGAATAGTAACCCCGGCCTTGTTGAAGTAGGGGTACCTTGATTATCACCTGCTGGGAATACAGCTTGTGAATTGCCGCTAGCACCGCCTCCCTGTCTGAGGGAGCAATCGGCAAGGCAGATTTTAGGAACCGGTGGGGTGGAGACGCCTCGAATTCCAGTTTGTACCCCTGAGATACTATTTGAAGGATCCAGGGATCCACCTGTGAGCGAGCCCACTGATCGCTGAAATTCTTGAGGCGGCCCCCCACCGTACCTGGCTCCGCCTGTGGAGCCCCACCGTCATGCGGCGGACTTGGAAGAAGAAGCGGGGGAGGACTTTTGCTCCTGGGAACCTGCTGTTTGTTGCAGCCTTTTTCCCCTACCTCTGCCTCTGGACAGAAAAGACCCGCCTTTTCCACGCTTGTTTTTCTGGGTCCGAAAGGACTGAACCTGATAAAACGGCGCCTTCTTAGGCTGTGAGGGGACATGGGGTAAAAATGCTGACTTACCAGACGTTGCTGTGGAAACTTGGTCCGAGAGACCATCCCCAAATAATTCCTCACCCTTATAAGGCAAAACTTCCATGTGCCTTTTAGAATCTGCATCTCCTGTCCACTGGCGAGTCCATAAGCCTCTCCTAGCAGAAATGGACAATGCACTTACTTTAGATGCCAGCCGGCAGATTTCCCTCTGTGCATCTCTCATATATAAGACTGAGTCTTTGATATGGTCTATGGTTAGCAGGATCGTGTCTCTGTCTAATGTGTCAATATTTTCTGACAGTTTATCCGACCACGCAGCGGCAGCACTGCACATCCATGCTGACGCAATAGCTGGCCTAAGTATAATGCCTGAGTGTGTGTATACAGACTTCAGGATCGCCTCCTGCTTTCTATCAGCTGGTTCCTTGAGGGCGGCCGTATCCGGAGACGGTAGTGCCACCTTTTTAGACAAACGTGTGAGCGCTTTATCCACCCTAGGGGGTGTTTCCCAACGTGACCTATCCTCTGGCGGGAAAGGGAACGCCATTAGTACCTTCTTAGGAATTACCAATTTTTTATCAGGGAAAACCCACGCTTCTTCACACACTTCATTTAATTCATCTGATGGGGGAAAAACTACGGGTAGTTTTTTCTCCCCAAACATAATACCCTTTTTAGTGGTACCTGTATTTATATCAGAAATGTGTAACACCTCTTTCATCGCCTCAATCATGCAGTGAATGGCCTTAGTGGGCATCAGGTTAGACTCATCGTCGTCGACACTGGTGTCAGTATCAGTGTCGACATCTGCGTCTGCGGTCTGAGGTAGCGGGCGTTTCAGAGCCCCTGATGACCTTTGAGACGTCTGGACAGGCACGAGCTGAGAAGTCGGCTGTCCCACATTTGGCATGTCGTCAAATTTCTTATGTAAGGAGTCTATACGTGCACTCATTTCTTTCCATAAGCTCATCCACTCAGGTGTCTGCCCCGCAGGGGGTGACATCCCTCCTAAAGGCATCAGCTCCGACTCCACCTCATTATCCTCATCAAACATGTCGACACAGCCCTGTCGACACACCGCACACACACAGGGAATGCTCTAACAGAGGACAGGACCCACAAAAGCCCTTTGGGGGGACAGAGTGAGAGTATGCCAGCACACACCAGAGCGCTATATAATGCAGGGACTAACTGAGTTATGTCCCCTATAGCTGCTTTTTCTATATAAATGTATACTGCGCCTAAATTTAGTGCCCCCCCTCTCTTTTTTACCCTTTTCTGTAGTGTAGACTGCAGGGGAGAGCCAGGGAGCTTCCTTCCAGCGAAGCTGTGAGGGAGAAATGGCGCCAGTGTGCTGAGGGAGATAGCTCCGCCCCTTTTCCGCGGACTATTCTCCCGCTTTTTCCTATATTCTGGCAGGGGTATTTTCCACATATATAGCCTCTGGGGCTATATATTGTGGTATTTTTGCCAGCCAAGGTGTTATAATTGCTTCTCAGGGCGCCCCCCCCAGCGCCCTGCACCCTCAGTGACCGGAGTGTGAAGTGTGTATGAGGAGCAATGGCGCACAGCTGCAGTGCTGTGCGCTACCTTGGTGAAGACTGATGTCTTCTGCCGCCGATTTTTCCGGACCTCTTCTTGCTTCTGGCTCTGTAAGGGGGACGGCGGCGCGGCTCCGGGACCGAACACCAAGGCTGGGCCTGCGGTCGATCCCTCTGGAGCTAATGGTGTCCAGTAGCCTAAGAAGCCCAAGCTGGCTGCAAGCAGGCAGGTTCGCTTCTTCTCCCCTTAGTCCCTCGCTGCAGTGAGCCTGTTGCCAGCAGGTCTCACTGAAAATAAAAAACCTAATTTCTATACTTTCTCTCTAAAGGCTCAGGAGAGCCCCTAGTGTGCATCCAACCTCGGCCGGGCACAAAATCTAACTGGGGCTTGGAGGAGGGTCATAGTGGGAGGAGCCAGTGCACACCAGGTAGTCATAAATCTTTTTAGAGTGCCCAGCCTCCTTCGGAGCCCGCTATTCCCATGGTCCTTACGGAGTTCCCAGCATCCACTAGGACGTCAGAGAAACTCAATTTCATAGTTTTGTTTTTTTTCCTGCAGAATCATACATTCAGGAGGGTATTCAATTCAAGTCGGTACTGCTGTCTTGTCGGAAAAGACAGCAGTTTTCGACTTTTTTAGGTCGAATAGTATTCCGACCTATTCAATGGTCCTGTCATTTTTCTGACAGGTTGGCAATTCCGATTTGCCGGAAAACACGTGGATTGGCAGATTAGCCACGGATACACGTGTTTGTCGAATTCGCGGCCAAATCAGACAGGTTTTAGCTCCGTTTCCGACAATCTCAATCCGACTTTAAAAAAAAGTAGGATTGGCATTGTCGGGACTGGCCAAATCGGATTTGGACGCTAATTGAATACTCAAATGTCTGATCCTTTCTGGAAAAATTAGAAATGAGCTATTCCAGTGCTGGATTATTTAGAGTGTTCAGAGTTACAGTGAACCAATTCCATTTATTGCCCATATCAAACCAACACTGCCATGATACAGTGGAAACATCATATTTTTCTGTGAAACTACGGCCATAGTTTAATTTTTGTCCACTAGATGGCAGCAGTACTCAATACCATAAAAATTCTTCAACTTTAATATCTTTATTCTCAAAATAGATTCTTATACACTTGGCTCAGCTTAACTCTGAACCTTCTAGGGTATCCGGTTGATAGATAGACAGTGTCTAGTTAGACAGTCAATAGATAGACACCATATGTTAGACAGACACTAGGTCGACAGGGTCAAAAGGTCGACATGAAAAGGGTAGACAGTACAAAAGGTCGACAGGGTCAAAAGGTCGACATGAAAATGGTCGACAAAAAAAAGAATTTTTTTTTTAATTTAACATGTTTTTGAATTATTTCATACCTTCTCTATATATGTCGGCATAGAGTTGGTTATAAACCTTGTGGCGAGCGCAGCGAGCCACCGAGCCCGAAGCGTGGCGAGCAAAGCGAGCCCCGCGAGGGTATGCCTTTCTGCAATTGGGGGTCCCAGATGACAAAACTATCCACACAAACCACAAAAATGCAAAAAACATGGTGTCTACCTTTTTTATGTCGACCATTTTCATGTCGACCGTTTGACCGTGTCGGCCTTTTGTACTGTCTACCTTTTTCATGTCGACCTTTTGACCTTGTCGACTTAATGTCTGTCTAACATATGGTGTTTATCTATTTACTGTTTAACTAGACACTGTCTATCTTTTATACCACACCCACCTTCTAGTATATATGGAAAGACTCTTGGTGGTATATTTTTTAAAGTGTGGGGTTTTAGAAGTGAAGATAGAAACAAATCAGATTCTACTTAACATTTATCTAGCTGCTTCAAGTGATCATAGAGAGAGTTTGGTTGCTATTGCCCATAGCAACCAATCAGTTTCTAGCCATTACTTCTAAAAACCCAGCACCTTAGTAAATATACCCCTTACAGTAATTCTACCTCCACACTTGCATCTATGAGATTTATATCTTTCTACTAATCAAACTGAAGGGATTTTGGATTCCCTTTATGTCTCAAGAAGGTAACAAGCTTGACCGGTTACCTAATCTCATAGGAAAGTCATGGATTTCAAATTTCTACTGAACAAATGTATGCCTGAGAGTCCAGAAGGAAGAGGAAGGAACAGGTGACAAAACAAATATGTGGCAATCAGGGGCGTCAAAACGTTTTTTGGTTGGGGGGGGGGGGGGGGGGCAAGATAAAATCTCAGTTTGGCGCCCCTAGCTCCTGGCAACCTTACACAGGTCTCTTGCACCTGTATGGAACACTATGGAGCAGCTGGGAGTGGCCCCTTGTACACATTACACCTGGTTGAGCCCCTTATACACATTATGCCAGGTAGAGCCCATTACACACATTATGATAGGTAAAGCCCAATACACACATTACGCCTGGTAGAGCCGCTTGTACACATTACGCCTGGTAGAGCCCCTGTACACATTACGCCTGGTAGAGCCCCTGTACACATTACGCCCGGTAGAGCCCGTCACATGTTACACATTACGCCTGGTAGAGCCTATTACACATTACGCCTGGTAGAGCCCGTTACACACATTTGCCAGGTATAGCGCCTCCTCCTCCTCATTGCTCCTCTCCCTACTCCTTCCCCACAGCCAGCAGCTATGCTGCTGCTTACCTCTGCTGTCTCGGGCAGCACGTCATCGGCTCTCCGCAGAGAGCAGATACTGCAGGAAACAAGATGGGGGGGGGGGGGGGGCGAAGCACACGGGGAAGGCAGCTTCAGCACTGCCCGCTGTGTAACAGTGCCGGACGCAACGCTTCTCATACAGCAGCTCGGGAGCACTGAAGCTGGTGACGGCACATGCGTGCGGGTCTGGGTGTATGTTTTAGGGGGAGTGACCTGCCTTGCCCCCCCACCCATTCCGACACCCCTGGTGGCGATGTAGCTTTGGTCAGCTCTTCCTCCCAGTATCAGTGCGGATTTCATTCAACTTTATAGTGCATAGTGGAGAGTCTAGATGTCCTGTCATTTATGATGGAAGAATGAACTGACCAATCAGCATGAACAGCATGGTTTGGGCGGTTTACTGTTTATTATCTATACGGACTGCAAAGTCTTCAGAGATGAGCTATGGATCATAATGAATAATAATTTATTTTCATGCACTGTGTTCAAAGCAGCAGCATCAACACCTGTGTAACGGGTGGTCTTCTGTTTGCCGGCGGTCGGGCTCCCGGCGCTCAGTATACCGGCGCCGGGAGCCCGACAGCCGGCATACCGACACTTATTTTCCCTCGTGGGGGTCCACGACCCCCATAGAGGGAGAATAAAATAGTGTGGCGCGCGTAGCGCGCCACCGTGCCCATAGCGTGGCGAGCGCAGCGAGCCCGCAAGGGGCTCATTTGCGCTCGCCAAGCTGTCGGTAAGCCGGCGGTCGGGCTCCCGGCGCCGGGATGCTGGTCGCCGGGAGCCCGACCGCCGGCCAGCCGTAGTGAACCCTGTGTAACTGCTCCATGATAAGATCATCCAATTTGGCCACAGCCATAGACCAAGTAGCATGGTTGGAAGATGACAACACCCACAATTATAATTACCCAACAAGGAAAGCTGCATGTGATGCCCCAGTCTTCACTTACCAAAGCAACCAGGCACACATTCTATGATTTTTTAGTAAATATGACCTACCGGCTCCAGATATCAAGTAACTTGTAATCTTAGACCTCCTCTTTCCCCATCCCTGCTCTCTAGGACATCTATAACAGAATTTTGTGCACTTATAGAACATGATTCTGTGTATATATAGGCTTTGCCCACCCGATACTAAAGTTTTGGACACCATATGGTAACTTATACACTATACTATTTGTTAGCGATATGTGTGCTTATTTTATTACAACTATAATAAAGTATATTTTTGAAAGGAGGTGTTAATGCAAAGATGAAGCACTCAAATGAAAACAAAGAAGAAGAACTGTGCACACAAGGTGCCAACATGCTTAAGTTATACTTGCCTCCCTCTGTCCTTGTTGTAGATCTGCTGAGGCTGAGAAACCGCTGCAAGGAAAGAAACAAATTAGTTCAACAGCAAATTAAAGAAGAAAACAATCTTGTATTGCTTAAATAATAACAGCAATCATTACCACTGAACGCCATAATTATCAGCTTACAGCTCCTCCTTGGTCTGGTAATAGACAAGGTAATGATAGTGGACAATGTTTTATTATCTGCCTTGTGGGTAGGGATGGCCATCGGTGGGTTGTCCATCGATGGTCACCATCAACGGTACCAATGATAGGTAACTTCGATGATGTGAAACCATTGTTGGTTTCACCCACCGATGGTCACCCCTGCTTTACTATTCAATATGCTGCAGTCCAATCAGAGCCCAGGAGCGGAGATTCGCGAGAGTGTCGAGGGGCGGAGCTAAGCTCCGTGTCCCGATACATTGAAAAAAAAGAAATAAAATATTAGGGGATTGTGTATCATCGATGGTAGGGAACCATCTGGTTCTCCCCCATCGATGAAAAAAATATTCTACATCAGCCATAGACCATCAATGATTTTGAATCATCGATGTTGTTGGCTATCCCTGCATGTGGGCCTTCAATTACCCCAAAAACAGTGACAGGCAAGATTTTCATCAATACATATTTTATTAGCCTTTACAATAGTTGTGGTCTTAAGTTAGCCTTTGGGTGAGTTCCATGAATTTGTTTACACTTCACACAGAAATAACTCAATTCTAATATCAGTGTACATGTAACACCAGTTATTTTACTGATTACTACTGACATTATCACACATTCTGCATATATTCACATATATTCTCAGACATGTCTGTAGCTGTACATTACATTTCAGTGTGCACACTGTAATCACTGTGATCAGTGTTTGGAAATCCTTGCAGTCAAAAGACTATTACTTAGATACAATTACACCTTTTTACACTGTAACTCTGTGGCACAGAAAAAGAAAACTGCTAATCCGGAATTATCCTGTGGGGTGACTGACAAACCAGTGAGTATTTTAAGACCCAGCAGCCCTGTAAAGGCACAGGATTAAAAAGGGACAATTGTCACTACTTCTGACAAAATAACAAAATGTGAGATACTTAAACCGCTGGGGTTTGTGCTCTACAGCAAAAATAAAAAATAGGATTTTAATACCTACCAGTAAATCCTTTTCTCTTAGTCCGTAGAGGATGCTGGGGATGCTTCAAGAAGCATGGGGTATAGACGGGATCCGCAGGAGACATGGGCACACTATAAGACTTTGAATGGGTGTGAACTGGCTCCTCCCTCTATGCCCCTCCTCCAGACTCCAGTTATAGGAACTGTGCCCATGGAGACGGACATTTCGAGGAAAAGGATTTATTTAATTATTTTAAACTAAGGTGAGATACATACCAGCTCACACCTCCAACACGCCGTACAACATGGCATTCAACAAACAACGCATGCAACGGCATGACCAACAACAGTCACAGATTGACTGAACTCAACACAACATGAGCGTAACTACAACCAAACTGCAGATACAGCCCGCACCGGGATGGGCGCCCAGCATCCTCTACGGACTAAGAAAAGGATTTACCGGTAGGTATTAAAATTCTATTTTCTCATACGTCCTAGAGGATGCTGGGGCTGCTTCAAGAACCATGGGGTTTATACCAAAGCTCTAGAATGGGCGGGAGAGTGCGGATGACTCTGCAGCACCGATTGACCAAACAAGAGGTCCTCCTCAGCCAGGGTATCAAACTTGTAAAACCTCGCAAAGGTGTTTGAACCTGACCAAGTAGCAGCTCGGCAAAGATGTAATGCCGAGACTCCACGGGCAGCCGCCCAGGATGAGCCCACCTTCCTGGTAGAATGGGCTTTTACCGATTTCGGTAACGGCAAACCTGCCGTAGACTGAGCCTGCTGAATCGTATTACAAATCCAGCGCGCAATAGTCTGCTTAGAAGCAGGAGCCCCAATCTTGATGGGAGCCCACAGGACAAACAGAGCCTCTGTTTTCCTAATCTGAGCTGTTCTGGCGACATAGATCTTCAAAGCTCTGACCACATCGAGAGACTTCGAATCCGCCAAGGCATCAGTAGCCACTGGCACCACAATAGGCTGGTTCACGTGAAATGATGAAACCACCATTGCGGACGAGTTCTCATGGAAAATTAAATAGGGGCTTTTGTGAGACAAAGCCGCCAACTCAGACACTCGCCTTGCGGATGCCAAGGCCAACAACATGACTACTTTCCAAGTAAGGAATTTCAGCTCAACCTTACGTAAAGGTTCAAACCAATGAGATTGCAGGAACTGCAACACCACATTAAGATCTCACGGTGCCACAGGAGGCACAAATGGAAGTTGGATGTGCAGCACGCCTTTCACGAAGGTCTGAACTTCTGGAAGGGAGGCCAATTTTTTCTGAAAAAAGATCGACAAGGCCAAAATCTGTACTTTAATAGAGCCTAACTTTAGGCCCGCATCCACACCTGCTTGTAGGAAATGGAGCAAACGCCCCAGGTGAAATTCTTCCGTAGGAGCCTTCTTGGATTCACACCAAGACACATATTTTCTCCAAATACGGTGGTAATGCTTTGCCGTTACTTCTTTCCTAGCCTGTAGAAGTGTGGGAATGACTTCACTGGGAATACCCTTTCGGGCTAGGATGTGGCGTTCAACCGCCTCGCCGTCAAACGCAGCCGCGGTAAGTCCTGATACACGCACGGCCCCTGTTGTAACAAGACCTCCCGAAGAGGAAGAGGCCAGGGATCTTCTATGAGCAACTCCTGAAGATCTGGATACCAGGCCCTTCTTGGCCAATCCGGAACAATGGGGGTAATTCCAAGTTGATCGCAGCAGGAAATTTTTTAGCAGTTGGGCAAAACGATGTGCACTGCAGGGGGGGCAGATATAACATGTGCAGAGAGAGTTAGATTTGGGTGTGGTGTGTTCAATCTGCAATCTAAATTGCAGTGTAAAAATAAAGCAGCCAGTATTTACCCTGCACAGAAACAAAATAACCCACCCAAATCTAACTCTCTCTGCACATGTTATATCTGCCTCCCCTGCAGTTCACATGGTTTTTCCCAACTGCTAAAAAAATTTCCTGCTGCGATCAACTTCGAATTACCCCCAATGAGTATCGCCTGAACCCTTGTTCTTCTTATAATTTTTATCACCTTTGGAATGAGTGGAAGTGGAGGGAACACATATACCACCGGAAACACCCATGGTGTCACTAGGGCGTCCACCGCTATCGCTTGAGGGTCCCTCGACCTGGAACAATATCTCTGAAGTCTCTTGTTGAGGCGGGACGCCATCATGTCTACTTGAGGAACTCCCCAACGATTTATCACTTCTGCAAAGACCTCTTGATGAAGACCCCACTCTCCTGGATGGAGATCGTGTCTGCTGAGGAAGTCTGCTTCCCAGTTGTCCACTCCTGGAATGAAGACTGCTGACAGAGTGCTGGCATGTCTTTCCACCAAGCGAAGAATCTTCATGGCCTCGGCCATCGCCGCTCTGCTCCTTGTTCCGCCCTGGCGGTTTATGTACGCCACTGCTGTCACGTTGTCTGACTGAATCAAGACAGGCAGACCTCAAAGAAGATGTTCTGCTTTAAGGATGCCGTTGTAAATGGCCCTTAATTCCAGAATGTTTATGTGTAGACAAGCTTCCTGGCTTGACCACTTTCCCTGAAAGTTTCTTCCCTGTGTAACTGCTCCCCAGCCTCGGAGGCTTGCATCTGTGGTCACCAGGATCCAATCCTGAACCCCGAACCTGCGTCCCTCCAGAAGGTGAGAACTGTGCAGCCACCACAGAAGGGAGATTCTGGTCCTGGGAGATTATTTTCCGGTGCATGTCCAGGTGAGACCCAAACCACTGGTCCAACAGGTTCCACTGAAACACCCTGGCATGGAACCTGCCATACGGAATGGCCTCGTAGGCAGCCACCATCTTCCCCAGCAACCGAGTGCATTGAAGAACTGACACCTTTGCTGGTTTCAGAATCTGTTTTACCATGTTCTGTATTTCCAGAGCTTTTTCCACTGGAAGAAAAACTTTCTGCAATTCTGTATCCAGAATCATACCCAGGAACTACAGCCGTGTAGTCGTATCCAACTGTGATTTTGGCAAATTTAGGAGCCAACCATGTTGTTGCAGAATCGTCAGTGAAAGAGCAACATTTTTCAGCAATTGCTCCTTGGATCTCGCCTTTATGAGGAGATCGTCCAAGTACGGGATAATTGTGATTCCCTGCTTGCGCAGGAGAACCATCATTTCCGCCATTGCTTTGGTGAAAATCCTCAGAGCCGTGGACAGACCAAACGGCAACGTCTGAAATTGGTAATGACAATCCTGAACAGCAAATCTCAGGTAAGCCTGATGTGGAGGATATATGGGGACATGCAGGTAGGCATCCTTTATGTCGACCGACACCATAAAATCCCCCTCCTCCAGACTGGAGATCACTGCTCGAAGAGATTCCATCTTGAATTTGAATTAATTTTTTTAGAATGAAATTGAGGGATTTTAGGTTCAGAATCGGTCTGACTGAGCCATCCGGCTTCGGGACCACGAACAGGCTCGAATAAAAGCCTTCCCCCTGTTGTGACGGGGCCACTATGACAATTACTTGATTTTGACACAACTTTAGTATCGCAACGCTTACTACCTCCCTTTCTAGAAGAGAAGCTGGCAAGGACGATTTGAAAAATCGGTGAGGGGGTACGTCTTGAAACTCTAACCTGTATCCTTGGGTTACTATTTCTACTCATTCTCCAGGTCCAAGTGCACCCAGACCTGATTGAAGAGTTGGAGACGTGCCCCCACCGGTGCGGACTCCCGCAGAGGAGCCCCAGCGTCATGCGGTGGATTTGGTAGAAGCCGGAGAGGACTTCTGCTCTTGGGAACTTGCCACAGCCTGTGACCTTTTTCCCCTTCCTCTTCCCCTCGCAGCAAGGAAGGAGGACCCACGTCCTTTTTTTAATTTAATAGGCCGAAAGGACTACATCTGATAGTGAGGCTATTTCTCGTGCTGTGCAGGAACATAAGGTAAAAATGAAGACTTACCCGCGGTAGCCGTAGACACCAGGTCAGTGAGGCCGTCACCAAACAAGACCCTACCGTTAAACAGTAGAGACTCCATCGCCTTCTTAGAGTCAGCGTCAGAACCATTGATGAATCCACAATGCTCTCCTTGCTGAGACTGCCATGGCATTGGCCCTTGATCCCAAAAGGCCAATATCCCTTGCAGCTTCTTTTAAATATGCTGCAGCGTCCCTGATGTGACCCAGAGTCAAAAGCACGCTATCCCTGTCTAGGGTATCTACCTCAGATGACAAGTTATCTGCCCACTTTTCAATAGCGCTACTCACCCAGGCCGAAGCAACGGCAGGCCTGAGTAGCGACCATGTAGTGACATAAATGGATTTTAGTGTATTTTCCTGCTCACGATCTGCAGGATCTTTTAGGGCTGCCGTGTCAGGAGACGGAAGCGCCACCTTTTTGGATAGACGCGATAAAGCTTTGTCTACCATGGGGATTGACTCCCACCTTTCCCTGTCCCCAGAGGGGAACGGATATGCCACTGGAATTCTTCTGGGAACCTGTATCTTCTTGTCAGGATTTTCCCAAGCCTTTTCAAAAAGCGCGTTCAGTTCATGAGAGGGAGGAAACGTTACCTCAGGTTTCTTTCCTTTAAACATACAGACCCTAGTATCAGGAACAGCAGGGTCCTCTGTTATATGCAACACTTCTTTTATCGCCACAATCACGTACTGAATACTCTTAGCAAGTTTTGGATTTAATCTGGCATCACCATAGTCGACACTGGAATCAGAGTCCGTGTCGGTATCTGTATCATCTATCTGGGTAAATGCACGTTTCTGTGACCCCGAAGGGGTCTGGGCTTGTGACAAAGCATCCTCTATGGATTTCTTCCATGTCTGGTTCTTAGACTCAGATTTATCAAATCTCTTAGTCAACCGAGTCACATTTGCATTTAAAACACTCTACATATTTACCCAATCATCCGTCGGCAGTGCCGACGCGGCCACTCACATTATTTTCTGTCCCCACTCCAGCCACCTCCTGGGAAGAGCACTCAGCCTCAGACATGTCGACACACACGTACCGACACACACTATCACACTGGGGCTATAGGAGACAGACCCACAAGAAAGCCTGTAAGAGAGACAGAGGGAGTTCTGCCAGCTCACAACCCAGCGCCTATCCCGATACTGAAGCAAGTAAATAGACTGGCCAGACCTGTTAAACACCCCACCCCCACCCCCGTTTTGCACTGTGTTACTTGTACAGCAGTGGAGGTCAGGGCCAGCGTCTCTGCAGCTTCTGTGAAGAGAAAATGGCGCTGGTCAGAGCTGTGTGGGCTAAGCCCCGCCCACTACATGGCGTGCTTCAGTCCCACTTAAAATTATATTTATACTGGCGGGGTCCCTTAACTAGTGCCTAGGCACTGTTATCACTTATGCCAGTGCTGTTTGAGGTGTTCATGCTGCCCAGGGCGCCCCCCCTGTGCCCTGCACCCTGCAGTGCCGTGTTATGTGTGGGAGCATGGAGCGGTACCTCAAACGCCGTCTTCTGCCGTCACTGAAGTCTTCTGATCTTCTCATACTCACCCGGCTTCTGTCTTCTGGCTCTGTGAGGGGGGTGACGGCGCGGCTCCGGGAACAAGCAGCTAGGCGCACCAAGCGATCGAACCCACTGGAGCTAATGGTGTCCAGTAGCCTAAGAAGCAGAGCCCTTGAACTCAGAGAAGTAGGTCTGCTTCTCTCCCCTCAGTCCCACGATGCAGGGAGCCTGTTGCCAGCAGGTATCCCTGAAAATAATAAACCTAATAAAAGTATTTTTCTGAGAAACTCTGGAGAGCTCCTCAGTGTGCATCCAGTCTCATTGGGCACAGAATCTAACTGGAGTCTGGAGGAGGAGGCATAGAGGGAGGAGCCAGTTCACACCCATTCAAAGTCTTAGTGTGCCCATGTCTCCTGCGGATTCCGTCTATACCCCGTGGTTCTTGAAGCATCCCCAGCATCCTCCAAGACGTATGACAAATACGTATATAAATGTTTTTAGTGTTTTATCTGCTGTGAAAGTAACCATGACCAAGATGCGTGACAGGGAAGAGAAGGAAGGACGTTTGAGAAGTTGTGCATGCAAACAATATAAATGTATGTACTTAATCAAGGTTTTATTTTCTTACAGATGCTTTCCCACCCAGTACTTCCATCCAGAGGTGCCAGTCTTCCTCTGAGAAGGCTTGCATGGTAGTGAGAAGTCCTGGCCTAAGAAGTAAAATCAAGTTAGTCACATCAAAAACACTAATCACAAATGCCCACCTCAAACATAGGTTGCAATGGAAGAAGACGATTCTAAACCAAACCAAACTTAGAAATATTTGACCTTATTACACAAAGGCTTAACACAAGTGGACAGTGTTGTTTATATTAACCATTAATTAAAAAGAATAAGGCATGTTGTAAGAATAGGAAAATAAGATACAAGACATATGTTACCATTACTATACAGCTCTGATGCTATACATAGTGTAATGGAGGATGGGATTGTGGTGTCTTTCCTGGGTTTGTGGTATAGAATATCTACACTGTCTAGATCAGGCACTGCAACATTGGTTCTAAAGGCACAGTAACAGTCCCGGTTTTAGAGATATCCATGCTTGAGCACAGGTGACTTAATTAGTACCTCAGTCTGTGCTGAAGTCATTAGGTTGACTACATGTGGTCAACATGCATTCGGTCGACAGGCAAAAGGTAGACAGTGGGTAAGGTCGGCATGACAATGTTCAACACAAAAAAAAAAAGGTTGACGCAAGTTTATTTTTTATTTTTTGTGTGTCATTTTGTATGTTTCATCATATGTAACCACAATTAGTGCAAAGGTATATGCTCACCACACTTTGGGCTCAGGTTACTTACTATTCCAAATAGAAAGTCCTTGTAGATCAGGGGTGGGGAACCTCAGGCCCGCGGGCCGTATAAGGCCCGCAGAGCCACTTGATCCGGCCCGGCCATGCTCACCTAAATGAGGGAGGCGCCGGCTGAGATTTTGTTACTAGCGGGTGCCCGGCTTCTTCCCCCCAGCAGCAGCAGGAGGCAGGAGCTCACTCCTGAGCTCCAGCTTCTGGCTCTGGCAGTGTGCATGTGCGGTGTTATAGAAGAGATGTCATGACGTCTCTTCCATAGTTCTGAGGTGCAGGCTGCCAGGCGAAGGGCAATGGTCCGGAAGCAGGAGCAAGGCTGGTGAGTATTGTGTTTTATTTTTTTCTTTTAATGTGTGTGTATGTAAGCGGCGCTACTAGGGGGCATATTTAATGAGGCATATCTAATGGAGCATAACAACCGACAGGGGGCATATCTATTGGGGCATAACAAGTGACTGGGGGCATATGTACTGGGGGGCATATCTAATGGGGCATATTTAATGGGGCATAACAACTGATTGGGGGCATATCTAATGGGGCATAACAAGTGACTGGGAGCATATCTAATGGGGCATAACAAGTGACTGGGGGCATATGTACTGGGGACATATCTACTGGGGCATAACAAGTGACTGGGGGTATATCTACTGGGGGCATAACTACTGACTTGGGGCATAACTACTTGGGGCAAATCTACTGGGGTAGCCTAATTATTAAGTTGATAATTTTTGTATGGCCCCCGAAGGATTTTATAAATATCCAAATGGCCCTTGGTAGAAAAAAAGGTTCCCCACCCCTGTTGTAGATAGTAAAATAAGCAAAATATGAAAGAAAACAAAAAACAACTTGTGTCAACCATTGTCATGTCATGAGCTTAAGCACCATCTACCTTTTACCTGTCGACCTTATTAAGTAATAATTATTTCCAACACAACAATCCACTATAAAGGAGGTGAGCTGTGGCCTTAAATAGTGTTCAGAAATAAAACTATCTACATAATAAACTTAGTGATGTACTATCCATCTTACCGCTCTACAGCTTCCACATCAAAACAGAACCTCCTGTCTATTGTGTCTGTATATCGCTTTATGCAGTACTTAAGTGTGAAACTCTCCCCTTCACCCTAGCAAAATAAAGAAAACATCACATTACTTTTCAATATAAAGAATACATGATTTGCATGTGGTCATATGCTGCATACATTTGTAGTATGAAAAAATATTTGCCCAAATTGACAAAATTATAATGTACACGTAGTGAGAGGATGAGGTACAATTCACAAACACCTATTACTGATTTTCACAAAGTATAATAATGAAATTTTGTATTAATCAGAACCTCATGGCTTCAAAAACCATTTTGGGGTTGTGTGAGTTATATCTATATATACACATATATACTTACACACACACATATATATATATATATATATATATACACACACACACACACACACACACACACACATATACACACACACACACACACACACATTTAGGCTACTTACTATTTTGCCTCCTGATCGGTGTTCATAGGGGAACATTGAGAATGTTTTGGTTTCCTTCTTGTACATGCAGTAGTGTTTTACCCAGCTTGAACCAAATGGAGCAGGTCCTATATTAAAGTAAAAAAAGGTATCCGGACAAATGGACATTTGTACAGAAAAATATAGATACCAGTAATAACCAATAAGATCTGAATACAGTGAGGATTTGTAAGCATTGATGAGATTGAATTGCACTTACATGATGAGGGCAATCCACTATGCATGTTATCTGCAACCTCAGCTCTGGGGCGCATAATTGTGAACAGAGGATGCTGGTTATCATTTTGCATTATTCTTCATTTGTAAAAACCACAATATGGATTTCAAAAACCTCTTACAAGTAAGCAATATACTGTAGGCCGGATGGGACATTATAAGCACAGAACGTATAGGTGAAACAGAGGTGGGGCTTACGTTTCTCCTGAATGTAGAGATATCCCTCCATGGTATACGGGCTGACCCGCTTATGCTCCTGTGGGCTTTTTCTAATTTTTGTCATTAAATCTTCTACCTCTGATCGTGTCCCTTCAAACCGATTCCGTGTCTGTAGAATACAGAGCATTATTCATTAATGATGACTCTGTGTTATACAAATACAAAGCAAAAGACTGTATAGCTTCATGAAGACAGTGTTCCCACTTTGGCATACGAAGCATGAGCAGAAAGCCTTCACGGAGTACACAAAAAGGTGACTGTTTTGTACAATCTAACAAATGGGAGGCATATACGCTCTTTAAGCCCTTCCCTGCCAGGCCTATGCTCACATTTCAACATCAAAATCAGCAACTATTAATACTGTACTTATATAAAATCGGAAACAAAAAATTCTGAAATTTCCAAAATATAGCATTGGTTTGCTTAATCCTTCTCATGTCAGTGATACTCTACCCAAAATGCTTTATTATTGAAGCTGCAAGAAAGTGAACTAAAAGTAAATGTATTTTTTCTAACCACCAACAATTAATACTTTATGGCTCTTGCTTTAGCATTAACCCATCTTTCCAGAACAGCAAAGGGTTCTACACATCAGTTTTCAAAATCATTTTTACACTTGAATATGACTTTTATTTTGTCCTTTGCTGTGAAGAGACTAATAACTGCACAATAAAAGTAAAATAATCAATTGGCAATAGATTCAAAAAATAAGATTTTACTTACCGGTAAATCTATTTCTCATAGTCCGTAGTGGATGCTGGGGACTCCGTAAGAACCATGGGAATAGACAGGCTCTTTAAGAAAGAATTTGGATACTGGTGTGCTCTGGCTCCTCCCTCTATGTCCCTCCTCCAGACCTCAGTTAGAGAAACTGTGCCCGGAAGAGCTGACAGTACAAGGAAAGGATTTTGGAATCCAGGGCAAGACTCATACCAGTCACACCAATCACACCGTATAACTTGTGATAAACTTACCCAGTTAACAGTATGACAACAACGGAGCATCAGATCAACCCTGATGCAAGCACAACATAACCCTTATTTAAGCAATAAACTATATACAAGTATTGCAGAAGAAGTCCGCACTTGGGACGGGCACCCAGCATCCACTACGGACTAGGAGAAAAAGATTTACCGGTAAGTAAAATCTTATTTTCTCTAACGTCCTAGTGGATGCTGGGGACTCCGTAAGGACCATGAGGATTATACCAAAGCTCCCAAACGGGAGGGAGAGTGCGGATGACTCTGCAGCACCGAATGAGCAAACACAAAGTCCTCCTCAGCCAGGGTATCAAACTTGTAAAACTTTGCAAAAGTGTTTGAACCTGACCAAGTAGCTGCTCGGCAAAGCTGTAATGCCGAGACCCCTCGGGCAGCCGCCCAAGAAGAGCCCACCTTCCTTGTGGAGTGGGCTTTTACTGATTTTGGAAGTGGCAATCCAGCCGCAGAATGAGCCTGCTGAATCGTGTTACAGATCCAGCGAGCAATAGTTTGCTTTGAAGCAGGAGCACCCAGCTTGTTGGATGCATACAGGATAAACAGCGACTCAGTTTTCCTGACTCTAGCCGTTCTGGCTACATAAACCTTCAAACCCCTGACCACATCCAGCAACTCGGAATCCTCCAAGTCACGAGTAGCCACAGGCACCACAATAGGTTGGTTCATATGAAAAGATGACACCACTTTTGGCAGAAATTGTGGACGGGTCCGCAATTCTGCCCTGTCCATATGGAAAACCAGATAGGGGCTTTTATGTGACAAAGCCGCTAATTCTGACACACGCCTAGCTGAAGCCAAGGCTAATAGCATGACCACCTTCCACGTGAGAAATTTTAACTCCACGCTTTTGAGTGGCTCAAACCAGTGTGACTTCAGGAAACTCAACACCACGTTAAGATCCCAAGGTGCCACTGGAGGCACAAAAGGGGGCTGAATATGCAGCACTCCCTTTACAACGTCTGAACTTCAGGAAGAGAAGCCAGTTCTTTTTGAAAGAAAATGGATAGGACCGAAATTTGGACCTTAATGGAACCCAATTTCAGGCCCAAAGTCACTCCCGACTGTAGGAAGTGAAGGAAACGGCCCAGCTGGAATTGCTCCGTAGGGGCATTCCTGGCCTCACACCAAGCAACATATTTTCGCCATATACGGTGATAATGTTGAGCCGTCACATCCTTCCTAGCCTCTATCAGCGTAGGAATGACCTCATCCGGAATGCCTTTTTCTGCTAGGATCCAGCGTTCAACCGCCATGCCGTCAAACGCAGCCGCGGTAAGTCTTGGAACAGACAGGGCCCCTGTTGCACAAGTCCTGCCTTAGAGGCAGAGGCCACGGGTCCTCTGTGAGCATTTCTTGCAGATCTGGATACCAAGTGCTTCTTGGCCAATCCGGAACAAAGAGTATTGTTCTCACTCCTCTTTTCCTTATGATTCTCAGCACCTTGGGTATGAGAGGAAGAGGAGGAAATACATAGACCGACGGGAACACCCACGGTGTCACCAGTGCGTCCATAGCTATCGCCTGAGGGTCTGTTGACCTGGCGCAATATCTCTGCAGCTTTTTGTTGAGGCGGGATGCCATCATGTCCACCTGTGGCAGTTCCCACCGACTTGCAATCTGCATGAAGACTTCTTGATGAAGTCCCCACTCTCCCGGGTGGAGGTCGTGCCTGCTGAGGATGTCTGCTTCCTAGTTGTCCACTCCCGGAATGAATACTGCTGACAGTGCGCTTACGCGATTCTCCGCCCAGCGAAGAATTCTGGTGGCTTCTACCATCGCCACCCTGCTCCTTGTGCCGCCTTGGCGGTTTACATGAGCCACTGCGGTGATAATGTCTGACTGAATCAGAACCGGTTGGTCGCGAAGCAGGGTCTCCGCTTGACTTAGGGCGTTGTATATGGCCCTTAGTTCCAGGATATTGATGTGAAGGCAAGTCTCCTGCCTTGACCACAGCCCTTGGAAATTTCTTCCCTGTGTGACTGCCCCCCACCCTCGGAGGCTTGCATCCGTGGTCACCTGGACCCAGTCCTGAATGCCGAATCTGCGACCTTCGAGAAGGTGAGCACTCTGCAGCCACCACAGGAGAGACACCCTGGCCCTGGGGGAAAGGGTGATTAACCGATGCATCTGAAGATGTGATCCGGCCACTTGTCCAGTAAGTCCCATTGGAAGGTCCTCGCATGGAACCTGCCGAAGGGAATGGCCTCGTATGATGCCACCCTCCTTCCCAGGACTCGAGTGCAGTGATGCACTGACACCTGTTTTGGTTTTAATAGATTCCTGACCAGCGTCACGAGCTCCTGAGCTCTCTCTATCGGGAGATAAACCCTTTTCTGGTCTGTGTCTAGGATCATGCCTAGGAGAGGCAGATGAGCTGTAGGAACCAGCTGCGACTTTGGAATATATAGAATCCAGCCATGTTGCCGTTACACTTCCAGAGAAAGTGACACGCTGTTCAGCAACTGCTCTCTTGATCTCGCTTTTATGAGGAGATCGTCCAAGTACATGATAATAGTGACACCTTGCTTCCGCAGGAGCACCATCATTTCCGCCGTTACCTTGGTGAATATTCTCAAGGCCGTGGAGAGACCAAACGGCAACGTCTGAAATTGGTAATGACAATCCCGTACCGCAATTCTGAGGTACGCCTGATGAGGTGGATAAATGGGGACATGAAGGTATGCATCCTTTATGCCCCGAGTCACCATAAAATCTCCCCCTTTCAGGCTTGCAATGACCGCTCTTAGCGATTCCATCTTGAACTTGAACCCTTTCAGGTATATGTTCAGGGATTTTAAATTCAATATGGGTCTGACCGAACCGTCTGGTTTCGGGACTACAACATGGTCGAATAATAACCCCCTCCTTGTTAAAGGAGGGGAACCTTGACCACCACCTGTTGAAGATACAATTTGTGAATTGCAGTTAACACTGTTTCCCTCTCGTGGGGGGAAGCCGGCAGGGCCGTCGGTGAGGGGGCATCTTCTCAAAGTCCAGCTTGTATCCCTGAGACACAATATCTATTGCCCAGGAATCTAACAGGGAGTGAACCCACTTGTGGCTGAACTTACGAAGGCGTGCCCCCACCGGGCCTAGCTCCGCCTGTGGAGCCCCAGCGACATGCGGTGGATTTTTGTAGAGGCCGGGGAGGACTTCTGTTCCTGGGAACTAGCTGTGTTGTGCAGCTTCTTTCCTCTGCCCCCGCCTCTGGCAAGAAAGGACGCACCTCGGACTTTCTTGTTTCTTTATTCGAAAGGCTGCATTTGATAATGTCGTGCTTTCCTAGGCTGTGCAGGAATATAAGGCAAAATATCAGAATTACCAGCTATAGCTGTGGAGACCAGGTCCCAGAACCCTTCTCCACACAATCCTCAGCCTTCCATATGCCTCTTAAGTCGGCATCAACTGTCCATTGCATATTCTACAGGACACGTCAAGCAGAAATCGACATAGCTTTGACTCTAGGACCCAGTATACTCATGTCTCTTTGGGCATGTTTTATATATACATATCTCTTAAGACAGCATCTTTAATATATATATATCTCTCTATATATACATATATATCTATATACATACTAGGGTCACAATCTTTGCTGATAAGGTACCTGTCCACGCTGCCACAGCGCTATAAACCCATGCCGACACAATCGCCGGTCTGAGTAGTGTACCAGAATGTGCACGCTATCTGCAGGATCCCTGAGAATAGCTGTTACGTCAGGGCTACCTTTTGGGCAAACGTGACACCCTAGGGGAAGATTCCCATCATATCCTGGACCTAGTGGGGAAAGGATACTGCCTGAGAATTCTTTGTGGGAAACTGCAGTCTCTTGTCTGGAGATTCCCGCTCTTTTTCATCATGAGAGGAGGGAAATTTACCTCAGCTTTCTTCCCCTTAAACATGTGTACCCTTGTGTCAGGGACAGATGAGTCATCAGTGATATGCAAATCATCTTTTATTACAATAATCATATATTGAATACTTTTCTGCCATTTTGGCTGTAACTTTGCATTATCGTAGTCGACACTGGAGTCAAACTCCGTGTCGATATCAGTGTCTATTATTTTGGATAGTGAGCATTGAGAGACTCTAAAGGTCTCTGGGACATAGGGACAGACATGGGTAGATTTCCTGTCTGTTCTCTAATCTTTTGTGCAATAAATTCACCTTAGCACTTAATTACACATATCCAAACAGGTGTTGGCGTTGTCGATGGAGACACCCTCTCACACACATATTTGCTCCATCTCCTCCTTAGGGGAGCCTTTTACCTCAGACATGTCGACACACACGTACCGACACACCACACACTCAGGGAATGCTCATCTGAAGACAATTCCCCCATAAGGCCCTTTGGAGAGACAGAGAGAGAGTATGCCAGCACACACCCCAGCGCTATTAACCCAGGAATAACACAGTAACTTAATGTTAACACAGTAGCTGCTGTTTATATTGATTTTTGCGCCTAATTATGTGCCCCCCCCTCTCTTTTTACCCTCTTCTACCGTGTAACTGCAGGGGAGAGACTGGGGATCTTCCTCTCAGCGGTGCTGTGGAGAAAAAACATGGCGCTGGTGAGTGCTGAGGAAGAAGCCCCGCCCCCTCGACGGCGGGCTTCTGTCCCGCTTTCATGTACAATTTTGGCGGGGGCTCATACATATATACAGTGCCCAACTGTATATTATGCAAACTCTTGCCAAAGAGGTCTCTAATTGCTGCCCAGGGCGCGCCCCCCCCCCCCATCCCCCCCTCCCCTGCGCCCTGCACCCTACAGTGACCGGAGTATGTGGGTGTAGTGTGGCAGCAATGGCGCACAGCTGCAGTGCTGTGCGCTACCTCATATGAAGGCTGGAGTCTTCTGCCGCCGATTTCGAAGTCTTCTTGCTTCTTTCACCCGGCTTCTGTCTTCTGGCTCTGCGAGGGGGACGGCGGCGCGGCACCGGGATCGGACGACTAAGGGTGAGATCCTGTGTACGATCCCTCTGGAGCTAATGGTGTCCAGTAGCCTAAGAAGCAGGACCTATGTTCAGAGAGTAGGGCTGCTTCTCTCCCCTCAGTCCCACGATGCAGGGAGTCTGTTGCCAGCAGAGCTCCCTGAAAATAAAAAACCTAACAAAATACTTTCTTATAGCAAGCTCAGGAGAGCTCACTAAGTAGCACCCAGCTCGTCCGGGCACAGATTCAAACTGAGGTCTGGAGGAGGGACATAGAGGGAGGAGCCAGAGCACACCAGTATCCAAATTCTTTCTTAAAGTGCCCTGTCTCCTGCGGAGCCCGTCTATTCCCATGGTCCTTACGGAGTCCCCAGCATCCACTAGGACGTTAGAGAAAAGAGATTAGGGGAAGACTGGAACTGGGAAAGGGGGCGATTCAGAGTGCTGCACCTTTAAGGGACGCCAGATATTTAAATGTACTAGTTCTATGTTGTGGTATTCTTATCTCTGATGTTCTTTTTGAATGTTATGGAACTACACAACAGATAACCTCACAAACAAGATACAGAAAATTAATTGCATATCAAATCATGCCGTCAGAACTGACAAAGTGAATATAGACTAACTCAATGAATATAACAGAATTCATGTTTCAAGCCGTAGCCATTGAGATTGCCAATCAAAGCATTAAAGATCAGGCAGCCAGTGCTCAAGCAATCCATCGTGTATTGCTCAAGCCTCAAGGCCCGTACACACTGGTCGATATATCGGCCGTTCTCTTGAACGGCCGATATATCGCGGGACCGTCGGCCAGTGTGTACGGCCGATACGTCTGTGAACTCCGTCGTTCACAGACGGATCGCGATGGCCGTGTGTGTACGGAGCGGTCGGCCGACCGCCCGTACACATGCTGCGGCGGCCGGCGGTGATTGACAGCTGAACTGGGCGGGCAGTGTGTATGCACAGCACACTGCCCGATCCGTCCATAGATATATCTGCAGATCAATTGATCTGCAGATATATCTATTAGTGTGTACCCACCTTCAGACACAACCAAGCCCAACCCTTAACTCACTGTGTTTCACCAACTGTCTTATTTTAAAAATCTACAGGTGACCGCGTGGGGTCCTGAGCACCGAGTTTGAGAACCTGTGGCCTAAAATGACCAGTAATTCCCTTAGCAATCAGTAATATTCTGCATATTGTCACAACTGTCTTGACAAAGCCTTAAGGGTTTCAGAATGGCGAACATAGCTTATAACACCTAGTGGGGCATATACTGTAGCAAAAACTAGAGTCTAGATTATACAGGAAAAAGGTGATCTCTGAGATACTGTAGCAACACAGCATCTTCACAGATTAATTACAAGTAGGCTGCGTATAAAGGGCAATCCTTGGAGTAATATACCTGAAACACAGAATATATAAACATAATTTAGAAAGCAGTGTTTCTCATATGCCCTAATAATATTAGATTTTATCCCACTATTCAGTTACTCACTCATTATTTCAATACCACCAGACAGTAACAACACAACCCAATCTACACATCTTAACTTGACATTTATAGCACCAGCCACCCTTAAAAAGGTACAGAATTTTGAAACCTCCCTTCTTTCTAGAATCGCAAATAGGAGGTTAGACACCTTCAGTCACAGCGACTCCGACTCCCATTTTACCACCTCTGAGAGCGTGTGTATGCGTGAGCCGATAAGGCCATGTGTATCCACAAAACAGTTTAGCCAATTTTGGACTGCGCATGTAGGGGCATACCAGTTTTTGAATGCGCATAAAACCAGTCAGCCGATTGCAGACTACAAATGCGCGAACTGTAAAGGGGGATACACACGTAGAGATGTGTGCTTAAATACTAAGCAATCTGACTAGACTGCTTAGAAATTAAGCAAACATCGCTCCGTATGTATAGCCCATAGTGATAGCGATGCGTGGCCCCGCGCGCCACTATTGCTGATTCTAGATTGGCCTAGAGATCGCTCACTTCACCTGGGTGAAGTGAGCATTTTTTTTCCCCTCGCTCAGCACACAACGCACTGTGTGCTGAGCGATCTATACTAGATCGCTCAGCACACATCTCTGGGACACATCTCTACGTGTGTACCCCCCTTAAGGGTAATATAGTAGTTCTTTTTCATGAAAATAAAGTTCTAGGTCAGGTTAATCAATAAACAATCCTCCTTATAAAGTGAAATATACTGTATGCCATAGCAGACTTTACACCTCCTTCACTTATTACATACAGTACATCAGAGCCCCCCCACCTTAAAAAAAAAAAAAAAAAAAAAAAGGAGAACAAAGGTTTCATTTTCAGGTTACATTTGATATTTAAAGACATTTTATTATTGTTTAATTTTTTTTTTTAATTCAACAGGTCTGTATCAACCAAAAATTCCTCTAGGTGGCAGTATATGGTCACATTTAAGCAATCACTGAGTCTGATCATTAACTTTATAGTACCTAAAGTATAAAAAAAGGCCCTAGAAATTACAGAATTAAGAATTTTGTTGATTGCTTCGACTTGGTATATTTATGAATCTGTGGCTTTTGAAAGATGCTTTTTCTCGAACAGTTTATGCTCAAAATTTAAAGCAGCACTGATAATAAGTGTAAACCCCAGTGTGTTTTGCAATTAATGTTAGTGCTGCTTTAAATGTAATTATTATTTTTCTGTATTTTTCCGAATTTTGGAATAATTGCATACCATAATGAGATATCATTGCGATGGGACCCAAGTATAAGCACAGAATGCATTCATGTTACATATACACCTTATACACACAGCCTGAAGGTCATTTTAGTCAATATTTTTAAGAACTTTGTGCATTAAACAAAGTGTGTATACATTCACACAATTCATTTATGTTTCATATACACCTTATATACACAGCCTGAAGGTCATTTAATATAATATTTTTAATAACTTTGTGCATTAAACAAAGGTTGTGTACATTGAGCCATCAGAAAACAAAGATTTCACTATCTCAGTCTCACTCAAAAAATTCTGTATATTTCAGAATATTTGGATATGGGATACTCAACCTGTACTGTACATGACATTCTAGAGCAGAATACAAAGTCTTTTACAGTCAACATAAAAGTCACAGAAATATCAACATTTTGTATAATAGGTATACATACGTAAGCATAAATTATAAGCAGTCTCCAAAAAGGGGAGAAAACTAGAAAAGAAATAAAGAAATGAAACAGAAGAGAAAGAAGAAGAGAGAGAAAGGAAAGAATATGAATATTTTTAGGGGGTAGTTAGTAATGTGAAGCTGTTGGGACATTGGGGGGAGGGGGGGGGGAATTCAGATTTGATTGCAGCAGTAAATTTGTTTGCAGTTGGGCAAAACCATGTGCACTGCAGGTGTGGCAGATATAACATATGCAGAGAGAGTTAAGGTGGGTACACACCACTAGATATATCTGCAGATCAATTGATCTGCAGATATATCTATGGACGGATCGGGCAGTGTGTTCAGCATACACACTGCCCGATCCGTCGGGGACTGACGTCATGAACTGGGCGGGTGCGTACAAACGCCCGCCCAGTTCAGCTGTCAATCACCGCCGGCCGCCGCAGCATGTGTACGGGCGGGCGGCCGGCCGCCCCGTACACACACAGCGACGCGCCAATATATCGGTAGATATATTGTCCGTCGGCTGTGCTGCGCGGCCGACGCGATACGTCTGTGAACGACGGAGTTCACAGACGTATCGGCCGTACACACTGGCCGACGCTCCCGCGATATATATATCGACCAGTGTGTACGGGCCTTTAGATCTGGGTGGGGTATTTTGTTTCTGTGCAGGGTAAATACTGGCTGATTTATTTTGACACTAAAATTTATATTTCAGATTGAACACACCCCACCCAAATCTAACTCTCTCTGCACGTTATATCTGCCCCCCCTGCAGTGCACATGGTTTTGCCCAACTGCTAAAAAAAATTCTGCTGCGTTCAGATCTGAATTAGGCCCATAAGCTCTGTTAAGAGCCCATACCGGTGATCAGTAAGAAGTAAAGTGATAGTTTATGCCGTCACTTTACTTCTGGGTTTGTGCCTGGCCGCACTGTAGCCATCCAGCTGTGCATACGCAGATTGGGCCTTTGCCCATTGGGGCATTTGCTATAGGCATTACTGTCACTCCAGCCCATCAGCGAGGGATCACATGATTCCTCTCCGGCTGTGTTCCACCACAGTGAACAGAAAGCGAACATCATCTGAAGATGGCGTTAGCTGCTTCGTGCAATTTCCAAAAAGTAAAGCTTTTATGAGCTTGTTAAATAGATCTATGGGGGTGGAAGCTAGAAGCGGTTTACATCTTTGATAAATCAGTGTAAAGCCCAATTCTCCCATAAACATCCGGTAAACTGTCGTTTGCGATAAATGACAGTTATTAGTTTAACAATCAGACAATATACTGGTTTATATGAAGAAAGAAAAAAAAAAAAAATCCGACAAACTAATATGTTCAAGTTTATTGTTTCCTGCAGAAATTTTCCATTTTACGCTACAGAAAAGGTCACATGACATCGTGTATAGGCTGATGTGCTACCAAACTCAGACTTTCAAGCTTATTACATGAACAGTGCATTTCTATCTCATAGGGGCATATTCTTCATCACTTAATGGCCAGTTACACCCGCACATTTCATGTAACAGAACAATCATCAATAGGGGTCCGAAAGGGCCGTCTAATATTTAACAAACATGGAGTTTGCCTACGAGAACTAACACCATCTTCAGATGGAGTTTGTTCTCGGAACCCCACTTCTTCCTATGTGAAGGAGTTTCGGGGATCCGAAGAGGGATTGGAGCGGATCCATTCGCCACCTCATCGCTGTCTAACCAGTGGCTCTACACATGCATAAGCTGAAGTCACACATGCGCGGAAGCTGGCAATGGTGGATGAAAGTAGCAGTGTTACTGATCGCAGCCCCTAATGATAACTAGGCCGCCAAATAAGTTATTCGAAATAAACAGCAATAATCAGCAGTTTTATTGCTGCTGAACTAGGTTATATACAGTATGTTATCTGCCCTAACTTTCACACAAGCAAAGACAAAAAGTTATTTTTTATGATAGACATGAGTTGTGAGTATGTTATTCTACGGAGGACAATGTCTTCACAAGCACAAAACACAGCACCTAATATAAACAAAAAGGGGAATAATTATTAATCAGGCTTTGAAATAAGTAAAGTCACATGTATGAAAAATCTATTATTCTTTAATAAATGAATTGCATCAACCAATGCGTATACTGAATACAATCAAGATATAAAGCTATTCAATTAAAATAAAACCATACAGATAAAATTTCTACCACTTTGCATGCAAATGAAAATACAACATATAACACAAGCTACTTTAGCTATTTAAAAGGAAGCGAATCAATTCATTCTCTGAACTAAACAAGTCCTTTATAAAAAAAAACACCTCACTGAGATGACCACAGTGTGTGCAGATGAAGAATGGATAAGTGTCCTCGTTCACTCAAATAAATAGGACTAGAGTGACACTAGTCCTAATATAATTCTTTAGCAGGTGTAGAAAATAAGGTGCTTGACTTAACGGTCACAACTCAGTCAACTATATAATAGTCCCAATCAACCAGTAATTACACTGCTTTGCACATGATTTCCAAAATTGAATGGGCAGACCACCTATATGCTGTTTCAAAGCTCACCATCCATAATTGTTTTGCGGTGAGTCCGGCTGAAAGCGTGCAGAGCTGGATCTGAAGAGTGCGGCTAGGATGCACAGGACGTCTCCGTCCTCCAGGATGAACGTGCCGCTGCGACTTCCAATTACCGCTGCGTGTGATGGCTAGCGTCCGGCACCGAGTACGGTGCCTATGTAAAGATGTCCACAGCTGGTGGAAGCGATGTCACCGGTATCAGCTAACGCGTTTCACTCGTTTATGGAGCTATCAATTGGATAGCTTTATATGGTGATTATGGGGGTAATTCCAAGTTGATCGCAGCAGGAAATTTTTTAGCAGTTGGGCAAAACCATGTGCACTGCAGGGGAGGCAGATTTAACATGTGCAGAGAGAGTTAGATTTGGATGGGGTGTATTCAATCTGCAATCTAATTTGCAGTGTAAAAATAAAGCAGCCAGTATTTACCCTGCACAGAAATAAAATAACCCACCCAAATCTAACTCTCTCTGCACATGTTATATCTGCTCCCCCTGCAGTGCACATGGTTTTGTCCAACTGCTAAAAAATTTCCTGCTGCGATCAATTTGGAATTACCCCCTATATTCAGTATACGCATTGGTTGATGCAATTAATTTATGAAAGAATTATATATTTTTCATACATGTGACTTTACTTATTTGAAAGCCTGATTAATAATAATATCAGCTCAGAGTGACTTTTAATATCTTTTAGTTGTTTCTCCTATTCAAATTAGGAGATTTATACATGTTTATGCTCACACAGGCATAATTGACACCCTGCAGCTGATTATAATCTACCTCTATTGGGGTTATTTGATTACCAAAGGTTTTTATCTATCATTAGCGCCAAGAGACATCTGTAGAAAAAAAGGGGAATAATGTTACATACATTTTGAATGTTGATCTGTAGCTCCAGTTTGTAGTGGTTAAAATCTTTAGCAAGTTCATATCCTTGGTGATAGAAGGTAAAAATCCCTTGGAAGAAAGACAGCATCTAAAAAATAAACAGATCTAATTATTATAAGAATAAAGCACATAGACAATACAATTCAGAGGGCTATGCGGCACCTCACAGGAATTAATGAGCAACAGGACTCTACGGACAACACATTCGCTCAATTTTTATCGCAGCCCATAAAAGTGCGCAGCTTAACGTTACAGTGATGTACCATGGCAGTGACACATCGCTCAGAATTAAATATGCCACATGGAATACAGTAGACAATTGTACTGCTGTTTTTTGATGCTTTGATAACTAGCTGTGGATGTGATGTTGTCTGTTGATTGTAGCATATAATATAATGTGATGCCTTAATAAAAAGTAAAAAAAGATAATGAAATATGCCACATGGAGTCCTCAAAAGTATACTCTTAAAGCCTTTGCTCTAAGCCAAGAGTCAGCAATGCCTGGAACAGTTCTCAGTGGCATGCCAAAGCCTTCTCTCAGAAACTACCCTTTCTGTCCTGGAACGATCTGTGGACTCATGCCACCCCCGGTTGTAGGACATCATCTATACCCCAACCTCTGCTATCACCACTCTCCCTGTCTATACTAGGTTATTTTTACTATATCCCAAGTTGCTGGGCCTACACATTTTGCATTTAGAATGTAAGCTTTCACGAGCAGGGCCCTCTTCCCTCATGCGCTTTTCCATTCCTGACTTAACCTATCTTCTTTTCAATACACCCTTCGATGGCAACAAATCCCCCAGTTTTCTTCTGCCAGATATTTATTTCAGTGTTGTCTGCTGATGCAGCTATGTTGGGATGCAGTCAATTTACCGACAATCAAAATCCCGACAGTCAAAATACCGACAGAAATTGACAGACGGGCAAAATCCCGACAAGGTCAAATATCGACAGGTTGAAATGCCGACATGAGTATTTCATGATTTTCTCATTGAAACCGACTTGTTCATACTTTACCATCCCAGTGGACTTGGACGGGGAATATAATAGTGTGCCGGGCGTACCGTGCCTGAAGCCGCGAGGGGACGCAGTGAACTTATATGGTGTCCATGTCGACCTATGTCAACACACACACCAAAACCCAATGAAAAAACGATGTCGGCATTTTGACTTGCCAACATTTTACATGTCGGTATGTTGACCTTGTTGGTATTTTAAATGTCGTATTTTGTCCATGTCGGGATTTTGACAGTCTGTCAATTGCTGTCTGTATTTCGACAGTCGGGATTTTGATTGTAGGTATTTCATACCGATCCCGCTATGTTTACATACCCTGTTCTTGTCCTATATTGTCTTGAACTGTAGGTCACTATTTATTTGTTTTTGTACTCTGTAACTGGGCGCTGCGGTTCCCATGTAGCGCCATATAAATAACGGATAACAATAATAATAATAAATATCTGTAAGAAGGGCTATGCGGTAGGGGCTTCTATACCTGCTGGGTGCTGGGTACATGCTTGTTAATCTGTATGACTACTGCTATGGACAAAAGCACACTGAGAGCAAAGTGCTGCTGGCCTTTGCTCTGAGCCAACATAATGGAACTTCGATATTGGTCCGTGCTTTGGTACTACTGGCTACAGGACTTATTATTTATTAACAGTTTCTTATATAGTGCAGTAAATTCCATTGTGCTTTACAATGATATAGCAAAACCGGGTAATAACAAACAGTCAGAGGTAGGAAGGCCCTGCTCACAAGCTTGCTATTTGTGGTATCTGGCCTCTTCACCAGTCATACACAAAAAAGAAGCTATAACAGATTCCCTATCTCTACTGGATGGGTTGGGTATGTTTTACCGGCGGCCCAGATCCCGGCGGTCAGCATCCAGACACTTGTTGCGCTCGACACAGGTTCTATTCCCACTCTATGGGTGTCACGAGTAGGAATAGTCCGTTTTAGTCGGCATGCCGTCTGTCGGGTTTGTGAGGCTTCAGGATGTAGGAGGAGGTATTGTGACCGGCGGTCACATAACCACATCCCTATTGGATAAGCTTGCTACAGGTTACTAGACAATTTTGCTTTTAGATGTCAATAGTAAATGGATGTGAAAAAAAAAACTCAGCGTTCACCACAAAGAGCGTTGCACCATAATCAAGAAGCAGCATAAAGTGAACTTTGTTTCTTATAGGTGTCTGTTAGCACAACCTTCCTGCATCCGCTTGACAGCAGCCGCACATAACTAGTCTGTTCTATTGGGGATACCATTCCCTCCACTATTCAACTTTAAGCCAGTCACATGAACTCTCCTCACAAACATAATCACACCAGTTGCTTTGATTATAATAATAATAATCAAGGACATTTCATTTTACGTGCTTATCTTTACCATTTACTTATTTTTACAGTTTTAAAATGAAACCACAGAAAGTAGGACCAAAGAAATACTAAAGAAAATAGATGGAATTTAAATAGAAGGAAATTGCTACTAACATAAGAGGCTCTACTAACAATAACTCACAGTACGAGAATGAGAGAAAAGGCACAGCAATCATTTTAATGTATACAATTGCCCATACTAACAGGTTCCACAAATTCAAATTTTTTCCGCTCCTGGATTTCCTGAAGTTTACACACATATTCAAGCGACAGCTCATAAAAATGTTGCCGATTCTGCTCCACTTGGACATCTGCCTAAATGAGAGAAAGAAAACAGCTGCTTAGAGCTCCAGAATAACTGCACTGTACATTTCATGCCATACCCTTTAAGGAATAGATTTGTGCATCCCCTGCAAAGCAAGTCAAGAGCTGTGCGTACAATATAAACATACTTCCCGATCGAAAGGAGCCTATAACTCTATATATGGATTTTTACTGAAATCATATATTATATTAGCAAAAGGCATATATAAAGAGATACAGGCTCTCAGACGGAAAGGGCAACATGAAGTATTGCTGCATACTATGTCTTGACAAAGTGGAGTGGAAAATAAAATGTTTTTGTCTAACAATTTATTACATATTCCTAAACATTATGTTTTAACAGCAACACCTGCTTAATCTAGCAACACACATGCCACTGCATTCATCTGGAATGACCGGCTGTTGTGTGGTCATTCTGAACGCTCGGCCAACAATCTAGATTACGTTCATGCATTTATTTAATAGTAATCATATTCTGGCTAAACATTAGCATTTCAATATATAATATACACTTATATTAGATGCCACTACTATCTTTGTAAAATTAGTTCCACTGAGCAATAACAGACATTCACATGAGATATAGATATATATATATATATATATATATATATATATATAAATAAGATTTTACTCACCGGTAAATCTATTTCTCGTAGTCCGTAGTGGATGCTGGGACTCCGTAAGGACCATGGGGAATAGCGGCTCCGCAGGAGACTGGGCACAACTAAAGAAAGCTTTAGGACTACCTGGTGTACACTGGCTCCTCCCACTATGACCCTCCTCCAGACCTCAGTTAGGATACTGTGCCCGGAAGAGCTGACACAATAAGGAAGTATTTTGAATCCCGGGTAAGACTCATACCAGCCACACCAATCACACCGTATAACTCGTGATACTATACCCAGTTAACAGTATGAAATATAACTGAGCCTCTCAACAGATGGCTCAACAATAACCCTTTAGTTAAACAATAACTATATACAAGTATTGCAGACAATCCGCACTTGGGATGGGCGCCCAGCATCCACTACGGACTACGAGAAATAGATTTACCGGTGAGTAAAATCTTATTTTCTCTGACGTCCTAAGTAGATGCTGGGACTCCGTAAGGACCATGGGGATTATACCAAAGCTCCCAAACGGGCGGGAGAGTGCGGATGACTCTGCAGCACCGAATGAGCAAACTCTAGGTCCTCCTCAGCCAGGGTATCAAACTTGTAGAATTTTGCAAATGTGTTTGACCCCGACCAAGTAGCTGCTCGGCAAAGTTGTAAAGCCGAGACCCCTCGGGCAGCCGCCCAATAAGAGCCCACCTTCCTCGTGGAATGGGCTTTCACTGATCTAGGATGCGGCAGTCCAGCCGCAGAATGTGCAAGCTGAATCGTACTACAGATCCAGCGAGCAATAGTCTGCTTTGAAGCAGGAGCACCCAGCTTGTTGGGTGCATACAGGATAAATAGCGAGTCAGTTTTCCTGACACTAGCTGTCCTGGAAACATAAATTTTCAGGGCCCTGACTACGTCCAACAACTAGGAATCCTCCAAGTCTTTAGTAGCCGCAGGCACTACAATAGGTTGGTTCAAATGAAAAGCTGATACCACCTTAGGGAGAAACTGGGGACGAGTCCTCAGATCTGCCCTATCCATATGGAAAATCAGATAAGGGCTTTTACATGACAAAGCCGCCAATTCTGACACACGCCTGGCCGAAGCCAAGGCCAACAGCATGACCACTTTCCACGTGAGATATTTCAAATCCACGGTTTTAAGTGGCTCAAACCAATGCGACTTTAGGAAATCCAACACCACGTTGAGATCCCAAGGTGCCACTGGAGGCACAAAAGGGGGCTGAATATGCAGCACTCCCTTAACAAATGTCTGAACTTCAGGCAGTGAAGCCAGTTCTTTCTGGAAGAAAATCGACAGAGCCGAAATCTGGACCTTAATGGAACCCAATTTTAGGCCCATAGTCACCCCTGACTGTAGGAAGTGCAGAAAACGGCCCAGCTGAAATTCCTCCGTTGGGGCCTTCCTGGCCTCACACCACGCAACATATTTTCGCCATATGCGGTGATAATGGTTTGCGGTCACTTCTTTCCTAGCTTTAATCAGCGTAGGGATGACTTCCTCCGGAATGCCCTTTTCCTTCAGGATCCGGCGTTCAACCGCCATGCCGTCAAACGCAGCCGCGGTAAGTCTTGGAACAGACAGGGCCCCTGCTGCAGCAGGTCCTGTCTGAGCGGCAGAGGCCATGGGTCCTCTGAGATCAGTTCTTGAAGTTCCGGGTACCAAGCTCTTCTTGGCCAATCCGGAACAATGAGTATAGTTCTTACTCCTCTTTTTCTTATTATCCTCAGTACCTTGGGTATGAGAGGAAGAGGAGGGAACACATAAACCGACTGGTACACCCACGGTGTCACTAGAGCGTCCACAGCTATTGCCTGAGGGTCTCTCGACCTGGCGCAATATCTTTCTAGCTTTTTGTTTAGGCGGGACGCCATCATGTCCACCTGTGGCCATTCCCAACGGTTTACAATCAGCTGGAAGACTTCTGGATGAAGTCCCCACTCTCCCGGGTGGAGGTCGTGCCTGCTGAGGAAGTCCGCTTCCCAGTTGTCCACTCCCGGAATGAACACTGCTGACAGTGCTAACACGTGATTTTCCGCCCATCAGAGAATTCTTGTGGCTTCTGCCATCGCCATCCTGCTTCTTGTGCCGCCCTGTCGGTTTACATGAGCCACTGCCGTGATGTTGTCTGACTGAATCAGTACCGGCTGGTTTTGAAGCAGGGGTCTTGCCTGACTTAGGGCATTGTAAATGGCCCTCAGTTCCAGAATATTTATGTGTAGGGAAGTCTCCTGACTTGACCATAGTCCCTGGAAGTTTCTTCCCTGTGTGACTGCCCCCCAGCCTCGAAGGCTGGCATCCGTGGTCACCAGGACCCAGTCCTGTATGCCGAATCTGCGGCCCTCTTGAAGATGAGCACTCTGCAGCCACCACAGCAGAGACACCCTGGTCCTTGGAGACAGGGTTATCAGCCGATGCATCTGAAGATGCGATCCGGACCACTTGTCCAACAGGTCCCATTGAAAAGTCCTTGCATGGAACCTGCCGAATGGCATTGCTTCGTAGGAAGCTACTATTTTTCCCAGGACTCGCGTGCAGTGATGCACCGACACCTGTTTTGGTTTCAGGAGGCCTCTGACTAGAGATGACAGCTCCTTGGCTTTCTCCTCCGGGAGAAACACTTTTTTCTGTTCTGTGTCCAGAACCATCCCCAGGAACAGTAGACGTGTCGTAGGGACCAGCTGTGACTTTGGAATATTTAGAATCCAACCGTGCTGTTGTAGCACCTCCCGAGATAGTGCTACCCCGACCAACAACTGCTCCCTGGACCTCGCCTTTATCAGGAGATCGTCCAAGTACGGGATAATTAAAACTCCCTTTTTTCGAAGGAGTATCATCATTTCGGCCATTACCTTGGTAAATACCCTCGGTGCCGTGGACAGACCAAACGGCAACGTCTGGAATTGGTAATGACAATCCTGTACCACAAATCTGAGGTACTCCTGGTGAGGATGGTAAATGGGGACATGCAGGTAAGCATCCTTGATGTCCAGTGATACCATGTAATCCCCCTCGTCCAGGCTTGAAATAACTGCCCTGAGCGATTCCATCTTGAACTTGAATTTTTTTATATAATTGTTCAAGGATTTCAAATTTAAAATGGGTCTCACCGAACCGTCCGGTTTCGGTACCAAACATTGTGGAATAGTAACCCCGTCCTTGTTGAAGGAGGGGCACCTTGACTATCACCTGCTGGGAATACAGCTTGTGAATTGCCTCTAGCACAGCCTCCCTGTCTGAGGGAGTTGTTGGCAAGGCAGATTTGAGGAAACGGCGAGGGGGAGACGTCTCGAATTCCAGCTTGTACCCCTGAGATACCACTTGAAGAATCCAGGGATCTACCCGTGAGCGAGCCCACTGATTGCTGAAGTTCTTGAGACGGGCCCCCACCGTACCTGGCTCCGCCTGTGGAGCCCCAGCGTCATGCGGTGGACTTAGAGGAAACGGGGGAGGACTTTTGTTCCTGGGAACTGGCTGTATGCTGCAGCTTTTTCCCTCTACCTCTGCCTCTGGGCAGAAAGGACGCGCCTTTAACCCGCTTGCCTTTTTGGGGCCGAAAGGACTGTACTTGATAATACGGTGCTTTCTTTGGTTGTGAGGGAACATGGGGTAGAAAAGCTGACTTCCCAGCTGTCGCTGTGGAAACGAGGTCCGAGAGACCATCCCCAAACAACTCCTCACCCTTATAAGGCAAAACTTCCATATGCCTTTTAGAATCTGCATCCCCTGTCCACTGCCGAGTCCATAACCCTCTCCTGGCAGAAATGGACATTGCACTTATTTTAGATGCCAGCCGGCAAATATCCCTCTGTGCATCTCTCATGTATAAGACTGCGTCTTTTATATGCTCTATGGTTAGCAATACAGTGTCCCTGTCAAGGGTATCAATATTTTCCGACAGGGAATCTGACCACGCAGCTGCAGCACTGCACATCCATGCTGAAGCAATAGCCGGTCTTAAAATAATACCTGAGTGTGTATATACAGACTTCAGGATAGCCTCCTGCTTCCTATCAGCAGGCTCCTTCAGGGTGGCCGTATCCGGAGACGGTAGTGCCACCTTCTTTGACAGGCGTGTGAGCGCTTTATCCACCCTAGGGGATGTTTCCCAACGTGACCTATCCTCTGGCGGGAAAGGGTACGTCATTAGTAACTTTTTAGAAATTACCAGTTTCTTATCGGGGGAAGCCCACGCTTCTTCACACACCTCATTTAATTCATCAGATGGGGGAAAAACCACTGGTAGTTTTTTCTCCCCAAACATAATACCCTTTTTTGTGGTACCTGGGGTAACATCAGAAATGTGCAACACATTTTTCATTGCCTCAATCATGTAACGTGTGGCCCTATTGGAAGTTACATTAGTCTCATCGTCGTCGACACTGGATTCAGTATCCGTGTCGACATCTGTGTCTGCCATCTGAGGTAGCGGGCGTTTTAGAGCCCCTGATGGCTTTTGAGACAGTTGGGCAGGCACGAGCTGAGAAGCCGGCTGTCCCACATCTGCTATGTCGTCAAACCTTTTATGTAAGGAGTTGACACTTTCACGTAATTCCTTCTACAAGTCCATCCACTCAGGTGTCGGCCCCGCAGGGGGTGACATCACATTTATCGGCATCTGCTCCGCCTCCACATAAGCCTCCTCATCAAACATGTCGACACAGCCGTACCGACACACCGCACACACACAGGGAATGCTCTGACTGAGGACAGGACCCCACAAAGCCCTTTGGGGAGACAGAGAGAGAGTATGCCAGCACACACCAGAGCACTATATAACACAGGGATTAACACTATAACTGAGTGATTTTCCCTTATAGCTGCTTATATGTATACTACTGCGCCTAAATTTAGTGCCCCCCCTCTCTTTTTTACCCTTTGTAGTCTTGAAACTGCAGGGGAGAGCCTGGGAGCGATCCTTCCAGCGGAGCTGTGAGGGAAAAATGGCGCCAGTGTGCTGAGGAAGATAGCTCCGCCCCTTTTTCGGCGGACTTCTCCCGCTTTTTTATGGATATCTGGCAGGGGTATTTTTCACATATATAGCCTCTCAGACTATATTATGTGAGTTTTATGCCAGCAAGGTGTTTAATATTGCTGCTCAGGGCGCCCCCAGCGACCTGCACCCATCAGTGACCGGAGTGTGAGGTGTGCATGAGGAGCAATGGCGCACAGCTGCAGTGCTGTGCGCTACCTTGTTGAAGACCGAAGTCTTCTGCCGCCGATTTCCAGGACCATCTTCTTGCTTCTGGCTCTGTAAGGGGGACGGCGGCGCGGCTCCGGGACCGGACGACCGAGGCTGGGCCTGTGTTCGATCCCTCTGGAGCTAATGGTGTCCAGTAGCCTAAGAAGCCCAAGCTAGCTGCAAGCAGGTAGGTTCGCTTCTTCTCCCCTTAGTCCCTCGTAGCAGTGAGTCTGTTGCCAGCAGATCTCACTGAAAATAAAAAATCTAAAAGTATACTTTCTTTTCTAGGAGCTCAGGAGAGCCCCTAGTGTGCATCCAGCTCAGCCGGGCACAAGATTCTAACTGAGGTCTGGAGGAGGGTCATAGTGGGAGGAGCCAGTGCACACCAGGTAGTCCTAAAGCTTTCTTTAGTTGTGCCCAGTCTCCTGCGGAGCCGCTATTCCCCATGGTCCTTACGGAGTCCCAGCATCCACTTAGGACATCAGAGAAATATTTATTTATTTTAGATCGCATGGATGTCTGTTATTGCTCAGCAGAATGAGTTTTACAAAGACAGTAGTGGCATCTAATATTGTGATGTGTATTTTATATTGTACACATTGATCACAAAAAGTCTTTGTACACAATATTTGCATCTTTTCCTTCAGGGACAGTGGCGTCATAAGGTGAATGCGGCCGGCCCTTGGGTATCACCCGCGGAGGGGCTGACACCAGAGTGCCGGCTCCTCCGCAGTGAGAGAAGCCAGGTGCTGCAGTGTGACAGCCTCGTACAGCACCTGGCTCCTGTCATTGATGAGGAGCCGACAGCAAAGGAATAGTGTCTCCGGGGGCTGCCCAGTACAGCCCAGCATCTCCGGAGATGCTGGGCATGCCCTCGGAGTGATGAGCACGGGATCTCCTCAAGACCCCGCTCCCATGTATATGACCACTCCATATTATGTGCATCCACGCCCCCAATTTGTCTCGAACGCTCCTCCGGCGAGCAGGGAGATCCAGGGTACGCACCGGGTGTCACCACACCTAGTGACGCCTCTGTTCAGGAATTAACACACTAAAAGATGATTGGTATTCCATCTACTGGACTAACCTGTATACTGTAACTTCATGAGTCAAGATAAGCTGCCTGATTAGTGATTAATATATAGTCGGATTATCTTGCAATATAGATCTTGAGATACGTGTGTGAGTGTGTATTGCATGTTTAATATATAAATATATATAAATCTATATATATAAATATATATATATATATATATATATATATATATATATATATATATATGCGAAAGCCCTCACTCACTGACTGACTGCACCTCCAGTGTGTAGAATTTAATAAACTACAAAAATAGTCCTTTCACTTTTTTACCGTATCTGCTATGGGTGCTCCTCGGGTAACACCAAGAACAATGGATTAATATTTACTTACATTAAGATGTCTCAAATTTACATCTCTAAAGATGTACAAAAAAATGTACACTATTTTATATTTACAACCGTAGAAATCAGAAACTCCCATATCTACATATTGTGTAATAAATATATATATATAAATATATATACACATATACATACATACATACATACAGTGTGTACACACATATATATATATACATACATACATACACACATACACACACATATACATACATACATACACAGTACGCATACATACATACATACATACATACATACATAATAAAAAATAATTTTTCATTCCCATGGTTCATAAACAGTCCCTAGAAGTATATTTGTCCACTCAAAAAATTATATTTATATACATAGTCATTTTTGTCTTGAGGAGCCTGCACACTGCTCGCTCAGAGTATCAAACTTCTGTTTTCTCTTACGTCCTAGAGGATGCTGGGGACTCCGTAAGGACCATGGGGTATAGACGGGCTCCGCAGGAGACATGGGCACTATAAAGAACTTTTAGTATGGGTGTGCACTGGCTCCTCCCTCTATGCCCCTCCTCCAGACCTCAGTTAGATTTTGTGCCCAGAGGAGATAGGGTGCATTACAAGGGAGCTCTCCAGAGTTTCTCTGAAAAAGATTTTTGTTAGGTTTTTTATTTTCAGGGAGCACTGCTGGCAACAGGCTCCCTGCATCGTTGGACTGAGGAGAGAGAAGCAGACCTACTTAACTGATAGGCTCTGCTTCTTAGGCTACTGGACACCATTAGCTCCAGAGGAACGCATATCTCACCCCGCCGTTCGTCCCAGAGCCGCGCCGCCGTCCTCCTCGCAGAGCCGGAAGATAGAAGCCGGGTGAGTATAGGAAGAAAAGAAGACTTCAAGGCGGCAGAAGACTTCAGATCTTCACTGAGGTAAGCGCGCAGCGGTAACGCTGCACGCCATTGCTCCCACACACTACACACACGGAACAGGCACTGATGGGCGCAGGGGGGGCATCAATAAACCTCTGGACTGGCATATAAGGGTACATTAGGCTGCGGAAGCAGTAAATGGAGAGATCCCCGCCATTTTTTGAATATTGAAGCGGGACCTCAGCACTAACAGCGCCATTTTCTCCACAGAAGCTGCAGAGAAGCTGGCTCCCCGGACTCTCCCCTGCTGAATTCGGTGACAGAGGGCTGAAAAGAGGGGGGGGGGGGGGAGGGGGCATTTTTTTAAGCGCAGTGAGTGTGTATACACATTGATTATATATAAAAAGCGCTACCTGGGTGTGTTCCAGTGTCAGTTGGTGCTGGGTGTGTGCTGGCATACTCTCTCTCTGTCTTTCAAAAGGGCCTTGTTGGGGAATTGTCCCCTTATAGATATATCCCTGTGTGTGTGGGAGTGTCGGTACGTGCGTGTCGGCATTTCTGAAGCGGAAGGCTCGTCCAAGGAGGAGGTGGAGCAGATGAGTGGTGTGTCTCCGTCGGCAACGCCGACTCTTGATTGGATGGACATGTGGCATATGTTGAATGCAAGTGTGGCCTCATTACATAAGAAACTGGACAAAGCAGAGTCCAAAGAGAAAGCAGGGAGTCAATCCACGAATTGGACTGGGTCACAGGGCCCTTCAGGGTCTCAAAAACGTCCCCTATCCCAAATAGTAGACACTGATACCGACACGGATTCTGATTCTAGTGTCGACTACGATGATGCAAGATTGCACCCAAGGGTGGCAAAAAGTATTCAGTGTATGATTATTGCAATAAAAGATGTTTTGCATATCACAGATGACCCCTCTGTCCCTGACACAAGGGTGCGCATGTATAAGGAAAAGAAACCTGAGGTAACCTTTCCCCAGTCTCATGAGCTTAACGAGTTATTTGAAAAAGCTTGGGAAACTCCAGATAAGAAACTGCAGATTCCCAAAAGGGTTCTTATGGCGTATCCTTTCCCTGCTCAGGACAGGGTACGTTGGGAATCCTCTCCCAGGGTGGACAAGGCTTTAACACGCCTGTCCAAGAAGGTGGCGCTACCGTCTCCGGACACGGCAGCCCTCAAGGATCCTGCTGATCGCAGACAGGAGACTACTTTAAAGTCTATCTATGCGCATACAGGTACTTTGCTCAGACCGGCAATAGCATCGGCATGGGTATGTAGCGCAGTTGCAGCATGGACAGATACCTTGTCAGCTGACCTTGATACCCTAGACAGGGATACCATTTTATTAACCTTAGCCCACATTAAATACGCAGTCTTATATATGAGGGACGCTCAAAGAGACGTTGGGCTGCTGAGTTCCAGAGCCAATGCCATGGCTATTTCTGCGAGACGAGCTCTATGGACCCGCCAATGGACGGGTGATGCAGACTCAAAGAAGCATATGGAGGTTTTACCTTACAAGGGTGAAGTGTAGTTTGGGGAGGGGCTTGCGGACCTGGTTGCCACAGCTACAGCGGGTAAATCTACCTTTTTACCTTTTGTTCCACAACAGCAAAAGAAAACTCCACAGTATCAGATGCAGTCCTTTCGGTCGCATAAGTCCAGAAGAGGTCGGGGCTCTTCCTTCCTTGCCAGAGGTAAGGGTAGAGGAAAGAGAACACCTGCTTCAGCTAGTTCCCAGGAGCAGAAGTCCTCCCCGGCTTCTACAAAATCCACCGCATGACGCTGGTGCTCCCCGAAGCTTGCCAGCTTCACCCCCGGAGAGGGAAGTGGTGTTAGCTGCAATTCAAAAGCTGTGTCAACAGCAAGTGGTGTTCAAGGTTCCCCTGGTCCAACAGGGAAAAGGGTATTATTCGACCCTGTTTGTGGTCATGAAGCCGGATGGTTCGGTCAGACCCATTTTAAATCTAAAATCCCTAAACCTGTACTTGAAAAAGTTCAAATTCAAGATGGAATCGCTCCGAGCTGTAATATCCAGCCTGGAAGGGGGGGATTTGATGGTGTCTCATCAGGCGTACCTGAGATTCGCTGTACAGGACTGTCATTACCAGTTTCAGCCGTTGCCGTTTGGGCTTTCCACGGCCCCGAGGATTTTCACCAAGGTATTGGCGGAGATGATGGTGCTCCTGAGCAAGCAGGGAGTCACAATTATCCTATACTTGGACGATCTCCTGATAAAGGCGAGATCGAGAGACCAATTGCTGAAGAGCATGTCGCTCTCCCTGAAAGTGCTGCAACAGCACGGTTGGATTCTCAATCTGCCAAAGTCACAATTGGTTCCAACGACTCGGCTATCATTCCTGGGCATGATTCTGGACACGGAACAAAAGAGGGTTTTTCTTCCATTGGAAAAAGCCCAGGATCTCCAGAACATGATCAGAGACCTGCTAAAACCAAAAGGAGTGTCTGTTCATCAATGCACTCGAGTTTTGGGAAAAATGGTGGCAGCCTACGAGGCCATCCCCTTCGGCAGGTTTCATGCGAGGACTTTTCAGTGGGACCTTCTGGACAAGTGGTCCGGGTCCCATCTACTTATACATCAGAAAATAACCCTGTCCCCCAGGGCCACGGTGTCTCTCCTGTGGTGGCTGCAGAGTGCTCACCTTCTAGAGGGTCGCAGGTTCGGCATTCAAGACTGGGTTCTGGTGACCACGGACGTGAGCCTCCGAGGATAGGGTGCAGTCACACAAGGAAGAAATTTTCAGGGACTATGGTCAAGCCAGGAGGCTTGTCTACACATCAACATACTGGAATTGAGGGCCATACGACAAGCGGAGAATCTTCTTCGCGACCTACCGGTTCTGATTCAATCAGACAACGTCACAGCCGTGGCTCATGTAAACCGCCAAGGCGGGACAAGGAGCAGAGTGGCAATGGCGGAAGCCACCAGGATTCTTCGCTGGGCGGAAAATCACGTAAGCGCTCTGTCAGCTGTCTTCATTCCGGGAGTGGACAACTGGGAAGCAGACTTCCACAGCAGACACGATCTCCATCCAGGAGAGTGGGGACTTCATCAAGAAGTTTCTGCAGAGATAACAAGTCTTTGGGGAATTCCTCAAATAGACATGATGGCATCACGCCTCAACAAGAAGCTTCGGAGGTATTGTGCCAGGTCACGGGACCCTCAGGCAGTAGCAGTAGACGCCCTAGTGACACCATGGGTGTTTCAGTCGGTCTACGTATTTCCTCCTCTTCCACATCTCAAAAATATTGAGAATCATAAGACAAAGAAGAGTGCAGACAATACTCATTGTTCAAGATTGGCCTCGAAGGGCCTGGTACTCAGATCTTCTGGAAATGCTCGCAGAAGGTCCGTGGCCTCTTCCTCTCAGGGAGGACCTGTTACAGCAGGGGCCATGTGTGTTCCAAGACTTACCGCGGTTACGTTTGACGGCATGGCGGTTGAACACCGAATCCTAGCTGGGAAAGGTATTCTGGAGGAAGTCATCCCTACTCTCATAAAGGCTAGGAAGGAGGTGACGGCAAAGCATTATCACCGTATCTGGAGGAAGTATGTATCTTGGTGTGAAGCCAAGAATGCTCCTACGGAAGATTTCCATCTGGGCCGGTTTCTCCACTTTCTACAGACAGGAGTGGATATGGGCCTAAAGTTAGGCTCCATTAAGGTACAGATTTCGGCCCTATCTATATTCTTTCAGAGGGAATTGGCTTCTCTCCAAGAAGTCCAGACGTTTGTTAAGGGAGTGCTGCACATCCAGTTCCCCTTTGTGCCCCCAGTGGCACCGTGGGACCTTAACGTGGTGTTAAGTTTCCTGAAATCTCACTGGTTTGAACCTCTTCAAACAGCTGAATTAAAATTTCTCACGTGGAAGGTGGTCATGTTATTGGCCTTGGCATCTGCAAGGCGGGTGTCCGAATTGGCGGCCTTGTCCCACAAGAGCCCATATTTGATTTTCCATGTGGTTAGAGCAGAATTGAGGACGCGTCCTCAATTTTTGCCTATGGTGGTTTCTTCATTTCATATGAACCAACCTATTGTGGTGCCTGTGGCTACGGGGGACTGGGAGGACTCCAAGCCCCTGGATGTAGTCAGGGCCTTAAAGATTTATGTAGCCAGGACGGCTAGGGTTAGGAAAACAGAGGCTCGGTTAGTCCTGTATGCAGCCAACAAGGTTGGCGCTCCTGCTTCTAAGCAGACTATTGCTCGCTGTATCTGTAACAGGATTCAGCAGGCTCATTCTACGGCTGGATTGCCGTTACCAAATTCAGTAAAGGCCCATTCCACTAGGAAGGTGGGCTCTTCTTGGGCGGCTGCCCGAGGCGTCTTGGCATTACAGCTTTGCCGAGCAGCTACTTGGTCGGGTTCAAACACTTTTGCAAAATTCTACAAGTTTGATACCCTGGCTGATGAGGACCTTGCGTTTGCTCAGTCGGTGCTGCAGAGTCATCCGCACTCTCCCGCCCGGTTGGGAGCTTTGGTATAAACCCCATGGTCCTTACGGAGTCCCCAGCATCCTCTAGGACGTAAGAGAAAGTAAGATTTTAAACCTACCGGTAAATCTTTTTCTCCTAGTCCGTAGAGGATGCTGGGCGCCCGTCCCAGTGCGGACTACATCTGCAAGACTTGTATATAGTTGTTGCTTACACAAGGGTTATGTTACAGTTGGAATCGGTCTTTGACCGATACTGTTTTTTGTTCATACTGTTAACTGGTTGCGTATATTCCAGGTTATATGGTATGATTGGTGTGGGCTGGTATGAATCTTGCCCTTAGATTAACAAAATCCTTTCCTCATATTGTCTATCTCCTCTGGGTACAGTTCTCTAACTGAGGTCTGTAGGAGGGACATAGAGGGAGGAGCCAGTGCACACCCATACTAAAAGTTCTTTATAGTGCCCATGTCTCCTGCGGAGCCCGTCTATACCCCATGGTCCTTACGGAGTCCCCAGCATCCTCTACGGACTAGGAGAAAAAGATTTACCGGTAGGTTTAAAATCTTATTTTTTCTTTTATTTCTCCTCTCCCTGATGTCACATCAAGATCATATATGTCTCAGTTTCTTTCTATGCCTCTAAGCTACTGTATACAATACTAAAAACACGTTCCAAATTCTTTCAGTAGTTTAAGCGTGATGCCGTAACAGACAAATGAAAATTGCAAGAGAAAAAAAAATTTGCCTCCATAGTTTACCCACAGTCCTTAGAAGTACATTTCTCTAAAAATATTTCTATGTATAGACATAACCATTATAACTTTATTATAGCTTTACACACATATATTATACACACACGTCTCTCATTCCCTGCTCCTACACTATGGGTTTCCTCGTTAATAAATGTGAATTAGCCAGGATGCCTTTGTGCAGAGGTGTCCTGGGACGACAATTCAATAACCCATCCATCTCAAGAGGGTGTATGCGCATAGTACGTATGCTGAAAACCCCATAGAATGTAGTGTGATGCTGATTGCCAGTGCTTCCGGATCATACTGACACTGGGTATAGCACATGGAGGACCACATATATGTTGTATAGTGTATTTATTGATGATTTCATATGTAGTTTCAACTTTACTATTACAAAGCAGAACGTGTGGGTAACTGTCTAAAGTGAGCGTTTCATTTACTGCAGTTCTATTGTACACTGTAGTGCCAGGGAGAATCTGCGGAAACAAAATACCCAGCACTGGGAATTGTAATGCTTAGAGAGATTAGTCACTCGGGATGTGGATCCTCTTTTCTCTGGTGAGGAAACCTTGTCAGTAAGGTCACAAGCACATCCTTTGCTTGGTTTCTCATACATTCCTCCTCAGTAGTGCTCTAGGGAGACGCAGAACCATATGAAAATGATCTCTCTGGGGAGAAGGAGGCTAAGAAAAATACTGTTTTCTTCTAACAAGATAATGATCTTCCATTAATAGCACACCATGTGGACAGTGCACCAAGTACAGAACAAACAATGTACCCATGGTTATTCCGCAGGTAGCTGGAATCCATAAGTACAAGGCAGCCAAAAACCAGTTTTCCACTTCCTTCACCACACACACACACTTTAACAGGTAATACTCACATAATATATAGAACTCCTGCAATTAATATCATACTTGGCATAATATGCTCTCTACTTTAAATAATAACCGTATAAGAGACTAAAGAGTTCCATCATTACCATGCAAATTATAAAGGTCAGAAACTGTGCAGTGGCTTCTAATACCAGTAATTATTTACTTTAAAGGCTACGACTTGCACTGCACAACTTTCAATTGAAATTTAAAACAAAAAAGCACATATACATACATACATACATACATACATACATACATATGAAGAACAAAGAAACGGACACACAAAATTGAAACATAAGTTGAAATAAGACACACAACACACAGCACAACTTGCAGTAGCACTTCCACAAGGTCACACAGAGGGAATACGAAGGAAGTTTCGCTCACCTCTTCCTACATTCAAGCATTTCTACAGATTCCTACTAAACAGACATTTTATTTAATATATAGATTTTTTTTCCAACATGCATGCCATTCCCCCCAATCTTCTAGTCCCTGTCACATTTTTCTATTTATGTCCCCATTTGTTTCATTAAAATAAGATATGTGCACTGGCTGGAAACTCAAGCAGACGCACAAACAGGGAGCTGTCCTCCACTGACTTTAATAGAACCCCTTTTTGTAGCCCCTGCCCACTCTATAACCCTACAGGGGTCTCCTGCATCAGATTCTAGACCTTAAAAACTCCTTCACCACCGCCCTCCAGTCGGCAATTGGCAAATTAAAATCTGACTTGGCGGATTTGGACTCTCGCACCACTTCTTTGGAATCACAAATGGACAAACAACAAGAGTTACAAAACCGTGTAGGCGATGATATGAGTTATCTTTATGGTGAATTTGGATTTTCTCAAAGATATAGTGGAGGACAGTGAAAATCGTGAGAGACGGAATAATCTGCGCATTCTGAATGTTCCGTAATCCATATCTGCCACTGAACTGGAACCATATCTCAAAAGGCTTTTTCTCTACTTGGTTCCGTCGCTGTCTGAGCCTGCCATCCTCAGAGAGAGCTCATCGCGCACTGAGGCCTAAACCCCACCGGGAAGTTATTCTTAAGTTTCTTTCAAGATTAAAAATAGTATCACAATGGCAAGCAGGAACTCAACCTCGATCTTATTCGAGGGATCACAGATTCAGATTTATCAAGATCTATCACCGGTGATCATTGCTAAACCACGTGACCTACGCACTGTCACCTCTACGCTACGTGAAAATGGATATAAATATCGTTGGGGTTTCCCCTTTCATATCATAGTGGATACTGATGGGCGAGTTAATATTCGCTCTCTTGAGGAAGGCAACAGACTGCTTCGTAAACTTCAACTGGCGCCCACTTCTGGATCGGACCTGCTGATCCCGTTGCCTCTTCCCCAAAGTGAAGCTCCTCACGCTTGGGTTTGAATTATTCATGGTTTAAATATATTTCTGACTTTAATTGTCGTTTACGCTCTATGTCGAGATTAACATTGGTAATATTACGTATTTGAACCATGTTCTTTTTCAAAAGTTTTTAGTTGATTATTAACCATTTTTATGATACTTACAGTTACTCTTGCCATCATACCATTCTGCTAACCAGTTACTATTTGCTGGCTCTGTGCAGTATTTGTTTCTCAATAACTTTATAACCTCACGGTCCTGCCCGGTGGATCAGATGCCTTGACCCTGGATTTGGGTTTCCGGATTGAACTCCGATCCGATATTGTGTGGCATGCCTTTATTTACCGGTCAGTACTGTGACTTTACCATAGCTCTACTGTCAATATTATGTTGCTGTTCAATGGTTTGACTTCATTCTTCGTATCCTCTGTGTTTTTGTTTGCTCAGTCTCGCTATGAGTTTCTATTTTATGTACAGATTTCCACCCATTAAATATACTTCTAGTTTTGGATGAAGGGGGGGGGGGGTCGGCACCTTAGCCAGTCAGTTTCTCCCCCCTATTTTAGGGATTATAGATACGAGTTACTATATAGGGTTTATACCCTCTTCAAATATACTGTATTTGAATCCCATCAGTGAGCTCTTTCTGTTACAGAGCTAAACTTTAGTAGCCAATTACCCTGTCTTTAGGGTACTTTGTCTGCTCATTTTTCGTTCTCATTTTATTTATTATTTTTTTTAAATGTATTATTTTTTTTCCCAGCAGAGTCCAGTGTCCCTTAATTTAATTCGGGTTATTCCCTTTCTTCCCCTCTCCTACCATGCCACTAACGTGTTTGTCAATTAATGTGAAAGGTCTTAATTCCCCTCATAAGCGCTCCCATCTTCATAGGTCCCTTAAAACATTAAAGGGGGATGTGATCTTTTTACAGGAAACATACTTGAAAGTGAGCTCGCATCCCTCTTTGACGTCCAAATCCTTTCCCACGGCTCGGTACTCCAATAATACGACTAAACGAAATGGAGTGGCTATCCTTGTCAGATGTTCCACTCCTTTTCAGTTCCTAGACTCTAAATGCGACAATGAGGGTCGTTATTTTATGGTGCAAGGGAAAATCGTACACGAGGAAGTTACATTGGCCAACCTCTATGCCCCTAATACTGGTCATGCCAGATTGTTTCGTAAATTCTTTCAGGATCATTCTTTGTATAGAAGGGGCAAGACATTTGTAGGCGGTGATTTTAACATGGTCGTCACTCATATGGATAAATCCGGCCCCTTACGTAGCGGACATACTCCAAATTCTTCTGCATTGCATAAATGCATGGCCGAGGCTGGTCTGTTTGATGTTTGGCGATATCTTAATCCTACCACTAGGGATTACACTTTTACTCCAATCCGCATGATGTATATTCTCGTATAGACATGTTCTTAAGTTGTGACTCCTTTTTCCAAATTGCTCAATGCTCCTCGATAATTCCACTTACTTGGACTGACCATTCTGCTTTAATGGCGTCCTTTGATATCTTTGTGTACCCGGTGGAAAGCCATCGTGGAGACTTAACGAAACCCTGTTGAAGATACCTCAGTTCCAAGACCTAATCAAATCTAAAATACAGGACTATTTTGCTCTCAATTCCTGGGATGACTGTAGTGCATCCACAGTCTGGGAAGCCCATAAGGCAGTTGTTAGAGGGTCCATTATACAATATGCTTCTCGCCGACAGAGGGAACAAGAACAACGTATCAATTCATTAACCAAAACTATTGCGAATTTAGATAGGGAACACAAGCGCACACATTCTAGGAAAATACTAGTGGAACTTTCTAAAACTCGTGCTGAGTTACAGTCTCTCCTAGCGGAAAAGGTTGAACGTTCACTATGGTGGGCTAAGCAGTTGTTTTACGACAAGAGCAATAAGGCTCACACTCTATTAGCGAATAAATTGCGCGCCAAGCCATTTACATTATTAAGGATCCCTTAGGCGGCATCACCTATGACCCTACAAAAATTTATGGTATTTTTCCTGATTATTATAGGGCACTGTACAATTTGGACTCTCCAACTGATCCCTCGGTCCATGCCTGTAAGGTCCAACAATATCTTAATTCTTGCGTACTCCCCCGACTGGATGACACAGCTAACTCTATTTTAAATGCTGATATCTCTGTTGAGGAAATAGAAGCTGCATTGAAAACTCAGAAACCATCTAAAGCACCTGGTCCGGATGGCTATCCGATGGTATACTATAAAACTTTTGCCCCCCAACTCACTTTGCACATGGTCTCTCTGTTTAATAAGATTATGCAGGGCACCCCTTTCCACACTGACTCCACGATTTCTCGCATTACTGTCATCCCGAAACCCGGTAAGGACCCCTCTTGTTGCTCTAACTACAGACCCATCTCTTTAATAAATACAGATCTTAAGCTCTTTGCTAAGGTCTTAGCGACGCGTCTGAACACTGTCCTAGCCTCGCTGATCGACCCTGACCAGGTAGGATTTATTCCGGGCCGCCAGGCCTCAGACAACACCAGGCGCATCATCAACCTACTTCACCACATTACCTCATCTAAAACACCCGAGGTCGCTTTAGCACTTGACGCCGAAAAGGCATTTGATCGTATTTCCTGGCCTTTCTTATTTTCATTTGGTCTTCACGGTCCTTTTATCACTGCTGTTAAAGCCCTCTATTCTAGCCACTCATCTATGGTTATGACAAATGGACTAAGCTCACCCCGGTTTGACTTAAAAAATGACACTCGTCAAGGCTGCCCTCTCTCTCACCCTTAATATTCGCTCTATGTATTGAACCTCTTGCAGCTCGCGTATGATCAAACATTGATATTGGGGATATTACTGTGGGACGCGATACATATAAAATATCTGTTTGCAGACGATGTACTCCTGACTGTTTCTAACCCTTTAATATCTCTCCCTAACTTGCAAAAAGAGCTTATTTTATACGGTTCACTATCGGGTTATAAGGTTAACCATACCAAATCAGAGGCACATTTACTCCACATTGACCTCTACATTTCCTTTCTATGGAGACCTTCGGCTATCAAATATCTTGGCATTAATATGACCAAATCTTATTCTACTCTTTATCAGGCCAATTATGTTCCTATTATTAGAACACTTACGCAAGATTTAGACAAATTGGATCGTTCATATATCTCATGGATAGGCAGGATTAACACCCTCAAAATGAACTTCCTCCCTCGCATTTTATACTTGTTCCAAACTATCCCAATCTTGGTGTCCCGGGCACCTTTAGCTTCCCTACAGAACCTACGTCACAAATTTGTTTGGGCTAATCGTAAGCCTCGTATTAGACATACAGTTCTGACTAAGAATGTAACATCTGGCAGACTGGGTTACCCTAATCTACGAGCATACTTTAACGCATGCCAACTTAACCACGTTATATCCTGGTAATCACCACCGGGGGTTAAGAAATGGGTGGATATTGAAAACTCTTTATTCCAGGGTAATTCACTTGATTCCCTTCTCTGGCTCCCCAAGACATGCAGACCAGCCTCTGTTTATTTAATTCCCACAGTTAAATTCACCCTTGGGCTGTGGGATAAACATTGCACCACCCATAAACTCTCAACATATCCCTCCTCTCTCACACCAATTTGGGACCACTCGGCCTTCCCCCCTGGTTGTGATCAGAACATGGCAGTTCCGTGGCACTCCCATGGTATTACGAGATTTATCCATATTAAAGGTCAATTAGCCCAGAAATCTTTTGAGGAATGTCAAGAACGCCTTGGTGTTCCATCTTCGTGTCATTATATTCACATTCTGAGTTTTCTCAGATCCCAACTTAAATCTTCTTCTTTGAGACCACCTACTTCCTTTGAACGCATGTGTGTACTCTCAATTGGCAGGAAGGGGAACAGAAATTAAAATGCGGATTGCTAAGGCTTCTCTTAGTGTGGCGATTAGAGAAACCTGTTATAAAGTATATACCCAGCGGTACCTAGTTTCCTCCAGACTTCACTCTATCTTCCCCACTACCTCGAATCAATGCTGGAGACTTTGCGAAGAGGAGGGCACCTTTATACACATATGGTGGACTTGTACTTCTTTTCGCCCCTTCTGGAACTTTGTTTGTGCTTTGATAGCCCAATCTCTTGGACATAGTATTGAGCTCTCTCCCGAAAACAGCCTTGCTTCTTGCCCCTATTCTCGACCTACCCAGAACCCATGATAAGCTCGTTATGCACTTTTGTATGGCAGCTAAATCCCTGATAGCTAAACAATGGAAAGACCAGAAAGTACCTTCACTGACCGCACGTGTGGCTAATATTAACTATATTGCCGACATGGAATACATCACTAGTTTACGGAATAATACAGTGGCTCAGTTTCACAATATCTGGTCCCCATGGTACCTCACTCGTTCCTTACCCATACCCGGACTCTGCTGATATCCATGTCCAACTCCATCCTTCCGTTTACTTATCTGCTCCTTTTTTAAATACCCCTACCCAACCGTGAATACTTATTACTCTTATCTTTAATTTTCTTTTGTCTTTCTTTTTCTCTTTTTTCCTTTCTTTTATCCTATCTTCAATGCTCCTATTTTTGTCTTTTGTCTTTAAATTGGTAATACAAATAAAATAGAAGTTAACCACCCAGTATGATATTTTTGAAAGCATTGTCAAGTGTTATCTAATGATAATTTGACAAAAAATTGTATATTATGTATTCACACTCCAATGTTTATGTGTATCTCACTGCTCCCTCGTTAACCATCATTGTTGATGTCGGATTTCAATGTGCTCAATGTCAAACTCCGTACTTGACTATTTGGTTCCCTGTACTGTGGATTTTGGTCAATTTCAATAAAAACTCATTGGTTTTAAAAAAATAAGATATGTGCATATTTTTCTCATAGGTTATTGATCCAAAAAAAAAAACAAAACCTATGAACAAGGAGGTGTTATTTTTAGGTCTACAAGCAACTACATTTCTGCATGTTTCCTACCCCTCCCCGCTGATAAGGCCAAAAACAAATGAGCCATTCAGCTTCTGAACAAGGGGCATAATTCAGACCTGATCGTAGCAGTAAATGTTAGCAGATGGGCAAAACCATGTGCACTGCAGGGGGGAAGGAATATCGATGCCCATCTCTAGTCATACTTATCCATTAGAGGAAGCTGTTGGGGTGGAGGTGCACCACTGCACATGTCAGAGGTGTGACAGCCATCCACAATTATTATATAGATAATGATCCTTTAATAACACACAGACAAATATAGATACTTATATAGGTACATGTAAACCTTTGAGCCCATACAGACTACAGGACACAACATTAAATCTGTACAGAATACAAATCAGAAGCATATCGGCCATTTCCAGAGAGGATCCTATGACAACGCTGAAGAAGTAAATTATACAACAGTGAATCATTAGGTTACAGCTGAGCAATCAGGCTAAACTTTGTGCTGACACATAATGAATAACTCCAGGGCAACCCTACCTCCTGTAATTGTGGCTCTTTCTTCTTGGATGACATGCTTAAATGTTTATCCAGATTGCTGTAGTTCTTTTCTGTCTCTTTATCAAACTTCTTTTTTTCTTCCTGTAAAAGTGAGATGCACAAATATTTTCATTCTTTAAAAAGAATAGTAAAGTTTAAAAAGTATTATTTATTCAGGTTAACGTTTAATCAGAGATTCACCAGTCTTCATAACTCTTCTCTGTCCTTTTCCATTACAGTGGACCTGTAGCTTGCACATATTACCACTTCTTATTTAAGCTGCACTGTGGGAGGCACATAAATGAATGATTGTTTCAGCACACAAAATGGCCGGCTTTATCAAAAGTGTTTTACAGAGTAAGGGGAGTGGGGGGGATGTATTATCATGGTACTTATCTCTGCACTAAGAGACAGCCTCTGTCACTGCTTACTGCAGTGATGCAGGATTGCTTAGTGCAGCAATGCTTTAAAACAAATCTGTCACTGGGGGGTGTCATGGTAACTCATCCGTCAGACGACCTCTATCCTGCCTGTATTGCATTAGTCTACTGCTGATGAGATACGTAATAGCTCCTGGGTGGCCACACTGTGCATGCGCGAGATCTCCTAAATGTGTGAAGTCTCAGTGGGAGCCAAATTTAGACAATCAAAATAGACATGGCCATTATGTCAGCATTCAAAATATAGACTAGAAATGGCCACCTTTTAGTCAAGTCTATATTTTGATATGGTTAAAATGTCAACATACCTATATTTTTTATTTATACAACTATGAAGGGGATAAGTGAAACTGTGACAGACATTACGACTGTGTCATGATTTTGGTGGTGAACATTTTTAACATCACAATGTCAACATGATCAAAATGTCAAAGGTCAAACTCCCAGTAAATGCACATACAGCAGTTTAGCCTGCAGTCAAAATATAGGCATGGTCAAATTGTCGACAATTAAAAAGTCAACATTCAAAATACAGGCAGGTCTGTATTTAGACTGTTGACATTTTGACCATGTCAATATATCGACAATCAAAATGTCAACATTTAAATCATAGGTAACTGCACACAGCTTAACCTGTAATCAAGATATAACAGAAATACAGGCTTTACCTGTAGTTTCTTTATCACAACTACGAAGGGAATATGCACTACCATGACAGGTATTAGTGCTACCTAACAGGTCTTTGCGAAATTGTTGTGGAAATTCATTATTGGAGCGGCACATGCAAAGTACAAAGTACTGGGCATTTGTGACATTCGGAGATATCAGATTGTATGTTTGACGTGACAGGATCACTGTTTGCACACCCGCAGTGCTCTTCCACAGTAACCCACAGTGCTCTTCCTCCGTAACCCACAGTGCTCTCTCAGTAACCCACAGTGCTCTTCCTCCGTAACCCACAGTGCTCTTCCTCCGTAACCCACAGTGCTCTTCCTCCGTAACCCACAGTGCTCTTCCTCAGTAACCCACAGTGCTCTTCCTCAGTTGGCAACCTGTGGTAATCCAGCTGCTATGGAACTACACACCAGTATGCCCTTCCACAATTTTAGTATGTCCTATAATAAAATCTGTGGTAGGGCATGCTGGAATATATAGTTCCACATGTTGACTACTGTTTCACACATGTTGATGTGACGAAAATTAGGCACATCAGACAGTGTGGCTGACATGGCAGGATCAGTGTTTGCTCATATGCATTGCTCAGTGAGACACTACAGTATCTTGTACATTTATCTATTATGAAAGGTCAGCACACAAGGTTGCGTGAGAATCCTCTAGCGTTGGGCGTCTTTGTTTTGCCAAAAATGTGTCATAGTTGCAAAGCAATGGGCTAGGATGCACAAGGAGATTGCTGATTAATGTGATATATGACACTTGTATATGTGTGCAGCTGAGTCTCTGAATCTGTATATGAAGTGCTACAATGCAGCAGCTTTTTCCAATCCAACACAAGTTCTGTTCTGCTCCGTATACTCGGTCACACACACTATTCAAGTGTTGTATATCATATTAATCAACATAGTCTCCTCGTGTGTCCTAGTCATATTCCATTGCGACTAAGATGAATTTTCAGAAAGAAAAAAAAAGATGCCCGACGTTAGCAGGACCTGGCAGCTCACTCATGACAAGCATCTCACGCTGCATAATGTATTGAGGCTAGATGTATGAGGCCGCATCTGAAGTGCAAGTGGAAGAGGTGGTTTAGTGCTTCATGTCTACCGTGTGTTTTTTTTTTTACTCTTTCAAATTAGTAAGTGGCTATTTCATATAACGGTTTTCTTCTAGTTAAATGAATTAAAGGCAGAGTTGCAGAATCTTATTGACATGAATACAACTGCTACTTAAAACTGGGGTGCTAATACGTACATGAAATGCTGGAAACATTTTGAGCCCTGTTATGTGCGCTCATCGTACCAAGGACATTTCAATCTGAGATAACAAAAACTACACATAGACCAAAATAAACATGCTTCATTTGGCTATGACAAGTTATTTCTACACATAAAAAATTCCACTCATTATCCTGTACTGTAACAGTGCTGCCAAATAATTGCTGATGCATCTCCAAGTTGTTCTGAAATTCCTTTTTTGGACGAGAAGAGGAGTCAGTACCCCAATCCAAGCGTAATGCTAAAAAAATATTCAACTTTGAAAACAACTCCACCATGATATTGAAAGCCTTCACTCACTGACTTACTGAACATTAGCAAGGCGACCAGTATAAAAATGATACTGCTTCTGGGGTAGATAAAATGGGTTCGGTATGTGTGACCGGCGGACGGTATACACAAACCAGATGCAGGCAACCCGATTTTCAGAATCCCAACAGGGAAGAGGTAAGTATGCCATCCTCTTTCCCCTAACCCCCTCTTCCCGCAGCCCAACCCTAACCTCCCCCCTTAGATGTCTAGCCCTAACCTCCTCCAGGTGGTGACTAAATCCAACCCTCCCCCACCCACCCCTCGTCCTTGGAGTAATATATTTGTGTGGGAAGAGGATATTAGTTATGCAATAATATTTGACAACATAATTATTTGCAAAGCTAATAAACCCTAAGTATCTGTTTTCTGCACAACGAAAAAAAAAAATAACAAGCAGATTATCATACAGGAATAAGTTGTAGGTTAATATATACAGTATTATCTTACATGCACAGAGTCATTGAGTTCCACCTTATATATTTTGTTCATTAAAATGTATACTGTCTGCTTATGTTTATTACAGTATGTCCTCTTTGTGACAATTTTGTTAAAGCACTGTGAGCTCTTATCAGAGGAAATATTTAATTGTTTTTCGTTTCATCTTTTGCCTTTATAATGCAGGGGTATAAGGCTATTGGTATGTACATTTTGAATTTATTTCTGTGCTTACAGACGTAATAACAGGAAGACAGCGATTTCTACATAACTTCCTTTCACAACACACAGAAGTGACTTTTTTTTTTTTAACTATTTTATTATTAATTATTTTCATAAGGTAGAAAGTTACATACAGTGGTAAGTCCAACAATACAGGAAATACAGAAATACATACATCCCCACAATCCTAGAACTGCGGGTATCGCAATACCCAGTATCTCGTGTCAAACAATTCTGTATATCCTGCACACAAACATTATAAACAAATATAAACCACTAATAAACATCAGAAAATGATGAAGGGAAACATAAGAAGGGAGGGGGGAGAAGGGGGATACAATACAAGACAGTGCACTCCGTAGTCGCGTGGAGCACAGAAGGTATATACAGTCCATGACCTCATCAACCTAAAACTTTTAGGTGAATATATATATATATATATATATATATCAATTAGCATCTACACGTTTATAAAGAATCCAAGAAGTATTTTCAAAGAGCCTTCCAATATGGTCCTGTGTAGCCACATCTAAACTGTCAATGTAAAGCCCCCATTTCGAATAAAAGCGAGCAACGCCCCTCCCAATGTCTAGCAAGGCGGCTTGACGTTCAAAGTAAAGAACACGGAGAAGTACATTTTTTAATTCCCCTAAAGAGGGAGATGACTTTTTCGTCCAGTGATTCAAAATAACTTTGTTAGCCACCGTGAGAATGGGCACTACTCGCCTCCTATCAGGACCAAGAGGCCAGCCCTCAAAACAGTTACATAGACAAGCTATGGGGTCTCTGAAAACCCCTAATGAGAGAGTTTGGTTTATGAAGACAATGACTTTGTTCCAAAACGTAGCAATTTTCCCACATGCCCAAAAACAATGAAAAAAGGAAGCCCGTGACACACGGCATTTTAAGCATTCACTAGTCCCGTCTGGAATCATATGCGCTCTTTGGGCTGGGGCAATATAAGCCCTATGTAGTAACTTAATATATACTTCCTGAAGCTGAGCCGAGTGCAAATATTTAAATGTAGACTGACAGGATCTCAATAAGATTGGCTGAGTCGGGAAGCCCGGTATATCCCCCTCCCAATTAGAAACAGTACGGTTCCATAGCTTTTTCGCCTGCGCCACCCGTATATGATCATAATAATATGATAATCGATAGGTAGAGGAATTCGTGAGAGTGAGGAGGGCAACTATCGGATCCGGGATGTCCAGAGAGGACATAGGGGCGGCCATAGTAGTGATAAAATGTCGGGCTTGCAAGTACATATAGAAATTGGAATTCGATATATCGTATCTGGATTTCAATTCCTCAAAGGACAGCATATGTCGCCCACCAGGGTCAAATACGTCTCTAATAGACGAAATTTCCCGCTCCCTCCACTGCTTGAAAGTAGCATTTTCCAGCCCAGGACTAAAGCAAGGGTTCCCCCAGAAAGTTGTGTAATGGGAGGAGGTTGGGTGTAATTTTGAATTGGAAAAGTGCCAGGCTCCATGAGTATCAGAAAGAATAATATTCGTCCTGAAAGCTACCAGCAGTTTGTTTTTTGGGGTGTGAAGGAGAGCGCTGGGGGAAAAGGGGGCGAACAGTTCCTCCTCCAATGAGTAATTGGTGAAACAGGAACACTGCCATAACCAGTCCGTGACATAACGGAACATCACTGCTCTACTGAAAACCTCCAAGTCTGGAATCCCCAACCCCCCCTCTGCACGTGGCAGCTGAAGTTTAGAATAAGAAATTCTAGGCTTCCTCCCTCCCCATAGACATCTAGAGAACATGGAGTTTACAGACTTGCAGTACTTTTTTGTAAGGCGTAATGGCAACATCTGCAGTATATATGAGAGCTTCAGAATCACCACGCTTTTAAGGACAGTGGCCCTACCCAGCAAAGACGGAGGCAAGTTAACCCACCCGTTCAGGAGATCGCGGATAGCCGTTAGGACCAGTACTACATTAACTGTATACAACAATTCCAGCGACGTGGGAATCATTATCCCCAAATACTTAAGAGCCCTCTGGGTCCTAGGAAACCGAGATAAAACAGGGTGATCATTAAAAGAAGACGCATCTCCCGATAGAGGCATCAGTTCCGATTTGGAAAGATTAACTTTGTAACATGCAAAAGATCCAAAGCCGTCAATGATGGAGACAATAGGTCCTATTGAGTTGCTGGGGTCAGAGATAAATAGCAACATATCATCAGCAAACAATGCTATCTTAACCTCCAGTCTGCCAACGCAGATGCCTCTAAAGGAAGACGCGCCTCGGAGAGCTATCGCCAGCGGCTCCAGGGCCAGAGCGAAAAGCAGTGGGGACAAGGGGCAACCCTGGCGAGTGCATCTCTGAATGTAAAAGGGGGAAGAAATATAACCATTTCCTAACACCTGTGTGGCAGGGTCTTTGTATAAGCGGGTCAGCACATCTACAAAGGCAGACGGGGCCCCAAACCTATGTAGGGTATCAAATAAATGGTCCCAAGTCACTATATCGAATGCCTTTTCGGCATCAAGTGATAGGATAACATTGGTGTCACTATCTGAGGAAGACTGTAACCCCTGCATCACTGTTAAGACTTTTCTGATATTGACAACACCCTGACGGCCCCAAATGAATCCCGACTGATCAGGATGTACAATAGAGGGCAAAATAATTTTTATCCTGTCGGCTAATATCTTTGTAAATAACTTATAGTCCGTATTGAGCAGGGAGATGGGCCTATATGATTTCCAGATCCCTACCCGGCTTTGGCAGCACCCTAAGAAATGCTGAGTTAAAGAAGCTAGGTAAAGCCTAACCTGAAAGCAACTCATTAAAAAATACCTGAAATGTGTCACGGATATGGGGCAATAGGATTTTGTAATAGTCGTTGGAGAGGCCATCCGGTCCCGGTGCCTTTCCAGTCTTTAGTGCCTTAATCACCCTCTCCACCTCCTCCACCGTAATAGGTGCCATGAGGGAAGAGGCTTGGGCATCAGACATCTGAGGTAAATTGAGATTAGCCCAAAAAGCCTCTCTATCGGGTAGATTACTAAGAGGCTGAGAATACAATTGGGAATAGAAAGAACTCACCACCTCAGTAATCTTGGCATTAGTCCGGACTCTAGTACAGTCACCCTTGCGGAGGGATTTAATTACCGAAGAAGAGTGACGCCCTTTCAATAAAAAGGACAACAATTTACCCGATTTATTACCATATCTGTAAAAGGAGGCATTCCTATAAAAGGTATGTTTGTTTTCCAAATGGTTCAGAATATTATCAAAAATGGCCTTTTTATTATTGTAATCAGCCCTATTAGTGGGAGTCGAGGATTGCTTAAACCTTTGGAAGGAAATTGTCAAGGAAGCCTGGGCTTCCAAGTATGAGCCATCTAATTGTCTATCACTGTGTGCGCAATAAGACAGAATAACCCCCCTCATAACGGGCTTAGACGCCTGCCAGAACGTCAGAGGGTTCTCAGACTCAAAACTAGCATTATTACTCATGTAATCTAACCATGCTGCTTCCAACATGTTACGAAATTTCAATGAATTAGCCAGATGTGCCGGGAAACGCCATTGCCTCACTGGACCCTTGTCTACTTGCACCGATAGTTTCATCCAGCACAGAGCATGATCAGAGATGCTAATAGCTTCGATCCTGGCATCCATTACTTCAGGGAACATATGTTCCGACAACAGCAGGTAGTCAATGCGGGAGAGCGTGTCATAAGCAGCAGAAAAGCAAGTATAATCCCGTTCCAGCGGATAGCACGCCCTCCACACATCCACCACCTGCAGCCGGCGTGCCATGGGGGTAATTCCAAGTTGATCGCAGCAGGAAATTTTTTAGCAGTTGGGCAAAACCATGTGCACTGCAGGGGAGGCAGCTATAACATGTGCAGAGAGAGTTAGATTTGGGTGGGTTATTTTGTTTCTGTGCAGGGTAAATACTGGCTGCTTTATTTTTACACTGCAATTTAGATTGCAGATTGAACACACCACACCCAAATTTAACTCTCTCTGCACGTTATATCTGCCTCCCCTGCAGTGCACATGGTTTTGCCCAACTGCTAACCAAATTTCTGCTTCGATCAACTTGGAATTACCCCCCATATATGGGATACCAACTTTCGGGGGGCTAGTCCCCCGACCCGAAACCAAATTCCTATCTAAGACAGGGGACGAAAGCACATTGAAATCCGCTCCTAACACAGTATTAGAATCAGTATGACCATACAATTTGCTTAGCACATCTAAGAAAAATGCTTTGGGACGGTTATTCGGAGCATAGTAATAAGCGTGTGCAATCCACTGTAACGTCTACAATAACATACCGACCCTGCGGGTAAACATGCACAGAATGAACAGTATGAGACAATGACTGTCTAAGTAAGATGACCACCCCCCGGGCCTTAGAGGTGTATGAGGCAGAGGCCAATACCGACCACTGAAGCGTGTTAAGTTTGGCAATCTCTAGAGGGAGGAGGTGCGTTTCCTGTAAAAACGCTATATCCATACGGAGCTTATTCAAATACCTAAGGATATTTTTTCTCTTAGCCGGGGAGTTAATACCCCCCACATTCCACGTGCTAATTGTTAAAGAAGACATGCAACCTATCTAAACAATACCATTGAAGTAATGACGAGAGCATAACGGAATCAGTGGTCCAGCCACCGCTGCTTATTCCATCGCGACACTTGAGTAGACATACAAGGGAGACAGGACAAGACACAAATAGGGTGACAGCACATAGAAAAAAGAAACATAACAGGACATGAGGCAACAACGCGCCTCTTCCGTCCAAGAAATAAGAACTTCCAGCCATATATAACGCGTAAGGCTAACTTCAAACATGGCATGCTAACCCCAAGCACACCCCAGCCATTAGCGACATACAAAGAGGTAAATGAAAATCCCAGCTTCCCCCAGCCCAACTGAACAGAATAAACTGAGGCTAAGAAAGAGAGGGTGTCAGATACATTTAAACTAGATGCTAAACGTTCAGGCAGTAATTCCCAGCTCGTGGATACCATACAAAATGTCCAGCAAATGAGCAGTCCTGCCCGGAACCCCAGGCCATCCAACAGGTACCGCATGCACTGCTCGACTCAGGGCCTATGATGTGGAACGCGGAGAATTAGGGGAAGACGAATGTCCCGATTTCCTGCCTTCAGATAAATATCCAGCCGCGTCAGCTGCATTGGAAAAGTCCTGAAAAGAGTCCCCCTCAAAGAGCCATAAACGTGCGGGGTACAGCAGTGCAAACTTTCTGCCCTCCTGGACCAGGCGGGAGCAAATCTGAGAGAAGTCCCTGTGAGCTCGGGATACTTCTGCAGAGTAATCCTGAAAAAAGGCGAATGTCACCACCATCCCATGAAAGAGCCCTGTGTCTCCTGGAAGCAGACCAAATAGCTTCTTTGTGAAGAAAGTTTAAACAGCGAAAAATCACCACATGTGGCCTCGCATTCTGACCTGTTCTGGGCGGACCCAGGCGGTGGGCCCTCTCCACTACCATGTCTGCGCACGCTTCTTGAATTCTCAACAACTCCGGGAGGGACACTTGTAAAAAACGGTACAGGTTTAAGGGATTCTGCTAAGCCCATGATCCTGAGGTTATTTCTCCTCGACCCGTTTTCCAGGTCGTCTAATTTATTCATAACTTGGTAATAAGATTTCTGTGTAGTGTCAGCATTCGTTTTCAATTCCGCCACATCTTGGAATACTTCCCCCAATCTTTGCTCAGTGGATAATACTCTCTGGGACAGCTGCTTCAGCTGATACTTAATGCCCTGCGCCACCTGCGCCAGCTTAGCAGCGTGCGCGTCCATGAGGGGCCCCATCGTTACCTGAATTGCTTTCACCACATCTCCATATGAGACCGGAGCTGCAGGGTAAGGGGAGGCAGGCAGGCTGAGAACCGTCATCCAGCGGCTGTGTACCCTCCAGTGAGTCCGGTGCGGCGGCCATATTGGATTCTGCCCGCCGCCGCTCAGAGCGGGATCTCTGCTGCTTTGCCGGCATGGGAGAGGTGAGGAACTTCTCCATATGGTGGAGGAAGCTATCCCCTCACCTAAGCTGCGGGAACCGCCGGGATTAGAGCCGCTTACGCGGCACTGCGTGCTGTGCTGGCTGGGGTAGCAGCGGAGCTCTCACACCAGGCACCTGTTCACATGGGAGCCGGAACCGGAACTCAGAAGTGACCTTTACATGGTAACTGCAAATTGGCATTTCTTTGTCTGTTAAAGTTGTAGTAAGGCATTCATATATTTCCTGTGTTTAACATGTCCTTTTGTCTTTCAAAGAAAATTACTAAAAATAGAAGACGAGTGGGAATACCACGTCAAGCCCTCATATTACACCAAATAGTCACATGTGATGTGACGCAGAAAATATTGTAGCGCCATGTGTCCCACCACACAGTTGTACCAAATGTGCGTCTTATTCACACCAAGGTTTGCAACAATAACAAAAAGTTATGGTAAACTTACATTTGTAAACTTTTTCTTTGAGGTCCATGGGATCCACAGGGTTAACCTTGGGTATGCTAGTGTAGACCAGGACAGGCACCGAACAGATTAAGCATACAAGACTCTCAGAATGCACTGGGCTTCTCTCCCTTCGTACCCCACCACCATGCTCAGGCACTTAAGTTTTAGTTAAGCCCAAAGCAGGAGCTGGAGAAAGGAGAGAAGGAAGAAAAGTACATATGGAACATAAAAATCTCAGAGAAGAGAAGGGAACAGGTGATCATAAAGGAAACCTATTGAAGCTAGCTGCGTCAGGGTGTGCACCCTGTGGATCCCATGGACCTTGAAGAAAGAGTTAACGAAGGTAAGTTCTTCCATAACTCTTTCATTTCTTCGTCAGGGTCCATGGTCTCCACAGAGTCAACCTTTGCATGTCCCAAAGCAGTTATAATAGGGAGGGAACGCTCCTAAACTGATAGGAGGACATTGTGGCCAAAGGTTGCATCCTGAAAGGCAAACGTAACAAAAGGCATAGAACCTAAGAAACGTATGGGCAGAAGACCACGTAGCAGCCTTGCATATATGTTCAGCAGATGCTTCACGATGTTCTGCCCGTGAAGGACCCACAGAGCGAGGAGAGTGAGAGGAGACTGTACTTGAAATAGGAAGATCAGGCCAATGTTTGTTTCTTGGAGGGCCATCACCGCTTGTGGAATCCATAAAGGGTAAATAAGGAATCCATTTTCCGAAAAGAACTAGTACGGTCCATGTAGATCCTGAGAGTACGGACCACATCAAACAAAGCTTTCTCATGTCAAAGACCAGGTTCCTGGAAGGTCAGTACCACAATCGGTTGTTGATATAGAATTTAGACACTACTTTAGGCAGGTATCCACTTTTAGTTCGCCGGTCCTGGAGAAATATCAAAAAAGGGGGAGCAACAGTAGAGAGCTCCCAAGTCAGTGACTCTCCAGGCTGAAGCTATAGCCAGGAGAAAATAGGATTTTAATTACCTATCGGTAAATCCTTTTCTCGTAGTCTGTAGAGGATACTGGCGTCTACATTAGTACCATGGTGTTTAGACGGGTCCACTATGAAGTTCCACTTTATGAATTTGATCGTGTGGGCTGGCTCCTCCCTCTATGCCCCTCCATCCAGACTCAGTCTAGGAAACGGTGACCGAGGAGATGGACATACTTTTCCGAACCAGCACACACAACAAGAGGAAAGCCAAGCTAACCAAACTTGAAACAGGAACAGCAACAGCTGAACCAACATTATTAATCAAGTAACAGTGCAGGAAGAATGAAGCACTGGACGGGCGCCCAGAATCCTCTACGGTCTACGAGAAAAGGATTTACCGGTAGGTAATTAAAATCCTATTTTCTCTTACGTCCTAGAGGATACTGGGGTCCATTTAGTACCATGGGGAAGCTAAATGGCCCGGGTGGGAGAGTTCTGAGGTTCCTGCAGAACTGATTGACCAAACTGAAGGTCCTCAGAGTCCAAAGTATCGAACTTGTAGAATTTAGCAAACGTGTCAAACCTGACCAAGTAGCTGCTTGGCAGAGCTGTAAGGCCGAGATACCCCGGGCAGCCTCCCAGGAAGAACCCACTAACCTAGTATAGTGGGCCTGTACAGATTTTGGACACAGCAAATTTGCCATGGAATAAGCATGTTGGATAGTAAGCCTAATCCAGCATGCAATTGTCTGCTTTGAAGCAGGACACCCAATCTTATTGGGATCATAAAGAACAAACAGCGAGTACGTCTTTCTGTGACAAGCTGTTCTTTTCACATACACCTTCAAAGCCCTCACAACATCCAAAGACTTTGAAGTAGCAGAGGTGTCGTGACAACTAGAACCACAATAGGTTGGTTGATGTGAAATGCGGACACCACTTTAGAAAGAAATTGCTGACGAGTTCTGAGTTCAGCTCTGTCCTCATGGAAAATTAAATAGGGACTTTTGTGAGACAAAGCCCCCATGTCATGATCCGGGTACTGAGACACCATTTTCTACCAGTTAGGTGCCTCCTGAGGTTGGCTCAGCGGGCCAGGGACGGACTTTAACTAAGGTTATTGCTCGCAGCGCTGGTTTTAGCTGACCGCCTTGGTATATGTACTCAAGGAAGTGCGGCGCTCTCGGTCCCGCCGCGGCCGTCACCTCCGCGTCTAAGGTCCTCTTCTGGATGCACGCCCTCCATGTGTCTCTGCTGCCGCTCCTGTCTCTGTGGCCGCCGCACGCCGCATGTGATGCTGCGGCCTTCGCCACCATTGTTACACGTTCTCACAGTAGTTAGTTCCCCTTCTGTTCCAGTCTAAGGGCGCAGCCATGATGGACTTTATCACGTCATTATTCCACCTAACCTCAGTGCTGCTGGAGTCCAGGTATTATGGTCAGCCAATCCCTGCTGGCCATACGGTATAAATATGCTGTCTCCACACCCAGAAGGTTGTCAGTGCTTCCATTGTCTTCAGCCACTCCAGTGTGCAGTTCTCCTGTGGACTCTCTCTGCAGCTCAGCCTGACTCCCCGGTGATTCTCTCCTGCGGTGTAACTCCAGCTCTCCTGTGTCCAGCCTGTGGTGCAACTTGCTTTCCTGTTATCCCGCACCTAGTGCTAGTGGTGTGTATACTCTGGCTTCCCAGCAGCCACTCTCCATATACATTTCTTATTTACCAGCGAACCCTAGCTTAATTTCTCAATTACCTGCGAACCCCCGGCTTCATTTTTCAATTACCTGCAAACCCCAGCTTCATTTCTCAATTACCTGCGAGCCCCAGCTTCATCTTCAGTTTACCCACGAACACTATTATTATTTACAGTTGCACTTTCAGTTCCCATCATCACGTTATTCCTCACCTGGGCTCCCAAGAATATATACAGAACTTTGAGTTATTCTGGATTACTGGTCCCGACCAGCATTGTGTTTATTTATCCCCGGTGACATTATTATTTCCGTGCACCTTATATGACTTTCTTTAATAAAATCCGTTAAACTTATTTCAGTTGTCGTCGTCACGCCTTCATCAGGCTTTACATGCTGCTACCTTGCGCATGTCTAGGAGTCCGCTCTCCCCTCCTAAATTCTGGTACCCTTCAGCCCCTACAACTGAGGCTTCCAGTCACCGTCACCAGCCCTCAGTTGTGACACCCCAGCTCTGACACACGTCTTGCTGAAGCCAAGGCCAACAGTGTGACTGTTTTCCACGCAAGATATTTTACGTCCACCTCCTGTAACGGTTCAAACCAGTCTGATTGGAGGAACTGCAGCACCAAATTGAGATCCCAAGGTGCCATGAGAGGCACAAAGGGAGGTTGGATTTGCAGAACACATTTCAAGAACGTCTGGACCTCAGGTAGAGAAGCCATTTGTTGCTGGACTTTTATGGAGCCCAGACGCAGGCCCACATTCAGGCCTGCCTGCAGAAAAAGCAGGAAATGTCCCAGGTGAAATTCCACCGCAAAATAATTTCTGCTCTCACACCAAGAGACGTATTTCTTCCAAATACGATGGTAATGCTTAGACGTTACCCCCTTCCTGGCTTATATCATAATTGGGATAACCTTGTAGAGCCCACGGATCTTCGAGGTACATCTACAGAAGGTCCGAGTACCAGGCCCTTCTTGGCCAGTCCGGAGCAATGAGTATTGCTTGAACCTTTTCCATTTTTATTTGTTTTACAATTCTAGGGATCAGAGGAAGTGGAGGAAACACGTGCACCATCTGATAGACCCATGGAGTTGTCAGGGCGTCTACCGCCACTGCCTGTGGGTCTCTCGACCTGGAACAATACCGCCTGAGCATCTTGTTGAGATGAGAGGCCATCATGTCGATCTGTGGATATCCCCATCAACTTGTCAAGCACCTGAACACTTACGGGAGAAGGCCCCACTCCCCCGGGGGCAGGTCGTGTCTGCTGAGGAAGACTGCTTAACAGTTGTCTACTCCCAGAATGAAAACCGCTGACAATGCCACAGCGTTTCTTTCTGCCCAGAGGAGAATTCTTGACACCTCTGACATTGCTGCTCTGCTTTTCGTTCCGCCCTGTCGGTTTATGTATGTTACTGCCGTCACATTGTCCGACTGGACCTTAATTGCCCGATCTTGGAAGACGTGAGGCCTGCAGAAGGGCGTTGTATATGGCCCTGAGTTACAGAATGTTGATTGGAAGGATGACTTCCTGACCATCTTCCCTGAAACTGCATCCCCTGAGTGACTGTTCCCCAATCTCTGAAGCTTGCATCTGTGGTTAATAGAATCCATTTCTGAATTTCGAACCTCCGTCCTGCGACGAGGTGAGAAGACTGTAGCCACCACAGAAGGGAGATCCTGGCTTTTGGCGACAGACTGATCCTATGGTGCATGTGAAGATGCGATCCGGAACATTTGTCCAACAAATCGAGCTGGAAGGGCTCCATATTGTGTCCTTTTAAGATTAACTACTAATCAACCAAAAAGGAAAGTTTATATTGTGATGTTCAAGGTGTCAATAATTCTGCAAGCACTATCCATTAGGATCAACTAACTCCAGAGAATATAGAATGATCTCATCAATTTTGAATAGTGAGATTTGTATTTAAGATCATCCCTATTGCTGTGTAGCAGTGGGAACTATCTGTGGTTGGTTGGATTGTTGTATAAGATCAACATCTTAAATCAACAAAAGAACAGAATAGAATAAAAGTGTTTATATTGTTCATATTCTTTGTATAAAATTGCTATTGTTATTTATATTATAAAAATATGATTAGCTAAATTAAACCTCCATTAGACTTGATCCCGGGTCTCTACATCTAGATATCTGCAGCTCTATGATTGTTACTGATGCTGAATGTATATTTGGACCTTCCGTACTTTTTTTTTTTTTTTTAAATAAGAGCTTCTCTTGTTGCCAATTGCATTATATGAAGCCTAATACTATAAACCTCACCACTATTCACCTGTTAATAATGAAGTAATTGTTGGACTGACATAATTGGTTACCACACCATTTAAATACCACCTCATTTACTCATCTGAATCACCTTCTAAAGAAACCGTCGGCTGTTTATGACGGAGAAACGCGTTAAGGATTCACTAAACCGTTTCACTATGCATTAAGATTCGTAAGTGCCGCTACCGGAGGTCTGAACATCGAGGCTACCCACATCGGTTTAATCACCTGAAGCCGGGTCCTCCCTCCCCGGAACTGATCACATACACCGCCGCTCCCACCTGCTATGTGCATACCCACTCATCCAAGCACTGCACCTGCTCCGTACCAATCAGACGCATAAGCACTAAAGGACACAGCATCTCGGTGGTGCGCATTTCTTAGGCGCAGGGAGGGGGGAATGGGGATCGTAACATAATACTGGCTTCTGAAGGACTCAATTATTGTCCGTTGTTGGGAAATTAAAACACCTTTAAAGTTATACCCAAAAGGGTGCCTCATATGGAATATTTACATTATTTGTGGCCACAATCCCCACAACACCTTTTGGGGTTTACTGCACAATGGAACTATAATACCAGAAAACATTATGCACCAATCTTACCTTTTCACATTGATGGACTGTGTTATTTTTGTGGTAACATTACCGAGCTTACACATTGTGATTTCTAGACTGTCTAGTACAGCTGTTTTATTGTAGTATTAATACATTGTTATATTTTTTTATTCATATATGCGCTCCTTCTATATTATTGTAGTTTTTCTATTTGTTCGACTTGGTATATCAGAGTACCTCATAGGAGCTGCTATAAACTATTTTTTTAATTGAGATATATGTGTGGTTTTTAATTGATATAGAGCGCCTGATTCTATTCTGTGTATATATTCTCATATATACAAATTAGTATAATCAATTTTAGGTGCTGTAGAGCCTGTAGTGAAACTGGGCATATTCCACCATGTCATAGGTGGACATCATGGAACCTAGGGTCTACTTTGCCGAATGGATCGAGACCTATTGAAGGAGAAGGACATTGCGGATACGCAACTGTATTGCTGCCATCTTGTCCTGAGGAAGGAAAATGCATTGGACATAAAGAAGTGCATCAAGGTGGAGAATCCTTTGAGACTGCATGAGTGAGAATTTGAACCAAGTGATCAGGCATCTGTGATTCTGCAGGAATGACGTTGTCATCTGTAAGTGATGGTACAAGACCCCCCTGGGATTGCGCCAGAAGGAGGAGATCTTCTAGGTAAGGGAGAATTCGAGTTCCCTGTCACCGGAGATGGGCCATCACCACCATGAGCTTGGTGAACACCCTGGGAGCTGTGGATAAGCTAAAAGGTAGGGCGTGAAATTGGAAATGCTGACGCAGAACAGCAAATCAAAGAAATTGCTGATGACGGGGTGCTATGGGTACATGTAGGTACGCATCCTGGATATCCAGAGAGACCATATAATCCCCAGGTTGCATAGCTAGGACAATGGAGCGGAGGATTTCCATGCAGAACTTGGGTACCTTGATGTACTTGTTCAGCAACTTTAAATTCAGAATGGGACGATAGGACCCATTTGGTTTCTGAACCAAAGATTGTAGAATAGAACCCCTGGACCTGTTGAGACTGGGGGACCGGGATAATGACACCCGACTGTAGTAAGGAGTGAACTACACCCTTCAGTGCCTGAGCTTTGCCAGGGTCTGTCGGTGTATTGGTAGAAAAAAGTTGTAGGTACAGGAGAAGGCAGTGCTCATTGGACCAGTACAAAGTGCTCAAATGCAGCACAAGAAGCAGCCAAACTTTGTACAGAGTAAGAGAATCGACTCCAAATATGGAGAAGGCATGGGTGGGGCTGCAATAGTCTGATAAACAGGCTACAATGGCAGCTGGAATCCCATAGGGGGAGACATGGTGGGCTGTAGCGGCTGTTGCAGACCCATAGTGGGAGCCACGGGTGAGGTAACAATATGGTCAGCAATCTTTGCAGGTAGATTAGAAAAAGAAGCCCATGGAGGCTTTTGTTCTGGCATTATAGTTTCCACATGCTACAGTACCAGAGTAGGAGCCCCAGTCTGCATAGCTTTGCTTCTGTTAGTCATGACTGTGAAAGGGTCCACACACACACAATATGGTTATTTGTACAGTGTAAATGGAGCAGTATGGGACAAAGAGCCTTCACACAAACAATGTAATGTGTGGCAGACTAAACCCAAAAAACACCAGTATTCAAGGGTTTCACTTAACAAGAGAGAAAATACAGGGAAAGCAATTATACTGTGTAGAAAACAGAGAAAAGTTCAAGCAGCAGCACTAGCATAAGTCACATACACTGCAGAAATACAACTGCAATGGGCACTGATAACTACTCAGTCAAGCAGGAAGGATGCAGCGCTGTATACAACCTGTGGTGAAGGTAGGTATACAGGCAGACTCAGCCCAATACTCCTGGAGACCCGCAGAGGCTTTCAATTATAGCGGGCCAGCGTTGCTGTGAAGGAGGATGAGGGAGAAGCAGCCCAGGGCGGGAAGACCGTAGTGGAATGGCGCCCTGGGCTGGGGGAGGGGCGGCTGGGGAAGTGCTGACATCCCCTGTGCTGACTTAGCCACCGGTACTCCAGGCCTGCAATGGGTCCCCAGCACTAGTATACATCTATGCCCTGGTGGTCTAGTGCGTCCACAAGGCGCACCATGGTCTACGAGCACTTCAGCGCCACCAATCCTGGGACAGACAGCATAAGGACTGCACAATGTGCAGGTCCCGTGAGTGGGAACGTGCCTTAGCTGTCCCCCATTTATGTCCTGTGCCTCCTTGCTAGTAGAATTGATCCAGGGGTCCTCAGAAATCTCTGACCCACTCGGGGTGTCGCGGCCTGAAGGGGATGTAGGAGCATCAGTGCTAGTGTCCCTTGGTGCTGAATGCTCAAAAAGTAAGGGAGTATGAAGGGAGAGGTGCCCAGTGCATCCTGGGAGGCTCACAAGCTTAATCTGTTCGGTGCCAGTCCTGGTCTCCACCAGCATACCCAAGGTTAAGCCTGTGGAGACCATGGAAGAAAATACATTGCATGCGTACCCTAATTGGGTGTGGCATGTTAGGTCGACAATTATCGTATCAGCATGAGAATGACAACATGGTCCAAATGTCAGCATGTAGACAGTGGCCATGGCGACATTCATCATGTCTAACATACCTGGTGGCCCAGTGGTAACTTACCTGGTTCCAATGGCTGCCGAGGTACCAGCATCACTTCTGGATCCCTGCAGTCATGTGGCCATCACTTCTGGTGCAGACCTATGATGGGGCTGTGGTTTGTTTAGTATTTTCCTCCTATACCTATCACAGCCTAAGCTTAACGCTAACCCTCCCAGCTGCACCTAACCCAGACAGTCAGTTCCTCTGAATGTCGTCATTCTAGTGTCAACTTTGTGGCATTGACATGGTAACTGTCAACAATGTGACTCAATCCCCCCTGAACACTACTTTTGGCTATGCATGCAGCAGTAATGTGCGACACACTATAATTATGTACTAAGCCTGGGAGAGAGAAAAAGTGGAGATAAAGTACCAACCGACCAGCTCCAGCTGTCATTCTTCAAACAAACATGGTCTGTAACGTGGCAGTTAGGAGCTAATCGGCTAGTATTTTGCACTTTTTCCCAATATATATCGGCTTCTATCGTCGCTTTATAGACGACATATTTCTAGTCTGGACGAATAGTGAGGTGGCACTTCAAAATATGTTGAAGTACCTTAATGACCTGGACTCCCCTATAAGGTTGACTATGGAGTTCAGTAGGAATGAAATTAACTTTTTAGATGTGACCATCTATGCCACAGAATTTGGGTATGGACACAGGCTATTCAGGAAATCCATGGATCGCAACACTCTATTACATTTTGGAAGTTACCATCCTGGTTCACTTAAACTAAATATGCCGGTCTCACAATTCTTGCGAGTACTTCGTAACAATTCAGACACGGACACAGCTAATATACAACTTGAAGAAATGAAATTGAGATTTTCCTCTAGAGGATATAGTGAACATATTATCAATAACTGTTTGCATAAAGCTCAGAAGATCTTCTCCTCTGGAAACCGGAGGAAACAACAGAAGGTGCAAGATCCATTTGTGGTTACTACAACATTTAACACTGCAGGTTCAGCAGTACGACAAGCAGTTAAAAATCTTTGGCCGGTGGTGAAGAGTGATCCAGCTCTCAACAAATATCTGCCAACCAAGCCTCTAATCAGCTTTAAACGGGGGCGGAATTTGATATTCTTATGCAGCCTGATAGATCATTAAAATCTGACTCCGACTCATGGTTACAACCACAGAAAATGGGGTGTTATCGATGTGTCAACTGCACTACTTGTAGAAGCATGAATTCTGGTGAATATTTCCATCATCCGCATACTGGACGGAAAATTAAAATTCAGCAGCGAGTAAGCTGTACGTCTGATTTCATCATCTACATACTTATGTGCCCATGCTCTCTGATGTATGTTGGCAAAACGATTCGCCCATTCAGAGAAAGAATGGCGAATCATCGCCTATCCATCAGAACAGCACTAAGTGTTGGACATTCAGACAAGCCTGTAGCGAGGCACTTCTATGAGGCAAAACATTCCCTGGCATCACTTAGATGCATGATTATAGATCGGATACTACCCCTGAAAAGGGGAGGAGACAGAGCAAAACTACTGTTGCAACGAGAGGCATCATGGATCTACCAGCTGGACACTATTCGCCCGCGGGGCCTAAATGAAGGCATTCATTGTGGAATATTTTTGGAATAACTCTCTAATTCAGATCTTCAATACATATCTTTATATTTTTTTATATATATATATATATATATATATATATATTTTGATTTTTCTTAATATCTTTTTATATTTTTTTTGCGATTCTGGATTTCTACAATATGGATGGACTGTGTCTATGCCCTTAATTGCTGAAGTTTGTTAATAAATAAACTAGACAGTAATAATATAGTTATATAATGTAATTAAATATACCAGAGTCTATGTAACATTAGCCAAATATGGCCTCTATTGAGACACACATATCCACTGTGATATTCGCCAATGTATGGATACTCTTATAGTTCCTTCTATAATTAGACCACTGATCGCCATGGTTACGATGTCAACCCATGCTGTTTACATATATCGTTCACTTCCTGACATGATACTGGAATTTGTGTTCCAGAGACAGGAAATACGGAGTTCTACACTACACCTTATTTCTATTCTACTAGTTGGAGTGCACACTTCCGGTCACGTGACCGGAGCGTGCGTTCCACAGACCGGAAGTGCGGGACGCAGTGGAACGCACGCCGCTTCTGAAGTGATTACAGCAGTCAGCACAGCGGTTCATAGTGGATATGTGGTTTTAAAGTAAGAATTATGCACATTTATTGTTATATGTTAGTTAGTCATGTCTGTATTTGTTATATGATGTTTGTATTTTAATGTATTGAATTTGGGATTCCTCTAATTGGATGATTGGTGGGAGGGTCACATTTGGGTATAAATGGGAGCTATTTTACAATACTAGATGTTCTTGACAAAGGTTCAATTTGGGACCGAAACGTCGATACACCCCTGTTTCATATGATCTATTGAAAATAAAGAATACCTGCTTTTGAAGACTGGTGAGTGCTCCTCTATTTTGGACTTTATATATATATATATATATATATATATATATATAAATAAATAAATATAAATAAAAATAAATATATATATATATATATATATATATATATATATATATATATATATAGTGTGTGTGTGTGTGTGTGTGTGTGTGTGTGTGTGTGTGTCTGTGTGTGTGTCTGTGTGTGTGTGTGTGTGTGTGTGTGTGTGTGTGTGTGTGTGTGTATATATATATATATACAAAATAAGATTTTACTCACCGGTAAATCTATTTCTCGTAGTCCGTAGCGGATGCTGGGGACTCCGTAAGGACCATGGGGAATAGACGGGCTCCGCAGGAGACTGGGCACTCTAAGAAAGATTTAGGAATACTGGTGTGCACTGGCTCCTCCCTCTATGCCCCTCCTCCAGACCTCAGTTAAGGAAACTGTGCCCGGAAGAGCTGACATTATAAGGAAAGGATTTTGGAATCCAGGGTAAGACTCACACCAGACACACCAATCACACCGTATAACTTGTGATAAACTTACACAGTCAACAGTATGAACCACAACAGAGCATCAACAATGGATGCCCACATAACATAACCCTTTATTAAGCAATAACTATGTACACGTATTGCAGAAAGTCCGCACTTGGGACGGGCGCCCAGCATCCACTATGGACTACGAGAAATAGATTTACCGGTGAGTAAAATCTTATTTTCTCTAACGTCCTAGTGGATGCTGGGGACTCGGTAAGGACCATGGGGATTATACCAAAGATCCCAAACGGGCGGGAGAGTGCGGATGACTCTGCAGCACCGAATGGGCAAACACAAGGTCCTCCTCAGCCAGGGTATCAAACTTGTAGAACTTAGCAAATGTGTTTGTACCCGACCAAGTAGCTGCTCGGCAAAGCTGTAATGCCGAGACCCCTCGGGCAGCAGCCCAAGAAGAGCCCACTTTCCTTGTGGAATGGGCTTTCACTGATTTTGGATGCGGCAAACCAGCCGCAGAATGAGCCTGCTGAATCGTGCTACAGATCCAGCGAGCAATGGTTTGCTTTGAAGCAGGAGCACCCAGCTTGTTGGATGCATACAGGATAAACAGCGAGTCAGTCTTCCTGACTCCAGCCGTCCTGGCTACATAGATCTTCAAAGCCCTGACTACATCAAGCAATTTGGAATCCTCCAAGTCACGAGTAGCCGCAGGCACCACAATAGGTTGGTTCAAATAAAAAGATGACACCACCTTCGGCAGAAATTGCGGACGAGTCCGTAATTCTGCCCTGTCCATATGGAAAACCAGATAGGGGCTTTTACATAACAAAGCCGCCAATTCTGACACACGCCTAGCCGAAGCTAAGGCCAATAGCATGACCACCTTCCACGTGAGATACTTTAGCTCCACGGTCTTAAGTGGCTCAAACCAGTGGGATTTCAGGAAACCCAACACCACGTTGAGATCCCAAGGTGCCACTGGTGGCACAAAAGGGGGCTGAATATGCAGCACTCCCTTAACAAACGTCTGAACTTCAGGAAGAGAAGCCAGTTCCTTTTGAAAGAAAATGGATAGGGCCGAAATCTGGACCTTTATGGACCCCAACTTCAGGCCCATAGTCACTCCAGACTGTAGGAAGTGCAGGAACCGGCCCAGCTGGAATTCCTCACACCAGGCAACATATTTTCGCCATATACGGTGATAGTGTCTTGCTGTCACATCCTTCCTAGCCTTTATCAGCGTAGGAATAACTTCCTCCGGAATGCCTTTTTTCGCTAGGATCCTGCGTTCAACCGCCATGCCGTCAAACGCAGCCGCGGTAAGTCTTGGAACAGACAGGGCCCCTGTTGCAACAGATCCTGTCTGAGAGGCAGAGGCCATGGGTCCTCTGTGAGCATTTCTTGCAGTTCCGGGTACCAGTCCTTCTTGGCCAATCCGGAACAATGAGTATTGTTCTCACTCCTCTTTTTCTTACGATTCTCAGCACCTTGGGTATGAGAGGAAGAGGAGGAAACACATAGACCGACTGGAACACCCACGGTGTTACCAGTGCGTCCACAGCTATCGCCTGAGGGTCTCTTGACCTGGCGCAATACCTTTGTAGCTTTTTGTTGAGACGGGACGCCATCATGTCTACCTGTGGCAGTTCCCAGTGAATGAAGTGATGAAGTCCCCACTCTCCCAGGTGGAGGTTGTGCCTGCTGAGGAAGTCTGCTTCCCAGTTGTCCACTCCCGGAATGAACACTGCTGACAGTGCTTGCACGAGATTCTCCGTCCAACGAAGAATCCTGGTGGCTTCCGCCATCGCCACTCTGCTTCTTGTGCCGCCCTGGCGGTTTACATGAGCCACTGCGGTGATGTTGTCTGACTGAATCAGCACCGGTTGGTTGCGAAGCAGAGGCTCCGCTTGACTCAGGGCGTTGTATATGGCCCTTAGTTCCAGGATATTTATGTGCAGACAAGCCTCCTGACTTGACCACAACCCTTGGAAGTTTCTTCCCTGAGTGACTGCCCCCCACCCTCGGAGGCTCGCATCCGTGGTCACCAGGACCCAGTCCTGTATGCCAAACCTGCGACCCTCGAGAAGGTGAGCACTCTGTAGCCACCACAGAAGAGACACCCTGGCCCTCGGGGACAGGGTGATCAGCCTATGCATCTGAAGATGCGATCCAGACCACTTGTCCAACAGATCCCACTGAAAGATCCTCACATGGAACCTGCCGAAGGGAATGGCTTCGTATGATGCCACCATCTTTCCCAGGACTCGCGTGCAGCGATGCACCGACACCTGTTTCGGTTTTAAGAGGTCTCTGACTAGAGTCACGAGCTCTTGAGCCTTCTCCGCCGGGAGAAACACCTTCTTCTGGTCCGTGTCCAGAATCATGCCCAGAAAAAGCAGACGCGTTGTAGGAATCAGCTGCGACTTTGGGATATTCAGAATCCAGCCGTGCTGTTGCAACACTTCCTGAGAGTGTGCTACGCTGATCAGCAACTGCTCTCTGGACCTCGCCTTTATGAGGAGATCGTCCAAGTATGGGATAATTGTGACTCCTTGCTTTCGAAGAAGCACCATCATTTCTGCCATTACCTTGGTAAATATTCTCGGTGCCGTGGAGAGCCCAAACGGCAACGTCTGGAATTGGTAATGACAGTCCTGTACCACAAATCTGAGGTACTCCTGATGAGGTGGATAAATGGGGACATGCAAGTAAGCATCCTTGATGTCCAGAGACACCATAAAATCCCCCTCTTCCAGGCTTGCAATGACCGCTCTGAGCGATTCCATTTTGAACTTGAATCTTTTCAGATAAATGTTCAGGGACTTTAAATTCAATATGGGTCTGACCGAACCGTCCGGTTTCGGTACCACAAACATTGTGGAATAGTATCCTCTTCCTTGTTGAAGGAGGGGAACCTTTACCACCACCTGCTGGAGATATAACTTGTGAATTGCCGCTAACACTACTTCCCTTTCTATGGGGGAAGCTGGTAGGGCCGATTTGAGGTAACGGTGAGGGGGCATCACTTCGAATTCCAGCTTGTATCCCTGAGACACAATCTGTATAGCCCAGGGATCCACCTGTGAGCGAACCCACTGGTGGCTGAAATTTCGGAGACGCGCCCCCACCGCTCCTAGCTCCTGTGGAGCCCCAGCTTCATGCGGTGGATTTAGTGGAAGCCGGGGAGGACTTCTGTTCCTGGGAACTAGCTGTATGGTGCAGCTTCTTTCCTCTACCCCTGCCTCTGGCAAAAAAGGACGCATCTCTGACCTTCTTGCTTCTTTGTGATCGAAAGGACTGCATTTGGTATTACGGTGCTTTCTTAGGCTGTGAGGGAATATATGGCAAAAAATTTGACTTCCCAGCCGTAGCTGTGGAAACTAGGTCCGAGAGGCCGTCCCCAAACAATTCCTCACCCTTGTAAGGTAAAACCTCCAGGTGCTTTTTGGAGTCGGCATCACCTGTCCATTGCCGAGTCCACAGGACCCTTCTGGCAGAAATGGACATTGCATTTATTCTAGAGCCCAGTAGGCAAATGTCCCTCTGGGCATCCCTCATATATAGGACAGCGTCTTTTATATGCCCCAGGGTCAGTAAAATGGTATCCTTGTCTAAGGTATCCATTTCCTCAGACAGATTATCTGTCCATGCTGCTACAGCACTACACATCCAGGCCGACGCAATTGCCGGCCTCAGTAGAGTACCTGAATGTGTATAAACAGACTTCAGGATACTTTTCTGCTTCCTATCTGCAGGATCCTTTAGGGCGGCCGTATCCTATGACGGCAGGGCCACCTTCTTAGATAAGCGTGTCAGAGCTTTATCTACCCTAGGGGAGGATTCCCAGCGCACCCTGTCCGTTGGCTGGAAAGGGTACGCCATAAGTAACCTTTTGGAAATCAGCACCTTCCTATCGGGGGAATCCCACGCTTTTTCACATAATTCATTTAACTCATGTGAAGGGGGGAAAAGTCACCTCTTGCTTTTTCTCCCCATACATATAAACCCTCTTGTCAGGGACAGGGTTTACCTCTGATATGTGCAAAACATCCTTCATTGCTATAATCATGTAGCGGATGGCTTTAGCCATTTTAGGCTGCAATTTTGCATCATCCTCATCGACACTGGAGTCAGAATCTGTGTCGATATCTGTGTCAACAATTTTGGATAGTGGGCGCTTCTGAGACCCTGACGGCCTCTGCGCTGTAGGATCAGGCATGGGCTGAGACCCCGACTGTCCCAAGGCATCAGCTTTATCCAACCTTTTATGCAAGGAGTTTACATTATCATTTAACACCTTCCACATATCCATCCAATCAGGTGTCGGCGCCGTCGGCGGAGACACGTCATTCATCTGCACTTGCTCTGCCTCCACATAGCCCTCTTCGTCAAACATGTCGACACACGCGTACCGACACACCACACACACAGGGGACGCTCTATATGAGGACAGGACCCCCACAAGGCATTTTGGAGAGACAGAGAGAGAGTATGCCAGCACACACCCCAGCGCTATATGACCCAGGAATCACACAGTAACTTAGTGTTTACCCAGTAGCTGCTGTATATATGATTAATGCGCTAAATTTATGTGCACCCCCTCTCTTTTTACCCTTTCTAGCGTGAGTCTGCAGGGGAGCGGAGCTGTGGAGAGAAAATGGCGCTGGTGAGTGCTGAGGAAGAAGGTCCCGCCCCCTCAGCGGCGGGCTTCTGTCCCGCGATTTTGTGTGAAATTAATGGCGGGGGCTCATGCATATAACAGTGTCCAACTGTATATATGCTGCTTTTGCCAGGAGGTACTTAATTGCTGCCCAGGGCACACCCCCCCCCCCCCCCTGCACCCTACAGTGACCGGAGTGTGTGGGTTAGTGTGGGAGCAATGGCGCACAGCTGCAGTGCTGTGCGCTACCTTATATGAAGACAGGAGTCTTCTGCCGCCGATTTTGATGTCTTCTTGCTTCAACCCGCCGGCTTCTGTCTTCTGGCTCTGCGAGAGGGACGGCGGCGCGGCTCCGGGAACGGACGACCATGGTTAGGTTCCTGTGTTCGATCCCTCTGGAGCTAATGGTGTCCAGTAGCCTAAGAAGCGCAACCTAGCCGCAGTTAGTAGGTTTGCTTCTCTCCCCTCAGTCCCACGTAGCAGAGAGTCTGTTGCCAGCAGAAACTCTCTGAAAATAAAAAAAACCTAACTAAAATACTTTCTTATTAGCAAGCTCAGGAGAGCTCACTAAAATGCACCCAGCTCTGTCCGGGCACAGATTCTAACTGAGGTCTGGAGGAGGGGCACACAGGGAGGAGCCAGTGCACACCAGTAGTACTAAATCTTTCTTAGAGTGCCCAGTCTCCTGCGGAGCCCGTCTATTCCCCATGGTCCTTACGGAGTCCCCAGCATCCACTAGGACGTTAGAGAAATATATATACACATACATACATACAGTGGTCGAAGTGGGACAATATACGGCGGTATGGTATATCGCCACTTCTTCCACTGACCCGGAAATGAGCCCATGAAAGTGCAGCAGGAGGCGAGGGAAGTGGCCATCCTGCTGCACATGGTGCTCCCCGTCCCTGCGCGGCGGCCGGCGGCTGTGTAGAGCGCTGTACTAGCTCACAGCCGCTCACTGTCGCCAGCTGCCCGCCGCCGCCGCTCACCAGCCGCCCGATGTCGCCAGCAGCCCACCGCTCACTGCTGCCAGCAACAAATGAGGTAATGTTCCCCTGCTGTCACCTCTGTCCCTGTCGTCACTCTCCGTCGTCACTCACCCTGTCGTCACTGTCTCTCCCTGTCGTCCCTGTCGTCCCTCTCTCTCTCCCTGTCGTCACTCTCTCTCCGTCGTCACTCTCTCTCTCTCTCTGTCGTCACTCTCTCTCTCTCCGTCGTCACTCTCTCTCTCTCCGTCGTCTCTCTCTCTCTCTCTCTGTCGTCTCTCTCTCTCTCTCTGTCGTCTCTCTCTCCGTCGTCACTCTCTCTCCGTCGTCACTCTCTCTCCGTCGTCACTCTCTCTCCGTCGTCACTCTCTCTCTCCCTGTCGTCACTCTCTCTCTCCCTGTCGTCACTCTCTCTCTCCCTGTCGTCACTCTCTCTCTCCCTGTCGTCACTCTCTCTCTCTCCCTGTCGTCACTCTCTCTCTCTCCCTGTCGTCACTCTTTCTCTCTCTCCCTGCCGTCACTCTTTCTCTCTCTCCCTGTCGTCACTCTTTCTCTCTCTCCCTGTCGTCACTCTCTCTGTCCCTGCTGTCACAATTTCAGCTCATTCAGTGTGCTACAATGTGAATTTCGTCTCATTCAGTGTGCTACAACGTGAATTTCGGCTCATTCAGTGTGCTACAAGGTGAATTTCGGCTCATTCAGTGTGCTATAGTGTGAATTTCAGCTCGTACCGTGTGCTATAATGTGAATTTCGGCTCGTACCGTGTGCTACAATGTGAATTTCTGCTCATTCAGTGTGCTTCAATGTGAATTTCGGCTCGTACCGTGTGCTATAAATGTGATTTTCAGCTCGTACCGTGTGCTATAAAGTGAAAGAGGCACCAGTACTAGATAGTATAAGGGGTTCTACTACACGGGACACGCCCCCTTTTGGTGACTACGCCCCCTTTTCTGGAGCAATTACATCCTTGAATGTTGCATACCCCCTCTTCAAAATTTCCACTTCGACCACTGTGTGTACACACACACATATATATATATACATATATATATACACACACACACACACACACACACACACACACACACACACACACACACACACACACACACACACACACACATATATATATATATATACACACACAGGCTGAGTATCCCATAACCAAATATTCCGAAATACGGAATATTCTGAAATACGGACTTTTTTGAGTGAGATCGTGAAACCTTTGTTTTTTGATGGATTAATGTACACAAACTTTGTTTAATACACAAAGTTATTAATAATATTGTATTAAATGACCTTCAGGCTGTGTATATAAGGTGTATATGAAACATAAATGAATTGTGTGAATGTAGACACACTTTGTTTAATGCACAAAGTTATAAAAAATATTGGCTAAAATGACCTTCAGGCTGTGTGTATAAGGTGAATATGTAACATAAATGCATTCTGTGCTTAGATTTAGGTCCCATAACCATGATATCTCATTATGGAATGCAATTATTCCAAAATACGGAAAAATCCGATATCCAAAATACCTCTGGTCCCAAGCATTTTGGATAAGGGATACTCAACCTGTATATATATAATTTTAGTTTTAATTTTTTTCACAGGCTATCCAATTTGGTCCCATGTAAAAAATAAAAATAAAAAACAGTAAAAAACAGTGTGCTTTCGTTAGAAACAGCACTGTTTACAGGGATTTGGACCTGCCTGAGGCACAGATAAGCCGCGGCTCCCACACACTACTTATCTGTGGTCAATGACCGCTGGTAATTGGATACCCCCTAATATATCATCGTTCATATAGAATGGTCTCCCCCATTCTGTATGAACTTGTTGATTGTTAAATTGGGACACTGTTTATATTGTGCTTAATAGTAGAATGCTATTATTTCCTACTACAAGAATAATTCCCCACCACCACCACATACCTTTTAAGAATTCTTTGCAAATATATATGCACAGCCTGCCAATACATCTGTAAAATTGACTAAGCATCACACCATGTTTAACACAAAAATATCTAAAAAGAGGATTTTTTTTTTCCTGTGTTAATCTTTTTTTAAAGGACTTCTTTTCTTTTTGTGTTTTTACAAGAACATATATTCATGGGGTGGGGCCGGGTGTGAGGACTGTGCAGGAATGTGGTACAGAAGTCTAAATAGGAAAGAGATTGTTACATTGTCAAATCCATGGAAAAGGTTGTTTATTGGGAGGGGTGGGGGGAGATGTCCATCTAAACCACAAACATTTATCTTGGTTGCGCACATTCAAGTTCCAGGTCCGTAAAGATACATTACAGTTATTAATTTGTTATATAAAATACAGCTTACAACTTAAATTGAAGTGGCATTTACAACACTTCTCAAAGAACACATTTTATATATGGGTATCAATGAACCGTTAAGTGGACTGATAATAACAGGAAGCTCTATTTACTAAGCCTTGAATTGAGATAAAGTGGACAGAAATAAAATACCAACCAGCTCCTACCAGGGGCGGATTGGTCCTTCGGGACATCGGGTAGGTTCCCCCTAGGCTGGTCCCATACCTCACTTGGCCGGCTGGCAGCCGCACACCTTTCGTGTGGTGCTAGCTGGAAGCGACATGGCTCTGGCAGAAGTTACAGGAAATTGGGGTCTCAGCATGGGGGTGGGGCTACACGGGACTCAAAGGGGGCAGGGGTGCACAGGACTCCGCATATGCAGAGAGAGAAGCTGTTGCATAGACTCTGCTCAGTGTTTCTATGGTAAAAGGGAGTGTAGGGAAGTGTGTGTGTGTGTGTGTGTGTGTGTGTGTGTGTGTGTGTGTGTGTGTGTGTGTGACTTGCATGAGTATGTGTGTGTGTGTGTGTGTGAGTAACTTGCACGTGTGTGTGTGTGTGTGTGTGTGTGTGTGTGTGTGTGCAAGGATCACATGTATGTGAGCTTATGTGTGTGAGTGACTTGCATGTGAGCTAATGTGTATTTGTGTGGGACACATGCTTGTGTGTGTGTGTGTGTGTGTGTGTGTGTGTGTGTGTGTGTGTGTGTGTGTGTGTGTGTGTGTGTGTGTGTGTGTGTGTGTGTAAAACGTGCGTCTTGGATTCAGTGGTGGGCTGAGCAGGGTGCCACATATACCTCCCTCCATATTGCTACATTTTTACTTTAGGACTGGTGGTTGCAGCTACATCACATGGGTGCGCTTGCTGTGGGGCCTGGCTGCTTGAGGGGACCCGCCGGCCCCGCAAGCTACCCCAGTGTCGCGTGCATTTTAGGGGTAAGGGGACAGCTCCACACTTGCAAGCAGCAGCGGAGATACAGGACTGGGTATGTTTGCCGATTGGGCCGTGCTGCAGCAGCAGGGGCACAGTCTATATGGCCACCGCAAACAACGCATGGCCCTTTCTTTCCTCACTGCTGCCTCCTCTTCCTCACAGGTTCACAGTGCAGCAGAAGCAGGCTGCTGTGGGTCCCGCTCCTCCTCCATGGCGTCCACCACACTCTGCTGTGACTGGGAGACTTGACAATAAGCAGCACCTCAAACCTTTACCTACAAGTTTGGTAATCTTACATTGCTACCTCTCTCTGACCCTGCTGCCTCTCTCTCTCTCTGTCCCAGCTGTTTCTCTGTCCCTGTTTCCACTCTCCCCATGTCCCTGCTGCCACTCTCTGTCCCTGCTGCCACTGTCTCACTCTGTTCCTATTGCCACTCTATGTCCCTGCTGTTTCTCCCTGTCCCTGCTGCCACTCTCTCTCTCTGTCCCTGCTGCCATACTCTCCATGTTACTGCCTTTTCTCTGTCCCTGCCTTTTCTCTGTCCCTGCTGCCACTCTCTCCATGTCCCTGCCTTTTCTCTGTCCCTGCTGCCACTCTCTCACTGTCCCAGCTGTCTCTCTGTCCATTTCCACTCTCTCCATGTCCCTGCTGTCTCGCTCTGTCCCTGCTGCCACTCTCTCTCTGTCCCTGCTGCCACTCTATCTGTATCCCTACTCTCTCCCTCTGTCCCTGCTGTTACTCTCTCACTCGGTTCCTTCTGCCACTCTATGTCCCTGCTGTCTCTCACTCTGTCCCTGCTGTCACTCTATCTGTGTCCCTACTCTCTCTCTCTGTCCCTGCTGCCACTCCCTGTCCCTGCTGTCTCTCTCTGTCCATGCTGTCTCTCTTTGTCCCTGCTGCAATAGAGAGTCCCTTAAGTATAATAGTTTGTGCTATGCACTGACTGGCAGTATGGTAATATGAAGTCCACAAAATATCCATTGTAGTTGAGTAAGGGGTACCGCCTACTAGCGCAGTCGCTCATCCATCCAGTTTTGGCAGATAAAGTCTAATGGTGCATGCTGTGCAACCTCCGATTTGGCATGTAGTAGGAGAGGAAAGCATCTGCCGGCAGACTTAGGTACACTCCCAGAGAGTATGGCTTCCACTAATAAAGTTTTGCCAGTCTCTGCAGGCTTCATCAGGATCAGCAATGCACCATTAGACTTCAGCGTTTGTAGGAGGTGAGGGGGGTTGAAGACGCGGGAAAAAATAAGATTTTACTTACCGGTAAATCTATTTCTCGTAGTCCGTAGCGGATGCTGGGGACTCCGTAAGGAACATGGGGAATAGACAGGCTCCGCAGGAGACATGGGCACTTTAAGAAAGAATTTAGATTCTGGTGTGCTCTGGCTCCTCCCTCTATGTCCCTCCTCCAGACCTCAGTTAGAGAAACTGTGCCCGGAAGAGCTGACAGTACAAGGAAAGGATTTTGGAAATCCAGGGCAAGATTCATACAAGCCACACCAATCACACCGTATAACTTGTGATAAACTTACCCAGTCAACAGTATGAACAACAACAGAGCATCAGTTCAACCCTGATGCAACAATAACATAGCCCTTATTGCAGCAATAACTATATAGAAGTATTGCAGAAGAAGTCCGCACTTGGGACGGGACGGACGCCCAGCATCCACTACGGACTACGAGAAATAGATTTACCGGTAAGTAAAATCTTATTTTCTCTAACGTCCTAGTGGATGCTGGGGACTCCGTAAGGACCATGGGGATTATACCAAAGCTCCCAAACGGGCGGGAGAGTGCGGATGACTCTGCAGCAAGTGAAGGAAACGGCCCAGCTGGAATTCCTCCGTAGGGGCATTCCTGGCCTCACACCAAGCAACATATTTTCGCCATATACGGTGATAATGTTGAGCTGTCACGTCCTTCCTAGCCTTTATCAGCGTAGGAATGACCTCATCCGGAATGCCTTTCTCCACTAGGATCCGGCGTTCAACCGCCATGCCGTCAAACGCAGCCGCGGTAAGTCTTGGAACAGACAGGGCCCCTGTTGCAACAAGTCCTGTCTTAGAGGAAGAGGCCACGGGTCCTCTGTGAGCATTTCTTGAAGATCTGGATACCAAGTCCTTCGTGGCCAATCTGGAACATTGACTATCGTTCTCACTCCTCTTTTTCTTATTATTCTCAGCACCTTGGGTATGAGAGGAAGAGGAGGAAATACATAGACCGACCGGAACACCCACGGTGTCACCAGGGCGTCTACAGCTATCGCCTGAGGGTCTCTTGACCTGGCGCAATACCTCTGTAGCTTTTTTGTTGAGGCGGGACGCCATCATGTCCACCTGTGGCAGTACCAACCGACTTGCAGTCTGTGCTAAGAGTTCCTGATGAAGTCCCCACTCTCCCGGGTGGAGGTCGTGTCTGCTGAGGAAGTCTGTTTCCCAGTTGTCCACTCCCGGGATGAACACTGCTGACAGTGCGCTTACGTGATTTTCCGCCCAGCGAAGAATTCTGGTGGCTTCCGCCATCGCTACCCTGCTCCTTGTGCCGCCTTGTCGGTTTACATGAGCCACTGCGGTGATGGTGTCTGACTGAATCAGAACCGGTTTGTCGCGAAGCAGGGTCTCCGCTTGACGTAGGGCGTTGTATACAGCCCTTAGTTCCAGGATGTTGATGTGAAGGCAAGTCTCCTGACTTGACCACAGACGTTGGAAATTTCTTCCCTGTGTGACTGCTCCCCACCCTCGGAGGCTTGCATTCGTGGTCACCAGGACCCAGTCCTGAATGCCGAATCTACGGCCCTCGAGAAGGTGAGCACTCTGCAGCCACCACAGGAGAGACACCCTGGCCCTGGGGGATAGGGTGATTAACCGATGCATCTGAAGATGTGATCCGGACCACTTGTCCAGTAAGTCCCATTGAAAGGTCCTCGCATGGAACCTGCCTAAGGGAATGGCCTCGTATGATGCCACCATCCTTCCCAGGACTCGAGTGCAGTGATGCACTGACACCTGTTTTGGTTTTAATAGGTTCCTGACCAGTGTCATGAGCTCCTGAGCTCTCTCTATCGGGAGATAAACCCTTTTCTGGTCTGTGTCTAGAATCATGCCTAGGAAAGGCAGACGAGCCGTAGGAACCAACTGCGACTTTGGAATATTTAGAATCCAGCCGTGTTGCCGTTACACTTCCAGAGAAAGTGCTACGCTGATCAGCAACTGCTCTCTTGATCACGCTTTTATGAGGAGATCGTCCAAGTATGGGATAATTGCAACCCCTTGCTTCCGCAGGAGTACCATCATTTCCACCATTACCTTGGTAAATATTCTCGGTGCCGTGGAGAGACCAACGGCAACGTCTGAAATTGGTAATGACAATCCTGTACCCCAAATCTGAGGTACGCCTGATGAGGTGGATAAATGGGGACATGAAGGTATGCATCCCTTATGTCCAGAGGCACCATAAAATCCCCCCCTTCCAGGCTTGCGACGACCACTCTCAGCGATTCCATCTTGAACTTGAACCTTTTCAGGTATATGTTCAGGGATTTTAAATTCAATATGGGTCTGACCGAACCGTCCGGTTTCGGGACTACAACATGGTCGAATAATAACCCCCTCCTTGTTGAAGGAGGGGAACCTTGACCACCACCTGTTGAAGATACAATTTGTGAATTGCAGTTAACACTATTTCCCTCTCGTGGGGGGAAGCCGGCAGGGCCGTCGGTAAGGGGGCATCTCCTCGAAGTCCAGCTTGTATCCCTGAGACACAATATCTATTGCCCAGGGATCCAACAGGGAGTGAACCCACTTGTGGCTGAAATTTCGAAGACGTGCCCCCACCGGGCCTAGCTCCGCCTGTGGAGCCCCAGCGACATGCGGTGGATTTTGTAGAGGCCGGGGAGGACTTATGTTCCTGGGAACTAGCTGTGTTGTGCAGCTTCTTTCCTCTGCCCCTGCCTCTGGCAAGAAAGGACGCACCTCGGACTTTATTGTTTCTTTGTGATCGAAAGGACTGCATTTGATAATGTCGTGCTTTCCTAAGCTGTGCTGGAATATAAGGCAAAAGATCAGCATTACCAGCTATAGCTGTGGAGACCAGGTCCGAGATCCCTTCTCCACACAATCCTCAGCCTTGTAAGGTAAACCTTCCATATGCCTCTTAAGTCGGCATCACCTGTCCACTGCATGTTCCACAGGACACGTCAAGCAGAAATCGACATAGCGTCGACTCTAGAACCCAGTAGACTAATGTCTCTTTGGGCATGTTTTATATATATATATATATATATATATATATATATATATATATATATATATATATATCTAAGACAGCATCTTTTATATATATATCTATAGATCTATATATATATATATATATATATATATATATATATACACATATATATACATATACATACTAGGGTCTCAATCTCTGCTGATAAGGTATCAGTCCACGCTGCTGCAGCGCTATAACTCCATGCCGACACAATCGCCGGTCTGAGTAGTGTAAATGGACTTCAAAGTACCTTTACTGCATGCTATCTGCAGGATCCCTGAGGATAGCTGTTAAGTCAGCGCTACCTTTTGGGCAAACGTGACACCCTAGGGGAAGATTCCCATCGTATCCTGGCCCTAGTAGGGAAAGGATACTCCCTGAGAACTCTTTGTGGGAAACTGCAGTCTCTTGTCTGGAGATTCACGCTCTTTTTCTTCATGAGAGGAGGGAAATCTACCTCAGCTTTCTTCCCCTTAAACATGTGTACCCTTGTGTCAGGGACAGATGAGTCATCAGTGATATGCAAAACATTTTTTTATTACAATAATCATATATTGAATACTTTCCTGCCATTTTGGCTGTAACTTTGCATTATCGTAGTCGACACTGGAGTCAGACTCCGTGTCGATATCAGTGTATATTATTTTGGATAGTGAGCCTTGAGAGACTCTGAAGGTCTCTGCGACATAGGGACAGACATGGGTAGATTCCCTGTCTGTTCTCTAATCTTTTGTGCAATAAATTTACCTTAGCACTTAATTTCACATATCCAAACAGGTGTCGGCGTTGTCGACGGAGACACCACTCACACACACATTTGCTCCATCTCCTCCTTAGAGGAGCCTTTTACCTCAGACATGTCGACACACACGTACCGACACACCACACACTCAGGGAATGCTCATCTGAAGACAATTCCCCCACAAGGCCCTTTGGAGAGACAGAGAGAGAGTATGCCAGCACACACCCCAGCGCTATAAACCCAGGAATAACACAGTAACTTAATGTTAACCCCGTAGCTGCTGTTTATATAGATTTTTGCGCCTAATTATGTGCCCCCCCCTCTCTTTTTACCCTCTTCTACCGTGTATCTGCAGGGGAGAGCCTGGGGAGCTTCCTCTCAGCAGAGCTGTGGAGAAAAAATGGCACAGGTGAGTGCTGAGGAAGAAGCCCCGCCCCCTCGACGGCGGGCTTCTGTCCCGCTAAAATACATATCTTTTTGGCGGGGGCTCATACATATATACAGTGCCCAACTGTATATATGAGTACTTTTGCCAACAGAGGTCCATATATGCTGCCCAGGGCGCCTCCCCCTGTGCCCTGCACACTTACAGTGACCGGAGTATGTGAGGTGTGTTTGGAGCAATGGGGCACAGCTGCAGTGCTGTGCGTTACCTCATGTGAAGAACGGAGTCTTCTGCCGCCGATTTCGAAGTCTTCTTGCTTCTCATACTCACCCGGCTTCGGTCTTCCGGCTCTGCGAGGGGGGCGGCGGCGCGGCTCTGGGATCGGACGACGAGGGTGAGATCCTGTGTACGATCCCTCTGGAGCTAATGGTGTCCAGTAGCCTAAGAAGCAGGACCTAGCTTCAGAGAGTAGGGCTGCTTCTCTCCCCTCTGTCCCACGATGCAGGGAGTCTGTTGCCAGCAGAGCTCCCTGAAAATAAAAAACCTAACAAAATACTTTCTTACAGCAAGCTCAGGAGAGCTCACTGAACAGCACCAAGCTCGTCTGGGCACAGTCTCAAACTGAGGTCTGGAGGAGGGACATAGAGGGAGGAGCCAGAGCACACCAGAATCTAAATTCTTTCTTAAAGTGCCCATGTCTCCTGCGGAGCCCGTCTATTCCCCATGGTCCTTACGGAGTCCCCAGCATCCACTAGGACGTTAGAGAAATAGATTGGTGTACTTGGAGAAGTCAAGGGCATGAGTGTAGCAGTATGAGGGGAGCATTGAAGATGCACGAGTGGAGAAGTGTGAGCTGTTAGCTCCAGGCCCATGTGTACCTTACATGCAGATGCAACTGCAGCAAAAGATGTAAGGAAGGCTCAACTGTGTCCGACTCAGAATGAAGCTTTATGAGGAAGAATACCACTCATCTCAACAGACCCCGCCCCAATTAGGGCTGATTCACTAAATTTCCCGGACTGGTTTTCCATCCAAATCCGCCTCTACTCCTAACGGTTATTTTCCAAACACAATGAAAGAGGGGGTTAGATTCCGCACAGAACCTGCCGAATAGGATGACATACTGTATATATCCTAGTATACGGAATTTATACAACCAGCATAGATCAATCAGACCATATACTACGGGTAATGTTGTATGTTGGTGGTGCTCACATGAGTCCAAGGGGCAGTATTGTCAAACTATAATTATTATTATTATTATTACATTTTATTTATAAGGCAACACAAGTGTTTTGCAGCGCCGTACAAAGGCCAATACAGGGAGACAAAACTTAACATTACAGTAAATAAATAACAAAAATAGAGTACAGGTAACAAGAGCACCACAAGTCTCAAAACATAATGCAGCTTATATGTAAATAGCGAGTGAGTGATCAGCGCACTACTAGGAGCTGGTGGCCATAGATAGAGATGAGCCTTTAACAGCAGGAGAAAAAGCGGGTAAAGATGGTTGCTGAGTAGGAGAGAGCTGCGAGTGAAATGTGTTGAGAAGAGGGTTTTGACAACAAGAGGAAAGAGGGCCCTGCTCTGAGGAGCTAACAATCTAGTAGGAAGGGGCGACAGACAGATGGCATGAGGTGCAAGCAGGCGGTAGGTATTCTGATAGCAGGGTGTAAGCAAAGCAGAGATGGTCAAGGCATGAGGCAGGGGGATGGAGGAGCAGCCTCAGGACTAGGTCATGCATCGGAAGGGTATGCTTTGATGAATAGGTGGGTTTTTAGTGCCCACAAAGAGAAAGGAGGACTCGTGTTGGGGCACTCTTACATATCATATAATTAAAGTTGATTAAAATAAAACCTTTATTGCTATGTGTTAGGATAAAGTATCAACCATCCTGTTAGGCCAGTCGGTAACGTACATAAACACTTATAATGAAAGTGAAAATTTTATGTATCTAATAGCCAGTGTTTCAGTGGTTACAATGGTTTTTGATAGAGAACTATCCTGCAATTCACCATTGTTACTGGCTGTGTTGATAATGCAGAAAAACATCCAGAGCAGGGGGAACTGGAGACCCTCTTGCAAGAAGAGTTCAATGAGTGTGTGGGTTGCATTTTTTTTCAGGACACAGTAGTACAGTTTTGCACATGTACAGATGTAGCCACCTTTATCTTGACTGTTTCTCCGCCGAGACGGGCGTTTAGTCACGCTAAGGCGATAGCTGAGTTTAATCACAGGTAGGCGAGTTGAGGCGATCTAGATACTCATCATGCATTACACATCTCCACCACTGTGTGGCTAATGCTCCACTAATCCAGTACTTTCGATCGTACAGTATAGCGGCGGATTGATCTACAGCTCTGGCAATACTGTAGGCGTAACGGGAGGCGGTGGAAAAAGTATGGAGTACTGTATGTGTATGGAGATGCAACTACAGTAATTGTGTAAAAGGAAGAATGTACAGGACAATGTATAAACACCGTGCTTTTAAAATACATGAGCGTCTGGGAATGGAGGGCTACAGTAGCTAGCAGGAGGCGGTGGAAAATACCGTGCTTTACAAATGCGAGCGCCCGAGTCCTCTAAGGCATAAACCAACACCAATGGGGTGGGGGCCGGGCGCTGTTTGCAGTACTTTCACACATGAAATTGGGAGTCTCTCATGAGGCGTCGTGGGCTAGGGGTGAAGGCTCCCACGCTGGGGGTCCAGGGTTCGACACGTGATGTGCCTTCTTTTTTTTTTTTTATTGTAATAATACACTGTATTATTTTATCTACATTGTAAGACAGTCAATGGAAAGGTGCACACAAGTTACATATAAATCAGAGTACATCTGCAGGAGCGATTCTTTACGCTAAATGCAACTAAACAGCGGGAGTAAAATGAGGGTATTCTGACGCTACAAACTGAGCAAAACAGTACTGTAGATCTTCAGCGTTTGTGTATTGCACATGACCTGAATTCCCTCCCTGTGCAGGCTCCCAGGGGGGGGAAGGGCGATGGGGGTAGGGGGAGACGATGGGAAATACTGTACTGTGCCTTTGAAATGCAATTACATGAGCGTCCGAGTCCACTACGGCATACTGTAAACCAACACCAATGGGAAGGAAATGCCAACCATTTTTTTATGTGTTCCCGTGACATTCATTTAAAAAAAAAAAAAATTCTCTCTAATACATCCAATGGAAGGATGCACACAGGTTTCACATAAATCAAAGTACATCTGCAGGAGCGATTCTTTACGCTAAATGCAACTGCACAACGGCAATGAGTAGAAATGAGTGTATTCTGACGCTACTAAGTGAGCAAAACAGTACTATACAGTAGATATTCGGCGTTTGTGTATTGCACATGACCTGAATTCCCTCCCTGTCTACTGCATGATCTGTGCAGGCTCCCAGGGGGGAAGGGCAATAGGCTAGCAGGAGGCTACTGGGGACTCAGACTCATACAGTACTTGCATTTCAAAAGCACAGTATTTTCCACCGCCTCCCGCTTGCCCATCGCCCTTCCCCCCTGGGATCCTGCACAGGTCATGCAGTAGACAGGGAGGGAGTTATTCACGTAAACTAGGGCAAAGCTGCAGGAGCAGTTGTACTGTTTAGGGTCTATGCACCATATGGTATACATACAATTCTATAGCAGGGCAGACTCAATTGAAATGGCTACCGCCTGTGTCTCCTCGCCCAATGGAGGCCCTCGGCTATGGAGCAAGTAACAGCACAGATTTGGTAGGTCACGGGGCAATGCTGAAGGAGAGTCAGAATCCCCTAGCTAAAATACACAGGGGTGATAGGGATAAGTGAGGTCTTTGCGCATAACGATACACCGCAAAGTTCCCCATGGTTTTGATTATGCCTTTTCTTTGAACACGGTATTTTCCACTGCCTCACCCTACCCCCATCCCACTTTCCCCTTCCCCCCCTGGGAGCCTGCAAAGTACATGCAGCAGACAGGGAGGGAGTTCCGATCAGGTTACAAGACATGTGCAACAGTATACTACTGTATGTAGGAAAATCCACCGCCCACTCTGATTTATGTGAAACCTGTGTGCACCCTTCCATTGAATGTATAACAAAGAAAAATAATAATAATAAAGTGAATGTTACAGGAACACATTAAAAAAAGGTTGGCACTTCCTTCCCATTGGTGTTGGTTTATGCCTTAGGGGACTCGGACGTTAATACTTGTATTTCAAAAGCACAGTGTTTTCCACCGCCTCTCCCTACCCCCATCGCCCTTCCCCCCTGGGAGCCTGCACAGGTCATGCAGTGGACAGGGAGGGAGTTCAGGTCAGGTACAATACACAAATGCTGACGATCTACAGTACTGTGTTGCTCAGTTAGTTGCGTTGGAATACACTAATTTATACTCATTACCGCTGTGTATTTGTATATAGCGGAATGAATCGCTGCTGCAGATTTACTTTGATTTATGTGAAACCTGTGTGCACCCTTTCATTGAATGTACAACAAAGAAAAAAAATAATAAAGTGAATGTCACGGGAACATAGAAAAAATAAGAATTTACTTACCGATAATTCTATTTCTCGTAGTCCGTAGTGGATGCTGGGAACTCCGTAGGGACCATGGGGAATAGCGGCTCCGCAGGAGACTGGGCACAAAAGTAAAGCTTTAGGACTACCTGGTGTGCACTGGCTCCTCCCCCTATGACCCTCCTCCAAGCCTCAGTTAGGATACTGTGCCCGGACGAGCGTACACAATAAGGAAGGATTTTGAATCCCGGGTAAGACTCATACCAGCCACACCAATCACACCGTATAACTTGTGATCTGAACCCAGTTAACAGTATGATAACAGAGGAGCCTCTAGAAAAGATGGCTCACTACAACAATAACCCGATTTAGTTAACAATAACTATGTACAAGTATTGCAGACAATCCGCACTTGGGATGGGCGCCCAGCATCCACTACGGACTACGAGAAATAGAATTATCGGTAAGTAAATTCTTATTTTCTCTGACGTCCTAGTGGATGCTGGGAACTCCGTAAGGACCATGGGGATTATACCAAAGCTCCCAAACGGGCGGGAGAGTGCGGATGACTCTGCAGCACCGAATGAGAGAACTCCAGGTCCTCCTCAGCCAGGGTATCATATTTGTAGAATTTAGCAAACGTGTTTGCCCCTGACCAAGTAGCTGCTCGGCAAAGTTGTAAAGCCGAGACCCCTCGGGCAGCCGCCCAAGATGAGCCCACTTTCCGTGTGGAATGGGCTTTTACAGATTTTGGCTGTGACAGGCCTGCCACAGAATGTGCAAGCTGAATTGTACTACAAATCCAACGAGCAATAGTCTGCTTAGAAGCAGGAGCACCCAGCTTGTTGGGTGCATACAGGATAAACAGCGAGTCAGATTTTCTGACTCCAGCCGTCCTGGAAACATAATTTTCAGGGCCCTGACAACGTCTAGCAACTTGGAGTCCTCCAAGTCCCTAGTAGCCGCAGGCACCACAATAGATTGGTTCAGGTGAAACGCTGAAACCACCTTAGGGAGAAACCGAGGACGAGTCCTCAATTCCGCCCTGTCCGTATGGAAAATCAGATAAGGGCTTTTACAGAATAAAAGCGCCAATTCTGACACGCGCCTGGCCCAGGCCAGGGCCAACATCTTTAAGTGGTTCCAACCAATGTGACTTTTGGAACCCAAAAACTACATTGAGATCCCAAGGTGCCACTGGAGGCACAAAAGGAGGCTGTATATGCAGTACCCCTTTTACAAACGTCTGCACTTCAGGGACTGAAGCTAGTTCTTTCTGGAAGAAAATTGACAGGGCCGAAATTTTAACCTTAATGGACCCCAATTTCAGGCCCATAGACACTCCTGTTTGCAGGAAATGTAGGAATCGACCCAGTTGAAATTCCTCCGTCGGGCCTTACTGGCCTCGCACCACGCAACATATTTTCGCCAAAAGCGGTGATAATGTTTTGCGGTTACATCCTTCCTGGCTTTGATCAGGATAGAGATGACTTCATCCGGAATGCCTTTTTCCTTCAGGATCCGGCGTTCAACCGCCATGCCGTCAAACGCAGCCGCAGTAAGTCTTGGAACAGACAGGGTCCTTGCTGGAGCAGGTCCCTTCTTAGAGGTAGAGGCCACGGATCCTCCGTGAGCCTCTCTTGAAGTTCCGGGTACCAAGTCCTTCTTGGCCAATCCGGAGCCACGAATATAGTGCTTACTCCTCTCCATCTTATAATTCTCAGTACCTTGGGTATGAGAGGCAGAGGAGGGAACACATACACTGACTGGTACACCCACGGTGTTACCAGAGCGTCTACAGCTATTGCCTGAGGGTCCCTTGACCTGGCGCAATACCTGTCGAGTTTTTTGTTGAGGCGGGACGCCATCATGTCCACCTTTGGTTTTTCCCAACGGTTTATAATCATGTGGAAGACTTCTGGGTGAAGTCCCCATTCTCCCGGGTGGAGGTCGTGTCTGCTGAGGAAGTCTGCTTCCCAGTTGTCCACTCCCGGAATGAATACTGCTGACAGTGCTATCACATGATTTTCCGCCCAGCGAAGAATCCTTGCAGCTTCTGCCATTGACTGCTTCTTGTGCCACCCTGTCTGTTTACGTGGGTGACTGCCGTGATGTTGTCCGACTGGATCAACCCGGCTGACCTTGAAGCAGAGGTCTTGCTAAGCTTAGAGCATTGTAAATGGCTCTTAGCACCAGGATATTTATGTGAAGTGATGTCTCCAGGCTTGACCATAAGCCCTGGAAATTTCTTCCCTGTGTGACTGCTCCCCAGCCTCGCAGGCTGGCATCCGTGGTCACCAGGACCCAGTCCTGAATGCCGAATCTGCGGCCCTCTAGAAGATGAGCACTCTGCAACCACCACAGGAGGGACACCCTTGTCCTTGGTGACCGGGTTATCCGCTGATGCATCTGAAGATGCAACCCCGACCATTTGTCCAGCAGGTCCCACTGGAAAGTTCTTGCGTGGAATCTGCCGAATGGGCTTGCTTCGTAGGAAGCCACCATTTTTCCCAGAACCCTTGTGCATTGATGCACTGAGACTTGGCTCGGTTTTAGGAGGTTCCTGACTAGCTCGGATAACTCCCTGGCTTTCTCCTCCGGGAGAAACACCTTTTTCTGGACTGTGTCCAGAATCATCCATAGGAACAGAAGACGAGTCGTCGGAACCAGCTGCGATTTTGGAATATTGAGAATCCAACCGTGCTGTCGCAACACTACCTGAGGTAGTGCTACACCGACCTCCAACTGTTCCCTGGATCTTACCCTTATCAGGAGATCGTCCAAGTAAGGGATAACTAAAACTCCCTTCCTTCGAAGGAGTATCATCATTTCGGCCATTACCTTGGTAAAGACCCGGGGTGCCGTGGGCCATCCAACGGCAGCGTCTGAAACTGATAGTGACAGTTCTGTACCACAAACCTGAGGTACCCTTGGTGAGAAGGGTAAATAGGGACATGAAGGTAAGCATCCTTGATGTCCAGAGACACCATGTAGTCCCCTTCTCTTGAATTTGAACCTCTGTATGTAAGTGTTCAAAGATTTTAGATTTAAATCGGTCTCACCGAGCCGTCCGGCTTCGGTACCACAACAGTGTGGAATAATACCCCTTTCCCTGTTGCAGGAGGGGTACCTTGATTATCACCTGCTGGGAATACAGCTTGTGAATGGCTTCCAAAACTGCCTCACTGTCTGCTTTTAAAGCCCCAGCGTCATGCTGAGGGCTTGGCAGAGGCGGGAGAGGGCTTCTGTTCCTGGGAACTGGCTGATTTCTGCAGCCTTTTTCCTCTCCCTCTGTCACGGGGCAGAAATGAGGAACCTTTTGCCCACTTGCCCTTATGGGAACGAAAGGACTGCGCCTGATAATACGGCGTCTTCTTATGTTGAGAGGCGACCTGGGGTAAAAACGTGGATTTCCCAGCTGTTGCCGTGGCCACCAGGTCTGAAAGACCGACCCCAAATAACTCCTCCCCTTTTATAAGGCAATACTTCCATATGCCATTTGGAATCCGCATCACCTGACCACTGTCGTGTCCATAACCCTCTTCTGGCAGAAATGGACAGCGCACTTACTCTTGATGCCAGTCGGCAAATATCCCGCTGTGCATCACACATATATAGAAATGCATCTTTTAAATGCTCTATAGGCAATAATATACTGTCCCTATCTAGGGTATCAATATTTTCAGTCAGGGAATCCGACCACGCCAACCCAGCACTGCACCCAGGCTGAGGCGATTGCTGGTCGCAGTATAACACCAGTATGTTGTGTAAATACATTTTAGGATACCCTCCTGCTTTCTATCAGCAGGATCCTTAAGGGCGGCCATCTCAGGAGAGGGTAGAGCCCCTGTTTTGACAAGCGTGTGAGCGCTTTATCCACCCTAGGGGGTGTTTCCCAACGCACCCTAACCTCTGGCGGGAAAGGATATAATGCCAATAACTGTTTAGAAATTATCAGTTTTTTTATCGGGGGAAACCCACGCTTCATCACACACCTCATTTAATTTCTCAGATTCAGGAAAACTACAGGTAGTTTTTCCTCACCGAACATAATACCCCTATTGGTGGTACTCGTATTATCAGAAATGTGTAAAACATTTTTCATTGCCTCAATCATGTAACGTGTGGCCCTACTGGAAGTCATATTTGTCTCTTCACCGTCGACACTGGAGTCAGTATCCGTGTCGGCGTCTGTATTTGCCATCTGAGGTAACGGGCGCTTTAGAGCCCCTGACGGCCTATGAGACGTCTGGACAGGCACAAGCTGAGTAGCCGGCTGTCTCATGTCAATCACTGTCTTTTGTAAAGAGCTGACACTGTCATGTAATTCCTTCCAACAGGTCATCCACTCAGGTGTCGACCCCCTAGGGGGTGACATCCCTATTACAGGCAATTTGCTCCGCCTCCACATCATTTTCCTCCTCATACATGTCGACACTAACGTACCGACACACAGCACACACACAGGGAATGCTCTGATAGAGGACAGGACCCCACTAGCCCTTTGGGGAGACAGAGGGAGAGTTTGCCAGCACACACCAGAGCGCTATATATATACAGGGATAACCTTATATAAGTGTTTTTCCCCTTATAGCTGCTGTATTGTTTATACTGCGCCTAATTAGTGCCCCCCTCTCTTTTTTAACCCTTTCTGTAGTGTAGTGACTGCAGGGGAGAGCCAGGGAGCTTCCCTCCAACGGAGCTGTGAGGGAAAATGGCGCCAGTGTGCTGAGGAGATAGGCTCCGCCCCCTTCTCGGCGGCCTTTTCTCCCGTTTTTCAGTGTAATCTGGCAGGGGTTAAAATTCATCCATATAGCCCTGGGGGCTATATGTGATGTATTTTCGCCAGCCAAGGTGTTTTTATTGCTGCTCAGGGCGCCCCCCCCTAGCGCCCTGCACCCTCAGTGACCGAAGTGTGAAGTGTGCTGAGGAGCAATGGCGCACAGCTGCAGTGCTGTGCGCTACCTTGGTGAAGACAGGATGTCTTCTGCCGCCGATTTTCCGGACCTCTTCTTGCTTCTGACTCTGTAAGGGGGCCGGCGGCGCGGCTCTGGGACCGGACTCCATGGCTGGGCCTGTGTTCGATCCCTCTGGAGCTAATGGTGTCCAGTAGCCTAAGAAGCCCAATCCACTCTGCACGCAGGTGAGTTCGCTTCTTCTCCCCTTAGTCCCTCGATGCAGTGAGCCTGTTGCCAGCAGGTCTCACTGAAAATAAAAAACCTAAAACTAAACTTTTCACTAAGCAGCTCAGGAGAGCCCCTAGTGTGCACCCTTCTCGTTCGGGCACAAAAATCTAACTGAGGCTTGGAGGAGGGTCATAGGGGGAGGAGCCAGTGCACACCAGGTAGTCCTAAAGCTTTACTTTTGTGCCCAGTCTCCTACGGAGCCGCTATTCCCCATGGTCCTTACGGAGTTCCCAGCATCCACTAGGACGTCAGAGAAAAAAAGGTTGGCACTTTGTGACTCTCAGCATGGGAGGTAGGAGCCTTCATCACTAGGTTGGTATGGAAGGGGAGACAATTAGCTACCGGAGGGTACCAACCCCAAGTTTCTGTGACCCCCACAAGGCTCATGGCAAGCGTCGGAACCTATGGTGGGTCTGAATTAACGGTCCCATTATAGTCTATGGGAAAATGGGTCCACTTTGCGTACTGATATCTCTGGTTCTGGGTGTCCCAGAGACTCAGGACTGGTACCATACAAAAGAGGAGACTCTTGGCTTTCTGGGCAGACCAACCACTAGTTTATGTGACACTGGAAAAGGAAACGGGAAGCAACCGTGTTTCGGGTCCCCTCCAGTTGTCCGCCTAGCTTGCACAGGATACAGGGTTTCTGGCTAGAAAGGAAATACTGTACAGAAATGCTAAGCATGGTAATTTGACATCCAGGAACATAGGGAGGAGTTTTTATCTCATTCCATTATACTTAGAAAAATTACACTTGCCACTGTACGTTACAAGCTGTTTGTGCTAATTAGTACACTAGTAGAACATACTGTACAGAGATACAGTACTAAGGACAGTGATTTGGCATCCACGAACTTAGGGAGGAGCTTTTATCTCTCTCCATTGTAATCTTTCTAAGTATAATGGAGAGAGATAAAAGCTCCTCCCTAAATTCCTGGGTGCCAAATAACCGTCTTTAGTATCTCTGTATAGTATTTTCAATTAGGGTACTAATTAGCACGGACAGCTTGTAAAGTACAGCGGCAAGTTTAATCTTTCTATGTAAAATGGAGAGAGATAAAAGCTCCTCTGGAAGTTCCCAGATGCCAAATCACCATTCTTAGTATCTCTGTACAGTATGTTCTACTAGTATACTAATTAGCACGAACAGCTTTTAACTGGATGCCAAATCACCATACTTCGTATCTCTGTACAGTATGTTCTATTAGGGTACTAATTAGCACGAACAGCTTGTAACGTACAGCGGCAAGTTTAATCTTTCTATGTATAATGGAGAGAGATAAAAGCTCCTCAATAAGTTCCTGGATACAAAATCACCATACTTAGTATCTCTGTACAGTATGTTCTATTAGGGTACCAATTAGCTGTTTGTGCTAATTAGTACCCTAATAGAAAATACTATGCAGAGATACTAAGGATGGTGATTTGGCAACCAGGAACTTAGGGAGGAGCTTTTATCTCTCTATATTATACATAATAAGATTAAAATTGCCACTGTACGTTACAAGCTGTTTGTGCTAATTAGTACCCTAATAGAAAATACTATGCAAAGATACTAAGGATGGTGATTTGGCAACCAGGAACTTAGGGAGGAGCTTTTATCTCTCTATATTATACATAGAAAGATTAAAATTGCCACTGTACGTTACAAGCTGTTCGTGCTAATTAGTACACTAGTAGAACATACTGTACAGAGATACTAAGTACAGTGATTTGGCATCCACGAACTTAGGGAGGAGCTTTAATCTCTCCATTGTAATCTATCTAAGTATAATGGAGAGAGATAAAAGCTCCTCCCTAAATTCCTGGATGCCAAATTACTGTCCTTAGTATCTCTGTACTCTATGTTCTACTAGTGAGTCCGGTGTACCGTAATGTGCAGACCTAGCTTATCCCTATCGCCCCTGTGTATTTTAGCTAGGGGATTGTGACGCTCCTTCAGCATTGCCCCATAGCCTGTAAAATCTGGACTGTTACTTGCTCCGTAGCCTAGGGCCTCTGTGGGGCAAGGAGTCATAGGTGGTAGCCATTTCTATTGAGTCTGCCCAGCTACAGAATTGTATGTGTACTGTACGGTGCATAGAACCTTAACAGTAGAACCGCTCATGCAGCTTTGCCCTAGTTTATGTGAATAAAAAAAATAATAAAGTGTCTGGAAAAAACTAACATGCATTTGTACTTTAGGAATCGAACTCAGGACTCTGAGTATAGGAAGCGGAACACTTCACCACTTCGCCGCAGACAGATGAATAAATCCATTGGTTTTGATTATGCTGTAATGACTACAGGATTAGGACGCTAACATACTGTACAAAATTCCTAATCTCAAGAGGCAATAGTGAACTTCTAACACGTCCATTTGCGACAGTGTACACTACTGGTTTTCTGTTGTTTTGTCTGCGGGACTTGGACGCTCACATATTCATAAAGTACTGTAGATGGATCATATACTGTATGCTGTACTATCTGTGTCTGTATCGTATATACTGTATTAAATAATGCAGCGCAATGAGTATTTACTGTATGCAGCGTAATGAGACGCCTTAGTAAAGTAGTCCTTATTATATATTTCAGTATTGTATTTTACGGGAGACCACACGCATGCTCAGTGGTGATTGTAAAAAGCGACATCTGGTGGATGATCGCAGGTATTACACATAAAGGAAACGACAAACGCTCTGTCTGCCTCCGTGCGATTAGGTACGCCTCTCTGTGACTAGGCGCGCCTCCCTACGCTGCGTATGCTCGATCGGGACAAACGCCTCAGCCAGTCAAGATAAAGGTGGCTACATCTGTATATATTTTTGGATTGCACTCACACAGTGTTATGCACGATTACCTGTGATAACAGCTATTGTGCTTAGTGTGTTGGTTGCAGTGCCCCAATACCATAGTCTTTGTAATCCTCTTCGGCATTTTTTAGGAGCGGATACTTTCTCTCTCTCCAAGGCTTAGTACATAGACCCCATGGCCTATACAGAAAATACATATAACATGGCCTATACAGGAAATAAATATAGCATGGCCTATACAGGTTATAAATATAGCATGGCCTATACAGGAAATAAATATAGCATGGCCTATACAGGAAAGAAAAATAACATACAGCTTTCTGTAAATTTGAGTGGATTGTTATCATTTATGTGTATGTAAACTTGAAAATAAAATATTGAATATAGTATGTCCATCCAGCCAGTGAAGCTCATTTGGCAGGAAAAAAAAAAAAACTTTCAAAGGATTCCGGTTAAGGATGTTTTATTTTTTTATTTTAGCACTTTTTTTCTTCCTTCTCCAGAACTTCTATAGGTTAGAAGTATTGTTACAGTCCATTGTCTGCCTGTATGTTTAAAACGGACACAATATATTTTTCAGTAATACTCAAGTCTGAAACCTCAACAACTTAAATGAAATTTAAGATTCCATTACAAATATTGTTCAGACTAGGGAGGTCAATCCATGGGATTCCAATCAGCGGGATACCGGGATTGAGCATCAAAACACCCAGGATATTAATCCCGGGATTGGAGGAACCAATACTGTGTTTTCAGGATTAAATTTGCAGGTGCAGGCTCCTCCACAGCAGCCAGCGGTGCATGTAAGTAACTGCAGTGCTGCTTATTCTTCTGGCCAAGGTACGGCACCGCTCTTCCATCGGCTCAGAAGTGGCCTGGGCCATAACCTATAACGGCAATGTGGAGGCTGCAAGCCAGTCTACAGGCCTCATAGTGCTTTCTGCAACTCTACAGACTGAGGCGACTATGGTAGAGAAAGGAACAGAGAGGCGGAGCTACTCTCCTTCCAATGTCTGCAGCTTGACGTCTGTAGAAGAGCCTGAGACGAGTGACATGCAGGATGTAAGGTCAGGCCCATTTTTCAGTGGAGGGGCTGTGGGGCAATGAATGTATTTTCTTTTTTTTACTGTCGGGGACATGAATAATAATAGTTTTTTTTGTACAAGTCACTCCTGGAATTACAAACATAGGGAGTGATTGGTTCACTAGTTCCAACTGAAGTAGGCTTAGAAACTTTTCCTTGCTGATTTACCCAGACTTTTTGTTAAGTAACATTATATTCAATAAATTATCCATTTAATAATACACACATTCAGTTTACACAGGTATACAGCTAATGGCCAGAAAATGCTACCCCCCACCACAGGCCTGCAGGTAATAATGATCATTTGCCATTCACTGCAGCTCTACTCACAATTTATAACTCTACAATACAGCTCCGCAAAGAAACACAAACCGGCGGGGGGCGTGGCCACGGCGGCAAGGGACTAGGCAGCAGGATTGAGGAGCTCCCTGGATATTAATCCTGAACAAATCCTGGGGCTCTCTCTGTGGCCTTCCCTTGGCTCCTCTCCTGTTTAGCGGCACTGGGGAGGCGGCGGGCACAGTTTGAAGACCCGTGCGAGCACTCCCGGCTCGCGCCAGCGGCCGCCCGGACTCCGGGCCTAGGCCGCAAACAAGACCCCGGCCTCAATTTTCGGAGCTCCACCGGACGCGTGTGCGCGATCGCGCACCCGAGGCGGCCACAGCGGCCTGCGGCACCGGAGGGGAGCGGCACCCCACTCCTGCACCCCCAGGGCTCCACACTGGCACAATCCTGCTCCCCTGAAGGCTCGCTGGTACAGGGAGTGAAGAAGGGAGAATCAGTGTGCTGGGCGGCCATTTTGCCTGCAGCTTCCTGTGTCTCTCCTCACTGCATGGTGCAGTGTATATGAAGATTGAATTGGGCTGGATGATTTGAGCTGGTCCCTGCTGCCCTGCCTTTTGCTGCTGGAATACCATACACTAGACACATATATACCACTGGATCCCTCTGGTCCCCCCTTCTCCCTTCAATATTACAGCTGGATATCCTGGTCCCTGGTGTGCCGTTGATATTGCATTCATCACCCACTGTTATACTTCTTGACACTGAACATTGGGCCTTGATACGATGGTGAGGGGCGGCCAGAGGGCGGCCGCGGCTAAATTGGAGAAGTTTGCTCGACAGCCTGCAACCCAGCCGACGCAGTCATCTCCTAAGCCCTCCCCTTCTGCCAGAATGGATCCCCCGGCCGGGGCCGACTCAGGGGTGAATATACAGCCATCTGCTCCTTCCATCCAGCAGGTCTTGGAGGCCATAGCGGCCAGCGAACAACGCCTGTCGGACAAAATGGAGAAGGTGCAGTGCGATTTATCACTGCTGCGACAGGACGTCCAGCGAGTCCGGGCGAAACTGAGACGCGGGTCTCTAATCTGGAGGACCTCAGCGGCCCTTTACAACGATCTGTGTCTGCAGTTACACAACAAGTCTCGACACTGCAAACTAAACTCCTGGACATGGAGGGCAGACTCCGCAGAAATAATGTGAGATTCGTGGGCCTACCTGAAAAGGAAGAGGGGGCACACCCCGAAAATTTCCTGGAGTCCTGGCTAAAAGAGGCATATGGCGCTGAATCCTTTACCTCCCAGTTTGCAGTGGAGCGGGCTCACTGAGTGCCCTTCCGGCCTTTGCCCCCAGGCGCCCCGCCACGAACTTTTATTGCAAATTTCCTGCACTATAAGGATCGGGACTCTGTCTTGCGCCTGGGACGCGTGAAGGGCCCCCTACTCCAGAACGGAATCCGGGTGTCGGCATTTCCGGACTTTGCAGCGGACGTTCAAAAAGACCGGGCCCAGTTTCTTCCCATTAAGCAACGTCTTCGTGACCTGAATCTACCCTACTCGATGCTGTTCCCCTCCAGGTTGCGTGTGGTGGCAGATGGGGAGACCAAGTTCTTCAGCTCGCCAAGGGAGGCGGCTTCCTGGTTGGACAGATATGCTCCAGGGGTCCGCCAGCTGGCTCCAGACTGACACCAGGTCGCCCTCCTCTATGGGCCTACAATCCGCAAGTATAAGTCCGGGGAGCTTCCTCTTGTTTAGTGGTTCTGGACTTTACTGAAAAGTGATATAAACGTATAAGGGTTTTTGTATTGGGATTGTTTTTGATCTGTACGCCTAGTACAGTGTTGCCGTAGGCTTTGGGATCTCCAGGGCTAGAGTTCTGTTAGGGATATGGGTATGCCACAGTTCGGGGAGGTATACGGGGTGGGGGGATGTTCGGGGGCCGCTGTTGGCTTCTCAGCAGTTTTTTTGTTATGTGTTTTAGATTTATGGTGTCTATATATTTGTCAATCAGACAGTGTGGTGAGGTTGTACTGTTTTATGGGGTTCGGCTCTGGGACCGGGGCCTGCGGACGATATGATTGCGTGAGCGGAGCGCCGTGTGGACGGGCGGTTGCCCGGAAGGCATCGATGATGGTATTTCCTCTTTGCCTTCTGGTGTCTAGGAGTGCTGTGTCCCTGTTGATACATTGGCTGACATGTCTCCCTTAAAATTCTTGGCGTGGAATGTCCGGGGCATTAACAACAAAGTAAAGCGATCCTTAGTATTTAAAATGATCAAGAAATATGGCCCGGACATTATTTGTCTGAGCGAAACCCATTTGGAGGGTAATAGGCTGTTGTCGCTCCGCAGGCCTTGGGTGGGTTGGGCGTATCATTCCTCGCACTCCTCCCATTCCCGAGGGGTGTCGGTTATGATGAAGAGGACAGTACAGTTTGAGTTGATCAAGGTAAATACAGATCCATATGGTAGATACGTGTTCCTAGAATGTAAATTGTATTCACGTAATTTTTTCCTATTGTCTGTGTATGTTCCTCCCCCGTTTTCGTATGATGTCCTGCAGAAGGCCGCCTCATTTGTTGCTTCCTCCCCCCACACTCCTGTCATCTGCCTGGGGGACTTCAACAATGTGTTGGATGCCTCTTTGGACAGATGGAGGACTCCTCGGGATCCAGGGGCGGGGGGCGACCCGAATTCATCTAGATCTAAGTTTGCGGATTGTCTAGATAGTATGCAGTGGGTAGATGTCTGGAGGACTCGGTATCCTACGCTTCGGCAATACTCCTGCTTTTCTAGTACGCACGGCTCCTTTTCCAGAATCGACCTGGCCCTGGTCTCACCTGAACTTTTGCCTGGTGTGGCGAATGTTCATTATGAGGCACGGGGGGTGTCCGACCACTCACCCCTCGTGCTGTCGCTGGATGGGGACTGCCAGAGGGGACAGTCGTATTGGAGGTTGCATCCATCTTGGTTGGCCCAGCTGGGCGATTGCCCGGATTTAGCGCCCACGTGGGAGGGTTTTTTTGCGGATAATGTGGGCACGGTCCCAGCCCCGGTTGTTTGGGATGCATTCAAGGCTTATTTACGTGGTACATTGATTGGCAAAATTGCTGCCTGCAAGGTAGCTCGCAGGGCGACGGAGAGACAGCTTGAGTCTGAGTGTAGGGACCTGGAGACACGCTATCTGACAGAGGGTACCCCTGCGCTGAAGGCCCGTTGGCTGATGGCTCAAAAGGCCTGGCTTGCTCACCTTTCAGACAAAAATGCACGCTCCCTCTTGTTTAGGGCCACTAATATATATATGCAGGCGGACAGACCAGGTAGTTTGCTGGCCCATTTGGTGCATTATGACCGACCTGGGACCACGATAGCGCAGCTGCTTGGCCCCGACGGCTCCACGGTAGATAACACCCCTGACATTGCACAGATGTTCCTCCTTTACTTTAGGGAGGTTTATGATAGTCGGCTGACATGCTCCATGGAGGACTTAGACCTGTAACTGACAAATATACCCCTTTCTAAACTTTCCCCTGAGGCTAGGGATGCCTTGGACGCGCCTTTGACTCTGGAGGAGGTGACGTCGGCGGTGGAGGGGTCTCCTAGTGGTAAATCCCCGGGTAGTGACGGTATTCCCACGGAACTGTATAAACAGTACATTAAGTTCTTTGGTCCTAAGCTGCATGACACGTATGTTGATATGTTTGCCGCTAACTGCCTTCCTCCCTCAATGTCCGAGGCTATCCTTATAATGCTCCCAAAACCTGATAAGGACCCTAAACTTTTGGAGTCCTACAGGCCGATCTCCCTCATCCCCACCGATGCCAAGATCCTGGCGAAAATTCTCGCGGTCCGGCTCAACTTAGTTATTGAATCTATAATTCATCCGGATCAATCCGACTTCATGCCTGGGAAATCCACATCCATTAATTTGCGCAGGCTGTACACTATTTTGCAGGCTCCTCACGACTTCCCCTCGGACGCGGCTGTGGTCTCATTGGATGCGGCCAAGGCATTTGACAGCGTTGAGTGGCCCTACCTGTGGGGAGTCATGAGGAACATGGGCTTTGGCCCTAATTTTATACAATGGATCAAATTGTTATATCAAAATCCACGCGCCAGGGTCCTGGTAAACGGCTACATCTCCTCCTCCTTCCCTTTGACACGGGGCACCAGACAGGGTTGCCCCCTCTCTCCTGCCTTGTTTGCCATAGCCATCGAGCCCCTGGCTTGTTTGATTAGGTCGCACCCGGACATTGGGGAAATTGATACGGGTTCATGCACTGACAAAATAGCCCTTTATGCGGATGATTTGTTGTTATTCCTCCGAGACTACGCGGTGGATATGCCTACTGTGTTGCGGGTCATAGAGACCTTTGGTGGGTTTTCAGGTCTCCGCATAAACTGGTCCAAATCATTTATTATGCCCATTATGGGCTCTCCCCCCCAGGTTCCGAGACTATCCCTGCCGCTATGTTGGACAGACCAGTTTAAGTACCTTGGGATCCTAGTTACTAACAATCCATCAGACTTTGTGCCCTTGAACCTTGATCCTCTTGTACAGACATTTGTGCGCAAGTCGAGAGCTTGGTGTAAGCTTCCGCTGACAGTGACGGGCAGGGTTGGCCTCATTAAAATGGTAGTTTTGCCTAAGCTACTGTATGTTCTCTTGCAGTCCCCTGTGTACATCTTTCCAGCCTTCTTCAGGAAATTAAATAGTGTCATAACGTCCTTGATATGGGCCAATAAAAGGTCTAGAATAAAATTATCTACCCTTACCAGACAAAAAAAGGACGGCGGCTTGGCCTTGCCCCACTTCCAATTGTATTACTACGCTGCTCAGTTGTCACATATCGGTATTTGGCTCCGAGGAGGGGAGGAGGCTGGTTTATGCTGGGCGTTCCTTAGGTGTTATTACCCGGATCTCTCCCCGGCGCAGGTTCTGGTGGGGGGGGAGCCCTTCTAGATTCTCCCCTCCTATTGTCTTTCAGGCCATGAAGATATGGCTAGCTTTGAAGGGCCTGCTCGGGTACGAGGGCATGGACCCAGATACTCCCCTATGGCACTCCACATCGCTAAGTGAACTGGGGTCTCTCGAGACCGGGGAGGTGTGGGCTCCGTATTCGATAATTTCAATGTCTCAGCTATATAGCGATGGTTCATTGAAATCGTTTCAGCAATTAAAGGAGGAGTTTGGACTTCCGAACTCTCACTTTTACAGATTCTTACAGCTCAGGCACGCCTTGCAGGCGCAGTTCGGAGATTCTCCCCCGGCGCTCCTCCCCTTCCCCATAAAAACATTTCTACACTCACTGGGTCGAGTCAAGGTGATCTGCTTCACCTACTCGTACCTTCTTCAAACAATTCATGCAGACCCGCTCTCGAATCTTCGGGAGAGCTGGGAGTGTGACTTGGGCCCCATAGATGGGGAAGATTGGGAGAGCACTCTGGGTAACCCGAGCCAGGTCACCAAATCACTGCGGTTTCAACAGATACAGCTCTTCATTCTGCATAGATCATATATGACGCCAAGCAGGCTGGCCAGATTTAGGACCGATAGTGTTGATATTTGTCCTAAGTGCGGGGCCGCCGGAGGCACCTTCTGGCACCTTACATGGGAATGCCCATTGCTGCAGGCATTCTGGGCTGGGGTCGGGTCGATTCTGGAACATACGGGGATACCGAGAGGCTTGCTGACTCTGAGATTTTGTATTTTGGGGGTGGGCAATCCTGACCCTGGGTCTCGTTGGGAAGGCATATATGCCCGCAGTATGTGCGCTCTTGCTAAGGTGTGTATTGCGCGGACATGGATGGCTCCGCATCCTCCCACGATACCTGCATTCAAGGGTTTGGTAAATGATACCCTATTAAAAGACCGCTATATGTATATATGAAATATAATGCCCTTAACAAATACGAGAAAATATGGTCTCCTTGGATCAATTCCACATACTCATTCCTCGCCCTTCGGATTTAGGGGGCACTGGCTGTCATTGCGGTGCGTTATTTGGGCCCTGAGGCGCTGAGCCGGACCTCTTTCTCTCCTTTATCGTAGTTTGTTTAATTATCTTGCTACTGCACCACACCTTACACACCTTAGGTTGACTAGGTTTGAGTTTGTTTAAGGGGGTTTTGTTTTGGGTTAGAGGGGTTGTGGGCTATAAATGGCCTACTAGACGGGGTATTTACAATAATGGTTTGGGGAGAAAATATCTAAAATGTTAAGTATGTGGATCATGATCCGTTTACGGACTTCAGAATATATGTATTATGTGGGAAGGATGCACGGGAACAGCAATACGGGGAACGTCCTCTGTATATGTATATCCTTGGAGAGGAGTATGGTTCAGTATAATGTGCAATGTCGAATGTGCTTCCCAGTGTACACTGAAATGTCTGTATCATTAATTATGTTGTTGAATACAAATACTCTATTCAAAAAAAAACACAAACCGGCAATCATTTTCAAGTAGTAAGGGTTCCTGGCAGGCTATTTGTTGTACAGAAGTAGCATGTACATCATGAACCATGACAAGAGACTGTCTGCCCTTTTAACTTATTCTCAAACAGCCAGCAAGAACATGGGTAAACTTTCACCGCTATAAAAAGTTTCCAGACTGCTATATAACCATAACTTAATAGGTCGGCCCCTGCACTTAAAAAGGTAACAGTGGAGTATTTTTGTTCAATTATTTTAACTTTTTTACTTCCAAATGTGTTTTGTGCAGCTATGCGTGACTCACAAAGCATAAAGCGTGCTGCTGCGATACAGGATTGCCTCCAGACCTCAAACAGATAAAATGGTGTCTGAAAACTTAAACCTTTAATGAAACCCCTGGAATTTCATAAAAAAATAATAATAATAATAATAATAATAATATAAAAAGAAGGACAATTATAGGACAGATGCAAACTTTTTCTTAATTTTTTGACTTAAAGTTTTGATACTACACATAACAGGGAACATGCAAATTGCATAGTCATGTGACGGTGACTAGTAATACTGCAATGTAAAGTTCACCATTTAGTACAGTGTCGTGGTTTGCTTTCTCTTCCTCAGAATCCCTTTATCTCCTTCAAAAGACCTGATGCGATAAACATTTTACAATAAAATAGCTTAGTGACCTGGATTAACGGAAAGCGTTTGTGTGTGATAATTAAAGTTTATGTCCAGCCACGCATTACATTGGAGTTTAGCTTGCAGAGTGAACATGCCTGGGGATCTGTGTAATCAACATCTGTGAGTAACTAACACAGCGCTGTTGGCACATCTTCCTGCACATCACCGTAGGGGAGATGAATCAAGACTCTGAGAGAGATTATTATTACCAGTTACTCCTATAGCGCACACATATTCCGCAGCGCTTTACAGAGAATATTTGCCCATTCACATCAGTCCCTGCCCCAGTAGAACTTACAATCTATATTCCCTATCACATGCACACCCAGACACATTCACACTAGGGTTAATTTTTGGATTGTGGGAGGAAACCGGTGTACCCACCCAAGTACGGGGATAATATACAAACTCCGCACAGTTAGGGCCATGGTGGGAATCAAACCCATGACCTTAGTGCTGTGAGGCAGTAATGCTAACCATTATACCATCCGTACTGCCTTAGATAAAGTGGAGATGTTGGGCCTAATTCAGAGTTGATCGTAGCAGTAAATTTGTTAGCAGTTGGGCAAAACCATGTGCACTGCAGGGGGGACAGATATAACATGTGCAGAGAGAGTTAGATTTGGGTGGGGTGTGTTGAAACTGAAACCTAAATTGTAGTGTAAAAATAAAGCAGCCAGTATTTACCCTGCACAGAAACAAAATAACCCACCCAAATCTAACTCTCTCTGCAAATGTTATATCTGACCCCCCTGCCGTGCACATGGTTTTGCCCAACTGCTAACAAATTTACTGCTGCGACCAACTCTGAATTACCCCCGTTGTCCAGATCAACCAATCAGCTCCTAGCTATCATTTATCTAGCACAGTCTATAAAAGGACAGTTGTAAGCTGATTGGCTACTATAAGCAACTTCTCCATTTTATCTCTTTCATAGGTTTGATGCAATCCTCCCTGTGAGACCAACCACTGCAATGCCGGCTTGTTTGGTTCCTTCCGAATTACAGGGATCTTTGATACCGGATAGTTATGCCATTTATATTATGGGAACAAGTAACTGAAAAAACACTTTTGAAGTGCTAACCAGAGATAAAGTACTAATCAATCTGCTGACCGGTTTCTCTACTTTGCTCTCAAAGCTTTGATAAATCTCCCTCACAGTTTGAGTTGGGTAGCTGCAACAACTATCTACAGTATGCTAGACCTTATTAGTAACACAAACCCAACACCTACATAGCAGCAAATATTGAATGAAGAGGCTGTAGTGGGAAGGGTTAAATGGTCTGCAACTAGAGAAAGCTATCCGTTTACAGGTAGAAGAGGTTGCGATTTTACGGAATGCAGCTTTCTTTCTGCAGAAGTCTAAACTAAAGGTTCTCTTTCAGTTGATCAATGTAATGATTACACTTTTGTCTTTTAGATTGCACACTATGGGCATGATGTGCTACACGTGGACCTATTCATACAGAGTGTATCATACTATTACACAATGTCATTTTTCCCATATATGTCTTGGTTCCTCATATGGCTCATCTCCCACACTGTACCCTTTGTAGTGTGCCCAATAACAACTGCGTCATAGTGGGTTATTTAATTCGACAGTTTGCAGGTAGAATTCATATTCGACCTATTCAAAGCCCGGCCTGATTTTTCAACTTGATGATCCACGTGTTTTTGACAGTTTTTTGGTCCATGTTCACCCACGCCAATTCGACAAAAAAAATGGAGCAAGAAGCTATGGAAAACACCCGCGATTGAATAGCCAACGGCCGAATTAGTGCCGGTTTACCGACTGTTGGACAACTCGGCACAAATTGAATACCATAGTACGCTCGTGGATGGGATGAAAAAATACACAGAGCTGACAGTTTTGTTGGGATCCTACTCCTAGCATTAGGACACTGCAACCAACCACACAGTTTGTGTCAGCTCTTCTAGGCGTGACCTATTCCACCCAGTAGTGCATCCAAGATGGCTGCCATGCCTGGTGCCTTTCATGGGTGGACTATATAACCTGCAAAGTTAATAGCCAAAATGTCTGCACCAACCCGGCATTATACTTCTATTGATCTCTAGGTTTTTGTTATCTTTAATTATTTGTGTGTTTTTTCTACTTGCTGTAATCCTAAACTCATGGTACATTGTACTGTGTTTCTGATGTCAGTAAAGCGAGTCCTGCTGGAGAAAAATGCTATATTATTACTATTATATAACAGTTTAAAGATGGAATGAGAAGAGCACCATTTGAGTACAAGCAGTGTGATGACTCCTAATACTCCTGGGCAGGACAGATTGGAATGTGGAATTTGGCGGCCAGAACTACAGTGCAGATGGGCAGAATGGAAACACCACAGAAATTCAGCTTGAACATTGATGACAAAAGTCTTTGTAAGGTAAACCAATACATAGAAAGGAAATTGTTACCATCATACCTTCACAGCTCCAAGTTGCTCTTTCCGAAATCGTTCCAAGGGTTTAATGAGTGTTTCATTTACGCTCAGTGCCTGGTAAACAGCAAAAAATAGTTAAAACTGCAATATGTGCTATCCAAAACATTAAAAAGAAACCGATTTAACAGCAATAACTAAACATGTAACAATCCACCATTTACCGCCAACAGGTTACCAGGTACATTACGCACTTGCCTTGTATACATTAGAGCTTTGGTCCAAATCCTTAGGACCCCTCCATACTCATGTCTACATTATTTCTACACATGTAAAAAACACAGTCACTAATAATGCAAAGTATAAATAACTTTAACCCAAACAACAAGAGTCACACATAGGGGTCGATCCTATTACCTGCAAAGGGTGCGTTGTGCTGTTGCTGCTGTGTTTAAATGCCGGCAGCGGCGCCCGACCACGCACCCTTCGCGGGCTGGTTTGGGTTTAACTTGCACCAAAGTGCTCGGAGCCCTTTTGTGCGAATTTGGGCCACCGTAAAGTGCGGCTGCAGCCATGATGATTCACACACACAATATCATCGCGGCTAATAGGATCAATCCCATAATGTGGGTTTATGTCTGATCTATTTACCAGTAATCACACAGTATTTCCAATCAACACATGTGCACCAAATAAACAGTCATACGTCATATACATCCACATGCAGATATTGTTTAATCTAGGAATCCTTAATACTGGAGAGGCAGATGCAGGTGAACACAGGCCAAACATAATTCAGGTGTACTCACATACAGATGTATCCTCATACATCTAGCCTGAATACACCATGCGCCGTGAGATGCCTGGTGGGAATGAGCCAACAGGTCTTATCCAACTCTTCTTGTGCCAAGCATTTTTTCACACAGATATACAAGTGTTGTATACAAACTGATCAGCACAGTATCCTGGCGAGTCCTAGTAACAATCATTGTGATTAAGACATTTTCAGGCAAAAAAAGATGCTCGGCACAACCAGAATCTCACAGGAACTGGAGCACCAAGATGGGCTATTTGCTGTGACTGCAGCAACAATGTATGACGACACATCTGTAACTGCAACTGAGGTACACACTGTCATGAGTTGCATCTCCTGCAGGTGTGGAGGACTGGTGCAACACATCATAATGATGGTGATGACAATACCAGCAGCACTAGCTATCTGCTTCTGATTGGCTGACTGTGGAATGCAGGCCAGATCAATGCTTGTGAGGGCCCTGGGGAAACTAAGATGTGGGGTCTGCCTCCAATAAAATTGATACCGCTCACCTTGCCCCACAGTTCCCCCTATATGCTAATCAGTGCTACCACCCTCTGTGCCCCCCGAGTACTCACCTCCAGTGGCATGGCCGGGTCCACATGAATGCTTCTGCTCTGTGTTTCTCACGTACAGAGCAGGGTGGCTCCTGAGTCACCTCATCAACACTGCGGATGTGATGTGTCACAGGACGCTGATGGGGGGACTGGGGAGCCGCACTGCGCTGTATGCACCATGCAGGAAGAACACTGCATGGGCACATGTTATTGCAATTGCTGGGTCAAGCCGACCCTGTCTGGGCCAACACTGTGTACTTGGGCCCTGGAGCAATCACCCCAGTAGCACCCTCCAGCTGAAAGAAACCACACTAATAAATATACTATTAGGTTAAGTATCTGCCATCTATGCACATTACTTGAATTGATTTGGAATGCAGCAGGAAAGATCATACCCATTGCAAAACCCAGATGTTTGTATTATTTACAGTATTTATGTGAAATTTCTTTTCCTTCCTTGACCATGTCCCTGTTTAAGAGGAAGGGATCTCCCAACCCTGTAGCACTGGAATCTTAAGATTAACCATTCTGGCCATGCCTAGTGCATGTGTTGTGGGGGTCTCTATCTCCAGATCAGAGAGTTCCTGGAGTGTCTTTAAAACCTCATACAGTAAACCAGAGAAGTCGTCTTGTGATCTTGCAGCATTAGGAGATGTAGCTGAAGATTACACGTCTCATCTTTCTCCTGGAAACTACTCCAATGTGGTGGAAAGCATTCCAAATAGTTGGAGGACCTTTCTTACTGTCATACATTGATGACATTGTTTTTGATGCATGGATTTTGAGATATATTCTTTTTTTGACAGAACTACTTTTTGTATGGTATATAGTTATTTGTGGTTTTATACACAGAGACATATATACAATTATATACATGGATTTAATGATCAATGGCTGGAGAAGAAAAAAGAAGACAAAAAAAAAAAAACCATTACATAGATACCAAACTGATGATTGCACTTATAAATGTGTTAATACGAAATATACTGGGTAACGTGAGGCAATAACCGGAGTCCTGGTAAAAAATAAGATTTTACTTAACGGTAAATCTATTTCTCGTAGTCCGTAGTGGATGCTGGGGACTCCGTAAGGACCATGGGGAATAGACGGGCTCCGCAGGAGACATGGGCACTTTAAGAAAGAATTTGGATTCTCGTGTGCTCTGGCTCCTCCCTCTATGTCCCTCCTCCAGACCTCAGTTAAAGAAACTGTGCCCGGAAGAGCTGACAGTACAAGGAAAGGATTTTGGGAATCCAGGGTAAGACTCATACCAGCCACACCAATCACACCGTATAACTTGTGATAACTTTACCCAGTTAACAGTATGAACAATAACAGAGCATCAGATAAACCCTGATGCAACTATAACATAACCCTTATTTAAGCAATAACTATATACAAGCATTGCAGAAAAAGTCCGCACTTGGGACGGGCGCCCAGCATCCACTACGGACTACGAGAAATAGATTTACCGGTAAGTAAAATCTTATTTTCTCTAACGTCCTAGTGGATGCTGGGGACTCCGTAAGGACCATGGGGATTATACCAAAGCTCCCAAACGGGCGGGAGAATGCGGATGACTCTGCAGCACCGATTGAGCAAACACAAGGTCCTCCTCAGCCAGGGTATCAAACATGTAGAACTTTGCAAACGTATTTGAACCTGACCAAGTAGCAGCTCGGCATAGCTGTAATGCCGAGACCCCTCGGGCAGCCGCCCAAGAAGAGCCCACCTTCCTAGTGAAATGGGCCTTAACTGATTTTGGAAGCGGCAACCCAGCCGCAGAATGAGCCTGTTGAATCGTGTTACAGATCCAGCGAACAATAGTCTGCTTTGAAGCAGGAGCACCAAGCTTGTTGGATGCATACAGGATAAACAGTGACTCCGTTTTCCTGACTCGAGCCGTTCTGGCTACATAAACTTTTAAAGCCCTGACTACATCTAGTAACTCGGAATCCTCCAAGTCACGAGTAGCCACAGGCACCACAATAGGTTGGTTCATATGAAAGGATGAGACCACTTTTGGCAGAAATTGTGGACGTGTCCTCAATTCCGCTCTATCCATATGGAAAACCAGATATGGGCTTTTATGAGACAAAGCCGCTAATTCTAACACACGCTTAGCCAAAGCCAAGGCTAATAGCATGACCACCTTCCACGTGAGATATTTCAACTCCACTGTCTTAAGTGGTTCAAACCAGTGTGATTTCAGGAAACTCAACACCACGTTAAGATCCCAAGGTGCCACTGGAGGCACAAAAGGAGGCTGAATATGCAGCACTCCTTTCACAAACGTCTGAACTTCTGGCAGAGAAGCCAACTCCTTTTGAAAGAAAATGGAAAGGGCCGAAATATGGACCTTAATTGAGCCTAACTTCAGGCCCAAATCCACTCCTGACTGAAGGAAGTGAAGGAAACGGCCCAGCTGAAACTCCTCTATAGGAGTATTGCTGGCCTCACACCAAGAAACATATTTTCGCCATATCCGGTGATAATGTTTAGCTGTTACGTCCTTCCTAGCCTTTATCAGCGTAGGAATGACCTCCTCCGGAATACCCTTTTCTGCTAGGATCCGGCGTTCAACCGCCATGCAGTCAAACGCAGCCGTGGTAAGTCTTGGAAGAGACAGGGTCCCTGTTGCAACAGGTCCTGTCTTAGAGGAAGAGGCCACGGATCCTCTGTGAGCAATTCTTGCAGATCTGGATACCAAGTCCTTCGTGGCCAATCTGGAACAATGAGAATTGTTCAAACTCCTCTTTTTCATATTATCCTCAGTACCTTGGGTATGAGAGGAAGAGGAGGAAATACATAGACCGACTGGAACACCCACGGTGTCACCAGGGCGTCCACAGCTACCGCCTGAGGGTCCATTGACCTGACGCAATAGCTCTGTAGCTTCTTGTTGAGGCGTGACGCCATCATGTCTATCTGTGGTAGTTCCCACCGACTTGTAATCTGTGTGAAGACTTCTTGATGAAGTCCCCACTCTCCCGGGTGGAGGTCGTGCCTGCTGAGGAAGTCTGCTTCCCAGTTGTCCACTCCCGGGATGAACACTGCCCAGCGAAGAATCCTGGTGGCTTCCGCTATCGCCACTCTGCTCCTTGTGCCGCCTTGGCGGTTTACATGAGCCACTGCGGTTATGTTGTCTGACTGAATTAGAACCGGTTGGTCGCGAAGTAGGGACTCCGCTTGACGTAGGGTGTTGTATATGGCCCTTAGTTCCAGGATGTTGATGTGAAGGCAAGTCTCCTGACTTGACCACAGGCCTTGGAAATTTCTTCCCTGTGTGACTGCCCCCCACCCCCGGTGGCTTGCATCCGTGGTCACCAGGACCCAGTCCTGAATGCCGAATCTGCGGCCCTCCAGAAGGTGAGCACTCTGCAGCCACCACAGGAGAGACACCCTGGCCCTGGGGGATAGTGTGATTAACCGATGCATCTGAAGATGTGATCCGGACCATTTGTCCAGGAGATCCCATTAAAAGGTCCTCGCATGGAACCTGCCGAAGGGAATGGCCTCGTATGATGCCACCATCTTTCCCAGGACTCGTGTGCAGTGATGCACCGACGCCTTTTTTGGTTTTAATAGGTCTCTGACCAGTGTCATGAGTTCCTGAGCCTTCTCCATCGGGAGATAAACCCTCTTCTGGTCTGTGTCCAGAATCATGCCCAGGAAGGGCAGACGAGTCGTAGGAATCAACTGCGACTTTGGAATATTCAGAATCCAGCCGTGCTGTCCTAACACTTCCAGAGAGCGTGCTACGCTGATCAGCAACTGCTCTCTTGACCTCGCTTTTATGAGGAAATCGTCCAAGTATGGGATAATTGTGACCCCTTGCTTCCGCAGGAGTACCATCATTTCTGCCATCACCTTGGTAAATATTCTCGGTGCCGTGGAGAGACCAAACGGCAACGTCTGAAATTGGTAATGACAATCCTGTACCACAAATCTGAGGTACGCCTGATGAGGTGGATAAATGGGGACATGAAGGTATGCATCCTTTATGTCCAGAGACACCATAAAATCCCCCTCTTCCAGGCTTGCAATGACCGCTCTGAGCGATTCCATCTTGAACTTGAACCTTTTCAGGTATATGTTCAGAGATTTTAAATTCAATATGGGTCTGACAGAACCGTCCGGTTTCGGTACCACAAACATGGTCGAATAATAACCCTTCCCTTGTTGAAGGAGGGGAACCTTGACCACCACCTGCTGAAGATACAATTTGTGAATTGCAGCTAACACTATTTTCCTCTCTAATGGGGAAGCTGGCAGGGCCGATTTGAGGTATCGGTGAGGGGGCATCTCTTCGAATTCCAGCTTGTATCCCTGAGACACAATCTCTATTGCCCAGGGATCCACCTGGGAGTGAACCCACTTGTGGCTGAAATTTCGGAGACGCGCCCCCACCGGGCCTAGCTCCGCCTGTGGAGCCCCAGCGTCATGCGGTGGATTTAGTGGAAGCCGGGGAGGACTTCTGTTCCTGGGAACTAGCTGTGTTGTGCAGCTTCCTTCCTCTGCCCCTGCCTCTGGCAAGAAAGGACGCACCTCGGACTTTCTTGCCTTTTTGTGATCGAAAGGACTGCATTTGGTAATACGGTGCTTTCTTAGGTTGTGAGGGAACATATGGCAAAAAATTTGACTTTCCAGCAGTAGCTGTGGAGACCAGGTCCGAGAGACCCTCCCCAAACAGTTCCTCACTCTTGTAAGGTACAACCTCCATGTGCCTTTTTGAGTTGGCATCGCCTGTCCATTGCCGAGTCCACAGGACCCTTCTGGCCGAAATCGACATTGCATTTATTCTAGAGCCCAGTAGGCTAATGTCTCTTTGAGCATCTCTCATATATAGGACAGCGTCTTTTATATGCCCCAGGGTCATTAATATAGTATCCTTGTCCAAGGTATCAAGTTCCTCAGATAAGGTATCCGTCCATGCTACTACAGCACTACACATCCAGGCCAACGCAATTGCCGGTCTTAGTAAGGTACCTGAATGTGTATAAATGGACTTCAGGGTACCCTCTTGCTTTCTATCCGCAGCATCTTTTAGGGTGGACGTATCCTGTGACGGCAGGGCTACCCTCTTGGATAAGCGTGTTAGAGCTTTGTCCACCCTAGGGGAGGATTCCCAGCGTAACCTGTCCGTTGGCGGGAAGGGATACGCCATAAGCATCCTCTTGGAAATCTGCAGTTTTTTATCTGGAGATTCCCAAGCCTTTTCACATAACTCATTTAGCTCATGTGAAGGGGGAAAGGTCCCCTCCTGCCTTTTTTCCCCATACATATGAACCCTCTTGTCAGGGACTGGGGTTTCCTCTGTGATGTGCAACACATCCTTCATTGCTATAATCATATAACGGATGGCTTTAGCCAATTTAGGCTGTAACTTTGCATCATCGTAATCGACACTGGAGTCAGAATCCATGTCGGTATCTGTGTCAACTATTTGGGATAGTGGGCGCTTCTGAGACCCTGACGGCCTCTGCGACATCGGATCAGGCATGGGCTGAGACCCTGACTGTCCTAAGGTTTCAGCTTTATCCAACCTTTTATGCAAGGAATTAACATTATCATTTCAAACCTTCCACATATCCATCCAATCAGGTGTCGGCGCCGTCGGCGGAGACACCACATTCATTTGCTCCCGCTCTGCTTCCACATAGCCTTCCTCGTCAAACATGTCGACACAAGCGTACCGACACACCACACACACAGGGGATGCTCTTTTTTGAAGACAGTTCCCCCACAAGGCCCTTTGGAGAGACAGAGAGAGAGTATGCCAGCACACACCCCAGCGCTATATGTCCCAGGAATCACACAGTATCTCAGTATTAACCCAGTAGCTGCTGTATATTATGTTTTTGCGCCTAATTTATGTGCCCCCCCTCTCTTTTTACCCTCATCTACCATGAATCTGCAGGGGAGAGCCTGGGGAGCTTCCTCTCAGCGGAGCTGTGGAGAGAAAATGGCGCTGGTGAGTGCTGAGGAAGAAGCCCCGCCCCCTCAGCGGCGGGCTTCTGTCCCGCGTTTCTGTACACTATTATGGCGGGGGTTCATACATATATACAGTTGGGCACTGTATATATGTGTAACTTTTGCCAAGAGGTCCTAATTGCTGCCCAGGGCGCCCCCCCCCCCCCCCCCCTGCACCCTACAGTGACCGGAGTATGTGGGTGTAGTGTGGGAGCAATGGCGCACAGCTGCAGTGCTGTGCGCTACCTCAGTGAAGACTGGAGTCTTCTGCCGCCGATTTCGAAGTCTTCTTGCTTCTTTCACCGGCTTCTGTCTTCCGGCTCTGCGAGGGGGGACGGCGGCGCGGCTCCGGGATCGGACGACAAAGGGTGAGTTCCTGTGTACGATCCCTCTGGAGCTAATGGTGTCCGGTAACCTAAGAAGCAGGAACTAGCTTCAGAGAGAGTAGGGCTGCTTCTCTCCCCTCAGTCCCACGATGCAGGGAGCCTGTTGCCAGCAGATCTCCCTGAAAATAAAAAACCTAACAAAATACTTTCTAATAGCAAGCTCAGGAGAGCTCAATAAACAGCACCCAGCTCGTCCGGGCACAGATTCAAACTGAGGTCTGGAGGAGGGACATAGAGGGAGGAGCAAGAGCACACCAGAATCCAAATTTTTTCTTAAAGTGCCCATATCTCCTGCGGAGCCAGTCTATTCCCCATGGTCCTTACGGAGTCCCCAGCATCCACTAGGACGTTAGAGAAATAGGATTTTGATACCTACCGGTAAATCCTTTTCTCTTAGTCCGTAGAGGATGCTGGGGACTCCAAAAAGACCATGGGGTATAGACGGGATCCGCAGGAGACATGGGCACTTTAAGACTTTAATGGGCGTGAACTGGCTCCTCCCTCTATGCCCCTCCTCCAGACCTCAGTTATAGGAACTGTGCCCAGAGGAGACGGACATTTAGAGGAAAAGGATTTTGTTAAACTAAGGGTGAGATACATAACAGCTCACACCACAACACACCGTACAACATGGCATTTAACAACAGGCTGACCTTAACCGAAACACAACCTTTGTGTAACATAAGCAATAACCATTAACAAGTACTGCAGAAAAAAGTCCACACTGGGACGGGCACCCAGCATCCTCTACGGACTAAGAGAAAAGGATTTACCGGTAGGTATTAAAATCCTATTTTCTCTTACGTCCTAGAGGATGCTGGGGACTCCAAAAGGACCATGGGGTTTATACCAAAGCTCCAGACCGGGTGGGAGAGTGCGGATGACTCTGCAGCACCGATTGAGCAAACATGAGGTCCTCATCAGCCAGGGTATCAAACTTGTAGAATTTTGCAAAAGTGTTTGAACCCGACCAAGTAGCTGCTCGACAAAGTTGTAACGCCGAGACACCCCGGGCAGCCGCCCAAGACGAGCCCACCCTCCTAGTGGAATGGGCCTTCACCAATTTCGGTAACGGCAATCCAGCCGTAGAATGAGCATGCTGAATCGTATTACAGATCCAGCGTGCAATAGTCTGCTTAGAAGCAGGAGCCCCAACCTTGTTGGAAGCATACAGGACAAACAGCGCCTCTGTTTTCCTAATACGAGCCGTTCTGGCTACATACATTTTTAAAGCCCTGACCACATCGAGAGACTTTGACTCAGCCAAGGCTTCAGTAGCCACCGGTACCACAATAGGTTGGATCATGTGAAACGAAGAAACCACCATTGGGAGAAATCGTTGACGAGTCCTCAACTCTGCTCTACCTACATGGAAAACCAAGTAGGGGCTTTTGTGAGACAAAGCCGCCAACTCTGACACCCGCCTTGCGGACACCAAGGCCAACAGCATGACCACTTTCCAAGTGAGAAATTTCAACTCAACCTTTTGTAAAGGTTCAAACCAATGCAACGTAAGGAACTGTAACACCACGTTAAAGGTCCCATGGTGCCACTGGGGGCACAAATGGAGGCTGGATATGCAGCACGCCCTTCACGAAAGTCTGTACCTCTGGAAGCGAGGCCAATTCCTTTAGAAAGAAAATAGATAAGGCCGAGATCTGCACTTTAATGGAGCCTAACTTAAAGCCCGCATCCACACCAGCTTGCAAAAAATGGAGCAAACGACCCAGCTGAAATTCTTCCGTAGGCGCCTTCTTGGATTCGCACCAAGACACATATTTTCTCCAAATACGGTGGTAATGCTTCGCCGTTACCTCCTTTCTAGCTTTCAGTAGAGTGGGGATGACCTCTCCGGGAATACCCTTTCAAGCTAGGATTTGGCGTTCAACCGCCATGCCGTCAAACGCAACCGCGGTAAGTCTTGGAATACGCATGGCCCCTGCTGTAATAGATCCTCTCTTAGAAGAAATGGCCAGGGATCTCCTATGAGTAATTCCTGAAAATCCGGATAACAGGCCCTCCGTGGCCAATCTGGAACAACGAGTATCGCCTGAACCCTTGTTCTTCTTATGATCCTTATCACCTTTGGGATGAGAAGAAGTGGAGGGAACACATAGACCGACTGAAACACCCACGGTGTTACTAGAGCGTCCAAAGCTACCGCCTGAGGGTCCCTCGACCTGGAACAATACGTCTGAAGCTTCTTGTTGAGGTGAGACGCCATCATGTCTATTTGAGGAATTCCCCAACGACCTGTCACTTCTGCAAAGACCTTGAAGACCCCACTCTCCTGGATCGAGATCGTGTCTGCTGAGGAAGTCTGCTTCCCAGTTGTCCACGCTTGGAATGAAGACCACTGACAGAGCGCTTGCATGTTTTTCCGTCCAGCGAAGAATCTTTGTGGCCTCCGCCATCGCCGCTCTGCTTTTTGTTCCGCCTTGGCGGTTTATGTGCGCCACCGCTGTTATGTTGTCCGAATGAATCAGGACGGGTAGGCCGCGCAGCAGATGTTCCGCTTGTAGAAGGGCGTTGTAGATGGCCCTTAATTCCAGAATGTTTATGTGTAGACAAGCTTCTTGCCTCGACCATTTTCCCTGGAAATTTACCCCCTGTGTGACTGCTCCCCAACCTCGGAGACTCGCATCCGTGGTCACCAAGATCCAATCTTGGATCTCGAACCTGCGACCCTCTAGAAGGTGAGAAAGTTGGAGCCACCACAGGAGAGAAATCCTGGCCCTGGGGGACAGGTTTATCTCCCGGTGCATGTGTAGATGGGACCCGGACCACTTGTTCAACAGGTCCCACTGAAAAGTTCTCGCATGGAACCTACCAAACGGAATGGCCTCGTAGGCCACCACCATTTTCCCCAGCACTCGAGCGCATTGATGAATCGACACACTTGCCGGTTTCAGAAGCTTCTTGACCATGTTCTGAAGTTCCAGAGCTTTTTCCAACGGGAGAAAAATTCTCCGTAGTTCCGTGTCCAGAATCATGCCCAAAAACGACAGCCGTGTTGTCGGAATCAACTGCGACTTTGGCAAATTTAGGAGCCAACCATGTTGTTGCAGAACTGTCAGGGAGAATGCAACGTTTTTTTAGCAACTGCTCCTGTGATCTCGCCTTTATCGGGAGATCGTCCAAGTACGGAATTGTGACACCCTGCTTGCGCAGGAGTACCATCATTTCCGCCATTACCTTGGTGAAAATCCTCGGGGCCGTGGAAAGACCAAACGGCAACGTCTGAAATTGGTAGTGACAATCCGGAACCGCGAACCTCATGTACACCTGATATGGAGGATATATGGGGATGTGTAAGTAGGCATCCTTTATATCGACTGACACCACAAAATCCCCCCCCCCCCCCTCCAGACTGGAGATCACTGCTCGGAGAGATTCCATCTTGAATTTGAATCTTTTTAAATACAGATTGAGGGAATTTAAGTTCAGAGTCGGTCTGACCGAGCCATCCGGTTTCGGGATCACGAACAGGGTTGAATAAAACCCTTCCCCCCGCTGTAACGGGGGTACCGCGACAATGACTTGCTGCCGACACAGCTTTTGTATTGCCGCACACACTACCTCTCTTTCTGGAAGAGAAGCTGGCAAGGTCGTTTTGAAAAATCGGTGCGGAGGCACGTCTTGAAACTCCAGTTTGTATCCTTGGGTCACAATTTCCAGCACCGAAGGATCCAGGCCCGAGTGAACCCAGACCTGACTGAAGAGCTGAAGACGCGCCCCCACCAGTGCGGACTCCCGCAGCGGAGCCCCAGCGTCATGCGGTGGATTTGGCAGAAGCAGGGGAGGACTTCTGCTCCTGGGAGCTTGCCACAGCCGGCGATCTTTTTCCTTTTCCCTTACCTCTAGCAGCAAGGAAAGAGGACCCTCGTCCTTTCCTGACTTTATGAGACCGAATGGACTGCATCTGGTATTGAGGGGTTTTCTTTTGCTGTGGAGGGACAAAAAGCTCCTAGCCGAGCTTGCCATGGCATTGGCCCTTGAAGCCAAGAGGCCAATATCTCTCGCAGCGTCCTTTAGATAGACTGCAGCGTCCCTGATCTGACCCAGCATCAAAAGCACGCTTTCCCTATCCAGGGTGTCTATTTCAGATGACAAGTGATCTGGCCACTTTTCAATAGCGCTACTCACCCATGCCGATGCCACGGCCGGCCTGAGCTGCGTACCCGTAGTGACAAATAGATTTTAAGGTAGTTTCCTGCTTACGATCGGCAGGATCTTTAAATGCTGCCGTGTCCGGGGACGGTAGCGCCACCTTCTTGGACAAACGCGCCAGGGCTTTGTCCACCATAGGGGAGGATTCCCACCGTAACCTATCCCCCGAGGGAAATGGATACGCCATAGAAATCCTCCTGGGAATCAGTAGTCTATTGTCAGGAGATTCCCAAGCTTTTTCAAAAAGAGCGTTCAGTTCATGAGAGGGAGGAAACGTTACCTCAGGTTTCTTTCCCTTAAACATACAGACCCTTGTCTCAGGAACAGCAGGGTCTTCTGTGATATGTAACACTTCTTTTATTGCCACAATCATGTACTGAATACTCTTAGCCACCTTAGGATGTAACTTGGCATCATTATAGTCGACACTGGAGTCGGAATCCGTGTCGGTATCTGTGTCTGCTATCTGGGTAAATGAACGTTTCTGGGACCCTGAGGGGGTCTGAGATTGTGACAAAACATCTCCCATGGATTGTCTCCATGCTTGGTTCTGAGCCTCAGATTTGTCCAACCTCTTGTGCAACAAAGCCACACTTGTATTTAAAACACATCTCTACCCAATCAGCAGTCGGCAGTGCCGATGGAGTCACTCCCTCCTTCTGTTCAGCCCCCACCACAGCCTCCTCCTGGGAAGAGTATTCAGCCTCAGATATGTCGACACACACGTACCGACACCCACAAACACACTGGGCTATAGGGGACAGACCCACAGTAAGGCCCTTCAGAGAGACAGAGAGGGAGTTTGCAAGCTCACACCCAGCGCCTCACCGGTCTGAAAGAATTAAATAATGCCCCAGACCTATAAGCGCTTTTATATAATAGTAACCAACACCAAATTGCTGTGCCCCCCCCCCCTTGTTTTTTGCACCCTGTTATTGTGACAGCAGTGAAGGGCCAGGAACAGCGTCTCTGCAGCAAGCTGTGGAGATAAAATGGCGCTGGTTAGAGCCGGAGGACGAAGCCCCGCCCCCTCAATGGCGCGCTTGTGTCCCGCTTTTCTTTATACTGGCGGGGGTCTGTATACAGTGCCTATGCACTGTATACCAACTTGCCAGTCTCAGTTAGAGGTTTTATTGCTGCCCAGGGCGCCCCCCCTGCGCCCTGCACCCATGTAGTGCCTTGTGTGTGTGGGAACGATGGCACGCAGCGCGACCGCTGTGCGGTACCTCAAGGAAGAACTGAAGTCTTCTGCCGCCTCTGAAGTCTTCTAGCTTCTGCTACTCACCCGGCTTCTTACTTCAGGCTCTGTGAGGGGGACGGCGGCGCGGCTCCGGGAACAAACAGCTAGGCTATACCAAGTGATCAGACCCTCTGGAGCTAATGGTGTCCAGTAGCCTAAGAAGCCGAGCCTTTGAACTCACAGAAGTAGGTCTGCTTCTCTCCCCTCAGTCCCACGATGCAGGGAGCCTGTTGCCAGCAGTGCTCCCTGAAAATAATAAACCTAACAAAAGTCTTTTTTAGAGAAACTCTGTAGAGCTCCCCTAGTGTGTGACCAGTCTCCTCTGGCCACAGAATCTAACTGAGGTCTGGAGGAGGGGCATAGAGGGAGGAGCCAGTTCACGCCCATTAAAGTCTTAAAGTGCCCATGTCTCCTGCGGATCCTGTCTATACCCCATGGTCCTTTTGGAGTCCCCAGCATCCCCTAGGACGTAGGAGAAAAGAAAGTGTTAAATATCAACATATAAAGCCAGGATATCAAGAAAAAACAGAGGGAAGGGAAGGAAAGTAAAGGAAAGAAGGAAGGAACTAGTCCGGGTCTATATTGTAAACCAGGGGTGGGGAACCTTTTTTCTTCCGAGGGCCATTTGGATATTTATAAAATCCTTCGGGGGCCATACAAGTCTGCCCCCGCGCGCGCCAAAAAAATGGGTGTGGCCAGTTAAAATGGGACGTGATACACATATGCCCCCAATAGTGCAGTGCCAGATCCACAATTGCCCCCACAGTGCCAGGTATACAAATGCCCCTCACAGTGCCAGGTATATAGATGCACCCACAGTGCCAGGCATACAAATGCCCCTCACAGTGCCAGGTATACAAATGCCCCTCACAGTGCCAGGTATACAAATGCCCCTCACAGTGCCAGGTATACAGATGTCCCCACAGTGCCAGGTATACAGAGGTCCCCACAGTGCCAGGTATACAGAGGTCCCCACAGTGCCAGGTATACAGATGTCCCCACAGTGCCAGGTATACAGATGCCCCCACAGTGCCAGGTATACAAATGCCCCTCACAGTGCCAGGTATACAGATGCCCCAACAGTGCCAGGTATACAGATGTCCCCCACAGTGCCAGGTATACAGATGCCCCCACAGTGCCAGGTATACAAATGCCCCTCAGTGCCAGGTATACAGATGTCCTCACAGTGCCAGGTATACAGATGCCCCCACAGTGCCAGGTATACAAATGCCCCTCACAGTGCCAGGTATACAGATGTCCCCACAGTGCCAGGTATACAGATGCCCCCACAGTGCCAGGTATACAAATGCCCCTCACAGTGCCAGGTATACAGATGTCCCCACAGTGCCAGGTATACAAATGCCCCTCACAGTGCCAGGTATACAGACGCCCCCACAGTGCCAGGTTTACAGATGTTCCCACAGTGCCAGGTATACAGATGTCCCCACAGTGCCAGGTATACAGATGTCCCCACAGTGCCAGGTATACAGATGTCCCCACAGTGCCAGGTATACAGATGTCCCCACAGTGCCAGGTATACAGATGTCCCCACAGTGCCAGGTATACAGATGTCCCCACAGTGCCAGGTGTACAGATGTCCCCACAGTGCCAGGTATACAGATGCCCCCACAGTGCCAGGTATACAGATGCCCCCACAGTGCTAGGTATACAGATGACCCCCACAGTGCCAGGTATACAGATGCCCCCCCGTCTCCCCCCCCCCCCCCATCCCACTTACCGCTCCTTTCGGCGGGTACACGGAGGAGAGCGCGGCTATGTTGGGCGGCGGCGTGTAAGACTTGAAACCAGCCGCCGGTTCGAGAGCCAATCAGAGCTCGCGTACCGGCAGCCGCGGCTCCTGATTGGCTGCCGGTCCGCGAGCTCTGATTGGCTCATGAACCGGCGGCTGGTTTTAAGTCCTACACGCCGCCGCCCGACAATAGCCGCGCTCTCCGCCGTGTGGTGACAGCTGAGACACGCTGCCACCGGACTGTGCGGCGGCGTGTCTCACTGAGAGGAGCGGGTGGGCCGGACCAAACAGCTTCGCGGGCCTTATACGGCCCGCGGGCCGGAGTTTCCCACCCCTGTTGTAAACAAAGGGGAAAAATAGTATAGAGTGTACACCTGGTAGGAGTTAGGAAAAAAAAAAAGATATACTGTATCCATATCATAGTAAAAGGTCTGAAAAACCAGAGGGAAGGGCTCCGTGGGGGGCAGTGTTATTATACAGAAACCCACAAAAAAAACCACAGCAAATCGTAAGGAACTTATGGGAGAGATTGTGAAGATAAGCCAATATTTTCTCCATGGCTGCCATGTACCAGATTTTATTCATGAGTTGTTGACGGGAAGGAGAATCAATACATTTCCACTGTTTAGCAATTAAACAATGAGCAGCATTCAAAATGTACATAGAGAGCTTGTCTGCACATTTACTAAGGTCCTCTATTGGGCAGCCAAGGTGAAAAGACCAGGGAGATTTTGTTAATTGTACATTGAGAACCTCAGAAAGAACATGGGAAACAATGTCCCAAAACCTTACAATTTTGGGACATGACCACCAGATATGGAAATAGGTGCCTTCTTCGCCACATCCCCTCCAGCAGTGGTATGAGGCAGAGCTATACATTTTACGGGGAGGTACTAGGTACCAACTATAGTAGATCTTGTAAGTCTTTTAATTGAGGAAAAGATAGAAGCTTTAGAGAGCCTCTCGCGTATGATGGTCCATGACTCATCGTCTGGTGGATTACACAAGTCTCTTATCCATTGAAGCTCATAGCTCGGGTGTATGGGAACTTAGCGTGAAGTAGGTAATTGTACAATTCTGAAATGACAGCCTTATGAAGGGGATTATTCAAGCTAAGAGACTCGATCAGGGTCAGTGGTCTGGTGACTGAAATAAGGGGTAGAGTAAAAAAAAAAAAAAAATGATGAATTTGGATATACGTACAATAGTTAATAGCAGGTAGATTATATTTGTTCTGTAGAGAATCCAGAGAGGCACAAGGAAATAGTTATCTTTTTGATTGCTTCTCAATCCACTCACGTTTCTGCAGAACAATTACCACTTGTGATGTCCTGGCATTCCCAACATCAGAACTTCATACGGATAAGGACACAGCTTGATGCCCCTTCAAAAAGGCAGACAATCCGCAGTCTAAGTGGGGCGGTATATCATATCGACAATTTATTCCTCCACTGAATTTTTAGTAACGTGTACAGCGTTTTCCGCGCAATTATTTCTGCACTGAACATTTGCTGTAGATACTGACAATACTCCTTCCTTCTCATAGGTGTTTAAGTGTCACCCCACAGATCTGACACCGCCGGGAACAAAGCCTTCCCATGTGTCCAGAAGTAGGGCCAGGGCAGTGAACTGTGGCTGGTTTCAGGGCTCACATGCAGCACAAGAAAGTACTGCACTGCCGATGTCCGGCTGGCGCAAGGTAAGAGGGCTCTGTTTATCCATGCCCCCTTCTCATCCCCCACAACCCCAAGTGAATTCCTGCTGCATGCTGGTGTATGATAGGAGAGGGAGAGAGAGATTCAGAGGCGAGAAAATCTACCCTACTCCACAAGCTCGCTGCCGAGGTGTCACCCTTGACTCTGATCTGTCCTTTGTTCCCCACATTCAATCTGTCTCAAAATCATGTTACATACATCTTTAAAACATATCCAAAATACAACCATACCGTACACAAGACACTGCTAAAACTGTAATCCATGCACTCATCATCTCCCGCACTGATTATTGCAATAGTCTCCTAACTGGTCTTCCCAAAACGAGACTGTCACCACTCCAATCCATTCTGAATGCAGCTGCGAGGCTAATCTTCCTCGCTAGACGTTAATCGTCTGCAAATCCACTCTGTCAGTCCATCCATTGGTTACCTGTATTCTACCGTATTCAATATAAAATACTTTTACTCACGCACAAGGCCATTAACCAAACTACACCAACGTACATCACTTCGCTTATCTCAAAATATCTCCCAACCCAACCTCTTCGCTCTTCACAAGATCTGCGTCTCTCATCCACACTCATTACTCGCTCCCACTCACGATTGCAGGACTTTCATCGGGCTGCACTCACTCTGTGGAATGCCCTACCACATACAATAAGACTCTCCTCTAGTCTCCAAACCTTCAAGTGTTCCCTGAAAACTCACCTCTTCAGGCAAGCGTATCAAATTCCAGAACCGCCCACATAACTTTCATAAACCTTCCTATCAAATTGCATCCACTCTGTACAGTCCACACATATCCTCACGTCTTCTCATCCTTCCTCTCTACCCCGGTTCATCATTGCTGTATGACCATATCATACAGCCCACCATGAACCTTTGCAATCTGGTGGACAACTATGCAATAGATAGCACCTATCCTTGTGTATCCATGCCTATTTCCCTATAGATTGTAAGCTTGCGAGCAGGGCTTTCCTACCTCTATGACTGTTTGTTATTACCCAGTTTTGTTATATCATTGTTTAGTTTTATCATTGATATTTCCAATTGTAAAGCGCAGCGGAATTTGCTGCGCTATATAAGAAACTTAATAAATAAATAAATAAGAAGTGCAGGGGTGAAAGATGGAAGAAGGGAATAAAAAGTGTAAAGAGGGACAGAGGCTATGAGAAGTGCAGGCGGTAAGAGAAGGAGGGAGTGAGGTTCAGGGGTGAGAGAAGGAAGGAGAGGTAAAGGTGTAAATAGAAGGAGAGAGTGAGGCGCAGAGGTGAGAGATGTAAGGAGAGGTGTGTAGGGCTAATAGGGAGAAGTAGGGAGTGAGTGAGAGATGGAAGGAGGGAGTGAAAAGTGCATAATTAAAAAGAGGGATAAAGGATATGAAAGGTGCAGGAGTTAAGTAAGGAAAGAGGGAGGTAAGAGAAGCAGGGGTGACATGTGAGACATTAAGGAAAGGTGACATAAAACACATATGGGGAAGAGGTGGGGAAATGGGGAACATAGTTTGGATAACTTTTTATCCTATAATATGGTTTCTTTTATACTACAGTATATAGTGTTAAAAATCATTTAACACTAATTTCAAATTATCAAAATCCCTAATGTTTCTGGGGTTCTAGGTATACCCCAGATCCACAGCCATTCTACTGTATTACATTTTTCATACGCCCACTTCCACCACTGCAGATAAGTGAATAAGGGAGGCCAATCCTGGGATCGGGATCACCGGAATCCTGGGATTCTGTCCAAAATGCTGGGATTTGAATCCTGGGATTGGAGCCTTCAAACCCAGGATTCACGGGATTAGGTTGAGCATGCGCAGTTTTGCCGGGCAGCGCTGAGCACTATAGCAGCCGCGGCTCCTGATTGGCTGCCGGACGGCAAGCTCTGATCGGCAGGCGGCCAGTGCTACATTGAAACGCCGCCAACGCGGTCAGTGTATCTATGGCTGCTCGCCTAACCGTAAATACGTAGCACACTACTGAGTCCTGAGCCCCTACACCGACCCATCATCATTACTCCAGCCCTCCCTCACTGTTCCCTGCATTATTCCTCCCTGCTACCTACACCCACCCTCCCTCACTGTCCTCCATGATTCCTACTGCAATCCCGGGATCCTGGGAATCCCGGGATTGAGCGTTTTTCAATCCTAAATCCCGGGATTGAAAAAATAGCCCGGTATTGGCCTCCTTACAAGTGAACTGGAAGTGTTATCACAGGATCTAGCACCTTGAAAAAATTTCCTTTGGTGAACAGTCACAGGAATATGAAGGCAAGTGCTGTGCAGATCTATGGAGGTGAGACATTTCTCTTTGTCAACAGACATGAGGCTACTGATACCAGGGCATTGACACGTGAATATCCCAGATTTTAAATTTTGTTGTTCTTTTTAACAATGACAAAAATAGATATCTATATATCTTGACATGTAGCATCTCCTTATTTTCAGAACAGTGAGAAGGCCTTTGTGATTTCCATCTAAGACATGGGTCTTCAACCTGCGGCCCTCCAGCTGCTGTGGAACTACACATCTAAGCATGTCCTGCCAACATTTTTCTATTAAGGCATGCTAAAAATGAGACCCGGCATGCTGGGATGTGTAGTTCCACAGCAGCTGGAGGGCCGCAGGTTGAAGACCCATGATCTATGGGAACCCAGACAATGTCCTTTGCTATGATAAAGCTTTGTAAACCGTATTGCAGAGCTTCTAGCATTGCTGAATCTGTCAAAGTTTTGGATTGTACAAATACTTTTTGTCTTTGTAGTGGTGGAATTCTCTCTCATATCCAGTTTTTTTTTTCTTTTACTGCATCTCTATGACCCACTGATCTTTGATGGAATGTGTCCATATTTAGGCTGAGAGAGCTAATAGGGGAGGGATTGATGTGAATTACAAATATTCTCGCATTGCAGAACTGGTAGTATTATATAAAGACTAATAATATTAATAAACTTTCATATTCCCAGGTCTGTTCCCTAATGGTGTTAAAGGGACTACTCTTGACAATAGTCGCTGTGGGTTTCCAATTCTGCCTCTCATTCTGGGGGAGATATACTAAACCATGGAGAGTAATGAAGTGGAGAGAGAAAGTACCAGCCAATCAGCTCCTAACTGCCATGTTATAGACTGCGTTTGAAAAATGACAGGAGCTGGTTGAAAAGTTAATCTCTCTCTACAGCTTAGTACATATGCCCCTCTTCTGTGTCATAAGGATCAAACATGTCTGGAGAAAGAACTAAGGGGGAAATATACTAAGCAGTGATAAGCGTGGATAAATGAGCCAGTGGAGAAGTTGCCCATGGCAACCAATCAGCTGCTCTATATAATTTTAAAGTATGCAAATTATAAATGTTACTTCAATGCTGATTGGCTGCCATAGGCAACTTCTTCGCTCTTTTCACTGCTTAGTACATATCCCCCCAAATGTCTGCCTGTTGTATTATCTTCCAAGCTTATAACCCTCTCTGGGTGGGATGTTCAATGTGATACATCCCGGTGTTTAGAAACTCCAAATGCATGACTAATTATACAAGCGACAGCTCTTCCAATAAGAGTTGGCCCTTGTGAACGGAGGACTTCCAGGTTAATGACCTGGGGAATCCTACTGCGTATTCATTTCCGCCGGTCTGCATAAGCGCAAGTGGGTCAGGGAGGGATTCTCTGGAACCTTCCCGGGGGAACTCTGTGGCAACTATAGATGGCGTTGATATTGGAAATATGCTTCTGAACGTTTAGCCCTCATTTGCTAGATGCATACCGAGACGCATAGCAGCCCCATACCATTCTATTGATGTGCCGGCAGGCCGCAGCAGGATATCTCCAACTATGGACCACTTTTATGCACAATGTGATTGCCGCAAAGCTCAGAAAACAGCAAAAAACTAAACCGAGATTTGGTGAGGTCCCAATGGGAAACTCTAGATTAGGATAACATATTAACAACAATATTTCTTTATTGAAGCATGCATAAATTACATATCAGAAGCAATTTGATATTTCTGACAATGGTATTATGTGATAAATTATTTATCAGAAACAAATTTGACAGGCATGACAATGGTATTTTTTTTAATGATTAATTAGTAGTAATACAAGCGGCGCTATCAAATCAGATGATTAGCAGAGCGCAACTGTGTTTTTAAACATTGATGTTCAAACTATTACATGGTCATTCTCTATACTGTCATGGTTTTATAATAAAGTTTGGTATTACAATCATGAGAATATTACGAAATAAGCAACTCATGTGCTCCCTACACATTCGACGATATGCCGCCAGGCTGCCCGATGGCGGATACGGCCAACAGGCTGCCCGATGGCGGATACGGCCAACAGGCGACCCGGCGGCGGGGGTCGTAAAACCCTAACCCGCCTTATTTTACAGAAATTAATGTATATTTAGTTTTTTTTTATCACAATTATAAGTCCTTCTGGCATATTAAAGTATTTCTTTCTCCTGAATAGTTTGATTTGTTTATTACTACTACATCCATATAGTCCTTTTGCATTATTTTTCCTTTATAGGAGTGAGCTGGCAATAGCGCTTTGTATTGCTGAGGACAACTGTATCTTATGCAAGTTTAGATTTATTTTTTTAGAGCCTGATGTAATGTTTACTTTTCTATCATATAACATAATGTAATAATAGATATACTTCAGATGTAAAAGAAATCCATGTTTGTGGCTCTGTAATAAGCCCAGAGATAGGCTAAAACCAGATAATATTTATATAAAATTTAAAGTATGCAAAACTCCTAAAATCAGGAAAACGATGTGTCCTTGATGCAAATCGTTTTTCATTTTATATCCTACTGTACATATTAATTGCAAAAGGATGACTTTTATGAATGACATGTACAGTATTTCTATGAAGCAGTTGTCTGGGCAGGGCACAGCATATACCAAATTAAAAGTCTTGGTTTGTAGATTTGCAGAAAACATGGTGTTGTAATTGGTTGCTTCGTTTCAGAATTACGTGGCAAAACGTCCACCTGTCGTTTATAATGCATAACCAGTGTGCTCTGGAAAATGTGACAGTTGGTGAATTCTCCCTGTGCAATTGATGGATGACCCGGAAAATGTGACCTGGGTGGACTGGAAACTGTGACAGTTACTTGCAGCCACCCACTAAGCAGAGATTTTTCAAAACTCAATTCCTAAGGGGGGTGAAAAGGGGGAATATGTTCTGCCCAGCAAACCTTTGCCCGGCTGATCCTGGGCACATCATTTATTTTTTTATTTTACTTTACATACTTAAGTGTACCAAAAGTTAATGGTAACAAACATACAACGCGTCAGTAGATTGTTGTATTGGAGCCTCTATGTTTCAGGTAAAGTAGGGGTTTCATTATAAGATTTGGATTGGTATGGAACCTTGGAATGGCACATTAAAATGCACAACATTACAATACTTGAATCTCATTTTTGTATGATAGACCCCTTTAAGTAGAACAGAAAAACATGCACAAGTTTATCATGAGTCATAGAGATATGGAAGATCAAAATAGAAGCTTCAGAAGACCAATAGGACACAATTTCAGATACAAAATAAAAAATTACAATAAAAGCCAAAGTACTCACCATTATCTCCCTCTGCTCTTCAAGATTTTGTAAAAATGTTGAAAAAAGGTGTAGAGACGCATCTGCAATAAAGTGGAAAGTGATCAACCAACCTGGAAGCAGACTGCAAGCCCAGATGTCAAAAGAACAAGCAACCCCAGCAAGACAAACATACCGATACGTCGCTCGTCATCAGTTTCAGCATCGCCAATGAATTCAAATTTAAAATCCCTGAGTGAATTGGCAAACCTTCTCTGGGCTGTGGACAAGTCTGAAAAGGAAAGAGGTGTTATGGTAAGGGCTATGCAAATAACAGTTCTTTAGAAGAGTGCTGTTTATTAGTAAAACATAAATCCATCAAAGTTCAGTATATCACCATGCAATCCTGATGGCACTGGAGCAAACTGAACTACCATAGGGCGAGTGCCGAACCTGTTACACTACTATAAAAAAAAATAAAAAAAAGTATATATATATATATATATATATATATACACACATACATACATACATACACTGGAGTAATTAGTCTTACAAATGACCCAGGTATATTATCATGATATATAGCGTATATAATAATACAGGTCATTATAAATGTATAATTCTGACTTAAGCATTACAAATCATGGCGGAATGTCAACTTTAAAATTCACTTAAGGGGAGATATATTTCAGCAAATAGTGCATGCAAACATTTCACATCATGTGACCTGTTTTAGGTTACTGCCAAAAGGGAAACCTAACCCCTACTGTTTCACTATTTGAGTACCGATTAAAATAAAGTAACTCATACTCCAATACCAGTCAAAGCTTTGACAGATGCAAAGCAGCGTAAAATATACAGTATAATGGAGGTCATTCCGAGTTGATCGCTAGCTGCATTTGTTCGCAGCGCAGCGATCAGGCTAAAATACGGCAGTGCTGCGCAATGCGCACGCGCGACGTACGGGCACAACGAACAACGTCGTTTTGCACAGGGTCTAGCGATGCATTTCAGTCGCACTGCTTGCCGCAGAGTGATTGACATGAAGTGAGCGTTTCTGGGTGGCAACTGACCGTTTTCAGGGAGTGTGCGGAAAAAGGCAGGCGTGCCAGGAAAAAGGCAGGCGTGGCTGGGCGGGTTTGTGACGTCAAATCCGGAACTGAATAGTCTGAAGTGATCGCAAGCGCCGAGTAGGTTTTGAGCTACTCTGAAACTACACAAAAAAAATTTGTAGCCGCTCTGCGATACAACCGTTCGCACTTCTGCTAAGCTAAAATACACTCCCAGTGGACGACGGCATAGCGTTTGCACGGCTGCTAAAAACTGCTAGCGAGCGATCAACTCGGAATGACCCCCAATGTGTAAGAGAATGCAAACAACAAGATTCCCCACAAAACATATTTGATGGATTCTGCCTGGAAAAGCATTATAGCAGATGTAGTGAACAGCTGCATCTGCAGGGCCAAAGATTACAAAGACTGTGATTAAAGGGTTCCTTGGTGGAACTTTCCTTGGAGTCAGTGCATACCTTGGGTGAGGCAATAAAGAAAAATTCCAGTAAACAAAGATCCAACGGGTTGGGTTCAGGAGGCCGGCATTCCAACAGGTGTCGGGATTCTGGCACTGGCTTGCTAACCGCCGGGATAGCTGCACAGCTACATCCTGTTCTAACAAACAGCTCTTCTCCTCCAAACAAGCAGAACCATTTTGAAGTCCTCGAACAGTCACCATAAATGATTGTTATTGATAAGTGAACTATGAATTGTTTTGCAGGTAGGACTTCCCTTGAGAAGTCAGCCCTGTGCCGAGAGACTTGGAATGTGAGTCATTATGGGTTAAATCAATTAGAATGTGCAACGCCGGAGATGTGGAGGTGCACATATATCTGCAATTGCCATATAAGGTACCCCTGTAACCTTGTATGTGCTTCTCTATGAGTGCGAACAAAATCCGCAATATATGTGTAGTTAGGAATCGCTTTCCAGAACGGAACCTGAACCTAAATGAATTGAACTCGAGTTTCCCTGATCATAAGCCTGGTGCCCCACACTGGCCATCCACACACAATTGCAGCAAAAAGATCCATGCTGAGGATCGTCTTCATCATCAGGCATGAGCACCTGGAACAGATTCACCTCCTGGTAGGCATATCTGCAGCTGGGTCTGGAGACACACTTGGCGATGTGTACCAGATATATCATCCGATCCTGCAGATCGAACAATATATCGGTCACATCGTCCAGTGTGTATTCACTATATTGTTAACTATGCGCACTCCCACGGGTCGTTAACAATGCACAATATCTTTAAGCCAGGTACACACTGGGCGACCTCTCCTATTTAGCAATCAGCGCTATATTTCCGATTGCTAATTAGGGGAGATCGCCAGTGCATACACACTGAACCATATCGATGATCTATTCATGATCATTCAGTGACGTCATCCCCCGCACTCTTCGAACAAGCAGCTCAATGATATAGTTAACATTGAGCTGAATGTTCGGTAGATCATGGATGAATGATAACGACCCATGGGTGCGCGCATCGTTCATCCATACACACTGGACGATATGAACAATAGATCTTGCGAAAAAGGTCGCTATTGTTCACATATTCCTGTGTAGTCGGCCAGTGTGTACGGGGCTTTAGATTTAGATATTATACAAGACAGCATGAACCTGGATATGCCGTCACCGACCAGAAGCAAACAATATTGTTCAGTGTGTATGAACATTATCATTTGCACGATGGGATCTTGTACAATGTCACATCTAATGTGCCATCATCAAGTGTGTACCTAGCTCTAAGTAGAAAGAAATCACATGAACTTTACTGTACTTGGCAGACCTTCCACTCCTCTTCCCTATCCCGTTCCATTACTCCAGGAACAAAAAGTTATAGACACAGTGATATACATTTTCCGTGTGCACATGCAGTAAATGAATATTTTTTATGCTTAGGTTTTGAGTCAAACGCAAAACGACCCCCTTAATCTCATGGTTGGGGCACATACCACAATAGAGATGAACATCATTTCCAAATTGATGTTCTTTTGCCAGAGACAGTAGTCACAGCCAGTGTGTTTATTAAAGCCATTAGCAATGTGCAAGCGCTTTCACGGACAGCAGGAAGAGGAAGTCACAGTCATCGAGAACTGGGTGGAATGTTCAAATTGCCGCCTAGTATATAAATTGTCAAATCACCTTCATGAATATTAAGAGCAGGCAATAAATCTCAGATCTCTCCCCTCCCTGCTGTCTGCTCTGGAAGGACCTATGGTAGCATTCCAGTAACTGTAACATACCTCCCAACATTGCCCTCTCCAGGAGGGACACAATGCTCTGTTCCTGGACTTCCCACTTAATGTATGATTGCCATCACCTGTGTTGAACTAGTTGTTTGATAAGAAAGGTGTCTTGCCACAGGTGACAGCAATAATTAATTAAGAGGGAAGTCCAGAAACAGAGCATTCTGTCCCTCCTGGAGAGGGTCATGTTGGGAGGTATGCTGTAATCATATCAGAGTATTGTGTCTATTATTACGCCATTAAATCCTCATTCACTGCACTCACTGGTCAAACTTAACATCCCTCTGCTGTACAGTAGAAGTTATATTATACCAAAACTAGTTCTATTTGTGTCTTTTTGGATATTTTCATTCAATCACAATCAAGTCATTTTACCAAGGGTGAATCATCAGCAATTACAAATGAGGTTTCAGTGTGAATCATCAGCATAGTCATATGATAGATCGTGTCATAAAAAGGAACATTATTGAAAGAAAACAAACAAACAACCACCAACTACTTTCATGTATGACTGTTGCTTTATATAGACACCACAAGTGTCTCACATTAGTTAGGCAGGTGTGTGACATCACTACTCAGATGTGAGAACCATGCTCTTTTCACATTCAAATTCCCAGTCTGTGCATTCTTCGTTTCCTCCATCCTCCTCACTTAGGGGGATTATAGATCATCCTTCTGTAGACGACAAGCGGAGGAGTTGCCCATCCCAACCAATTAGAATCTGTCTATCATTTTATAGAACGTACTAGATAAATGAAAGCAAGAATCTCATTAAACAACTCTCCCACGTCTTTGATTTATCTCTCCCATAATGAGACAACTCATTATATGCAGCTTTATCGTTGCCATCCAGAAAATCCTGAAATATTCTGTGCTGCTGTGAACATTCTAAGTGATTACTAGCTGTTATATGAATGCTCACTTAAAGCAGGGTAACATATGGATGAAAAGGAGAAGAATGATAAACATGATCTTATACCTTTGCAAAGAAAGAACATTGATTTGAGATCTGAAGTACTTCTCACAATCTATTCATTCCAACAATATCATCAGTGGCACATAATACAGCACCACTACTAATTTATAAAGGCTCATAGCAACTATAATCCATGTGTTACGTACTATTTACTACTCAAGCTCAATATTTCCCTGCAGCAAAAAGTGTCCTTTCGTTTGTTTTGGTGTTTTTTGTGTAAAATCAAAACTCCATAAAACTATATAATTATATTTGGAAAATAAACGAGTGGAGCTTACAACCTAGTATAATGTAGTGCACTACAGCAAAGACCCTAGTTTATAATAAATCACATCTTGTCCGCAGTAAAGTGGTAAAGATGAGAAAAGGCAATATGAGTGGTGCTCCTTCTCTGCATATTTATTGGGGGGAGAACAGAAAGTCCCCTATCTTTCCCTATCTAGTAGAACTAGGGGAATCCTTTTTTGAAAGGGGGAATTCCCTTCTTTCAAAATAGGTTCCTTATTGTCTGGTGGATCAGTGTGATCACCAGACAATACACCCTTTACCAGGGTTGGACTGGCCCACAGGGGTAACACCCGGTGGGCCCTACTGCCTGGGGCCGCACCTTCTCCTCTAGAGATCAGGTTTGTAGACTATGCACTTGAATTATACGTTACACATATCTCCAGTGCTTTATGGTTATTAATCTGGTACATCATGCACTAGCAGTATTTACTATATGGATTTATCAAGGGCCCCATATCATGCACTCTAATGGTTAGCCAATCTCCTGGGGCAGTTGGAGACTGGCCACACCCCCAAGCATGGGCCCCTACCACTCCATCCCCCCGGTGGGCCCTTCATGCCCCAGTCCGACACTGCCCTTTACCTATACACAAAACTAATGAAGTGCAGGAATGGGAGAAGATCTCCCCCGACCTGGCTTCCACTAATTCAGGGGAACCCAAATCTGAAAGAGGACAAACTCCTCTATCAAATGACGTGGCCTCTGAGTAATTACTGCTTGGCGATCTCACGTGATCACATGACACAAAAACATTACTTTTCCACAGATGTGGGATGCCAAGATCTCGCCCAAAAAATTCCAAAGCACCACAGGTGATCACAATTGGGGAAGATGTACTAAGCCCTGGAAAGTGAAAGTGGAGATACAGTACAAGCCAATCAGCTTCTGACTGCTGTGTTACAGGCTAAGTTTGAAAAAAAGACAGGAGCCGATTGGTTGGTAGTTTCTCTCTCTACACCAGGGGTGGGGAACCTCCGGCCCGCGGGCCGTATAAGGCCCGCGAAGCCATTTGCTCCGGCCCACCCGCTTCTCTGTGAGACACGCCGCCGCTCAGTCCGGCGGCAGCGTGTCTCAGCTGTCAGGACAGGGACTCAGGAGGAGAGCGCGGCTATTGTGGGATGGCGGCGGCGGCGTGTAGGACTAGAAACCAGCCGCCGGTTTGTGAGCCAATCAGAGCTCGCGGACCGGCAGCCAATCAGGAGCCGCGGCTGCCGGTCGACGAGCTCTGATTGGCTCTCGAACCGGCGGCTGGTTTCAAGTCCTACACGCCGCCGCCCAACTTAGCTGCGCTCTCCTCCGTGTCCCGCCGAAAGAAGCAGCGGTAAGCAGCACGGGGGGGGGGGGCATCTGTATACCTGGCACTGTGACGGGCAATTGTATACCTGGCACTGTGGGGGGCATCTGTATACCTGGCACTGTGCGGGGCATCTGTATACCTGGCATTGTGCGGGGCATCTGTATACCTGGCACTGTGGGGGCATCTGTATACCTGGCACTGTGAGGGGCATCTGTATACCTGGCACTGTGAGGGGCATTTGTATACCTGGCACTGTGGGGGGCATCTGTATACCTGGCACTGTGGGGGGCATCTGTATACCTGGCACCGTGGGGGGCATCTGTATACCTGGCACTGTGGGGGGCATCTGTATACCCGGCACTGTGGGGGGCATCTGTATACCCGGCACTGTGGGGGGCATCTGTATACCTGGCACTGTGAGGGGCATTTGTATACCTGGCACTGTGGGGGCATCTGTATACCTGGCACTGTGGGGGGCATCTGTATACCTGGCACGGTGGGGGCATCTGTATACCTGGCACTGTGAGGGGCATTTGTATACCTGGCACTGTGGGAGGCATTTGTATACCTGGCACTGTGGGGGCATCTGTATACCTGGCACTGTGGGGGCATCTGTATACCTGGCACTGTGGGGGCATCAATATACCTGGCACTGTTAGGGGCATTTGTATACCTGGCACTGTGGGGGAATCTGTATACCTGGCACTGTGAGGGGCATCTGTATACCTGGCACTGTGAGGAGCATTTGTATACCTGGCACTGTGGGGGCATTTGTATACCTGGCACTGTGGGGGCAATTGTGGATCTGGCACTGCACTATTGGGGGCATATGTGTATCACGTCCCATTTTATCCTCTAAGGGGCAGACCTACTGGGGAGCAGGGTCATTTTTTAAGTTGAGGATTTTTGTATGGCCCCCGAAGGATTTTATAAATATCCAAATGGCCCTCGGTAGAAAAAAGGTTCCCCACCCCTGCTCTACACTTTCCAAGGCTTAGTACATCTGACCAAGTTAAAACAAGGAGAACTATCAATAGATAAAGACATATCCTAAGCATTTTCAACTGCAGATTTTGTGAACATCAGTGATCGCAAAAACGCGCTATGGCGCGTATTTTACCCAATAATTGATTGTGGGGACTCAAAAATAAAAACACCCAGGGTCCCTCAGGACGCGCTCTGACCAGCAGCGCTGTCAGTCAGATTCCGTCTCCACGGCAGCAGAGGGAGGAACTTGGAAGGGGAGGAGACCCTGTGAGAGTGTGTGTGTGTTCTCCCGCCCCGCCTCCCCTCACCGTCTGCTCCGCGCGCGCCGCACATGACAGGAATCATCCTGCTGTGTGTGTGGGCCGTAGCTAGGGCTGTGACCTCCGCAGGCGGGCTGAGGAAATCCACGGTGCCCCTCCAGTGAGCTACAGGAGTCAGACGGCGGAGGAAGCAGGAAGATGCCAGCGGTAAGTGGCGGGACAAGAGGCGGCTGCGGGTGCTACAGCATGAGGGTCATATGGGCTGGAGAGGAGTAGGGGGAAGCTCCTGCAGGACCAGACCCGCCCCATTCATTCCCTCTAACCTGCCGCTCTGTATTGTAATCTAAACCCTGTCACCCGCTCCCCTCTTCCACGATACTCTGTTGAAGCTCCACAGGGCACAGGAGCATGGTAATACTGGAGGGATATAAGAACTGCCCCCCTCCCCTTTTCCCCAGTGTGTATAATAACTGCCCCCTCCTCCCTTCCCCTGTGTGTATAACTGCCTCCCCCCCACCCCCCTTCCCCTGTGTGTGTAATAACTTCCCCCCTTCCCCTGTGTGAGTATAACTGCCTCCCCCCCACCCCCCTTCCCCTGTGTGTGTAATAACTTCCCCCCTTCCCCTGTGTGTGTAATAACTTCCCCCCTTCCCCTGTGTGTGTAATAACTTCCCCCCTTCCCCTGTGTGTGTAATAACTTCCCCCCTTCCCCTGTGTGTATAACTGCCTTCCCCCTTACCCCCCTTCCCCTGTGTGTGTAATAACTTCCCCCCTTCCCCTGTGTGTGTAATAACTTCCCCCCTTCCCCTGTGTGTATAACTGCCTCCCCCCCACCCCCCTTCCCCTGTGTGTGTAATAACTTCCCCCCTTCCCCTGTGCTCTGCCTGGTGGAATGTGTATAATGCAGTGATTGCAAAATACGTGCTATGGCGCGTTTTTACGTGCTACAAGCAGAGGGGGACTGTTTTTTTTTAAATGAGCGGGTCCTGTAGGACGTGCTGTCTCTAACTGACCAGTGCGTCTCTGCCAATACCGTTCTTCAGTGCCTCTCTCGCCATTAAATCGCCGCCGGCAGTTTCTCCCTGTCCAATCGCGCTGCCCGCAGCTTCTCCCCATCCAATCGCGCTGCCGGCAATGTCTCCCCATTCAAGTGCGGCTGAGACGTGACGTCCCTCCTCCCTGTCCGCCAGCGTACTCGCCGTTCTGCTCCAAACTACAGTAAGAAGCAGCTGCGAGCAGGCGCCGGGGCGGGCTGTGTTATGACACACAGTGGCTGCTCACTAGCCAGCGCAGCGCAATCATTGAGGAAGCCTGTGTCTCTCTGGCTGCATACGGCTGCACTCCCTGGGGGATTAAGTAAGTTATACTTATAATCAACTAACATAGTATGTGTGTGGGAGGGAAGAGAGTGTCGGCAGCTAATGATGCAGATATGGAGGATGGGGCAGTGCCCATCATACACTCTGCCCATACCTCCTCAGTGTCCATTATAAACACACCAAATTCTTCCACTGTGGGCAACATACACCCCCCACACATACCCACAGAGTGACCATCACATGCACACCCACAGTGGCCATTATATACTGCTCTACCTGGCGCAATGTGTATAACGTGCTCTACCTGGCGTAATGTATATAACGTTCTCTACCTGTCGCAATGTGTGTAACCTTCTCTACCTGTCGCAATGTGTATAACATGCTCTGCCTGGCGCAAAGTGTATAATGTACTCTGCCTAGCGCAATGTGTATAACATGCTCTGCCTGGCGCAATGTGTATAACGTGCTCTGCCTGGCGCAATGTATATAGGTGGTTCTACCTGATGCAATGAGTATAATGTGCTCTACCTGGCTCAGTGTATATATAGGTGCTTCTACCTGGTGCAATGTGTATATATAATGTGCTCTGCCTGGCGCAAAGTGTATAATGTACTCTACCTGGTGCAATGTGTATAATGTTCTCTGCCTGGCTCAGTGTGTATAGGCGGTTCTACCTGGTGCAATGTGTATAATGTGCTCTAACTGGTGCAATGTGTATTAATGTGCTCTACCTGGCGCAGTGTGTATAGGTGGTTCTACATGGTGTAATGTGTATAAGCGGCGCTACTCTGTGGTGTAATGTGAATTGGTACTATTATGTGGCCAAGCCCCTTCCCCACAAAGCCAGACCCTTACATTTTTTATGCGCGCCTTCGGCGCGCACTGTCCATACTTTCCAATATGGGAGGGGGACCACCAATTTACTTTCTGCCAAAGGGCACCAAAATGTCTAGGTACAGCTCTGGAGCAGTGTTCTGTATACTACACAGCCCAACAGCACTGTCACCCCCTTCTTCCCCTTGCAACACTTTTGTAGTGTCTAAATCAAGTTGTGGGGTTTCATATTTGAATCATTAATAAGATTAATAATAACCTTCATTCCGATGGGACCCAGAATAGGACAGGTAGGACCCCAATTTTTAAAAGTGAGGGGTCCTTGGGACCCACTTTTTTTTAGGCTCAGCGCGATCACTGAACTGTAACAAATACAATGGGTACTGCAGAGACAAATATGGATATTGATGTACAAATTTTAACAAAAATAGTCTCAACCCAAGGGTGTGAAAAGCCTCTGCAGCAAAGCTTCTAAAAAGCCAACATAATACTGCAGCTTCCCAACACACTGACAAGTTCTTCCTCGTTAATGAGGTATCCCGTTGTCTGCACGACAGGCAAATGATAGTGCAACGCTCCCTGAGAAACAGAGAGGAAGTGTTTTTAGCACTGTGACAATACAACAATGCTTGCCCTTTGTGCACGTCTTTGCAGTGGGTGAAATCTGGTATTCCAATCCTGTAGTCGCATCCTCACCTCACAGACTTCCTAAAATGAGGTCATCCTAAGAATATTAAAATATATAGACAGTAAAAACACAGACAGTGCCAAAACACATACACATTATAACCTATATGAACATGGTGTAGAAATGTACTGTAACAGGACAACTACATTGATTCTGAATCTTCAGAATGCAAATGATGTAAAATATGGTACTACTTAATCTTACACCTGTTTCATGGAACTCGGTCCCTATGTACAAATGATTAGCGCTTAATAAATTACACAGTCAGAATACAACTTCAGAAACACACATGCAAGATGCATATAGGGGGTAATTCCGAGTTGATCGCAGCAGCAAATTTGTTAGCAGTTGGGCAAAACCATCTGCACTGCAGGTGGGGCAGATGTAACATGTGCAGAGAGAGTTGGATTTGGGTGAGGTGTGTTCAAACTGAAATCATAATTGCAGTGTAAAAATAAAGCAGCCAGTATTTACCCTGCACAAAAACAAAATAACACACCCAAATCTAACTCTCTCTGCAAATGTTATATCTGCCACCCTCCCCCTACAGTGCACATGGTTTTACCCAACTGCTAACAAATTTGATGCAACGATCAAATCGGAATGACCCCCATAGAGAGAACCTTTATGAAAGGAGAGGGAAAAGGGAAAGGCATAGGGGGTAATTCAGACCTGATCGTAGCAGCAATTTTGTTAGCAGATGGGCCAAACCATGGGGGTAATTCTGAGTTGATCGCAGCAGGAAATTTTTTAGCAGTTGGGCAAAACCATGTGCACTGCAGGAGAGGCAGATATAACATTTGCAGAGAGAGTTAGATTTGGGTGTGGTGAGTTCAATCTGCAATCTAAATTGCAGTGTAAAGATAAAGCAGCCAGTATTTACCCTGCACAGAAACAAAATAACCCACCCAAATCTAACTCTCTCTGCACATGTTATATCTGCCTCCCCTGCAGTGCACATGGTTTTGACCAACTGCTAAAAAAATTCCTGCTGCGATCAACTCAGAATTACCCCCCATGTGCACTGCAGAGGGGGCAGATATAACATGTGCAGAGAGCGTTAGATTTAGGTGTGGTGTGTTCAAACTGAAATCTAAATTGCAGTGTAAAATAAAGCAGCCAGTATTTACGCTGCACAGAAACAATATAACCCACCCAAATCTATCTCTCTCTGCACATGTTATATCTGCCTCCCCTGCAGTGCACATGGTTTTTCCCATCTGCTAACAAAATTGCTGCTACAATCAGATCTGAATTAGACCCATAGGGGGTACAAATACACTACTGATACAATATCACAGACAGACACAGCTTGTCTATGCCTAGTAACTTGAAGAGCTCAAATACAGATAGGGTAACAGGAAGTATTTTAAACAGGACATGAAAAACAAAAAACACATGAACCCCATGACATTATCAACAAACATGTAAAGAGGTAGTCCTCCAATCACACAAGTTACTATGACAAGTCTCCCCCATGTAATTGCAGCATGACAAAACTGTATGTAAATAGAAACAAGAAGCGAAGTTTACCACTGTTAGTTAAATACTGAAGGAGGACATAACTCCTTTAGCGAATGCTTAAATGCTTTGTTGTTAGATGGGTCCCCTAAGCATCTGGTGACACCAAGTGATGCTACATAAATCTATTTCACGCTGTCAGATGACCAACAAAGTGCAAGTTCAACTACAAGTGGCAAACTTTTAAATTCCTTACAGGGTGCATCCCTCAAGCCATACCTCCCAACTGTCCCGATTTTCGCGGGACAGTCCCGTTTTTTTGGGACTGTCCCGCTGTCCCACCCATGGGCCGCAATGTCCCGCAGGGGGGGGGGGGGGGGCAGTTGGGAGGCTCCTGTCATCGCTGCCCTACTTAGCAGAGCAGCTGTGAATAGAAGCTGTGCGCATGCTCACAGCTTCTATTCACTGGAGACAGAAGGAGAGGGGGCATGCCAGCAGCTCACAGAGCGCTCGCCATGCCCCCACAGTGACGGTAAACGGCTTGCGATCGCGGCACTGCAGCGAGGTCATGCCCCTTTTGGATAAGCCACACCCACTTTTCAGGCGCACGTGCGAGGGAGTCCTGCTTCTCTCGTGGGAAATGTTGGGAGGAATGCTCAAACAATTGGTGAGTGAGCCCACTCGCAAAGACGCAATATTAGGTTTAATACCCACAATAGGTGACAGGATATCAGACATATAAGTGGGTGAGAGCCCAGGATCCCGTGACCATCAAGCAGTAATAGATCAAGGAAAGGGGCCTATGTGGTATATCTAGACTTGAGAATAAAGCATTTGACACTATCCCACATTGCAGACTGTTAAATAAATAAACTTCAGTAGGATTGGATTTTAAAACAGTTGAATGGATAAGAACCTAGTTGCAGGATAGGAAACAGACGGGTGTAGTAAATGGAGTGCATTTTATGGAGGGAAATGTCAACAGTGGAGTACCCCAGGGATCTGTACTTGGGGGGTCATTCAGAGTTGATCGCTAGCTGCATTAGTTCGCTGCTCAGCGATCAGGCAAAAAAAGGCAGTTCTGCGCATGCGGCGCAATGCGCACGCGCATCGTACTATTGCAAAAAACGATGTAGTTTCATACAAGGTCTAGCAAAGCTTTTCAATCGCACTGCTGGCCGCAGAGTGATTGACAGGAAGAGGGCGTTTCTGGGTGTCAACTGACCGTTTTCAGGGAGTGTTCGAAAAAACGCAGGCGTGCCAGGAAAAACGCAGGCGTGGCTGGGCGAACGCAGGCCGTGATTGTGACGTCAAAACAGGAACTGAACAGTCTGAAGTGATCGTAAGTGCTGAGTAGGTTTCGAGCTACTCAGAAACTGCACCAAAAAAAAATTTGTAGCCGCTCTGCAAACCTTTCGTTCGCACTTCTGCCAAGCTAAAATACACTGCCAGTGGGCGGCGGCATAGCGTTTGCACGGCTGCTAAAAACTGCTAGCGAGCGATCAACTCGGAATGACCCCCTTGGACCAGTGCTCTTTAATATCTTTGTTGGTGACACTGCAAATTGTATTGAAGGGAAGTATGCCTTTATTACAGATGACACAAAGATATGCAACAGGGCAGTGGTTCCCAAACGTTTTTGAACCACGGCGCCCTAGAACATAGGTGTCAAACTCGTGGCACGCGGGCCGCATGCGGCCCCGGCTGACCACCTTTGCGTCCCGCAGGTTGCGCGCTGACCTGAGAAGGGCTAAAGCGGACTTTTGATATTTGAATTAAGGCGCCGGTTCCTGACCCAATCAGAGCTCGCGGACCAGCAGCTTTTATTGGCTCACGAAACGGCACCTGATTCCGCTCACATGGCCGCGCCGGAGGAGACAGGGAGACACTCGGCATCTGATTGACACCAGTGGCCAGGCGCAGCGTGTTCGGAGGAGGCGGTACTGCTCTACTAGAGCGGCAGCACTGAATAAACAGCGTGAACACACTGCTGGGGGCTAAATATATATGGTCAATAACAAGTAAAATAAATAGTATAGTAGTTTGTGTGTGTGCGCCAGGAGCTGTTATTCACCCTCATATATAAAATGCAGTCCTCTCTCCCCTATATAGTAATAATAGTACTTATTTATTTTATAGGGGAGAGAGGGCCGCATTTTTATATATGAGGGGAAGAACAGTTTCTGGCACACACTGAAATATAAGTAGTATTATTACTAAATAGGATAGAGAGGACCGCATTTTTTTATTAATGAGGGTGAATAACAGCTTCTGACACACACAGAAATATACGTAGCATTATTATATAGGGGAGAGAGGACCACACAGTTATATATGAAGGGGTATAGCACAGCTGTCAGCTCACACTGATATGTGGTATTGTTATTATTATATAGAGGAGAGTTACCCTCACTGTGTGCCCGTCTGACCTTGAAGAGCAGGAGGAGTCGCCTCCGATGCAGATTCTGCATTGAAAAGTAATTGTTAGCTGTCAAGGTGGAAGGAAATAAGTCTCCTGCTAGGTCCAGATTGACAGACTTTCATCTTGGTTCAATTTCAAAAGTTATAACATCCTATAAGATTTCTCCTGAAATTGGAAAGTTGGTGACAGCAAAGAGATGTCAAGTATCAGGAAGAAAACATTAAAGTAATAACCCTTTGAAAATTGCATATAAGACTCTTTCTTTTTCTTGTGGCCCACACAAGACTTAGACCTTGATTATTCGGCCCAGTTGGGATTTTGAGTATGACATGCCTGCCCTAGAGTATCAGAATTTTCTTCACGCACCCCTAGACCAAAAGTTTCTTATTGCGAAATGTAGAGAGAAATATTAAATTAAGTAAATTGTGTTTCTATGTCATCCTTAGAATCAATTGTGTGGTGAGGGACAAGATTTGCATCTGTTAGTTCACAAATTTTATGATTGACAGGGACTAGCACTGGTTTTGCCAGTTACTTTCACCATAAATAATTTTAATTGGTCTTGGACCTCCAATCTAAGACACCCTTGCAAGTGTCCTGAGGCACCCCAGGGAGCAAAGGTACGCAGTTTGAGAACCACTGGGGTAGACACAGGGAGGACTAAAACAAATCATTGATGATCTACAGTAGGTAAACTAGAGGGATGGTCAAGAATGTGGCAACTACAGTTTAAATGCTAAAAAATGCAAAATCATGCACTTAGGTCTCAAAAAACCCAAAGGCTAAAAAAAAAAGTATCAAGGGTACTATAACGGAAACTACTGAGAAGGAAAGAGATCTAGATGTCACTATTTCAAGTGACTTAAAGGCAGTGCGGGATGCCGGCTGATCTCAGACATTTTTTTAAAGAGGCAATCATATACAAGGCAAAAGCATGTCATGTTAATGATTGGTGCTTTAAAAAAACATCCGAGATTGGCCGGCATTCTTCACCACTGCCAAACTTGGACCCTATTACATATGCCCCAATATCTCCAGAAGGATATTAATACATTAGAGAGATTTCAAAGAAGGGCAACTAAAATGGTGCATGGCCTACAGCACTAAAAACTTACCCGGAAAGACTAACATGTATAGTTTGGAGCAGAGATGGAATAGAGAAAACATGATAGACACTTTCTTTTAACAAGGTAAAGGAGGGAAACATTCTTCAAAGGAAGAGAAGTATTAGAACCCGAGGACATGTGCTGAAACTGGAAGGAGGTAGGTTCAAGAGAAATTTAAGGAAAGACTACTTCACCGAAAGACAAGTGGATGAGTGGAATAGCTTACCATCCGAGGTGGTAGAGTCTAAAACAGTAGAGCAATTTAAACATGCATGGGATATGCATATGAATAGGAATTACATATGATATCCTGGCAGACAGGATGCCGGCTGTCACTATATCAAAAGCGGCATTCTGTCTGCCGTAATTACACAGGTCCGCTCACCACAGGTTCTATTCCCACTCGGTTGGTGGAGTGGACCCACCAACCGAGTGGGAATACCGAGCGTTTGTCAGGATTCCATGCGTCAGTATTTCATCTGCTGTCGGGATTCCGGCATCGGTTTCCCGAACGCCGAGATCCTCCCGACAGCCGGTATATTGACTGCATCCCTATGAATATCCTTACAAAGAACTAAAGATCAATAGGATTGAGGTTACCTAAAGGATAAAAAAGGGACATACTACATTGGCCAAGTGGTTCTTATCCGCCATCAAATTCTATGTTTCAGAGCAGCACAGAAAGTGAAAGCCTTCTAGAACTAGCAGAGAAAAAGATGGAACGCTAAGAAACATAATGAAAGACTTGTTTGTCAGCAACTGAGTTTATTTTAAGATTTCTACAATGCCTAGTCCATGGGGTAAATTTACTAAGATGGGATTTCTATTTAAGATGGGATGTTGCCCATAGCAATCAGTCAGTTTCCAGGTATTATCTTCTAGAAATTGCTATATAAATGAAAAGTATAATCTGACTGGTTGCTATGGGCAACATCCCATCTTAAATAGAACTCCCATCTTAGTAAATTTGCCCCCATGTTTCCACTTTCCACTGCACCACACCACCGGTAGCTACAAAAGAAGAAAAAAAATGACAGTCTTCAATAGTAGTTTTGTTATTTGTGGCCAGAACTGGTGAAGCCTTATGCTCTTCCCTAGTAGCAGCAACAAGAGGATTTTGGTACCTACCGGTAAATCCTTTTCTCTTAGTCCGTAGAGGATGCTGGGGACTCCAAAAGGACCATGGGGTATAGACAGATCCGCAGGAGCTTGGGCACACTATAAAGACTTAAACTGGGTGTGAACTGGCTCCTCCCTCTATGCCCCTCCTCCAGACCTCAGTTAGAAACTGTGCCCAGGAGAGATGGACATTTCAAGGAAAGAAATTATAAACACGGTGAGTGTCATACCAGCTCACACCACGAACATACCGCAGAACGTGGCCTTCAATAGAAAACCAGCCTACAGCATGAAAAAGACACAGCCACATGCTGAGAGAATATGTAACACAACCTGTGTGTCAACACAACCAATAATAAGACACCACATGCCCAGGCCTGAATATCGTCAGCAACAGCCTGACAGAGAAGAAACACCACTAAAGTATAACCAAAAACAATAACTGCAGACACAGTACGCACTGTGACGGGCGCCCAGCATCCTCTACGGACTAAGAGAAAATGATTTACCGGTAGGTACCAAAATCCTCTTTTCTCAAACTTCCTAGAGGATGCTGGGGACTCCAAAAGGACCATGGGGTCAATACCAAAGCTCTAGAACGGGCGGGAGAGTGCGAACGATGCTGCAGCACCTATTGAGCAAACAAGAGGTTCCCCACAACCTGGGTATCAACCCTGTAGAGCATAGCAAACGCATCTGAACCCGACCAAGTATCCACTCCGCAGAGTTGAACCACCGAGACTCCTCGGGCCTCCGCCCAGGAGGAGCCCCTCTTCCCAGTAAATGGGCCTCCACCGACTTCGGGGACGGCAATCCAGGCATAGACCGAACCTGCCCAATAGCATCACAGATCCAACGCGTAACCGACTGCATAACACAGTCACCCAAACCATACTGGGAACATATCAGACAAACAGAGCCCCTGTTTCTCCAATCTGAACCAAAATGGCGACCTAAATATTCAAATCCCCGGCAACAGCGAGCGAATTTGAATCAGCTAATGCCTAAGTAACCACCGGCATCAAAATAGGCCAAAATCTGCGAAACCCAGAAGACACTCTCGGCAAAACCACTAACCGAGTTCTCAATTCCTTTCAATCCACATGAAAGATCAAACAAGGCTTTTGTGAGACAAAAACCACCACTTCCGACACCCGCCTTGCGGACGTCAAAGCCAAGAGCCTGACCACTTTCCAAGAGATACATTTTTGTAGAGAAATTATTAGGCCACACTCCCAACTTTAAACTTGCAACCACACTAGTTTGTAAAGTATGGATAAACCCGACCTAGCTGAAAGACTTCCATAGGAGTCTTCCTGGATACACCCAAACCACATAGTTACGCCCACTACAGTGGTAAAGCTTAGCCGTTACTTCTTTCTTAGCTTGACGAATTGAGGAAAGGTCTTCACTGGAACACCCTTTCGGCTTAGGATATGGCATTCCACCGCCACAACGTCAGACGCAGCTGCGGTAAGCCTTGAAACACGCCCTGATCTTGTTGTCACAGATCCTCACGTAGAGAAAGAAGGCAGGAATCTTCTATGAGTAAAGCATGAAAACCTGGATAGCAAACCTTCCTTGGCTAGACCGGATCCAAGAGGATCGCCTGAACCTTTGTTCATCCCACGTTTATCACCTTTAAACAAAAATGAAAGCGGAGAGGCCACCTAGACCGACTAAAAACCGCGGTGTCACAAGGTTGTCCACTGCTATAGCTTAAGCGTCCCCTGACCTGGAACAATATCCCGGAGGCCTCTCCTGGAGGTGAGACGCCAATGTATCCTATTTCGACAATCCTCAAAGACTTGTCACGTCAGTGAAAACTTCTCGACAACGACCGAATTTTTCTCGGATGGAGATCGCGTCAGCAGAGGAAATCTATTTCCCCGTCGTTCACCTCCGGAACGAAGACTGCTAATATAGCGTTTACCAGACTCTCCACCCAACGGCAAAACAGTGCATCTTCTGCCATTGTCGCTTTGCTCCTTGTTTCGCCATAGCGGTTTACTTATGCCACTGCTGACAAGCCGTCTAGCAGAACTAACACGGGCAGAACACGAAGACTACGTTTGTCCAAACTAATACTCAGTTCAAGAAAGTTTATAACAGACAAGCTTTCCAACTCGGCCCTATCCCCTGGAAACATGTCCCTTGCAAGTACTGCTTCTCCGTCTTGGAGATCTGTATGCACGGACACCAGGATCTACACCCGGAACCCGAACCTTCATCCCTCTAGAAGGAGAGAACCGAGCAGACACCACAGGAGCAATGTCCTGGCCGTTAGGATTATATTCATGTGCGTGTGCAGGTGAGACCTGGACCACATTTTCAACTGGCCTCTTGAAAACCACTCTGGCAATAAAGCCTCTCACCAAAAAAGGCCTCTCCAGCCGCAGCCAACCAGTTAAGTAACTGAACACCTTGATGAAGTGTCACAGTAAAACCGATCCAACCCTGGATCTTCAGACCTCTTTTCACATGGAAACAACCCCGAACTTTTGACGAACATTATCAACTCTGAACAAAACACCTCCAACCTCTGTGTTGTAGGCACCAACAGCCAATCCCTGTGTCGAAGATCAGTCAGAGAGAAACAACGATTTCCACCTTTATACAGGGACCACCGGACAATGTTCTGATCCTGACGCACCTCTGTACGGTGTTGTGTACTATCTTCCCTTCCAGAATGGAACGGCAAGAACTTTTAGAAAAACAGTAAGGGGAAACAATTGTAACTCCAAATGTTACCGTTTGGATTCTATAAATAACCCACAGGTCCCAGTCTATTCCTGGACCAACTGAAACATAGTAGACGAGTGCCAACCGGAGCGGGGACCAGCCCGATAGACTCAGCGACAAGTGGTGGATGTGGAGGAAACAGAAAACGACATCCACTTCTGAGAACCTAACAAGGCTGCAGAACTCTTACCTTTTCACCTTCCACTGACTACACAGAACAGGAAAAAATAAGAATTTACTTACCGATAATTCTATTTCTCGGAGTCCGTAGTGGATGCTGGGGTTCCTGAAAGGACCATGGGGAATAGCGGCTCCGCAGGAGACAGGGCACAAAAAGTAAAGCTTTAGGATCAGGTGGTGTGCACTGGCTCCTCCCCCTATGACCCTCCTCCAAGCCTCAGTTAGGATACTGTGCCCGGACGAGCGTACACAATAAGGAAGGATTTTGAATCCCGGGTAAGACTCATACCAGCCACACCAATCACACTGTACAACCTGTGATCTGAACCACGTTAACAGTATGATAACAGCGGAGCCTCTGAAAAGATGGCTCACAACAATAATAACCCGATTTTTGTAACTATGTACAAGTATTGCAGATAATCCGCACTTGGGATGGGCGCCCAGCATCCACTACGGACTCCGAGAAATAGAATTATCGGTAAGTAAATTCTTATTTTCTCTATCGTCCTAGTGGATGCTGGGGTTCCTGAAAGGACCATGGGGATAATACCAAAGCTCCCAAACGGGCGGGAGAGTGCGGATGACTCTGCAGCACCGAATGAGAGAACTCCAGGTCCTCCTTAGCCAGGGTATCAAATTTGTAGGATTTTACCAACGTGTTTGCCCCTGACTAAATAGCCGCTCGGCAAAGTTGTAAAGCCGAGACCCCTCGGGCAGCCGCCCAAGATGAGCCCACCTTCCTTGAGGAATGGGCATTTACATATTTTGGCTGTGGCAGGCCTGCCACAGAATGTGCAAGCTGAATTGTATTACACATCCAACTAGCAATAGTTTGCTTAGAAGCAAGAGCACCCAGTTTGTTGGGTGCATACAGGATAACAGCAAGTCAGTTTTCCTGACTCCAGCCGTCCTGGAACCTATATTTACAGGGCCCTGACAACATCTAGCAACCTGGAGTCCTCCAAGTCCCTAGTAGGCGCAAGGCACCAAAATAAGCTGGTTCAGGTGAAACACTGACACCACCTTAGGGAGAGAACTGGGGACGAGTCCGCAGCTCTGCCCTGTCCAAATGGACAAACAGATATGGGCTTTTTTGAGAAAAAAAACACCAATTTGACACTCGCCTGGTCCAGGCCAGGGCCAAGAGCATGGTCACTTTTCATGTGAGATGCTTCAAATCCACAGATTTGACTGGTTTTAAACCAATGTGATTTGAGGAATCCCAGAACTACGTTGAGATCCCACAGTGCCACTGGAGGCACAAAAGGGGGTTGTATATGCAATACTCCCTTGACAAACTTCTGGACTTCAGGAACTGAAGCCACTTCTTTCTGGAAGAAAATCGACAGGGCCGAAATTTGAACCTTAATGGACCCCAATTTGAGGCCCATAGACACTCCTGTTTGCAGGAAATGCAGGAATCGACCGAGTTGAAATTTCTTCGTGGGGCCTTTCTGGCCTCACACCACGCAACATATTTTTGCCACATGTGGTGATAATGTTGTGCGGTCACCTCCTTTCTGGCTTTGACCAGGGTAGGAATGACCTCTTCCGGAATGCCTTTTTCCCTTAGGATCCGGCGTTCCACCGCCATGCCGTCAAAACGCAGCTGCGGTAAGTCTTGGAACAGACATGGTACTTGCTGAAACAAGTCCCTTCTTAGCGGCAGAGGCCATAAGTCCTCTGTGAGCATCTCTTGAATTTCCGGGTACCAAGTCCTTCTTGGCCAATCCGGAGCCCTGAGTATAGTTCTTACTCCTCTACGTCTTATAATTCTCAGTACCTTAGGTATGAGAAGCAGAGGATGGAACACATACACCGACTGGTACATCCACGGTGTTACCAGAACGTCCACAGCTATTGCCTGAGGGTCTCTTAACCTAGCGCAATACCTGTCCCGTTTTTTGTTCAGACGGGACGCCATCATGTCCACCTTTGGTATTTCCCAACGGTTTACAATCATGTGGAAAACTTCCCGATGAAGTTTCCACTCTGCCGGGTGGAGGTCGTGCCTGCTGAGGAAGTCTGCTTCCCAGTTTCCATTCCCGGAATGAAACACTGCTGACAGTGCTATCACATGATTTTCCACCCAGCGAAAAGTCCTTGCAGTTTTTGCCATTGCCCTCCTGCTTCTTGTGCCGCCCTGTCTATTTACGTGGGCGACTGCCGTGATGTTTTTCCCACTGGATCAATACCGGCTGACCTTGAAGCAGAGGTCTTGCTAAGCTTAGAGTATTATAAATTTACCCTTAGCTCCAGTATATTTATGTGGAGAAAAGTCTCCAGACTTGATCACACTCCCTGGAGATTTTTTCCTTGTGTGACTGCTCCCCAGCCTCTCGGGCTGGCCTCCGTGGTCACCAGCATCCAATCCTGAATGCCGAATCTGCGGCCCTCTAGAAGATGAGCACTCTGTAACCACCACAGGAGAGACACCCTTGTCCCTGGATATAGGGTTATCCGCTGATGCATCTGAAGATGCGATCCGGACCATTTGTCCAGCAGATCCCACTGAAAAATTCTTGCGTGAAATCTGCCGAATGGAATTGCTTCGTAGGAAGTCACCATTTTTACCAGGACCCTTGTGCAATGATGCACTGATTTTAGGAGGTTCTTGACTAGCTCGGATAACTCCCTGGCTTTCTCTTCCGGGAGAAACACCTTTTTCTGGACTGTGTCCAGAATCATCCCTAGGCACAGCAGACTTGTCGTCGGTATCAGCTGCGATTTTGGAATATTTAGAAACCACCCGTGCTGTTGTAGCAGTATCCGAGATAGTGCTACTCCGACCTCCAACTGTTCCCTGGACTTTGCCCTTATCAGGGGATCGTCCAAGTAAGGGATAATTAAGACGCCTTTTCTTCGAAGAAGAATCATCATTTCGGCCATTACCTTGGTAAAGACCCGGGGTGCCGTGGACAATCCAAACGGCAGCGTCTGAAACTGATAGTGACAGTTCTGTACCACGAACCTGAGGTACCCTTAGTGAGAAGGGCAAATTTGGGACATGGAGGTAAGCATCCCTGATGTCTCGGGACACTATATAGTCCCCTTCTTCCTGGTTCGTTATCACTGCTCTGAGTGACTCCATCTTGATTTGAACCTTTGTAAGTGTTCAAATTTTTTTAGATTTAGAATAGGTCTCACCTAGCCTTCTGGCTTCAGTACCACAATATAGTGTGGAATAATACCCCTTTTCTTGTTGTAGGAGGGGTAATTTGATTATCACCTGCTGGGAATACAGCTTGTGAATTGTTTCCCATACTGCCTCCTTGTCGGAGGGAGACCTTGGTAAACCAGACTTCAGGAGCCTGCGAAGGGGAAACGTCTCGACATTCCAATCTGTACCCCTGGGATACTACTTGTAGGATCCAGGGGTCCTGTACGGTCCCAGCGTCATGCTGAGAGCTTGGCAGAAGCGGTGAAACGCTTCTGTTCCTGGGAATGGGCTGCCTGCTGCAGTCTTCTTCCCTTTCCTCTATCCCTGGGCAGATATGACTCTTATAGGGACGAAAGGACTGAGGCTGAAAAGACGGTGTCTTTTTCTGCAGATGTGTGACTTAGGGTAAAAACGGTGGATTTTCCAGCAGTTGCCGTGGCCACCAGGTCCGATGGACCGACCCCAAATAACTCCTCTTCCTTTATACGGCAATACACCTTTGTGCCGTTTGGAATCTGCATCACCTGACCACTGTCGTGTCCATAAACATCTTCTGGCAGATATGGACATCGCACTTACTCTTGATGCCAGAGTGCAAATATCCCTCTGTGCATCTCGCATATATAGAAAATGCATCCTTTAAATGCTCTATAGTCAATAAAATACTGTCCCTGTCAAGGGTATCAATATTTTTAGTCAGGGAATCCGACCAAGCCACCCCAGCTCTGCACATCCAGGCTGAGGCGATCGCTGGTCGCAGTATAACACCAGTATGTGTGTATATACTTTTTATGATATTTTCCAGCCTCCTGTCAGCTGGCTCCTTGAGGACGGCCCTATCTATAGACGGTACCGCCACTTGTTTTGATAAGCGTGTGAGCGCCTTATCCACCCTAAGGGGTGTTTCCCAACGCGCCCTAACTTCTGGCGGGAAAGGGTATACCGCCCATAATTTTCTATCGGGGGGAACCCACGCATCATCACACACTTCATTTAATTTATCTGATTCAGGAAAAACTACGGTAGTTTTTTCACATCCCACATAATACCCTCTTTTGTGGTACTTGTAGTATCAGAAATATGTAACACCTCCTTCATTGCCCTTAACGTGTGGCCCTAATAAGGAATACGTTTGTTTATTCACCGTCGACACTGGATTCAGTGTCCATGTCTGTGTCTGTGTCGACCGACTAAAGTAAACGGGCGTTTTAAAACCCCTGACGGTGTTTTTGAGACGTCTGGACCGGTACTAATTGTTTGTCGGCCGTCTCATGTCGTCAACCGACCTTGCAGCGTGTTGACATTATCACGTAATTCCCTAAATAAGCCATCCATTCCGGTGTCGACTCCCTAGAGAGTGACATCACCATTACAGGCAATTGCTCCGCCTCCTCACCAACATCGTCCTCATACATGTCGACACACACGTACCGACACACAGCACACACACAGGGAATGCTCTGATAGAGGACAGGCCCCACTAGCCCTTTGGAGAGACAGAGGGAGAGTTTGCCAGCACACACCAAAAACGCTATAATTATATAGGGACAACCTTATATAAGTGTTTTCCCTAATAGCATCTTTTATATATTTCTAATGCCAAATTAGTGCCCCCCCTCTCTGTTTTAACCCTGTTTCTGTAGTGCAGTGCAGGGGAGAGCCTGGGAGCCTTCCCTCCAGCCTTTCTGTGAGGGAAAATGGCGCTGTGTGCTGAGGAGATAGGCCCCGCCCCTTTTTCGGCGGGCTCGTCTCCCGCTCTTTAATGGATTCTGGCAGGGGTTAAATATCTCCATATAGCCCCCGGAGGCTATATGTGAGGTATTTTTAGCCAAAAAAGGTTTTCATTTGCCTCCCAGGGCGCCCCCCTCCCAGCGCCCTGCACCCTCAGTGACTGCCGTGTGAAGTGTGCTGAGAGGAAATGGCGCACAGCTGCAGTGCTGTGCGCTACCTTAAGAAGACTGAGGAGTCTTCTGCCGCCGATTCTGGACCTCTTCTCGTTTCAGCATCTGCAAGGGGGCCGGCGGCGAGGCTCCGGTGACCATCCAGGCTGTACCTGTGATCGTCCCTCTGGAGCTAATGTCCAGTAGCCAAAGAAGCCAATCCATCCTGCACGCAGGCGAGTTCACTTCTTCTCCCCTAAGTCCCTCGTTGCAGTGATCCTGTTGCCAGCAGGACTCACTGTAAAATAAAAAACCTAAACTAAACTTTTCTAAGCAGCTCTTTAGGAGAGCCACCTAGATTGCACCCTTCTCGGCCGGGCACAAAAATCTAACCGAGGCTTGGAGGAGGGTCATAGGGGGAGGAGCCAGTGCACACCACCTGATCCTAAAGCTTTACTTTTTGTGCCCTGTCTCCTGCGGAGCCGCTATTCCCCATGGTCCTTTCAGGAACCCCAGCATCCACTAGGACGATAGAGAAAGAACGGTATCGAACCAGTTAAAACTACCTCATCCCACAAAAGAATGCGTCACCAACCGTTGTGAAAGAGGCTAACACACGCAGTTAGACTTACCAGAGGAATCCGCCGAGATTGACTGACCAGAGGCCACACCAAACAGCTGTATACCTCCCTCCAGCATCTCCCGGAGACATCCTCCGCATTTTTCCGGTCACACCTCCTGCTGTCACGTGGCAGCCTGCTGCAATGTTATAAGGTAGAATAAACATAGGCAAGTCTACCCACACTGGGTAGGGTAATTCTATCGTATGCCAACCCGTATACAACACTCCCTCAAGTGCATACAGCGCAACAAGGTCAAAGTATAGAAATAAAATTTCACTTAGCTACCTGTGTATGATCCTTTGTGACCGGGCTCTGCGTCGACCAGGAGTTGACTGTCATAATTTTCTCTCCGCGATGTGAAGAGAAGAATATTCGGACTCCTTGAGAGGATCGAACCAACTCGTCACGGCCAATCTAGAGCTTAATCAACAGAGCGACCAGTACATGATAAGAATACCATTAATTCAGCATTCATGGATATACATCATGTAATACACAATAAAACACATACATCCTAACCATGCATATATAAACCTATATCTACATATATACATATATAGATATAACCTATACGCAAGTGGAATGTCCAGACCAGTCAGGTCCCTAGTGACGGTAATGTGTTATGAATGTGTATGACCATGTACTGACATGCCCCCGATGTGGATCTACCAGGAACGTTAAAGTCGACAGAAACTTGGTAAATGTCGACAGCAAGGAATAGTAAGCGGGTAAAAAATAATCACGGAACCCCGAGGGGTCCGAGGGAAGGATACAAATACAATTTTGATAACACTCCCCCCCCCCCCCCCCCCTTATACCAATATATATATATATATATATATATATATATTTACAGGCCATAACAGCCCGATAATTTTTTTACCCAGGAAATACCGTTGATGCCGACAGGACATCCCCAAACAACTGTATCTCCCCTATCGTGTTCACTGTATTAATCACACAAACACCAATTTGCTAATACTTAATTTCCCGAATCAAGTACCGCCCTACGCCGGCGAAGCCGACAGTTATCCCCACAGCAGCTTGTGACAAAGCCCTCACACCTGCCGACATATGTTGACTAACCAATAGTGGGTACAACAGGGAAACAGTGAATATATGTAATATAAGTGATTATGCGCCCATTATCAAACCTAAGGCTATATGACACCCATATAGCTTTTAAAACATGGTGCTCCCCCTCCAACTTACTATCCAGCAAGTCCTGGCGGGGATCTGAGGAAAATGGCGCTGATTCCCCTGTGAGGGCTAAGCTCCGCCCCTTACCGGCGCGCTTAAGCCCGGCCAAATATATAAATATATATACCTAAATTCAGCTGGGGACCCTATATACAGGGAGTAACCCCCTGTATAAACCCCTCTATGTCCAAACACAGCCCAGGGCCCCCCCCCTGCGCCCCACACCCACGGAAGCCGTTGGTGTGTGGGAGCCATGGAGCGCAGCGCGCACGCTGCAGTACCCTGGCAGGGCGAAGACACCCGGTGTCCGGGTATGTTCCCCCGCCCGGGATCTTTCAATAAACGCTGCCCAGGGCGCTCCCCCCCAGCGCCCTGCACCCTGCAGGCCGATAGAGAGCGGGAGCAGAGAGCGCAGCGCTACCGCTGCTGCTCCCTCCTGTTCGCGGCGCACTGGCGGGGCGGGCACCAAAGTATGTCCCCCCGCCAGTGATCTACTAATTATACACATATATACACATGCTATATGCTGCCCAGGGCGCTCCCCCCCAGCGCCCTGCAGGCCGATGGAGTGCGGGAGCCGGGAGCGCAGCGCTACCGCTGCTGCTCCCTCCCGTTCGCGGCGCACTGGCGGGGCGGGCACCGAAGTATGTCCCCCCGCCAGTGATCTACCTATTATACATAGTCTATATGCTGCCCAGGGCGCTCCCCCCCAGCGCCCTGCAGGCCGATGGTATGTGTGGGAGTAGGGAGCGCAGCGCTCCCGCTGTTGCTCCCCCCTGCGGCACCCTGGCGGGGTTAACATACCCTGTGTCCAGGCACCGAAATATGTCCCCCCGCCAGCATTTTAGACCCTCAGCAACATGCCCCCAGGGCGCTCCCCCCCAGCGCCCTGCACCCTGCCAGAGACGTTGGTGTGTGGGAGCATGGAGCGCAGCGCTACCGCTGCTGTTACCTCCGTTACTGAATTCTTCTGCCGTCACTGAAGTCTTCTTTTCTTCCAATACTCACCCGGCTTCTTTCTTCCGGCTTTTGTGAGGGGATTGACGGCGCGGCTCCGGGAACAAGCAGCTAGGCGCACCAAGTGATCGAACCCTCTGGAGCTAATGGTGTCCAATAGCCGAGAAGCAGAGCCTTTAAACTAAGAAGAAGTAGGTCCTGCTTCTCTCCCCTCACTCCCACGCTGCAGGGAGCCTGTAGCCAGCAGGTCTGCCTGAAAATAAAAAACCTAACAAAGTCTTTCCAGAGAAACTCAGGAGAGCTCCCCTAGTGTGTGACCCATCACTCCTGGGCACAAAGTCTAACTGAGGTCTGGAGGAGGGGCATAGAGGGAGGAGTTAGTTCACACCCAGTTTAAGTCTTTATAGTGTGCCCAAGCTCCTGCGGATCAGTCTATACTCCATGGTCCTTTTGGAGTCCCCAGCATCCTCTAGGACGTTTGAGAAATTTTATTTATCAAGAGTTCCACCCACATCCTATGGGCTAAAGCTCAACGTTTTATCTGTTCTATGGGCCTGTTTCATGTTTGTGAGTAAAGCAAAGTTGGTGAGTTGGTCCAGACTCAACTAACTTTGAGTCTGGACCAAACCATGTTGCCAAGCAAGGGTAGCAAACACATTTTTATTTTTTTCTTTGCAGGGTAAAGACTGGCTGCTTCTGCATATAGTCCACCAATGTTAGAAGGCTCTATTTTTACACTGCAATTTAGATTTCAGTTTGAACACACCCCACCCAAATATTAATCTGCCAGAACGTTACATCTGCCCCACCTTCGGTGCAACATGGTTTTGCCCAGGTGCTTGCTTTTTTCTTTTGCTTACAAACATGAATCAGGCCCTAGGTGTGATGTACAGTAGTCACAGGAAGAAAACCCTGGCTCATTTTTATTCAAACCTGTATGTATAACCACTAACATGCAGTCAGGGTAGGCAGAGCCTCCTCTGTCAAACTCCCTGTCAAACTCCTGAGATTTTATATAAAAATGGATTAGAATAATACAAAGAAGATATTTATAACATAAAAATCTTTTTTGTTTACTGTAATCCTTTTTATAGCCAACTCACGAGTTTTGTGGAGATCCCTGGAGCTGCATGGAGACGAGAGATGAGGCAGCAACAGCTCAGTTCTGCAGTCAGACACTGTTGTGTAGAGATGGGGGTGGGGCCACACCACAGGCAGTAAAGCTGCACAGAAAAAGAGCTAATAGAGGCATGCCTCTGAGTGTGGGGGTGTGCCTTGTGCACTGATAGACACTTATGTGTGTCATGTGAGCAGGAAGTGCACTGTAATCAGTGCTCAGCCTGCAGCAGAAAGAGAAGATACAGGGACGCAGGTAGGAGACTCGGCGCGCACTTCAGCTCCCACTGCACTTCTGACTCAGGACAGGCAATGCACAATTGATTCTCTACAGTGCGATACCTACTATGATAGGCACTCTAATGTATAAATAACAGACCTAACTCTCGTGTCCCATATGTGACAAACCTGGAAACCAAATGGTTGAGTTGCACAGGCCACTTAACTGGAACTAATACATTTAAATGCAAAGTTTAAGTACTTCAAATTCTAGCAGTCTTAAATATTGGTATAGTCCCTAAAAATGCATACAGTAACACAAAACAATATATAATCTACCAATATACAGTTAGCCAAAGTTTCCAGAGCTAACGTTGCACTTATCCAGTGCCGTTTCTTGCGGCGGGCGAGCCGTGCAACCGCACGGGGCGCCCGCCGCGGCACTTCTTCATACTTTGAAACCCCCTTCTCCCTCCTCCCGAGTGCCCAGCTCGGGGGGCGGGGTTTCGCAGAATGACGCGATTGCGTCGTGACGTCACGACGCAAACGCGTCATTCCGCGAAACCCCGCCCCCCGAGCTGGGCACTCGGGAGGAGGGAGAAGGGGAGCCGCGCAGACGAGGAGGGAGAGGCGGCTGAAGAGCGGCGAGAACCGCTACAAATGTAAGTCAGCCCCTCTCCCTCTCTTTCTCCCTCCCCACCACCTGCAGTAATGTGTAAAATGGGGACCTGTCTGCCTTAATGTGTAAAATGGGGACCTGTCTGCCTTAATGTGTAAAATGGGGACCTGTCTGCCTTAATGTGTAAAATGGGGACCTGTCTGCCTTAATGTGTAAAATGGGGACACCTGTCTGCCGCAGTGTGTAAAATGGGGACACTTGCCTGCGTACTGTGTAAAATGGGGGCACGTGTCTGCCGCAGTGTGTAAAATGGGGACACTTGCCTGCGTACTGTGTAAAATGGGGGCACGTGTCTGCCGCAGTGTGTAAAATGGGGACACTTGCCTGCGTACTGTGTAAAATGGGGGCACGTGTCTGTCGCAATGTGTAAAATGGGGACACCTGTCTGCCGCAATGTGTAAAATGGGGACACCTGTCTGCCGCAATGTGTAAAATGGGGACACCTGTCTGCCGCAATGTGTAAAATGGGGACACTTGCCTGTCGTACTGTGTAAAATGAGGACACTTTTTCCTGCCGCAATGTGTAAAATGGGGGCACGTGCCTGCCGCAATGTGTAAAATGGGGACACTTGCCTGCCGTGCTGTGTAAAATGAGGACACTTTTTCCTGCCGCAATGTGTAAAATGGGGACACTTGCCTGTCGTACTGTGTAAAATGGGGACACTTTTTCCTGCCGCAATGTGTAAAATGGGGGCACGTGCCTGTCGTACTGTGTAAAATGGGGACACTTGCCTGCCGTGCTGTGTAAAATGGGGTAGCGTGCCTGCTGTAATGTGTAAAATGAGGACTTTTTTTTTTTAATATCCTGTGGTGGCCGTGTTGACGAGATCAGATGAGGCCACGCCCATCTTAACAAAGCCACGCCCATTTTAATGAGGTCACGCCCCCTTACCGGGAGCGCGCACGCCTTCGGCGCGCGCATGCTTTTCCTCTTTATATCTATGGGGGGGGGGGCGCATTTTTAAATCTCGCACTGGGAGCCAAATTGGCTAGAAACGGCCCTGCACTTATCAGATATAAATAGTCCCTTCTGCTTCTTGCTCTTTCAACACTTCACTGAGAACAGTACTGGCATTACTACATGGTTAGATAATGGTCTTATAGGATTCAACCACATCATTAAGAGTCATTTTCTGGGGATTTTTTTTTTCCTTCAACCCAACCATTGACAGCTGACAAAATTTACCCTAGTGTCCATGTGTGCTTGTGTAGTACCAAATATAGACTGTCACAGAGCAGGGACTGATGAGAATGATTACATATGGTCATTAAGGAACTACGGAATACAGTGCACTAGGCCTATGTAAACAATAATAACATAGAATGCCAACAAAACACTATTATAAAGTAGCCCCCTCTCTGCGCCTCCTAATGAGCCAATACCATAACATGTATAATAAGATTTTACTTACCGGTAAATCTATTTCTCGTAGTCCGTAGTGGATGCTGGGGACTCCGTTAGGACCATGGGGAATAGACGGGCTCCGCAGGAGACAGGGCACTTTAAGAAAGAATTAGGAATACTGGTGTGCACTGGCTCCTCCCTCTATGTCCCTCCTCCAGACCTCAGTTAAGGAAACTGTGCCCGGAAGAGCTGACAGTACAAGGAAAGGATTTTGGAATCCAGGGCAAGACTCATACCAGCCACACCAATCACACCGTATAACTCGTGATAAACTTACCTAGTTAACAGTATGAACAACAACAGAGCATCAGACAAACCTGATGCAACCATAACATAACCCTTATTTAAGCAATAACTATATACAAGTATTGCAGAAGAAGTCCGCACTTGGGACGGGCGCCCAGCATCCACTACGTACTACGAGAAATAGATTTACCGGTAAGTAAAATCTTATTTTCTCTAACGTCCTAGTGGATGCTGGGGACTCCGTAAGAACCATGGGGATTATACCAAAGCTCCCAAACGGGCGGGAGAGTGCGGATGACTCTGCAGCACCGAATGAGCAAACACAAGGTCCTCCTCAGACAGGGTATCAAACTTGTAGAACTTTGCAAAAGTGTTTGAACCCGACCAAGTAGCTGCTCGGCAAAGCTGTAATGCAGAGACCCCTCGGGCAGCCGCCCAAGAAGAGCCCACCTTCCTTGTGGAATGGGCTTTTACTGATTTTGGAGGCGGCAATCCAGCCGCAGAATGAGCCTGCTGAATCGTGTTACAGATCCAGCGAGCAATAGTTTGCTTTGAAGCAGGAGCACCCAGCTTGTTGGATGCATACAGGATAAACAGCGACTCAGTTTTCCTGACTCCAGCCGTTCTGGCTACATAAACCTTCAAAGCCCTGACTACATCCAGTAACTCGGAATCCTCCAAGTCACGAGTAGCCACAGGCACCACAATAGGTTGGTTCATATGAAAAGATGACAACACTTTTGGCAGAAATTGCGGATGAGTCCGCAATTCTGCCCTATCCATATGGAAAACCAGATAGGGGCTTTTATGTGACAAAGCCGCCAATTCCGACACACGCCTCGCCGAAGCCAAGGCTAATAGCATGACCACCTTCCACGTGAGATATTTTAACTCCACGGTTTTAAGTGGCTCAAATCAGTGTGATTTCAGGAAACTCAACACCACGTTAAGATCCCAAGGTGTCACTGGAGGCACAAACGGGGGCTGAATATGTAGCACTCCCTTTACAAACGTCTGAACTTCAGGCAGAGAAGCCAGTTCTTTTTGAAAGAAAATTGATCGGGCCGAAATCTGGACCTTAATGGACCCCAAATTTAGGCCCAAAGTCACTCCCGACTGTAGGAAGTGAAGGAAACGGCCCAGCTGGAATTCCTCTGTAGGGGCATTCCTGGCCTCACACCAAGCAACATATTTTCGCCATATACGGTGATAATGTTTAGCCGTCACATCTTTCCTAGCCTTTATTAGCGTAGGAATAACCTCATCCGGAATCCCTTTTTCTGCTAGGATTCGGCGTTCAACCGCCATGCCGTCAAACGCTGCCGCGGTAAGTCTTGGAACAGACAGGGCCCCTGCTGCAACAAATCCTGCCTTAGAGGCAGAGGCCATGGGTCCTCTGTGAGCATTTCTTGCAGCTCTGGATACCAAGTCCTTCTTGGCCAATCCGGAACAATTAGTATTGTTCTCACTCCTCTTTTTCTTATGATTCTCACTACCTTGGGTATGAGAGGAAGAGGAGGAAACACATAAACCGACTGGAACACCCACGGTGTCACTAGTGCGTCCACAGCTATCGCCTGAGGGTCTCTTGACCTGGCGCAATACATTTGTAGCTTTTTGTTGAGGCGAGATGCCATTATGTCCACCTGTGGCAGTTCCCAACGACTTGTAATCTGTGTGAAGACTTCTTGATGAAGTCCCCACTCCCCCGGGTGTAGGTCGTGCCTGCTTAGGAAGTCTGCTTCCCAGTTGTCCACTCCCGGAATGAACACTGCTGGCAGTGCTCTCATGTGATTCTCCGCCCAGCGAAGAATTCTGGTGGCTTCTGCCATCGCCACCCTGCTCCTTGTGCCGCCTTGGCGGTTTACATGAGCCACTGCGGTGATGTTGTCTGACTGAATCAGCACCGGTTGGTTGCGAAGCAGAGGCTCCGCTTGACTTAGGGCGTTGTATATGGCCCTTAGTTCCAGGATATTGATGTGCAGACAAGTCTCCTGACTTGACCACAGACCCTGGAAATTTCTTCCCTGAGTGACTGCCCCCCACCCTCGGAGCTTGCATCCGTGGTCACCAGGACCCAGTCCTGTATGCCGAACCTGCGGCCCTCGAGAAGGTGAGCACTCTGCAGCCACCACAGAAGAGACACCCTGGCCCTGGGGGATAGGGTGATCAGTCGCTGCATCTGAAGATGCGATCCGGACCACTTGTCCAATAGATCCCACTGAAAGGTCCTCGCATGGAACCTGCCGAAGGGAATGGCTTCGTAAGACACCACCATCTTTCCCAGGACTCGCGTGCATTGATGCACCGACACCTGTTTTGGTTTTAAGAGGTCTCTGACCAGAGTCACGAGCTCCTGAGCCTTCTCCGCCGGGAGAAACACCTTCTTCTGGTCTGTGTCCAGAATCATGCCCAGGAAGGGCAGACGCGTCGTAGGAATCAGCTGCGACTTTGGAATATTCAGAATCCAGCTGTGCTGTTGCAATACTTCCCGAGAGTGTGCTACGCTGATCAGCAACTGCTCTCTTGACCTCGCCTTTATGAGGAGATCGTCCAAGTATGGGATAATTGTGATTTCTTGCTTTCGCAGAAGCACCATCATTTCTGCCATTACCTTGGTAAATATTCTCGGTGCCGTGGACAGACCAAACGGCAACGTCTGGAATTGGTAATGACAGTCCTGTACCACAAATCTTAGGTACTCCTGATGAGGTGGATAAATGGGGACATGCAGGTAAGCATCCTTTATGTCCAGAGATACCATAAAATCCCCCTCTTCCAGGCTTGCAATGACCGCCCTGAGCGATTCCATCTTGAACTTGAACCTTTTCAGGTAAATGTTCAGGGATTTTAAATTCAATATGGGTCTGACGAACCGTCCGGTTTCGGTACCACAAACATTGTGGAATAGTAACCCCTTCCCTGTAGAGGGAGGGGAACCTTTACCACCACCTGCTGGAGATATAATTTGTGAATTGCCGCTAACACTACTTCCCTTTCTATGGGGGAAGCTGGCAGGGCCGATTTGAGGTAACGGTGAGGGGGCATCACTTCGAATTCCAGCTTGTATCCCTGAGACACAATCTGAATAGCCCAGGGACCCACCCGTGAGCGAACCCACTGGTGGCTGAAATTTCGGAGACGTGCCCCCACCGATCCTGGCTCCACCTGTGGAGCCCCAGCGTCATGCGGTGGATTTAGTGGAAGCCGGGGAGGACTTCTGTTCCTGGGAACTAGCTGTATTGTGCAGCTTCTTTCCTCTACCCCTGCCTCTGGCAAGAAAGGACGCACCTCGGACTTTCTTGCCTCTTTGTGATCGAAAGGACTGCATTTGGTAATATGGTGCTTTCTTAGGCTGTGAGGGGATATATGGCAAAAAATTTGACTTCCCAGCCGTAGCTGTGAAAACTAGGTCCGAGAGACCGTCCCCAAACAATTCCTCACCCTTATAAAGGTAAAACCTCCATGTGCTTTTTTGAATCGGCATCACCTGTCCATTGCAGAGTCCACAGGACCCTTCTAGCAGAAATCGACATTGCATTTATTCTAGAGCCCAGTAGGCAAATATCTCTCTGGGCATCCCTCATATATAGGACAGCGTCTTTTATATGCCCCAGGGTCAGTAATATAGTATCCTTGTCCAAGGTATCAAGTTCCTCAGATAAAGTATCTGTCCATGCTGCTACAGCACTACACATCCAGGCCAACGCAATAGCCGGCCTTAGTAGGGTACCTGAATGTGTATAAACGGACTTCAGGATACCTTCCTGCTTTCTATCCGCAGGATCCTTTAGGGTGGCCGTATCCTGTGACGGCAGGGCTACCTTCTTAGATAAGCGTGTCAAAGCTTTGTCTACCCTAGGGGAGGATTCCCAGCGTAACCTGTCCGTTGGCGGGAAAGGATACGCCATAAGTAACCGTTTGGAAATCTGCATTTTTCTATCTGGAGATTCCCAAGCTTTTTCACATAACTCATTCAACTCATGTGAAGGGGGAAAAGTCACCTCTTGCCTTTTTCCCCAAACATATAAACCCTCTTGTCAGGGACAGGGTTTTCCTCTGAGATGTGCAATACATCCTTCATTGCTATAATCATGTAGCGGATGGCTTTAGCCATTTTAGGCTGCAACTTTGCATCATCGCCATCGACACTGGAGTCAGAATCCGTGTCGATATCTGTTTTAACAATTTGGGATAGTGGGCGCTTCTGAGACCCTGACGGCCTCTGCGCTGTAGGATCAGGCATGGGTTGAGACCCTGACTGTCCCAAGGCTTCAGCTTTATAAAACCTTTTATGCAAGGAGCTTACATTATCATTTAAAACCTTCCACATATCCATCCAATCAGGTGTCGGCGCCGTCGGCGGAGCCACCACATTCATTTGCACCTGCTCTGCTTCCACATAGCCTTCCTAGTCAAACATGTCGACACAAGCATACCGACACACCACACACACAGGGGATGCTCTATTTGAGGACAGAACCCCCACAAGGCCCTTTGGAGAGACAGAGAGAGAGTATGCCAGCACACACCCCAGCGCTATATGACCCAGGAATTACACAGTAACTTAGTGTTTACCCAGTAGCTGCTGTATACACTGATTTTGCGCTAAATTTATGTGCCCCCCCTCTCTCTTTTTACCCTCTTTCTACCGTGATTCTGCAAGGGAGAGTCTGGGGAGCTTCCTCTCAGCGGAGCTGTGGAGAGAAAATGGCGCTGGTGAGTGCTGAGGAAAAAGCCCCGCCCCCTCAGCGGCGGGCTTCTGTCCCGCGATTTTGTGTAAAATAATGGCGGGGGCTCATGCATATATACAGTGCCCAACTGTATATATGCTCTTTTATGCCAAGAGGTACTTAATTGCTGCCCAGGGCGCGCCCCCCCCCCCCCCTGCGCCCTGCACCCTACAGTGACCAGAGTGTGCGGGTTTAATGTGGGAGCAATGGCGCACAGCTGCAGTGCTGTGCGCTACCTCATATGAAGACTGGAGTCTTCTGCCGCCGCTTTCAAAGTCTTCTTGCTTCTCACGCCGGCTTCTGGCTCTGCGAGCGGGACGGCGGCGCGGCTCCGGGATCGGACGACCAAGGGTGCGTTCCTGTGGGGGGCGGGCATATGTGGCACTGAGGGGGCATATCTGGCAGTATGAGGGCATTTCTGGCACTAAGAGGGCATATCTGGCACCGTGGGGGAATATCTGGCACTGTGGGGGCATATCTGGCACTGTGGGGGCATATCTGGCACTGTGGGGGCATATCTGGCACTGTGGGGGCATATCTGGCAGTGTGAGGGCATATCTGGCAGTGTGAGGGCATATCTGGCACTGTGGGGGGCATATCTGGCCTTGATAAAGATAAGAATTACTATTGAAATGCGTTGGGTGAAGAGAGGGACAGAACGGCGACCTGACCAGACGAGGAGAGGACGGGTGACCCATTCTTGGAGCTGAAACCTTCCCCGGGGATTTATTTGGAACATCTATCAGTTCCTTTTATGTGCACCGTATACTCAGTAAATCTGGTAGGAAGCCACCCTCATAAGTGTTCATGTGGATGTAACATCTGTGGATCATTCAGTATATCCTTGCATGGATATTTTATTATGAACTTTTTAAATTAAAAAATCTTTTTAATAAGAATTACACTTTTGTCCGTCATCAGTGAATCATATGCTGGTAAAAATATATGAGTAACACTTCTTGTGAATATGCTGCACTAGATTGTCTCTTTTTATATTTTTACATGTTTAACTGCCTGGAAATTATATCTCATAAAAACGGAGAAGAAACAAGCAGATTGAAAGAGTTCCATCTATTCATAAGTTAAGTAAATATACATGTTATGGTATTGGCTCATTAGGAGGCGCAGAGAGGGGGCCACCCCATTTTTTCCAAATTTGTATCTCTTCTGGGTTAGGATAGCACCCAAGGGGATAGCCTATTCCTTGCTGCCTCGTGTATAGCGCAAATAGATGTGGGTGCAATTTTCTTTGTATACTATTATAAAGTATATTGCCTAGCATTTGAAGAGTTCACTGTACTGAACTAAATACAATTCACTCTATGCTTTTGAATCATTTTTAAAGTTTTGTAGAGTAGCTATTCCCTATATGAAAGGGTGCCATGCTTGTGTGCCTTATGGTTCATAAAAGGAGTATACCAAAATACATGTGTGCAACATGTGTCACTGTAGGAAAAAGATTCCGGGTAAAAAAACCTTTTACCAATATAAATCCCTATAGCTCTGTTTCAAAATACTGCAGTCACTAAAAGATAAAGAAAGTCATACTTTCAGAAATCACTATCATGAATGATGAAGTTCAGTCTACTTTATGGCCCATAAAAAATGGATGAAGTATTCAATGGATAATTTTCAAACATTCCAGTAAGAGTTCATATAAAGGACACTGCTTTACACATACCCAAGATAATAAATGATGGAAAATCTGAACAAAGACAAAGATGACATAAACAACATTGATAATCTGCATCCCCAGTAGTACCAAATAAAGGAATTGTTTAAAAATGAACGGGAAACACACTTTTTTTTTCTTTTTTTTTAAAGTACAGGTGTAGCCACCGTCATCTGTTCCATGGCATGGGCACACATGCCGTGGGTTCAACTTGCTACACCGGCCCATGTAAACCTATGGATGTGCGTGCGTCATAGTCACAAACACACTAGCCACGCAAGCTTTGCCGCAAATTGGACGCACTGTGGCAAAGCGGAGTACAGCTACATCTGTAGGTGCTCCCACATCAGTGATCATAAGACTCAAACAAGCATCAGGGTGGCAGAAACAAAGGGTTAGGTGACATTGTAGGGAGTATGAAGTAGATGATCGTATATGTGAAGGAAGGAAAAGCACATAAGGTAGGAGGCCCTGGCTCAGGAGAGCTTACATTCTAAAGGGGAGGGACAGTATTCCCACTTATCACAGCTCCATGCTAGAGTTACGTTGGCCACATCAGACAATGAGACGAGAATAACATTCCACAGCCAGAAAAATCTGAAAAGCAGCCTAAATGGCTTCTCTTGGTTCTAAAACCTGTCCGATCTTCCTGACCGTTAATTCAGACTCCTCCAGGCAGTAAATGGAGATCACATCTCTAAATCTTGCATGGAAGCTCTCCGATAATCGTGCGGTCACTCCCTCAAGTCAGTTCACTATCATGCAATCTATGGCTAGCTGTACTCTCCATCAACCCCGTGGGAATAACAGCACATGATGGAGAAGATCACTAGGGCAATCTGTGAAATTAGTACTGCTACATATTATACATGGCAATATTTACAGGAAAACCAAACACCTCAGCTCATCCACTCCCAATGTGGACGTTTCATCATCTCTTTACTGCTAAACATTGCTTTAAAAGCTAGAAATCATCAGATCTAATTAAAAAAAAAAATTTTTTTTGCTTACATATATTTTTTTCCCTACACGGAGTATCACCATATATCTGACAAACATTCAAGCAGGTGTCTTATGATTTCTCTGGAATACAGCCATGCATGTAACAAGTGCGTGCACATACACACACACAAAAACATGGGATAAAACAAGCCAAGTTATTAAACAAACCTTTTTAGCAGATGTATTTAATATCCTTCAATGAGAATGACTAACGATCCAGTACAGAAAAGTTGGCATTTACATTTAGGATGAAACAGACATTTATAAACCCAAATATTTCTCCCACTGGTAACTTATCCAAAAGGGAAGGAAACCATTTCTTGTAGGTAATTTCACTGTGATAAGGATGGCATTTGGTTTACATTTAAAAATTGGAAGTTTAAACACTATGGGGTATATGCAATTAGCGGCGAATCACGGCAATTTTTCGGCCGTTTTTCAATTCGACACAATTCGACAGTCTAATTTCGGCAAGTGGGTGCCGAAATTGACCATATGCAATAAAAAACGGATTCGACAGTCCCGCTGACGAAAAACGGCCGATTTGACGGATTTTGTTCAGTTTTTTTAGAAACGGGTAAAAACGGGAAAAAACACGGAAAAAAATGGCGTGGGGTCCCCCCTCCAAAGCATAACCAGCCTCGGGCTCTTCGAGCCCGTCCTGGTTCTAAAAATCCGGGGGGAAAATGGACAGGGGATCCCCCGTATTTTTAAAACCAGCACCGGGCTCTGCGCCTGGTGCAAAAAATACGGGGGACAAAAAGGAGTAGGGGTCCCCCGTATTTTTTACACCAGCATCGGGCTCCACTAGCTGGAGAGATAATGCCACAGCCGGGGGACACTTTTATACCGCTCTCTGCGGCCGTGGCATTAAATATCCAACTAGTCACCCCTGGCCGGGGTACCCTGGGGGAGTGGGGACCCCTTCAATCAAGGGGTCCCCCCCCAGCCACCCAAGGGCCAGGGGTGAAGCCCGAGGCTGTCCCCCCCCATTCAAGGGCTGCGGATGGGGGGCTCATAGCCTTGAGAAAATGACAAGAATATTGTTTTTTCCTGTAGTACTACAAGTCCCAGCAAGCCTCCCCCGCAAGCTGGTACTTGGAGAACCACAAGTACCAGCATGCGGTAGAAAAACGGGCCCGCTGGTACCTGTAGTACTACTGGAAAAAAAATACCCAAATAAAAACAGGAGAGACACACCTTGAGAGTAAAACTTTATTGCACACCTGCCGACACACACATACTTACCTATGTTGACCCGCCGACTGCCACGTCTCCTGATCCGACGATCCGGGGTACCTGTGAATCAAATTATACTCACCTCAATCCAGTGTCCAGATATAAATCCTCGTACTTGGCAAAACAAATAAACGCACACCCGGACCAGCGGACTGAAAGGGGTCCCATGTTTTCACATGGGACCCCTTTCCCCGAATGCCGGGACCCCACGTGACTCCTGTCACCGAGGTCCCTTCAGCCAATCAGGAAGCGCTACTTCGTTGCACTCACCTGATTGGCTGTATGCGCGTGTGACCTCAGACAGCGCATCGCAAAGCCTCTCCATTACTTTCAATGGTGGGAACTTTGCGGGTAGCGGTGGGGTTACCCGCGGTCAGCCGCTGACCGCGGGTGACCTCACCGCTGACGCAAAGTTCCCACCATTGAGTATAATGGAGAGGCTTTGCAAGGCGCTATCTGACAGCTCAGACGTGCAGCCAATCAGCAGAGTGCCAGGACGTTGCGCTCGCTGATTGGCTTAAGAGACCTTTCGGTGACAGCAGTCACGGGGGGGGTCTCTGCATTCGGGGAAAGGGGTCCCATGTGAAAACATGGGACCCCTTTCAGTCCGCTGGTTCGGGTGTGCGTTTATTTGTTTTGCCAAGTACGAGGATTTATATCTGGACACTGGATTGAGGCGAGTATAATTTGATTCACAGGTATCCCGGATCGTCGGATCAGGAGACGTGGCAGTCGGCGGGTCAACATAGGTAAGTATGTGTGTGTCGGCAGGTGTGCAATAAAGTTTTACTCTCAAGGTGTGTGTCTCCTGTTTTTATTTGGGTATTTTTTTTCCAGTAGTACTACAGGTACCAGTGGGCCCGTTTTTCTCCCGCATGCTGGTACTTGTGGTTCTCCAAGTACCAGCTTGCGGGGGAGGCTTGCTGGGACTTGTAGTACTACAGGAAAAAACAATATTCTTGTCATTTTCTCAAGGCTCTCAGCCCCCCATCCGCAGACCTTGGATGGAGGGGGACAGCCTCGGGCTTCACCCCCCTGGCCCTTGGGTGGCTGGGGGGGACCCCTTGATTAAAGGGGTCCCCACTCCCCCAGGGTACCCCGGCCAGGGGTGACTAGTTGGGTATTTAATGCCACGGCTGCAGGGCGCTGTATAAAAGTGACCCCCGGCTGTGGCATTATCTCTCCAGCTAGTGGAGCCCGATGCTGGTGTAAAAAATACGGGGGACCCCTACTCCTTTTTGTCCCCCGTATTTTTTGCACCAGCACCAGGCGCAGAGCCCGGTGCTGGTTTTAAAAATACGGGGGATCCCCTGTCCATTTTTACCCCGGATTTTTAGAACCAGGACCGGCTCGAAGAGCCCGAGGCTGGTTATGCTTTGGAGGGGGGACCCCACGCCATTTTTTTCCGGGATTTTACCATTCCATCTAAAAATAAATAAATTAAAAAAATATATATTTTTAAAAATATATAAATAATACTTGTGCCTCCCAAAAAAACAAACCAAGTACCTAATCCCTTCTAATATAAATAGATATGCTATTACCAATAAAAAAAACACCAAAAAAAACATGTTTTACATTTTTTTTATTAGATTCACCCACCAAAGTGTGGCGGATTGAAAATTACGAATTTACTGTCTAAAAGCACTGTTGTCAAATTTCCAAACTTCAATTGAATATAATTTTGTCGAATTGCCGAATTTGTACCATTGCAGAAAAGTCGAATTTGACAAATGTCGAATTTCAAAAAGTCGAATTTTGAAAGTCCGTTTTTTTGACGGAAAGTACTGAATTGCATTGTCGATTTTTTTTTTTTTTTTGCGAAAAAGTCCAGTTTTTCGACAATTTCGGGAATTCAACCGCAATTGCATATACCCCTATGTTGCTACGTGACAATCTCCTGAAGACAAAAGGTTTCTGTTGTCTCTTTAAGTTCATTGTACCAATGTTATAAACACAAGCAAATTCATATACAGTATGTTAAACTAGCAATTATAAGGTCGTAAAAAACATACATGAACATTCTATATAGAAAGAAATATCAATGTATGCATCGGTACTATACATGGGCACTACATTTTGGAGTGTAGGCCAGACTCCTAAAGCTGCACAATGTTTTAAAATAACTAGACCGCATTCAAAAATACAGTAGAGCTGTTTAAAAAAAAAAAAAAAGTGTTTATTCAATATTGGCGTAACAATGAGAGTGTATATACTCAAGCAAATTTGAATAAAGGCTTTTCTGGCATGGAGCCTAAACGTAAACACTGGGTTGCCATACACAAATCTGGGGCTCAATCTAGAGACATTTCTGAACAACAACGGTAAGATATGTCCTTTTTTACTCATGTTACATGCCCTAGGTTTGTGTTTTAGACTAAAAGAGTGTGTCTACAAACTACAAGGTTGCCCATGTATTGATAATCACTCCTTAATATGACTTATAGCTCTAGCAGGGGCGGATCCAGAAAAGCACTCCTGAAAAAACTGGGTGTGGCCTAGCAACAAGGAGCGTGGTCTTACAACAAGGAGCGTGGTCTTACAACATGGGGCGTGGCCTTGGAATGCTGAATCCACATGATGCGGAGAGGGTGATGCCTTACAGAGGCAGTGGGTGACACCAGGGAATGGATGACAGGTCAAGGTAGTGGGTGACTACAGGGGGTGGCAGTGGGTGATGTAGAGGATAACAGGGAAAGGCAGTGGCTGACAGGAGAGAGAGGTGACAGGGAGAGCTAGTGGGAAAAGGAGAGGTAGTGAGTGACAGGATAGGGTGACATCAAAAGGCAGTGGGAGACAAGGAGAAGGTGATGGGGAGAGAGTAATCCTCTGCAACAGCACTGGGATCCCGACAGGGTCTGGAGACCGACGACGGGATCCCGACAGGGTCTGGAGACCGACGACGGGATCCCGACAGGGTCAGGAGACCGACGACGGGATCCCGACAGGGTCAGGAGACCGACGACGGGATCCCGACAGGGTCAGAAGACAGACGACGGGATCCCGACAGGGTCAGGAGACAGACGACGGGATCCCTCCCGCGATCGTGCCCACCAGCAGATATTCTAATGCTACTGCCGACGGGCGCGATAAGTTAATATTGAGCTGAAATGCACGAAAAGAAACCTGTTTGGGTGCCCAAATGAGTCTTTTCACACTCCGGCCCATTACCTTAGTCTGGTTTAAGTGCTTTGCGTGCCTAAAACCGCGATCAGCGAAGTAAGTGAGGGCATTTAAATATCGCTCCTTGATCTCCCGTCACTTTAGACAGGCGATCGGGAGTGCGAAAACATTTGAAACACCCCTCCCCACTACGTTTCACCGGAAAACCTGCCTACTAAGTTTTTATTTCAAGTACCTGTTTTATACAGCATATTTAGGAGCAAAGACAGCCTTTTAATAGGGACACTAACATACTTGAAGGCAAGAGATTGGTTTTCATTAACTAACCCTGACATGGGGTTTCAAAAGAAGAGAATGGCTACTGTTAACACATTGTTATTATAATCAACAAGGACCTAGACTTCTCTTCACCGTCCCTTCTAAAATCTGGATGCTGTGTTTTATTTGTTGTCACTTCCGACTGGTTCTAATCTGAAAAGTACCTTCCACCATTAGCAGTGAACAACTTATTATTAGCTGCCCACTCTAGAGATGATAATGGACTGGTTCTTACCTACATCCAGAAGAAAACACGCACACCATCAAGACACCAATTCAGACTGGTTAGCTAGGAAAGCAGTAAAGCATGATGGCTATCTAGTACATTTTTACTAATGTGTACCCATGTCATTGCAATGGATTCGCACCGCTAGGTACCAGTCAGTAACTAGTAACTACATTTCATCTACAGTTAATCATTTAACACTGTAACAAGGCAACACCAATTTTCCTGGTTGTTAATGGAATACACTGTTTATAGCAATGTACAGTACTTACTTTACTATTTATAAATGCCCTGGTCGCTGTATCCCATGTGCGAATCCAAGATATTGCCTGCGTTGCCCCCTTCACTGAAACGGGTTCCCTCACTCTATTAGACTCTCCCTGACCTTGCAAAGCTTCAAACGTGCACTGAATACCCACCTCTTCATCAAAGCGTACCCTTTCGCATAACGTAGTCTCGAAGCCACTCTCCCAACTCCCTGCCTCATGCCTTGGCCATCTATGTCTCACTTACTTCCTGCCATCAGGCCACCTTCCTCTTGCTCGCTCCCCGTTTGTCTCCCCTTTATCCTAGATTGTGAGCTCCCTGGAGCAGAGGCCTCTACCTCCTGTTCTCACAACCTTCTTCTCTCACACTTCAATTACTCCTTTGCTTCCCTACTGTACATCTCAGCTGTATTGTGTACTGAGAATTGCGGTGCTAATTGTTACCTGTGCTCTGTTTTTAGTTTTTTCAGTTACTGTAATTCTAAGATCTGTGTACCCTGTGTTGTTCTTGTGTGTTGTATGTACAGTACTAAAATACACTTGTGGTGCCTTATAAATAAAATAGAACAATAAAAATAACTGTAATGCAAAGTAATTGCTTCACCATTTATCACGCTACTTGTTACAACCGCATACAGTAGGGAAACTGTCGGGCAGACACCACATATATAGATAATACAAAGCAAACCTTTACGCAGTAAGTTCCCTTATTGCAAAAAAATATTGTATGAATTATGTTCATTTAACCCATGAGGGGATAGCGTGTCCAGCTGGTATATCCAGCGTGATTCTCGCTGCCGAAGCAATTTTTCACGGTCGCCACCTCTCGGGAGAACAGGAATATGATCGATTAACAGACATTTCAGACTTGATACTTAATGTCCCAATGCTAGGAAGTGCTTGGCCAATATTTTTTTGCGATAAGGGCACTTACTACTTTGCTGGACTCCTTTTTAACCATCACCACCGCATTGACGCCATCACGCACCGCATTTGTGTGCGCCAAGGTTGCCTAGCAACCAGGGCGTCTCTGACGGGAAACTGCTATTGGCCCCCGCCTGTCACGTGACCCGGAAGGAGCGTCTAATGCTCCACGGAGTCCCTTCGATCTGCCTGTCCCCCCACTTCTGATCAGGGGCACCTCTGTGAGTAATGTGGGCTGCAGAGGTATTATGCCCCCGTAAATGGGGAGGGGGGGAATATAAGTGTATAATAAATAAATAATATAAATCCCACTCTAGATGATGTATCTGGTGGCGAGTCATGTGACTGCACTGGCCTTTGACCTCCTTTATTTCAAAATCATGTCTCATTGTTCTTCTGTATATATATGAAATGAATATCTTTTTTACTGTGAGTTTGCCTCCTACTAACTCCTGTATACATTTTAAGTAGAAAGATTATATTGAATTCGTGTTTTTATTACTACTGTGGATAATTGAATGGTATTTTCATCACACCTGCTGGGCATCAGGTCATCAAATGGGGTTTAAATAGATCCCACATTCAGATTGAGCTTTACTTCTGATGAAGCTAGGTGACCGAGCCTAGGGAAACGCGTTAAGTGTTGATGCTGCTACCTCACCAGTGTCCTGTTCTTCAAACGGATCCAGATATGGACTTTTAAAAAGCTACCTTGGAATTTTCTCTGTGGGACTTCACCTGTACAGCACCGATTGGAGAGACCCAGTGTTCTACAAATAGCACAGCCTGCTTGCTGGCAATTCCAAACCTCTGGAAGTCTCCATCGTCACGGGTAACACCAGCTGTTTGTATTCCTTCTCCCCAGGGAACTCTGCATATTCTCTCAGTCCGGGATCCTTTGTGGACACTTATTAGCAGCCATTACCAATTATTTTCAAGCTCCATCAATGCCCTAAACTATATGTTTACATTGGAATTCATTCTTGTTTTTAGTATGTGATGTTTAGTTAATTAATAAATGACATGTTATTTTATTGAAATCTATCCACAGTTTTTATTATTGGAGAAACACGTAGCGCCAGTTCATATTTTCTTTCCATAGGCCAATCTCACTTGGGTTAGCGTATGTACAGGACAGTACTGATGGGAGAGATGTGCGCTGAGCGATCTTAACACAGACCGCCCAGCACACATCTCTCCACCCCGTTCAGCACAGCACAATGTGTGCTGAGCGAGGGGGGGCGCTCACTTCACACAGCGCTGAAGTGAGCGACCCGCTAGATTGAGCCTGCATGCAGGCTCCCCGCGCATCGCTATAGCTGGGGGGCATACACACGACAGATCCGTGCTTAAAATCTAAGCAATCTAATCAGATTGCTTAGATTTTAAACACGGATCTCTCCAGGTATACCCCCCTTACCAGAGACTCTCAATCATTCAAACTAGTACAAGTTGTTTTAAAAGGAGAGAAGTTCACACCAGCAAATATTTACACAGAACAGACACACATTGTATGAACACATCTTCATACTTTTTGTGCATTACAAAAAAAAAATAAAAAAAATAGGATTTTGGTACTTACCAGATAAATCCTTTTCTTTGAATCCATAGGGGTCACTGGAGTACTCTTGGGATATGGACGGTTCCACAGGAACTAGGCACTGAACAGTTAAGCTTTGACTATACCTCCCCTCCATATCCCAGAGTACCTCAGTGTTTTTTACTGAGCCGAACTGGAGCTATAGAGGTCGACAATGGAGAAATACATATAACAAAACTGGACAACAATAAAGTTGACACCAACAAAAAATGACAACTAACAGTTGACACCAACCCGACAGAATTTCTAATTTGAAACAGTCGGTAAGAGTGTGTTAACATAATATTCCCTGCACTTACCACAACCAGGTAATAACTGCTCTGGGTGGGCGTCCAGTGCCCCCTATGGATTCAAAGAAAAAGATTTATCTGGTAAGTACCAAAATCCTATTTTCTTTTTCATCCACTAGGGGTCACTGGAGTACTCTTGGGACGTACCAAAGTTTCCCCCGTGGGCGGGAGAGCTATTTGGCACTTGTAACACTAAACGGCCAAAGCTAGATGCTGATGCCGCAAAAGTATCAAACTTATAAAAGCGCACAAACGTGTGCACTGATGACCATGTAGCCGCCCAAGAAAAGCTGTGTCGTAGAGGCTCCACGACCAGCTGCCCATGAAGTTCCAACAGAACGTGTGGAATGAGCTGTTACCGATGTAGGCGGCTGTAATCTAGCCTGAAGATAAGCCTGACGTATGGTCAGTTTTATCCATCTGGATAAGGTCTGCTTAGAGGCTGGCCAACCCCTCTTGGCAGCATCATAGAGAACAAACAAAGTATCCGTCTTACGAAGTGTAGACGTTCGAGACACAAACGCGTAAAGCGCGTACCACATCCAGAGTTTCAGAATGTCCTAATAACACAGGAACTACTATTGGTTGGTTGATGTGAAAAGATGACACTACTTTTGGTAAGAAAGCGGGATTCGTCCGAAGTTCCGCTCTGTCATCATGAAACACCAAATATGGTGGCTTGCATGACAAGGCACCCAAATCTGAAACTCGCCTTGCCGAAGCCAAGGCTAGAAGAAAAAAATAAGATTTTACTCACCGGTAAATCTATTTCTCGTAGTCCGTAGTGGATGCTGGGGACTCCGTAAGGACCATGGGGAATAGCGGCTCCGCAGGAGACTGGGCACAGCTAAGAAAGAATTAGGACTACCTGGTGTGCACTGGCTCCTCCCACTATGACCCTCCTCCAGACTTCAGTAAGGATACTGTGCCCGGAAGAGCTGACACAATAAGGAAAGGATTTTGAATCCCGGGTAAGACTCATACCAGCCACACCAATCACACCGTATAACTCGTGATATTATACCCAGTTAACAGTATGAACATAACAGAGCCTCTCAACAGATGGCTCAACAATAACCCTTTTAGTTAACAATAACTATATACAAGTATTGCAGACAGTCCGCACTTGGGACGGGCGCCCAGCATCCACTACGGACTACGAGAAATAGATTTACCGGTGAGTAAAATCTTATTTTCTCTAACGTCCTAGTGGATGCTGGGGACTCCGTAAGGACCATGGGGATTATACCAAAGCTCCCAAACGGGCGGGAGAGTGCGGATGACTCTGCAGCACCGAATGAGAGAACTCAAGGTCCTCTTCAGCCAGGGTATCAAATTTGTAGAATTTTGCAAACGTGTTTGCACCTGACCAAGTAGCAGCTCGGCAAAGTTGTAAAGCCGAGACCCCTCGGGCAGCCGCCCAAGAAGAGCCCACTTTCCTCGTGGAATGGGCTTTTACAGATTTAGGCTGTGGCAGGCCAGCCACAGAATGCGCAAGCTGAATTGTGCTACAAATCCAGCGAGCAATAGTCTTCTTTGAAGCAGGAGCACCCATCTTGTTTGGTGGATACAGGATAAATAGCGAGTCAGTCTTCCTGACTCCAGCTGTCCTGGAAACATACATTTTCAAGGCCCTGACTACGTCCAGTAACTTGGAGTCCTCCAAGTCCCTAGTAGCCGCAGGCACCACGATAGGTTGGTTCAAGTGAAAAGCTGATACCACCTTAGGAAGAAATTGGGGACGAGTCCTCAAATCTGCTCTATCCATATGGAAAATCAAATAGGGGCTGAATATGCAGCACTCCCTTGACAAATGTCTGAACTTCAGGCAGTGAAGCCAGTTCTTTTTGGAAGAAAATTGACAGAGCCGAAATCTGGACCTTAATGGAACCCAATTTTAGGCCCATAGTCACCCCTGACTGTAGGAAGTGCAGAAATCGACCTAACTGGAATTACTCCGTTGGGGCCTTCCAGGCCTCACACCACGCAACATATTTTCGCCATATGCAGTGATAATGTTGTACGGTTACATCTTTCCTAGCTTTAATAAGCGTAGGAATGACTTCCTCCGGAATACCTTTTTCTTTTAGGATCCGGCGTTCAACCGCCATGCCGTCAAACGCAGCCGCGGTAAGTCTTGGAACAGACAGGGCCCCTGCAGCAGCAGGTCCTGTCTGAGCGGCAGAGGCCATGGGTCCTCTGAGATCATTTCTTGAAGTTCCGGGTACCAAGCTCTTCTTGGCCAATCCGGAACAATGAGTATAGTTCTTACGCCTCTTCTCCTTATTATCCTCAGTACCTTGGGTATGAGAGGAAGAGGAGGGAACACATAAACCGACCGGTACACCCACGGTGTCACTAGAGCGTCCACAGCTATCGCCTGAGGGTCTCTTGACCTGGTGCAATATTTTTCCAGCTTTTTGTTTAAGCGGGACGCCATCATGTCCACCTGTGGCCTTTCCCAACGGTTTACAATCAGTTGGAAGACTTCTGGATGAAGTCCCCACTCTCCTGGGTGGAGGTCGTGCCTGCTGAGGAAGTCTGCTTCCCAGTTGTCCACTCCCGGAATGAACACTGCTGACAGTGCTAACACGTGATTTTCCGCCCAACGGAGAATCCTTGTTGCTTCTGCCATCGCCGCCCTGCTTCTTGTGCCGCCCTGTCGATTTACATGGGCGACCGCCGTGATGTTGTCTGACTGGATCAGAACCGGCCGGTTTTGAAGCAGGGGCTTTGCTTGACTTAGGGCATTGTAAATGGCCCTCAGTTCCAGAACATTTATGTGTAGGGAAGTCTCCTGACTCGACCAAAGTCCTTGGAAGTTTCTTCCCTGAGTGACTGCCCCCCAGCCCCGAAGGCTGGCATCCGTGGTCACCAGGACCCAGTCCTGTATGCCGAATCTGCGGCCCTCTCTGAGATGAGCACTCTGCAGCCACCACAGCAGAGACACCCTGGTCCTTGGAGACAGGGTTATCAACCGATGCATTTGAAGATGCGATCCGGACCATTGGTCCAACAGGTCCCACTGAAAAGTTCTGGCATGGAACCTGCCGAATGGAATCGCTTCGTAGGAAGCTACCATCTTTCCCAGGACTCGCGTGCAATTCCGAAGGAGTATCATCATTTCGGCCATTACCTTGGTAAATACCCTCGGTGCCGTGGACAGGCCGAACGGCAACGTCTGGAATTGGTAATGACAATCCTGTACCACAAATCTGAGGTACTCCTGGTGAGGATGGTAAATGGGGACATGCAGGTAAGCATCCTTGATGTCCAGAGATACCATGTAATCTCCCTCTTCCAGGCTTGCAATAACCGCCCTGAGCGATTCCATCTTGAACTTGAATTTTTTCAAATACGTGTTCAAGGATTTCAAATTTAAAATGGGTCTCACCGAACCGTCCGGTTTCGGTACCACAAACATTGTGGAATAGTAACCCCGTCCTTGTTGAAGTAGGGGCACTTTGACTATCACCTGCTGGGAATACAGCTTGCGAATTGCCTCTAACACAGCCTCCCTTTCTGAAGGAGTCGTTGGTAAGGCAGATTTGAGGAAACGGCGGGGGGGGGGGGGGGGGGGATGTCTCGAATTCCAGCCTGTACCCCTGAGATACCACTTGAAGGATCCAGGGATCTACCTGTGAGCGAGTCCACTGATTGCTGAAGTTTTTGAGACGGCCCCCCACCGTACCTGGCTCCGCCTGCTGAGCCCCAGCGTCATGCGGCGGACTTAGCAGAAGAAGCGGGGGAGGACTTTTGTTCCTGGGAAGTGGCTGTATGCTGCAGCTTTTTTCCCCTACCTCTGCCTCTGGGCAGAAAGGACGCGCCTCTACCCCGTCTGCTCTTTTGGGGGCGAAAGGACTGCACCTGATAATACGGTGCTCTCTTTGGTTGTGAGGGGACATGTGGCAAAAATGCAGACTTCCCAGCTGTTGCTGTGGAAACTAAGTCTGAAAGACCATCCCCGAACAACTCCTCACCCTTATAAGGCAAAACTTCCATGTGCCTTTTGGAATCTGCATCCCCTGTCCACTGCCGGGTCCATAACCCTCTCCTGGCACAAATGGACAGTGCACTTATTTTTGATGCCAGCCGGCAAATATCCCTCTGTGCATCTCTTATGTAAAAGACAGCGTCTTTAATATGCTCTACGTTTAGCAATATAGTGTCCCTGTCTAGGGTGTCAATGTTCTCTGACAGGGAGTCTGACCATGCAGCTGCCGCACTGCACATCCATGCTGAGGCAATAGCTGGTCTCAGTATAATACCAGTGTGTTTATATATAGCTTTTTGGAGAGCCTCCTGCTTTCTGTCAGCAGGTTCCTTTAGGGCGGCCGTATCTTGGGACAGCAGTGCCACCTTTTTTGATAAGCGCGTAAGTGCTTTATCCACCTTAGGGGGTGTTTCCCAACGTGACCTATCCTCTGGCGGGAAAGGGTACGCCATTAGTAATTTTTTTGAAATTACAAATTTTTTATCAGGGGAAGCCCACGCTAGTTCACACACGTCATTTAATTCTTCAGAAGGGGGAAAAACTACTGGTAGTTTTTTCTCCCCAAACATAATACCCTTTTTTGTGGTACCTGGGGTCACCTCAGAAATGTGTAAAACATTTTTCATTGCCTCAATCATATAACGGGTGGCCCTATTGGACATTACATTAGTCTCTTCGGCGTCGACACTGGTATCAATATCCGTGTCGACATCTGTGTCTGTCACCTGAGGTAGCGGGCGTTTTAGAGCCCCTGATGACTTTTGAGACGTCTGGGCAGGCACGGGCTGAGAAGCCGGCTGCCCCACATTTGGCATGTTGTCAAATTTTTTATGTAAGGAGTCGACACTTTCGCGTAATTCCTTCCACAAGTCCATCCACTCCGGTGTCTGCCCCGCAGGGGGTGACAACACATTTATAGGCACCTGCTCCTCCTCCACATAAGTCTCCTCATCAAACATGTCGACACAGCCGTACCGACACACCGCACACACACAGGGAATGCTCTGACAGAAGACAGGACCCCACAAAGCCCTTTGGGGAGACAGAGAGAGAGTATGCCAGCACACACCAGAGCGCTATATAATACAGGGATTAACTAAATTATATCCCCTATAGCTGCTATATATGTATTTTGCGCCTAAATTTAGTGCCCCCCCTCTCTTTTTTACCCTTTTCTGTAGTGTAGACTGCAGGGTAGAGTCAGGGAGCTTCCTTCCAGCGGAACTGTGAGGGAAAAATGGCGCCAGTGTGCAGAGGGAGATAGCTCCGCCCCTTTTTCGTGGACTTTTCTCCCGCTTTTTTATGGATTCTGGCAGGGGTATTTATCACATATATAGCCTCTGGGGCTATATATTGTGATATATTTGCCAGCCAAGGTGTATTTATTGCTTCTCAGGGCGCCCCCCCCCCCCAGCGCCCTGCACCCTCAGTGACCGGAGTGTGAAGTGTGTATGAGGAGCAATGGCGCACAGCTGCAGTGCTGTGCGCTACCTTGGTGAAGACTGATGTCTTCTGCCGCAGATTTTCCGGATTCTTCTTGCTTCTGGCTCTGTAAGGGGGCCGGCGGCGCGGCTCCGGGACCGAACACCAATGGCCGGTTCCATGCGGTCGATCCCTCTGGAGCTAATGGTGTCCAGTAGCCTAAGAAGCCCAAGCTACCACCAGTTAGGTAGGTTCGCTTCTTCTCCCCTTAGTCCCTCGCTGCAGTGAGTCTGTTGCCAGCAGATCTCACTGTAAAATAAAAAACCTAACATATACTTTCTTTCTAGGAGCTCAGGAGAGCCCCTAGTGTGCATCCAGCTCGGCCGGGCACAGGATTCTAACTGAAGTCTGGAGGAGGGTCATAGTGGGAGGAGCCAGTGCACACCAGGTAGTCCTAATTCTTTCTTAGCTGTGCCCAGTCTCCTGCGGAGCCGCTATTCCCCATGGTCCTTACGGAGTCCCCAGCATCCACTAGGACGTTAGAGAAATAAGATTTTACTCACCGGTAAATCTATTTCTCGTAGTCCGTAGTGGATGCTGGGACTCCGTAAGGACCATGGGGAATAGCGGCTCCGCAGGAGACTGGGCACAACTAAAAGAAAGCTTTAGACTACTGGTGTGCACTGGCTCCTCCCACTATGACCCTCCTCCAGACCTCAGTTAGGATACTGTGCCCGGAAGAGCTGACACAATAAGGAAGGATTTTGAATCCCGGGTAAGACTCATACCAGCCACACCAATCACACCGTATAACTCGTGATACAATACCCAGTTAACAGTACGATAACAACTGAGCCTCTCAACAGATGGCTCAACAATAACCCTTTAGTTAGGCAATAACTATATACAAGTATTGCAGACAATCCGCACTTGGGATGGGCGCCCAGCATCCACTACGGACTACGAGAAATAGATTTACCGGAGAGTAAAATTTTATTTTCTCTGACGTCCTAAGTGGATGCTGGGACTCCGTAAGGACCATGGGGATTATACCAAAGCTCCCAAACGGGCGGGAGAGTGCGGATGACTCTGCAGCACCAAAAGGGCAAACTCTAGGTCCTCCTCAGCCAGGGTGTCAAACTTGTAGAATTTAGCAAATGTGTTTGACCCCGACCAAGTAGCTGCTCGGCAAAGTTGTAGAGCCGAGACCCCTCGGGCAGCCGCCCAAGAAGAGCCCACTTTCCTCGTGGAATGGGCTTTCACTGATTTAGGATGCGGCAGTCCAGCCGCAGAATGTGCAAGCTGAATCGTACTACAGATCCAGCGAGCAATAGTCTGCTTTGAAGCAGGTGCACCCAACTTGTTGGGCGCATACAGGATAAATAGCGAGTCAGTCTTTCTGACTCCCGCAGTCCTGGAAACATAAATTTTCAGGGCCCTGACTACGTCCAACAACTTGGAAGCCTCCAAGTCTTTAGTAGCCGCAGGCACCACGATAGGTTGGTTCAGATGAAAGGCGGATACCACCTTAGGGAGAAATTGGGGACAAGTCCTCAATTCTGCCCTATCCATATGGAAAATCAGATAAGGGCTTTTACATGACAAAGCCGCCAATTCTGATACACGCCTGGCCGAAGCCAAGGCCAATAACATGACCACTTTCCACGTGAGATACTTCAATTCCACGGTTTTAAGTGGCTCAAACCAATGTGACTTTAGGAAATCCAACACCACGTTGAGATCCCAAGGTGCCACAGGAGGCACAAAAGGGGGCTGACTATGAAGCACTCCCTTAACAAAAGTCTGAACTTCAGGCAGTGAAGCCAGTTCTATTTTTGGAAGAAAATCGATAGAGCCGAAATCTGGACCTTAATGGAACCCAATTTTAGGCCCATAGTCACCTCTGACTGTAGGAAGCGCAGAAATCGACCTAGCTGAAATTCCTCCTTTGGGGCCTTCCTGGCCTCACAGCACGCAACATATTTCCGCCATATGCGGTGATAATGGTTTGCGTTCACTTCTTTCCTAGCTTTAATTAGCGTAGGGATAACTTCCTCCGGAATGCCCTTTTCCTTCAGGATCCGGCGTTCAACCGCCATGCCGTCAAACGCAGCCGCGGTACATCTTGGAACAGACAGGCCCCCTGCTGCAGCAGATCCTGTCTGAGCGGCAGAGGCCATGGGTCCTCTGAGATCATTTCTGGGAGTTCTGGGTACCAAGCTCTTCTTGGCCAATCCGGAACAATGAGTATAGTTCTTACTCCTCTCCTTCTTATTATTCCCATTACCCTGGGTAAGAGAGGCAGAGAAGGGAACACATACACCGACTTGTACACCCACGGTGTTACCAGAGCTTCCACAGCTATCGCCTGAGGGTCCCTTGACCTGGCGCAATATCTTTGTAGCTTTTTGTTGAGGCGGGACGCCATCATGTCCACCTGTGGCCTTTCCCAACGGTGTACAATCATTTGGAAGACTTCTGGATGAAGTCCCCACTCTCCCGGGTGGAGGTCGTGTCTGCTGAGAAAGTCTGCTTCTCAGTTGTCCACTCCGGGAATGAACACTGCTGACAGTGCTATCACATGATTTTCCGCCCATCGGAGAATCCTTGTGGCTTCTGCCATCGCCATCCTGCTTCTTGTGCCGCCCTGTCGGTTTACATGAGCGACCGCCGTGATGTTGTCTGACTGGATCAGCACCGGCCGGTGTTGAAGCAGGGGTCTAGCCTGACTTAGGGCATTGTAAATGGCCCTTAGTTCCAGAATATTTATGTGTTGGGAAGTATCCTGACTTTTCCATAGGCCTTGGAAGTTTCTTCCCTGTGTGACTGCCCCCCAGCCTCGAAGGCTGGCATCCGTGGTCACCAGGACCCAGTCCTGTATGCCGAATCTGCGGCCCCCTAGAAGATGAGCACTCTGCAGCCACCACAACAGCGACACCCTGGCCCTTGGAGACAGGGTTATCCGCCGATGCATCTGAAGATGCGACCCGGACCACTTGTCCAACAGATCCCACTGGAACATCCTTGCATGGGACCTGGCGAATGGAATTTCTTCGTAAGAAGCTACCATCTTTCCCAGGGCTCGCGTGCATTGATGCACCGACACCTGTATTTGTATTAGGAGGTCTCTGTCTAGAGACGACAACTCCTTGGACTTCTCCTCCGGGAGAAACCCTTTTTATCCTGTTCTGTGTCCAGAACCATACCCAGGAACAGTAGACGCGTCGTTGGAACCAGCTGCGACTTTGGAATATTCAGAATCCAGCCGTGCTGTTGTAGCACTTCCCGAGATAGTGCTACTCCGACGAACAACTGCTCCCTGGACCTCGCCTTTATAAGGAGATCGTCCAAGTACGGGATAATTATTTCGGCCATTACCTTGGTAAATACCCTCGGTGCCGGGGACAGACCAACGGCAACGTCTGGAATTGGTAATGACAATCCTGTACCACAATTTTGAGGTACTCCTGGTGAAGAGGGTAAATAGGGACATGCAGGTAAGCATCCTTGATGTCCAGTGATACCATGAAATTCTCCAGGCTTGCAATAATCGCCCTGAGCGATTCCATTTTGAACTTGAACCTTCGTATATAAGTGTTCAAGGATTTCAATTTTAGAATGGGTCTCACCGAACAGTCTGGTTTCGGTACCACAACATTTTGGAATAGTAACCCCGGCCTTGTTGAAGGAGGGGTACCTTGATTTCACCTGCTGGAAGTACAGCTTGTGAATTGCCGCCAGTACTACCTTTCTCCGAGGGCAGCAGGCAAGGCTGATGTGAGGTAACGGCGAGGGGGAGTCGCCTCGAACTCCAGCCTGTATCCCTGTGATACTACTTGCAGAACCTAGGGATCCACCTGTGGGCAAGCCCACTGGTCGCTGAAGTTCCCGAGACGCGCCCCCACCGCACCGGTCTCCACCTGTGGAGCCCCAGCGTCATGCGGTGGACTCAGAGGAAGCGGGGGAAGATTTTTGATCCTGGGAACTGGCTGTCTGGTGCAGCTTTTTCCTTCTTCCCTTGTCTCTGTGCAGAAAGGAAGCGCCTTTGACCCGCTTGCTTTTCTGAAGCCGAAAGGACTGTACCTGAAAATACGGTGCTTTCTTAGGCTGTGAGGAAACCTGAGGTAAAAAATTTTCTTCCCAGCTGTTGCTGTGGATACGAGGTCCCAGAGACCATTCCCAAACAATTCCTCATCCTTATAAGGCAGAATCTCCATGTGCCTTTTAAAGGCAGCATCACCTGTCCACTGCCGGGTCTCTAATACCCTCCTGGCAGAATGGACATTGCATTAATTCTGGATGCCAGCCGGCAAATATCCCTCTGTGCATCCTTCATATATAAGATGACGTCTTTAATATGCTCTATGTTAGCAAAATATTATCCCTGTCTAGGGTATTAATATTATCTGACAGGGTATCAGACCACGCTGCAGCAGCACTATTTATGCTGAGGCAATTGCAGGTCTCAGTATAGAACCTGAGTGTGTATATACAGACTTCAGGATAGCCTCCTGCTTTTTATCAGCAGGCTCCTTCAAGGTGGCCGTATCCTAAGACGGCAGTGCCACCTTTTTTGACAAACGTGTGAGCGCCTTATCCACCCTAGGGGATATCTCCCAACGTGACCTATCCTCTGGCGGGAAAGGGTACGCCATCAGTAACTTTTTAGAAATTACCAGTTTCTTATCGGGGGAACCCACGCTTCTTTACACACTTCATTCACTCATCTGATGGGGGAACAAAACACTGGCTGCTTTTTCTCCCCAAAAATAAAACCCCTTTTATGTGGTACTTGGGTTCATGTCAGAAATGTGTAACACATTTTTCATTGCCGAGATCATGTAACGGATGTTCCTAGTGGATTGTGTATATATCTCAACCTTGTCGACACTGGAGTCAGACTCCGTGTCGACATCTGTGTCTGCCATCTGAGGTAACGGGCGTTTTTTGAGCCCCTGATGGCCTTTGAGACGCCTGGGCAGGCGCGGGCTGAGAAGCCGGCTGTCCCACAGCTGTTACGTCATCCAGCCTTTTATGTAAGGAGTTGACATTGTCGGTTAATACCTTCCACCTATCCATCCACTCTGGTGTCGGCCCACAGGGGGCGACATCCCATTTATCGGCCTCTGCTCCGCCTCCACGTAACCTTCCTCATCCAACATGTCGACACAGCCGTACCGACACACCGCACACACACAGGGAATGCTCTGACTGAGGACAGGACCCCACAAAGTCCTTTGGGGAGACAGAGAGAGAGTATGCCAGCACACACCAGAGCGCTATATAATGCAGGGATTAACACTATAACTGAGTGATTTTTCCCCCAATAGCTGCTTGTATACACATATTTCGCCTAAATTTAGTGCCCCCCCTCTCTTTTTAACCCTTTGAGCCTGAAAACTACAGGGGAGAGCCTGGGGAGCTATCTTCCAGCTACACTGTGAAGATAAAATGGCGCCAGTGTGCTGAGGGAGATAGCCCCGCCCCTTTTTCTGCAGACTTTTCTCCCGCTTTTTCATGGATTCTGGCAGGGGTAATTTATCACATATATAGCCCTGGGACTATATATTGTGATGATTTGCCAGCCAAGGTGTATTATATTGCCCTCAGGGCGCCCCCCCCCCAGCGCCCTGCACCCATCAGTGACCGGAGTGTGAGGTGTGCATGAGGAGCAATGGCGCACAGCTGCAGTGCTGTGCGCTACCTTGTTGAAGACAGAAGTCTTCTGCCGCCGATTTTCCGGAACACTTCTTGCTTCTGGCTCTGTAAGGGGGCCGGCGGCGCGGCTCCGGGAACGAACACCAAGGTCGGGTCCTGCGGTCGATCCCTCTGGAGCTAATGGTGTTCAGTAGCCTAAGAAGCCCAAACTACCACCAGTTAGGTAGGTTCGCTTCTTCTCCCCTTAGTCCCTCGCTGCAGTGAGTCTGTTGCCAGCAGATCTCACTGTAAAATAAAAAACCTAAAATATACTTTCTTTCTAGGAGCTCAGGAGAGCCCCTAGTGTGCATCCAGCTCAGCCGGGCACAAGAATCTAACTGAGGTCTGGAGGAGGGTCATAGTGGGAGGAGCCAGTGCACACCAGTAGTCTAAAGCTTTCTTTTAGTTGTGCCCAGTCTCCTGCGGATCCGCTATTCCCCATGGTCCTTACGGAGTCCCAGCATCCACTTAGGACGTCAGAGAAATTGTTTTCCAAGTGAGAAATTTAATATCCACTTGTTGTAAGGGTTCAAAATGAAAAGACTAAGAAATCTAAAACCAGATTCAAGTCCCACGGCGCTGTAGGTGGAATGAACGGAGGCTGTACTCTGAGGACACCCTGCATAAAGGTGTGTACTGATGGCAAAAGAGCCAACCGTCTTTGAAAGTAAATTGACAAAGCAGATATCTGCACTTTTAGTGTGGATAAACGTAGACCTCCATCTAATCCCATCTGTAGAAATAACAAAAGACGGGATAACTTGAAAGATGAAGTTGGAAACTTCCTAGCTTCACACCAACCTATATAGGCACGCCAAATTCTATAATAATGAGCTGCCGTAACCGGCTTCCTAGCTCGTAACATGGTTGGAATGACTGATTCTGGAATGCCCTCTCTTCTTAAGAGGGCGGTCTCAACAGCCACCCCATCAAACGCAGCAGCGCTAAATCGGGGTAAAGAAACGGACCCTGTTGTAACAGGTCCGGACGTAGTGGGAGCGGCCAAGGATAGTCTGCGAGTAATCCGCGAAGATCCGAAAACCAAGCTCTCCGTGGCCAATGAGGCGCCACTAGTATGACTGTGACGAACTCTCTTTTGATCCGTTTTAGCAATAGAGGGAGCAGCGGAAACGGTGGAAACAGATATACTAGACTGTATGGCCACCTGACTGTGAGAGCATCCACAGCCACTGCCTCTGGATCTCTCGTTCTGGATACATACTGGGGCGTTTGATGATTGTGGCGAGATGCCATCAAGTCCACCTGCGGGTAACCCCACCTCTGGACCAGCATGAGAAATACGTCTGGATTTAATGCCCATTCTCCTGGATGGAAATCCCGACGACTGAGATAATCCGCCTCCCAGTTGTCCACTCCCGGAATGAATACTGCCGACAATATCACTTGGTGATACTCGGCCCAATTGAGGATTCAAGCTACTTCCCGCATTGCCATGCGGCTTCTCGTTCCGCCTTGTTTGTTGATGTATGCGATCGCCGTCGCATTGTCTGATTGCACCTGGACTGCCTGAGCCTGCAGCATGTGCACTGCCTGTCGTAACGCATTGTAAATTGCCCGGAGTTCCAGGACATTTATAGACAGCAATCTTTCGTGATCCGCCCAGAGACCCTGGAGCTGAAGATTCTGAACTACAGCTCCCCAACCTCTGAGACTTGCGTCTGCCGTGAGAATTATCCAATTCCAGGTGCTGCACTGTTTTCCTGCGGTTAGATTCTGTACCCTGAGCCACCAGAGTAGACACACTCTGGTCCTTGGAGACAACCTTACCCTGTGGTGAATCTGTAAGTGCGAGCCCGACCACTGTGCGAGCACATCCAGTTGAAAAGGACGTGAGTGAAACCTTCCGAACTGAAGTGCTTCGAAAGCCGCCACCATTGTGCCTAAAAGGCGAATGCACAAATGAACCGAGACTGTGCGTGGCTTGAGCACTAATTGTACCAGATGACGAATGACCTGTACTTTCTGTTCGGGTAGGTAGATACTTTGGTCTACCGTATCGAGAATCATACCTAGGAATTGAAGTCGTTGGGACGGAACTAGATGTGATTTCTTGAAGTTGACAATCCAACCGTGGTGAACCAGTACATTGTATGTCAGCAATGCCTGTTGAAGGAGGATTTGTTGAGACAGAGCTTTGATGAGTAGATCGTCCAAGTATGGAACTATTATCACTCCTAGAGATCTGAGATGAGCTATCATCACAGACATCAACTTGGTGAATACCCGAGGCGCTGACGAGAGGCCAAACGGTAGAGCCTGAAACTGGTAATGGTTCTGTCGTATTGCAAACCGCAAAAACCTTTGATGAGGAGGCCAAATCGGAATGTGTAAGTACGCATCCTTGAGATCCAGCGCAATCATAAACTCCTGTGGCTCTAGACCTGCAATTACTGATCGTAGAGATTCCATTTTGAATCTGTAGTAAGTGACGTACTGGTTGAGGCCCTTTAAGTTCAATATTGGCCTGACCGAGCCATCCGGCTTCGGTACCACAAACAGACTGGAATAATAACCCTGACCCTGTTGGTGCACAGGGACCGGAACCAAAACTGCTGCGTCCAGCAGGGACTGAATGGCAGTCTGCAGAATCGCCCTCTTGTCGTCCGACAGAGGCAGTCCTGTCCTGAAAAACCGCATTGGCGGGAGACAGTCGAACTCTATTTTGTAACCTGTTAAAACTAGATTGCGGATCCACCCATCTGTGGACGTCTGGAGCCACGCCAACTGGAATGACTGAAGACGTGCTCCTACAATAGGAGAACCGAGATGGGCTGGGAGCCCGTCATGCCACTGGCTTACCGGTGACTTTAGTATCCTGACGAGTGGTATTGGCTCGTTGGAAACTACGTCCCCGACCTCGTCTACCTGGTGTGGCCGTTCCCCTGCCACGCCCGCGAAAGGACTGAGGTGTAAAAGATTTGAACGCCGGTCCAATTCAGGACCGAATAACTTATCGCCCTCTGTCTCCGCTCGCCAAGAACGTAGCCAGAGCGCACGTCGTGCTGTGACTAGTGATGATGAAAGGCGAGAAGTGAGCTGACAGACGTCAGTAGAAGCTGTACATAAATAGTCAGCCGCTTCCCAGATTTGATCAGCGAGAAGTATAAGATGATCATCAGTTAAGGCAGATCTGAGTTCTGTTATCCATACCATTAGAGCTTTAGTTACCCAAATGCCACTCAACCCAGGTCTAAGCAGCACTCCTGCCGCTGTATACATGGACTTCAGCATAACCTCTATTTTACGGTCCGAAGGGTCCTTGAGTGTAGTTGCAGCTGGTACTGGTATGGTTAATTTCTTTGTAAGTTTAGACACAGATGAATCCACCAACGGCGGATTCTCCCATGTAGCGGTCATAGAATCTGGAAACGGATAGCTAGACCTAAATCTGTGAGGTACAGAAAACAGTTTATCCGGATTCTTCCTTGTTTCTAGTAACATTTTATTAAGAGATTCTGACACAGGAAAACAAATTGGAATTCTCTGTCATTTAGTAAAAACGACCTCATCATTTGTCAGAGGCTCCTCAGTTTCTGTAAAATTCAGAGACTGACGCACTGCTCTGATGAGATTATCAATACCCGGCCTGTCAAAATCGTCACCATCTGACTGCCGGAGCAGGAGTTTTATTTGTTTCGGAATTTACCACACATATTTTACATGTGGTAAATCCGTCAGGTAATACACCCTTACAGACATTGCAGAAAAACTGCTTCTTAGACTTTGCTGGTGTCTTACTCATTATGTAAATAATAATAATAATAATAATAATAATAATAATAATAATAATAAAAAAAAAACAAAGACGAGAGAGAGAAAACCTGTGCGACTCAGTAAATAGTACTAAGGTGTCTCTATATATCTGGCCAAGTGTGCCAGTAATATGCCTGATCCCAAAATCCCCCTAACACCCCTGCGCCTTCAATGGTGGCGAGATGTATTACAGGAAAATCTGGAGAGAAACAGGAAAAACAGGAAGCATGGTTTAATATGTCCCCATGCTCACAGAATATCACAAAGTGCAAACATTTAACTTATGCAGCAGATTGTACTTAAATGTATATATGCCATCCTGTTACTTATCTATACAGCGTTGCTGGCTCTGTGTTCGATCATACACCCTGGATAAAGAAGTGTGTGCCTCCCTCTCTCCCCCGTGCTCCGTGTACCGCTACTCTGTATCCGGAGACCGCTGCTATGACTCCGGAAGTGCCAGACGATATGCCGCATGGAGCCGTGGAGCGCCTATGCACCAGAGTGGCTGAGCGCGGCGGGAGAGGTGTTCACAGCGGCGCTGAAAGCGGCGGCGGGCGGCTGCGGGCAGCGCACGGCATAATACACATACACCGTAATCCCACACAGCGGGGCGGCAGCATGAGCTGACCACCCCAAACACATACCTGGACCCTGTGGTGAGGGCAATGACGGGGCTTCTCTGCAAGCACTGTCAGCCTTTTACTGCAGGTGTCCTGAACGTGGAAATGAGGGAGCTCTTCTATAGAGGTCCGACACCCACAGCTGCATCAGCAGCTTTCACTATCCCAAACCCTCGCCTTCTTGGAAGGGGGAAAGGGATGTTTTCAAAAAAAATAATCAAAGAGAAAAATCAATAATTGTGGATCCACTTCCACAAGCCTAGTTGCTCTGTGAGCACCGAAAAAAACACTGAGGTACTCTGGGATATGGAGGGGAGGTATAGTCAAAGTTTAACTGTTCAGTGCCTAGTTCCAGTAAAACCGTCCATATCCCAAGAGTACTCCAGTGACCCCTAGTGGATGAAAAAGAAAAACAATTGTTACTTGCTAACTAAAACTGCAATCGCCGTGCAAAGAAAATGAAACACCATATTTATTCTGATTATATAATAAAGGCCTGCCACATAATAATAATAACATAACAGAGGTGCATATGATCACTGTGCTGGTGGCGGACCTTGATCCTTTACTTATTAAGGGCCTAATTCAGGTTGTATCGCAGCGTGCAGGGGGCCGCAGAAAATGCATTCGCCTCTGCCTGTCAATCAGGGGGCGGCAACACTCTGTTTCCAGGGAGGAGACGGAGCGTTGCGAGGGCAGTGCAGCGCGAATGGGGGCGTGATCACGCAGCCGACACTATCAAGAACATGGCGGCAGGGCTCCTGCAGGTGCCATCCTCAGTTTCTGCTAACAAGTAGAAATTGCGATGCGTTTGCAATTTCTATTTGTTGAACGGGGGGAGGCTCCGGTCAGCATGCTGGATGGCTTTGACCAGCGATGGGCGGCCCCCAGAATGCGATCCAAAGGATTGCAAATTTGGCTAATTCCTCAGTCTGTGTCCTATTTTATACCCTTCTCACATTACTGCGCTGTCTTTACTTACTGCACATAATTAAATATTATGTGATCTTAATATGGTTCCACTATATAAATAAACGGCAATGATAAAAAGGGTAATTCAAAGGTAATGCAATTGGATTCCAAACAGACAAAGATTTCAGCAAAATAGCAAAATGTAATGAACACCTTGATGCAATATGTATTTAGGCCAAGTACTGTATAAGTAAAAACGAGACTGTACTTGTAAAAAAAAATAAGATTTTACTCACCGGTAAATCTATTTCTCGTAGTCCGTAGTGGATGCTGGGAACTCCGTAAGGACCATGGGGAATAGACGGGCTCCGCAGAAGACTGGGCACTCTAAAAGAAAGATTAGGTACTATCTGGTGTGCACTGGCTCCTCCCTCTATGCCCCTCCTCCAGACCTCAGTTAGGATACTGTGCCCGGAAGAGCTGACACAATAAGGAAGGATTTTGAATCCCGGGTAAGACTCATACCAGCCACACCAATCACACCGTATAACTCGTGATACTATACCCAGTTAACAGTATGAAATATAACTGAGCCTCTCAACAGATGGCTCAACAATAACCCTTTAGTTAGGCAATAACTATATACAAGTATTGCAGACAATCCGCACTTGGGATGGGCGCCCAGCATCCACTACGGACTACGAGAAATAGATTTACCGGTGAGTAAAATCTTATTTTCTCTGACGTCCTAGTGGATGCTGGGAACTCCGTAAGGACCATGGGGATTATACCAAAGCTCCCAAACGGGCGGGAGAGTGCGGATGACTCTGCAGCACCGAATGAGAGAACGCAAAATCCTCCTCAGCCAGGGTATCAAATTTGTAGAATTTTGCAAACGTGTTTGCCCCTGACCAAGTTGCAGCTCGGCAAAGTTGTAAAGCCGAGACCCCTCGGGCAGCCGCCCAAGATGAGCCCACCTTCCTTGTGGAATGGGCTTTTACTGATTTAGGATGCGGCAATCCAGCCGCAGAATGCGCCAGCTGAATTGTGCTACAAATCCAGCGAGCAATAGTCTGCTTAGAAGCAGGGGCACCTATTTTGTTGGGTGCATACAGGATAAAAAACAAGTCAGTTTTCCTGACTCCAGCCGTCCTGGAAATATAAATTTTTAAGGCCCTGACTACGTCCAGAAATGGAATCTTCCAAGTCCCTAGTAGCCGCAGGCACTACAATAGGTTGGTTCAAGTGAAAAGCTGATACCACCTTAGGGAGAAACTGGGGACGAGTCCTCAATTCTGCCCTATCCATATGGAAAATCAGATAAGGGCTTTTACATGACAAAGCCGCCAATTCTGACACACGCCTGGCCGAAGCCAAGGCCAATAACATGAACACTTTCCACGTGAGATATTTCAGATCCACAGTTTTAAGTGGCTCAAACCAATGTGATTTCTGGAAACTCAACACCACGTTGAGATCCCACGGTGCCACAGGAGGCACAAAAGGGGGCTGAATATGTAGCACTCCCTTTACAAAAGTCTGAACTTCAGGCAGTGAAGCCAGTTCTTTCTGGAAGAAAATCGACAGAGCCGAAATCTGGACCTTAATCGAACCCAATTTTAGGCCCATAGTCACTCCCGACTGTAGGAAGTGCAGAAAACGACCCAGCTGAAATTCCTCTGTTGGGGCCTTCCTGGCCTCACACCACGCAACATATTTTCGCCAAATACGGTGATAATGGTTTGCGGTTACTTCTTTCCTGGCTTTTATCAGCGTAGGAATGACTTCCTCCGGAATGCCCTTTTGCTTTAGGATCCGGAATTCAACCGCCATGCCGTCCAACGCAGCTGCGGTAAGTCTTGGAACAGACAGGGCCCCTGCTGTAGCAGATCCTGTCTGAGCGGTAGAGGCCATGGGTCCTCTGATATTATTTCTGTAAGTTCTGGGTACCAAGCTCTTCTTGGCCCATCCGGAACCACGAGTATCGTTCTTACTCCTCGTTTTCTTATTATTCTCAGTACCTTTGGTATGAGAGGCAGAGGAGGGAATACATAAACTGACTGGTACACCCACGGTGTCACTAGAGCGTCCACAGCTATTGCCTGAGGGTCCCTTGACCTGGCGCACTATCTAGTTTTTTGTTTAGGCGGGACGCCATCATGTCCACCTGTGGCCTTTCCCAACGGTTTACCAACAGTTGGAAGACTTCTGGATGAAGTCCCCACTCTCCCGGGTGTCGGTCGTGTCTGCTGAGGAAGTCTGCTTCCCAGTTGTCCACTCCCGGAATGAACACTGCTGACAGTGCTAAGACGTGATTTTCCGCCCATCGGAGAATCCTTGTGGCTTCTGCCATCGCCATCCTGCTTCTTACATGGGCGACTGCCGTGATGTTGTCTGATTGGATCAGTACCGGCTGGTTTTGAAGCAGAGGCCTTGCCAGACTTAGGGCATTGTAAATGGCCCTCAGTTCCAGAATATTTATGTGTAGGGACGACTCCTGACTTGACCAAAGTCCTTGGAAATTTCTTCCCTGTGTGACTGCCCCCCAGCCTCGAAGGCTGGCATCCGTGGTTACCAGGACCCAGTCCTGTATGCCGAATCTGCAGCCCTCTTGAAGATGAGCACTCTGCAGCCACCACAGTAGATACACCCTGGTCCTTGGAGACAGGGTTATCAGCCGATGCATCTGAAGATGCGATCCCGACCACTTGTCCAAGAGGTCCCACTAAAAGGTTCTTGTATGGAACCTGTCGAATGGAATTTTGCTTCGTAAGAAGCTACCATTTTTCCCAGGACTCGTGTGCAGTGATGCACCGATACCTGTTTTGGTTTCAGGAGGTCTCTGACTAGAGATGACAGCTCCTTGGCTTTCTCCTGCGGGAGAAACACTTTTTTCTGTTCTGTGTCCAGAACCATCCCCAGGAACAGTAGGCGTGTGGTAGGAACCAGCTGTGACTTTGGAATGTATAGAATCCATCCGTGCTGTTGTAGCACTTCCCGAGATAGTGCTACTTCGACCAACAACTGATCCTTGGACCTCGCCTTTATAAGGAGATCGTCCAAGTACGGGATAATTAAAACTCCCTTTTTTCGAAGGAGTATCATCATTTCTGCCATTACCTTGGTAAAGACCCTCGGTGTCGTGAACAGTCCAAACGGCAGTGTTTGGAATTGGTAATGGCAATCCTGTACCACAAATCTGAGGTACTCCTGGTGAGGATGGTAAATGGGGACATGTAGGTAAGCATCCTTGATGTAATCCCCCTCCTCCAGGCTTGCAATAACCGCCCTGAGCGATTCCATCTTGAACTTGAATTTTTTTATGTATGTGATCAAGGATTTCAAATTTAAAACGGGTCTCACCGAACCGTCCGGTTTCGGTACCACAAACAGTGAGGAATAGTAACCCCGTCCTTGTTGAAGTAGGGGCACCTTGACTATCACCTGCTGGAAATACAGCTTGTGAATTGCCTCTAGCACAGCCTCCCTGCCTGAGGGAGTTGTCGGCAAGGCAGATTTGAGGAAACGGCGGGGGGGAGACGCCTCGAATTCCAGCTTGTACCCCTGAGATACTACTTGAAGGATCCAGGGATCCACCTGTGAGCGAGCCCACTGATCGCTGAAATTTTTGAGGCGGCCCCCCACCGTACCTGGCTACGCCTGTGGAGCCCCCGCGTCATGCGGTGGACTCAGAGGAAGCGGGGGAAGAATTTTGATTCTGGGAACTGGCTGACTGGTGCAGCTTTTTCCCTCTTCCCTCGTCTCTGTGCAGAAAGGAAGCGCCTTTGACCCGCTTGCTTTTCTGAAGCCGAAAGGACTGTACCTGATAATACAGTGCTTTTCTTAGGCTGTGAGGAAACCTGAGGTAAAAAAATTTCTTCCCAGCTGTTGCTGTGGATACGAGGTCCCAGAGACCATCCCCAAACAATTCCTCACCCTTATTAGGCTCTATGTGCCTTTTAAAGTCAGCATCACCTGTCCAGTGTCGGGTCTCTAATACCCTCCTGACAGAATGGACATTGCATTAATTCTGGATGCCAGCCGGCAAAATATCCCTCTGTGCATCCCTCATATATAAGACGACGTCTTATGTTCGCAAAATAGTATCCCTGTTTGACAGGGTTACAGACCACGCTGCAGCAGCACTATCTGCAGGTCTCAGTCTAGTACCTGAGTGTGTAAATACAGACTTCAGGCTAGCCTCCTGCTATTTATCAGCAGGTACCTTCAAAGTGGCCGTATCCTAAGACGGCAGTGCCACCTTTTTTGACAAACGTGTGAGCGCCTTATCCACCCTAGGGGATATCTCCCAGCGTAACTTATCCTCTGGCGGGAAAGGGAACGCCATCAGTAACTTTTTAGAAATTACCAGTTTCTTATCGGGGGAACCCACGCTTTTTCACACTTCATTCACTCATTTGATGGGGGAACAAAACACTGCCTGCTTTTTCTCCCCACACCTAAAACCCTTTTTTAGTGGTACTTGGGTTAATGTCAGAAATGTGTAACACATTTTTTATTGCCGGGATCATGTAACGGATGTTCCTAGTGGATTGTGTATATGTCTCAACCTCGTCGACACTGGAGTCAGACTCTGTGTCGACATCTGTGTCTGCCATCTGAGGGAGCGGGCGTTTTTGAGCCCCTGATGGCCTTTGAGACGCCTGGGCAGGTGCGGGCTGAGAAGCCGGCTGTCCCATAGCTGTTACGTCATCCAGCCTTTTATGTAAGGAGTTGACACTGTCGGTTAATACCTTCCACCTATCCATCCACTCTGGTGTCGGCCCACAGGGGGCGACATCCCATTTATCGGCATCTGCTCCGCCTCCACATAAGCCTCCTCATCAAACATGTCGACACAGCCGTACCGACATAACGCACACACACAGGGAATGCTCTGACTGAGGACAGGACCCCACACAGCCCTTTGGGGAGACAGAGAGAGATTATGCCAGCACACACCAGAGCGCTATATAATGTAGGGATAAACACTATCACTGAGTGAATTTTCCCCAATAGCTGCTTGTATAAACAATATTGCGCCTAAATTTAGTGCCCCCCCTCTCTTTTTAACCCTTTGAGCCTGAAAACTACAGGGGAGAGCCTGGGGAGCTGTCTTCCAGCTACACTGTGAAGAGAAAATGGCGCCAGTGTGCCGAGGGAGATAGCTCCGCCCCTTTTTCGTGGACTTTTCTCCCGCTTTTTTATGGATTCTGGCAGGGGTAATTATCACATATATAGCCTCTGGGGCTATATATTGTGATTATTTTGCCAGCCAAGGTGTTTTTATTGCTGCTCAGGGCGCCCCCCCCCCAGCGCCCTGCACCCTCAGTGACCGGAGTGTGAAGTGTGTATGAGGAGCAATGGCGCACAGCTGCAGTGCTGTGCGCTACCTTGGTGAAGACTGAAGTCTTCTGCTGCCGATTTTCCGGACCATCTTCATGCTTCTGGCTCTGTAAGGGGGACGGCGGCGCGGCTCCGGGAACGAACACCAAGGACGGGTCCTGCGGTCGATCCCTCTGGAGCTAATGGTGTCCAGTAGCCTAAGAAGCCCAAGCTAGCTGCAAGCAGGTAGGTTCGCTTCTTCTCCCCTTAGTCCCTCGTTGCAGTGAGCCTGTTGCCAGCAGGTCTCACTGTAAAATAAAAAACCTAACATATACTTTCTTTCTAGGAGCTCAGGAGAGCCCCTAGTGTGCATCCAGCTCGGCCGGGCACAGAAATCTAACTGAGGTCTGGAGGAGGGGCATAGAGGGAGGAGCCAGTGCACACCAGATAGTACCTAATCTTTCTTTTAGAGTGCCCAGTCTCCTGCGGAGCCCGTCTATTCCCCATGGTCCTTACGGAGTTCCCAGCATCCACTAGGACGTCAGAGAAAAAAAAAAAAAACACCATACTGCATGAGTTAAAATGGAGTGGGGGAACACGGACCTTGGACAATCCCAAAGCTGGTTTGCAAGTTACACCCCTCTCGCACAGATATTGTTAGATTGCTGTCACACAGCGTTTGAAGAAGTTGTGTTTTCCCGTGCGATTGTTATTATCCTTTATTTATATGGCGCCACAAGGGATCCGCAGCAGCCATTACACAGTACATAATCAAATGAGCAAACAAGAAAACAGCACTTACTGTACAAGACATTATAGGACAGGTATAGAAAACCCAGGGTTAGGTGCCATCAAAGGCAGTAAGGAGTATAAGATTGTGTAAGTAAGAAAAGGAAAAAGGCACATGAGGAAAGAAGTCCCTGCTCTTGCGAGCTTACAATCTAAATGGTGAGGTGCTAACAGACCGGGGTGACACAGAAGGGGTAGACAGTGAGCATAGACAAGAGGGTTAGGAGGAGAGTTGGCTTGGTTTGGTGAAGTGGGTCTTGAGAGCCCGTTTCAAGTTTTGTAGAGAGGTGGAGAGTCGGATGGGGAGAGGTAGAGAATTCCAGAGATAGGGAGCAGCACGTGCAAAATCCTGTAGGTGCGAGTGGGAGGAGGTAATCAGTTGGTAGGAGAGACAGCGTGTATTAGCAGAGCGATGTCACAAACTGAGGGCTGGTGCTGACCAGGGGGAAGCCTCAGTTGTAGGGGCTGAGGTATGTGTGTACCTGGGAGGCAGTACAGGGTTCTTAGACATGCAGGGAACCTTTAGAACAAATGCCCGAAGGCGTGACCAAGACAACGAAGGAAAGTTCAAAGGTTTAGTAAACACAGTTCAGAGGAATACTGATGTCTTGGTACAGGTAACAGGAATCACAGTTCAGAGAAATACTTGGGATCGATGACGGAACACCGATGGTGACTTGGGATCGATGGCGGAGCACCGATGGAGACTTGGGATCGATGGCGGAGCACCGATGGAGATTTGGGATCGATGGCGGAGCACCGATGGAGACTTGGGATCGATGGCGGAGCACCGATGGAGACTGGGGATCGATGGCGGAACACCGATGGTGACTGGGGATCGATGGCGGAACACCGATGGTGACTTGGGATCGATGGCGAAACACCGATGGAGACTTGGGATCGATGGCGGAACACCGATGGTTACTGGCAGGGCAGAGCACCGCTGGAAGCTAGAAGCTGGAAGCCGGTCTCAGGTAACTGCCAGTCACAGGGAGCAATGTAGACACTGCAGAGTCAGGCTGTACAGCAGAGAAAGTCCATGGAAGAACTGCACACTGGAATCACTGAAGACAATTGAAGCACTGACCTCTTTCCACCCCAGGAACAAGATATTTATACCAGCTGGGAAACAGGGATTGGCTGGCTGATTAAGCAGAGTCTAGAGTGCAGCTGCTGGGTAATTAGGTAGAAACCAGAGTGCAGCTGATTGGCTGAAAAGTAACATGTGATGAAAACAAACATGGCTGCGCCCATGTTTGAACTTGGAGGGAAAGACTGTTTGTAACTTGCATGTGAGTTTTAACCATGAAGCTGCCAGAATCACAGTAAGGAGATTAAAGACAATGAGATGCAGCGTCCTGCACACAGACAGTGCAGATGGAATCCAGGCTTGGAACACTGGGACAGTCTCAGGAGACATTTGGAAGGTAAATACTGATAAGGAATTACCTGGATCGTGACAAGCGAAGAGGACGGGTGGGAATGTAAAGAGAGATAAGGTCAGAGATGTAAGAGGGAGAATAGTGGGTGAGGGCTTTGTAGGTGAGAAGCTTGAATTGGATTCTGAATGGAAAGGGTAGCCAGTGAAGGTCCTGCAAGAGAAGGGATGTGGATGTAGTACGTTTGGTGAGGAAGATGAGACGGGCAGCAGCACTGAAGATAGATTGGAGTGGAGAGAGGCATTTTTGAGGGAGGCCAGATAGGAGGAGATTGCAGTAGTCCAATCTGAAGATGACCAGTGAGTAGATGAGTAATAGCGTACCTGATGAGAAAGGGTCTGATCCTGGAGATGTTTTTGAGATGGAAATGGCAGGTGCTGAATGTGTGGTTTGAAGGAGAGGGAGGAGTCAAGGATTACTCCACGACATTGCACTTGGGGGCTAGAAGAGATCGTTGTGCCATCAATGGATAATTAAATTGTGGGAGGTGAGGTTACGCGGGAGGGAGGGAAGATCATCAGCTCAGTCTTAGACATGTTAAGTTTAAGAAAGTGCTGGGACATCCAGGAGGAGATAGCAGAGAGACAGTTGGAGATACGAATGGGGAGAGCAGGGGAAAGGTCAGGGGAGGAAAGATATTTTTGAGTATCGTCAGTGTAGAGATGATATTTTAAGTCAAAAGAGCTAATGAGCTCACCTAATTAGGATGTGTAGAGAGAGAAAAGGAGAGGCCCAAGAACAGAACCTTGGGACACCTACTGGTAGAGGGAGTGTGGGGGGGGTGGAGTCATGAGAGGAGACAGAGAAAGAACGGTCAGAAAGGTAGGAGGACAGCCAGGAGAGAGCAGTATCATGCAACCCAAGTGAGTAAAGGATTTGCAGGAGGAGAGGGTGGTCTACAGTGTCAAAAGCAGCAGAGAGGTCTAGGAGAATAAGCAGAGAGTAGTGGCCCCTGGATTTAGCAGCAAGGAGGTCATTGCAGACTTTTGTGAGGGCTGTTTCAGTGGAGTGCTGAGGACGGAAACCAGACTGGAAAGGGTCAAGCAGTGAGTGGCAAGAAAGAAAGACAGTGAGGCGGTTGTAAACAATACGCTCAAGGAGTTTGGAGGCAAAAGGGAGGAGAGGGTTGGGTCAGTAGTTGGAGAGATTGGTTGGATCAACCGTAGGGTTTTTTTAAGAATAGGGGAGACAAGTGCATGCTTGAAGGCAGAAGGGACAGTGCCTGATGAGAGTAAGAGATTGAGTAGATGGGCAAGATGGGAACAGGCAGAAGAAGAGAGGAAGCGGAGAAGGCGGGAGGGAATAGGGTCAAGTGGGGAGGTGGAGGGGGGTGAGGACCGGATGAGGACCATGACTTCCTTTCCAGATCCGGGAAGAAAGATGTCAGAGTTGATAGGATAGGAGGGAAGTAGGGGCGGGGGGGGGGGGGGGGGGGCCCATCGGGAAATGGAGTAGGGGGGTTGCTCAGGTTCTGGCGGGATGTTATGTCCTGACGAATGGAGTCAATTTTAGATGTGAAGTAGGTGGCAAAGTCAAGAGCAGAAAGTGGAGAGGGGAGTTGAGGCGATGTAAAAAATGATTAGTTCAAAAGTAGAGCAACGTGTTAACTTAAAATATTTGGTTACATTGAACAAAACACCGACCAAATCTTTCCATATGCTAACCAAGGCAGATTGTATGTCACATGCATCTGTGTTTGAGTGGCACAAAAGATTTAGGGTGTCATTCCAACCCGTTCGCACGCTGCAATTTCTCACAGCCGTGTGAACGGTTCAGAACTGCACATGCGTGCAGCGGCAATGCGCAGGCATGTTGGTCACCGGCGACGGCTGGCGACACGGACCTTACGAAGAAGCCATTTGCAGCGGCGAACGCAAGAAGATTGACAGGCAGAAGGCGGACCTGGGCGTCAACTCACCATTTTCGAGGAGTGTCCGGAAAAACGCAGGCGTGCCCAGCCGTTGAAAAGGAGGGTTCCTTAAGTCAGCTCGAAGCCGGATCATCGCAGCAGGTGAGTAAGTCCAGAGCTGTGCAGAAACTGCACAAACTTCTGTTTGTGCAGCTCTCTGCACAGCGGATCGCAGCCCTGCACAGCGAATCCGCCCTCCCCTGTAGGCGGAGACTACCCGATTGCAGCAATGCTAAAAGTAGTCTGCTAGCGGTCAGGTCGGAATGATGGTCGTGAGGATGACAAAGAAGATGCCTTGCACATCAAAAACAGATGTAAAATGTCAAAAAGTGAGAACATTGCTCAAATTGACAGTCACTCAGCATCTGAATGATAGCAAAAATGGTAAACATCGACACAGACACTGTCAGGAAAATTTTGCATCAAGATCTTCACATGAGAAAAGTTTGTGCAAAAATGGTTCTAAAGCTTCTCACTGACAAGCAGAAAGAAAATCAAAAGCAAATTTGTACAGACATTTTTAAACAAATTTAAGCGGATTCACATTTTTTTCTAGATAAAGTTATTACCTGTGATGAAACATGGATCTTCCAGTATGATCCTGAGACAAAACGCCAGTCCATGCACTGGATAGCACTATCATCACCAATAATGAAGAAAGCATGTCAAAGCCATGTTAATAGTTTGCTTTTATATCAAGCGTGTTATTTTGTAAGACTAAGGCAACAGTGAATCAACATTACTACAAAAATATTCTAGAAACTTTGTAGGAAAGAATCAGAAGAGGCCAGAATTGTGAAAAATGGTTTCATCCTCCATCTGGACAAGACACCAGCCCACACAGCTCTCTCTGTGAAGCAGTTTTTGACCAAAGAAACAGACTGCAGTGCAAGAACACCCTCCCTACTTATCAGTACTACAGTAGCACCGTATGACTCAAATCTGTACTCAAAAGAACCCTTTTTGCATCAGTTACTGAGGTAAAGAAGAAAACAACACAGCTTTTGAGACAACTGACAGATAATGAGCTATAGCACGGCTTTGACCAATGAACAAGAATAATGCAGAGGTATGGATGCAGAAGGGGAGTACATAGAAGGGGAACAGAGTTAAAATGTACTTAATATAATTAAACGTGAATGATAGCATCAGGCTCGTTATTTAATAGCCACATTTGATTACAAGATCCTGCATTATGCCTATATCCCTAGGATACTATCTGTAGGTCACATGAATACGGCAAAACTAACCTGTTCCCCTGCTGTCCTGTGATAAACCCAGTGTACAGGTTAATGCTCTGCCTGCTACCGAGCAGTCCTGATCCAAAGCAGTGGTCAAGAGGAACAATCCACAAGTTACCAGTAAAGATAGGCTACAGCAACAATACCATACATCAGAAGTGAGCTGTTCCAGGTGGGTGGCGGGGGAAGGAGCCTAGTGGTGGCAGAAAGTCTCCTACAAACAGTGGCAGTTGGTACCACCAGTAGGAGAGGTCAGAGCAGGGTTGAAATACCGGGTCACTGGACCCGGTATTTCATCCCGGTACCCTTTCATACCACACATGAACACGGGTTATGCGCGTTCATGTGCCAATAACCTGTGTTCAGAGGTGCTGGTGTGAAAGGGGTATAACAGAAGATTACTGACACTTAAAGAGACCCCAAGACAAAACTATTAGTAAGCTGTCAAGTGGGAAAAGACTGGGTGGCAGGGGCGCAAATAGAAAGGAGGAGGCCTGTGTGCATGCTCCAACTTGGCCCCCTCCTCTCTAGTCAGCAGCGCCGTAGCCATGGGCACTAGAGTCAATAGTTGATCCTAGTGCTGTCCTTGAGTCTAGTGCACATCTCTGGGAAAATGGTGCGATGGCCATTTTCACAGTGATTTCCTTACTGCACATACGCAAAACACTGGGAGAATGTTGCCGCGCCGATTTCCATGTGATTTCTGCAGTGCTGCTGCCAACACAAGACTCGGAGAGCAAGTATTGATAAAATGGGTGCAGGGTGTGCGGTGAGGGCTCCCCTGGACCTCGGGGACCTGTGCGCACCGCACACGCAGCACCCATTATAAATATGCCAGTGGGCAGAGGGGTACACATTTGGACGATGAATGGGCTGTCTGGCTACTGAATTGAAGTATGCGGCACAGCATACACACTTACCAATCAGTAGACCAATACGTCTGGCCACAAGAACCAGTGGTAACGTCAATGTCAGTGGTTCCTGCGGCTAGCGTATGGGTTGCTTAGCTGGTCGCTTCTACATACAGGCAGATGGGCACAATATATCTAAAACAGATACTGCGTCATACTATATCTGTGAATGACGAGGTTCACAGATATATTGGGTGCACACACTGGCTGATGACCCTCACAATATATAATTCGATGACTGTACACACTATATATTGGCAAGTGGTTATCCAGCATAAGGTCCAGCTGTCCTCCCTTTGGCAGTGGCGCTCCCGGAGACTCGCACAGCAGCCAAGCAGCCAGGCACTATTGTTAGCACCGGTGTCCCAACACGCCACATTACAGGGAAGAAGATGCACTCGATAAACTACAGCTCCCAGCGGCCCTTAGCACTGAAATGCTCCGGCACTAAGGGCTGCTGGGAGCTGTAATTTATTTACTTCCCTGTAAAGCGGCGCGTTGGGACACCGGCGCTAACAACAGTGACTGGCTGGCAGAACTGACTCGCTGAATCAATGTAAACAATGTGACACTGCACACCCACTGCACTGCACAACACTGTCACCTTTTACACTGATTCAGCGTCCAGACATTACCCTCCGCGATATCACCCACTCTATCCGTTACATTAGCCATCTCGGGGCTTCCAGGCCGGCAGCCCAGGAACTGTGTTGATGAGTCAGGGCCTCTGGGGATCTGGGCGCGGCTGTGGCAGGGAGGCACTTCTGTGACATCACGTGCAGAGGCAGCTCCTGGGCTCAGAGAGTACAAGGCGCAGGGAAGGCTATGAAAGGCTTCCGCTGCGCCGCTTTCATACCCATCTATTCCGGTGGCCGCAGCAGCTTTTGTTCCACCTGCGCCGCGGCTAGGGATTGAGGACTGCTGATGCCGGAGGGGGCAGGCGGACTGGCAGCAGGACATAGGACGCTGCATTTAAAGGATTTATTTCCAGCCTATCTACAGGCAGAGACTTGCTTCATACCCTCCAACTGTACCTTTTTGGCAGGTACAGTACCTCTTTTTTATGGTCTGTACCAATTTTTGTCTCTCCAAACTTCCATTGAAAGTATAGGGAAAGGGGCGTGGCCACATCCCTTTACCCGTGGCCACGCCCCCTTTTCGAATTTGTACCGATTTTTATGTGTCAATTATCGGAGGGTATGTTGCTGAAGATGCAGTGGGCCTATTTTGGGGTGTGGGCCTGGAGCTCCAGCTCCATCAGCCCCATTGTTAATCCTGCTCTGGGAACGCACAGCAGCCAAAGGGCAGAGCCTTCCATTGGATGTAACCTGTGTGGGTGGGCATTTCTCGCCCAAATCAGCTGTGGACTGGGTGTGATAGACCTGCCGCTAGCCCAATGAGAGCTCTTATCCACGGCAGGCATTTTACACACAGTCACAGAGTCACAGATCTGGGCCATTATATAGGAGATTTTGGAATCTGCAATAAGAAGCGGGAGAAGTGAGAGTTAACATTCCGTGCTCAAGGAAAAGTTGCAGATTAGATGCATGTTCTTGCCCAAATGGTCCTAAAACACTTTGTATTCTGTCCCCATTGTATTTTCAATAAACCATTCGTGTCTGTATATTAAGTGGTTAGGCCTGCACAAAATTATTCCTACAGTATACTTAGTAAACAGTGTTTTTGGAATATTATCAAGCCATGACCATAATATGTTGTTGACTTTGGCTTAAATGTAATAGGCTCCGCTTTGCTGGTCTCAGAGCGATTCCAGCAACATAACCGTTAAGGCCCCCATCCACTAGGGCGTTTTATCTCAGCAATGAGTTGGATCCAATTTCCCTGCAATCTGGCCGGGAGCTTCCCGGGAGCCCTGGGATTGTGATTTACTACTCTAGTTATTTTTTACATGTGATTTATCTCATGCAATCTAATGCATTGCTATCCATCTCATGTAATATATCTCAAAGGCCTTTTTTAACATGCAATTTCACAAATGATTGATCAGATGGGCTGGGCTAAAAATAAGATTTTACTTACCGATAAATCTATTTCTCGTAGTCCGTAGTGGATGCTGGGACTCCGTAAGGACCATGGGGAATAGCGGCTCCGCAGGAGACAGGGCACAAAATAAAAGCTTAAGGATCAGGTGGTGTGCACTGGCTCCTCCCCCTATGACCCTCCTCCAAGCCTCAGTTAGGATACCGTGCCCGGACGAGCGTACATAATAAGGAAGGATATTGAATCCCGGGTAAGACTCATACCAGCCACACCAATCACACCGTACAACTTGTGATCTGAACCCAGTTAACAGTATGATAAACGCAAAGGAGCCTCTGAAAAGATGGCTCACAACAATAATAAACCGAATTTTTGTAACAATAACTATATACAAGTATTGCAGACAATCCGCACTAGGGATGGGTGCCCAGCATCCACTACGGACTACGAGAAATAGATTTATCGGTAAGTAAAATCTTATTTTCTCTGACGTCCTAGTGGATGCTGGGACTCCGTAAGGACCATGGGGATTATACCAAAGCTCCCAAACGGGCGGGAGAGTGCGGATGACTCTGCAGCACCAAATGAGAGAACTCCAGGTCCTCCTCAGCCAGGGTATCAAATTTGTAGAATTTAGCAAACGTGTTTGCCCCTGACCAAGTAGCTGCTCGGCAAAGTTGTAAAGCCGAGACCCCTCGGGCAGCCACCCAAGATGAGCCCACTTTCCTTGTGGAATGGGCTTTTACTGATTTTGGCTGTGGCAATCCTGCCACAGAATGTGCAAGCTGAATTGTACTACAAATCCAACGAGCAATCGTCTGCTTTGAAGCAGGAGCACCCAGCTTGTTGGGTGCATACAGGATAAACAGCGAGTCAGATTTTCTGACTCCAGCCGTCCTGGAAACATATATTTTCAAGGCCCTGACAACGTCAAGCAACTTAGAGTCCTCTAAGTCCCTGGTAGCCGCAGGTACCACAATAGGTTGGTTCATGTGAAATGCAGAAACCACCTTAGGTAGAAATTGAGGAAGAGTCCTCAATTCCGCCCTGTCAGAATGAAAAATTAAGTAAGGGCTTTTATATGATAAAGCCGCCAATTCTGACACACGCCTGGCTGAAGCCAAGGCTAACAGCATCGACACCTTCCATGTGAGATATTTTAAGTCCACAGTGGAAAGTGGTTCAAACCAATGTGACTTTAGAAAACTCAACACAACATTGAGATCCCAAGGTGCCACTGGAGGCACAAAAGGAGGCTGTATGTGCAGCACCCCTTTTACAAATGTCTGAACTTCAGGTACTGAAGCCAGTTCTTTCTGGAAGAAAATCGACAGGGCCGAAATTTGAACCTTAATGGACCCTAATTTTAGGCCCATCGACAGTCCTGTTTGCAGGAAATGAAGGAAACGACCCAGTTGAAATTCCTCTGTAGGGGCCTTCTTGGCCTCACACCACGCAACATATTTACGCCAAATGCGGTGATAATGTTTTGCGGTTACGTCCTTCCTGGCTTTGACCAGAGTAGGGATGACTTCTTCTGGAATGCCTTTTTCCCTCAGGATCCGGCGTTCAACCGCCATGCCGTCAAACGCAGCCGCGGTAAGTCTTGGAACAGACAAGGCCCCTGCAGTAGCAGGTCCTTTCTTAGAGGTAGAGGCCACGGTTCGTCCGTGAGCATCTCTTGAAGTTCCGGGTACCAAGTCCTTCTTGGCCAATCCGGAACCACGAGTATAGTTCTTACTCCTCTCCTTCTTATGATTCTCAGTACTTTTGGTATGAGAGGCAGAGGAGGGAACACATACACTGACTGGTACACCCACGGCGTTACCAGAGCGTCCACTGCTATTGCCTGAGGGTCCCTTGACCTGGCGCAATATCTGTCCAGTTTTTTGTTTAGACGTGACGCCATCATGTCCACCTTTGGTTTTTCCCAACGGTTTACAATCAGGTGGAAGACTTCTGGGTGAAGTCCCCACTCTCCCGGGTGAAGGTCGTGTCTGCTGAGGAAGTCTGCTTCCCAGTTGTCCACTCCCGGAATGAACACTGCTGACAGTGCTATCACATGATTTTCCGCCCAGCGAAGAATCCTTGCAGCTTCTGCCATTGCCCTCCTGCTTCTCGTGCCGCCCTGTCTGTTTACGTGGGCGACTGACGTGATGTTGTCCGATTGGATCAACACCGCCTGACCCTGAAGCAGAGGTTTTGCTTGACTTAGGGCATTGTAAATGGCCCTTAGTTCCAGAATGTTTATATGAAGAGATGTTTCCATGCTTGACCACAAGCCCTGGAAATTCCTTCCCTGTGTGACTGCTCCCCAGCCTCTCAGGCTGGCATCCGTGGTTACCAGGATCCAATCCTGAATGCCAAATCTGCGGCCCTCTAGTAGATGAGCACTCTGCAGCCACCACAGGAGAGACACCCTTGTCCTTGGCGACAGGGTTATCCGCTGATGCATCTGCAGATGCGATCCGGACCATTTGTCCAGTAGATCCCACTGAAACGTTCTTGCATGGAATCTTCCGAATGGAATCGCTTCGTAAGAAGCCACCATTTTTCCCAGGACCCTCGTGCACTGATGCACTGAGACCTGGCCTGGTTTTAGGAGGTTCCTGACTAGCTCGGATAACTCCCTGGCCTTCTCCTCCGGGAGAAACACCTTCTTCTGGACTGTGTCCAGAATCATTCCTAGGAACAGTAGACGTGTCGTTGGAATCAGCTGCGATTTTGGAATATTTAGAATCCACCCGTGCTGACGTAACACTACCTGAGATAGTGCTACTCCGACTTCTAACTGTTCCCTGGATCTTGCCCTTATCAGGAGATCGTCCAAGTAAGGGATAATTAAAATGCCTTTTCTTCGTAGAAGAATCATCATTTCGGCCATTACCTTGGTAAAGACCCGAGGTGCCGTGGACAATCCAAACGGCAGCGTCTGAAACTGATAATGACAGTTTTGTACTACAAACCTGAGGTACCCTTGGTGAGAAGGGTATATTGGGACGTGGAGATAAGCATCTTTGATGTCCAGAGACACCATATAGTCCCCTTCTTCCAGGTTCGCTATCACTGCTCTGAGTGACTCCATCTTGAATTTGAACCTTTTTATGTAAGTGTTCAAGGATTTCAGATTTAAAATTGGTCTCACCGAGCCGTCCGGCTTCGGTACCACAAACAGCGTGGAATAATACCCCTTTCCTTGTTGCAGGAGGGGTACCTTGATTATCACCTGCTGGGAATACAGCTTGTGAATGGCTTCCAAAACTGCCTCCCTGTCGGAGGGAGACTTTGGTAAAGCAGACTTCAGGAACCGACGAGGGGGAAACGCCTCGAATTCCAGTTTGTACCCCTGCGATACTACCTGTAGAATCCAGGGATCCACTTGCGAGTGAGCCCACTGCGCGTTGAAATTCTTGAGACGGGCCCCCACCATATCTGAGTCTGCTTGTAAAGCCCCAGCGTCATGCTGAAGACTTGGCAGAAGCAGGGGAGGGCTTCTGCTCCTGGGAAGCGGCTGCATGGTGCAGTCTTTTTCCTCTTCCTCTGCCCGGGGCAGAAAGGAGTGGCCTTTTGCTCGCTTGTACTTATGGGAACGAAAGGACTGAGTTTGAAAAGACGGTGTCTTTTTCTGCTGATGTGAAGTGACCTGGGGTAAAAAGGTGGATTTTCCAGCCGTTGCCGTGGCCACCAGGTCCGATAGACCAGCCCCAAATAACTCCTCCCCTTTATACGGCAATACTTCCATGTGCCGTTTGGAATCCGCATCCCCTGACCACTGTCGCGTCCATAACGCTCTTCTGGCAGAGATGGACATAGCACTTACTCTTGATGCCAGGGTGCAAATATCCCTCTGTGCATCACGCATATATAGCAATGCATCCTTTAAATGTTCTATAGTTAACAAAATATTGTCCCTATCCAGGGTATCAATATTCTCAGTCAGGGAATCCGACCATGCGACTCCAGCACTGCACATCCAGGCTGAGGCGATTGCTGGTCGCAGTATAACACCAGTATGTGTGTATATACTTTTTAGGATATTTTCCAGCCTTCTATCAGCTGGTTCTTTGAGGGTGGCCATATCAGGAGACGGTAACGCTACTTGTTTAGATAAACGTGTGAGCGCCTTATCTACCCTAGGGGGTGTTTCCCAACGCGCCCTAACCTCTGGCGGGAAGGGATATAATGCTAATAATTTTTTAGAAATTAGCTGTTTTTTATCGGGGGGAAACCCACGCTTTATCACACACCTCATTTATTTCCTCTGACTCAGGAAAAACTATTGGTAGTTTTTTCACACCCCACATAATACCCTTCTTTGTGGTACTTGTAGTGTCAGAAAGGTTCAATGCCTCTTTCATTGCCGTGATCATGTAACGTGTGGCCCTACTGGACATTACGTTTGTCTCGTCACCGTCGACACTAGACTCAGTATCTGTGTCAGGGTCTGTGTCGACCCACTGAGGTAACGGGCGTTTTAGCGCCCCTGACGGTGTCTGAGACGCCTGGACAGGCACTAATTGATTTGCCGGCTGTCTCATGTCGTCAACAGTTTTTTGCAAATTGCTGACATTATCACTTAATTGTTTAAATACAATCATCCAGTCAGGTGTCGACTCCCTAGGGGGTGACATCACTAACACAGGCAACTGCTCCGCCTCCACATCATTTTCCTCCTCATACATGTCGACACACGCGTACCGACACACAGCACACACACCGGGAATGCTCTGATAGAGGACAGGACCCTACTTAGCCCTTTGGAGAGACAGAGGGAGAGTCTGCCAGCACACACCCAGCGCTATATATATACAGGGATAACCTTATATAAGTGTTATTCCCTTATAGCTGCTGTTATTATCGTTATTTGCTGACAAAAATGCCCCCCCTTCTCTTTTTTACCCTGATTCTGAAGCAGGACTGCAGGGGAGAGTCAGGGAGCCGTCCTTCCAGCGGAGCTGTGAGGGAAAATGGCGCTTGTGTGCTGAGGAGATAGGCTCCGCCCCTTCACGACGTCCTTATCTCCCGCTTTTTGTGTAAAAATGGCAGGGGTTAAAATACATCCATATAGCCCAGGAGCTATATGTGATGTATTCTTTTTGCCACCTAAGGTACATACTGTTATATTGCGTCTCAGGGCGCTCCCCCCCAGCGCCCTGCACCCTCAGTGACCGGAGTGTGAAGTGTGCTGAGAGCAATGGCGCACAGCTGCGGTGCTGTGCGCTACCTTAGTCTGAAGACAGGATGTCTTCTGCCGCCGATTTCACCGGACCTCTTCGTCTCTTCTGGCTCTGTAAGGGGGACGGCGGCGCGGCTCCGGTGACCCATCCAGGCTGTACCTGTGATCGTCCCTCTGGAGCTAATGTCCAGTAGCCTAAGAAGCCCAATCCACTCTGCACGCAGGTGAGTTCGCTTCTTCTCCCTTTAGTCCCACGATGCAGTGAGCCTGTTGCCAGCAGGACTCACTGAAAATAAAAAAACCTAAACTAAACTTTTATTCTAAGCAGCTCAGGAGAGCCACCTAGATTGCACCCTTCTCGGCCGGGCACAAAAATCTAACTGAGGCTTGGAGGAGGGTCATAGGGGGAGGAGCCAGTGCACACCACCTGATCCTTAAGCTTTTATTTTGTGCCCTGTCTCCTGCGGAGCCGCTATTCCCCATGGTCCTTACGGAGTCCCAGCATCCACTAGGACGTCAGAGAAATTAACATATGTAAACAGCAGCCATTTTTAACTCTGGGCACACTCTGCTCTGACTAGCGAGGCTAGTTTATACCTTCTGAGCGTTCCTCATTGCCACCGTGCACTGCTTTATATTGCTTTCCTTTTTCTATTCTATTCTGATATGGATCCCTATTGCTATAACCTCGTTAGCCTATGGCTTTCTTAAGATGAGACGTGACAGGGCTCAGAGAAGGAAAAGGGTGATGTCCTGCTGGACAAGGGAGTGGCTGAAGAAGAGGGGGACTCTCTCACACATGTCTCTGCTGACTGAAATTAAGGAGAACAACCCAGAGGACTATCGCAACTACTTGCGGATGGATGATGATACATTCTAGGAGTTACTGGCCCTGGTGACTCCCTATATTCAGAGGCAGGATACCAAGATGCGGAGGGCCATACCGCCTGAGGAGAGACTGACAGCTACCTTGTGGTATCTGACTACTGGCCGTTCACTGGAAGATCTAAAGTTTGGGACCCTCATCTCTGCTCAAACTTTGGGGTGGATCATTCCTGACACCTGCAAGGCCATCGTGAAGGTGCTGCAGAACCAGTATTTAAAAGGTAAAAGAACAACATGACACACTTGTTTACTTGAGTAGTAATAATTTTTATCATAGGATAAAACATCTGAAGAAGTACACTACAAATGCCAATATGGCATATATTTTTACTGTAGCCAACATGGCTCAAGTGGTAACATTTTTGCTAAAGTAGCATACAAGTTAAAAAGTGCTTTTCTTGCCAACATGAAATTTATGTGCACTGTATCCAACAACCATAAATACTCCCTTATTATAAACAGTATAAAACACAAAAACCTTTATGGGACTGGGTAAAAGCCAGAAACGTCCGGAGCCTCCTACGCCACACCGTACCAGAACACTGCACCAATCCCAGCAGTTTTGGAGAAAGTACTACACATCTCCATATGTCCCGATCTGTGGGGTCTCCAGCCCGATGGGGTGTATATGTCAGCGGTTATTGAGGAACACCGGGAGAGAGAGATTACATCTCTGTACGGTTACAGCTCTGCTCTGGTTTTTAAAAACATCCCTGGATCATCAACAGCTGTAATCTCTCCCTCCCTTTCTCCATGACTGCTGTCACATAAACCCACCAGGCAAAGACACCCCACCGGATGGGAACCTGCAGTACTTTTTCCAAAAAGTGGCCAAGATTAGTGTGGGGGCTCAGTACAGTGTGGCATTTGAGGATATGGGCCTGTCTGGTTTTTAGACAATCCCTGTAATTCCCAATAAATATGGTGCGGTATATACCGTATATACTCGAGTATAAGCCGACTTTTTCAGCACTTTTTTTTGTGCTGAAAAAGCCACCTCGGCTTATACTCGAGTCAGTGCAGGCAGAGGCAGAGCAGTGTGAAGGAGGGACATGGAGCGCACAGCGCGCGGCGCTCCTGTGTCCCTCCTGCATCTCCGGCGGCAGCAGCGGCGGTTCTATTACAGGAAATACCCGTTCGTGACCTCTGATCACGAACCGGCACTTCCTATAATAGACCCGCCGCGGCCGCCGAAGATGCAGGAGGGACACAGGAGAGCCGCGCACGCTGTGTGCTTCGTGTCCCTCCAGAAGACAGCGCGGGATCGACGGAGGGGTAAGTAACAGCACTGTGGGGCATACCTGGCACTTGGGGAGGGAACGTATCTGGCAGCACTGTGGGGGCATATCTGGCAGCACTGTGGGGGCATATCTGGCAGCACTGTGGGGGCATATCTGGCAGCACTGTGGGGGCATATCTGGCAGCACTGTGGGGGCATAACTGGCAGCACTGTGGGGGCATATCTGGCAGCACTGTGGGGGCATATCTGGCAGCACTGTGGGGGCATAACTGGCAGCACTGTGGGGGCATATCTGGCAGCACTGTGGGGGCATATCTGGCAGCACTGTGGGGGCATATCTGGCAGCACTGTGGGGGCATATCTGGCAGCACTGTGGGGGCATATCTGGCAGCACTGTGGGGGCATAACTGGCAGCACTGTGGGGGCATAACTGGCAGCACTGTGGGGGCATATCTGGCAGCACTGTGGGGGCATATCTGGCAGCACTGTGGGGGCATAACTGGCAGCACTGTGGGGGCATATCTGGCAGCACTGTGGGGGCATATCTGGCAGCACTGTGGGGGCATATCTGGCAGCACTGTGGGGGCATATCTGGCAGCACTGTGGGGGCATATCTGGCACTATGAGGGCATATCTGGCACTGAGGGCTGTGTACGGCTAGAGCTGCATTTCCCACCCTAGGCTTATACTCGAGTCAATAAGTTTTCCCAGGTTTTTGTGGTAGAATTAGGTGCCTCGGCTTATATTCGGGTCGACTTATACTCGAGTATATACGGTATATTCCTAACATGGGAGGGATAATAGGATTTTAATTACCTACCGTAAATCCTTTTCTCGTAGTCTATAAGGGATATTGGGGAGACTTAGTACGATGCGTATAGATGGGGTCCAAATGAGCCGATGCACTTTAAATTTCTTCACTGTGTGTGCTGGCTCCTCCCCTCTATGCCCCCTCCCACAGGCAGTTATAGGTAAAACAGTGCCCATAGGAGGAGGGACATATATGAGAGACGGAACATAAGAACAATGGTGGTCATTCCGAGTTGTTCGCTCTGTAATTTTCTTCGCATCGCAGCGATTTTCCGCTAATTGCGCATGCGCAATGTTCGCACTGCGACTAGTAAATTTGCTATGCAGGTAGGTATTTTACTCACGGCATTACGAGGTTTTTTTCTTCGTTCTGGTGATCGTAATGTGATTGACAGGAAGTGGGTGTTTCTGGGCGGAAACTGGCCGTTTTATGGGTGTGTGTGAAAAAACGCTGCCGTTTCTGGGAAAAATGCGGGAGTGTCTGAAGAAACGGGGGAGTGTCTGGGCGAACGCTGGGAGTGTTTGTGACGTCAAACCAGGAACGAAACTGACTGAACTGATCGCAGTTGCCGAGTAAGTGTGGAGCTACTCAGAAACTGCTAAGAAGTGTCTATTCGCAATTCTGCTAATCTTTCGTTCGCAATTTTACTATGCTAAGATTCACTCCCAGTAGGCGGCGGTTTAGCGTGTGCAAAGCTGCTAAAAGCTGCTTGCGAGCGAACAACTCGGAATGAGGGCCAATGAGTGGTGAGATTTATATACCAGCACACCACTAACATACAACAACCAGCAACGGCTGGTAACAACAGCAGCAACAGCTGAACAGGTAACCACAGAAAAGAGAACCTGCAGAAAAGTCAACGCACTGAGGCGGGCGCCCAATATTCCTTATGGACTACGAGAAAAAGGATTTACTGGTAGGTAATTAAAATCCTAATTTTCTCTAGCATCCATAAGGGATATTGGGGAGACTTAGTACGATGGGGATGTCCCAAAGCTTTCAGAACGGGAAAGTGCCGAGACTTCTGCAGCCCAAACTGGGTATCCTCTTTGGCCAGGATATCAAACTTGCAGAACTGAAAAAAAAGTGTTCTTTCCCGACCAGGTAGCAGCTCGGCATAGTTGCATGGCTGAGACTCCACGGGAAGCCGCTCAGAAAGAGCCCACCGATCTTGTAGAGTGGGCCTTCAGAGACTTAGAAACAGGTAAGGCTGCTGACACATACTGTAGTCCTGATGGACAGTAAGCCTAAGCCAACAAGCAATGGACTGCTTTGAAGCAGTGTAACCCTTTTTCTGCGCATCATGGAGCACGAAAAAGGAATCCATCTTTCTGATCCGAGCCGTTCGCTTGACATAGATCTTCAGGGCTCGCACAGCATCCAAGGCCTCAGGGGGAGCAGAAGTGTGAGAACTTGATGGAACCACAATAGGTGGAACTGCTGCCTAGTCCTGAGCTCCGCTCTGTCCTCGTAAAAGACCAAGTATGGACTTTTACATGATAAGGCCCCCAATTCTGAGACACGTCTAGCAGAATCCAGGGCCAATAACATCACCGTCTTCCACGTGAGGTACTTGTCTTCTACCATCATCAGAGGTTCAAACCAGGAGGTCTGTAGAAATTCCAACACTACATTCATATCCCAGGATGCCGTAGGCGGCACAAAAGGAGGGTGTATGTGGAGCATCCCCTGTAAGAGGGTCTGAACTTCTGGTAACCGTGCCAATCTTCTGGAAAAAAAATGGAAAGAGCTGAAATCTGGACCTTCATGGAAACCAGATGTAAGCCCTTATCCACACCAGCCTGCAGGAAATGTAAGAAACGTCCCAAGTGGAACTCTGCAGGTAGATACGTGCATTCCTCGCACCAAGAGACATATCTTCTCAAGATATGAGTGTTTTGACGTCACAGGTTTCCTGGCCTGAACCATGGTATCAATAATCTTTTTGGAAAGACCCTTGTGAGCTAGGATGTTCCGCTCAACCTCCATGCCATCAAACGAAATCACCGTAAGTCTGGGTAGACGAACGGTCCTTGTTGAAGAAGATCTCTTCTTAGTGGTAGAGGCCAAGGGTCTTCGACTGACATGTCCAGAAGATGCGCGTACCACACTCTCCGAGGCCAATCCGGGGCAATCAGAATTGCCTGGACTCCTTGATTTCTGATTTGTTAGAGCGCCCTTGGGAGCAACAGAATCGGAGGAAACAGGTAGACCAGCCGGCAAGTCCAAGGCGACATCAGTGCATCCACTGCCCTCGCCTGAGGGTCCCTGGTTCGTGAGCAATACCAGGGAAGCTTCTTGTTGAGTTGAGAAGCCATCATGTCTATTTGTGGGCAGCCGCATCGATGGATGGTCTGCTGGAACACCTGATGGTGGAGTCCAAACTCCCCCGGGTGGAGATCGTGTCGATTCAGGAAGTCTGCTTGCCAGTTGTCCACTCCCGGAATGAAGATTGTTGACATTGCTTTGCATTTCTTTCTGCCCAGAGGAGTATCTTCTCTCCTTCACTTATCGCATGCAGGCTCTGCTTTTTATCCCTCCTTGCCAATTGATGTACCCCATCGCTGTGGCATTGTCCGACTGTACTTGGATTGCGTGATCCCTGAGCAGAGGAGAGGCCTGAAACAGAGCATTGTAGATCGCCCAAAGTTACAAAATATTGATTGGAAGGAGGGCTTCGTGGGCTGATCACCTGCCATGGAACTGCGCCCTTTGGGTGACAGCACCCCATCCTTTCAAACTCGCATCCGTCATGAGGAGGGTGCAATCCTGAATCCCAAAACTCCAGCCTTCCAGTAGATTGGTGGACTGCAGCCACCACAGGAGAGAAATCCTGGCCTGAGGTGACAGCCGAATCATCCAGTGCATCTGTAGATTTGATCCAGACCACTTGCTCAGTAGGATCCAATTGAAATGCTCCGGCATGGAACCTCCCATATTGGATCGCCTCGTATGAGGCGACCATCTTCCCCAACAATTTTATGCAAAGATGGATGGATACTCGAGCAGGTCGGAGCACCAAGCGGACCATCTCCTGAAGTGTTCTCGCTTTGTCCTCCAGGAGGAACACCTTCTGGGCTACAGTATCAAGTAAAATTCCCAGGAACAGGAGCCGCTGAGTTGGCTCCAGGTGGGACCTCTGTAAATTGAGAATCCTACGATGGTGTGACAGAAGCTGGATAGTGCGGTCAATATGGAGCAATAAAAGCTCCCTGGATCTTGCTTTTATCAGAAGAGTATCCTGGTAGAGGGCAATATTGACCCCCTGGACCCGGAGCTGGAACATAATCTCCACCATTACCTTTGTGAATACCCTCGGAGCTGTGGACAGGCCGAAGGGCAGTTCCTGGAACTGGTAGTGATCGTCCAGCAGGGAAAACCTCAGATAAGCCTGATGAGGTGGCCAAAATGGAATATGAAGGTAGGCGTCCTTGGTATTCAAGGAAACCATGAATTCCTGTTCTTCCAGGCCCACACTCACTGCTCTCAAGGATTCCATTTTGAACTTGACAACCTTTAGGTAAGGTTTCAAGGACTTTATATTCAAAATGGGCCTTCACGAACCATCCGGTTTCGGTACCACAAACAGGTTGGAGTAATAACCTTTGCCTCGTTGTGGTATTGGTACTGGAACAATGACGTGGGACTGGACCAACTTTTGGATGGCCTGTTGCAACGTAACTTGCGTATCCGCCGAAGCTGGTAAGCTTGATTTGAAAAATTGTTGGGGAGGAGCACCGTCGAACTCCAGCTTGTAGCCCTGAGAAATTAGGTCCCTGACCCAGGTACCCTGGCAGGAAACTTCCCAGATGTGGCTGAAGTGACGCAGTCGAGCTCTCACCTCGAGATCCCCTCGGGGTGGGTGGGCATAGTCATGCTAAGGACTTAGTGAAAGCAGAACTGGTGCTCTGTTCCTGAGAACCGGTGTTTGCAGCTCTTCTTGTCATACCTCTGGTGCCTCTAATCGCATTGGAGGCACCTCTGGCCCTAGATCTAAATCTGTTAGACCGACAGGACTGAACAGATGGCCCCGGGTAGGAACGCCTAGCCAGCAGGGCCCCAGAGGGAAGAAATGTGGATTTCCCTGCAGTGGCTTTGGAAATCCATGTATCCAACTCAACCCCAAAGAGTCATTCCCCAAAAAAGTTGAGGGATTCCACACTGCGCTTGCGATGTGCATTGATTCATTGATCCATGTGATTGAGATAAATATAACGTACAGCCCGTGTGATCTGCAATTGCGATGCACACGGGAGCGCGTCTTGCATCGCAGTTGCAGGAAAAGGACATGCAATGTGACACTTTTCATGCTATCCGTCTCAGGAATTCATCTCAATTGCATAAAAACAGGTAATATCGCATTAGTGGATGGGGGTCTTTAGATTTAATGCAGCAGTTTGTTTTAAGGCAAAACCAGGTTGTTTAATTATTCAATTATTTACGTACTGTACAAAACATAGATTTAAATCATGACCAGCCTTCCACAAAAAAATAGGCTATAGAGAGAATATATATTTTAAACTCAGAGAGATATCCCTTTCAAAGTACAACTAGTAAAACACAATTCTATAAACGGGGTGGCAAACTGGGGGCAAATTCAGCCCACATGGCTGAACCAGCAAAAATAAGTTTTGCAGTAGAGGGAGGGTTAGGCACTAAGCTGGGAGAGTTAAGGTCCATACACACTTAACGATAAAATGAGCGACGTCGCTCATTTTCCCCCTCCTTGAGCGACGTCGCTCATTTTATCGTTAAGTGTGTATGCCGCCAGCGACGACCGATTCGCGGCCCCGCGGGTCGGCAACGATCGTCTCTGTCGGTAGGGCATGCATGAAGGATGTGGACTGTCGCCCACGACCTTCATGCAGGGCTGGCGGGGACGTGACGTCACTGAGCGATATGAGCGGTCATATCGCTCAGTGCGTACAGGCGGCCGCCGACCGGCCGGCCCGGGAGGGGGAAACGTTAGACGATGTCGCTCACAGAGCGACATCGTCAAATGTGTATGGGCCTTTAGTGTTTGGCTGCAGGTAGGGAGGGTAAGGAATGGGAGGGTGGAGGTGGAGGCTTACAATACTTACCTAGCAGGGGTCAAGAGAGTGTGTGTCGGGATGCAGCTGCCAGCATTCTGACCACAGGCATAGCAAGCGATGGGATCCCAATACCATCCCAGGTTTTGATTGACATGCACCAAGTGAGGTACTCTCCTATAGTGGGATATCATTTTTTGTGAGCTTTAACAATGCAGCATATTTTATTTATTTACACAATTATTGTGCACATTAGGTATGCCGGTTATCCCGCCAAACAATCTAATTTGCTATATTATACTGCCTTTCCCTACCTAGTTCTGGTGAGTGAGACTGATCTCTATTATTGACTACATGTAATTAATGCTTTTATTGTGATAAGTGGGCCTTTCATCTGCGCCTTTGCCTGATCAGCCAATCAAATACGCTGATGAGAGATCCATGGGAGAAATTCTGTATAAATGTATAAAAAATTCCCAGATTCGTCAATTCTGATCATTTTTTTGGTTGGTATCAGCAAATCAGGGAAATCCATCAGGGAACCGGGGAATTGTGGCAAACAGTCACAGATGTATGGACCCCTTTAGGTATGGTAAAAGCAACCTTCCAACAAAATGTTTTCATTTTTTTTTTTTTTTATAAAGAGTCTGACTTGGACACATTGGAGCATGAAACTATGCTTGTCGTAACTCCTCTAATTTAGAATATATATTAGTTGGTGTTACTGTACATATTGGTAATTAGGGACATGCATTAAATCAGAAATAAAACATCTTTCCCCAAACATACTAGCCTGTGATTTGCAGACACAGAGAAACATTTCAGGTGGTTTTGCTTTTTAAAATTATTGCTGCTTTAAATCTGGTGACTAATCGACAAAACTGTACTGTTGCCTGCAACTCACAGGCTATTTATTACCTTTGTGTCCTCTTTTCAGACAAAAGTAAAAAGAAAAACAGAAACCAAAAGTTCATGCTAGGGACAGGCATTGTTCAAGGCAGCAGATTCTAAATCTGTATAGGAAGTCGCTGACATGCGAAAGAAGGAAATGTTGTCTCTGGCCTCTGATATGCCACTCAAACATTCTAATTCACTAGTCATGGGCAAACTATAACAAGGCAAACCTGCCAGAGTCATCAAACAATCTTGCAAATAATTATATTGGCACATAGGCAGCAAGAAGCATAGTAAAACAAAGCAGTTATGTCTGGCACACCAAGCCAAAAAAATGCCACTCCTCTTTAACCTCTAACCAGAACATCCACCCACATAGACGTATCAAAATCTGTGTGTACCAAATAAAAGCAGCTGTTTGGAGACTTTAGAAAAACTCTCTAATAACCCTTTTATACCCCTGGAAGCCGTACTTGGGTGCTTCCCGGGTGCGACCTAACTGAGCCCCTTTCACGCCGCTGTCCCCAGCCTGACATTGTTGGGTTGGTGACATTAGTAGTGACGCGTGCAGGGATCAGATGATCTCCAAGCGCCACCCGTCCATACAGTGTGAACGGGAAATGGGTCGCATTGACCCGGCTTTCCCGTTCACACCGCACAGAGACCCGGGTTGAAATACCGGGTCGCTCGACCCGGGATATTTCCCCTGGGTCCTTTCAGACTGCACAGTAACCCGGCTTATTGTACGCTCATGTGCAATAACCCGGGTTATTGTATGCTCATGTGCAATAACCCGGGTTACAAGATGGAGGTCTGAAAGGGGTATCACACACAGCCTTTCAACCTGGGTCTTGCGGCTCGACCAGAGTCTCAGCTATGTGTGGGTGTACCAGGTCCGCAACCCTGCTAGGTACCAGGGTTATTCCAAGGACCGACCCAGGTTGCTTGCAGTGTGAATGGTATTACCAGTGTCACGATGACCTGGATCATGGCTAAAAGGAGCTGATTGGTGGGCACCATATCACTTGGAGATGGCATCCTCTGTAAGTCAGAAGACCCGAATCCGGTGTGAGCGGTGATGACCCGGGAATAACCTGGGTCCGTGAACCATGGGTGAAAGGAGGTAAATACTGAATCCCCAGCTTCAACCTGTACTCAGGGTCCGAGTCGGGTTGAAGCCAGTGTTTGTGTGAGAATTTGAGAAATATTGTCATGAGAACATAAATATTATCAATTTCTAATAGTAAATGGCAAACCAAGAAAAAAGGAGAAAAATAAAAGAAACGCAAACCATTAAAACTATTAAGAATTCTACAGACTCAGCTGTGTATGTAGAGACTTAAAAAACTAGGTTTTACAGATTAAAAGAATACATTATTTAGTTTCTTAAAAGGCTAATTACACATTTTTATATTATTCCCATAACCTATCAAGGCTACCCATGATACCTGTTAACAGAGTAACACAAAAAAAGTCACAAGCTATTGTAAGCTAGACATGTCAAATTCAGTCATTCCATATGGCAATGGAAGGATATGTGACACAGCATTCACTTGTCTCTAGCCAGCAATGCTGGTTGATTGGTTGGGTATGAAATGCCAGCAGTCGGCATGCCGGCGGTCAGAAGACTGACCGCGGCATCCCCAATGGTGAGAATCCCGACAGGGACTAAGTTAAGTATACTTATCTTCCCCCAATGCCCCCCTAACCTTCTCTTTCCGCACCCTAAACTTTTCACCCCCACAGCCTAAGCCTAACCTTCCCCGTTGGCTCCAGCATTTTGAGCAGTGTCGGGATTCCGGCATCGGCATTTTTAACTTCTGGGATCCCGACCAGATCTCATGGTTGAAAACTACTCCATGCCTCTTCTCAGAAACTACCAAGCACGATGCAGGGAGAGGAGAGACCCCTGCCAATAACTAGACACTATTAAAGACTTTATTGACAAGTACCAAGAGTCATGGATACAGTGAATTACAGATCGTCACATGAAAATCGGTAAAGACAATGGTAACAAACCTATAACATTCTACAAAATAGAATATTCTACTCTCAAATTACACTATAACTTAGTTAAAAACGCAACGATATACCTTAAAACTTAACACAAACACTTTAATTGATCATTATTATTATAACATTCTTGTTAAGTACATATACACAGTGCTTCCTTCATCAAGCAGTCAGCTGCTTTAATGTACCAGGCTCCTAGCTCCTGTATTAAACCAGGACAAAATAGTTACGAGTTTTACTTTGGAATAACAATAAGGTATCAGGGTTTTTTTCCATTCAAGTTTAGCATTTTGGTTATATATCTTTGTGGTTAATGTTCTTTTTTTATCTTTGGCATTCGTTTTTAGTTGGACCACCTGAATAGGTTCACTTGGCCAGGCTTTTCTTTTACTTTTTTGCAGTTTTCCTTCTATAGTCTCTCACCTCGGTTTTGGATATCATTCTCTGAATGGCCCAGGGTTATACTTATGGGTGTCTACTGTGGATGCAGGTACCGAGTTGGTCCCAGTTAAGGTTCTCTCTTGGCGAGTGTATTGTTTGCTGACCCAGCAGCTTGTTTCATGTGTAATACACTACCCTCTCCTTTACGCTATCATTTGATCTCTATGGCTACTCTTCACTCTGTACTTCTTAGATGTCTCCTCACGCTTTAATACTAACTCATTATAAAGCAACTCTACTTATTAGTCCACTTTTTTGGCTAAAATATGACTTAATCTTAAACTTTTTCTCAGAAACTATTTGCAGCTGACCTACCTATACAACTTGCACTTCGTCTCGTTTTCCTTTACACACCTTGTTCCCCAAAAACAACTGTGTCCTTGAATCCTGATTTTTCCTTTCTTGTTATAACTATTTATCCTCTGTCTTTTTCGATATTTACTTATCTTGACTGAGAAAACAGACCAGATCGCTGAAACAAGTTGCATCTTTAGTGGAGGGAGAGCTGATAAATTTTAACCATTCTTTACTCTTGCCTGTATTGATTATGATTGCAGTTTTTATAAAAATTCTATTTCCTTATTAAACTAAATTATCTTTTAAGTGATATATTAAATTATGATGTACATAAACCCTTGCATGGGTCCTTTTAATAATAAAAGCTCAATTTAAAATAATTTTACTGTGATTGCGGTCTGTACGAGAGCTCATTCTCAGTTTTTATTCCATCAACACTATGGATACTGCTGTAAATAGTGCCTTTGCATAAGCTCCCTAGCCATTACTAATTCTCTCTACACAATGTGCACTATGTTTTCTTCCGAATAGTTTTTCATTTATTCCAAGAAAACAAGTTTTCTTTATTGAAGCATGACATACATACCATACATACATACACAACATCAAATAAGTCCCTGCAATATGAAAACCGTATAACACATACCAGGAATAAGAATCATGTTCCACAATGGTGTCAATCAAGAAAGAAGACTAATACAATTGTGTGAATCCGGATCCATGTCTTCAATTTTCCTTCCAGCCAATGTGTAAGACAAAATACTTCAACCAAGACGTAGATCTACTTTGCTTTACAAGGCCTTTTTACCATTCCAAATAAAAGTATTATCCTCTCAATCTCCATAGTATCTTGTCTAGACAATAAAATAGGAAGAGACTGGAGAGGGTAAAAAAATTATTGGGAATAAGTTTATCTTCACCAAGTTTGCTCGACGAGAGGTTAAGATGCAGACACTTCTCTGCATCCTCCCTAACACTAAACACAATGCTGTTCAAGTTGAGGGTATATAGATTTAGAACTTTTTGGGAAGTTGTACCCCTAGATATGTAACGGATTAATCCTCCCAATTGTTTTTCATAAGGCCCCCCCATACAATTTCCTGCCGTATCCCAATCGATGAGTGTTGACCTGACTGGGAATCTGGAAAACTTTTCATTTTAAAAATCCCTGATTTGCTGATCCCGACCATTTTTGTATATTTGATTTTTCAAGTTGTTGAATATTCCCGACCCAGGGTATCAGGAAATTTTGACAATCTGTCGCAGATGTGTGGAGGCCTTTACTTTAGTTAACAGTAGGAATAATATTAGGACTGGGATTAATTTACACCCCTTCAACTCTTTGAGGTAGAAAGCATTTGATTATATATGTAGTACTGTTGACTACCACCATTTTATGGTTTCCATATGTATTGACCTTTTACCCTCATCCCATTAATTATATTTATTCTTGTTCCCTGTGTTGTTCCGCCATTCCCAATCTTTGCCTACATAATGCCGGATATCTGAGCCATTCTCTCATTTATTCTCTGTGCCTTTACGCCTCACATCATGGTCCTGACTGTGACAGAGTGTACATAGTACACACGGAGGGAATGGGTAGCACACGCAAATACCACATCCACTTTAGGAATATATAAATCCAGATCACAGGCATGATGGAATAATATATACAGTATATATATATTAATTTTAGATAGATAGATAGAGATATACACACATACGTACACAGACATATATGCATACACACACACACACTTTTTATATGCAATAACACAAGTACAATAGAGGCATATTTTAGTCGGGATGTAGTTAGGTCACAATACAGACGGCTACATCCCGACCCCTCTAAATCGCCACCGAGCCCACAAGGGGATTTGTTGCACTTGACCGACCGACCTCCCTCCCCCCCACCCCGCCAGCATTCAGCTGCTGGGATACTGTGGTCAGTATACTGACCGCCGGATCCCCAGCGCCGGTAGCCATACCCAACCCAGACCAATATGTTTACAGTCACCGAGAAAAATGCAGGTTTACTGTATGTTGATTGAACGGTGATACTGCAACTACAAAACACAAAATATATATTTCCCATGTAGCAATTAACATGGCGCACACATATAGTGAATACATTGATTTAAAGGACATGTACGTACTTTTCTTACATCTTATGTTGCCCAAGGTAATGGAAACAAAACGAATATAAAAGGAGCAGCATACCGTTACTAACAAAACGAATCACCCAGATAGATTATGTGGTTACAGCAGAAAGGTGAATCATCAGTCTACAGACAGGCCAAACACATGGTGTAACAATGTCATCCCATAAGGTTAAACAAGGAAATCATAAAACATTCATTTTTTAAGTATCCTGACATAGAAGTTGTTGCTTGAACACTTTTTGCAAATGCTGATTATAACAAATGTGACTGTTCTGCTCTCAGATTGTTAGGCAGAACTCACTTGATAGGTTTGATTTCATCCAAGATGAAGCCTTTTGCCTCAATTGTATTGATGATACACACAAGCTAAAGGCCAGTACTCACGGCCCGATGCGGGAGAGATGTGTGCTGAGCCAATCGCTCAGCACACATCTCTCACGGCGCTCAGCACAGAGCGATGTGTGCTGAGCGTGCGGGGGGAGACGGGGGGGCCGCTCACTTCACCCAGCGGGTGAAGTGAGCGACCCGCTAGATTGGCCTGCATGCAGGCCAATCTAGCAGCAGCGATAGCGATGCGCGGGGCTGCGCATCGCTATCGCTGTTAGGGCTACACACGGAGCGATCTTGCTGAAAATCTAAGCAATCTAGTAAGATTGCTTAGATTACTGCTCCGTGTGTACTCCCCTTAAGAGTGAAATAAAAGATTAGTGTTAAGGATAGCATAAAGACTTGAACAATAAAATACACACCCCAGATATACGAATAGTGAAGCATCCTCAGACAGTAGCTATGTGTTTGCAGAAAAATGAAGGGACCTAATAAAAACCTAACTGTCTTGATGTGAAAATCAGACTTTCTGGTTTATAAATTGCTAAAAGCTGTAATTATTATAGCACGCAGACTCTCTTTAGCTAGTATCCAATTATGTACATTTATACTACTTTCACACAGCCAAAGCCAGTCACACCCGGGACCGTGTACCCAGGACCAAAATGGTGCGGCCTGGCTTTGGCCCCTTTCACACTGTGGGTGAGATTCAAATGTTTGAAAAGTCAGTTGGGTGTCTGTTTTTTTCTAATAGACAGGAAAAAACAAACACCCAACCAACTTTTCAAACATTTGAATCTCCCCCTGTGTGGCTGCACTTGGCTTATTGCTGGGTCACCCGTGGCAGCAGTCACATGCTTCAGGCAGACACTTGAAGACGAGATCATCTCCAAGAGCCAGCTTTCCTATAGTGTGAACGGGTTCCTAGTCACATCGACTTGGGTTACTCCAGGCATTCCCAACCACGGTCCTCAAGGCACACCAACAGTACAGGTTTTACTGATATCCAGGCTTCAGCACAGATGGTTAAATCAAAATAACTGAGGTACTAATTAAGTCACCTGTGTTCAAGCCTGGATATCACTAAAATCAGGACTGTTAGTGTGCCTTGAGGACCGAGGTTGGGAAACACTGGGTTTCTCGTTCGCACTGCACTAGGTCGCTCGCCCCGGTTTATTCTCCTGGCCTCTTTCATGCTACACAAAAACCTGCGTTGCTGCACATTCATGTGCAATCACCCTGGTTATTTTTGGCATTGTGAAAGGGGTATACCTGCCTCACCAAGCACTTCAAGTAGATATAAAACCACTCTGCTTGGCCATCTCTCCCATCCATATTTCAGCCATTAGGATATTAATGGTGTCCCCATTCCCAAACGGTATATGAAACTAAAATGACAAGCCTCACAACGGTAAGAATTTAGCATTCTGTTTATATTATCACACAATAACATTCATCACACAGTACAGATTTTTGAGAGACATTCTACAGGTAAAGGCAAAGTCCGGTCTTGGTCTACTTTATCTTGAGTTCCCATTTGGGATGCTGGCAGGAATGTGCAAGGTGTGTATGAGAACCAACTGATCAGTTGTACTATTAGGAGGTATCACAACTGAACTACACACTTCTTGTTTTGTCCCCTCTATTTTTCTCACACAATGATTTTGACAAATGGAATAAGTGTGACGGTACAGTTTTGCTAGGGATGTTAATTATCGTGCACACTAATCAGAATTTACTGCTGAAATCATTCTCCCTTTTGCTGACAGATGAGGACGAAAGCAGCAAGTATGTATACGAGATGAGAAAGTGCAGCAGTCAGCTAAAGCAGTTCCTCTTGTAATATCACCACGAGGATATAACATACTGTATACACTGCATTTAATAATATTGATAGAAGGTTACAAACATTGGGGCAGATGTGTTAACCTGGAGAAGGCATAAGGAAGTGATAAACCAGTGATAAGTGCAAGGTGATAAACACACCAGCCAATCAGCTCCAATATGTAAATTGACAGTTAGGAACTGACTGGCTGGTGCATTTATCACCTTGCACTTATCACTGGTTTATCACTTCCTTATGCCTTCTCCAGGTTAAAAGATCTGCCCCACTGAGTAGTAGTACAATATAAGGAGAGTTTGGGGTCTGTGTGTAGGTTGTAATCATCTTTCTTTGTAGAATTACTAATCTCATACACAAGTGTAGATCGAAAACCAGTAAAAAAAATTTTTTTTTACTGATTTTCTTTCTGCTGGGTTACTCGCATATATAATGGCAATTACACTGGCAACTTGGGCTGACTAAACTGAAGGCAAACCGTGGCTTTCACTGACCTCATGCTGAGAACATACTGCACTGAGGGGGTAATTCTGAGTTGATCGCAGCAGGATTTTTGTTAGCAGTTGGGCAAAACCATGTGCACTGCAGGGGAGGCAGATATAACATGTGCAGAGAGAGTTACATTTGGGTGTGGTGTGTTCAATCTGCAATGTAAATTGCAGTGTAAAAATAGGATTTTGGTACCTACCGGTAAATCCTTTTCTCTTAGTTCGTAGAGGATGCTGGGGACTCCAAAAGGACCATGGGGTATAGACGGATCCGCAGGAGCCTGGGCACACTATAAAGACTTAAACTGGGTGTGAACTGGCTCCTCCCTCTATGCCCCTCCTCCAGACCTCAGTTAGAAAACTGTGCCCAGGAGAAATGGACATTTCGAGGAAAGAATTTATTGTTATAAACACGGTGAGTGTCCTACCAGCTCACACCTCAAACACACCGTAGAACGTGGCATTCAGTAGAATACCAGCCCACAGCATGAACAAAACACACCCATATGTTGAGAGAATATGCAACACAAACCGTGTGTCCACATAAGCAAAAATAAGACCCCGCATGCCATGGCATGAAAAAACGGTAGCAACCGCCTGACAGAGAAGACACACCACCAGGGTGTAACAAAAAACACTAACTGCAGACACCGTACGCACTGGGACGGGCGCCCAGCAACCTCTACGGACTAAGAGAAAAGGATTTACCGGTAGGTACCAAAATCCTATTTTCTCATACGTCCTAGAGGATGCTGGGGACTCCAAAAGGACCATGGGGTTTATACCAAAGCTCCAAAACGGGAGGGAGAGTGCGGACGACTCTGCAGCACCGAATGAGCAAACAAAAAGATCCCCAACAATCATGGTATCAAACTCGTAGAGCATAGCAAAAGCGTTTGATCCCGACCAATAATCCGCTCTGCAAAGTTGAACTGCCTAGACTTCTCGGGCATCCGCCCGAGAAAAGCCCATCTTTCCATTAGAATGGGCTTCCACTGACTTCGGTCACGGCAATCCAACCATCGAACAACATGCCAAATCGTATCACAGATTCAGCGTGTAACAGACAGCATACTGCAGTCGCTCCAAGCATGTTGTGAGCATACCGGAGAAACAGAGCCTCTATTTCTCCAAACTGAGCCAAATTGGCAACCTAAATATTCAAATCCCCGGTAACACCGAAAGACTTTGAATCAGCTAATGCCGAAGGAACCACCGGCATCAAAAATAGACTGTTTTCTGCGAAACCCAGAAACCACTCTTTGGCAGAACTACAATCCGAGTTCACAAGTCATCTCTGTCTACCTGGAAGCCAATAGCATGACCACTTTCCAAGAGAGAATTTTTATTTTTTTAGAAAATAATAAGGCAATACTGCCCCGAAATGGAGCCTAACTGTAGGCCTGCATCCACAATGGCTTGTAAGTATGGATAAGAACGACCTAGCAGAAAGTCTTCCGTAGGAACCATCCTAGATTCACACCAAGACACAGAAATACGCCAACCACGGCGGAAAGGCTTTGCCGTTACTTCTGTCCTAGCCTGAAACATTGAGGAAACGGCTTCACTGAGAACATCCTTCCGGCTTAGAATATGGCATTCAACCGCCACGCCGTCAGATGCAGTCGCGGTAAGTCTTGATACACGCCCTGATCTAGTTGTAACAGTTCCTCACGTAAAGGAAGAGGGCAGGAAACTCCCATGAGCAAATCATGAAAAACTGGATAGCAAAACCTCCTTGGCTAAATCAGATCCGAGAGGATCGCCTGAACCTATGTTCTTCTTACGTTTATCACCTTCCGAAAAAATGAAATAGGAGAGGCCACATAGACCGACTAAAAACACCCACAGTGTCACAAGGGTGTCCCTTGACCTGAAACAATATCCCTGAGGCCTCTCGTTGAAGCGAGACACCAACATGACCAATTGCGACCCTCCACAAAAGTTGTCACGTCTGTGAAAACTTCTCGACGATGACTGAATTTTTCCCCGGATGGAGATCGCGTCAGCAGAGGAAATCTATTTCTCCTTCGCCATCCACCGGAACAAAAACTACCAGACTTTTTGCCCCACGGCAAAACTGTGCATCTTCTGCCATTGCCGCTTTGCTTCTTGTTCCGTCATAGCGGCTTACTCACGCCATTGCTGATAAGTGGTCTGGCAGAACTAACATGGGCCGAACACGAAGAATACGTTCGTCGAAAATATCTTTTAAATCAAGAAAGCTTATTGCAGACAAGCTTTCCAACTCTGGAAATACGTTCCTTGCAAGGCCTGCTCCCCAGCCTCGGAGATCCCTATGCACGGATACCAGGATCTAACCTTGGATCCCGAACCTTCATCCCTCTAGAAGGAGAGAACCGAGCAGACACCACAGGAGTGATGTCCTGGCCTCTAGGCTTATATTCCGGTGCATGTGCAGGTGAAACGCGGACCACAATTTCAACTGGCCCCTTGAAAGCCACTCTGGCAGTAGACGTGCTCACCCAAACAGGCCTCGTAGGCTGCACCCATCTGTTTTAGTAACAGAACATATTGATGAAGTGTCCCAGCAAAGCTGATCCAACTATGTATCCTCAGACCTCTTTCCACAGGAAAAAACCCTGAACATTAACCGGGCAGTATCTACTCTGAAACACACGTCCGACAACTGTGTCGGTGGGAACAGCCAATCCCTGTGTCGAAGAACAGTCAGAGAGAAACAACGATTTGCACCTTTATACAGGGACAACCGGACAATGTCCTGAACCTGACGCACCTCTGTATGACGTAGCGTACTACCTCCCCAACCAAAGGGGAACGGCAAGATCCATTAGAAAAAACAGTAAGGGGAACAACCGTAGCTCAGAATGCTCCCCCTTTTGATTCTATAAATAACTCACAAGTCTTAGTCCATTCCTGGACTAACTGAAATTATTAGACTAGCGCTCACCAGAGTGGGAACTAGCCAGATAGACTCAGCGACAAGTGGTGGATGTGTTGGAAACAGAAAACGACATCCACTTCTGCGAACCTACCAAGGCTGCAGAACTCTTACCTTCCAACCTTCCACTGTCTGCACAGAAAAGGAAAAAAGAACGGTATCGAACCGGTTAAAACGACTGCATCCCACAAAAGAATGCATCCCCAACCGTTGTGAAGGAGGCTAACTCACGAAGGTAGACTTTCCACGGTGTATCCGCCGAGAGTGACTGAACAGAGGGCTCACCAAACAGCTGTATACCTCCCCTGAGTATCTCTCGGAGACAACCTCAGCATTTTCCCGGCTACACCTCCTGCTGTCACGCGGCAGCCTGCTGCAATGTTATAAGTAGAATCAACATAAGCAAGCTTACCCACTCTGGGTAGGGTAATTCTATCGGATGCCTACCCGAATACAACAATACCTCATGTGCATGCAATGCAAATAAGGCCAAAGTATAGAAATAAAAATAAGAATTATCTCACCGGTAATTCTATTTCTCGTAGTCCGTAGTAGATGCTGGGGACTCCGTAAGGACCATGGGGAATAGCGGGCTCCGCAGGAGACTGGGCACTCTAAAGAAAGATTTAGTACTATCTGGTGTGCACTGGCTCCTCCCTCTATGCCCCTCCTCCAGACCTCAGTTAAGGAAACTGTGCCCGGAAGAGCTGACATTACAAGGAAAGGATTTTGGAATCCAGGGTAAGACTCATACCAGCCACACTGTACAACTTGTGATAAACTTACCCAGTTAACAGTATGAACAACGCAGTAAAAATTTTTGATAATACACTATATGAAAAATTTTTACTGCATTATATTTTTGAGGAGTGGGAACGTCCTCTTTCGATATATACTGTTAAGGCAGCCTATTCTGCGCACTAGAGAGGAGTTCCATTTACCTCCTTTCAACAGTATGAACAACAACTGAGCATCACTCAACCGATGCTACATAACCATAACCCTTTGTTAAGCAATAACTATATACACGTATTGCAGAAAGTCCGCACTTGGGACGGGCGCCCAGCATCCACTACGGACTACGAGAAAATAAGAATTTACTCACCGGTAATTCTATTTCTCGTAGTCCGTAGTGGATGCTGGGGACTCCGTAAGGACCATGGGAATAGACTGCTCCGCAGGAGACTGTGCACACTAAAAGAAAGATTTGGTACTACCTGGTGTGCACTGGCTCCTCCCTCTATGCCCCTCCTCCAGACCTCAGTTAGGATACTGTGCCCGGAAGAGCTGACACAATAAGGAAGGATTTTGAATCCCGGGTAAGACTCATACCAGCCACACCAATCACACCGTATAACTCGTGATATTTAACCCAGTTAACAGTATGAAATACAACTGAGCCTCTCAACAGATGGCTCAACAATAACCCTTTAGTTAGGCAATAACTATATACAAGTATTGCAGACAATCCGCACTTGGGATGGGCGCCCAGCATCCACTACGGACTACGAGAAATAGAATTACCGGTGAGTAAATTCTTATTTTCTCTGACGTCCTAGTGGATGCTGGGGACTCCGTAAGGACCATGGGGATTATACCAAAGCTCCCAAACGGGCGGGAGAGTGCGGATGACTCTGCAGCACCGAATGAGAGAACTCCAGGTCCTCCTCAGCCAGGGTATCAAATTTGTAGAATTTAGCAAACGTGTTTGCCCCTGACCAAGTAGCAGCTCGGCAAAGTTATAAAGCCGAGACCCCTTGGGCAGCCGCCCAAGATGAGCCCACCTTCCTCGTGGAATGGGCTTTTACTGATTTAGGATGCGGCAATCCAGCCGCAGAATGCGCCAGCTGAATTGTGCTACAAATCCAGCTAGCAATAGTCTGCTTAGAAGCAGGAGCACCTATTTTGTTGGGTGCATACAGGATAAAAAGCGAGTCAGTTTTCCCGACTCCAGCCGTCCTGGAAACATAAATTTTCAAGGTCCTGACTACGTCCAGTAACTTGGAATCCTCCAAGTCCTTAGTAGCCGCAGGCACCACAATAGGTTGGTTCAAGTGAAAAGCTGATACCACCTTAGGGAGAAATTGGGGACGAGTCCTCAATTCTGCCCTATCCATATGGAAAATCAGATAAGGGCTTTTACATGACAAAGCCGCCAATTCTGACACACGCCTGGCCGAAGCCAAGGCCAATAACATGACCACTTTCCACGTGAGATATTTGAGATCCACGGTTTTAAGTGGTTCAAACCAATGTGATTTTAGGAAACGCAACACCACATTGAGATCCCAAGGTGCCACAGGAGGCACAAAAGGGGGCTGAATATGAAGCACTCCCTTTACAAAAGTCTGAACTTCCGGTAGTGAAGCCAGTTCTTTCTGGAAGAAAATCGACAGAGCCGAAATCTGGACCTTAATGGAACCCAATTTTAGGCCCATAGTCACTCCTGACTGTAGGAAGTGAAGAAAACGACCCAGCAGAAATTCCTCTGTAGGGGCCTTCCTGGCCTCACACCACGCAACATATTTTCGCCAAATGCGGTGATAATGGTTTGCGGTTACTTCTTTCCTGGCTTTTATCAGCGTAGGAATGACTTCCTCCGGAATGCCCTTTTCCTTTAGGATCCGGAATTCAACCGCCATGCCGTCAAACGCAGCCGCGGTAAGTCTTGGAACAGACAGGGCCCCTGCTGTAGCAGATCCTGTCTGGGCGGTAGAGGCCATGGGTCCTCTGATAACATTTCTTGAAGTTCCGGGTACCAAGCTCTTCTTGGCCAATCCGGAACCACGAGTATCGTTCTTACTCCTCGCCTTCTTATTATTCTCAGTACCTTTGGTATGAGGGACAGAGGAGGGAACACATAGACTGACTGGTACACCCACGGTGTCACTAGAGCGTCCACAGCTATCGCCTGAGGGTCCCTTGACCTGGCGCAATATCTCTTTAGCTTCTTGTTGAGACGGGACGCCATCATGTCCACCTGTGGCCTTTCCCAGCGGTTTACCAACAGTAGGAAGACTTCTGGATGAAGTCCCCACTCTCCCGGGTGTAGGTCGTGTCTGCTGAGGAAGTCTGCTTCCCAGTTGTCCACTCCCGGAATGAACACTGCTGACAGTGCTAGTACGTGATTTTCCGCCCATCGGAGAATCCTTGTGGCTTCTGCCATGGCCACCCTGCTTCTTGTGCCGCCCTGTCGGTTTACATGGGCGACTGCCGTGATGTTGTCTGATTGAATCAGAATCGGCTGGTTTTGAAGCAGGGGTCCTGCCTGACTTAGGGCATTGTAAATGGCCCTTAGTTCCAGAATATTTATGTGCAGGGAAGTCTCCTGACTTGACCATAGTCCCTGGAAATTTCTTCCCTGTGTGACTGCCCCCCAGCCTCGAAGGCTGGCATCCGTGGTCACCAGGACCCAGTCCTGTATGCCGAATCTGCGGCCCTCTTGAAGATGAGCACTCTGCAGCCACCACAGCAGAGACACCCTTGTCCTTGGAGACAGGGTTATCAGACGATGCATCTGAAGATGCGATCCGGACCACTTGTCCAACAGGTCCCACTGAAAGGTTCTTGCATGAAACCTGCCGAATGGAATCGCTTCGTAGGAAGCTACCATTTTTCCCAGGATCCGCGTGCAGTGATGCACCGACACCTGTTTTGGTTTTAGGAGGCCTCTGACTAGAGATGACAGCTCCTTGGCCTTCTCCTCCGGGAGAAACACTTTTCTCTGTTCTGTGTCCAGAACCATCCCCAGGAACAGTAGACGTGTCGTAGGAACCAGCTGTGACTTTGGAATGTTTAGAATCCAGCCGTGCTGTTGTAGCACTTCCCGAGATAGTGCTACCCCGACCAACAACTGCTCTCTGGACCTCGCCTTTATCAGGAGATCGTCCAAGTGCGGGATAATTAAAACTCCCTTCTTTCGAAGGAGTATTATCATTTCGGCCATTACCTTGGTAAAGACCCTCGGAGCCGTGGATAGACCGAACGGCAACGTCTGGAATTGGTAATGACAATCCTGTACCACAAATCTGAGGTACTCCTGGTGAGGATGGTAAATGGGGACATGCAGGTAAGCATCCTTGATGTCCAGTGATACCATGTAATCCCCCTCGTCCAGGCTTGCAATAACCGCCCTGAGCGATTCCATCTTGAACTTGAATTTTTTCATATATGTGTTCAAGGATTTCAAATTTAAAATGGGTCTCACCGAACCGTCCGGTTTCGGTACAACAAACATTGTGGAATAGTAACCCCTTCCTTGTTGAAGTAGGGCACCTTTACTATCACTTGTTGTGAATACAGCTTGTGAATTGCCTGTAACACTGCCTCCCTGCCTGAGGGAGTGGTTGGCAAGGCAGATTTGAGGAAACGGCGGGGGGGAGACGTCTTAAATTCCAGCTTGTACCCCTGAGATACTACTTGAAGGATCCAGGGATCCACCCGTGAGCGAGCCCACTGATTGCTGAAATATTTGAGACGGGCCCCCACCGTACCTGGCTCCGCCTGTGAAGCCCCAGCGTCATGCTGTGGACTTAGAGGAAGCGGGGGAGGACTTTTGCTCCTGGGAACTGGCTGTATGCTGCAGCTTCTTTCCCCTACCTCTGCCTCTGGGCAGAAAGGACGCGCCTTTAACCCGCTTGCCCCTATTGGGCCGAAAGGACTGTACCTGATAATACGGTGCTTTCTTTGGTTGTGAGGGAACATGGGGTAAAAATGTAGACTTCCCAGTTGTTGCTGTGGAAACGAGGTCCGAGAGACCATCCCCGAACAACTCCTCACCCTTATAAGGCAGAACTTCCATGTGTCGTTTGGAATCTGCATCTCCTGTCCACTGCCGAGTCCATAACCCTCTCCTGGCAGAAATGGACATTGCACTAATTTTGGATGCCAGCCGGCAAATATCCCTCTGTGCATCCCTCATGTATAAAAGTGCGTCTTTTATATGCTCTACGTTTAGCAATATAGTGTCCCTGTCTAGGGTATCTATATTTTCTGACAGGGAATCTGACCACGCAGCAGCAGCACTGCACATCCAGGCTGAAGCAATAGCCGGTCTCAGTATAACACCTGTGTGTGTATATATAGATTTCAGGATAGCCTCCTGCTTTCTATCAGCAGATTCCTTCAGGGCGGCCGTATCCGGAGACGGTAGTGCCACCTTCTTTGACAAGCGTGTGAGCGCTTTATCCACCCTAGGGGATGTTTCCCAGCGTGACCTATCCTCTGGCTGGAAAGGGTACGCCATTAGTAACCTCTTAGAAATTACCAGCTTTTTATCAGGGGAAGCCCACGCTTCTTCACACACTTCATTTAACTCTTCAGATGGAGGAAAAGCTACTGGTAGTTTTTTCTCTCCAAACATAATACCCTTTTTTGTGGTAACATCAGAAATGTGCAACACATTTTTCATTGCCTCAATCATGTAACGTGTGACCCTACTGGAAGTTACATTAGTCTCATCGTCGTCGACACTGGAGTCAGTATCCGTGTCGACATCTGTGTCTGTCATCTGAGGTAGCGGGCGTTTTAGAGCCCCTGATGACTTTTGAGACGCCTGGGCAGGCACAGGCTGAGAAGCCGGCTGTCCCACATTAGGTATGTCGTCAAACCTTTTATGCAAGGAGTCGACACTGTCGCGTAATTCCTTCCACAGCACCATCCACTCAGGTGTCGACCCCGCAGGGGGTGACATCACGTTTACAGGCATTTGCTCCGCCTCCACATAAGCCTCCTCATCAAACATGTCGACACAGCCGTACCGACACACTGCAAACACACAGGGAATGCTCTGACAGAGGACAGGACCCCACAAAGCCCTTTGGGGAGACAGAGAGAGAGTATGCCAGCACACACCAGAGCGCTATATAACACAGGGATCCCACTATAAATGAGTGTTTTCCCTTATAGCTGCTTTTTTATATATCATATATATCTATCTATACTGCGCCTAAATTTAGTGCCCCCCCCCCTCTCTTTTTTACCCTTCTGTAGTGTTCAGACTGCAGGGGAGAGCCAGGGAGTTTCCTTCCAGCGGAGCTGTGAGGGAAAAATGGCGCCAGTGTGCTGAGGGAGATGGCCCCGCCCCTTTTTCGGCTGACTTTCTCCCGCTTTTCCTGGAATACTGGCAGGGGTAATTTTACATCTATATAGCCTCTAGAACTATATATGATGTAGATTTGCCAGCCAAGGTGTCATATATTGCCCTCAGGGCGCCCCCCCCCCCAAGCGCCCTGCACCCATCAGTGACCGGAGTGTGAGGTGTACATGAGGAGCAATGGCGCACAGCTGCAGTGCTGTGCGCTACCTTGGTGAAGACCAAAGTCTTCTGCCGCCGATTTTCCGGACCTCTTCGTTGCTTCTGGCTCTGTAAGGGGGGCGGCGGCGCGGCTCCGGGAACGAACACCAAGGTCGGGTCCTGCGGTCGATCCCTCTGGAGCTAATGGTGTCCAGTAGCCTAAGAAGCCCAAACTACCACCTGTTAGGTAGGTTCGCTTCTTCTCCCCTTAGTCCCTCGCTGCAGTGAGTCTGTTGCCAGCAGATCTCACTGTAAAATAAAAAACCTAAATATACTTTCTTTCTAGGAGCTCAGGAGAGCCCCTAGTGTGCATCCAGCTCAGCCGGGCACAAGATTCTAACTGAAGTCTGGAGGAGGGTCATAGTGGGAGGAGCCAGTGTACACCAGTTAGACCTAAAGCTTTCTTTATAGTTGTGCCCAGTCTCCTGCGGAGCCGCTATTCCCCATGGTCCTTACGGAGTCCCAGCATCCACTTAGGACGTCAGAGAAAACATGGGTAAATGCACGGGGCTGCGCATTTACCCGTGTTTTTTGGTAGCGGAAAAGGGTCCCCCCGCAAAAATCCAGATCAAGTGACCCGTGAATCCTACCTGGTAAATACCTGGGTAGGACACGGGAATGATCCGGGTAGGGTTGTAGTGTAAACGGAAGCAGTGTCGATGCGACACGGCTCCCGTTTACACTGTATGGAAGGGCAGCGCTGGGAGATCATGTGATCTCCCAGCGCCGCCTCTGTCGCGTCACTAGCAGCGTCACCATCCTGGCAATATTCCGGGTTGGTGAGCGCAGTGGGCAAGGGGGCTGAGCACGGGCCGCAGCAGGGTAGCACCCGTGTCAAGCTCCCGGCTGCGACCCGTGCTCAGTAGTGGAAAAGGGGTATAATTCTTATACAAAACAGATAGATAGCTTAATAATTTTTTTTAAATTGATACTAATCCAGTTCATTCATATGTATGTTACACTAAAAAAATTCCAAATATATTGCATTAAAAAACTGGTAATAAAATGAATAGCTTGTCTTATAACTCAGATTACACAAGGTAACTCAGGTTACATGGTAACTCAGGTTACAGAATTGAATTGCATTTTTCATGACTTAAATGTGAATTAATTTTTTTCTTTTTTATAGAGTTGAGTAATATGCATGACAAATGTATACAAAAACAAGTATAAACTATCAGTATTATTATTTACCCTTATAAAAAAAAAAACAATTCCATGTTTTGGTTAGAGATGTGCACTTGAAATTTTTCGGGTTTTGTGTTTTGGTTTTGGGTTCGGTTCCGCGGCCGTGTTTTGGGTTCGACCGCGTTTTGGCAAAACCTCACCGAATTTTTTTTGTCGGATTCGGGTGTGTTTTGGATTCGGGTGTTTTTTTCAAAAAACACTAAAAAACAGCTTAAATCATAGAATTTGGGGGTCATTTTGATCCCAAAGTATTATTAACCTCAAAAACCATAATTTCCACTCATTTTCAGTCTATTCTGAATACCTCACACCTCACAATATTATTTTTAGTCCTAAAATTTGCACCGAGGTCGCTGGATGACTAAGCTAAGCGACCCTAGTGGCCGACACAAACACCTGGCCCATCTAGGAGTGGCACTGCAGTGTCACGCAGGATGGCCCTTCCAAAAAACACTCCCCAAACAGCACATGACGCAAAGAAAAAAAGAGGCGCAATGAGGTAGCTGTGTGAGTAAGATAAGCGACCCTAGTGGCCGACACAAACACCTGGCCCATCTAGGAGTGGCACTGCAGTGTCACGCAGGATGGCCCTTCCAAAAAACACTCCCCAAACAGCACATGACGCAAAGAAAAAAAGAGGCGCAATGAGGTAGCTGTGTGAGTAAGATAAGCGACCCTAGTGGCCGACACAAACACCTGGCCCATCTAGGAGTGGCACTGCAGTGTCACGCAGGATGGCCCTTCCAAAAAACACTCCCCAAACAGCACATGACGCAAAGAAAAAAAGAGGCGCAATGAGGTAGCTGTGTGAGTAAGATAAGCGACCCTAGTGGCCGACACAAACACCTGGCCCATCTAGGAGTGGCACTGCAGTGTCACGCAGGATGGCCCTTCCAAAAAACACTCCCCAAACAGCACATGACGCAAAGAAAAAAAGAGGCGCAATGAGGTAGCTGTGTGAGTAAGATAAGCGACCCTAGTGGCCGACACAAACACCTGGCCCATCTAGGAGTGGCACTGCAGTGTCACGCAGGATGGCCCTTTCAAAAAACACTCCCCAAACAGCACATGACGCAAAGAAAAAAAGGGGCGCAATGAGGTAGCTGTGTGAGTAAGATAAGCGACCCTAGTGGCCGACACAAACACCTGGCCCATCTAGGAGTGGCACTGCAGTGTCACGCAGGATGGCCCTTCCAAAAAACACTCCCCAAACAGCACATGACGCAAAGAAAAATTAAAGAAAAAAGAGGTGCAAGATGGAATTGTCCTTAGGCCCTCCCACCCACCCTTATGTTGTATAAACAGGACATGCACACTTTAACCAACCCATCATTTCAGTGACAGGGTCTGCCACACGACTGTGACTGAAATGACGGGTTGGTTTGGACCCCCACCAAAAAAGAAGCAATTAATCTCTCCTTGCACAAACTGGCTCTACAGAGGCAAGATGTCCACCTCATCATCATCCTCCGATATATCACCGTGTACATCCCCCTCCTCACAGATTATCAATTCGTCCCCACTGGAATCCACCATCTCAGCTCCCTGTGTACTTTGTGGAGGCAATTGCTGCTGGTCAATGTCTCCACGGAGGAATTGATTATAATTCATTTTAATGAACATCATCTTCTCCACATTTTCTGGAAGTAACCTCGTACGCCGATTGCTGACAAGGTGAGCGGCGGCACTAAACACTCTTTCGGAGTACACACTTGTGGGAGGGCAACTTAGGTAGAATAAAGCCAGTTTGTGCAAGGGCCTCCAAATTGCCTCTTTTTCCTGACAGTATAAGTACGGACTGTGTGACGTGCCTACTTGGATGCGGTCACTCATATAATCCTCCACCATTCTTTCAATGGGGAGAGAATCATATGCAGTGACAGTAGACGACATGTCCGTAATCGTTGTCAGGTCCTTCAGTCCGGACCAGATGTCAGCATCAGCAGTCGCTCCAGACTGCCCTGCATCACCGCCAGCGGGTGGGCTCGGAATTCTGAGCCTTTTCCTCGCACCCCCAGTTGCGGGAGAATGTGAAGGAGGAGATGTTGACAGGTCGCGTTCCGCTTGACTTGACAATTTTCTCACCAGCAGGTCTTTGAACCCCAGCAGACTTGTGTCTGCCGGAAAGAGAGATCCAAGGTAGGTTTTAAATCTAGGATCGAGCACGGTGGCCAAAATGTAGTGCTCTGATTTCAACAGATTGACCACCCGTGAATCCTTGTTAAGCGAATTAAGGGCTCCATCCACAAGTCCCACATGCCTAGCGGAATCGCTCCGTGTTAGCTCCTCCCTTCAATGTCTCCAGCTTCTTCTGCAAAAGCCTGATGAGGGGAATGACCTGACTCAGGCTGGCAGTGTCTGAACTGACTTCACGTGTGGCAAGTTCAAAGGGCAGCAGAACCTTGCACAACGTTGAAATCATTCTCCACTGCGCTTGAGACAGGTGCATTCCACCTCCTATATCGTGCTGAATTGTATAGGCTTGAATGGCCTTTTGCTGCTCCTCCAACCTCTGAAGCATATATAGGGTTGAATTCCACCTCGTTACCACTTCTTGCTTCAGATGATGGCAGGGCAGGTTCAGGCGTTTTTGGTGTTGCTCCAGTCTTCTGTACGTGGTGCCTGTACGCCGAAAGTGTCCCGCAATTCTTCTGGCCACCGACAGCATCTCTTGCACGCCCCTGTCGTTTTTAAAAAAATTCTGCACCACCAAATTCAAGGTATGTGCAAAACATGGGACGTGCTGGAATTTGCCCATATTTAATGCACACACAATATTGCTGGCGTTGTCCGATGCCACAAATCCACAGGAGAGTCCAATTGGGGTAAGCGATTCCGCGATGATCTTCCTCAGTTGCCGTAAGAGGTTTTCAGCTGTGTGCGTATTCTGGAAACCGGTGATACAAAGCGTAGCCTGCCTAGGAAAGAGTTGGCGTTTGCGAGATGCTGCTACTGGTGCCGCCGCTGCTGTTCTTGCGGCGGGAGTCCATACATCTACCCAGTGGGCTGTCACAGTCATATAGTCCTGACCCTGCCCTGCTCCACTTGTCCACATGTCCGTGGTTAAGTGGACATTGGGTACAGCTGCATTTTTTAGGACACTGGTGACTCTTTTTCTGAGGTCTGTGTACATTTTCGGTATCGCCTGCCTAGAGAAATGGAACCTAGATGGTATTTGGTACCGGGGACACAGTACCTCCAACAAGTCTCTAGTTGGCTCTGCAGTAATGATGGATACCGGAACCACGTTTCTCACCACCCAGGATGCCAAGGCCTCAGTTATCCGCTTTGCAGCAGGATGACTGCTGTGATATTTCATCTTCCTCGCAAAGGACTGTTGGACAGTGAATTGCTTGGTGGAAGTAGTAAAAGTGGTCTTACGATTTCCCCTCTGGGATGACCATCGACTCCCAGCAACAACAGCAGCGCCAGCAGCAGTAGGCGTTACACGCAAGGATGCATCGGAGGAATCCCAGGCAGGAGAGGAATCGTCAGAATTGCCAGTGACATGGCCTGCAGGACTATTGGCATTCCTGGGGAAGGAGGAAATTGACACTGAGGGAGTTGGTGGGGTGGTTTGCGTGAGCTTGGTTACAAGAGGAAGGGATTTACTGGTCAGTGGACTGCTTCCGCTGTCGCCCAAAGTTTTTGAACTTGTCACTGACTTATTATGAATGCGCTGCAGGTGACGTATAAGGGAGGATGTTCCGAGGTGGTTAACGTCCTTACCCCTACTTATTACAGCTTGACAAAGGCAACACACGGCTTGACAAATGTTGTCCGCATTTCTGTTGAAATACTTCCACACCGAAGAGCTGATTTTTTTGGTATTTTCACCAGGCATGTCAACGGCCATATTCCTCCCACGGACAACAGGTGTCTCCCCGGGTGCCTGACTTAAACAAACCACCTCACCATCAGAATCCTCCTTGTCAATTTCCTCCCCAGCGCCAGCAACACCCATATCCTCCTCATCCTGGTGTACTTCAACACTGACATCTTCAATCTGACTATCAGGAACTGGACTGCGGGTGCTCCTTCCAGCACTTGCAGGGGGCGTGCAAATGGTGGAAGGCGCATGCTCTTCACGTCCAGTGTTGGGAAGGTCAGGCATCGCAACCGACACAATTGGACTCTCCTTGTGGATTTGGGATTTCGAAGAACGCACAGTTCTTTGCGGTGCTACTGCTTTTGCCAGCTTGAGTCTTTTCATTTTTCTAGCGAGAGGCTGAGTGCTTCCATCCTCATGTGAAGCTGAACCACTAGCCATGAACATAGGCCAGGGCCTCAGCCGTTCCTTGCCACTCCGTGTGGTAAATGGCATATTGGCAAGTTTACGCTTCTCCTCCGACAATTTTATTTTAGATTTTGGAGTCCTTTTTTTACTGATATTTGGTGTTTTGGATTTTACATGCTCTGTACTATGACATTGGGCATCAGCCTTGGCAGACGACGTTGCTGGCATTTCATCGTCTCGGCCATGACTAGTGGCAGCAGCTTCAGCACGAGGTGGAAGTGGATCTTGATCTTTCCCTAATTTTGGAACCTCAACATTTTTGTTCTCCATATTTTAATAGGCACAACTAAAAGGCACCTCAGGTAAACAATGGAGATGGATGGATACTAGTATACTTATGGATGGACAAGCGACTGCCGACACAGAGGTAGCTACAGCCGTGGACTACCGTACTGTGTCTGCTGCTAATATAGACTGGATGATAATGAGATGAAATCAATATATATTATATCACACTAGTACTGCAGCCGGACAGGTAGATATATTTATTATGTAATGACTGATGACGGACCTGCTGGACACTGTCAGCTCAGCAGCACCGCAGACTGCTACAGTAAGCTACTATAGTAGTATGTATAAAGAAGAAAGAAAAAAAAAACCACGGGTAGGTGGTATACAATTATGGATGGACGAGCGACTGCCGACACAGAGGTAGCTACAGCCGTGGACTACCGTACTGTGTTTGCTGCTAATATAGACTGGATGATAATGAGATGAAATCAATATATATTATATCACACTAGTACTGCAGCCGGACAGGTAGATATATTTATTATGTAATGACTGATGACGGACCTGCTGGACACTGTCAGCTCAGCAGCACCGCAGACTGCTACAGTAAGCTACTATAGTAGTATGTATAAAGAAGAAAGAAAAAAAAAAACCACGGGTAGGTGGTATACAATTATGGATGGACGAGCGACTGCCGACACAGAGGTAGCTACAGCCGTGGACTACCGTACTGTGTCTGCTGCTAATATAGACTGGATGATAATGAGATGAAATCAATATATATTATATCACACTAGTACTGCAGCCGGACAGGTAGATATATTTATTATGTAATGACTGATGACGGACCTGCTGGACACTGTCAGCTCAGCAGCACCGCAGACTGCTACAGTAAGCTACTATAGTAGTATGTATAAAGAAGAAAGAAAAGAAAAAAAACCACGGGTAGGTGGTATACAATATTATATATATATTATATACAATTATATATATATATATTAAACTGGTGGTGATTATTAAACTGGTGGTCAGGTCACTGGTCACACTATCAGCAACTTGCAAGTAGTACTCCTAAGCAGACAATCACAATATATATTATACTGGTGGTCAGTGTGGTCACAATGGCAGTGTGGCACTCTGGCAGCAAAAGTGTGCACTGTACGTTATATGTACTCCTGAGTCCTGCTCTCAGACTCTAACTGCTCCCCACTGTCAGTGTCTCCCCCACAAGTCAGATAATACAGTCACACTATCTATCACTTCAGCAAGTAACTAGTCTAGTACTCCTCCTAATGCTCCCCAAAATTACTACTGTGTCTCTCTCTACTGTCTCACTCTCTTCTCTATAAACGGAGAGGACGCCAGCCACGTCCTCTCCCTATGAATCTCAATGCACGTGTGAAAATGGCGGCGACGCGCGGCTCCTTATATAGAATCCGAGTCTCGCGATAGAATCCGAGCCTCGCGAGAATCCGACAGCGGGATGATGACGTTCGGGCGCACTCGGGTTAACCGAGCAAGGCGGGAAGATCCGAGTCGCTCGGACCCGTGTAAAAAAAAATGAAGTTCGGGCGGGTTCGGATTCTGAGGAACCGAACCCGCTCATCTCTAGTTTTGGTAACTCAGGTTACATGCTAACAATAGGCTTAAGAAACCTAATATGCAAAATCAAAAAGGTATTGGGATGTAGTTTTCAAATTATTCCTAAACATAAAATATAAATGAATACAACATAGCCTTTGCTTTACTGCTAACATGTTAAAATTTAAAATGTTTACTTCTAAATTAAAGTGAAAGAATCATATCCAACTAGCCTGAGAAACACATGGATATGTGGAAGCAGCTAATCTAGTGAAAAAAAGTGTTTTTGTTAAAAAAAATTAGTGCTGCCAACTTTGTCCCTGTTTTCATGGAATCACCCACATTACATTTAAACTACTCTTAAACCTTTACATTTCAATTCTGTCTGAGACCCAAATGACTTCTTATTGGCAAAACAGCTGCCTCTTAAAATCTGACTACGTTAAAACCACACAATGGATTCAGTATGATTTACCGGCGGGTGGGATGCCAGCTGCCCATATACAGACAGCGGCATCACACCCGCCAGAATGCCGGAAGCTGGCCGAGCGTAAAGAGTCCGCTTGTGGGCTCGCTGCGCTCGACAAATGATCTATTCCCACTCTATGGGTGTCATGGACACCCACGAGTGGGAATAGTCCCATTTTGCCAGGATTACAGCTGACGGCATTGTTGGCTGTTGGGATTGCGGCGTCGTTATCCTGACCGCCAGGATCCCAACAGCCGGCAAATTGAACGAATGCCCACACACAAAGTTCTCTCCTATACTGACACTTTAGCCTCTGTTCCTAAAAACTAAATCTAGTTGTTATGAATATTATTTGACCTTTCCACGGTCCAGGCACATGATGATGCCCTTAACCTAGATGGACACTTACCTCAAAGTAATCCACCATGATTCCAGTTTCAGGTAGGTACATCCTAAATAAACCATTGCTTGAGTATTTTGTTCTCTTTGCTCCTGTTACATGGACCTGATAGATTCCCTGACACTTTGCATGACCTTGACTACCCATTTATGTGCCAAAATTGCTTACGTCCATATAACTAATTCTCTATACAACTGATGTATAATAGAAAACCCTTGAATATGTGGCTTCCAGTATACTGTCAACTAAAATCTCCATTTCACTTATGGCCAAACTGCAGACAAATACCTTACAATAGCATTCCCTATGAGATACTTTCTCTATTTGAAGATCATCACAGTTCCAATCTAAACCCACCAAATTCCAGGTGGCTTTGACAATGTCTCCTTCACTGGACGGGAGCCACAACTTTAATATCAGTGTGCGCTCAGTGAGAACAGAATGTTATATAATAGGGAGAGCTTCTGAAGCATTAACATAATCCTCAGTCCTGAAACTAGTGCATACCACACATCTCCTACACAGTTTCTGGGAGAGTGGACACCCAGCTACACATAATACCTCTTGCTACAGCAGACAATTTCTACCCATTTTTCTGTTCACCTATATGGGGTGCCACAAAAAATAGTGAAAGTGTCTTTGCCTGAGCGTTCTATCACGCTGAAGTGATTGTCCCCATAGAGTAATAATTTCTGACATCTGCCTAATAATCTTAAGTGCGAGAACTGCAAACAGCATAGACAGTCTGTTTATCTGCAGAATGTTGTATGACACACAAATGCCAAAAAGCCTACATGGGTGTGGAGAAAAGCAAAGTACAAGTAAAAGCGTGGAAACATTGATTAGCCATATTGGGCTTCGGACTTATCTTTATAAAGTAGTCTAGAGAGTGCCACCAATCAATGCATGATATCGATTTGTCCCACCTCTCACAGAGTGGGTAACAAGGAGGGCACCAAGACGCAAATGTGGTGGTTAGCAAAGGAGTGCTGGCAGCTTAAAGATGTATGTATGTGTATGTATAATAAATATATATATATATATATATATATATATATATATATATATCTCCGGAAAGTGTTCACAGCGCTTCACTTTATCCACATTTTGTTATGTTACAGCCTTATTCCAAAATGGAATGCAATCTTAGTTTTTTATTTTTGATAAATTTGCAAAAATCTCAAAATAAACTTTTTTCACGTTGTCATTATGGGGTAGAATTTTGAGGGGAAAAATGAATTCATTCCATTTTGTAAGAAGGCTGTAACATAACTAAATGTGTAAAAAAAAAGTGAAGCGCTGTGAATACTTTCCGGATGCTGTATGTATGTATGTATGTATGTATGTATGACAGCATGTCGGAAATTCCTAGATCAGGACTTGGAGTTGTCAACACCCCATAAGGAAGCAATATGTGTCTTAATCCGTTTCATTTTAAGTCACAATTATTTTAAATTTCTAAATTGCTTTTACATCCGAACTTGTGGGACAGCTATGGGGAAAATCTTTGCCCCGAGCTTTGCCAACTTATTCATGGGAAGTTGGGAAGAAGAAACCCTCTACTCCAATAACCCATTTTTAAAAACATCTGGTTCTATTCAAAAAGGTATATTGATGATATACTAATTATCTGGGAGGGAGAAGAAGCTGTGTTTCATGACTTTTTTTACTTCATTTCCAGAAACACTTACAACTTAAAGTTCACTTACAATAGAGAAAAAAATGGAATACTTGGACCTAGTACTTAAAGGAGAAAATGAAGTGATCTCAACATGTAACTTCATCAAAAAAGTTCAGACAAATAGTTATCTATATTACAACAGCTGCCATGCCACACAGTGGAAGAATATCCAGTTCTCGCAATTCAATCGAGTGAAAAGAAACTGCAGTAAAGTAGAGGATTACGAAAACCAACTACAAGTGTATTCACAGCGATTCATTGAAAGAAACTATCTGGAAACCATCGTCAATCAAGCCATTTCGAAAACACTGAGGACCGAAGAAACACCACCTTTACAAACTACAGCAGCAGGAAAAAAAAGGTTTTAATTCCTTTGGTCACCACATACTACTGTCAGGAGGATAAAATTAGAACTTCATTAAACACTGGAATATACTACTCATGGACCCAGTTTTGAAGGACATTCTTCCACCAAAACCAAGAATCGTCTATAGGAAAACCAGAAATCTGAAGGAAACTCTGGCCCCAAGTCTCTTAAGAGTAGAGACAACAGTCACATCGAAATACCCTTAAGTGCCAAGGCTGCTTTAAATGCGGCAATTGCAATATCTGTAAATATGTCCATCCTAAAAGAAAGACCTTTTCAAACTATGACAACTCTAAGGAATGCGAAATCAAAGATTTTATTAATTGTAACTCCAATATGGTAATATATGTTTTTGGAATGCACATGTAATTTGAAATACGCAGGAAAAACAAAGCGAGTGTTGAAACTACATATATAAGGACATGTGCGCAATATTAAACATAAAATCACCAGGAATGTAACAAAATATGCAAAAAGGTAAATAAGAGCGGCTAAAGTAGAAACGGAAAAACTAGTAGCAAAGGAAAGCAAAGCGAATCGCAAAAAATTCTTTAAATACATTAATAGCAAGAGATTAAAGAAGGAGAGTATAGGCCCTTTAAAAGACAAGTTGGGAGTCTTAAGCAAAAATGATAATGGCATAGCGGACACACTAAATGAGTTTTTTTCAACAGTATTTACTAGAGAGGACCCAATTCAGGGACTAACAATCTCAATAATGAGAATATCCCACTGATAGGTACTTATTTAAGTCACCAGGTCCCGATGGTATTCACCCAAGTGTTCTAATGGAGCTTCATTCTAAACTTGCAAAACCGCTATTTTTGATCTTTAAGGATTCAGTAATATCAGGTATGGTTCCCAAAGACTGGCGTATAGCGGAAGTAGTGCCTATATTAAAAAAGGGAAGCAAAGCTGAACCAGGTAATTATAGACCAGTTAGTCTTACATCTATAGTGGGGAAAGTATTGGAAGGTATTCTAAGAGATAGTATTCAGAAGTTCCTTGAAGTCAATAAGGTCATTAAAAGGAATCAACATGGGTTTATGAAAGACAGATCCTGTCAAACCAACTTACTTGGCTTTTATGAAACAGTAAGCGCAAACCTAGATCAGGGTAAAGAGGTGGATGTAATCTTTTTAGATTTTGCCAAAGCGTTCGATACTGTACCACACATGAGACTTATCTACAAGCTACAAAAATCAGGGCTAGGAAGCACAATATGCACTTGGGTCAAAAACTGGTTAGATAATAGGGAGCAGCGCGTTGTGGTTAATGGATCTTTTTCAACTTGGACTGAAGTGCTAAGTGGTGTGCCGCAAGGCTCAGTATTAGGACCGCTATTGTTCAATATTTTCATTAACGACCTAACAGAAGGTCTAGAGAGCATGATGTCAATTTTTGCAGATGATACCAAATTGTGTAAAGTTATAAATGCGGAGGGGGATGCTGAGTCGCTTCAGAATGACTTAGTTAAATTAGAAGCATGGGCAGCGAAATGGAGAATGCGCTTCAATACAGACAAGTGTAAGGTAATGCACTGTGGTAACAAGAACAAAAATAACACCTACCTACTAAATGGGGTAAAATGGAGAATGCGCTTCAATACAGACAAGTGTAAGGTAATGCACTGTGGTAACAAGAACAAAAATAACACCTACCTACTAAATGGGGTAAAATTAGGGGATTCTGTACTGGAAAGGGACTTAGGTGTCCTCATAGATAGCAAACTAAGCAGTAGTACCCAAAGTAGGACTGCAGCAAAGAAGGCTAATAAGATATTAGCATGCATAAACGGGGAATTGATGCTAGGGACGAGAGTATTATACTCCCGTTATATAAATCACTTGTGAGGACACACCTTGAATACTGTGTACAATTCTGGGCACCTTACTACAAAAAGGATATCCTGGAGCTAGAAAAGGTTCAAAGGCGGGCGACCAAACTAATTAAGGGTATGGAGACGTTGGAATACGAGGAAAGGCTTGCAAGACTAGGCATGTTTACACTGGAAAAGAGGAGATTAAGAGGGGCATGATCAACATTTACAAATATATAAGGGGACAATATACAGATCTTGCGCAGGACATGTTTTTGGTTAGATCAACACAGAGAACTCGTGGACACTCGCTCAGGTTAGAGGAGAGATTCCACACAATACGTCGTAAAGGCTTTTTTACGGTAAGGACGATACGTGTATGGAATTCCCTGCCTGAGGGAGTTGTAATGGCCAACTCAGTCAACACCTTTAAGAATGGGTTAGATAAATTCCTAATGGATAAGGATATCCAGGGTTACGGGGCATAGTCACGCACTATGGTTATTATAAAAAAGAGGGGTTAATCGGAACGGCAGTCAGCAACTTCAGTCAAAATTTTATACAAAATAATCGTGCATAGGAGACCACAAATAGGTTGAACCCGATGGACAATGGTCTTTTTTAAACCTTAGATACTATGTTACTATTTTACCACTCATGTAATATATAGACATTTTACAGAAAAACAGCAGTCGAATATTGAGGTCGTATCTTTCAAAACTATTGAAATTGTAAAACCAGGAGAAAGGGGAGGCGAAATCCTCAATAAACTATCCAAAAGAGAGATGTTTAGGATCTTCGAACTTCAGACCCTTGCGCCCCCCCCCCCCCCCATGGATTCAATGAAAGCTTTGAAATCGACCCACAATTTTTTTACCTCTCTCACCCATAATATAAGCACAATATATCTTCCACTTTCCCCCCCACCAACCATTCTTTTTTCCCATTACTTATCATAGTATTTCTACAAGGAATATACCACTTTAATATATAAATATACAAATCTAAATATTACTAATAGTGCACTATCCCTTAGGGATAGTATCTACTGAATTCTTTTAGTTCATTTACTTATAGTTGTTTTTATTTGTAGTTTATCCTTGACAAACATGATTCTCTGCTTACGAATATGGATCCTATTAAAAATGGCTGTGCGTTCCACGCAAAATCATACCCGATGACGTCCGCCTCAAACTTCCTATTCTACTAAAATACTTTTTTACTATGCATCTTTTTATTTTACATCTTCTTTAATTATATGTATTTTCTATTATTCATTTGAATTATGTAACTTAAACTTTTATGGTATACTGTAACTGATCGCTGCTTCCAGGAATGATGCAGTCGCGTCACATGCAGCGTCACTAAGGAAGCCCAGCGTTGCGTTACGCATGCACTCCATCACGCGGTGCTTCCTGTTCATGTTTTGATGCAATACTACGGAAGCCCGGTGGTATATTTCACGTGCTTTCCACCATGCGATGCATCCTCTTCATAACACGAAAGTCTGGCGGTTCGTTCCACTGCTGGAACTTCCTTTCTGTCATATTTGTGATTTTAAATCTAATGGTGTGTACACACGGTGAGATTTTTTCTTTCAATTTTGACTATATATAGTCAAAATCGAAAGAAAAGTTAGTGCAAATCGCAAGGTGTTATGCCACTTGCGATCCCGATCCGCTGTCCCGCCAGGTCGGTATCGCAAGAAAAGATAGACTATGCAGGCAAGTCAATCCTTGCTAGAACGGTGTACTATCTAGTTTATCTCATCTCACATAAGCCAAAATCGTTAACACACATAATCCATATCTCAAGAAAAGTTAGTCAAAATCGTGGGTGGTGCTGGGCTCCAGGGAGTTCAGGGGCAACAGCAAAGTGAATATCGGGCGTAGCAAGGATCTCACCGTGTGTACACACCATAAGTGTTTTAAATTATTTTATGTTAGCTTCAATTCCGTATTTCGGGTATCCAGTCAGATGGTCGACAATGTTAAGTTCGACACTCATTAGGTCAACCTTGAAATGGTCGACATAGACTAATGGTCGACACAAGTTTTTTTGGGAACTTTTTCATACTTTACGATCCACATGGACTACGATTGGGAACGGTAACCTGTGACGAGCGCAGCGGTAGCGGAGCAAGGCACCTTGCCCGAAGCTCACTCGCCATGCAAGGGGACGCGGTGCACTGATTGGGGTTCCCTGTCACTTTATGCATAAAACGACCCCCAAAAAAGGTTTTTTTTAAACCAAGTCGACCTTTCACATGTCGACCATTTGCATGTGTCGACTATTAGTCCATGCCGACCATGTCAATGTCGGCCAATAGTGGTCGACCTAATGAGTGTTGACCTTAACATTGTCAACCATTCATACTGGAACCTGTATTTAGGGCCAGATGCATCATCGCTTGGAAAGTGATAAAATGGAGAGTGAAAAGGTACCAGCCAATCAGCTCCTAACTGACATTTTTCAAACACAACATGTGACATGGAAGTTAGGACCTGATTGGCTGGCACTTTTTCTCTCTATTTTATCACTTTCCAAGCAATGATGCATCTAGCCCTTAGAGAGATATTGTAGCATTGTACGAATATGTGTCATTGGTATGTTTTATTGAGCTGTGTTTCTATACTGGAGATTGGTGACAGGAAGTGATGTCAGCTTGTTTGGTCCACATGTAACGTCCATCTTTAATCACCGTAGGTATAAATATCTCTCCGTGTCTCTGCATTACCATCCCCTTAAGTCTTTGCTAGACGAAGCGCGTTGGAAGACTTCTGTATCCTGGACCACTGTTATGGACAGATAAGCTCAATTGTTCTTTTCTTTTTGTACGTTTGTTACCTGCATTTATACTGTGGATTGTGTTAAACTGTATTTTTTACTTCTAAAAACATTTGAAGTGGTATATATTATTGGACCCACTGTTGGCCCTAAACTAAATGAGTTTTACAGTTTTATGATCAATAAGTATGCAGTGTTAAAACAGTACACACTGGGGGATATTCAATTGTTTGAAAAGTCAGTTGGGTGTCTGTTTTTCCCTATCTAATAGACAGTAAAAAACAGACACCCAACCGACTTTTCAAACATTTGAATTCCCCCCACTATGTCTATTTTTTTAAATGTATTTATTTAGTTTTTCCACGGATGACCGGCACTCCAATTAAAGCATGCAGGGTACCTGGCTGCCTTCCCTTGGACATAGAGATTCCAGTAATACAGCAAGAAGATGGGTGTCACAGAATACATTGCTTGACCTTTATTAAGCACCTTTCGCCGGTATGAGAGGTGCTTACTAAAAAGCAACTGAAACGTTGATATTCAAGCAATATATGCTGTGACTTACTGAAATCCATGGAGTGAGATAGAGAGATAGATAGATAGATAGATAGAGAGATAGAGAGATAGAGAGATAGAGAGATAGAGAGATAGAGAGATAGATAGATAGATAGATAGATAGATAGATAGATAGATAGATAGATAGATAGATAGATAGATAGATAGATAGATAGATAGATAGATAGATAGATAGATAGATAGATAGATAGATAGACAGACAGACAGACAGACAGACAGATGCTAAGTGTCAAGCCTAGACTTTTTCCTTTTTTTGTTCCTCTCCTTGATGTCAAATTGAGATCATACATACTGTACCTACCTCTGTTTAGGTTACTAAGCTATATAAAAAGTATAGATCCAAATTCATCCAGAAGTTTTTATGTGATGGCAGAACAAAGAGAAATTCTGAAAAAATAGCCCCTAGAAGTATTTTTCTTGAAAAAAAAATTGCTATGTGCAGACACAACCCTTACAGTTTTATTATATGAATAGCTAACATACACACACACAAATGCTTATCACAGACACAGAATACACACCCAAACCTACAGTAATTACTCAGCAGGAATTGCACTTAGCAGTCCAAACAGATCCTTAGAACCAACAGTGAACCTTGAACAATGTTTGCACTTTGTAGTAGAATAATACAAGTTCCAAATAAATGTAAATACATGTAGTAACCTACAAAAAGTGATGTTATTACAATTATTATTCTATTCCTGCTGCATTTCAATTAACCCCTAAAAGAATGTACCAGAAGAAGGCAGAAGCAGATTATTGCTTTATTTGTTATGGTAAAATACCTCAAGAAGTAGAAGAGGAATACACAATATACCGCAAATACCAGACTAAGGGGTCTCTCTTTGTAGACCCTGCAGCAAATACAAAATAAGATTTTACTCACGGGTAAATCTATTTCTCGTAGTCCGTAGTGGATGCTGGGAACTCCGTAAGGACCATGGGGATTAGCGGGCTCCGAAGGAGGCTGGGCACTCTAGAAAGATTTATGACTACCTGGTGTGCACTGGCTCCTCCCACTATGACCCTCCTCCAAGCCTCAGTTAGGACACTGTGCCCGGACGAGCTGACATAATAAGGAAGGATTTTGAATCCCGGGTAAGACTCATACCAGCCACACCAATCACACCGTACAACTCGTGATACTATATCCAGTTTGACAGTATGAAAACAACTGAGCCTCTCAACAGATGGCTCAACAATAACCCTTTAGTTAGCAATAACTATTTACAAGTATTGCAGACAATCCGCACTTGGGATGGGCACCCAGCATCCACTACGGACTACGAGAAATAGATTTACCGGTGAGTAAAATCTTATTTTCTCTGACGTCCTAGTGGATGCTGGGAACTCCGTAAGGACCATGGGGATTATACCAAAGCTCCCAAACGGGCGGGAGAGTGCGGATGACTCTGCAGCACCGAATAAGAGAACTCAAGGTCCTCCACAGCCAGGGTATCAATTTTGTAGAATTTTGCAAACGTGTTTGCCCCTGACCAAGTAACAGCTCGGCAAAGTTGTAAAGCCGAGACCCCTCGGGCAGCCGCCCAAGATGAGCCCCCCTTCCCTGTGGAATGGGCTTTCACTGATTTAGGATGCGGCAGTCCAGCCGTAGAATGCTCCTGCTGAATCGTGTCACAGATCCAGTGAGCGATAGTCTGCTTAGAAGCAGGAGCACCCAGCCTGTTGGGTGCATACAGGATAAATAGCGAGTCAATTTTCCTGACTCTAGCCGTCCTGGAAACATAATTTTTCAAGGCCCTGACTACGTCCAGTAACTTGGAATCCTCCAAGTCCCTAGCAGCCGCAGGCACCACAATAGGTTGGTTCAAGTGAAAAACTGATACCACCTTAAGGAGAAACTGGGGACGAGTCCTCAATTCTGCCCTATCCATATGGAAAATCAGATAAGGACTTTTATATGACAAAGCCGCCAATTCTGATACACGCCTGGCCGAAACCAAGGCCAATAACATGACCACTTTCAACGTGAGATATTTTAGATCCACGGTTTTTAGTGGTTCAAACCAATGTGATTTTAAGAAAACTCAACACCACGTTGAGATCCCAAGGTGCCACTGGAGGCACAACTGGGGGCTGAATATGCAGCACTCCTTTTACAATGTCTGAACTTCAGGTACTGAAGCTAATTTTTTCTGGAAGAAAATCGACAGAGCCGAGATCTGTATCTTAATAGAGCCTAATTTTAGGCCCATAGATACTCCTGCTTATAGGAAATGCAGAAATCGACCTAGTTGAAATTCCTTTGTTGGGGCCTTTTTGGCCTCCCACCAAGCAACATATTTCCGCCATATGCGGTGATAATGTTTTGCAGTAACATCTTTCCTGGCTTGAATCAGCGTAGGAATGACTTCCTCCGGAATGCCCTTTTCCTTTAGGATCCGGCGTTCAACCGCCATGCCATCAAAACATAGCCGCGGTAAGTCTTGGAACAGACAGGGCCCCTGCTGCAGCAGGTCCTGTCTGAGCGGCAGAGGCCATGGGTCCTCTGATATATAGTTTCTTGAAGTTCTGGGTACCAGGCTCTTCTTGGCCAATCCGGAACCACGAGTATCGTTCTTACTCCTCGCCTTCTTATTATTCTCAGTACCTTTGGTATGAGAGGCAGAGGGGGGAACACATAAACCGACTGGTACACCCACGGTGTTACCAGAGCGTCCACAGCTATCGCCTGAAGGTCCCTTGACCTGGCGCCATATCTTTTATAGCTTTTTGTTGAGGCGGGACGCCTTCATGTCCACCTGTGGCCTTTCCCAATGTTGTACAAGCCTTTGGAAGACTTCTGGATGAAGTCCCCACACTCTCGGGTGGAAGTCGTGTCTGCTGAGAAGATCTGCTTCCCAGTTGTCCACTCCAGGAATGAACACTGCTGACAGTGTTAACACATGATTTTCCGCCCATCGGAGAATCCTTGTGGCTTCTGCCATCGCCATCCTGCTTCTTGTGCCGCCCTGTTGGTTTACATGGGCGACTGCCGTGATGTTGCCTGATTGGATCAGGACCGGCTGGTTTTGAAGCAGAGGCCTTGCCTGACTCAGGGCATTGTAAATGTCCCTCTGTTCCAGAATATTTATGTAGGGAAGTCACCTGACTTGACCAAAGTCCCTGGAAGGTTCTTCCCTGTGTGACTGCTCCCCAGCCTCAAAGGCTGGCATCCATGGTCACTAGGACCTAGTCCTGTATGTCGAACCTGCGGCCCTCTTAAAGATGGGCACTCTGCAGCCACTACAGTAGAGATACCCTGGTCCTGGACAGGGTTATCAGCCTAATGCATCTGAAGATGCGACCCGGACCACTTGTCTAACAGGTCCCCCTGAAAAGTTCTTGCATGGAACCTGCCGAATGGGATTGCTTCGTAGGAAGCTATCATTTTTCCCAGGACTCGCGTGCAATGATGCACCGATAACTGTTTTGGCTTCAGGAGGTCTCTGACTAGAGATGACAGCTCCTTGGCTTTCTCCTCCTGGAGAAACACTTATTTCTGGTCTGTGTCCAGAACCATCCCCAGGAACAGTAGACGTGTCGTAGGAACCAGCTGTGACTCTGGACTGTTTAGAATCCAACCGTGCTGTTGTAGCACTTTCCAAAATAGTGCTACCCCGACTAGCAACTGCTCCTTGGACCTCGCCCTTATAAGGAGATTGTCCAAATACGGGATAATTAAAAACTCCCCTTTTCGAAGGAGTATCCTCATTCCGGCCATTACCATGGTAACACCCTCGGTGCCCTGTACAGTCCAAACGGCAGAGTCTGGACTTGGTAATGGTAATCCTGTACCACAATCTGAGGTACTCCTGGCGAGGATAGTAAATAGGGACATGCAGGTAAGCATCCTTGATGTCCCGGGATACCATGTAATCCCCCTCGTCCAGGCTTGCAATAACCGCCCTGAGCGATTCCATCTTGAACTTGAATTTTTTATGTATGTGTTCAAGGATTTTAAATATAAAAAAGGGTCACACCGAACCATGCGGTTTCGGTACCCCAAAACCGTGTGGAATAGTAACCCCGTCCTTGTTGGAGTAGGGGCACCTTAAGTATTACCTGCTGGGAATACAGCTTATTAATTGCCTCTAGCACAGCCTCCCTGCCTGAGGGAGTTGTCGGCAAGGCATATTTGAGGAAACGGCGGGGGGAAGACATATCGAATTCCAGCATGTACCCCTGAAATACTACTTGAATGAAACAGGAATCCACCTGTGAGCGAGCCCACTGATCGCTGAAATTTTTGAGACGGCCCCCCACCGTACCTGGCTACACCTGTGGAGCCCCCGCGTCATGCTGTGGACTCAGAGGAAGCGAGAGAAGAATTATGATTCTGGGAACAGGCTGACTGGTGCAGCTTTTTCCCTCTTCCCTTGTCTCTGTACAGAAAGGAAGCGCCATTGACCCGCTTGCTTTTCTGAAGCCGAAAGGACTGTACCTGATAATACAGTGCTTTCTTAGTCTGTGAGGAAACTTGAGGTAAAAATATTTCTTCCCAGCTGTTGCTGCGGATACGAGGTCCCAGAGACCATCCCCAATAATTCCTCACCCTTATAAGGCAGAATCTCTATGCGCCTTTTAAGGGCAGTATCACCTGTCCAGTGACAGGTCTCTAATACCCTCCTGACAGAATGGACATTACATTCATTTTGGATGCCAGCCGGCAAAATATCCCTCTGTGCATCCCTCATATATAAGACGACGTCTTTAATATGTTCTCATGTTAGCAAACTAGTATGTTTGACAGGGTCACCGACCACGCTGCAGCAGCACGCTCTGCAGGTTTCAGTCTAGTACCTGAGTGTGTAAATACAGACTTCAGGATAGCCTCCTGCTTTTTATCAACAGGTACCTTCAAAGTGGCCGTTCCTAAAACGGCAGTGCCAAACCTATTTTGACAACCGTGTGAGCGCCTTATCCACCCTAGGGGATATCTCCCAGCGTAACTTATCCCCTGGCGGGAAAAGGTACGCCATAAGTAACTTTTTAGAAATTACCAGTTTCTTATCAGGGGGAACCCACGCTTTTCACACACTTCATTCATTCATCTGATGGGGGAACAAAACACTGCCTGCTTTTTCTCCCCAAACATAAAAACCCATTTTTTAGAGGTTAATGTCATAAATGTGTAACACATTTTTTATTGCCGGGATCAAGTCACGGATGTTCCTAGTGGATTGTGTATATGTCTCAACCTAGTCGACACTGGAGTCAGACTCCGTGTCGACATTCTGCCATCTGAATGAGCGGGCGTTTTTGAGCCCCTGATGGCCTTTGAGACGCCTGGGCAGGCACGGGCTGAGAAGCCGGCTGTCCCACAGCTGTTACGTCATCCACCCTTTTATGTAAGGAGTTGACACTGTCGGTTAATACCTTTTACCTAACCATCCACTCTGGTGTCGGCCCCACAGGGGGCGACATCACATTTATCGGCATCTGCTCCGTCACTATATAAGCCTCCTCCTCAAACCTGTCGACACAGCTGTACCGACACACCGCACACACACAGGGAATGCTCTGACTGAGGACAGGACCCACAAAGCCCTTTGGGGAGACAGAGAGAGAGTATGCCAGCACACACCAGAGCGCTATATAATGTGGGGATTAACACTATAACTGAGTGAATTTTCCCCCATAGCTGCTTGTATATACAATATTGCGCCTAAATTTAGTGCCCCCCCTCTCTTTTTAACCCTTTGAGCCTGAAAACTACAGGGGAGAGCCTGGGGAGCTTTCTTCCAGTTGCACTGTGAAGAGAAAATGGCGCCAGTGTGTCTGAGGGAGATAGCTCCGCCCCTTTTCCGCGGCCTATTCTCCCGCTTTTTCCTGGATTCTGGCAGGGGTATTTACCACATATATAGCCTCTGGGGCTATATATTGTGGTATTTTTGCCAGCCAAGGTGTTTTTTTTGCTGCTCAGGGCGCCCCCCCCCCCCAGCGCCCTGCACCCTCAGTGACCGGAGTGTGAAGTGTGCATGAGGAGCAATGGTGCACAGCTGCAGTGCTGTGCGCTACCTTGGTGAAGACTGATGTCTTCTGCCGCCGATTTTCCGGACCTCTTCTTGCTTCTGGCTCTGTAAGGGCGACGGCGGCGCGGCTCCGGGACCGAACACCAAGGACTGGGCCTGCGGTCGATCCCTCTGGAGCTAATGGTGTCCAGTAGCCTAAGAAGCCCAATCCGGCTGCAAGCAGGCGAGTTCGCTTCTTCTCCCCTTAGTCCCTCGCTGCAGTGAGCCTGTTGCCAGCAGGTCTCACTGAAAATAAAAAAACTAATTCTATACTTTCTTTCTAGAGGCTCAGGAGAGCCCCTAGTGTGCATCCAACCTCGGCCGGGCACAAGATCTAACTGAGGCTTGGAGGAGGGTCATAGTGGGAGGAGCCAGTGCACACCAGGTAGTCATAAATCTTTCTAGAGTGCCCAGCCTCCTTCGGAGCCCGCTAATCCCCATGGTCCTTACGGAGTTCCCAGCATCCACTAGGACGTCAGAGAAATTTTACTAACTCCCTTATTTAAAACCCTGCAATTGTGTGAGGGTTTCACTGCATCACAGCCAGCCTAGTCTTACTATATGTGCATAAGGGGCTGACACACTAGTCTGACCAAATGTAGGACAAATCAAAGCCTTTCCTGCTTTTCATGGTCCCCATTTCCAGGTACAGGTAACCATATTGTCAGAAGATGGAGTCAGCTAGCTTTCTGCAGCTTGTTACATTAGTGTTCATTCTAGCACCCTGCACCTTTCAAAATCCGTGCAGTTCCTCTTTCCTGCCTGGGGTGTCGCTCTCTGTGGTGCTTCTCAGCACACTCTGATCTGTTACTCCAGGCATGTCCAAACTGCGGCCCTCCAGCTGTTGAGAAACTACACATCCCAGCATGCCCTGACACAGCTTTAGCATTCTCTGACAGCAAAACTGTGTCAGGGCATGCTGGGATATGTAGTTTCACAACAGCTAGAGGGCTTAAGTTTGGACATGCCTGTGTTACTCAGTGCTTTGCTACAGGCCTGTGTGTGCTGAGAAGCACCAGAGCAAAGAGCGACACCTCAGGCAGGAAAGAGGAACTGCAAAGGATTTGAAAGGTGCAGGGTGCTAGAATGAACACTATACAGGCACAACAATCCCCGGAGCAGGGTATAGGCACGAAGTAACCACCTGCACAAATACATGACCACAACAGAAATGAGTGATTTCTCTTCAGTAACCCGATTGGCTGCTCAGAAGCGGCGATAATCCCTTTCTCCAACAATAAGAGAAAGGAGTTATCAGTGCTTCATAAATAGAGCCCCAACAGGGGAACTACGCTATGAGCTCGGAATACCTATGCAATTATAGGGGGTGAATCAATTAATATGAGGGAAATTTAGATTAAAAGCCTTCTATAAACAAAAGCTTATCTATAGAGAAAAGCAAGAGCCAAATGCTTTCAGCCGTGATGTGGCAGGCAAGTCGAATTTTCAGCAACTTTACAAAAGTTAACAGGAAAGTTTGATGGACAGGACCATAGGCAGATTTACCACTATGCGGCCAAAGCAGCCGCTTAGGGCCCGGCGAGTCCCCTGGGGCCCGCAAAAATATATTGCTTGTAATGTACTGTATTTACTTCCAGGCCCCGACAGCGCAATAATTTAAGTGTGACAACTGCCGGGTGCCTGTTCCGTCTCCAGCGCTCGCTTGTGCCTCCATGCTGTGTGTGAGGGTATGGGTCGTTGGGACGACACAACTTAGGTCGACAGTCATTAGGTCATCCACTGAAGGTCAACATGGCCATTAGGTCGACATGGGCATTAGGTCAACATGAGTTTTTGGACTTTTTTGGTGTTGTTTTCTTCGTAAAGTGACGGGGAACCCCAATTAGTGCACGGTGTCCCCTCGCATGGCTCACGCTTCGGGCAAGTGCCTCGCTCCGCTATCGCTGCGCTCTGCACAGGTTACCATTCACAATTGTTGTCCACGTGGATCATCAAGTATGAAAAAGTAAAAAAAATTGAAAAACTCATATCGACCTTTTGACCTGTCGACCTAGTACATGTCGAGCTAATACCCATGTCAACCTAGTGCATGTCGACCTAGTGCCCATGTCGACCTTCAGCGGTCGACCTAATGACTGTCGACCCCTGTTGTGTTGACCTAACGACCGTATCCCGTGTGTGACTTCCTGGTTCCTGCCTCTCACATGACACGCCCAGAGGAAGAGACGAGCTGAGGAGAGATGGTGCGCTGCCGTCCCGACTCCAGAGACAGTATGTGAACGGTGAACTGCGGTGTGGGGCATGCCAAGCACAATCATTCACCTGCCACTTAACGCGGGGGGGAAGGGGGGAGTTGCATTGTTGTGGAGAGTCATTCACCTGTCACTACCCGTGGTGGGGTGGGGGTGCAAGTGCGGTGTGGGCAGTATTTAGGTCTGTGGTTTAGTAATGAAGTATGCTGCTGTATAGTAGTAATGATATATATTAGAGGTATGTATTTCTTCAGTGTAGCAAAAGTATGTATTACTATAGTGTTTTAACTATATCTACAGTAGTAGTGGTATTTATTGCTGCCGTGTAGTAATGGCATTTGGCAGTGGTATGTATTGCTATAATGTAGTAGTAATTCTGTAATAGAGGCATGCATTGCTACGGTGTGTTAATGATATGTATTGCTGTGGTGTAGTATTGGCATGTTCTAGTGTTATGTATCTCTCTAGCGTAGTAGAGCTATATGGCAAAAGGCATGTATTGACACAGTATTCATTTTATGTATTGCTATACTGTACTAATGTCACATAGTAATAGTAATATTTAAGTAATGAGATATTCAAGACTATTTTTGTATTTTTGATTATATCTGGAAACTAACATTTTTGTACACTGTAATTACATTATTCTCATTTTTTTTAAATGTATTTGTTTTTTTATTTGTAAGAAACTTGAGTTGTGCACATCAAGTTAATCACAAGATACAAAAGGTTATTTCATAATAGCAGCTTATCAGATATTGGTAGGTATTTTATTAGCAGCGGAAATTTACTGCCAACAGGTTTGCCAGGAGCTATCCAGTTAGCCCCATGCGGCACGCTCCTCTCCCTGATGCTTGCACTTAATCGGGGATTATGCTTCGGGTGCCTTGGACACCCAAAGCATAAACTGCGATAAGCAGCTGCCAAAGTCTTGATAACACATACGATCAGGAACTTCTCTCCGATCCCATGTGTTATCGCATGATCACGGGTCCATAAAAACAGCCTCTAATTGGATACCGCGATAATGGCCACTGATCAAAAATCTTGATATCAGGCCATTTTTACCAGCCAAAATAATATCGTTTCTAATTGGATACTCCCCGTTATTTATTTATTACCAGTTATAATCTATATTTCCTACCACATAGATACACACACACACACACACACACACACACACACAAACAGGTTAATTTTCTTGGGAGTCAATTAGGCTATGAGTATATTTTTGGATTGTTGGAGAAAACCAGGACACCCGAAGGAAATCCACGCAAGCACAGAGAATATATAAACTCCACACAGTTCGAAAAATTTGGGTGGGCATCGAACCAAAGACCTCAGAGTTGTGAAGCAGTTATGCTAACCCTTACACAGTCTGTGCTGCCCACGATTCCATATTCCACTACATCTCTTATCTGACTGGACGCCATGGTTGGCAGTACATCTGTGCTAGCTGTATTACGATATTAAATAAGCCTCTATGTTACTTATGTCTGGGCGATGCAGATGTCTTCAAGGGTGACACATGAGTCACCAATACGGAGACATTTTAGGTGATCTACAGTTCATTACAATTCCTTCAGTGTTCAAGTATTCGATAACTGTAAATCCTTTCCATTACCAATCCTTTCCATTATAATAAAAATAATAATAATAATCACCAATATAAACTTTTTTAAAAGGGAGTTCGCCCTTAGCCCACTATTGTATGCCTCAGCATGGGATCTACCCATGTCTGGAATTGTGCAGAAGTAGCGCAGTACAATTGTTCTGCGGAAATATGCAATTTCCCAACTGAGTTTAGATCTGTTGATTGAGAACGTCATGACATACAGATAAAATTACTGTCATGCTCATCAAGCCACTGTGCTCTGTGGATGGGTTGATTTTCATTTTTAAAGACTTATTGTTTCACAGCATGGGGTAGTACCAAAACTTAGCCTGAATTGTAAGAATGTATTATGTTAGCATGTGCATTTTTTAGTGGGGTTATTTTATATGTTTTTTATTCTGCGATCTGTTGTTTATTTTACTGGTGTGCTTTTGTACAATGCAATTACATCTGCCAATTCGTTCTGTTTTTGTGATGACAATAAATTCATATTCGTATTTAGACCTTTACTTCTGGACACCACCACATAACTGATCCTATGGATGACAGGTAGGCTACCACTGCTTGGTAGTCCAAAGACTGTGCCTTTTGCTCCACTGAAATCACAAACTGGTTATGACTAGAATATCCTGCTCTGTGAAGTTCTCATCATACTTTTCTGCAGAGATTAGCTGCATAAGCACCATTTGATATTTGCAGTGAATAGATCTACGCTTGTCTAATATAATCAAATGAACATGTCCAAATGAATTGATAATCTAATCAGGTTAGAAGGAAATTATTCATCTGAAATAAATGAGCTTGAAGTCAATGGTATTGAAATCATAGAATTAAAGTCTATGGTTCGATATCATGCATGCAATGAAAATGTGTTTTGGCTGTCAGACTAAAACTATTGTGTGTGAAGTGATCAATTATTTTATTAGATTGATTTAATTGTACAGAATTGAAATGATTGGTATCACAAAAAAAAATGCACGTGGCTATCTTAACATCTAGCTATTAAATTGCTCACCAGTGTTCATTTTTTCAATGAAAATTTTGACTATATGTATTCGTCGACTATACTTTATTTCAGGACTAAAATTACACGAAAATTAAAATGGAGATCCACTGACTAAATTTTTACTAAAACAAAAGACTAAGACTAAAACTAAATAAAAAATATTTGTAAAAATTTACACTGGTAGTATTTTAATTTTTTAAAGAACAATTACAGCATGTGTTCTAAATTTGTGCAGAAAATAAAAATGACCTGCTGTTAAGGAAAAAGGATTGTATATTGCACTTGTTTGTTCTAAAAAAAACTTAAGACATTAATTTGTATATGATATAAGGGAGTTTTACGGTAAGTCAGACTCTGTATGTAACACATTCTCAGCCTACTGAGCCTAGATTACTAAACACCCCCCCTCCCCCGCCACCGCACAAGTACAAAAGCATCGCGCAGCAGCGTTGTATGTATGTATGTATGTATGTATGTATGTATGTATGTATGTTCACATTTTTCTGTGCAGTGCAGTATAGGTTAGCACTTTCTACAGATAATAATAGCTACCTTTTAAAATAATTAACGCATAATGTAGCACATATTGTACATACTCCTAGTTTTGCCAGTGCCATTTTCTGTGGCATGTACTGTTCTCTACCATAAAACAGGATATATGTGTTTTTTTACATAAGAGAAAGATACTTGTTTTTATCATGGGTGGAACTTTGAGACGCAAGTAACAATTTTCGAAAAAAGACTATCTCAGCATTCAACAACACTTATACACTCATGTAACTGGCATGCCTTTCCAAATCCTGAGCATGTACTTGGACAACACATGATACCGGAACAAAAAAAAGCCATTTACACCGGAAATCCAAGGTTTACAATTTAAGAGATGAATTATAAATCCACACTTGCCCATGCCCCACTATTTTTAAAGCTAGGTATATGTACGCACACTTGTAGGGAGAAAGTGGATGGAGCTAAAGTACCAGCCAATCAGCTACTGACTGTCATTTTTTTAACACAGCCTGTAATATGGCAGTTAGGAGCTAATTGGGTGGTACTTTCTCCAAGGCTTAGTACATAGACCCCATAAAGGTTTTATGATGCATGGTCATTACCAACTGCTCCGAATAGAGTACTAAGCCCATTACGAATAGAGTACCAGGCTCATCTCTCCACCGGAGATTCATGTGATATAATGCATACTTGTACTTACATATGCGATTAGTATCACAAAGGACAGCTCTCCCGATAAGAGTGATGTCAGGACTCAAAGGTTTTGGCCCCGGGAGTCCTTCTGTGCATTCGGGAGTCATGGGGGGTGCTGGGAGGGATTCGATTGGATCTCTCTCAGGAGAAAATGCAGAAAGAAGCCCTTAGGCTTCTACAGGGTAACGGCAGCAAAATCTGGCATTACCCACCGCAACCAAGTTCCGGAATGTATCACAATCCCAGTGCTTAATACATATCTTAAATGCGTCCAAAGTCCAAAATGGACGTTTTGGGGGTTTTAGATGCGTTTCCACAATTAAAATGTTGACAATCAGAAAGGGGACAGTGTAAGATTGAAGCTGTAATGCAGATATGCTAATAAGTGATTTAAAGCATTTGAAGAGAGTCGGCATGCCTTACGATCATGCTTGAAGTTGTAAATCGTACAGTGTTAAAATACTTTAAAACACCTTAGTAGCATGTTGGCATTATTGCTTTCACATGACACTGTTCCCATGCAGAGTGTCAACATTTTGTTTTGTTGAACAATCATACCCAACCCTTCCACCACAGTGTAGTCATCACAACAAATACACATTTACATTTACCCGTATTTGCAATCTGCAACAATAATCTTTATATGTACTACAGCAATTTGGGATTTAGAATTTTGGATAAGGGATACTTAACCTGTACTACACACAAGTCTGTCATACCCTCTTATTCAGGCACCGTTTGCATAATGTATTGTATACTGAAGCACAGCTCATTGTAAAATGCAATTCCTTACAGGTATCACTATGCTTTCATCTCCTTCAACTACACTCACCCTTTCCCAACACAGACAACATGTGCATTTTAGGAATAGTAGTCATTGTTATGTAAAACGTGGTTTCTCAATGTGGCAGAAAAACGCAGTAACAATTAGCAGCATAATTAGTTCACTTTTCCTGCCAAGACAGTTGTTGTCTCTACAGATATCCATTTGTGGATACATTGGGATTAATGCTAAATCGTACAAAATGTAGTGTATATTTCCCGTATAAATATATGAAGAGCCCCTAACCCTTTTTCATGACTCATCCAAACTTGCCATTTTCTACATTCAGCTTAAGTGTTTTACACAGAACACAAAACGGATTTAAAGCCGGCTTCAATTTGTAGAGCAAAGTCTGAGTGGCCTGTAAAATCTACATTAATAAGTCTCTTAAATCAGCAATTTAAGTTTTTCAACAACAAGCATCTTGACAAGAAGTCTCAAGTATCGTTAAAGAATCATACAGTACACTAAAAACATGATTTTCAAAATGAATGAAAAACAAACCAGCCACAAATTTGATCTCACTAGGGACAAAAATAAAATTTTAAACCTACCGGTAAATCTTTTTCTCCCAGTCCGTAGAGGATGCTGGGGACTCCGTAAGGACCATGGGGTATAGACGGGCTCCGCAGGAGACATGGGCACTATAAAGAACTTTAGATGGGTGTGCACTGGCTCCTCCCTCTATGCCCCTCCTCCAGACCTCAGTTAGAGAACTGTGCCCAGAGGAGACGGACAGTACGAGGAAAGGATTTTTGTTAATCTAAGGGCAAGATTCATACCAGCCCACACCATCCACACCGTATAACCTGGAATATACGCAACCAGTCAACAGTATGAACAAAAACAGCATCAGCCAAAGACTGATCTCAACTGTAACACAACCCTTATGTAAGCAATAACTATATACAAGCCTTGCAGAAATACGTCTGCACTGGGACGGGCACCCAGCATCCTCTACGGACTAGGAGAAAAAGATTTACCGGTAGGTTTAAAATCTTATTTTCTCTTACGTCCTAGAGGATGCTGGGGACTCCGTAAGGACCATGGGGATTATACCAAAAGGTCCAGACCGGGCGGGAGAGTGCGGATGACTCTGCAGCACTGATTGAGCAAACACGAGGTCCTCATCAGCCAGGGTATCAAACTTGTAGAACTTTGCAAAAGTGTTTGAACCCGACCAAGTCGCCGCTCGGCAAAGCTGTATGCCGAGACGCCTCGGGCAGCCGCCCAAGAAGAGCCCACCTTCCTAGTGGAATGGGCCTTTACCGAATTTGGTAACGGCAATCCAGCCGTAGAATGAGCCTGCTGAATCGTGTTACAGATCCAGCGAGCAATAATCTGCTTAGAAGCAGGAGCGACAACCTTGTTGGCTGCATACAGGATAAACAGTGCCTCTGTTTTCCGAACCCGAGCCGTCCTGGCTACCTAAAATTTTTAAGGCCCTGACCACATCAAGGGACTTGGAATCCTCCAAGTCCCCCGTAGCCACAGGTACCACAAAAGGTTGGTTTATATGAAACCACTTTAGGCAAAAATTGAGGACGCGTCCTCAACTCTGCTCTATCCACATGGAAAATCAGATAGGGGCTTTTGTGAGACAAAGCCGCCAATTCGGACACCCGCCTTGCAGATGCCAAGGCCAACAACATGACCACCTTCCAAGTGAGAAATTTTAATTCAACCGTTTTAAGAGGTTCAAACCAGTGAGATTTCAGGAACTGTAACACCACGTTAAGATCCCATGGTGCCACTGGGAGGCACAAAAGGAGGCTGTATGTGCAGCACTCCCTTTACAAAAGTCTGGACTTTTGGGAGAGAAGCCAATTCCTTCTGAAAGAAAATTGATAAGGCCGAAATCTGTACCTTAATGGAGCCTAATTTTAGGCCCATATCCACTCCTGTCTGTAGAAAGTGGAGAAAACGGCCCAGATGGAATTCCTCAGTAGGAGAATTCTTGGCTTCACACCAAGATACATACTTTCTCCAGATACGGTGATAATGGTTCGCCGTCACCTCCTTCCTAGCCTTTATCAGAGTAGGGATGACTTCTTCCTGAATGCCTATCCCAGCTAGGATTCGGTGTTCAACCGCCATGCCGTCATACGTAACCGCGGTAAGTCTTGGAACACGCAGGGCCCCTGCTGCAACAGGTCCTCTCTGAGAGGAAGAGGCCACGGATCTTCTGTGAGCATTTCCTGAAGATCTGAATACCAGGCCCTTCGAGGCCAATCTGGAACAATGAGTATTGTCCGCACGCTTTTTCATCTTATGATTCTCAATATCTTTGAGATGAGTGGAAGAGGAGGGAACACATAGACCAACTGAAACACCCACGGTGTCACCAGGGCGTCTACTGCTACTGCCTGAGGGTCCCTTGACCTGGCACAATACCTCCGAAGCTTCTTGTTGAGGCGTGACACCATCATGTCTATTTGAGGAAGTCCCCAATGACTTGTTATCTCTGCAAAAACTTCTTGATGAAGTCCCCAATCTCCTGGATGGAGATCGTCTGCTGAGGAAGCCTGCTTCCCAGTTCTCCACTCCCGGAATGAAGACTGTTGCCAATGCGCTTATGTGATTTTCCGCCCAGCAAAGAATCCTGGTGGCTTCCGCCATTGCCGCTCTGCTCCTTGTCCCGCCTTGGCGGTTTACATGAGCCACGGCTGTGACGTTGTCTGATTGAATCAGAAACGGTAGGTCGCGAAGAAGATTCTCCGCTTGACGTCGGCCGTTGTATATGGCCCTCAATTCCAGTACGTTGATGTGTAGACAAGCCTCCTGGCTTGACCATAGTCCCTGAAAATGTCTTCCTTGTGTGACTGCTCCCCATCCTCGGAGGCTCGCGTCCGTGGTCACCAGAACCCAGTCTTGAATGCCGAACCTGCGATCCTCGAGAAGGTGAGCACTCTGCAGCCACCACAAGAGAGACACCCTGGCCCTGGGGGACAGGCATATTTTCTGATGTATTTGTAGATGGGACCCAGACCACTTGTCCAGAAGGTCCCACTGAAATGTCCTCGCATGGAACCTGACAAAGGGGATGGCCTCGTAGGTCGCCACCATTTTTCCCAGTACTCGAGCGCATTGATGGACTGACACTCTTTTTGTTTTAGCAGGTCTCTGACCATGTTCTGGAGTTCCTGGGCTTTGTCCATTGGGAGAAAAACCCTCTTCAGTTCCATGTCCAGAATCATGCCTAAGAAAGATAGCCGAGTTGTTGGAATCAACTGTGACTTTGGTAGATTCAGAATCCAGCCATGCTGCTGCAGCACTCTCAGGGAGAGCGACCCGCTTTTCAGCAATTAATCTCTCAATCTCGCTTTTATCAGGAGATCGTCCAAGGACGGGATAATTGTGACTCCCTGCCTGCGCAGGAGCACCATCATTTCCGCCATAACCTTGGTGAAAATCCTCGGGCCGTGGAAAGCCCAAACGGCAACGTCTGAAACTGGTAATGACAGTCCTGTACAGCGAATCTCAGGTACGCCTGATGAGGGGGATATATGGGGACATGAAAGTATGCGTCCTTTATGTCCAGTAACACCATAAAATCACCCCCTTTCAGGCTGAAGATAACTGCCCGGAGCGATTCCATCTTGAATTTGAACTTTTTCAAGTACAGGTTAGGGATTTTAAATTTAGAATGGGTCTGACCGAGCCATCCGGTTTCGGGGCCACAAATAGGGTTGAATAGTACCCCTTCCCCTGTTGAACTAGGGGAACCTCGACAACCACTTGTTGTTGACACAGTTTTTGAATTGCAGCTAAAACTATCTCCCATTCTGGGGAAGAAGCTGGTAAAGCCGATTTGAAAAACCGGCGAGGAGGCACGTCTTCGAATTCCAGCTTGTAACCCTGGACTACAATTTCCATTGCCCAAGGATCCACATCTGACTGTACCCAGACGTGGCTGAAGAGTCGAAGACGTGCCCCCACCGGCGCAGACTCCCTCAGTGGAGCCCCAGCGTCATGCGGTGGATTTAGTAGAAGCCGGGAGGACTTCTGATCCTGGGAATTAGCCGTAGCCAGCAGTCTTTTCCCTCTACCCTTACCTCTGGCGAGGAAGGAAGAGCCCCGACCTCTTCTGGACTTGTGCGACCGAAAGGACTGCATCTGATATTACAGCGTTTTCTCTAACGTCCTAGTGGATGCTGGGGACTCCGTCAGGACCATGGGGAATAGCGGCTCCGCAGGAGACAGGGCACAAAAGCAAGCTTTTAGGATCACATGGTGTGTACTGGCTCCTCCCCCTATGACCCTCCTCCAAGCCTCAGTTAGGTTTTTGTGCCCGTCCGAGCAGGGTGCAATCTAGGTGGCTCTCCTAAAGAGCTGCTTAGAAAAAGTTTTTAGGTTTATTATTTTCAGTGAGTCCTGCTGGCAACAGGCTCACTGCATCGAGGGACTTAGGGGAGAGATTTTCAACTCACCTGCGTGCAGGATGGATTGGAGTCTTAGGCTACTGGACATAGCTTCAGAGGGAGTCGGAACACAGGTCACCCTGGGGTTCGTCCCGGAGCCGCGCCGCCGATCCCCCTTACAGATGCTGAAGATCGAGGGTCCGGAAACAGGCGGCAGAAGGCTCTTCAGCCTTCATGAAGGTAGCGCACAGCACTGCAGCTGTGCGCCATTGTTGCTACACACTTCACACTGAACGGTCACGGAGGGTGCAGGGCGCTGCTGGGGGCGCCCTGGGCAGCAATATTTAATACCTTTGATGGCAAAGAATACATCACATATAGCCATTGAGGCTATATGTATGTATTTAACCCAGGCCAGATATCTCAAAACCCGGGAGAAAAGCCCGCCGAAAAGGGGGCGGGGCTTATTCTCCTCAGCACACAGCGCCATTTTCCTGCTCAGCTCCGCTGTGAGGAAGGCTCCCAGGACTCTCCCCTGCACTGCACTACAGAAACAGGGTAACAAAGAGAAGGGGGGCATATTTTGGCGATATTTATATTTTTAAAGCGCATATAACAAAAACAACACCTTTTAGGGTTGTTTATATACATTTTATAGCGCTTTTGGTGTGTGCTGGCAAACTCTCCCTCTGTCTCCCCAAAGGGCTAGTGGGGTCCTGTCTTCGATAAGAGCATTCCCTGTGTGTCTGCTGTGTGTCGGTGTGTGTCGACATGTATGAGGACGATGTTGGTGTGGAGGCGGAGCAATTGCCGGTAATGGTGATGTCACCCCCTAGGGAGTCGACACCGGAATGGATGGCTTTAATTATGGAATTACGTGATAATGTTAGTACATTACAAAAGTCAGTTGATGAAATGAGTACCTGCTCAGGCGTCTCAGACACCGTCAGGGGCTGTAAAACGTCCCTTACCTCAGTCAGTCGACACAGGTACCGACACAGATGAATCTAGTGTCGACGGTGAAGAAACAAACGTATTTTCCAATAGGGCCACACGTTATATGATCACGGCAATGAAGGAGGCTTTGCAGATCTCTGATACTGCAGGTACCTCAAAAAGGGGTATTATGTGGGGGGTGAAAAAACTACCTGTAGCTTTTCCAGAATCAGAGGAATTGAATGACGTGTGTGATGAAGCGTGGGTTAACCCAGATAGAAAACTGCTAATTTCTAAGAAGTTATTGGCATTATACCCTTTCCCACCAGAGGTTAGGGCGCGCTGGGAAACACCCCCTAGGGTGGATAAAGCGCTCACACGTTTATCAAAACAAGTGGCGTTGCCGTCTCCAGATACGGCCGCCCTCAAGGATCCAGCAGATAGGAGGCTGGAAACTACCCTGAAGAGTATATACACGCATACTGGTGTTATACTCCGACCAGCAATAGCCTCAGCCTGGATGTGCAGTGCTGGGGTAGTGTGGTTGGATTCCCTGACTGAAAATATTGATACCCTGGATAGGGACAGTATTTTATTGACTCTAGAGCAATTAAAGGATGCGTTTCTTTATATGCGAGATGCTCAGAGGGATGTTTGCACTCTGGCATCGAGAGTAAGTGCGATGTCCATATCTGCCAGAAGAAGTTTATGGACGCGACAGTGGTCAGGTGATGCGGATTCCAAAAGGCATATGGAAGTATTGCCATATAAAGGAGAGGAATTATTTGGGGTTGGTCTATCGGATCTGGTGGCCACGGCAACTGCCGGCAAATCCACTTTTTTACCTCAGACCCCCTCCCAACAGAAAAAGACACCGTCTTTTCAGCCGCAGTCCTTTCGCTCCTATAAAAACAAGCGGGCAAAAGGACAGTCTTATCTGCCACGAGGCAGAGGAAAGGGTAAGAGAGGGCAGCAAGCAGCTCCTGCCCAGGACCAGAAGCCCGCCCCGGGTTCTACAAAGCCATCAGCATGACGCTGGGGCTTTACAAGCGGACTCAGGAGCGGTGGGGGGTCGACTAAAGATTTTCAGCAATCAGTGGGCTCGCTCACAGGTGGACCCGTGGATCCTGCAGATAGTATCTCAGGGTTACATGTTGGAATTCGAAAGATCTCCCCCTCGCCGTTTCCTAAAGTCTGCTTTACCAACGTCTCCCTCAGAAAGGGCGACGGTATTGGAAGCCATTCACAAGCTGTATTCTCAGCAGGTGATAGTCAAGGTACCCCTCCTACAACAGGGAAAGGGGTATTATTCCACACTATTTGTGGTACCGAAGCCGGACGGTTCGGTAAGACCTATTCTAAATCTGAAATCCTTGAACCTGTACATACAGAAATTCAAGTTCAAGATGGAGTCACTAAGAGCAGTGATAGCGAATCTGGAAGAAGGGGACTTCATGGTGTCCCTGGACATAAAAGATGCTTATCTGCATGTCCCAATTTACCCCTCACACCAAGGGTATCTCAGGTTCGTGATACAAGACTGTCATTATCAGTTTCAAACGCTGCCGTTTGGGTTGTCCACGGCACCTCGGGTCTTTACCAAGGTAATGACCGAAATGATGGTTCTTCTACGAAGAAAAGGCGTATTAATTATCCCTTACTTGGACGATCTCCTGATAAGGGCAAAGTCCAGAGAACAGCTGGAAGTCGGTGTAGCACTAACCCAAGTAGTGCTTCAACAACACGGGTGGATTCTGAATCTTCCAAAATCTCAATTGTCCCCGACAACACGTCTGCTGTTCCTGGGAATGATTCTGGACACGGTTCAGAAAAAGGTGTTTCTCCCGGAGGAGAAAGCAAGGGAGTTATCCGAACTTGTCAGGAACCTCCTAAAACCAGGAAATGTGTCAGTACATCAATGCACAAGAGTCCTGGGAAAGATGGTGGCTTCTTACGAAGCAATTCCATTCGGCAGATTCCATGCACGAATATTTCAGTGGGATCTGCTGGACAAATGGTCCGGATCGCATCTGCACATGCATCAGCGGATAACACTGTCACCAAGGACAAGGTTGTCTCTCCTGTGGTGGTTGCAGAGTGCCCATCTGTTAGAGGGCCGCAGGTTCGGCATACAGGACTGGGTCCTGGTGACTACGGATGCCAGCCTACGGGGCTGGGGAGCAGTCACACAGGGAAGAAACTTCCAGGGTGTATGGTCAAACCTGGAGACGTCTCTTCACATAAATATACTAGAGCTAAGAGCAATCTACAATGCTCTAAGCTTGGCGAAACCGCTGCTTCAGGGTCAGCCGGTGTTGATCCAGTCGGACAACATCACGGCAGTCGCCCACGTAAACAGACAAGGCGGCACGAGAAGCAGAAGAGCAATGACAGAAGCTGCAAGGATTCTTCGCTGGGCGGAAAATCATGTCATAGCACTGTCAGCAGTGTTCATCCCGGGAGTGGACAACTGGGAAGCAGACTTCCTCAGCAGACACGACCTTCACCCGGGAGAGTGGGGACTTCATCCGGAAGTTTTCCACATGATTGTGAACCATTGGGAAAAACCAAAAGGTGGACATGATGGCGTCTCGCCTCAACAAAAAACTGGACAGATATTGCGCCAGGTCAAGAGACCCTCAGGCAATAGCTGTGGACGCTCTGGTAACACCGTGGGTGTACCAGTCAGTGTATGTGTTTCCTCCTCTGCCTCTCATACCAAAGGTACTGAGAATTATACGGAAAAGGGGAGTAATAACAATACTAGTGGCTCCGGATTGGCCAAGAAGAACTTGGTATCCGGAACTTCAAGAGATGCTCACGGAAGATCCGTGGCCTCTACCTCTAAGAAGGGATCTGCTTCAGCAGGGACCTTGTATGTTCCAAGACTTACCGCGACTGCGTTTGACGGCATGGCGGTTGAACGCCGGATTCTAAAAGAAAAGGGCATTCCAGAGGAAGTTATTCCTACCTTGATTAAAGCTAGGAAGGAAGTGACCGCACAACATTATCACCGCATTTGGAGAAAATATGTTGCGTGGTGTGAGGCCAAGAAGGCCCCAACGGAAGAATTTCAATTGGGTCGATTCCTACATTTCCTGCAGGCAGGATTGTCTATGGGCCTCAAATTGGGGTCTATTAAAGTTCAAATTTCGGCCTTATCAATCTTCTTCCAGAAAGAATTGGCTTCAGTGCCTGAAGTACAAACTTTTGTCAAGGGTGTACTACATATACAACCCCCAATTGTGCCTCCAGTGGCACCGTGGGATCTAAACGTAGTTTTGGAATTTCTCAAATCTCATTGGTTTGAGCCTCTCAAATCGGTAGATTTGAAGTATCTTACATGGAAAGTAACCATGCTATTGGCCCTGGCTTCAGCCAGGAGAGTTTCAGAGTTGGCGGCTTTATCGTACAAAAGCCCATATCTGATTTTCCATTCGGACAGGGCAGAACTGCGGACACGTCCTCATTTTCTCCCTAAGGTGGTTTCGGCTTTTCACTTGAACCAGCCTATTGTGGTGCCTGCGGCTACTAGCGACTTGGAGGACTCCAAGTTACTGGACGTTGTCAGAGCATTGAAAATATATATTTCAAGGACAGCTGGAGTCAGAAAATCTGACTCGTTGTTTATCTTGTATGCACCCAACAAGATGGGTGCTCCTGCGTCTAAGCAGACGATTGCTCGTTGGATCTGTAGCACAATTCAACTTGCACATTCTGTGGCAGGCCTGCCACAGCCTAAAACTGTAAAAGCCCACTCCACAAGGAAGGTGGGCTCATCTTGGGCGGCTGCCCGAGGGGTCTCGGCATTACAACTTTGCCGAGCAGCTACGTGGTCAGGGGAGAACACGTTTGTAAAATTTTACAAATTTGATACTCTGGCTAAAGAGGACTTGGAGTTCTCTCATTCGGTGCTGCAGAGTCATCCGCACTCTCCCGCCCGTTTGGGAGCTTTGGTATAATCCCCATGGTCCTGACGGAGTCCCCAGCATCCACTAGGACGTTCGAGAAAATAAGAATTTACTTACCGATAATTCTATTTCTCGTAGTCCGTAGTGGATGCTGGGCGCCCATCCCAAGTGCGGATTGTCTGCATTACTTGTACATAGTTATTGTTACAAAAATCGGGTTATTATTGTTGTGAGCCATCTTTTTTAAGAGGCTACTTCTTTGTTATCATACTGTTAACTGGGTTCAGATCACAAGTTGTACGGTGTGATTGGTGTGGCTGGTATGAGTCTTACCCGGGATTCAAGATCCTTCCTTATTGTGTACGCTCGTCCGGGCACAGTACCTAACTGAGGCTTGGAGGAGGGTCATAGGGGGAGGAGCCAGTACACACCATGTGATCCTAAAAGCTTGCTTTTGTGCCCTGTCTCCTGCGGAGCCGCTATTCCCCATGGTCCTGACGGAGTCCCCAGCATCCACTACGGACTACGAGAAATAGAATTATCGGTAAGTAAATTCTTATTTTCTTTTACTGTGGGGAAACATAAGGTAAAAAAGTAGATTTACCCGCGGTAGCTGTGTAAACCAGGTCCGCGAGACCTTCCCCAAATAAATCCTCACCTTTGTAAGGTAAAACTTTCATATGTTTCTTTGAGTCGGCATCACCCGTCCATTGGCGGGTCCACAGGGCTCGCCTAGCAGAAATCGCCATGGCATTGGCTCTCGAACCTAGCAGACCAACGTCTCTCTGAGCGTCTCTCATATATAAGACTGCGTCTTTAAAGTGACCTAAGGTCAAAAAAATGGTATCCCTATCTAGGGTATCAATGTCAGCTGACAAAGTATCAGTCCAAGCCGCAACAGCGCTACAAACCCAAGCCGACGCTATTAAGGCACCCGTATGTGTATAAATTGATTTCAAGGTAGTTTCCTGTCTGCGATCAGCAGGATCCTTGAGGGCTGCCGTGTCTGGAGACGGTAGCGACACCTTTTTGGACAAGCGCGTTAACGCCTTGTCCACCCTGGGTGAGGATTCCCACCGTAACCTGTCCTGCGCAGGGAAAAGATACGCCATAAGAATTCTTTTGGGAATCTGCAGTTTGTTGTCTGGAGTTTCCCAAGCCTTTTCAAATAACGCGTTCAGCTCATGAGAAGGGGGAAAGGCTACCTCAGGTTTCTTTTCCTTAAACATGTGCACCCTCTTGTCAGGGACAGAGGGGTCATCTGTGATACGTAAAACATCCTTTATTGCAATAATCATATAAATGAATACTTTTGGCCACCCTTGGGTGTAACCTTGCATCATCGTAGTCGACACTGGAGTCAGAATCCGTGTCGGTATCAGTGTCTGCTACTTGGGACAGGGGACGGTTCTGAGACCCTGAAGGGCCCTGTGACACAGTCAAGCCATGGATTGACTCCCTGTTCTATCCCTGGACTCTGTTTTGTCCAATCTCAGATGTAATAAAGACACATTTGCATTTAAAACATTCAACATATCCAACCAATCAGGTGTCGGCGTTGCCAACGGAGACACCACAATCATCTGCTCCACCTCCTCCTTAGATGAGCCTTCCGCTTCAGACATGCCGACACACGCGTATCGACACCCCCACACACTCAGGGATATATCTATATGGAGACAGTTCCCCAATAAGGCCCTTTGGAGAGACAGAGCGAGCATGCCAGCACACACCCAGCGCCAACTGACACTGGAAACAAAATTCCCAGATAAAACAGCGCTTTTATACAAAATTAAATATATATATATATATATATATATATATATATATATATATATATATATATATAGAGAGAGAGAGAGAGAGAGAGAGAGAGAGAGAGAGAGAGAGAGAGAGAGAGAGAGAGAGAGAGAGAGAGAGAGAGAGAAAAAAAGTGACAAACCATTCATCCCATTCGTCACTGGTTATAATATTCAAAATAGACGAATAAAAGAAATTCTTAGTAAACACTGGGATGTTTTAGAACTTGACCCAATTTTTAAAGGGGCCCTTCCAAAAAAACCGCAAGTAATATTTAAACGAGCAAGAACCCTTAAAAATATTTTGGCACCGAGTAGTCTTCCTAATATTAAGGATGAATTGTGGTTGAAAAATACTAACGGATGTTTCCCATGTAATCACTGCAAAGTGTGTCCTTTTGTTAATACACAAACCAGAATTTAGAAACACTGTCATACACCACAAGCGCTAAAGAAAGATATCACCATAACGTTCCTTTTTGGACCAGAAGATAGGTTCTATTCTTCTGAGTAGAATCTTCAATTTAGTTCAATACAATATGGAGTTTCTCGAATGTTGATATCATAAAAGACAAAAAATGGCGAGAACAAACCAATGTGTAGTACATACAATCAAGATTTGTTTTCATTCGTACAGTGTCGTGAAATGGATAACAAAAATATGACCCACTAATATTATACGATTTGAATGTAGACCACCTCAAAGTTTCCTTTTTTGGGGTCAATTTCTTTTTCTATTTATAAAGCCTCCGGAATAGTATAATAGAGTCTCAATCAAACTGGGGGAGGCCTTATCACAGTTTTCTGGAGAAGGCGGATGATGCGTACCCCAACACTCACACTCTGTGTGCTGATGACAAACATATAAAGGTATCTTTCACTCTTTCAGCAATAGAAGTAATCCACTGATCGCGTACCCCAACTCACGGTTTAAAAGGCTTTATAACTCCTATAAGGGTATCTTTGGGTATCTCCTCGGAGGTCTCGATTAGAAGTCTCTGATGTGGTCTCCAAAATGTCAATCACACATGGAAAATAAAGAACAGCCAATGTGTAGGAAGTTCCACTGTTTTCAATGTAGTATGTAGGGTATCTCTAATGAATATTTAAGTAGACATGGAGCGTACCCCACTTACACATGTGTGGGGAACTTTAAACATATAATGGTTTCTTTCTTGTCAGACATACACCAAATTGAAACAAGATTTCAGGGATAAACGATCAATGCGTACCCCAACACTCACACTCGGGCGGTAAGTTAGAAGCATATAAAGGTATCTTTTTCTTCTCTAGATATCAATGGATAATCATTCAATATGGCGTACCCCAACTCACGGTTTATTGTGATGAAGGACTCTTATCAAGGTATCTTTAGACTCCCAGTAGAGGATGAGGTTTATGTACTAAGTCAGGTTTGGTTCCATTAACCCCAAAAAGAAGAAAAAATGGCAGGGCTCATACCGGAATTTGGTAAAAAGGGGTCTACAGATTTTATTTCACAGTACAAGTAGAAAGCTATGTGCAGGAACAACCCCGCATGACAATATTACAAGGAAAAATATGTAGAATTAAGAAATCGGCAAAGAGAGAAGATCAGCTCTTGCAGAAAAAAAAATTTAAAAAAAAAAAGCAACAATTTAAAAAGTATCACAAAATCCGGATAAAAAGTGGCTACTCACACTCCAATTTGTCCAAATTGGAGTGTGAGTGGCCACTTTTTATCCGGATTTTCTGATACTTTTTAAATTGTTGCTTTTTTTTTTTTTTTTTTTTTAATTTTTTTTCTGCAAGAGCTGATCTTCTCTCTTTGCCGATTTCTTAATTCTACATATTTTTCCTTGTAATATTGTCATGCGGGGTTGTTCCTGCACATAGCTTTCTACTTGTACTGTGAAATAAAATCTGTAGACCCCTTTTTACCAAATTCCGGTATGAGCCCTGCCATTTTTTCTTCTTTTTGGGGTTAATGGAACCAAACCTGACTTAGTACATAAACCTCATCCTCTACTGGGAGTCTAAAGATACCTTGATAAGAGTCCTTCATCACAATAAACCGTGAGTTGGGGTACGCCATATTGAATGATTATCCATTGATATCTAGAGAAGAAAAAGATACCTTTATATGCTTCTAACTTACCGCCCGAGTGTGAGTGTTGGGGTACGCATTGATCGTTTATCCCTGAAATCTTGTTTCAATTTGGTGTATGTCTGACAAGAAAGAAACCATTATATGTTTAAAGTTCCCCACACATGTGTAAGTGGGGTACGCTCCATGTCTACTTAAATATTCATTAGAGATACCCTACATACTACATTGAAAACAGTGGAACTTCCTACACATTGGCTGTTCTTTATTTTCCATGTGTGATTGACATTTTGGAGACCACATCAGAGACTTCTAATCGAGACCTCCGAGGAGATACCCAAAGATACCCTTATAGGAGTTATAAAGCCTTTTAAACCGTGAGTTGGGGTACGCGATCAGTGGATTACTTCTATTGCTGAAAGAGTGAAAGATACCTTTATATGTTTGTCATCAGCACACAGAGTGTGAGTGTTGGGGTACGCATCATCCGCCTTCTCCAGAAAACTGTGATAAGGCCTCCCCCAGTTTGATTGAGACTCTATTATACTATTCCGGAGGCTTTATAAATAGAAAAAGAAATTGACCCCAAAAAAGGAAACTTTGAGGTGGTCTACATTCAAATCGTATAATATTAGTGGGTCATATTTTTGTTATCCATTTCACGACACTGTACGAATGAAAACAAATCTTGATTGTATGTACTACACATTGGTTTGTTCTCGCCATTTTTTGTCTTTTATGATATCAACATTCGAGAAACTCCATATTGTATTGAACTAAATTGAAGATTCTACTCAGAAGAATAGAACCTATCTTCTGGTCCAAAAAGGAACGTTATGGTGATATCTTTCTTTAGCGCTTGTGGTGTATGACAGTGTTTCTAAATTCTGGTTTGTGTATTTGCGATCTAAATGTGGTGACATTTATTCAGAGACCTGTTACATCTGAGCAGCTTAGCGCCAGCTGAACCACCCCCACAATTCTTGTTTGTATATGTGTCCTTTTGTTAGCAAAGAGAGGAAGAAAGTTTGGAATCGGGATCGGACTAAACATTGGGATATTAAGGGGTTAATAAATTGCCAAACCACGTTTGTTATATACCTGCTTGAGTGTCAATGTGGGGCTAGGTATGTTGGCAAGACCAAACGCCAACTTAAAATAAGAATACTAGAACACATGAGGAGTATAACTAATAAATTGGTTAATCATTCTGTCCCTAGACACTTCGTTTCTTGCAATGGAGGGTTATTGCGTAATAATTTTAGTTTTAAAGCTATTGAACATATTATTCCAGATCCCAGAGGAGGTGATATTTTAAAAAGACTGAGTAGGAGAGAGACATATTGGATACATACGTTAAAAACACTTAGTCCAGATGGATTGAACGAAACATATGATATCATTCCTTTTTTGCATTAGACTGGTATAGGGATGGTTTACTTTGCAGGGCATTGATGTCGATCCATTGGATCCTTTGTCCTGCTTATTAGTGATCTGTCTCTGTATTAGTTCTTTGCAATATTTTTGATATCTCTATAAAGTATGTTATATGTAATGTATGCATCTCCTACTTGTCTTATTTTTGCTTGTTTCTCTTTTTTCTCTTTTAGGAATATATTATATATTTTTTATGATCTGTGTCACTGTAGAAAAATATTTTCTCTTTTTAAAATGTATTAAAACTACTCTTTCGGTTGTATAACGGGTATATAGAATTTTAAAGGTAAATGTAATAGTTTTTTTTTTTCCCCTGTATGTAGGGGTTATTGGTTTAATTGAGATATATGCCATCTGTGCCTAATTAAGGGCTTAATATACCTTATTGCATTCTAGTATAAATTATAAGAAAGTTATTCCTTTCGTTTTTAAACAAAATGTATCGATGTAGAATCTGTGCAATACTTTGTAATAATATACTATGTATTATCTGAATTTTAAACTTCTTAGTATAAATTGTTTTATTGTTCATTGTATGTATGATGAACGGCTAATTAGTATCGTGTGTATAAATACGGGATTAGATCTTTAGTAGCCACACCCCCTGACGAAGACCTTGATGGTTGAAACGCGTTGGCGTGACAACGACAGAGTGGACGTGCTGACGTCCTGTATGCTGCCCTGACTGTGTAACGCATATACCGGAGAGCGGTGAGCGGTGAATTGCCGGCGGGAGGTTTCCATATCGGATGTTATCCGGAGACACCGAGGAGGGACCGACTGAGCCGTTTATATCAAACTGATATGTATGTATCTACTGTATGTACTACAATTAAAATAACTGTTGAAGCACTTTACTTATACTCCGCGCCCCACATTTGTTCTTTCTGCATATATATGTCTTATTTGTTACTATGCTATCCTGACGACGGGTGCCTACCCAAAACGTTGATGCCTTAAATAAAAGCTATTCGCTATTTACATGAGTGAAGACTCTGAGTGCCGCCATCCTGTCCGTATATATATATATATATATATATATATATATATATATATATATATATATATATATATATATATATATATATATATATATATATATATATATATATATATATGAAGAAATCCTTCCCAAAGACCGATACAATACCGGGTGGAAGAAAAGCAGGCGGCACTCCAAGGACTTTCAAAACAAGCTTTGTATTAAAGAGTTACAGCATTGTGCAAATAGCAACGTTTCAAGACCTTTACGGTCTTTTCGTCAGGCTGTGCATTGTGAAACAAAAATACAATTGATATACATACATACATACATACATACATACATACATACATATATATATACATACACACACATACACACATATACACATACATACATACATATACACATACATACATATATATATACATACACATACACACATATACACATACATACACACATACATATACACATACATACATATATATATATACACACACACACACACATATACACATACATACATATATATATATATATATATATATATATATATATACACATACACACACATACACATACATACATATACACATACATACATACATATACACATACATACATATACACATACATACATACATACATATACACATACATACATACATATACACACTCACTGCGCCAATTAAAAGTGCCCCCCCCCCTCTTTTTTGCCCTCTGTCACCGTGTTCAGCAGGGGAGAGTCCGGGGAGCCAGCTTCTCTGCAGTGTGCTGTAGAGAAAATGGCGCTGGTTAGTGCTGGAGGATCAAGCTCCGCCCCCTCAGCGGCGGGCTTCGGTCCCGCTCAAAATTCCAATACTGGCGGGGGATTATATAATATACTGCCTCCGCAGCCTATATACATGTTAGTCACTAGAGGTTTATTATTGCTGCCAAGGGCGCCCCCCCTGCACCCTTCAGTGCCCGCTGTGTGTGTTGTGTGTGGGAGCAATGGCGCGCAGCAGTTAACAGAGAAGATCTGAAGTCTTCTGCCGTCTTTGAACTCTTCTTTCTTCTTATACTCACACGGCTTCTATCTTCCGGCTCTGTGAGGAGGACGGCGGCGTGGCTCCGGGACGAACGGCGAGGGCGAGACCTGCGTTCCGACCCTCTGGAGCTAATGGTGTCCAGTAGCCTAAGAAGCAGAGCCTATCATTTAAGTAGGTCTGCTTCTCTCTCCTCAGTCCCACGATGCAGGGAGCCTGTTGCCAGCAGTGCTCCCTGAAAATAAAAAACCTAACAAAATTATTTTTCAGAGAAAATCAGGAGAGCTCCCCTGTAGTGCACCCAGTCTCCTCTGGGCACAGGATCTAACTGAGGTCTGGAGGAGGGGCATAGAGGGAGGAGCCAGTGCACACCCATCTAAAGTTCTTTATAGTGCCCATGTCTCCTGCGGAGCCCGTCTATACCCCATGGTCCTTACGGAGTCCCCAGCATCCTCTAGGACGTAAGAGAAATACATAAAAATACGTATTTCACAGTTTCTGTGAACTGTTACCAAAATAATCTACAATACTAGTACAACTGGAAAATAGGGCATACTGCTTTCTAAAGTCTAAATGCTGGGAACACACTTAAACGACCACGCTTCAGATGCAATTTCACTTCCACTTACGTTCAGAAGTCCCGACCAAAGTGCTGATGCAAGTATACACACCATTACAAATCTAATGAGCCCTACACATACGTCGATGTGCCGCTCAGGATCGACTCGGCGGTGGGGGAGTGAAGTTTCTTCACTTCCCCCGTTACCCGGCTCCGTAGCAGTGCATGCTAATATGGACGAGATAGTCCATATTGGCTTGCATGCATAAGCGACCCGGCACCAACGATGAACGAGCGCAGGGCCGCGCATCGTTCATCGTTGGTGCCTACACACTGAACGATATGAACGAGAACGTTCATATCATTTAGTGGTATCGGCAAGCGTGTAGGGCCCTTAATTTGCAATCTTCGACCCTCATCTGTCTAAAACATCTGAAAAGATTGTAACAACATACACACCTACAGATTTCAGGGTACGCTGATGCCAGATCTAATTAGCATAATGGGCAAGCTTCGTCAGGTGTAAGAAATAAAATAAATTGTTAAAAATAAAAAAATAATGCATGGGGTTCCCCCCAATCAGTAACCAGGCCCGAACCTCTGCGCCTAGGCTGGCACTGGAAAATAGGGTGGGGTTCCACCTATTCTCCAATAACTAGCACAGGGCTAAACCAGCTGGGTGGATAACGCTATAGCAGGGAGACACAAAGCACAGGGTCCCCCTGCTATAACATTAACCAGACCTCACGCACAAAAAGGTGGTGCTGCTGCTGGAGACCCATTATTACAATGGTCGGCCAGAATGGTTGGTAGAGAGCACACACACTTCACTTTTTCTCAGATAATTGCATCTAATGAATACTAAACTGCACATAAAACCTGATCTTCAGATACAATGAGCTTTCGCCCAACAAAACATGATGGAAAAAGGGTACACTTAAGATATCTGACAAAGTGGCCGGGAATCAAAATACTTACCGACATTTGTATAGGTGTTTACCCAACTTAACACAGTCATTAGATTTTAAAATACAAAAGTTTCAGACTTGCTTATTACCCGGCCCCCTGGAGAAGCCAAAGGCAGTGGTCCAGGTGGGAGGTGCAGGTGACATAGCACTATGCGTGTATCACCTAACATGCGGAGTGTAAGAAATTAAGGGTTTTATGTAATTATGGTCTTATTCTTAGAATAATTTCATGTATTTATTATAAACACATTAAAAGTGAATAGGTGTAAACGAGCCCATAAAAAAGCAACAATATCTTCCTTCCATGTAGAGCTCCCACACCACACAAACAAACAAAACACAAGACGCACACCATTGCATTCCCAGCAGAGGTACACGCACAACAGTAAAAAGACAAGAAAAGTGTGCAGTCGGTTAACCTAAAAATACTTTTGCATTTGGCCTTAGGTAACGTTAGTAGTACATAGTTAAAACCAGGTATGTTGTTCTTCCTTTTGAAAGAGTGTTTGAAGTATGGTAGCGGTATTGTAACCGATTCCTGTTCCACAGACAGGGGGAGGTTAGTAGGCAGATATGCAGAGCATTTTATTTGCCAACAAAACAGATTAATAAGAAAGACAAGACAGAAAGTCTAAAGCAGCCAATGCTTTTCCATGAAGTTGTTATCCAACATGAAATTAGTTTTTCCATTGGATCACAAGTATTTTATAGAAGTTAAGAAGAGAAAACAGTGGTAACCTTTTACATTCACACTCATGTTGTTTCCAGGGTTCAGTTATTGATGCAAATGTGCTGGAAAGAAACTACAGGTAAAGTGTTTGTGGCTAATTTGACTATTCGTTTATTCTATTTGTGAGAGCTGCTGGTTCTTAAAATGTTGTACTGCTGGGGATCAGGTCAGGTCCTAATCACAGCATCTATCCAGTCATCAATAACATGTGTTTGGCTCTACCTGTAAATATGGCTCTGCATTTAATAGGCTAACATGTCAAATACATATAAACCACCTCAAAATTGACTGGTTCCAGCCGAACTGGAGAATTTACACGTGTGAAAACTGCATAAAATAAACAAACTGATTACTGTTTCCACATTATGTTTATTTTGGAACGGAGATGTACATGGTTGTGTTTGGGTTTGCCTGGTTTGTTTATTTTATTGGAGAACACAGGGCGTTTTCATCCATTTGTGTGCCCTAAGGAAGGGGGGATCACATCAGCGGGCTGCGTGCCCAGTTGGAAAATTTGAGAGGAACCTAAAATTATCAAAACCGACCCACCATTACATATTACGCTGCTTAAGGGTTTCTTACATTTTTTTTTTTTTTTATTCTGAGAGGAAAATCAGAGCTATAGCAGGATGGGACCATTTTACAACATGAGCAATAGTTAGATTTAGGAATTATGCCCAAATTAAATCTTGCTATTCAAATGGGTATAAAGGTTATATATAGAGAATCTGGTTGACGTATGAGCCTGAAAGGAGTTAGATTTAAGACTTATTTTAATTTACTTTCCAATTTGACCTAGGACAGCTGTATCTTCTAGGGACACCAGGGATGTGAGAGAAAAACTATTTATGAGTTCTGTAATTTAGGTACCCATTTTTGCCCATTTATAAAAGGTTGTGTCTATGTTCTCTTCGTGATCAGGACCAGGAAGTGACAGTACGAGAGGACAGAAGAGAACTTTCGCCCTTACAGCGCGTGAATATTTTATCTATTCTCCGTTTGAGATTATTTTGCTTCACCTATGCACCATTGTACGTTGCCACGCTTCGGGCTCGGTGTCTCGCTCTGCTTACCACAGGTTACTATTCCAAATAGTTGGTGACATGGTGTTATGCACACCAGAGCCTGCAGGAATGTACTGGTGTCAGAACTGTTATGCACTCCAGTGCCTGCAGGAATGTACTGGTGTCTGAACGGATAGGGATGCAAAACAAATGAACTCACAGACAGACTGGGGAATATGACATTACGTACACAGAAGGTGATAGGGTAACAAAATACACACAAAGTGAACAGAGAAGCCCAGAGGCTAAGGAACTGGGTGTCTCCCTAGTATTAGTAATGCTCAGATGGGAAAAGCAAGATGTTGTGTTTTAATACGTAGAGAACCCGAAATGCTGTTGCTAAGGGCAACAGCAAAACCCTAAAGGGTTACCAACGGGTGTGGCAGTAAACTCCTTGGTCAGAGATGGAATGATAGACACAAGGAGAGTCTCCACAATCCTAATTCTCACTTGCAGTGCACAGGTTCAGCTTACTGCCACTAAACTGACACCTGACACCTTGCACAGTGAGACAGGATTTAGGCAGGCAAGTCTTAGAATACAGCCGCAAACTTGCTAAGTTCACAGAGTAGTAAAAGAACCCCAGCAAGCTAAACGACTGACTCCAGTCTTACTGCTAGGTCTGGATTGGCAGAGTGTAGTACCAAATCCCCAGGCCTATTTGCAGTAAGCAACAACAAATACAAAGCTACACAGTACTGGCTAACTTTCAGGAACTGACTAACCAACAAAGATTCAGCAGCATCTGCTTAACCTGAGAAGAGGCCTTATAAAGCAGGTGCTGTCCACGCCCCACTCAGACCTCACAGACTGAGCACAAAAACCAGCACCGGATCCCCTGCCGTGCACAGAGCCTGTAACCACTGCACAGCAAAAGACCCGAACCGGAGTATCAGCTGCGCTCAGGTTACTCCGCTAGCACTTGTCTCCCGGTTGCCATGACGACGTGGCAGCACAGGGCAGGAGACCCTAACAGTACCCCCCCTCTGACAAGGGGTCAAAGAACCCCTACCACCGGGTTTATCGGGGAACTGCGAGAAGAAAGAGCGTATCAGTCTGGGGGCATGAAGATCACAACTGCGCACCTACGACCGCTCCTCCGGGCCATACCCCTTCCAGTGCACCAAAAATGACAGCCGACCCCGAACCATCTTGGAGTCAAGAATCCTTTCAACAACAAACTCCCTCTGGCCACGTATCAGAAGAGGGGAAGGTCTTCCACTGGAAGAAGGATTACTAATCGCCCGTTTTAAAAGGGAACAATGAAATGTTTTATTGATACCCAAAGAACGGGGCAGATCTAACTGAAATGCCACCGGATTGATAACCCTGGTGATCTTATAAGGGCCGATGAACCGGGGGCCTAACTTATGAGATGGCTGTCTCAACTTCAAATTCTTGGTAGACAACCAGACGAAGTCTCCTAATTTGAAGCTGCAGGGTCTTTTCCGCTTATCAAAAAACCTTTTGGTCACTAATGACACAGACACAAGGGCTTTCTTCACTTTCCGCCAAATAGGACCGAAACCACAGAGGAACCACCAGGCGTGGAGTCCAGGGGGTCAAAAGAACTGGCCTTAGGATGATGCCCATACACACAAAGGAAGGGAGAGATCCCTGTAGCAGAGTGAGCCGCGTTGTTATAGGCAAACTCCGCCATGGACAGATGAGCAACCCAGTCAGTCTGACACTTGGAGACATAACACCTGAGGAACTGCTCCAAGGACTGGTTCACCCTTTCAGTCTGCCCATTAGACTGCGGATGGTAGCCTGACGACAAGCTGACAGAAATCTGGAGATCGGAACAAAATGCCCTCCAGGATTTGGCCACAAACTGGGATCCGCGGTCAGAGACCACATCAAGTGGCAACCCGTGGAGACGCACAACATGCAGCATAAATAATTCAGACAGGCGTCTGGCCGATGGCAGCCCAACCAGTGGAACGAAGTGCGCCATCTTCGAAAACCTGTCAACGACAACCCAGATGGCTGTCATCCCCGAGGATTTGGGCAAGTCCACCACAAAATCCATTGAAATGTGGGTCCATGGCTTAGATGGGATAGAGAGTGGATGTAATGGGCCAACAGGAACCCCTCTAGGAGTCTTATTTCGGGCACAGATGTCACATGCCCAAACCCACTGATCCACATCCTTAGCCACCGAGGGCCACCACACCGCCCTAGATAGCAACTCCCGAGTTCTGGCAATACCCGGGTGACCTGCCGACTTCTTGGCATGGAATTCCAGGAACACTCGCTGTCTTAACCTAGGAGGCACAAACAAAAGACCTACCGGAAGGTCTGGAGGAGCCTGCTCCTGTGCTCTAAGGACTAATGATAAGAGGTCCTGGGTAATGCCCACTTTAATACATGATGGGGACACAATGGGCAACGGCTCCTCGGTGGTCTCCTGGATTGGAGCAAAACTCCGCGAGAGCGCATCAGCCTTGATGTTTTTAGACCCAGGGCGATATGTTATCAAAAAATTAAAGCGAGCAAAAAACAAAGCCCATCGTGCCTGCCTGGCATTGAGACGCTTCGCTGACTCTAAATATGCCAGATTCTTATGGTCGGTGAGAATTGAGACCACAAACTTAGCCCCCTCAAGCCAGTGTCTCCACTCCTCGAGAGCATCCTTAATAGCCAACAATTCCCGGTTACCCACGTCATAATTCATCTCGGCAGGCGAAAATTTACGGGAGGAGAAGTAAGCACAGGGATGAAGGCGATTATCAGACACTCCCATCTGAGAAAGCACTGCCCCAATACCCATCTCAGAGGCATCCACCTCCACCACAAAAGGACGCTCTGGATCTGGGTGTCGCAGCACCTTGGCCGATACAAATGCCCTTTTGAGACGGGCAAAAGCTGCTTTAGCCTCACAAGACCAGTGAGCAACATCCGCCCCTTTCTTAGCGAGTGCCACCCAGGGCGCCACTATAGACGAAAATCCAGCGATAAATCGTCTATAAAAATTTGCAAAGCCCAGGAAACGCTGAAGCGCCTTCAAACTAGTGGGCTGCACCCAATCCAGGACTGCCTGTACCTTGGAACCCTCCATTTGGAAACCTTCTGGGGAGATAATATATCCTAGAAATGCGATTTGCTGAACTTCAAATTCGCACTTCTCCAGCTTCGCCCCAAGCCGGTGGTCTCTGAGTTTCTGGAGGACTAAGCGTACATGCTTCCGATGTTCCTCCAGGGAATGGGAGAAGATTAGGATGTCATCTAAGTATACAACTAAGAATCTATCCAAATATTCCCTGAGCACATCATTCATGAAATCCTGGAAGACTGCCGGGGCATTACAGAGCCCAAAAGGCATCACCAAATATTCATAATGCCCTGAGTGGGTATTAAAGGAAGTCTTCCATTCATCCCCCTCTCTTATTCGGATTAGATTGTACGCACCGCGTAGGTCAATCTTAGAAAAAATGGTGGCAGTACGAAGCTGGTCAAACAAGACCGAAATGAGAGGCAGTGGGTATGAGTTTTTAATCGTGATACGGTTCAATTCCCTGAAGTCGATGCAGGGTCGCAACGAACCGTCCTTTTTACCCACGAAGAAGAACCCCGACCCAACTGGAGACTGTGAAGGTCTGATAAATCCCTTAGCCAAGTTCTCCTGAATGTACTCTGCCATAGCCTTAGTCTCAAGACGTGACAGGGAGTACAACCTGCTCTTGGGAGGCTTAGCATTTGGCAACAAATCAATGGCACAGTCATAGGGGCGATGGGGAGGTAGTACCTCTGCAACTTTTTTGGAGAACACGTCCGCAAAATCTGCATAGCACCCTGGCAATCCTGGCAAACTTAGCTGCGAGAGCCTGACTGGAAGGCTCAAGCAACTCCTGAAACAATCAGTACCCCAACTAAGAATCTCCCCAGAGACCCAGTCAAATTGAGGATTGTGGGCCCTTAACCAGGGTAACCCCAACACCAATGGGGCAAAAGTACAGACAGTCACATAAAAGGACAATTTTTCAGAGTGTGTGGCTCCAATAAACAAAGAAATCTGGCTAGTGCAAGAGGTAATTTTACCTTGGGATAATGGTTCCCCGTTTAACCCACAAATCTCAATTTCCGATGCCAAGGGTACTAAGGGAACAGAGTGTTTCAGGGCGAATTGGCGGTCCATAAAAACCCCGTCGGCCCCACTGTCCACAAAGGCCTCAGTCTTGACAGTTTGACCGAGGATCTTCAAGGTCACCGGAATGATAAAAGTCTTCTTGGGAAATTCTGACTTCTGGCCTGACAGGATATTTCCCAACACCCTCAGGCCCTGAAGTTTTCCGGCTTTTCTGGGCATGATACTACCACATGACCTTTATTCCCACAGTACAAACACAACCCCTGCTGTCTCCTCCGCGTCTTCTCACGCGAGGAGAGGCGGGTAGCCCCAATCTGCATAGGCTCCTCGGAAAATTCCTCAGAATCTGAGGTTCCCTTGGGAAAGAAGGAAACCTCAGTCTCCCTTTCAAGCCTACACTCTCTCAGCCGTCTATCCACCCGGATGGATAACTGCATGAGCTGATCCAAGCTATCAGGCAAGGGATATTGTACCAGTTGGTCCTTTATCTGGTTAGAAAGACCTCTTCGGTACTGGTGTCTCAGGGCTGGGTCATTCCACTGGGTATCATGGGCCAACCTCCGAAACTCCGTACAGTAAACCTCAACTGGCCTTCGCCCTTGCTTAAGGATCGAAATCTGAGCCTCGGCTGAGGCCGTCTTGTCAGGGTCATCATACAACATGCCCAGTGCCGTAAAAAAAGCATCAACACTTTTAAGCGACGGACAGTCAGGCTGCAACCCATATGCCCAGACCTGTGGGTCTCCTTGTAGCAAGGAAATCACTATGCCCACCCGCTGAATCTCCGACCCAGAAGACTGAGGCCTAAGCCGGAAGTATAGCTTGCAGCTCTCCTTGAAACAAAAGAACTGCGAGCGATCTCCAGAAAAACGATCCGGGAGATTTACTTTCGGCTCCTTAACCCCTGAAGGTGCTGCTGCTGCGGGAGCTCCGCCAGCGGCCTGGGAGGTGTGCATTTTAATGGACAAATCATTAAATTGTCGAGTCAGGACCTGCACCTGATCGACCACCTGTTGCAACTTATTTTGAGGGGTATGCTCCATATTCCCACAAAATTTCAACAGGAGTATTAGGCTGCTGAATATGTTATGCACACCAGTGCCTGCAGGAATGTACTGGTGTCAGAACTGTTATGCACTCCAGTGCCTGCAGGAATGTACTGGTGTTTGAACTGTTATGCACACCAGTGCCTGCAGGAATGTACTGGTGTTTGAACTGTTATGCACACCAGTGCCTGCAGGAATGTACTGGTGTCTGAACGGATAGGTATGCAAAGCAAATGAACTCACAGACAGACTGGGGAATATGACATTACGTACACAGAAGGTGATAGGGTAACAAAATACACACAAAGTGAACAGAGAAGCCCAGAGGCTAAGGAACTGGGTGTCTCCCTAGTATTAGTAATGCTCAGATGGGAAAAGCAAGATGTTGTGTTTTAATACGTAGAGAACCCGAAATGCTGTTGCTAAGGGCAACAGCAAAACCCTAAAGGGTTACCAACGGGTGTGGCAGTAAACTCCTTGGTCAGAGATGGAATGATAGACACAAGGAGAGTCTCCACAATCCTAATTCTCACTTGCAGTGCACAGGTTCAGTTTACTGCCACTAAACTGACACCTGACACCTTGCACAGTGAGACAGGATTTAGGCAGGCAAGTCTTAGAATACAGCCGCAAACTTGCTAAGTTCACAGAGTAGTAAAAGAACCCCAGCAAGCTAAACGACTGACTCCAGTCTTACTGCTAGGTCTGGATTGGCAGAGTGTAGTACCAAATCCCCAGGCCTATTTGCAGTAAGCAACAACAAATACAAAGCTACACAGTACTGGCTAACTTTCAGGAACTGACTAACCAACAAAGATTCAGCAGCATCTGCTTAACCTGAGAAGAGGCCTTATAAAGCAGGTGCTGTCCACGCCCCACTCAGACCTCACAGACTGTGAGCACAAAAACCAGCACCGGATCCCCTGCCGTGCACAGAGCCTGTAACCACTGCACAGCAAAAGACCCGAACCGGAGTATCAGCTGCGCTCAGGTTACTCCGCTAGCACTTGTCTCCCGGTTGCCATGACGACGTGGCAGCACAGGGCAGGAGACCCTAACACATGGGTCTTCATCCTGTGGCCCTCCAGCTGCTGTGAAACTACACATCCCAGCATGCCCTGCCACAGTTTTGCTATTAAGGTATGCTAAAACTGAGGCAGGGCATGCTGGGATATGTAGTTCCACAGCAGCTGGAGGGTCGCAGGTTGAAGACCCATGCCCTAACACATGGACCCAGGGGCTTATGGGAAAGGTCCTCTTCACGAAGGGTAACTAGACGCTACCATTTATAAAATCAGCCCTATGTGATCATATGGCAGGTGTCAGTGTCCTACATTTATGACTTATCTATACAAGTATCTTTTATATTTCTAATGTTGTGATCTTCACAGAGTATAATGAATGAATGGAAAAGGCAGTGTAATATGTTATGTGCCAACATTTCCATAGGTTTGTTAACTAAACATTAAAATGTTATTTACAAAAAAACATAATAACTTGATGACGATAACTCTGCCACTTTCACTCCTTGTCTAGTACGGTTACGGGAATTTGCAAAAGAGTATGAACATCTTTTGGTTCTATGGAGCAGATGTATTAAGCCTGGAGAAGTGACAAAGCAGTGATAAGTAGAAGGTGATAACGCACCAGCCAGTCAGCTCCTAACTGTAATTTTTTCATTCCCGTAATGATTGGCTGCTGCATTACCACCTTCCACTTATCACTTCTCCAGGCTTAATACATCTACCCCAATGAGCCCTACTTTTAATCTATACATTTCAGAGGCTACCAAAGTGCATAAACAGAGGCATATTAGCATAAGAATGATCATTATATTTAACACAAAAAATACTGTAGATAACATAGCAAACCACAATCTATTTCATTTATTCTTCTTGAAAATGTTTTTCATATTCATGCACAAGCTCTAGTATTAAACTTAGAAAACTCTTGGCAATATGCCCAAGTACTACTATATCTAAAGTCACCTCTGGTTTACACACTAGCTCCTTAACTTCTTCTCGCTCACTCCTACAAGTCTTCTCTCATGCTGCACCTATCTTTAGGAACCTTCTTCCATATACGACCAGGCTTTCACAGAGTTTACAGTCACTTTCTAACAATTCATCTTGACAAGTACACACAGAAAGCAACCTGCTAACTAACTTTTTGCTACTTTGCATTAAAACCTATTGGCGATTCATGCGTTTTATTCCGAAGTAGAGAGAATCACTGGGGCTTTATAAATCATCTTACAAACAATCAACAACTGTCCAAACTCAACCTGAAAGAGTTGCCATGGATTTAGGAGCAGAGAATTTTGTACTGGATGGGAAAGTTTGCTATATACTGATTTCCAAGGTAAGTTTTATAAAAAGAGAACATAACAAAAGAACCTGTATATCCAGAGGTCAATGTGGGCAGTAGTACAGCATAGTGACATACCACTACTTCTCCCATTGCATTGTACTCCCAAACCCTCCCCCTCCCCTTATCCATTTGAAGCCGAGTGATAAGAGAGTAGAGGTAGAGTGACTGTGCATGGGACACAGCCAGAACGCTAAATTAGCACACAGCACTGTTAAGGTGGGATATTCCTCTCTGCCTTTCACTATGTACTTCCTGTTGCTGTATCCTAGCTCACTTCCCCTTCTTTGCCAGTCACTTTACCACTGCCTCTTGTCCAATTGCTGCTCCTGGTGGAGACCAAAGCAGAGACAAAAAATAAGAATTTACTTACCGATAATTCTATTTCTCGTAGTCCGTAGTGGATGCTGGGGACTCCGTAAGGACCATGGGGAATAGCGGCTCCGCAGGAGACTGGGCACAAAAGTAAAGCTTTAGAACTACCTGGTGTGCACTGGCTCCTCCCCCTATAACCCTCCTCCAAGCCTCAGTTAGGATACTGTGCCCGGACGAGCGTACACAATAAGGAAGGATTTTGAATCCCGGGTAAGACTCATACCAGCCACACCAATCACACCGTACAACTCGTGATCTAAACCCAGTTAACAGCATGATAACAGAGGAGCCTCTAGAAAAGATGGCTCACTACAGCAATAACCCGATTTTTTGGTAACAATAACTATGTACCAGTATTGCAGACAATCCGCACTTGGGATGGGCGCCCAGCATCCACTACGGACTACGAGAAATAGAATTATCGGTAAGTAAATTCTTATTTTCTCTAACGTCCTAAGTGGATGCTGGGGACTCCGTAAGGACCATAGGGATTATACCAAAGCTCCCAAACGGGCGGGAGAGTGCGGATGACTCTGCAGCACCAAATGAGAGAACTACAGGTCCTCCTCAGCCAGGGTATCAATTTTGTAGAATTTTACAAACGTATTTGCTCCTGACCAAGTAGCTGCTCGGCAAAGTTGTAAAGCCGAGACCCCTCGGGCAGCCGCCCAAGATGAGCCCATCTTCCTTGTGGAGTGGGCATTTACAGATTTTTGGCTGTGGCAGGCCTGCCACAGAATGTGCAAGCTGAATTGTACTACAAATCCAACGAGCAATAGTCTGCTTAGAAGCAGGAGCACCCAGCTTGTTGGGTGCATACAGGATAAACAGCGAGTCAGATTTTCTGACTCCAGCCGTCCTGGAAACATATTTTCAGGGCCCTGACAACGTCTAGCAACTTGGAGTCCTCCAAGTCCCTAGTAGCCGCAGGCACCACAATAGGTTGGTTCAGGTGAAACGCTGAAACCACCTTAGGGAGAAACTGAGGACGAGTCCTCAATTCCGCCCTGTCCGAATGGAAAATCAGATAAGGGCTTTTACAGGATAAAGCCGCCAATTCTGACACGCGCCTGGCCCAGGCCAGGGGCAACAGCATGACCACTTTCCATGTGAGATATTTTAACTCCACAGATTTAAGTGGTTCAAACCAATGTGACTTTTGGAACCCAAAAACTACATTGAGATCCCAAGGTGCCACTGGAGGCACAAAAGGAGGCTGTATATGCAGTACCCCTTTTACAACGTCTGAACTTCAGGGACTGAAGCTAGTTCTTTTTGGAAGAAAATTGACAGGGCCGAAATTTGAACCTTAATGGACCCCAATTTCAGGCCCATAGACACTCCTGTTTGCAGGAAATGTAGGAATCGACCCAGTTGAATTTCCTCCGTCGGGCCTTACTGGCCTCGCACCACGCAACATATTTTCGCCAAATGCGGTGATAATGTTTTGCGGTTACATCCTTCCTGGCTTTGATCAGGATAGGGATGACTTCATCCGGAATGCCTTTTTTTCTTCAGGATCCGGCGTTCAACCGCCATGCCGTCAAACGCAGCGGCGGTAAGTCTTGGAACAGACAGGGTCCTTGCTGGAGCAGGTCCCTTCTTAGAGGTAGAGGCCACGGATCCTCCGTGAGCATCTCTTGAAGTTCCGGTTACCAAGTCCTTCTTGGCCAATCCGGAGCCACGAATATAGTGCTTACTCCTCTCCATCTTATCAATCTCAGTACCTTGGGTATGAGAGGCAGATGAGGGAACACATACACTGACTGGTACACCCACGGTGTTACCAGAGCGTCTACAGCTATTGCCTGAGGGTCCCTTGACCTGGCGCAATACCTGTCGAGTTTTTCCCAACGGTTTATAATCCTGTGGAAGGCTTCTGGGTGAAGTCCCCACTCTCCCGGGTGGAGGTCGTGTCTGCTGAGGAAGTCTGCTTCCCAGTTGTCCACTCCCGGAATTGCTGACAGTGCTATCACATGATTTTCCGCCCAGCGAAGAATCCTTGCAGCTTCTGCCATTGCCCTCCTGCTTCTTGTGCCACCCTGTCTGTTTACGTGGGTGACTGCCGTGATGTTGTCCGACTGGATCAACACCGGCTGACCTTGAAGCAGAGGTCTTGCTAAGCTTAGAGCATTGTAAATGGCCCTTAGCTTCAGGATATTTATGTGAAGTGATGTCTCCAGGCTTGACCATAAGCCCTTGAAATTCCTTCCCTGTGTGACTGCTCCCCAGCCTCGCAGGCTGGCATCCGTGGTCACCAGGACTCAGTCCTGAATGCCGAATCTGCGGCCCTCTAGAAGATGAGCACTCTGCAACCAACACAGGAGGGACACCCTTGTTCTTGGTGACAGGGTTATCCGCTGATGCATCTGAAGATGCGACCCGGACCATTTGTCCAGCAGGTCCCACTGGAAAGTTCTTGCGTGGAATCTGCCGAATGGGATTGCTTCGTAGGAAGCCACCATTTTACCCAGAACCCTTGTGCATTGATGCACTGAGACTTGGCTCGGTTTTAGGAGGTTCCTGACTAGCTCGGATAACTCCCTGGCTTTCTCCTCCGGGAGAAACACCTTTTTCTGGACTGTGTCCAGGATCATCCCTAGGAACAGAAGACGAGTCGTCGGAACCAGCTGCGATTTTGGAATATTGAGAATCCAATCGTGCTGCCGCAACACTACCTGAGATAGTGCTACACCGACCTCCAACTGTTCCCTGGATCTTACCCTTATCAGGGAATCGTCCAAGTAAGGGATAACTAAAATTCCCTTCCTTCGAAGGAATATCATCATTTCGGCCATTACCTTGGTAAAGACCCGGGGTGCCGTGGACCATCCATACGGCCGCGTCTGAACTGATAGTGACAGTTCTGTACCATAAACCTGAGGTACCCTTGGTGAGAAGGGTAAATTTTGACATGAAGGTAAGCATCCTTGATGTCCCGAGACATCATGTAGTCCCCTTCTTCCAGGTTCGCAATCACTGCTCTGAGTGACTCAATCTTGAATTTGAACCTCTGTATGTAAGTGTTCAAAGATTTTAGATTTAGAATCGGTCTCACCGAGCCGTCCGGCTTCGGTACCACAACAGTGTGGAATAATACCCCGTTCCCTGTTGCAGGAGGGGTACCTCCAAAACTGTCTCCCTGTCAGAAGGAGACATCGGTAAAGCCGACTTTAGGAAACGGCGAGGGGGAGACGTCTCTAATTCCAATTTGTACCCCTGAGATATCACCTGAAGGATCCAGGGGTCTACTTGCGAGTGAGCCCACTGCGCGCTGAAATTCATTGAGATGGGCCCCCCACCGTGCCTAATTCTGCTTGTAAAGCCCCAGCGTCATACTGAGGGCTTGGCAGAGGCGGGAGAGGGTTTCTGTTCCTGGAAACTGGCTGATTTCTGCAGCCTTTTTCCTCTCCCTCTGTCACGGGGCAGAAATGAGGAACCTTTTGCCCGCTTGTCCACGAAAAGACTGCGCCTGATAACACGGCGTCTTCTCATGTTGAGAGGCGACCTGGGGTACAAACGTGGATTTCCCAGCTGTTGCCGTGGCCACCAGGTCTGAAAGACAGACCCCAAATAACTCCTCCCCTTAATAAGGCAATACTTCCAAATGCCGTTTGAAATCCGCATCACCTGACCACTGTCGTGTCCATAACCCTCTACTGGTAGAAATGGACAACGCACTTAGACTTGATGCCAGTCGGCAAATATTCCGCTGTGCATCACGCATATATAGAAATGCATCTTTTAAATGCTCTATAGGCAAAAATATACTGGGTATCAATATTTTCAGTCAGGGAATCCGACCACGCCAACCCAGCACTGCACATCCAGGCTGAGGCGATTGCTGGTCGCAGTATAACACCAGTATGTGTGTAAATACAATTTAGGATACCCTCCTGCTTTCTATCAGCAGGATCCTTAAGGGCGGCCATCTCAGGAGAGGGTAGAGCCCTTACAAGCGTGTGAGCGCTTTATCCACCCTAGGGGGTGTTTCCCAACGCACCCTAACCTCTGGCGGGAAAGGATATAATGCCAATAACATTTTAGAAATTATCAGTTGTTATCGGGGGAAACCCACGCATCATCACACACCTCATTTAATTTCTCAGATTCAGGAAAACTACAGGTAGTTTTTCCACACCGAACATAATACCCCTTTTTGGTGGTACTCGTATTATCAGAAATGTGTAAAACATTTTTCATTGCCTCCATCATGTAACGTGTGGCCCTACTGGAAGTCACATTTGTCTCTTCACCGTCGCCACTGGAGTCAGTATCCGTGTCGGCGTCTATATCTGCCATCTGAGGTAACGGGCGCTTTAGAGCCCCTGACGGCCTATGAGACGTCTGGACAGGCACAAGCTGAGTAGCCGGCTGTCTCATGTCAACCACTGTCTTTTATACAGAGCTGACACTGTCACGTAATTCTTCCAACAGTTCATCCACTCAGGTGTCGACCCCCTAGGGGGTGACATCACTATTACAGGCAATCTGCTCCGTCTCCACATCATTTTTCTCCTCATACATGTCGACACAAACGTACCGACATACAGCACACACACAGGGAATGCTCTGATAGAGGACAGGACCCCACTAGCCCTTTGGGGAGACAGAGGGAGAGTTTGCCAGCACACACCAGAGCGCTATATATATACAGGGATAACCTTATATAAGTGTTTTTCCCCTTATAGCTGCTGTATTTTTAATACTGCGCATAATTAGTGCCCCCCTCTCTTTTTTAACCCTTTCTGTAGTGTAGTGACTGCAGGGGAGAGCCAGGGAGCTTCCCTCCAACGGAGCTGTGAGGGAAAATGGCGCCAGTGTGCTGAGGAGATAGGCTCCGCCCCCTTCTCGGCGGCCTTATCTCCCGTTTTTCTATGTATTCTGGCAGGGGTTAAATGCATCCATATAGCCCAGGAGCTATATGTGATGCATTTTTTTGCCATCCAAGGTGTTTTTATTGCGTCTCAGGGTGCCCCCTCCCAGCGCCCTGCACCCTCAGTGACCGGAGTGTGAAGTGTGCTGAGAGCAACGGCGCACAGCTGCAGTGCTGTGCGCTACCTTGTTGAAGACAGGACGTCTTCTGCCGCCGATTTTCCGGACCTCTTCTGTCTTCTGGCTCTGTAAGGGGGCCGGCGGCGCGGCTCTGGGACCCATCCATGGCTGGGCCTGTGATCGTCCCTCTGGAGCTAATGTCCAGTAGCCTAAGAAGCCCAATCCACTCTGCACGCAGGTGAGTTCGCTTCTTCTCCCCTTAGTCCCTCGATGCAGTGAGCCTGTTGCCAGCAGGTCTCACTGAAAATAAAAAACCTAAAACTAAACTTTTCACTAAGCAGCTCAGGAGAGCCACCTAGTGTGCACCCTTCTCGTTCGGGCACAAAATCTTAACTGAGGCTTGGAGGAGGGTCATAGGGGGAGGAGCCAGTGCACACCAGGTAGTTCTAAAGCTTTACTTTTGTGCCCAGTCTCCTGCGGAGCCGCTATTCCCCATGGTCCTTACGGAGTCCCCAGCATCCCCTTAGGACGTTAGAGAAACATACAGTAGGAGATGAAACGCTTGTACAGGTCACTGGGATGTTATGTGACCGGCGATCAGGAGACCACCGGCCACAATACCGACCACTAGATCACGCCCACTCAAACTACCGCCGGTCGGCATGCTGACCAACAGGGACTATTCCCACTCCTGGGTTTCCATGACACCCATAGAGTGGGAATAGAACCTGTGGCGAGCGCAGCGAGCAACAAAGCCTGCTGCGTGGCAACCGCAGTGAGCCCACAAGTGGCTTAGTTGCGCTCGCCCCCTGCCGGCCATCTCACAGGCGGGATCCCCGCGTTGGTATTGTGACCGGCGGTCATAACCAACCCGGGTCACTATACTTGGTATACATATTGACTGGACTGGCCATAGAGAGGTCAAAATGTCAACCCCTCCTCTGGTTCTCTTCTGACGTGCTGACCAGTTACTGACCACAGCCCACACTCAGGTTCTGCTTTTATTGGATTCAGATACCTCTGTCTGTGGGACAATACCAATGAAATCAGTGCTGGGGATAGTCTTCCAAACCTGCCATTCAGCTAGTCACAGGCTGCCTCTAGAAATATCAGACCATAGCACATATTGAAAAAAGGAGGAATATTTGCTGACAAATACAATGACCAAGTGTACTGTGAGACTGGAAAAAAACAAAAAACAACATTTCATTCTCTAGAACTCGTACTGTAACATTCAAATTTAGTTTGTTAATCTACATTAAAATCTTATATATATTTGCCGGTATCCGGATGCTAGGTCGACGTAGATAATGTTGACATGGACAAAAGGTCGAAATTACGTTTCTACATTTTATTATCTTAATTTTTTGACTTTTCATATACTTTACGATCCACATGGACTATGATAGGGAATAGTAGCTAGCCGCAGCATGGTGAGCAAAGTGATGCACTAACTGACGTTCCCGGTCACTTTATGGAGTAAACGACACCCAAAAAATAAAAAGAATCTCATGTCGACCTTTTGGAGTCAACCTAGACAGACACTTGACATTTTTTAGGTCGACTTAAGGCCCATACACACTGGGCAATTATGAGCTGGAAGCAGCTCACTTTTGGTGTTTTGAGCTGCTTTCAGCTCAAAACCGGCCAGATTGTATGCCCCAGCGATGAGCGCTGATGCGCGCCACCGCTTCATTGTCGGCAGCCGCCGTTCATCTGCTGGTATCACCAGCAGATGAACGGCGGGGTGGATGGCTTTCCATAGCGTCCTGCCATGGAAAGCCATTCACCCCCGCTGACATTGCTGGGCAGGGGGAAAAATAGCTCAATATGTATGCACTGAGCGATTTTCAGCGAGTTACTATTTAAGGGCAGCTACACACCTGGACGACGGGCAATTGTTCCGAAGGGAATTAAGCCCAGACCATGCTAGATTAACCGCACACACCAGGAAGCTGTAATGAAGGCCTGAATAATCACTATGCACTGGGTCACAGTCGATTTTTTCCAACTGGAAGATGCTGCATGCAACCCGCAGGAGCACGCAATTGTGCATAAACACTAGGCGATATGCACAATTTGTCTGCAAATACGGCAATCCATGGCAAGATTGACTTAGTGTGTACCTACCCTAAGTCATATGTATGCACAGTGCATGCCAAATTCAGTCTTATATTCTTTAACAAAAATGGAATAAGTGTAACAGGTGATGGCAGCTACTCTCATGGCTGAAGGCGGTGAGAACCCAAATATGCACATGGGTGAGAATAGGAGTATATTGTTACATTACAATTCCATTCACTATAAATGGTGACCACATTACGTGCAACTCGAACCAAGGCAAACCTTTTCTTCCATACCACAACTTCTACATTTCCAGTGTAAAGGGGAGATGTACTAAACCTTGGAGAGTGATAAAGTGGAGAGAGATAAAGTACCAGCCAATCAGCTCCTAACTGCCATGCTACAGGCTTGAAAAATAACAGTTAGGAGCTGATTGGTAATAGTTTCTCTCCAAGGCTTAGTGTCTGCCCCAATAGCCCAATGGAAATCTAGGCTGTATCACCAAAACTAGTGATAATACTTGTATCTTGCTGGCAGAATTTCGGCATATCTTCTTTAAAAGAAAGAGCTAAGCTATGGTAGAGCAATTTATTTCTTGTCTGGGCAACTGTAGTCAATGAATGGGGGCAACCAACTAACTTATATGGAGATAAACATGTCAAAACATTTCAATCTGCAACTGCAATGAACCATCTCAGAAGAACCACAGAGCTGTAATAACAATATAATGTGGGGAGTAAGCAACCTACCCAACAACCTACCCAGTATTACAGACCCTCCAACATGACCCGCCCCACTAGGTACAAAATGCTCTGTTTCTGGACTTCCCTCTTAATTTATGATTTCCATCACCTGTGTTGAACTAGTTAAATGGTAAGAAAGCTGTTTCTTCACAGGTGATGGCAATAATAAATTAAGAGGGAAGTCCAGAAACAGAGCATTTTGTACCTAGTGGGGCGGGTCATGTTGGAGGGTATGGTATTATCCTGCACTGATTTAAAGTGATATTCTGAACGTCACCTGTTGGTAAGAAAGTAATACACTGGCAATGGTGAATATATCTGCTATGCTTCAGACTTTATTGCCGACATGTGATTGTTAACCTCTGGAACCAAGATCTCTATAAAGGTAAACACAAATTTGTGCCATACTGAATATGTGACACATTTACTGACAGATACATGTGTTGTTATGCAGGTCATTAATGTGCTCTGCTCACGTCTATGCTCAGCCATATATACCTAAGGGCATGTTCATAAGAGGCAAGAAACAGTCATAACATTGGTTCTAAACAAAATTACATACAGCAAACAAGGTATTGTGACAGCCTCTGCTCTAATGCAGAGTGGCAGGATATCCTGGCACCCAGTGATTCAATGCCTGGTTTTGGATTTTGCTACAACTATTATGAAAAATAAACAGAAAGTTCTTATCAAGTGAAAAATCAGCAGTAGACTACATTAGCCTACAGAAAAAGACATCAAGATATTCAGACACATACAGTATCCAATGACGTGTTAATGAGCACATAGCCAGAGCCCCCCTCAGTATGCAGAGTGTAGTGCACTGCCAATGCAGGGGAAGTGGCAGAGCAGCACAGCCCCCCTCAGTATGCAGACTGTAGTGCACTGCCAATGCAGGGGAAGTAGCAGAGCAGCACAGCCCCCCTCAGTATGCAGAGTGTAGTGCACTGCCAATGCAGGGGAAGTGGCAGAGCAGCACAGCCCCCTTCATTATGCAGAGTGTAGTGCACTGCCAATGCAGGGGAAGTGGCAGAGCAGCACAGCCCTGACTCCAGCTGACACCGAGTAGAGGTGCTGCAGTGTGTGCAGAGCCAGACGTGCACTGTACAAATAATGATGGTTACAGAAAGGAAATGCCACATCATAATGAGGTCACTCACTCCGCTGCTCTGTAGTAGCCCTGCCTGAGGCAGCCAGTGTTGGTGTGATTGCACACTTACTTTTAGTGGCAGTGATGAGGTTTTTGCCATCTTTCACCAAGTCCTTGATAAACTTGTTAGTTTTGTCCAGCTCCGCCTCGTGCGAGCGTATCCTCTCCCGCAGCCAGGGGCTGTCCAGGTAACAGTCACTGAACTCCAAGGGCTGCAGCCCCATGATGCTGATCCCCAGCCCTGGCTCAACCTCAGAGCCGCCGACGCCGTGCTGCTACTGCCTCCTCCTTGTAAATCCCTTAATAGGCAACTGAGACTCAGGCACATAAATAGGCAGCTGCACGGCCGGTGCTCGGATCAGCTTGCAGGGCACAGCGAGGAGGGACAGCCGGGGGGTAACACAGGGACTGCGATGGGAAGGAAGAGTGGACTTAGTGGATCACTGACACCACCATGCTGAGCACAGCTCCATCCAGTGGGATAATACGAGTTTGGACAGATAATTCACACATCCCATCAAGCCCAGCATACACATTCCTCCACAGCGTTCCGCCCACAGCACAGCCCTCCTCCCACCACCTACACTAATACCATGCACTTCTCTGCCTGCCATCTCCTTGCTGCAACCCCCTTCCATTCCCCTCCCCTTTCCTTGTCCCCTTCCTCCACTGCATCTTCCTCTCTGTCACCTCTACCTCGTCCAGGACTCCTATACTAGTACTAGTGTAACTTCAATTTTGTCATATCTCATTCTGGTCTTTCCCTTCTGTTTTTATTTGCTATAGTACGCATTACATTTCCTGAGGAATTTACACACTGAATTACCCATACACTAGCGCGTTATAATGAAGGTGGCAGGGGAAAGTACAGAGTCTTATTTTATAACTTGTTACATGCTCTTTTCCTCATGCTGAGACTTGTGGTTCTGCATTATGACACAAGCCGACACTGTTTATTTCAGGATAAAAAAAAAAAAATATCACACTGCAAGACCCCGACGCCCCCTTTTCCCTTACTCCAGTGTTGAAAGAAACACATTAATAAGCGGTTAAAATACCATCAGTCGGAATCCCGGCTGTCTCAATACCGACGCCGGGATCCCGACAGGGGTACTGTACCTTCTCCGGAATATCGGAGGGAGACACCCTCTATGGGTGTCTCCCTCCATGACACCCATAGAGGGAGAATAAAATTTGTGGCGAGCTAAGCCCCCTGCAAGGGGCTTCGTTGTGCTCACCCCCCTGCTGGCATTCTGGCGCACTGAATGCCAACGTCGGTATACTGACATTCGCATCCCATACCGATCCCCATTGACCATTGGATGTAAACCACTGATGTTTGCTAAACATGTTTTATGGTCAATGTTGTTTCCTAGTACATTTAAGGCTATACATAGGGCCAGATTCAGAGGTGGACGTAAGTAAAACATGCATGTATGCAATGCCGATTTCTCTGACGTCTTAGTGGATGCTGGGAACTCCGTAAGGACCATGGGGAATAGACGGGCTCCGCAGGAGACTGGGCACTCTAAAAGAAAGATTAGGTACTATCTGGTGTGCACTGGCTCCTCCCTCTATGCCCCTCCTCCAGACCTCAGTTAGAATCTGTGCCCGGCCAGAGCTGGATGCACCTAGTGGGCTCTCCTGAGCTTGCTAGAAAGAAAGTATTTGTTAGGTTTTTTATTTTCAGTGAGATCTGCTGGCAACAGACTCACTGCTACGTGGGACTGAGGGGAGAGAAGCAAACCTACCTGCTTGCAGCTAGCTTGTGCTTCTTAGGCTACTGGACACCATTAGCTCCAGAGGGTTCGAACACAGGGCCTGACCTTGATCGTCCGTTCCCGGAGCCGCGCCGCCGTCACCCTTGCAGAGCCAGAAGACAGAAGAACAGATTAAATCGGCGGCAGAAGACTCCGGTCTTCATTAAGGTAGCGCACAGCACTGCAGCTGTGCGCCATTGCTCCCACAGCACACCACACACTCCGGTCACTGTAGGGTGCAGGGCGCTGGGGGGGGGGGGCGCCCTGGGCAGCAATTATAATACCTTTTGGCACAAATTACACACATAATACAGTCTAGCACTGTATATGTGTGAAAACCCCCGCCATTAAGTCACACAAAACGCGGGACAGAAGCCCGCCGCTGAGGGGGCGGGGCCTTCTTCCTCAGCACACCAGCGCCATTTTCCCTTCACAGCTCCGCTGGAAGCACGCTCCCAGGCTCTCCCCTGCAGTATCCAGGTACAAGACGGGTTAAAAAGAGAGGGGGGGCACATAAATTTAGGCGCAAATCGATACAAACAAGCAGCTATTGGGAAAATCACTTATTAGCAGTGTAAATCCCTATTTTATATAGCGCTGTGGTGTGTGCTGGCATACTCTCTGTCTCCCCAAAGGACTTTGTGGGGTCCTGTCCTCAGTCTGAGCATTCCCTGTGTGTGTGCGGTGTGTCGGTACGGCTGTGTCGACATGTTTGATGGGGAGGGTTACGTGGAGGCGGAGCAGGGGCAGATACATGTGGTGTCGCCCCCGACGGGGCCGACACCTGATTGGATGGATATGTGGAAGGTCTTAACCGACAGTGTCAACTCCTTACATAAAAGGTTTGATGACGCAGCAGCCTTGGGACAGCCGGGGTCTCAGCCCGCGCCTGCCCAGGCGACTCAGAAGCCGCCAGGGGCTCATAAACGCCCGCTAGCTCTGATGGTAGACACAGATGTCGACACGGAGTCTGACTCCAGTGTAGATGAGGATGAGACAAATGTACAGTCTACAAAAGCCATCCGATGCATGATTACTGCAATGAAAGATGTATTGCACATTTCTGATATTAACCCGGTTACCACCAAAAGGGGTATTATGTTTGGGGAGAAAAAGCAGCCAGTGACTTTTCCCCCATCTGATGAATTAAATGAGTTCCCCTGATAAGAAACTAGTGATTTCTAAGAGGTTACTGATGGCGTACCCTTTCCCGCCAACTGATAGGTTACGTTGGGAAACATCCCCTAGGGTGGACAAGGCGCTAACACGCTTATCTAAAAGGGTGGCACTGCCGTCTCAGGATACGGCCGCCCTAAAGGATCCTGCGGATAGAAAGCAGGAAGCTATCCTGAAGTCTGTGTATACACACTCTGGTACTCTACTGAGACCTGCTATTGCTTCAGCCTGGATGTGTAGTGCTGCAGCAGCATGGACTGATACCCTGTCAGACAACATTGATTCCCTCGACAGGGATACTATTTTGCTAACTATCGAACATATAAAAGACGTCGTCTTATATATGCGGGATGCACAGAGGGACATTTGCCTGCTGGCATCTAGAATTAATGCAATGTCCATTTCTGCCAAGAGAGTATTATGGACTCGGCAGTGGACAGGTGATGCTGATTCTAAAAAACACATGGAGGTTTTGCCTTATAAGGGTGAGGAACTATTTGGGGACGGTCTCTCGGACCTCGTATCCACAGCAACTGCTGGGAAGTCGACTTTTTTGCCTCAGGTTCCTTCACAGCCTAAGAAAGTACCATATTATCAAATGCAGTTCTTTCGGCCTCAGAAAGGCAAGCGGGTCAGAGGAGCATCCTTTCTGGCCAGAGGCAAGGGTAGAGGAAAGAAGCTGCACCAGGCAGCCAGTTCCCAGGAACAAAAATCCTCCCCTGCTTCCACTAAGTCCACCGCATGACGTTGGGGCTCCACAGGCGGAGCCAGGTGCGGTGGGGGCGCGTCTCCGAAACTTCAGCACCCAGTGGGTTTGCTCACAAGTGGATCTATGGGCTGTACAAATTGTATCTCAGGGATACAAGCTGGAGTTCGAGGCGACTCCCCCTCGCCGTTACCTCAAATCAGCCTTGCCAGCTGCTCCCAGGGAAAGGGAGGTAGTACTGGCGGCAATTCACAAGCTGTACCTCCAGCAGGTGATAATCAAGGTCCCCCTCCTTCAACAGGGCAGGGGTTACTATTCCACAATGTTTGTGGTACCGAAACCGGACGGTTCGGTGAGACCCATCCTGAATTTAAAATCCTTGAACACTTATATAAAGAAGTTCAAGTTCAAAATGGAATCGCTCAGGGCGGTTATTGCAAGCCTGGAAGAGGGGGATTTTATGGTGTCGCTGGACATCCAGGATGCTTACTTGCATGTCCCCATTTTCCCACCTCACCAGGAGTACCTCAGGTTTGTGGTACAGAACTGTCATTACCAATTCCAGACGTTGCCGTTTGGTCTCTCCACGGCTCCGAGAATATTTACCAAGGTAATGGCCGAAATGATGATACTCCTTCGAAGAAAGGGAGTTCTAATTATCCCGTACTTGGACGATCTCCTCATAAAGGCGAGGTCCAAAGAGCAGTTGTTGGTCAGCGTAGCACTCTCTCAGGAAGTGTTGCAACAGCACGGCTGGATTCTGAATATCCCAAAGTCGCAGCTGATCCCTACGACGCGTCTGCTTTTCCTGGGAATGATTCTGGACACAGAACAGAAGAAGGTGTTTATCCCGGAGTAGAAGGCCCAGGAATTGTCATCTCTGGTCAGGGACCTCCTGAAACCAAAACAGGTGTCGGTGCATCACTGCACGCGAGTCCTGGGAAAGATGGTGGCTTCTTACGAAGCAATTCCCTTCGGCAGGTTCCATGCAAGGATCTTTCAGTGGGATCTGTTGGACAAATGGTCCGGAACACATCTTCAGATGCATCGGTTGATCACCCTGTCCCCAAGGGCCAGGGTGTCTCTGCTGTGGTGGCTGCAGAGTGCTCATCTTCTCGAGGGATGCAGGTTCGGCATACAGGACTGGATCCTGGTGACCACGGATGCAAGCCTCCGAGGATGGGGGGCAGTCACTCAGGGAAGAAACTTCCAAGGACAGTGGTCAAGTCTGGAGACTTCTCTACACATAAATATATTGGAACTAAGGGCCATCTACAACGCCCTGAGTCAAGCAGAACCCCTGCTTCAAAACCAATCTGTACTGATTCAGTCAGACAACATCACGGCGGTCGCCCATGTAAACCGGCGGGGGCGGCAAAAGAAGCAGGATGGCAATGGCAGAAGCCACAAGGATTCTTCGATGGGCGGAGAATCACGTGCTAGCACTGTCAGCAGTGTTCATTCCGGGAGTGGACAACTGGGAAGCAGACTTCCTCAGCAGGCACGACCTCCACCCGGGAGAGTGGGGACTTCATCAAGAAGTCTTCACACAGATTGTAAACCGTTGGGAACTGCCACAGGTGGACATGATGGCGCCCCGCCTCAACAAAAAGCTAAAAAAATATTGCGCCAGCTCACGGGACCCTCAGGCGATAGCTGTGGACGCACTAGTGACACCATGGGTGTACCAGTCGGTTTATGTGTTCCCTCCTCTTCCTCTCATACCCAAGGTACTGAGGATAGTAAGAAAGAGAGGAGTAAGAACTATACTCATCGTTCCGGATTGGCCAAGAAGAACTTGGTACCCAGAACTACAAGAAATGATCTCAGAGGACCCATGGCCTCTGCCTCTAAGACATGACCTGTTACAGCAGGGGCCCTGTCTGTTCCAAGACTTACCGCGGCTGCGTTTGACGGCATGGCGGTTGAACGCCGGATCCTAGCGGAAAAGGGCATTCCGGATGAAGTTATTCCTACGCTGATAAAGGCTAGGAAAGACGTGACAGCAAAACATTATCACCGTATATGGCGAAAATATGTTGCTTGGTGTGAGGCCAGGAAGGCCCCTACAGAGGAATTCCAGCTGGGTCGATTCCTGCACTTCCTACAGTCAGGAGTGACTATGGGCCTTAAATTAGGATCCATAAAGGTCCAGATTTCGGCCCTATCTATTTTCTTTCAAAAAGAACTGGCTTCACTGCCTGAAGTTCAGACGTTTGCTAAGGGAGTGCTGCATATTCAGCCCCCTTTTGTGCCTCCAGTGGCACCTTGGGATCTTAACGTTGTGTTGGATTTCCTGAAATTACACTGGTTTGAGACACTTAAGACCGTGGAGCTAAAGTATCTCACGTGGAAGGTGGTCATGCTGTTGGCCTTGGCTTCAGCTAGGCGTGTGTCAGAATTGGCGGCTTTGTCATGTAAAAGCCCGTATCTGATCTTCCATATGGACAGGGCAGAATTGAGGACTCGTCCCCAATTTCTCCCAAAGGTGGTATCAGCGCTTCATTTGAACCAACCTATTGTGGTGCCTGCGGCTACTCGGGACTTGGAGGCTTCCAAGTTGCTGGACGTGGTCAGGGCTTTGAAAATCTATGTAGCCAGGACGGCTGGAGTCAGGAAAACTGACTCGCTGTTTATCCTGCATGCACCCAACAAACTGGGTGCTCCGGCTTCAAAGCAAACTATTGCCCGCTGGATCTGTAACACGATTCAGCAAGCTCATTCTGCGGCAGGGTTACCGCATCCTAAATCGGTAAAAGCCCATTCCACAAGGAAGGTGGGCTCTTCTTGGGCGGCTGCCCGAGGGGTCTCGGCTTTACAGCTTTGCCGAGCTGCTACTTGGTCGGGTTCAAACACATTTGCTAAGTTCTACAAGTTTGATACCCTGGCTGAGGAGGACCTTGCCTTTGCTCATTCGGTGCTGCAGAGTCATCCGCACTCTCCCGCCCGTTTGGGAGCTTTGGTATAATCCCCATGGTCCTTACGGAGTTCCCAGCATCCACTAGGACGTCAGAGAAAATAAGAATTTACTCACCGGTAATTCTATTTCTCGTAGTCCGTAGTGGATGCTGGGCGCCCGTCCCAAGTGCGGACTCTCTGCAATACATGTATATAGTTATTGCTTAACTAAAGGGTTATTGTTATGAGCCATCTGTTACTGAGGCTCAGTTGTTGTTCATACTGTTAACTGGGTATGGTTATCACAAGTTGTACAGTGTGATTGGTGTGGCTGGTATGAGTCTTACCCTGGATTCCAAATCCTTTCCTTGTTGTGTCAGCTCTTCCGGGCACAGTTTCCTTAACTGAGGTCTGGAGGAGGGGCATAAAGGGAGGAGCCAGTGCACACCAGATAGTACCTAATCTTTCTTTTAGAGTGCCCAGTCTCCTGTGGAGCCCGTCTATTCCCCATGGTCCTTACGGAGTTCCCAGCATCCACTACGGACTACGAGAAATAGAATTACCGGTGAGTAAATTCTTATTATTTACGCAGTTGAGAGAGTAACGGCTGACTGCATATGCGTCCCTGTGCACCAAGTTACCTTTGCAATGTTGCTCGCAGTGAGGATTTATCCGCAAAGTGAGTGACAGTCAGGGACTGTTTGGGAGCAGTTACACAGGGAGTGGCGGCAAAAATGCAAGCATGTCCAACTGTTTTCAGGACATGTCTCAGCCTACATCTGCAATCTCGTACGCAGAAAGCATGGCACCAGCGTCTCAGTTCCCATGACCAGTCTGCGTTAACATAGGGGTACCGAGTTTGTTGCTTATCGGAAGATCTGCAAGCACCACTGTGTGACTGCATGTAGATGCTGAGCTTTGCAAGGCTGCCGGTGAGCGTCCCGATACATTTCCAGGCAGCGGTGGCATTACCATATATTTGCACATTAGCTGTGTACGGGATCACAGCTGCAATTGCATTAGCATACAACTCTGAATTAGGCCCTCAGAGGTATATTTACTAAGCCCTGGAGAGAGATAAAGTGGATGGAGATAACGTACCAACCAATGAGATCCTGTAATTTCTTTTACGTCCTAGAGGATACTGGGGATCCATTTAGTACCATGGGGTGTAGACGGGTCCACTAGGAGCCGGTATCCGTTTGGATGGTCGACCATGTAATGGTCGACAGTCATAAGGTCGACCACTATTGGTCGACATTGACATGGTCGACATGGACACATGGTTGACACATGAAAATGGTCGATGCATGAAATGTCGACACATAAAAGGGTCGACGTGAGTTTTTCACATTTTTTTCCTTTTGGGGGAACTTTTCCATACTTTACGATCCACGTGGACTACGATTGGGAACGGTAATCTGTGCCGAGCGCAGCGGTAGCCGAGCGAGGCACCTTGCCCGAAGCATGGCGAGCGAACGCGGTGCACTAATTGAGGTTCCCCGTCACTTTACGCAGAAAACGACACCAAGAACAGTTAAAAAACCTCAAGTCGACCTTTTCATGTGTCGACCTTTCATGTATCGACCATTTTCATGTGTCGACCATGTGTCCATGTCGACCATGCCAATGTCGGACAATAGTAGTCGACCTAATGGCTGTCGACCATAACATGGTCGACCATTCATACCGGAAGCCTAGGAGCCATGGGCACTTTAATAATTTGATAGTGTGGGCTGGTTCCTCCCTCTATGCCCCTCCTACCAGGCTCAGTTTAGAAAACGTGCCCGAAGGAGGCGGTCATGCTTATGGAAGCTCCTGAAGAGTTTTCTGCATTTATTTTTCTGTTTGTTATTTTCAGGCAGGACTGGATGGCACCAGCCTGCCTGCTTCGTGGGATTTAGGGGGGAAGACCGCCCAACCTCTTGAAGGGTTAATGGTCCCGTTTCCCGCTGTCAAGACACTAGCTCCTGAGGGAACTATTCGCAAGCCCCACCACGGCGAGCGTTCATTCCCGCAGCACGCCGCCACCCCTAACAGCCAGAAGAAAGAAGAGTGGTGAGTACTGAGCCAGCATCCCGGTTAGCGGGTCGCCGGCCATTATGGCGGCATGAGGGTACGTTGACGCACGGCTTCTAACCGGGGCAGACTGCATCTCCAGACTCAGTACACAACTGCGTTTCAGTACACTGTACACAGTACCCACACTGGCAAACAAAGCTGTCTCCATTGTAAGCACAAATGACCTCAGCCAGTATAAAAAAAGCGGGAAGACCGTGTGCCATTGAAGGGGCAGGGCTTCACTATGAGTGGATCCAGCTGCTCATCAGCACCATTTTCCCCTGCAATAGACACAGACGCTGACTGAATGGGACGTGCAGCTCCTCCGGTGTTACTCCAGATTACCTCAGCGGTCCCAGGGGTTCATAGCAGGGGGGAGAGATTATTAATGTACTAAGTCCCCAATCTGGGTACTTAGGGGGTCATTCCGACCCGATCGCACGCTGCAGTTGTTCGCAGCAATGCAATCGGGTCAGAACTGCAGTGCGCCGGCGTATGCCAGACGGCCGAAGGCCGTCGTTGCCTAGCGATCGCCTCTGCCTGATTGACAGGCAGAGGCGGTCGCTGGGTGGGAAGGGGCTGGGCGGCGACATTAAGCCGGCGTTTAGGGGGCGCGGTCCGGCCAACGCTGGGGTGGCTGGACCGTGAAGGGGGCGGGCCGCGGTGGCTGCGTGATGTCACACGCAGCCGCTGCGACCCGGCTAGCCACAGGAGCTGCGCTAGCCGGGAGGTACTCCTGAAATGTAAAAGCATTGCCGTTGTGCTTTTGCACTTCTGCGGGGGGACCGGCACTGACATGCAGAGCAGACTAGCCCTGTGCTAGGCGTCCCCCCGCATGTCTGAGTGTCACTTCGTAGCTGTGCTAAATTTAGCACAGCTACGATGAACTCGGAATGAGTCGGCTAAGCTTGGCATTAGCAATCTGGATGCGATGTGTTGGCTCTAAATACCTCTATGTCTCTCTGGAAGGGCTCTTTGTGGGTTAATTGTGCTTTTAACCTTTCCTGTGTGTGTGTGATGTCACATTTACAATAAGTCAGTCAAAGAGTGTATTTCATGTACGGTGGAGTGTTTCTCTTCCCCAGGGAGCTCACTACTATGTACTCAGTGTAGTGCACCTTCTCAGGCTAGCGGGGCTGAACCAGCGGGGCTGGATTCCATCAAAGGAATGATTTCCAATATCTCTAATAAATTGTCACGCAATGAGAGACGCAATACTTAAGACAGTCTGTGGATGAGATTATGAACAGAGACTCAGTCCCCAACCAAGCATCTCAGTCCCTTGCCATTTGTCCACAAAAACGAACTCTGGCCCATATACTGCAGTCTGACTCTGACGCTGAGGGGTCAGACATGGAGGAGGGGGAGGTGGATTCAGAAGGGGGGGACGCTGCTCTGTCACAGGGAATAGTGGCTCTTATAGAAGCTATCAGAGATGTGCTACAATTTCCTTATAAGGTGATAGAGGAGTGTGAGGAATCTTATTTTAATGTAAAAAAAGAAGTCCTCAGTCACTTTTCCTGTGTCAAAGGAATTGAATAACCTGTTTGAAGACCCTGTTTGAAGAACCGTGGGTTAATCCTGATAAGAAATTTCAAATCCCTAAAAGGTTACTCTCATCTTTTCCTTTTCCACCGATAGTGGATGCATCGTGTCCAGATTGTGTTAACCGTCCCTGGTGCAGCCTCCCTGAAAGACACAGCTGATCGTAAGATTGAGACTACGCTCAAATCCTTGTACACAGCTGCTGGGGTGGCTCAGAGCCCCACTATAGCATGTGCGTGGATTACTAAAGCCATTGCTAAATGGTCGGGTAACCTTATTGAAGGGTTGGATTCCTTATCTAGGGGGAGATTGTGTTACTCCTGCAACACATACAGGACTCTGAGAACTTTATGGTGGAAGCCATAAAAGAAGTAGGTTTGCTTAATGCATGCACCACTGCTATGGCAGTGTCAGCACGCAGGGGCTTATGGTTATGCCAGTGGACTGCGGACTCCAAGAAAGGCATGGAAGGTCTACCCTTCACAGGAGAGGCCTTATTTGGAAATGAACTGGACAAATTAATCTCCAAAGCTACTGCAGGTAAGTCCACATATCTTCCTTCTGCAGCTCCCCCACCCAGGAAGACCTACTCAGGACCTACCCTACAGTCCTTTTGGATTGCCAAGTTTAAGGGCAAAGTCAGAGGATCTTCTGCCAACAGAGGTGCTAGAGGTAAACCATGCAAACCAGCAACTGTCGGTTCTCAGGAACAGAGCTCCAGCTCTGCTTCCTCAAAGCCCTCTGCATGACGGTGGACTTCGAGGCCTGGAAGACTGGCAGGTGGGAGCCCGAGTAAAAAATGTCAGTCACAGCTGGACAACATCATGCCAGGATCCCTGAGCCATAGATCTTATTTCCCAGGGCTACAGACTGGAGTTTCAGGAGCTCCCACTTCACAGATTCTTCAAATCAGGCTTACCAGTTTCACAAGAGGCAAGTATAACCTTACAGGATGCCATTCAAAAACTGGTACAGACTCAGGTCATTGTTCCAGTTCCACCTCATCTGCAAAACAAAGGGTACTATTCCAACATGTTTGTAGTACCGAAATCACACGGTTTGGTAAGGCCAATTTTGAATCTAAAATCGTTGAACCCGTGTCATGACTGTGGTTTTTGTGAACCCGGTGTTAGTGAAGTCTGTGCGGGCGACTGGAGGACTATGTGAATATTAGGCTGGTCTGTAGGAATCAGTGAGAAGAAGGAGCAATCCCTGACCGGGGATCGAACCTGGGCCTCGGCAGAGGAAGCCGTATCCTGACCACTGGATCACCAGGGACTTTGATAGCAGGATGATGACTGTATAGGTGAGTTTGAACTGGATATAGTGTCACAGGAGTAGGTGCTTATGTACTCGAGGTTACTGGCGAGATAGTAAGATGGACTGGTTACTGGTGAGACTGAGAACCGGGCTGGTTACCGGTGAGACTGGGACGCAACTGTAATCCGGGCTGGTACCGGATATAGGGGTAATTCTGAGTTGATTGCAGCAGGATTTTTGTTAACAGTTGGGCAAAACCATGTGCACTGCAGGGGAGGCAGATATAACATGTGCAGAAAGAGTTAGATTTTGGTGTGGTGTGTTCAATCTGCAATCTAAATTGCAGTGTAAAAATAAAGCAGCCAGTATTTACCCTGCACAGAAACAAAATAACCCACCCAAATCTAACTCTCTCTGCACATGTTATGTCTGCCCCCCCTGCAGTGCACATGGTTTTGCCCAACTGCTAAAAAAATTTCCTGCTGCGATCAACTTGGAATTACCCCCATAACTGGAAATGCAACTGAAAGTAGAATGATGACTGTGGCTGTGACTTTAGGACGAGGCTGAAGAAGACTGCGGCTGTGATTTTAAGATGAGATGGTAGAATACTGCAGCTGTGGTTTTAAGATGAGACTGTGGAATACTGCAACTGTGACTTTAAGATGAAACTAGAATACTGCAGCTGTGGCTTTAAGCTGAGACTGGAATACTGCGACTGTGATTTTAAGATGAAACTGTAGAATACTGCAGCTGTGGCTTTAAGTTGAGACTGTGGAATACTGCGACTGTGACTTTAAGATGAAACTGTAGAAATACTGGATATCAATGGTAACACAACTGTAACCCAGACTGGGTAGCAAAGGAACAGAGTTCTACAGGAAATGAAGTACAAGTGTTACCTTTAGGGAGCTCAGCTTCTAAGCTCACACAGAGCTGTGTGTGACACGAGGAACTGGCAGAGTTTCCAACTCAAGTCTCCTGAGTATACTTCCTGGTCCTTGGTGATTGGTGAGCAGTGTCAGGTGATTCAGAGAGTCTCAGGCTGGCACAGGATTGGACTGCTCTGGGTCAGGTGAACAGTCACTGTCATGTGAGTACTCTAGACTAGGCTGTGATGTGTAGTGAGGCCTAGCAGGTCGAAAGAACACTGAAGCCTGAACTTCTGCAAACAAGCAGAGGATGCTGGCTTTTAGGCCTAAACTTAGAGGTATTTGGAGCCAACACACCGCGTCCAGAAGATTAATCACCACAGGTGGAGCTCGTTAACTCTTACCTTCCAGGCAGAAAACTCAGGACTTAGGAAACTCATGGTATTGGCAAGTTGTTTCTCCCAGTGAGCAGAAAGATGCAGGATCCAGGACAGATATGGCAGAGGTTAGTCATCAAATATGAGAACTACAGTGAGGATCGTGACAACCCGTACTTACGAGTGTTCAAATTCAAGATGGAGTCTCTGAGAGCGGTGATCTCAGGTCTTGAAGAGTGGGAATTCCTAGTGTCTCTGGATATCAAGAATGCGTACCTTCACATTTCCGATCTGGCCGCCTCACCAGGCTTATCTACGCTTTGCACTACAGGACTGTCACTACCAGTTCCAGGCCTTGCCATTTGGTCTCTCCACAGCACCGAGGGTGTTCACCAAGATGATGATGTTTCTCCTTCGCAAGCAGGGAGTGAACATAATTCCGTACCTGGACGATCTGCTGATAAAGGCACCGTTCGGGGAAAGGTTGTTGGACAGCATTGGTCTCACAACCAATCTACTTGTCACAACTGAGGGCCTGAGCTGACGGGAGGCAGCCTCAGTTGTAGGGGCTGAGATGTACCGGAACCTGGGAGGTTGTATCAGACCCCTGGACATGTAAGTAACATGAATAATAACTGCCCGAAGGCGTGACCACGACAACTTAGATAAAAGTCAATGATGTTTATTATGACAACTCCGCATCACAGCAGCAATAAAAGAAAACGTAAAAGTCAGCAAAGAATAAATACAGTTCCTGAGTACTACAGCATGGCAGGAGCCACAGGGCACTGGTAGTGTGAGATAGTTCTTATGATCTTCTAGATGGAAAGTCCTTACCAGGCCCGGCTGTAGCAATGGAGATAACCCAGGATTGTACCAGCTGGTGTTCCAGGAAGAGCTGGGTTGCTGAAGGTAAAACAGCTGCTGTGGATACTGGCTGGAACCAGACTGTTGTTAGCACGGAGTGGATACTGGCTGGAACCAGTTAAATAATAAATGAACTTTGGGAGCGATGAAATGTGAACTGAAATGTAGAACTTGAGAGCGGAGAAATAATAATTCCGGTGGAGAGTGGTAAAGTGTAGAAAGGACACCGGCCCTTTAAGGGAAGCTGTACTCTGCTGGAAGCTGAGGCTGGAAGCAGGTAGTGTTGTAGCTGGAAACAGATGAATCCACAATGGATTGGAGAGTCAGGCTACACCGCAGGTGGAATGCTGGTGCGGGTCTCTATGGTGGAAGTCTTGAGACAGGAGCTGGAACCTGGAAGACAATCATAGAAGAGAGACAAACAGGAACTAGGTTTGACAACCAAAGCACTGACGTCTTCCTTGCTCAGGTACAGCTTACTTATACCTGCAGCAAGGAAGGGGTTGGCTAGGCAATTATGCAAATCAACAACACAGACAGCAGATTGGTGGAAATGATCAGATGACAGAATCCAAGATGGCTGCGCCCATGCAGACACTTGGAGGGAAGTTTGGTTTGTAATCCATGTGGTCTGGGAAACAGTAATGGCGGCGCCGGCCACCGGAGACAGGAGACGCCAGGCTGATAGATGCACATTTAACCACGCGGGCACAGCGGAGGCCGCGGCTGATGAAAAGACCACTCTGCATGTGGAAACTCAGGAACAGCGGAATCCGGTCCTGGAACGCTGAGCCCGCCTTAGGAGGCATCTGAAGGGTAAGTAATGGCGTCCAGATACCCGGATCGTGACAGCACCCCCCCCTTTAGGAGTGGCCCCAGGACACTTCTTAGGCTTTAAAGGAAACTTTGCGTGGAAATTTCGGACCAAGGCAGGAGCATGGACGTCAGAGGCATTGGTCCAAGAGCGTTCTTCAGGACCATAGCCCTTCCAGTCAATGAGATACTGAAGTTGACCGTAACGGTGACGTGAGTCCAGGATCTTGGCCACTTCATACTCAACGCCTCGTTGAGTTTGGACTTTCGGAGTTGGTGGAAGTGAGGAATGAAACCGATTCAAGATTAGCGGTTTCAACAGGGAAACATGGAATGTCCTGGGTATTTTTAAGAAGGGAGGTAACTGGAGTCTGTAAGCAACAGGATTGATGACTTGATCAATTTTAAAAGGACCGATGTAGCGAGGTGCAAACTTCATACTGGGAACTCTTAACCTCAAATTCTTCGTGGATAACCATACCCGATCACCCACCTTGAGAGCAGGAACTGCTCGACGCTTCTTATCCGCAAACTTCTTGTACCTGAACGATGCCTTGAGCAGAGCTGATCGTACGCTCTTCCAGATATTGGCAAACTGATGCAAGGTGATATCCACTGCGGGAACAGAAGTTGCTGGAAGCGGTTGGAACTCAGGGACTTTAGGGTGGAATCCAAAGTTGGTGAAGAATGGTGTTGAGGAAGATGAAGAATGATACTGGTTGTTATGACAGAACTCGGCCCAGGGAAGTAATTGAACCCAGTCATCTTGAGAGGAGGACACATAGATGCGGAGGAAGGCCTCCAAGTCCTGATTCACCCTCTCAGTTTGACCATTGGTCTGAGGATGGTAAGCCGTGGAAAACTTTAACTTGACTTGGAGGACTTGACATAAACTTCGCCAGAATTTGGCTGTGAATTGAACTCCTCGATCTGAGATAATTTCTTCTGGAAGACCGTGGAGTCGGAAGATCTCTTGTATGAATACTTGAGCCAACTTGGAAGCTGACGGAAGACCGGTGAGAGGAATGAAGTGTGCCATCTTGGTGAACCGGTCAACTACCACCCAGATGGTATTGAACTTGTTGCACATGGGCAAATCTGTAATAAAATCCATCGACAAATGGGTCCATGGTCGACGGGGAACAGATAGTGGAACCAGTTGCCCCGCAGGCGACTGGCGGGATACTTTATGTTGAGCACACTTTGGGCAAGATGCAATAAACTCCAAAACGTCCTTTTTCAGAGTTGGCCACCAATAGGACCTAGAGATAAACTCCAGGGTTTTTTGGATACCTGTATGTCCGGCAAAACGGGAAGCATGGGCCCAATGCATGAGCTTCTTCCTTAGTGTCGGCTTCACAAAACTTTTCCCTGATGGGGGCGTAGAGTCCATCCCTACCGTGGAGAATGCCAACGGATTTATAATAGGATGCTTGTCTGAAGACTCTGACTCATTTTCTTGCTCCCATGAGCGGGAAAGGGCATCGGCCTTGCGATTCTGAGAGCCCGGACAGAACTGGAGTTTAAAGTCGAACCTGGAAAAGAAAAGTGCCCATCTGGCCTGACGAGGGTTGAGACATTGTGCGCCTTTTAGATATAGAAGGTTCTTGTGGTCTGTAAGGATGGTGATTGAATGAGAAGCTCCCTCCAACAGATATCTCCACTCCTCTAGAGCGAGCTTGATGGCTAGCAACTCCTGGTCGCCAATGGCATAGTTGCGCTCCGCTGGGGAGAACTTCCGTGAGAAGAAACTGCAAGGATGTAAATGACCATCTTTAGCCCTCTGAGATAACACCGCTCCTACTCCAACGGAGGAGGCATCTACCTCTAAGATGAAAGGAGAGTCGATGTCAGGCTGTTTCAGGACAGGTGCAGAGATGAACCTCTGTTTTAAAAGATGAAAAGCTTGCATGGCTTCTTCAGACCACTTGGACGGGTTAGCACCCTTCTTGGTGAAAGCAGTAATAGGCGCCACAATGGTGGAAAAGTCTCGTATAAACTTTCGGTAATAATTGGCGAACCCTAAGAACCTCTGGACCCCTTTGAGGGTTAAGGGTACCGGCCAATTCTGGATTGCTTGTAGTTTCTCAGGATCCATCTCTAGTCCGGAACCGGACACAATGTACCCTAGAAACGGAATGGACTTGACTTCAAAGACGCATTTCTCTAATTTGCAGTAGAGATGATTGACACGGAGACGGGACAGAACCTCCTTTACCCAGAAACGATGTTCCTCTAAATCGTTGGCAAAAATGAGGATATCATCTAGATAGACCACGACATGACGGTATAGAATGTCTCTGAAGATCTCATTGACGAAATGCTGGAAGACAGCTGGAGCATTGCTCAATCCGAAGGGCATGACGAGGTACTCATAATGTCCGTCACGGGTGTTAAATGCGGTCTTCCACTCGTCACCCTCACGGATCCGGATGAGATTGTATGCACCTCTCAGGTCCAGCTTTGTAAAGATGGTAGCTCCGCTAACTCTGTCAAAGAGCTCAGTAATCAGGGGTAAAGGATAGCGGTTCTTGATGGTAATGTCGTTCAAACCTCTGTAGTCGATGCACGGCCGCAGACCACCATCTTTCTTCTTTACAAAAAAGAAGCCTGCGCCGGCTGGAGAAGAAGAAGGTCGAATGAACCCCTTTGCTAGGTTCTCTTTAATGTATTCCTCCATAGAATGTGTCTCGGGGAGAGACAACGGATAAGTTCGGCCTCGAGGTGGAACCTTCCCTGGAACGAGATCAATCGGGCAGTCCCATTCTCTATGAGGAGGAAGGATATCAGCAGAAGCTTTACTGAACACATCCGTGAAATCTTGATATGGAGGAGGTGGAACATCAGACGACCTGGGGGAGGAAGAACAGACAGGCAACACTTTAAACAAACATGTCTTAGTACAGGAGGAACCCCATGCCAGGATTTGCGTAGTCGTCCAATCAATTGTAGGATTGTGAAGACGGAGCCATGGAAGGCCCAGGACCACAGGATGTGTGGCTCTTGGAATCACTAAAAATGAAATAAGTTCGGAATGAAGAACTCCCACTCTCAGACGAACTGGTAGAGTCCTTAGAGAAATAACTGTATCAAAAATTTTACTGCCATCCACAGCAGTTAAGGAAAAGGACGAAGGAAGTCTCTCGGTGGGTAGGGACCACCGTTTAACATAGGCTTCAGTAATAAAGTTCCCAGCTGCTCCGGAATCCAGGAGGGCAATGACGTTCTGATAACGTTGAGCAACTTGAAGCGAGACTGGGAGGTTACAATCTTGAGGAGATGGAGAGGAGATCATTACTCCTAGCCGGCCCTCTCCTTGGCGAGCTAGGATTTGGAGTTTCCCGGACGTTTGGGACAGGCATTAATGGTGTGAGACGGAGCTGCACAATACAGACAGAGAAACTCGGAGAGACGTCTTCGGCGCTCAGCAGGAGTTAAACGGGAACGGCCAATTTGCATGGGTTCATCTGTAGTTGGTGACAGTTGGCGAGGAGGAGGAGTAGAAGATTTTGGAGCAGATGATCTTCCACGCTCAGTTGCTCTCTCTCTGAAACGTAAGTCAACTTTCGTACAAAGTGAGATTAGCTCATCTAACTTGGAGGGTAAGTCTCTGGTAGCTAACTCATCTTTAATACGCTCGGATAAACCATGCCAGAATGCAGCATACAGGGCCTCGTCGTTCCATGCCAGTTCGGATGCCAGGATCTGGAACTGTATAAGATATTGTCCTACAGTACGTGATTCCTGGCGTAAACGGAGAATCTCAGACGAAGCTGAAGTTACCCTGCCTGGCTCGTCGAAGATGCGCCTGAATGTTGACACAAATGCAGTGTAAGAAGATAGCAGGGTGTCGGACCTCTCCCATAACGGTGATGCCCAATCAAGGGCTGAGCCACTGAGAAGAGAAATAATGTAGGCAATTTTTGTACGGTCACTGGGAAAATTGCCAGGTTGTAGCTCAAACTGAATCTCACACTGGTTGAGAAATCCCCTGCAGAATCTTGGAGATCCGTCAAATTTTGCTGGCGTTGGAAGATGAAGACGTGGAGCAGAAATGGGTAAGGTGGGTGGGGTTATAGCTGGAGTCACTGTGGTTGACGCACCAGACGCGCCTGATCCACGGAGAGTTGTCTGAATCCCATCCAGCCGAGTAGAGAGATCCTGGAGACAGCGGATGATGTGGCCCTGTGCAGCCTCCTGATGTTCTAGTCGGGCTGCCAGTTCTTGCATCGGCCTGGCCGCTTGATCCTGGTCTCCGGCTGGATTCATTAGGTCAGTGCTTACTGTCACAACTGAGGGCCTGAGCTGACGGGAGGCAGCCTCAGTTGTAGGGGCTGAGATGTACCGGAACCTGGGAGGTTGTATCAGACCCCTGGACATGTAAGTAACATGAATAATAACTGCCCGAAGGCGTGACCACGACAACTTAGATAAAAGTCAATGATGTTTATTATGACAACTCCGCATCACAGCAGCAATAAAAGAAAACGTAAAAGTCAGCAAAGAATAAATACAGTTCCTGAGTACTACAGCATGGCAGGAGCCACAGGGCACTGGTAGTGTGAGATAGTTCTTATGATCTTCTAGATGGAAAGTCCTTACCAGGCCCGGCTGTAGCAATGGAGATAACCCAGGATTGTACCAGCTGGTGTTCCAGGAAGAGCTGGGTTGCTGAAGGTAAAACAGCTGCTGTGGATACTGGCTGGAACCAGACTGTTGTTAGCACGGAGTGGATACTGGCTGGAACCAGTTAAATAATAAATGAACTTTGGGAGCGATGAAATGTGAACTGAAATGTAGAACTTGAGAGCGGAGAAATAATAATTCCGGTGGAGAGTGGTAAAGTGTAGAAAGGACACCGGCCCTTTAAGGGAAGCTGTACTCTGCTGGAAGCTGAGGCTGGAAGCAGGTAGTGTTGTAGCTGGAAACAGATGAATCCACAATGGATTGGAGAGTCAGGCTACACCGCAGGTGGAATGCTGGTGCGGGTCTCTATGGTGGAAGTCTTGAGACAGGAGCTGGAACCTGGAAGACAATCATAGAAGAGAGACAAACAGGAACTAGGTTTGACAACCAAAGCACTGACGTCTTCCTTGCTCAGGTACAGCTTACTTATACCTGCAGCAAGGAAGGGGTTGGCTAGGCAATTATGCAAATCAACAACACAGACAGCAGATTGGTGGAAATGATCAGATGACAGAATCCAAGATGGCTGCGCCCATGCAGACACTTGGAGGGAAGTTTGGTTTGTAATCCATGTGGTCTGGGAAACAGTAATGGCGGCGCCGGCCACCGGAGACAGGAGACGCCAGGCTGATAGATGCACATTTAACCACGCGGGCACAGCGGAGGCCGCGGCTGATGAAAAGACCACTCTGCATGTGGAAACTCAGGAACAGCGGAATCCGGTCCTGGAACGCTGAGCCCGCCTTAGGAGGCATCTGAAGGGTAAGTAATGGCGTCCAGATACCCGGATCGTGACACTACTCCTGGATCACGGGTGGATTCTAAATCTCCCGAAATCTCACTTAGAGCCAACTCGGAGGCTCCCATTTCTGGGAATGATACTGGACACTGAGTCGTAGAAAGTTTTTCTTCCGTTGGAAAAGGCATTGGAAATCCAGTCAATGGTTCGGGATGTCCTGAAGCCATCCCGGATTTCGGTGCATCTATGCATTCGCCTTCTGGGGGAAATTGTGGCCTCTTACGAGGCGCTTCAGTACGGAAGGTTTCATGCGAGGCCCTTCCACCTGGATCTGTTGGACAAATGGTCCGGATCGCATCTTCACATGCACCAGAGGATCCGTCTGCCTCCAAAGTGGTGTCTACAGACTTCTCACCTAATCGAGTGCCGATGCTCAGACGCAAGACGCAAGCCTCAGAGGTTGGGGAGCGGTCACCCAGGGGGTGCAGTTTCAAAGAAGATGGTCAAGTCAGGAAGTTTTCCTTCCAAACAACATTCTGGAACTCAGGGCTATATACAATGCCCTTCTGCAGGCCTCATATCTTCTTCAAGATCGGGCCATTCAGGTTCAGTCGGACAATGTGACAGCAGTAATGTACATAGACCGATAGGGCGTAACGAAAAGCAGAGCAGCAATGTCAGAGGTATCAAGAGTTCTTCTCTGGTCAGAAAAACACGCTGTGGCATTGTTGGCGGACTTCATTCCGGGAGTAGACAACTGGGAAGCAGACTTCCTCAGCAGACACGACCTGCAACCGGGAGAGTGGGGCCTTCATCCGGAGGTGTTCAGGTGCTTGACACGTCGATGGGGATGTCGACAAATCGACATGATGGCCTCTCGTCTCAACAAGAAGCTCAACCGGTATTGTTCCAGGTTGAGAGACCCACAGGCAATGGCAGTGGACACTCTGACGACTTCATGGGTCTATCAGATGGTGTACGTGTTCCCTCCACTTTCGCTGATCCCAAGAATTCTGAAAAGAATACAAAGGGAAAAAAGGAGATTTATGGTAAGACTTACCATTGTTAAATCTCTTTCTGCAAGGTACACTGGGTTCCACAGGGAATAACATCGGGGTGTAGAGTTGGATCTTGATCCGAGGCACCAACAGGCTAAAGCTTTGACTGTTCAAAGGATGCATTGCACGGGTGGTCTTCTGTATACCGGCGGTCGGGCCCCCGGCGCTCAGTATACCGGCGCCGGGAGCCCGACCGCCGGCATACCGACACTTATTTTCCCTCGTGGGGGTCCACGACCCCCATAGAGGGAGAATAAAATAGTGTGGCGCGCGTAGCGCGCCACCGTGCCCGTAGCGTGGCGAGCGCAGCGAGCCCGCAAGGGGCTCATTTGCGCTCGCCACACTGTCGGTCAGCCGGCGGTCGGGCTCCCGGCGCCGGTATGCTGGGCGCCGGGAGCCCGACCGCCGGCCAGCCGTAGTGAACCCCATTGCACCGCCTCCTCTATATCCCTGCCTCCAGGCACTGGAGCTCAGTTTTGTTAACCAGTCCAATCCAGTATCAGGTAAAAGAGACGACAGTAGTTAGTAGTCACAGACAACCACATTCTCACGACAGGAGAAGGTACCAGTGGCTAATGCCATACAAACCCAAAGAAGCTAAGTGCGTCAGGGTGGGCGCCCTGTGGAATCCAGTGTACCTTGCAGAAAGAGATTTAACAATGGTAAATATTACCATAAATCTCCTTTTCTGCAGCGGGGTACACTGGTATTCCACAGGGAATAACATCAGGGATGTCCTAAAGCAGTTCCTCATGGGAGGGGATGCACTGTAGTGGGCACAAGAACCCGGCGTCTAAAGGAAGCATCCTGGGAGGCGGAAGTATCAAAGGCATAGAACCTGACAGATGTGTTCACTGAGGACCACGGCAGGCCGCCCAAGAAGGTCCAACAGACCGAGTAGAATGGGCCTTGATAGTAGCAGGAGCTGGAAGTCCAGCTTGTACATAAGCTTGTGCAATCACCATTCTAATCCATCTGGCCAAAGTCTGCTTATTCGCAGGCCAGCCACGTTTGTGAAAACCAAACAAGACAAAGAGAGAATCAGATCTCCTAAGAGAGGCAGTTCTCTTCACATATATACGGAGAGCCCGTACCACATCCAAAGACCGTTCTTTGGAGGACAAACCAGGAGAGATAAAGGCCGGAACCACAATCTCTTGGTTAAGGTGGAAAGACGACACCACCTTAGGCAGATAACCAGGGCGAGTTCTAAGAACCGCACGGTCACAGTGAAAAATCAGAAAGGGTTAAAGCACCCTAGTCTGAAGCCCTTCTAGCAGAGGCAATAGCCAGCAAAAATAAGACCTTAAGTGTAAGCCATTTAAGGTCCACAGACTCAAGAGGTTCAAACGGAGACTCTTGGAGGGCATCCAGAACAACCGACAAATCCCAAGGAGCCACAGGAGGGACATAGGGAGGTTGAACGCCCTGATTGAAAGAATGAACGTCAGGCAGAGTCGCAATTTTTCTCTGAAACCGACAAGGCTGAAATATGAACCTTGAGGGAGGCCAGACGAAGGCCTAAGTCCAGGCCCTGTTGCAGAAAAGCCAAAAGTTTGGCAGTACTGAGCTTGTATGCATCATAATTCTTAGCCGCACACCAGGTGAAGTAAGATTTCCAGGCCCTATAATAAATCCGAGCCGAAGCCGGTTTACGGGCTTTCAACATAGTTTGAATGACCGCCTCAGAAAATCCTTTGGCCCTCAGAACTGAAGCTTCAAGAGCCACGCCATCAAAGCCAGTCGGGCCAGATCCTGGTAGACACAAGGGCTCTGAACGAGGATGTCTGGGCGTTGCGGAAGTAGAAGAGGACCCTGCAGGTCTGAGAACCACTGCCGTCTGGGCCACGCTGGAGCGATTAGAAGTAGTAATCCTCCTTCTTGCTTGAACTTCCTTATTACCCTGGGCAGGAGTGACACTGGAGGTAACACGTATGGCAGCCGAAAGTTCCATGGAATAGCCAAGGCATCCATGAACGCTGCTTGTGGATCCCTTGTCCTTGCTCCGAAGACCGGAACCTTGTGATTGTGTCGAGAAGCCATCAGGTCTACATCTGGTAGGCCCCACTTGTCCACTAGGAGTTGAAAGACTTCCGGATGAAGGCTTCACTCTCTGGCGTGTACGTCCTGATGACTGAGGAAGTCCGTTTCCCAGTTGAGGACCACCAGAATGAACACTGCCGATATGGCTGGCAGATGACATTCCGCCCATAGAAGAATATTTGACACTTCCATCATTGCCATGCGGCTTTGAGTGCCGCCTTGATGATTTATGTCCGACTGTACTTGAACAGGCCTGTTCTGTACCAGAGGCAGGGCCAGTTTCAGAGCATTGAACACTGCCCGTAACTCCAGAATGTTTATCGGAAGGAGAGATTCCTCCCTGGTCTACCAACCCTGAAGAGAGTGTTGCTCCATCACTGCACCCCATCCCCGCAGACTGGCATCCGTCGTTAGGAGGACCCAGTTGGAGATCCAGAAGGGACGACCCCTGCTGAATTGTTGGTCCTGAAGCCACCAGCTCAGAGACAGACGAACTTCCGGAGTCAAAGAAATCATGCGAGACCTGATCCGGTGAGGCAGGCCATCCCACTTGGAAAGGATTAACCTCTGCAGAGGGCAAGAATGAAATTGAGCGTACTTTACCATGTCGAAAGTCGACACCATGAGGCCTAGTACTTGCATCGCCGAGTGTATTGACACACGAGGGTGAGAGAGGAAGCATCGTTTCAGGACCTTCTCTGGAGACAAGAACAACCGTTGGTTGTGTGTGTCCAGTAACACCCCCAGGTGTACCATGCTCTGAGCAGGAACCAGCGAGGACTTCTTCCAGTTGATGAGCCACCCGTGGGCTTGCAGGAATTGGACCGTCAGTTTCAGATGGCGTAGGAGAACATCTGGGGAGTTCGCCAGGATCAACAAGTCGTCCAGATACGTCAGGATCCTGATACCCTGACGGCGGAGAAGGGCCGTCATGACCGCCATGACCTTGGTGAAGATTCGCGGAGCCGTGGTCAGTGCAAAAGGCAAGGCCTGAAATTGATAATATAGGTTGCCAATAGCAAACCGCAGATATTGCTAATGCGACATGGCAATAGGTATATGTAGGTAAGCATCCTGTATGTCCAGGGATACCTTACAGTCCTTGGGCTCCAAGGCCAGAACAGTAGAGCGATGAGTTTCCATATGGAATTTGGATACCTTCACAAATTTGTTCAGACTTGAGGTTGAGAATGGGCCTTGAGGATCCATTCGGTTTTGGAACTAGGAACAGCGTTGAATAGTACCCCCTGCCTCTTTGAGCCAGAGGCACCGGCACTATCACTCCTGTGTCCAGGAGGGATTGTACCACCCATTGTAGAGTTTTTGCTTTCAACGGATCCGAAGGGATATTTGTCGAGCAAAACTGGCGAGGGGGACGTTTCTTGAAAGAGATGGCATATCTGTGAGTGACGACTTCCCTCACCCAGGCGTCTGAAGTGGTCTGTAACCTTACCTGGGCGAACCGCAGTAGTCGGCCTCCCACCCTGGGGTCCACCAGGGGGAGGCCCACCCCGTCATGCAGCAGGCTTGTCTGGTTTGGAAGCAGGCTGACAGGCAGCCCAGGAACGTTTAAGTTTGGGCTTAGAGGTTTTGGAAGAGTGAGCCTGTTTCGGGTACGCCTGACTCTTTGCTTTACTTGGAGGTCGAAAGGAACAAAAGGTGGTACTTTTAGCCTTCGGAGCCGAAGGATTAGTACTCGGCAGACATGCAGTTTTAGCAGACGCTAAGTCAGCAACAATCTTGTTTAGATCTTCCCCAAAAAGGATGTATATATATATATATATATATATATAGGACCCTGTTGCACTTAGCCCCCGTCAGGGTACAGAATATAGGGATAGCAATATGTGTGAGATACACGGAACAGGAACCACACGGCAGCTATTGGCACACACAGTCACATGTACAATGCAGAAATTATTACAAACAACAATAAAACTGCACTGGACTATCAATACTAAGTAAAGCCATGTATGTATCCAGATATAACAATGCACTGTAAATACTGGATGTATATCACAGGATAATTGTACTAAATATCCCTATAGTTATGCACTTGTTCTTAACTAACACTGTCTAAACGACATGTAGAATACTTAAGTGTCCTGTAACTGCACAGCGCTGATGAGGCAGGCGGCTTTACAGAGGAGACAGTTCCCAGCAGTCCCAGAATCAGCGCAGCTCTGTGTAATGGCGCCCAAACACTGACAGGGAGTGAGGGAGGGAGAGAGAGAGATGCAGCTCCGGGGCGGGAAAATCTGCTGTAGATGGCGCCTGGGGCTGGGGGAAGGGCTACAGGTCAGAGCCTTATCCCCTCTGCTGGACTTCACCACCGGGTACTATGGAGCCTGTACTAAATGGATTTTAGTAAATCCGACCTGTGCTCCTTGCCCTGGTGGATATAGTGGGGTCCCTGCATGGCCACAGTGTCCACGTCAGCGTCGCGGTCTGTCTCCAGAGACCGCGACCGGATCACGATTTCAGCGGGTTCCGCCTGGGGGACCCTCTTACCTCCTCCCTATCATGCGTCCACGCGATCCAGGAGAGCAGCGTCGGTATGTGTGCCTGATGAGACCGGAGAGCCTCCGCTGTAAGTACCCAGCAACAAGGGCGCGGGAGTATACAGCGCCGCTGGGGGAGGTCAGTATGACATATAGCACCAAGTGCCTGTGCTGCGGCCCTTGAAGTCTTCTTTCTTGTCAGAAAAGCTCTTTTCAGGGCTGCCTAGCGCAGCCCTCCCTGTTAGCTGCCTGCACTGAAGACACCAACTTACAAACTGAGCTTCAGTGCCTGGAGACGGGGATATAAAGGAGGCGGTGCAGTGCATCCTGGGAACAGTCAAAGCTTTAGCCTGTTGGTGCCTCGGATCAAGATCCAACTCTACACCCTGATGTTATTCCCTGTGGAATACCAGTGTACCCCGCTGCAGAAAGTTCAATCAATTCTCATTGCTCCGGACTGGCCAAGAAGGGCCTGGTACGCGGCATTTGAGTTATCTGTTAGATTAGTCCCCACCTTATCTTATACTGAGCTATTTTTGAACATTTGGCACAGAACATACCTGTCACCACACCGGAGATTTCTGATGGGTATGATAGAGGATCACTCGTGTCCTAGATGTGGATCACAGCAGGCTGAGTTGCTACACTGCCTGAGGGGATATCCTATTATCAGGAGATTCTGGGTCCAGATATGGAGATATGTTACTCAATACCTGGTTAATTATTTGCCATTAACTCCCGAGTGGGCAATGGTGGTCATCCGAGTTGTTCGCTCGTTGCCGATTTTCGCTATGCTGCGATTTGTGGCTAAATGCGCATGCGCATGGTACGCAGCGCGCAGGCGCTTAGTTATTTAACTAAAAACTTAGCAGTTTTGCTGTTGTCTGTGCGGCGCTTTTCAGTCGCACTGCTGATCGGTGAGTGATTGACAGGAAAGGGGCGTTGCTGGGTGGTAACTGAGCGTTTTCCGGGAGTGTGCTAAAAAACGCAGGCGTGTCAGGGAAAAATACAGGAGTGTCTGGAGAAACGGGGGAGTGGCTGGCCAAACGCAGGGCGTGTTTGTGACGTCAAACCAGGAACTAAACGGACCGAGCTGATCGCAATCTAAGAGTAGGTCTGCAGCTACTCAGAAACTGCAAGAAAATATTTAGTAGCAATTCTGCTACTCTTTCCTTAGCTATTCTGCTAAGCTAAGATACACTCCCAGAGGGCGGCGGCCTAGCGTTTGCAATGCTGCTAAAAACAGCTAGCGAGCGAACAACTCGGAATGAGGGCCAATATTTGGTATAACACCTGAAGGTACTAAAGTACCACAAGGTGTTAAAAAATTGTTGATAATAGTTTCAGCAGCGGCTAAAAAATTTATCTTACAGATGTGGATACAATCCACAGCTCCCCCACTGTCACTTTTTTGGGGAAACTCTTCCATATTTTCAGAATGGAATGGCTGGAGGCTTCTTTACAGAAAGAACAATTCACTATGAAGTTCTTTGAGACATGGGAAAGCTATATAGAAACCCTGCCCCGCCCATTAAAGGAGCAAGTGTGGGGGGTGTTTTAAAAACACATTATGGTATGAAACACGCATTTATGAACAAGATCCCCCAATCGCTCTTGACAATGATTGATTTTTGATCATACACAATCTTGGAAAAATATAGAATACTTCTATGGGAGAGGGATGGTGAAAGTGTGGTTGCGGGCAAAGATCCGGGCTCGCATTGTTTTTCTTAAATACATAATCAGATTTTATGTATGTTTCATATACACAAATTAGATGGTACAATGATGAAAATTGTTGAATGACATTTATTATATCTTGTATGGATGTTTCAAGATATCTGTTACAATGATTGTATACAGTGATGTATTTTGGTTGTGAATTTCTGTCATGCTTCAACTGAAATATATATATAATATATATATAATATATATATAAAAAAAACTATGCAGAGCAGCTGGTTGGTTGCCATGGGCAACTTCTCCACTGGCTCACTTCTCCACACTTTTCTCTGCTTTATGAATAGACCCCAAAGAGTAATAAAGCACCAGCCAACCAGCTCCTAACTGTCATTTTTCAAACACAGCCTGTGATGTGGCAGGAAGCTGATTGGCTGGTACTTTATCATTCTTTATCCGTCTCCACTTTATCTCTTGTTAAGACTTAATACATTTGGGCCACAGCCTGTAACATGGCAATTAGGGGTCTATTCATGTAGGAGCAACTGGCTCGGAGTGATCAATATCACTATATATCGTATCATATTGATGCGATATACTGTATAGTAGTTCTATATAGAAATTCACATATACTTACCTGACTGGCGAAGCAGTCTGAAAAGCCGGCCCCAAATCGATCCCGGGATGCAGCAGGAAGACAGACATACCAATATATCTTCTTCTCACTACGCATGCAACTGCAGGAATGGAGGAGCAGCACTGTATCAATCCTGGGGTCTGCAGTCCTCTGGGGGGTAGAGCTAGAGGAGGAGGAGGCTGTAATCGGCAGCGTGTGGTGCCTCACGCAGCACTAGCGTGGGGAGCAAAAGACAGCAGTGAGTCGGCAGCAGGTGGGGCACAGTCAGTCAGCAGAGGTGATCAGGCCATATGTTGGGTCATGTCACTACTGCGTTGGTAAGGGCAGAGCGAGTGGCACTGGGGCAGAGGACAGACAGGAGGAGGAGACCTGGCATATGCATATGCCCTGGGCACTGGCGTATTTATAATGGGTGCAGTGTGTGAGGTGCACAAGGGCTCCCGGAGTCCAGGGGCCCACACCACACACCCTGCACCCATTATTTTTAATGGTATCCGGACTCCAGGTCGACAACAAAAAGGTCGACACACCTTAGGTCGACGTCAATTGGTCGAAACACCTTAGGTCGACGTGGACAAAAGGTCGACATGTACAAAGGTCGACATGAGTTTTTCACTATTTTTTTCTTTTTTTTGAATTTTTTCATACTTAACGATCCACGTGGACTACGATTGGAACGGTAACCTGTGCCGAGCGAAGCAAGGCACCTTGCCCGAAGCATGGCGAGTGAAGCGAGTCATGGGAGGGGACACGGTGCACTAATTGGGGTTCCCGGTCACTCTACGAAGAAAATGACACCAAAAAAACATAAAAAACTCATGTCGACCTTTTCCCATGTCGACCTTTTGTCCATGTTGATCTAAGGTGTGTCGACCAATTGGCGTCGACCTAAGGTGTGTCAACCTTTTTGTTGTTGACTTGGAGTCCCAGACCCTTTTTAATACCTACCCTCCGGAGTCCTGAGATGCAGCAGCAGTTCTGCAAGAATCACTGGGGAAATGGCGCCGCCATTTTCCCGGTGTTTTGCGCATGCCCCATGGGAAAATCACTGGGAAAATGTCTGTGGCACCATTTTCCCGGTGATCTGAGCATGCGTTTTAGACTCTGGGACAGCGCTAGGGACCCTAGTGCCAGGAAATACAGCACTGCCGGCTAGAAAGGAGGGGGCCCAGAAGGAGCCTGCACACAGGCCTCCTCCTCTCCTCTCTAGAAACGCCTCTGGCCCTGGGCTCCCCTGATTGGCTGCTGTAACAGAAGGGGTGGGGAAAAGGCAGGGAGACGGCTGTCTTCACTGCTCTTCTCTCCTAAAAATCCTCTCTACGCCATACTGAGATGGCGAATTGATTCTGCGAATGGAAATGGAAAGCAGAATTTTCGATCCTTTCATAAATATCATTCACCATACTAAAGTATGGTGATGTGATTCAGCCATGAAGCGGGGGTGCTGCTGGAGAAGTCATGAATTTCTCCACGGTAAGTGGTAACCTGATCTGCGAATAGCACTGGGCAGAGAAAAGCACTGATTTCTGCAAAACAGGGCTTTTCTTTGCTACATAAATAGACTCCTTAGGCAGCTGACTAGCACGGCTGCTGAAGGGCCACATCTGCTGACGGCTCCTTCTGTCAGTGCGTGCTTGGTAATGTGGGTTTGGACTGCCAAGCCTGATGGATGCCCCCCTGAAGTAATGGTACCATTCCCTATATGCCCTATGCCCAGGGGTTGGGTATGAAATCCCGACGGTCAGCATCCCAACCATCAGAATGCCGGCAGCAGGATCCCGACCATGGCATCTTGATAGAGAGAATCCAGGCAGGGTGTAGGTACATGTACATATCCTCCCCTAACCCTCCCTTCCCGAAGCCTGAACCTAACCCTCCCCTCCGCAGCCTAACCCTACCTGATGATGCCTAAACCTATCCCCCCTCTCCGCAGCCTAACCCTAAACTTCCCTCCCCCCACAGCGTAACCATCCCTTCTCCGCAGCCTAACCCTAATCGTCCCAAGGGTGCCTAATCTACACACATTCTGGGCTGCCCCGAAGTGATGTCACCGGTATTGCCACGGAGACCGTGACTCTTTAATTTAGGACACACCCCATTTTTGGTCACGCACCAGGTGACACCCGACTCGGTGGCACCTCTGGTGGACATGGATCCGGTTTCACACCATTCTATTAGTTTTCTTTCTTGGGTGAGACCATTGTTAGACATGCTGTCAATTTAATCTTATTATATTAGATAACTGCTCATGGTGTATGTTATACTGTATTCACATTGAATGTACTCCGTGGATATAATATGTGTATTTGTCATTCTTCAATAAAAAAATGTTGCTATAAGAAAGTGACTCTGCCCAAGCTGTTTCTATGACCTAAAGTGTTGTCAGTTTGCATAGGTTATTTCCTGTCTCTTTGCAGAGTGAAGGTTGCATCTTGTCAGCTGCTGGATCCTGGAACAATAAGGTTTAGCTCCTTTCAAAAAGGTTGTTCTGAATTTTCCACTTTGTAACTTAATACATGTACAGTGCAATCCATGTATAAGTTGTCTCAATTCTGTCTATGTTGGTGGATTGTTCATAGTGCTGTAACATCACAGTTTGAAAAACATTGAATTTCCCATCGAGTTAGGGAAACACTGCACTAGAACAATCTGTTTAGACAGAACAATCTTTGCATAGCATAAAGAACACAGATGCTGCAGAACTGAAAGGTAGACAGAGCTTGCTGGCATGGTAGTTCTGCAGCTGGAGAGGCCAAAAGGCCTAAGCCTGGATAAGAAATAGTCCAATATAAGAAGCAATACCCACTGCACTCATTGCCATTTATCTTTAGACATACAGTTAGGACCAAATATATCTGGGCACTGACACAATTTTGATCATTTTAGTTCTGTAAACCACCACTATTGATTTGTAATTAAACAATAAGATGCAATTGAAGTGCAGACTTTTAGGTTTAATTCAAGCAGTTGAACAGAAGCTTTGGGTAGGAGATGCCAGTGTTTGGGATGCCAGCAGTCAGAAGACCGACCTTGGCATCCCAATAATTAGAATCCCGACATGGGCAAGGTAAGTATAGTTATTTACCTCAATGTCCCCTAATCCTCCTTCCCCGCAGCCTAAACTTAACACCCCCGCCACCCCTCCCGCAGCCAAAGCATAACCCTCCCCGGTGGTGCCTAAAATTAACCCCCTCTCCCAGCAGCCTAACCCTAACCCACCCTTTCCCGCAATGTAATCCTAACCCTCCCCCCCCTTCAGCCTAAACCCAACCTCCCCCCCCCCCCATGGCTTACCTGCCTGGCGTCCCGGTCCATGTTCGTTCGGAATCCCAGCAGTCGGGATTCCGGCGTCGGGATGGTGATCCATGTCGGCATGCCAGTGTCATGATTCCGATGTCAGCATTTTGACTGCCAGGATCCCGACTGCTGGGATCCTGACTGGATTCCGAATATAAATATCCTTATTAAAAGTTTAAAAATTGTACTACAGTCTCACGTCTAGGAATTGCAACACAGGCCCCTGTTTTCTGGGACTCAAATGTAACTGGACAAATCAACATGATCATAAATACAATGTTAATTTTTAATACTTTGTAATCTTTTGCAGTCAATGACTCTATGAAGTCTGTAACCCATGGACATCACCAAATGCTGTGTTTCCTCCTTTGTTATGCTTTGCATAGCATTAACTGCAGATGTCTTCAGTTGTTTGTTCGTGGGTGTTTCTGCCTTTTAGTATTGTCTTCAGCAAGTGAAAGACATTCTCGATCAGGATGAGATCATGTGATTGGATCAGCCATTTCAGAATATTCCACTTCCTTGCCCTAAAAAACTCCTGGGTTTCCCTTCACAGCATGTGAATAAACTTTGCAGAATTCGACTGCATTTAAGCAGACAGTATATCTCTATACACTTCAGAATTCATCAAATGCTTCTGTCTTCTGTCACATTATCAATAAACAGTAGTGACCCAGTGCCATTGGAAACCATGCAGGAGCATTCCATCACACTGCGTTCACCATATTTTACAGATGTGGTATGCATCGGATCAAGAGCCATTCCAAGCCTTCTTCATACTTTTTTCTTTCCATCATTCTCTGTCCAAAAAAGACAATTCCAGATCAGTGCTGGCCTTTTTCGATGTTTTCTTTTTGGCAAAGTTTAATTAGGCCTTTCTATTTTTGAGGCTTAGGAATGGTTTGCACTTTGTGGTGAACCATCTGTATTTGCTTTTGGGAAGTCTTCTCTTTATGGTTGACTTGGATAATAATATCCCTACCTGCTGGGGAGGGTTCTTCACTTAGCTGGATGTCGTGAAGTGTTTTTTTCTTTACTACTGTCTTCAGTGGATGTCCAAGCCTTTTTGTGTTTCCGAGCTCACCACTACCTTCTTTTTTCTCAGAATATACCAAACTGATGATTTTACCCAGGGGTTAAAGTGAGCCGGAACGGGGCGGAATTGCGTTCCGTCAGTTCCATTTGGAGACGGAACACAGTTCTGACTCCTCCGGCTCACCTATCCCTATGTGTGCCCAGCGCCGCAGGGAGATGCCGGGCGCCTGCTGAGATTGTGTTACCAGTGGGCGCCCGGCTCCCTCTCCACATCGCAAGCCAGAAGCAGGAGCTCACTACTGAGCTCCGGCTTTGGCAGTGTGCGGCGCGCTAGTTCCGAAGAGCGGGCGGCCAGGAAGGAGTGGACGGCAGCGGTCGGATGCAGGAGCGGGCCTTAAGTTGAGTATATTGTGGGGGGGTTTTGTGTGTAAGCGGCGCTATTAGAGGGGGCAAAACTAAAACGGTGCATATCACCTGGGTGCATTTCTACAAGGGGCATAACTAAAGGTGGGCATATCAACTGGGGGCATTTCTGCAAGGGGAATAACTAAAGGGGGCATATCAACTGGGGGTATTTCTACAAGGGGCATAACTAGAGGGGGCATATCAACTGGGGGCATTTCTACAAGGGGCATAACTAAAGGGGGCATATCAACTAGGGGCATTTCTACAAGGGGCATAACTAAAGGGGGCATATCAACTGGGGGCATTTCTGCAAGGGGCATAACTAAAGGGGGCATATCAACTGGGGGCATTCTACAAGGGGCATAAATAAAGGGGGCATATCAACTGTGGCATTTCTACAAGGGGCATAACTAAAGAGGACATATTAACTGGGGGCATTTCTACAAGGGGCATAACTAAAGGGGGCATATCAACTGGGGCATTTCTACAAGGGTCATATCTACAGGGGGCATAACTAAAGGGGGCATATCTACAAGGGGCGTAACTAAAGGGGACATATCTACAGGGGTCATAACTACAGGCGGGCATAACTACTGGGGGCAATGCTACATGGGGCATTACTATTGGGGCACTACTAATGAGGGCATTGCATAGGGGGCACTTCATAAGGGGCATCACTCCTGGGGACATAAGGGGTACTACTATTGTGGGCACTGTATAAGGGGCACCAATACTATAGGCTCTACATAAGGGGCACTACAAGTGTGGGCACTACCACTACAGTGGGCATTGCATAAGGGGCACTACTACTGTGGGCATTGTATTAGGCATGCTACTGCTGTGGTCATTATGTGTATAAGGGGTGCTACTACTGTGGGCTTTGTGTATAAGGGGCACTAATGTGTGCCATAACTATGTGGTGTAATGTGAATAAGATTGTGCTACTGTGCAGCGTAAATTGAATTGGGGATACTATTGTGTGACCACGCCCATTTTTGAGACCACACCCCTTTTTGCTGCATGTGCCTACGGGGCGCACAATCCCTTTACAACTGGGGCATCCAGGTGTGGGGGGGGGAGGGGGACGAGTTCCCCCACCTCTCCAGGACCACTTTAAGCACTGATTTTACACTCCTATGGTTCCTGATATCTTTTTGATGGATTTTTTAGGTTTTTTTCTTTGCAGCTTAAGGATGGCCTGTTTTATTTGCATTAACCCCTTCCGTGGCAGGTTTTCAATTTAAAAACACACCCTGGGGGGGGTGCTTTTAAATTGAAGTGGGAGTGGGGGGGAAGGTGCAGGCGGGGTAATCGCCTGGCGATCACGGGGTTCGCCAGCCTCAGTGCTGATTCCCAGCCGCCTTGCAGTGCCCGGTAATCAGCATAAGCCATTTTACAGCTAAGCCCGCCCTCCGACCAATAGGAGTCCGTGGGGTGGGCTAAACTCCATAATGGAGTATGCTGATTCCCGGGTGCTGTGTACACTGCACGGCTGTTCCCTGGGAATCGGTCAGTAGTATGCCCAGAAATCATCCGGGGTTACCAGCGCTGACACTGAAGGGGTTAAGAGCTCCTTTCACTGCATGTTGTGGGTTCACAGCAACAGCTACCATAAGCAAATGCCACACTTGGAATCAACTCCAGACCTTTTGCCTACTAAATTGATGAAGAAATAACAAAGGAATAGCCCAAATTTTGTCAACTGTCCAATTATACCCCTTTTACACTCGCACACCCGGGTCACTCCCGGGATGCTTCCCGGGATGCGTCCCAGGATGCATTCCCGGGACTGACCCCTTTCACACTGCACTAAGACCTGGGATCGACCCGGGACAGCCCCATTTACACTGATCCCGGGATATCCCTGCAAATGCATATGTATGTCATTAGAAATGGCCTTTTTCTGGCTCACATAGATGAGGTCACAGTAGTCAACAAAGGGAGGGGTGGTGCCTACTCACACCACTGCTGCAGTCATGGCCGACGGAGTACCAGTGTGTATGCCTGAGCTCATGATTCTTTCTGCTTTGCAGATGTTTCATACAGCCAGTGACAGCATGATGCAGCTTGTCACACTGTGTAGTATACTGCACATATATTTTATGAGGAGGAGGAGGGCGCAATTTATGGTGGATAGGGCTACTAGTCGCCGCCAATATTTGCGCAGGAGGAGAGCCCTCATATCATCCAGGATGAGTACCATCCTGAGCGTGAGTATGGGGCCTAACCGGTCATTTTGGTCCAGGGATCGCCGGCACGGAGAAGCCTTTATGAGGAGCGTGGAAGCTTACCAGGATGATGAGTGGATGGCTAACTTCCGTGTGTCTCGTGCAACCTTTAACTACATCCTGGAATTACTTACCCCAGCACTTGACATGCAGACCACCAGGCTTGGGAGACCCATCGAGGCACGCAGGAGGCTAGCTATTGCATTGTGGTGGTATGCTACCCCAGGAGAGTACCGCTCAGTTTCATGCTTGTTCGGTGTTGCGATCTCCACCTGCTGTGTCATGGTCCACCAGGTGACTAAAGCAATTGTATCTACCTTATACAAGCGCTTCATATCTCTACCACAAGGACAGCGCTTACAGGATACCATCAAAGGATTTGTGAAGCGAGGCTATCCGCAGTGTGGAGGAGCGATTGATGGGATACACATCCCCATTATTGCCCCACGTGACAACCATGCTGACTATTTTAATAGGAAGGGCTGGCACTCCATCATATTACAGGCTGTTGTGGACCACAAATATTGGTAAGTTATTTTTGGGGTGGTGGGATGAGTTGCATGTGTGAGTTTTAAATTCTAACTTTTTTAAATTTTACTGTTCTTTAGTTTCCTAGATATGTTTATTGGCTGGCCAGGCCGATCTCATGACTCCCGAGTTCTTGCCAATTCTGACCTGTACAACATCGTAGAGGAGAAGCAGGGAGGCTGGCTGTACCCCAAAGAGTGTGCAAAGATTGTGAATGGGGTGGAGATCCCTGTCCACATCATCGGGGATGCTGCATACCCTTTACGCCCCTGGATTATTAACAGGTCCAGTTAACCCCAGAGCAACAAACCTATACTCACACCCTGAGTTCAGCAAGGATGGTGGTTGAGAACGCCTTTGGCAGGTTAAAAGGAAGATGGCGTTGTTTGATGAAGCGCAATGATGTGGGCCTAAAGAATATGCCTAATGTAGTAGCTGCGTGCTGTATACTGCACAACATCTGTGAACTGAAAAATGAGGTATTCCTTCCTGAGTGGACTGTGCTGGACCCTGAGGTTATGAACCCACATGTGGAAGGTGCTTTGTTTGGGACTGGCTCAAACTCCGCTGCAGAACAAATACGCCACACTATTACGTCCAACCTTGCAGCACTGGTACAATAGTGTTTAAGAATCAGCACAACATGTTTGGTGAATTACATTTTTTTTATTTTGTATTCCACCTTTGATCTTTGGTTTCAATATTTATGATTTTCAAAAAACCCCACATTGCCAGCAACTGTGTATATATGGAGAAACAATGTAGAAAACACTGAAAACATGGTCTACTGTTACGCACAAGTGGGAATGTTATGCATAGATTTGCAATCAAGTTTTGATTGGCATAAAAAAAAAAAACACTGGTAGGCTTGTAGATACAACACCATAAACCACAGTGTCCCTGCAGTATATTATTACTGTGTAAAAAAATAAATAAAAAGTGCTTTAATGTAGACACTATACAAAACAGAACATAGAAAAAAAAATAAAGAATGCACAAACAGTTGTGCATAAACACTGACCACACTGTGGTTATTTAACAACAAATAACAACAATAAGAAATTCACTGTGTTTCACGGCAAATTGCGCAATACAGTAAACTCTGTGCTTTGCGCGCTAGATGGTGCAGTATTTGGGGCATAGTATGGGCCAGGATTAAATGATGAAAAACCCTGCTCAGGGTATTGTGAGTTGTGGTGTTGGATTGGTGCTCTTGAGGTATTGCTCATAGCAGGTATTGCTCTTGAGGTATTGCAGCCGCCCTCTGGGAGTGTATCTTAGCTTGGCAGAATAGCGAACAAAAGATTAGCAGAACTGCTACTAAATAATTCCTTGCAGTTTCTGAGTAGCTCCAGACCTACTCCTAGATTGCGATCACCTCGGTCCGTTTAGTTCCTGGTTTGACGTCACAAACACGCCCTGCGTTCGGCCAGCCACTCCCCCGTTTCTACAGCCACTCCTGCGTTTTTACCTGGCACGCCTGCGTTTTTTAGCACACTCCCTGAAAACGGCCAGTTTCCGCCCAGAAACACCCACTTCCTGTCAATCACACTACGATCACTCGAGCGTTGAAAAAACGTCGCTCGAGCTTGTGTAAATCTCCAAAGTTTTTTGTTAAATTACTTAACGCATGCGCGCTGAGTACCATGCGCATGCGCATTTTCCACCTAATCGCTCCGTTGCGAAAAATGGCAACGAGCGAACAACTCGGAATGACCACCATAGTTCTTTAAAACCATAGTCATTATATAACTGTATCTTGAATATGTTTTAGTAAACAGCTAAAATAAAATTTGTCCAAATGTATGCAGACCTAACTGTATATATGTATGTCTGATCAGAAAGGAGAAGGAAAAAACAGAATTTTAATTATTCAGAAAACCAGTTGTGTAACTAATTTCCTGTAAGTAAACAAAATATAAGGGGATTGATGAGAGGGGTGTGGTTCATAGGGTCGACCACACTTAGGTCGACAGTGTCTAGGTCGACCACTATTGGTCGACAGTAACTAAGTCGACACCCAAAATAGGTCGACACAAGCATTAGGTCGACATGACAAAAGGTCGACATGAGTTTTTTTTGGGGGGTTTGTGCCATTTTCTTTGTAGAGTGACCGGGAACCCCAATTAGTGCACCATGGGGGTAATTCTGAGTTGATCGCAGCAGCAAGTTTGTTAGCAGTTGGGCAAAACCATGGGGGTAATTCCAAGTTGATCGCAGCAGGATTTTTGATAGCAATTGGGCAAAACCATGTGCACTGCAGGGGAGGCAGATATAACATGTGCAGAAAGAGTTAGATTTTGGTGTGGTGTGTTCAATCTGCAATCTAATTTGCAGTGTAAAAATAAAGCAGCCAGTATTTACCCTGCACAGAAATAAAATAACCCACCCAAATCTAACTCTCTCTGCAAATGTTATATCTGCCACACCTGCAGTGCACATGGTTTTGCCCAACTGCTAAAAAATTTCCTGCTGCGATCAACTTGGAATTACCCCCCATGTGCACTGCAGGGGTGCAGATATAATATTTGCAGAGAGAGTTAAATGTGGATGGGTTATTTTGTTTCTGTGCAGGGTAAATACTGGCTGCTTTATTTTTACACTGCAATTTAGATTTCAGTTTGAACATGCTCCGCCCAAATCTAATTCTCTCTGCACATGTTATATCTGCCTCCCCTGCAGTGCACATGGTTTTGCCTAACTGCTAACAAGTTTTCTGCTGCAATAAACTCGGAATTAGGCCCCATGTCCCCTCGCAAGGTGCTTTGGGCAAGGTGCCTCGCTCCACTACAGCTGTTACGTTCACTGTACTCGGTACTCAGGGTGGGCAAGCCCCGAGCACAGGACGTAATGCTGCAATGGAAACGGAGCCCAGCAGCAACCCCTACAAGGCCCTGACTCCGTTGTCTCGCCTACATGGTCAGTCTACGCCTGCGAGACTATGTTTGCTTGGGCCCACGGTGTTATGATTCCAGCACTCTGGTCAGAGGAGATCTTATGGCAAGGACCGGAGCACTGGAACGGAATGCTGGGGAAGGGAGCAGGACAGGAAAATAGCCCCTGGCGCCCTAACTCTGTTGTCTCACCCGTGTTGTCAGAAATCCCCTGCGAGACTATGGTTTCTTGAGCCCTTGGCAGCCGCGTTTGAAGGGCGGATTATGTCTGCCCAACTTCGATGCCCCCCGGTCTTAATGAGAGACAAAGGGAAACCCGAGACAGGGTGATAACAAGAGGCCCTCTAACTAAACAACCAGGCCAGGGGCTAAGCAAACTCAAAACTATAATATGTGCGGAGAAACCGCCAGGGAAAAGGACAACCAAAATATCCACTTGTCCAATTCTCCTACCCGGCACCGCCGAGTACCAGAGAGAACTTGTGGAAGCGGAACCCTCCGCAAATGCTCCAAACACAAAATATAAAAGGTAAAGCGGCTGAGCCGCAACACACGGCAGAACCGCAACTCACGAACACCACTGGATATAAAACGGTGATCAGTCAGGACTCCAGGGAACCAAACGACCTCTTGGGATGAGATGACAACTCCCGAATACCGGACTTCTGAGGACTGGAATGACCGGATACAGCAGGACTGGAAACAGACTCTCAGCAAACAAAGGCAGCATGCAGGAAGCTATTACCGGCGTCCGTGAGAAGCCCTGGGAGTGTATTTAACAAGGAGTCCTCCAATCAGCTGCTAAAGGCTGATTAGAATAAATGCCGTGCAGCTGCCTTGCTGCACGGCCAGAGAGCAGGTGAATATCTTAATTTCCTAAAGCCTAGCAACGGGGAACGCGGTCCGCCAGTGGCGTCCCCGTTGCTAGGGTCCGTGCGGCTCAGCGCGCCCGGCGCCTAACACACGGCAGCCGCGTTTGAAGGGCGGATTAAGTCTGCCCAACTCCAATGCCCCCCGGTCTTAGTTGGAGACAAGGCGTAAACTGAGACGGGGCGATAACAAGGGGAACCTCTAACTAAAGATGGAAATAACCAGTTAGGGGTGCTACTGAACTCAAAGGAGGAAATATGCGCGGCACAGCTGCCAGGACAAACTACAACAAAGGCAATGCTGTCCGCACGCCGACACAATACAGTTGTGTACCGGTGACGACAGCACACGCAGAACCCTCTGCAAAGTCCAAAGTAAAATATAACAAGAGGCTACGGCCGAGGCCGCTACTCACGAAACCGGTGTGAATACAGGTAGACGGACAAGAACCCCCAAAGCCGCAGACACAGGTTCACAGAACTGGAGGGCAGGTAGAATTCCAGCTACAGACCAGAGGACGCCAAGACACAGGATAACTGGATCAGGAACAAGCAATACCACAGGACTATGGACAGGAACACGCCAAGGCAGGAAGCAGCTCAGCAGAAGCTATCACCGGCATCTGTGTCACTCACTGAGGGAGAATATAACAGGGAGCCCACCAATAGCTGCAGAGAACCTAAATTACTGATGTCGTGCAGCTGCCCTGCTGCACGACCCAGAGCTGACAGGTGGATAGTAAATTACATGGCAATGGGGAACGCCGTCCGCCTCCAGCGTCCCCGTTGCCAAAGACCCGGCGGCTCACTGCGCACAGCATCCTCCGTTGCCAGGGAGTAGGAGAAGGCGCGGTGGACATGACGCGCCGGCCCCGTTGCCAAGCAATGGCCGGGCGCCGGCGAGACCCGCTGCGGCTAACAGTACCCCCCCTTGAGGAGGGGTTAAAGAACCCCTACCCCCGGGTTTATGGGGAAATTCCCGAAAGAACATCCTCTTAAGTCTAGGGGCATGCAAATCCTTGTCCTGGACCCAAGATCTCTCCTCTGGGCCGTACCCTTTCCAATGGACCAGAAAATAAAGCAGACCCCGAGAAAATTTAGAATCCAACACCTTCTCCACTAGGAATTCTTGTTGGCCCTGAACATCCACCGGAGGTCTACCCTGGAAAACCTTCCGAGGAAATTTCCTGGAAAGCACATATGGTTTCAACAGAGGGCAATGGAAGGTGTTGGAGATTTTAAGTGATTTTGGCAACTGTAGTCGAAAAGCAACTGGATTAATCTTTTTAATAATAAGAAATGGACAATGAATCTAGGCCCCAGTCTAGCCGAAGGTTGTCGAAGTTTGATGTTGCGAGTTGACAACCACACCTTATCTCCTACTTTAAAAGGTGCATGGGCGTCGGAACCTATCAGAGAAAAATTTTCCCCGAAAGGCTGCTCTCTTAAGAGCAAGGTGTACCTTCCTCCAAATCTTTGACGAGAGGTCAAAGCCAAAGAAGAAGTTGGATGAGGAGAAAAAGAATTGGCTCTAGGGTGAAAACCCAGAACCGAAAAGAAAGGAGACACCTTGGTAGATGAATGATAGGAGTTATTCTAAGCAAACTCAGCCAGAGGAAGATAATCTGACCAATCGTTCTGAAGTTTGGCAGTATAAAGACGCAAATATTGCTTTAGTGACTGATTCACACGTTCCGTCTGCCCGTTAGACTGTGGATGGTATCCAGAGGTTAAACAGAGTTTCATGTTTAACGAGGCACAAAAACATTTCCAAAAACGGGCAATAAACTGTGGTCCTCGGTCCGAGACTATATCCACGGGTAATCCATGAAGTCTAAAAACATGACGGAGAAACAAAACTGCCAAAACTTGAGCGGACGGTAGCCGGGGTAAAGAAATGAAGTGAGCCATCTTCCTAAAATGATCCACGACTACCCAAATGATCTGAAACCCAGAAGAAAGAGGAAAGTCTACCACAAAATCCATGGAAATGTGTGACCATGGCCTGAGTGGAATTATAAGAGGCATAAGCTTCCCGACAGGTAAGGATCGGGACACTTTGTGCTTAGCACAATCTTGACAAGAAAGAACAAACTCCTTAACATCCTTAGAAAGATTAGGCCACCACACTGAGCGAAAGATCAACTCCAGGGTTTTAGTCACACCAGGATGGCCAGCAACCTTATTATCATAAAACTCCGCGATGACATTTCTTCTCAAGAACTCGGGAACAAAGAGACGACCAACAGGTGTATTACTGGGGGCCTGTTACTGAAACTGAGTAAGCTGTGTGAATAAATCTTGTGCGAGGCCAGCCAGGATGACAGATGTAGGAATAATGGGAGATGCGGAAGAATGGTTATGATGTGCCGGAAGAAAACAACGTGACAGGGCGTCGGCTTTGGTGTTTTTAGAACCGGGCCTGTAGGTGATGATGAACTTAAACCGTGTAAAAAAACAGTGCCCAACGCACCTGCCGGGAATTAAGTCGCTTTGCAGATTCAATATATTGTAAATTCTTATGATCAGTGAATACCGTAATGGTATGCTTTGCTCCTTTAAGCCAGTGCCTCCACTCCTCAAAGGCCCATTTGACTGCCAGAAATTCCCGATTACCAACATCATAGTTGGATTCAGCAGACGAGAATTTCCTGGAAATGAAGGCACAAGGGTGTAGTTCCCGAGACTTGGGGTCTTCTTGAGAAAAGATGGCTCCCACTCCAACCTCTGAGGCGTCCACCTCGATGATAAAAGGAAGATCTGGGTTGGGGTGTCTGAGGACAGGAGCCGAGACAAAGGCCTGTTTCAGAGCCTGGAAGGCAGATTCGGCTTGAGGTGACCAGCTAGAAGGATCAGCTCCCTTTCTAATTAATGCCACAATAGGAGTGACCAAATCGGAAAAGGCATGAATAAAACGTCTATAGTAATTTGCGAAACCCAAAAATCTCTGGATAGCTTTTAAGTTGGTGGGTTGTGCCCAATTTAAGATAGCCTGGAGTTTCTTTGGCTCCATGAAAAACCCTTTTGGAGAAATAATATATCCTAAAAAGGACACCTCAGTGATGTGGAAATCACACTTCTCCAATTTAGCGTACAAATGGTTCTCCCGTAAGCTTTGAAGCACTTGCTGCACCTGAACAACATGCTGTTCAGGAGACTCAGAGTAAATTAAAATGTCATCCAAATAGAGGGCGTGGCTTGACTGGAGAAGAGAGCAGACGTGTATCTGCTGGCCTCCTCTCTCCAGTGCACTATTTTCACTGTCTTGCAGTCCTACCATCTATATATCCTCCCCGGGGGCTCCCCTTCCCTCCCTGCAAGCCTCCTAAGTCCTGCTGTGACAGCCGCAGAGCCGGGGAGCAGTTTTCACTGCTCTCGCAGGTTGCGGCCTATACATCCCCGGAAGCCGGGGACTCGCGTACTCCCGGCGCCCGCGATTCGAGCTCCACGGCGGAGACGCGGCGCCGGGAAGCGGCGCGGACCCCATACAGGAGCGCCGGACCATCTGGGAGCCTTCCCCTGACCCCCTGGGTGGATACCCCCTGGGGCAGCAGGCTGGGGAGACGCCTGGCAGCGGGAGAAAGCAGTGGGTCCGAGGCCCAGGGTGAAGCGGCGGCCATCTTTGATTCAACTATAGATGCTTACCTGAGGTATCTGTGTGCCTATGTATCTGTGGGGGTCCCTGGATTAGGGCTACACCAGGATTGGTGGCCCTCTGGCACTGTCCTCCCCCTGCACCCACTCTGGGGCCCCTGTGGAGGGATTAGTGCATACACCTGTGAGGGGAGAAATAGCCTTTTACTAGGCTCTAATATTTAATACTGCAATTGCACCATCTAGTGGCCTCTGGGTGTAATAGCACACATTTCTCATACAGTGTGCTGGATATAAAATACATATTACTCTGCAGAATTTATAGGACCGCAGATATCCCATCACCCCCCGGGACGATCGGCCGTGATGTCCTTATGGTTGAATAGCCAAGATATTATGAAGTGATCGCTCTGAGATAACTCTGCCTACACCCGAATGCTCCTATGACATGATATGACAACTTGACCTTTGCGTGGACCCCTCCTCGATTGATATCCAAGAAGCCGTGTGCCTCTCGTTCCTCTACTTCTGTCACTCAGCGCTGCCATGCCTCCCAAGAAATATAAGGCCGCTAAAACTGTCTCCCAGGTGGCGTTCTTTAAACCTTCTCCTCAGGCTGCTAAAGCAAAGGATGCACTGGGGGGTATCTCTAAACCTGCTGTCCCGGTGCCCTCGCCATCTAGAGACATGTCTGACCCTACCACAGCACCCCCCCGCTCCATCAATGATGGTGACTCGCTTACGGTGGGTGCTATGAAACATCTCCTGACCCAATTTAAGGATGAAGTCGCGGCAGAATTCAGAGCGACTATGAAGGAATGTCAGAGATCTATCGACGAGATAGGTGGCCACACCGATCACCTAGAAACGAAAATGGGTGAGGTGGTGTCGTCGCACAACGACCTGATCTCTTCTCATGATCTGCTACAAAATGAGGTCACGGCACTCAGGGACAAACTCTCGGATATTGAGGACAGAGCGAGACGTAACAACATAAAGCTACGTGGTGTCCCGGAAGCCGTCGCTAATAGCGCTTTAAAAGATTTTGCAGTGGACCTCTTCAGCAAACTCCTTCCCTCGTTCCGTTCAGCGGACTTTCTACTTGATCGTATCCATAGGCTCCCTAAAGCCAGGAATGCTCCAGACGGGGTCCCCCGGGATGTCCTTATGAGGGTACACTACTTCCACGTGAAGGAGGCGATCTTGAAAGCTGCTAGACCCTCAGATACTGCATCGGAGGCTTTGGGCTCACTTCAGATATTCGGAGACCTGTCCCCCGCAACTTTAGCGAAACGGCGCTCTCTTTACCCCATCACATCAGTGCTACGTAAAGAGAACATTCTATACAGATGGGGATATCCCACTAAGTTGCTTATCTCCCGAGAAGGTTCTACTGTCGTCATAACGAATGTCGAGGAGGGGAAAAAGATCCTAGCATCATGGAACTCTGCAAGCTCTTCTACACACACCTCTCCCGAGCGGGGCCTTCAGCGGGACTGGGCCTCTTCGGCGGCAGAACTTTGAGTATTGTTTGATTTACTACACTTGCATTGACTTCATGTTTTCTGATTGGTTTGTAGTGTCGTATTTCCTACGTTGCACCAGTTCCTTGGCAACTGTTTGATGAGGGTGTCTATGGGATAGCTATGTGTTATTAGCATGTTTTTCAGTGATGCCTTCTCTCTGCCGATTTACTGTTAGTTACCTGTCTCTGCTGCCCCGTCTGCCGCCCGCATTTCTCTGTCGGCTGGGAACTCTACCCGAGTCTCCTTTAATTCCGGTGGCGGTCGGGGGGACCAGAGATGGAGTGCCGAGGAACTACAATTTGTTTAATCTAGGTTCGGGTGCGGGCAGATTAACCACTACCCCCCACAGTTTAACTCTGAGTCGCCATGGTTAGGCGTCCAAATGTGCCCCCAAGAGGGGTTATTGTTCTGTTTCTTCTTTCTGTTATCCTCCATCTTTTGTGTCCTTTCCCTTCCTTTCCCTTTTTATTTGTCCGGAAACGTTACATACACTTTTTACTTGCCAGTTGGTTGTCGATAGTTATGCAATCCCCGACAGTTCTACAAAATGGTTAACATTGTTTCTATAAATGCAAAGGGTCTTAATTCCCCACACAAGAGGAGATTAGCACTTAATTATTTCCATAAACTTAAAGCTCAAATCATAGCCGTCCAGGAGACTCTATTAAATCAGCCCCTCCTAGGTTTACTAATGGGAGATTTCCCCATTGCTACCTAGCCAACGGGCCAGCAAAGAAGGTGGGGGTGGCAATCTTGATATCTCAGCACTGCACGTTTTCCCTCACTTCGCAATACTGCGACCCTGAGGGGAGAATTCTAATTTTGGTTGGCACTCTTGAAAATAAAGAGGTGACATTAGTTTCTTGCTACGCTCCCAACAACAAGCAACTAGCATTTTGCAGGAAACTTTGCGCTAAGGTGCAACAATTGGCTAAGGGCGCTTTACTCCTAATGGGGGACTTTAACTTGACCCTGGACCCTCTAGTTGATAACTCTAGCAAGCGGCCCTCGCTCTCCAGTCAGCTCCATAGGAATGCAAAGGGCTTTAGCTAGCTACTGGCGGAATATAATCTCTTAGACCTCTGGCGCGTTAAACATCCAATGGACAGAGATTACACGTTTTTCTCCCCGGTGCACGACTCCTATTCTAGAATAGATCTATCATTAGCAGACAAGTGGACTCTACAGTCCATCCGTAAAATCTCCATCCTCCCCATGTCCTGGTCGGATCACTCCCCACTATACATCGAATGGGACATAAATAGTAGAAAGGTTTCCCCGGCCCCCTGGCGCTTGGGTAAACTCAGTCTTCTTCAGCCAGAGACCACGCAGGCGATCCAAACCACTTTGGATCATTATCTCTCTGAGAACTCTCCTCGGGAGACATCTATTTTCACATTCTGGTGCGCCCTCAAAGCAGTAACACGAGGGACGGCGATTCAAACTGCGGCTAAGCTTAAAAGGGCTTATCGTAAGAAATTAGAACAAGCTGAGCTCACGGTCGCTTCCCTGGAGAGTTCTCACAAGGCACATCCGCACGATAAAGCCCTTCTTAAGTCATTGAAAGAAGCAAGGGAGGCGGTAAATGTTTTCTATCTAGCGGAGGTCCAACGCAACCTACATAGACTGAACCAAAAATTTTATGTTTATGGCAACAGAGCTGGTAGATTACTGGCGAGGAAGCTGAGGGGTAAGAGGGCGAAAGAAAAAATCCATATTGTCCACTCAGATAGGGGTAAGAGAGTATACGATCCTGACGAAATTGCAAATGTTTTTGCATCCTATTACTCTAAATTATACAACCTAGGGGGGGATCCTTCTACTTTTCAACCTACAGGCATAGATATCCAGAATTTTCTGAGTAACTTTCCTCTCCCCTCGCTGTCGTCGGAGTCATGTAGCTCACTCAGTGCGCCTTGGACTTTAGACGAAGTTGAAAAGGTTATTGACTCCCTTCCAGCAGATAGGGCACCGGGACCTGATGGTTACCCCTCCGGTTTCTATAAATCTTTTAAGGAGAACTTGGCCCCGGTGCTCTTGACAGTGTTTAATGAAGCCTCAGAGGTTGGCCACTTCCCCAAAGAGATGCTGGAAGCTCAAATCATCACCATTCCCAAACCGGGAAAAAGCCCTACCTCAGTCCAAAATTTTAGACCAATTGCTTTATTAAATACGGATCTAAAAATCTATGCCAAATTAATTGCTAGCCGCATCAGTCCCCTTCTCCCTTCCCTTATCAACCCTGATCAAGTGGGCTTCGTATTAAACCGTCAGGCCCCAGATAATACGCGTAGGGTGATTAATGTCCTCCTAGTTTTGTCTCTGGACGCCGAAAAGGCGTTCGATAGATTGAACTGGGATTTTATGAGATTAACCCTGGACAAATTTGGCTTTTCTGGAAGGATCTTAGACTCTATCCTGGCTCTCTACTCCACACCCAGTGCGCGGGTCTTTGTTAACGGATGCCTTTCTTCGCCCTTCAATATTTCTAATGGCACTCGACAGGGCTGTCCGCTATCTCCTCTTATTTTTGCATTGGCGATAGAACCCTTGGCTGCCTGTATTAGATCCCTGGACTCGATTAGAGGCCCGGTTATAGGGGGCATTTCCCACAAAATTAGCTTGTTTGCGGACGATATTCTGCTATGTCTTTCGGACCCCGAGGCTTCCTTGCCAGTTCTTCATGACGTCCTACAAACTTACTCGGATGTTTCCTTTTATAAATTAAATACAAATAAGACTGAAGCCCTCCCACTCAATATAACCCCGACTGTGGTCTCTAGGTTGAAGGACTCATACAAATATGCCTGGAAGTCCTACTCTTTGAGATATCTAGGAATTAATTTAACCAAAGAAGATAATTTGATTGAGTGTAATTATGCCCGCATTTGCGGAGCTGACTGGGGAGTGGATGCTACAGGAGGTGTCTTGGTTGGGCAGGATTGCTGCTGCCAAAATGGTCCTGTTGCCGAAATTAATGTACCTGTTTCGCGCCATACCTAGGCCCCTTCCCAGACCCTTTTATAATAAATTTAATCAGGTCCTGATCAGATATGTGTGGGGAGGCTCTAGACCAAAAATTGCAAAAAAACCTCTCATTCTGCCCGCCCAAACTGTCTGGTGGGGTAGCTTTCCCAGATATAGAAAAATACCATGCTGCATGTCTGATGAGTCAGTCTAGAGACTGGTTCGACACCTCGAGCCCGAAACCCTGGGTTATCCTGGAAGCTTCATGCTTAGACGCTGTTTCTCTCCCTGATCTGTTTTGGTTACCACTGTCTGCTGCTCGGAGTAGGGCCGAATCCTGCAAGTCTATTAAAACGACCCTAGATTCATGGCATAAACTAGTGCTTTCTTCGGAAGAGATTAATTTACCTGCCCCCTGCCTGTCGTTATCTGCTCTTATGTCATCGATTCCTAACATCTCCCTAGAGGAGTGGATTCGAAAGGGGCTCTTTACTGTGGGCGATTTATTTGTAGGCGACGTCTTGATGTCCTTCTCTCAACTGCAAGAGAGATTTGGGATTCGGACTCAAGATTTCTTCAAATACCTGCAGGTGAGAAGTTGGTTACACTCATTTACTCCCCCACATCTACACAAACCTTCTCTTCAGGCTTATATTATGAGTCGATTGAAATCGTCCTCGCATAAATATGGGATTACGTGGTGGTACCAATTTCAATTAACTAATGGCCCACAGACAAAATTAAAAGCCCAGACTTTATGGGAAAGAGATTTGAACAGGTCCTTTGTTGATGCAGATTGGGACAGTATATTTAGTTCTTGTTTTAAAGTCTCCAAATGTGTAAACCACTCTGAAATGTTCTACAAACTTATACAGAGGGCCTACTTTACCCCTGCAAAACAACACAGTGTGTGGCCTTCACAATCTAAATCATGTTGGAGGAAATGCGGCTCTACGGGGGATATCTTTCATATCTTTTGGGCATGCCCAAAGGTACAGTCTCTATGGAGAGAGGTTTTACATATGGCTAGTACAGTGTTAGGGCTCAACATCCCCATGGACCCAGCTTTAGCGCTATTCCATTTATGCATTGATCGCCTCGCCGTAGGTGATCGTTACGTCTTGGGACATATCTTGATAGCCACTAAAGCTGCTATAGCACAATTGTGGAAGTCTGAGAATATTCCTACCTTAGAGTTTATTCAAAATAAAATTCATAAACATTTCATTTTCGAAACAGCGGAGGCTAAATACTCTTCCTCGGCTAACTCTATTCACCTGAAATGGTTAGGATGGTCCGACTATAGGAGTAGAGAGGGTAGGCTAACTGTTTATAGCTCTCCAATTGATGTGTCTGTGCTTTACCCATCCTAGATCGACCTCTACAAGAATGTTGTGTTATCAGGTATTCTCTAAGTGTAATGCACTTTAATCCTTATTGTTCTTTTTTTCTCTCTTCTTCCATCTCTTTTCTCAAATGCTTTCTCCTCCTCACGTATTTGAAAGCTTAATGTAGCCAATTGTATATTCATCCAACTGTGCACTGTTTATATTCTGTATATGGTAACCATTCTGGACTTCCCCTGTGTTTCCCTTACCCCTATTTCTTTTTTCTGTTCCCCATTTCTGTGTGTAAACCCTTCAATAAAAATTTAATGATTAAAAAAAAAAAATGTCATCCAAATAAACGATTACAAAATTCCCCAGAAAGTCGCGGAGGACATAGTTAATTAGATCCTGAAACACTGCGAGAGCATTAGACAGACAGAACGGCATCACAAGATATTCATAATGTCCGGACTGAGTACTAAAGGCTGTCTTCCACTCATCCCCAGACCTTATTCGGATGAGGTTATATGCTCCTCTGAGATCGATCTTAGAGAAAATCACAGCGGTGCGGAGCTGATCAAATAGCACTGAAATTAAAGGTAAGGGGTAGATGTTCTTAATATAGATTTTATTCAGGGCCCGGTAGTCTATGCACGGCCTTAAGGATCCGTCTTTCCTTTCAACAAAGAAAAACCCTGCACTTAAAGGAGATTTCGAGGGCCTAATAAACCCTTTTTTTCAGGCTTTCCTGAACATAATCATCCATGGCCTTTGTCTCAGGACCAGATAAAGCATAAAGTCTCTCTTTTGGCAGAGTGGCATCGGTAATAAGGTCAATAGAGCAGTCATAAGACCGGTGGGGTGGCAGGATATCAGCATTACCCTTGGAGAAAACATCAGCAAAGTCCCTATATACCGAAGGTAAGAGTTCCGGAGTGGCGGCTGCAACCCGGACTGGACGAGAAATACATCCCTTAGTACAATAGGAACCTCACCGAGTAATCTCCCCCGACTGCCAATCTATGGTTGGATTATGAAGGACGAGCCAGGGGTGACCTAAAACCACAGGCACGGCAGGACAATGGGTAAGCAGGAACTCAATCCTTTCAGAATGTTAATTGCACTGGTGGAGGGGTGGTATTCATGTGACCGGCGGTCTGCTGACCGACAGTCACATGACCTCCTCCACCATCCCGCCGGCTCAGTATCCCGATGGTCGGCATGCCGACCAACAGGGACTATTTCCACTCGTGGGTGTCCACGACACCCATAGAGTGGGAATAGAACCTGTGGCGACTGCAGGTCGCCACCGAGCCCGCAGCGTGGCGAGCGCAGCGAGCCCGCAAGGGGCTTGCTGCACTCGCCCCTCCCCGCCGGGATCCTGGCGTCGGTATGCTGCCGGGATCCCGGCGTCGGTAAGCTGACCGGCGGTCAGGAGACCGCCGGTCAGCCATACTACACCCCTGGTGGAGTCCGATGGGTAATTACCCCGTTAGAGAGTGGACCACCGTCTAGCCCGTGCATAGTAATTGGTCTATCAAGTTGAAGCTGCGGAACTCCCAGAGCCTGAGCCCAAGCAAGATCCATAAAGTTCCCGGCAGCTCCACTATCAATGAAGGCTGAAACGGAAAAACTGAGGCTTCCCGAAGAAATTTTAACAGGCACTAGCAAGGAATCATGTGAGGAGATTAACTGCAGACCCAAGTGAACCCCCTCATAATTCACTTGGTCAGAGCGTTTCCCTGTTTATTAGGGCAGCTACGTGCAACATGTCCCTTGCCACTACAAATAAACAGAGTCCAAAATTTTTCCTTCTTGCTCTTTTTTCTGAAGACAACCGAGAAAGACCCACTTGCATGGGCTCCTCGACGTCCTCAGGGAGAGCATATACACAAGGACCAGACACTCTTTCAGCTCTCCGCTCTCGGAGACGGCGATCAATCTTAATAGCAAGCTCCATGAGCTTATGCAACGTCTCCGGAGCTGGATACTGAATGAGACTATCCTTGATTACTTCTGACAGACCGAGGCGAAACTGACTGCGCAGGGCTGGATCATTCCAGCCACAGTCGTTCGACCAACGGCGAAACTCAGTGCAGTATGCCTCAGCGGGATTTTTACCCTGTTTTAATGCACGTAAGTGACTCTCAGCCGATGCTTCCCTGTCAGGATCATCATACAAAAGGCCTAATGATTTGAAAAAAGCATCTACTGTGAGTAAGGCTCCGTCATCGGGTTTTAGTCCAAAGGCCCATGTTTGCGGATCCTCTTGAAGTAAGGACATCCCTATACCCACCCGCTGGGACTCAGTACCTGAAGACCGGGGCCTTAAACGAAAATAAAGTTTACAGCCTTCTCCAAAATTAAATAAATCTTTCCGGTTACCCGAAAAGTGATCAGGAAGGTTCATTTTAGGTTCTGGGGACATACTCGGGGAGGCTCACAAAAGAACTTCCTGCGACCTCACCCGAAGAGTAAGATCCTGAACCATCTGAGTGAGCTCCTGGATCTGATTGGCCAAGACCTGGCTGGGATTCTGTCCTAATACTGATGGGTTCATGAGGACAAAATTTCAAGGCCACCCTAATTTTAAATATCAGTTTAACACTTTTTTTTGTGTTTGGTGGCCGGTGATAATGTTATGTGCACTGTACTCGGTACTCAGGGTGGGCAAGCCCCGAGCACAGGACGTAATGCTGCAATGGAAACGGAGCCCAGCAGCAACCCCTACAAGGCCCTGACTCCGTTGTCTCGCCTACGTGGTCAGTCTACGCCTGCGAGACTATGGTTGCTTGGGCCCACGGCAGACGCGTTTGAAGGGCGGATTAAGTCTGCCCAACTCCGATGCCCCCTGGTCTTAGTTGGAGACAAGGCATAAACTGAGACTTGGCGATAACAAGGGGAACCCCTAACTAAAGATGGAAATAACCAGTTAGGGGTGCTACTGAACTCAAAGGAAATATGCGCGGCACAGCTGCCAGGACAAACTACAACAAAGGCAATGCTGTCCGCACGCCGACACAAAACAGTTGTGTACCGGCGACGACAGCACACGCAGAACCCTCTGCAAAGTCCAAAGTAAAATATAACAAGAGGCTACGGCCGAGGCCGTAAGATGCTGCATGGCCGCTACTCACGAAACCGGTGTGAATACAGGTAGACGGACAAGAACCCCCAAAACCGCAGACACAGGTTCACAGAACTGGAGGGCAGGTAGAATTCCGACTACAGACCAGGGGACGCCAAGACACAGAATAACTGGATCAGGAACAGGCAATACCACAGGACTATGGACAGGAACACGCCAAGGCAGGAAGCAGCTCAGCAGAAGCTATCACCGGCGTCTGTGTCACTCACTGAGGGAGAATATAACAGGGAGCCCTCCAATAGCTGCAGAGAACCTAAATTACTGATGTCGTGCAGCTGCCCTGCTGCACGACCCAGAGCTGTCAGGTGGATAGTAAATTACATGGCAACGGGGAACGCCGTCCGCCTCCGGCGTCCCCGTTGCCAAGGACCCGGCGGCTCACTGCTCACAGCATCCTCCGTTGCCAGGCGCTGTGCACGGAGTAGGAGAAGGCACGGCGCACATGACGCACCGGCCCCGTTGCCAAGCAATGGCCGGGCGCCGGCGAGACCCGCCGCGGCTAACACTGCTGCATTCGGCACAGGTTACCATTCCCAATTGTAGTCCACGTGGATCGTAAAGTATGAAATAGTTAAAAAAAATTAAAACAATTGTGAAAAAAAATCATGTCAACAGTTTGTCATGTCGACCTAGAACATGTCAACCTAATGACCATGTCAACCTAGAAACCCTGTCGACCTAATGCATGTCAACCAATAGTGGTCGACCTAATGACTGTCAACCTAAGTGTGGTCGACCTAGAGACTGGATACCGATGAAAGCCCCTACAACGACAGACTCAATTTCTATACCTTTTTTCTGCCATTTTTGATGCTTCGTCATTGGCACTATATTTCATCGTGAATATTTTGCTTCAAATCGACTTGTTTTGATTATTGATTATAACACATAATATAACATCACAGCGTTGCCTGGCTGGGCACATTACTGTTGTCGAAATCGAAAATATTACAGGCACATTCATCACATACAAACACCACACAGATGGCCTCTGTGCGGGTGCTTGTTCTGCCGTGCGTGCGCATACTCGCAAGCTACGTATAATCGCTCGCGCGGTCTTGCATGTTAGCGCGTGGTTTGAGTAATTACAGTAGCATATGCATTCGCATGGAAAAGCCACAAAGACATATCTCATATTTAATTCACATAGCACATAATTTACACATAGTCTGCACGCACTACACCAGCGAGTTTAATGTGTTTAAAAGTTACAACAGAGGGATTCGACTTTACAGGAGATGAGGGGACAGAATTAGGTTAGGAGGTGGTGTTTGGTATCCAGCTGTACAGTATTTTAAGAGCAATATTCCGGTAGCAGTTTGCAGAAGATAGCACACTCCTGCGCATATCTATGCGCAGGAACAGAATATTAATATAACACTGTATTTACTGTACTCTGATATTCGGCGGGAACCCAGTGGATAACGCCTGCAAGTGCACCTGGACCAGGCATCGCCCACCTATTCAAACCGACCTATGACACCTCCTGTACTGTAAATGACCAGCCCTTTGACCTATGGGTGAAGAGATTACAGATTCCATTGTTTCATGATTTGGACTAATGTATAAAAGCCACTCTGCCTGGCCGGTCAAACACATTCTCTGAAGGTCATCTTTCCAGATAGACTGAGGACCGGAACCGGGTGGCGCTGGCGAACAAACGTATGTATCGTTGATTGTAGCCTCTTCTCTATTATGATTGTATTATTGTTGTAACCCCCTTTTAGTAAATAACTGTTGGTGGGTCGGATCCCAACATATTTAAATACAATTGGTGTCGTGTCCCTTTCCTGCTAGGGGTTATAGAGTGTATTCCGCCTCACGTGTAGCTACTCTGTGCTTACAGCGTGACAGCGTGCGCACACAACGTGTACGCATCTGTTAGGGGTTTCACAAACACATGCTTAGCGGTCGCAGCGGCCTGCACAAATATAAGTTAAAGGTATTGCTTTTTCTTCCTGAAAGTTAATCAGCATTAACAATTGGGGGCTCCTCCGGTTCATCACACACTCTTGCAGGCCATAACAGACTTTGATCTATCAGCAAAGGGTGGAGACGCATGTTAAATAACCTTTGCATTGTGCTAAAACCAGTTTGTGCTGTTGGATCACGTCTGTTCTGTCTAGTCTTAGAGGTGCTGTTGTTGTAATCCGAAGGACACAGGTCAAAAGCCGTTTAAAATTTGTGTGTACATTTTTGGAGTGAAAAGTGTACACAAAGCGTACCGATACTTTGCATACTCTCACATATTGTTGCCATAAGTTAACAGTCATTTTAGATCTGTGTGAAATCTGATACATTTGTTTGCTATATATATATTTGAAATAGTGTATTAAGGGTGTAATTGTAAAACACAAAATGCAGTTTCCGGCTTAAAACGTTTTTTAGGTTTACACTCAAAAGAGGATCACCTTTGGAGGTGACTTCCGGCAAGCGTACGGAACAAGTGTGTTGTGTTAGTGAGCGATAGTAGTTTTATTGCTCACATTTATCGAGATTGTGTGGTTTAAGTGAATTGCGAATGCACGTTTGTACACGTGGTACGGAACGTGAGGACAGCGTGCACGTGGTGCAGCATCGCACACGTGGCGTAGAGACATGCATGGTCGCGTGTTTGCGCAAGGTTGCATACAGTTGCGAGCGCAAGATATAACCACACGATAGCTGTCCAATTTAAGGTGGGATTACGTTTAATACTGTAGCACATAACTATCTGATTTCAAAAGCAGGTTACCTTGATATTTTGTTTAAACTGTACTACCTCTGGGGTAAAGTAGCCAATCAAAGGGAATTATATTTTTCTGTAAAGAAAAAGAATAAACACTGTGTAATTGAGTGAGTGAAAGTAGGAGTGAACGGTTGTCGAACCCCGGAAGTCGGGATCCTGTGGTGACACCAAGTAAGCAGAGGCTTGGTGGCGTGAGGCGGCTGATTTACGTTAATACAAATAGAGAAATACGCAAATCGTGAGGAGATTTGCAGAGGAGCGTGATATAGAATTGTGCATTGTGAAGTTTAGAATTGTGAATCGAAGTAAAGGTTTTGTGTTACGCTCCGGCTGAGGATCGCAGCTTATGGATTCGACTCCAGTGGTCGTAGGGCAGATAGGTAATAAGTACCTATATGCTGTGCGATTGGACCCCACGGTGTTGTGTTTGATACGTGGCGCAACTTGATACCCCTTTGCAAGCTTTTACGTAAACCACAGTATCATTAGCGCCGTGTAGAGTATACGCAAGCGTGATTTGTGTATAGCAAAAAGGGAAGTTTTTGTTGGTCTCTCTCAGGAAAATCTTCAATGGTAGATATTCACTGGAAAAAGTAAATTAATCCTAAAACTTCCAGTGAATAGGAAACCAGGTAGGGTCCTCACTGGGTACGTGGTGTTCACTATTGGAGTGAGTCGTGGTACATCAGCGGAGTAGGAGCGAGTGGAAAGTGCTCGGAAGACTTTCACCGTCACCTTGATTGTGCAGTTGGGGATTACGTTAGCAAGCAAAAAGTCCACGATGGGATCCAATTGAACAAGAGAGGGGCGTCTGGTAGCCAGGGTTCAGGCTGGAGAATTGCGGCCCAGGGGGTCAGCTCGGTTTATTATGTGTGAGAAATATGGTCCACACACGGAGGCTTTTTGCAATAAATGGGTGCGTATGACTGCCGAAGATAGGGCATCATTCCCTAGGGTGGGCAGCTTTGAATCAGAGATATTGCAGAGCATGGATTAGAATATGTCTGATCAAATCTAGAAAACAGAGGATCAGACATACCGACTGTTTAAATCTGTGGCAGCAAGAGGGGGAGGTGCAAAGGGAACTGGCTCGCACAGCAAGTTCCAAACCTAGCTGGAAAGCGATTGCGAGCGCACCACCACCGCCATATGTCGATGGGGAGAAATTGGCTACAACCAATGGTGCATTGGTAAAGGATAGCAAAATGATTAATCAATGTGTTAACCCTAACCCTTGCCAGTTGTATCCCATTTTAAATGTTTCCCAAGGTTGTGAGGAGGATGACGAGCCCAGCGCGATATCGGCACTCTCTATAGCAGCCACCATACAGGATACTCAGGAGGGCACGGCCCAAACGGCGAGAACAGTAGCGATACCCCCCAACGGAGGGGTGAGTGAGGTCGTGTCCACCGGTAAGTACATACATTATGCATACATTATACAATAGCTTACCATATTATAGAGTCAAACAGGATGTGGTTGAGTTAAATCCAGTCAGGGTGATTGCAGTGCCAAATGGGAAAACAGATAGTCAGGGAGTAACTCCCATCAGGAACATTGCAATGCATTGTCCTTGGTCCCGACCAGAACTGAGATCGATTATGTCAGAATTCCCCGATCCCAGAAAAGATCTAGTCGGATGCCAGAAATGTATTAAAGAATTGGGCAATGCCCATGAGCCCACAAATAAAGATTGGCGAACAGTGCTACGAGTGAGTTTACACTCAAATATTGACATCCCAGAATTCATAACGGATTGCAAACTAGATGCAGAAGTGCCTCTCACTGATGAGTACAACCAGGAGAATGTAAGGCAAATTAACCTACAATTAGGAGTGTATTTCCCTACTGTTGTTAAATGGAACAACATTTTCTCCATAAGACAGAAGGACAGTGAAATGGCATCCGAATATATTTCCATAGAGCACTGCAGGAAATGGCTAGATACACTGGGATAGAGGATATTAAGGAGAATGCCAACCACAGGGAGGTAGCTGTCTCTGTGCTAATGGATGGATTAAAGGAGGCACTGAGGACGAGGGTGCAAACCTCTCTGCCTAATTGGAGAGGTATCTTGGTGGCTGCGCTAAGAGAATCTGCCATCGAGCATGATCGTAACATCGGTAAACACAGGGAGCCGCAAGGGGATAAACTGATGTTGGTAAGTATACAGGCACTTACAGGAAAGTCATACAAAAGAGAAAAAAATTAGTATCACTTATCCGGCGCTGTTGTATAGAGGATGGTCTGCAGAGATGGTACTATGCTGACTTTCTCTTAAGGCAATCAGCAATTGTATCCAGATGATTATATATGAAAAGAAAGGGTTCATATAGTGAAGTACCATACAGACATCTTTAATTACACAATGGACATGAAATATACATAAAAAATACACTTAAGAGTGACCCCATTATAGGGGGATTACTACCCAGTAAACCAAAATGCATCTATAGAAGAGCACCCACCATAGGCTCAAGGGTGGTGAAGAGCCTGCTTCCTTCAAATAAAACAAAACCAGGCACGGTAAAGTCGAAAGGATTCTACAGGTGCGGATCCTGTATCGGCTGTAAAGAGATCAAAGGAGATAACAAAAAACTGCTGGAAGTTCAAATTAATGGCAAAACGGAAAAAATTAAGGAGTTCATAACCTGTAATGTTAAGAATGTAGTTTACGGGATTGAATGTACTTGTGGCCTTGGTAGTGAACCTGAGGTCATGGTTGATGTAGCTGGTGTATCATTACCCTTTCTTGTAGATACAGGGGCGGCCAGATCAGTGTTAAATTCCACCACAAGTGTAACGACCACAGGAAAAATGATTTAGGCAATGGGAGTAACAGGAAAGGTGCAGCAATACCCTTTGAGTAGACCTGCAGAAATTACGATAGGGCCCTTGCAAACCAAGCATTCTTTCCTGCTGGCTGCATCGGCTCTGACTAATCTACTTGGCAGAGACCTATTGTGTAAAATGCGGTGTGTCATATTCTGTACCCCTGAGGGGGTATTCTTAGATATACCTGAGAACCATGCACAAGAAATGCAAAATATATTAGACACCCCTCAAAGGCTAATGTTGCACTCTACTGTTATAGACAGTTGTCCATCAAAGGTAGAGGAAATGATCTTGCAAATACCGGGTTCCCTTTGGACCAAAGATGGACAGGACACTGGATTGATGGCGAATGTAGCCCCAGTAGCAGTACAAGTAAAAGATGGCAGGATAGCTCCAAACATTCCCCAGTATCCTCTGAAGCCAGAGGTAGAATTAGGAGTATACCCCGTCATAGAATGGCTGCTACAGCAGGGCATCCTAGTCAGGACGTCCAGCACAGCCAATAGTTCTATCTTCCCTGTAAAAAAGAGTGGGGGTTACCGGCTAGTGCAGGATCTAAGGGGGATAAACAAGATAGTTGAGAGTCAATTCCCCGTAGTGCCAAATCCAGCTGTCATCCTAATGCAGATTCCCTCAACCTCAAAAATCTTAACTGTCATTGACCTCTGTTCTGCTTTCTTCTCTGTCCCTCTCCACCCTGATAGCCAATACCTCTTAGCCTTGACTTACAGGGGAGTACAGTACACCTGGACTCGTCTCCCCCAAGGTTTCATTGACAGTCCAAGTATTTTATCCCAGGCCTTACATGACTGACTGCAATCTTTTCAACCTAAGACTGGGTCAGTGCTAATACAGTATGTTGATGACTTGTTGTTGTGCTCTGACTCATTTGAGTCGTCCTTGGAAGACACTAAACAATTTCTGTTTCATCTCTCCCAGACAGGACACAAGGTTTCAAAGGATAAGTTGCAGTTGTGTCTGGCTAAGGTTAAATACTTGGGTCATTACTTGACGCAGGGACTTAGGCACCTGACCACTGAACGAATACAGGCCATCCGCGACATGACTCTGCCACAAACTCAGCAACAGATCCGCACTTTCCTTGGAATGTGTGGATACTGTCGGAACTGGATTCCAGGGTTCTCTATACTGGCACTACCTTTGCAAGAAATGGTCTCCTCGAATAAACCAGAACGGGTCTCTCACACAGATGAGTCCGAACTGGCGTTTGAGAGACTAAAACAGTGTTTATCAAAAGCACCAGCATTGGGTATGCCAGATTATGAGAAGCCCTTTGAATTGTACTGTATTGAAAGCGCTGGGTGTGCGGCAGGAGTCTTAACACATAAACATGGTGATGACAGCAGACCGGTAGCCTACTACATTGCAGCCATAGCTCTCCTGGTAAGTAAAAGCGAGGACGTAGTGTTAGGACACGACTTGACCATCCATACACCTCATGCAGTATCAGCCTTGCTAAACTCCGCCCCAACCAGACATGTCTCATCCGCTCAGTTTACAAGGTGGGATCATTGATGGCACCTGTAAACATCACCATTAAGAGGTGCAGCTCACTAAATACTGCAACTTACTTGCCAAGTGTGCCTGGTCATGCACAAAGGGTGGAGGATGAGAACGATGGTGAAGTTGGATTTAGTGCAGATACTGATACACATGATTGTATGGAATACCTGAACCAAACTTTCACTGTGAGACCTGACATTAGTGACAACCCACTGGAAGGAGTAGACTTTACCTTCTACACTGACGGTAGTTGCCACAGACAGTTGGAATCAGGAGACCTGTGCACCGGATACACAGTTGTAGATGATGAAGGTATTATAGAAGCTGAACCCCTTGGCCCACCACACTCAGCACAAGTCGCTGAGCTGGTAGCACTGACAGGAGCATGTGAGTTGGCAAAGGGTAAGTCAGCTAATATATACACGGATTCTAGGTATGCCTTTGGAGTGGTGCATGATTTTGGAGCCCTGTGGCACCTCAGAAATTTCATGATGGCAGCTGGCACACCTGTAGCGCATGCGTCTTACATCAAAAGGCTTTTGACAGAAATACAGGAACCAGAGTGGCTGTTCTCAAGTGTAATGCACACACTTGCAACCAAGACCCAATTTCACTTGGTAACAGCCTGGTATACTGGGTCCTAGAGGCAAAGCTATGTCGATTTCTGCTTGACATATCCTGTAGAATATGCAATGGACAGATGATGCCAACTTAAGTGGCATATGGAAGGCTGAGGATTGTGTGGAGAAGGGTTCTGGGACCTGGTCTCCACAGCTATAGCTGGTAATTCTGATATTTTGCCTTATATTCCTGCACAGCCTAGGAAAGCGCGTCATTATCAAATGCAGCCTTTCAAACAAAGAAACAAGAAAGTCCGAGGTGCGCCCTTTCTTGCCAGAGGTGGGGGCAGAGGAAACCAGCTGCACAACACAGCTAATTCCCAGGAACAGAAGTCCTCCCCAGCCTCTACGAAAATCCACCGCATGTCGCTGGGGCTCCACAAGCGGAGATAGGCTCGGTGGGGGCACGCTTTTGTAAGTTCAGCCACAAGTGGGTTCACTCCCTGTTAGATCCCTGGGCAATAGATATTGTGTCTCAGGGATACAAGCTGGACATTGAGAAGATGCCTCCTCACTGACGGCCCTGCCGGCTTCCCCCCCCCACCCCCCCCGAGAGGGAAACAAGGTTAACTGCAATTCACAAATTGTATCTTCAACAGGTGGTGGTCAAGGTTCCCCTCCTTCAACAAGGAGGGGGTTATTATTCGACCATGTTGTAGTCCCGAAACCAGATGGTTCGGTCAGACCCATATTGAATTTAAAATCCCTGAACATATACTTGAAAAGTTCAAGTTCAAGATGGAATCGCTCAGAGCGGTCATCGCAAGGGAGGGGGATTTTATGGTGTCTCTGGACATAAAGGATGCTTACCTTCATGTCCCCGTTTATCCACCTCATCAGGAGTACCTCAGATTTGTGGTACAGGATTGTCATTACCAATTCCAGACGTTGCCGTTTGGTCTGTCCACGGCACCGAGAATATTTACCAAGGTAATGGCAGTAATAATGGTGTTCCTGCGAAAGCAAGGAGTCACAATTATCCCATACTTGGACGATCTCCTCATAAAGGCGAGGTCCAGAGAGCAGTTGCTGATTAGTGTAGCACGCTCTCGGGAAGTGTTACAACAGCACGGCTGGATTCTAAATATTCCAAAGTCGCAGCTGATTCCTACGACGCGTCTGCCCTTCCTGGGCATGATTCTGGACACAGACCAGAAGAAGGTTTTTCTCCCGACGGAGAAGGCTCAGGAACTCATGACACTGGTCAGAGACCTCTTAAAACCAAAACAGGTGTCGGTGCATCACTGCACGAGAGTCCTGGGAAAGATGGTGGAGTCATACGAGGCCATTCTCTTCAGCAGGTTCCATGCGAGGACCTTTTCAATGGGATCTGTTGGACAAGTGGTCCGGATCGCATCTACAGATGCATCGGCTGATCACCCTATCCCCCAGGGCCAGGGTGTCTCTTCTGTGGTAGCTACAGAGTACTCACCTTCTCGAGGGCCGCAGGTTCGGCAGTCAGGACTGGGTCCTGGTGACCACGGATGCAAGCCTCCGAGGGTGGGGGGCAGTCACTCAGGGAAGAAGTTTCCAAGGGCTGTGGTCAAGTCAGGAGACTTGCCTTCACATCAATATCCTGGAACTAAGGGCCATATACAACGCCCTAAGTCAAGCGGAGACCCTGCTTCGCAACCAATCGGTGCTGATTCAATCAGACAACATCACCGCAGGGGCTCATGTAAACCGCCAAGGCGGCACAAGGAGCAGGGTGGCGATGGCGGAAGCCACCAGAATTCTTCGATGGGCGGAGAATCACGTACGAGCACTGTCAGCAGTGTTCATTCCGGGAGTGGACAACTGGGAAGCAGACTTCCTCAGCAGGCACGACCTCCACCCGGGAGAGTGGGGACTTCATCAAGAAGTCTTCACACAGATTATAAATCGATGGGAACTGCCACAGGTGGACATGATGGCATCCCTCCTCAACAAAAAGCTACAGAGGTATTGCCCCAGGTCAAGAGACCCTCAGGCGATAGCTGTAGACGCACTGGTGACACCGTGGATGTTCCAGTCGGTTTTATGTGTTTCCTCCTCTTCCTCTCATACCCAAGGTGCTGAGAATCGTAAGAAAAAGAGGAGTGAGAACAATACTCATTGTTCCGGATTAGCCAAGAAGGACTTGGTATCCAGAGCTGCAAGAAATGCTCGCAGAGGACCCATGGCCTCTGCCTCTAGGGCAGGATCTGTTGCAGCAGGGACCTTGTCTGTTCCAAGACTTACCGCAGCTGCGTTTGACGGCATGGCAGTTGTACGCCGGATCCTAGCAGAAAAAGGGATTCCGGATGAGGTTATTCCTACGCTACTAAAGGCTAGGAAGGACGTGACGGCTAAACATTTTCACCGTATACGGCGAAAATATGTTGCTTGGTGTGAGGCCAGGAATGCCCCTACAGAGGAATTCCAGCTGGGCCGTTTCCTTCACTTTCTACAGTCGGGAGTGACTTTGGGCCTAAAATTGTGGTCCATTAAGGTCCAGATTTCGGCCCTATCCATTATCTTTCAAAAAAAAAAAAAAAAAAGAACTAGCTTCTCTACCTAAAGTTCAGACGTCTGTAAAGGGAGTGCTGCATATTCAGCCACCGTTTGTGCCTCCAGTGGCACCTTGGGATCTTTACGTGGTGTTGAGTTTCCTGAAATCACACTGGTTTGAGCCGCTTAAAACCGTGGAGTTAAAATATCTCACGTGGAAGGTGGTCATGCTATTAGCCTTGGCTTCGGCTAGGCGTGTGTCAGAATTGGCGGCTTTGTCACATAAAAGCCCCTATTTGGTTTTCCATATGGACAGGGCAGAATTGCAGACTTGTCCGCAATTTCTGCCAAATGTGGTGTCATCTTTTCTTATGAACCAACCTATTGTGGTGCCTGTGGCTACTCGTGACTTGGAGGATTCCGAGTTACTGGATGTAGTGAGGGCTTTGAAGGTTTATGTAGCCAGAACGGCTAGAGTCAGGAAAACTGACTCGCTGTTTATCCTGTATGCATCCAACAAGCTGGGTGCTCCTGCTTCAAAGCAAACTATTGCTTGCTGGATCTGTAACACGATTCAGCAGGCTCATTCTGCGGCTGGATTGCCGCATCCAAAATCAGTAAAAGCCCATTCCACAAGGAAGGTGGGCTCTTCTTGGGCGGCTGCCCGAGGGGTCTCGGCGTTACAGCTTTGCCGAGCAGCTACTTGGTCGGGTTCAAACACTTTTGCAAAATTCTACAAGTTTGATACCCTGGCTGAGGAGGACCTTGTGTTTGCTCATTCGGTGCTGCAGAGTCATCCGCACTCTCCCGCCCGTTTGGGAGCTTTGGTATAATCCCCATGGTCCTTACGGAGTCCCCAGCATCCACTAGGACGTTAGAGAAAATAAGATTTTACTTACCGCTAAATCTATTTCTCGTAGTCCATAGTGGATGCTGGGCGCCCGTCCCAAGTGCTGACTTTTTCTGCAATACTTGTATATAGTTATTGCTTAAATAAGGGTTATGTTATGGTTACATCAGGTTTGGCTGATGTTCTGTTGTTGTTCATACTGTTAACTGGGTAAGTTTATCACGAGTTATACGTTGTGATTGGTGTGGCTGGTATGAGTCTTACCCTGGATTCCAAATCCTTTCCTTGTACTGTCAGCTGTTCCGGGCACAGTTTCCTTAACTGAGGTCTGGAGGAGGGACATAGAGGGAGGAGCCAGTGCACACCAGTATTCCTAATTCTTTCTTAAAGTGCCCTGTCTCCTGCGGAGCCCGTCTATTCCCCATGGTCCTTACAGAGTCCCCAGCATCCACTACGGACTACGAGAAATAGATTTACCGGTAAGTAAAATCTTATTTTAATGTGTCCAATTTCCGGAAACCAGGAAATTGGGAAGTGACTTGGAATAACCAGACAATGACCTTTTCACCAAGAGCTGATAATATTCCTATCAATTCTGAACTTGTATGCAAGATAGCCACAAGTGGGAGGTACTTTCAGTATAGGTATACACGTGGGATCAAAACCATGTGGGTTGGAAAAGTATCGCAGGGGTATTGTGCCCACATCATCCAGCCCGATACTTGTACTGTGCAAATGAGAGAACTAGGGATTGGGTTCTTTATAAGGAAGATATGTGATATGGTGTTGTTACATTTTGTCCCTTATGTTCTCCCAGATGATGCATATTTCATATGTGGGAGGAAAGCATACAAGTGGCTTACTCCGAGCTCTGAAGGGTTGTGCTATATTGGGAGAGTACTACCAGAGGTCATGACCATAACGCACGATAAAATGAAAGACATTCACCGTAACGCTCAGACTCCTTATACTCATACCCATTATGAACACATCATCAAGAGACACCTCATAGATAGGACAGAGCACGCAGCCTCTGATTTGATCCATGAATCCACCGGGATTCAGTTCCTTCTCGCATTAGACATCACCCGTACTGCCAGAGGAACTATAAACTATAGGTATATCCATGCGCTAGCAAACTTGATAGATAATATCACTGAGATGTATGATGACACCTTCAGGTATATGGGCAGGGAGTTACAAGCCTACAAGAAGTAGCTGATCCAGCACAGGATGGTCCTTAATTATGTCACGGCTGTGACAGGTGGGTACTGTGTTACTTTGGCAACTCAATATGGTGTGAAGTGCTGTACGTATATTACGAATAGCACTGATGACCCCACGGAGATCATCAATCAAAAGATGGACGAGATCTTGCAGTTAAAGTGGGAGTTCCGGAGGAAACACAACCTTACCTTGACGGCTGTGGGTAATGAACTGACTGGCTGGGTCTCATGGTTGAACCCACGCAAATGGTTCTCAGGATTAGGAGAATAGGTGCAAAGTATAATAGTGACTGTAGGAAAGTTTCTCCTTTGTATCCTGGGTGTCGTCATAATTATTGGTTTGATATTCAGGAGTGTTCAAATCCTGACGCGGCGCAAGTACAGCACAAATGTAATGAGTCTAAGGAGCGAGGGCGTTGTCACAGCAGCGGATCTGATTTATGACCCATCTGTAGAAACAGTGTTATGATAAGGATTGCAAATGAATTTCATGGCCTGTTTCTTTCACCGTCTTTCTCTGTTTCCCCCCTCTACCCAGAAACATCCAACCGGAAAAGACGTCAACCATACCCAATTTTATGTGAATGTATTTTCTTTATATATGAATATGTCTTACCCTCATCTCTGCAACCTCCAGTTAATGGCACACATAGTCGACAGATGTTATCCACATATAGTAGCACTCACATATGTTTCCCCTCCATGTATCATCAGATAAATGTGCACCCCATTTGTTGGTATAAGAAGCCGGAAAGGTGAGGGCTACTGGCCTTGCCTAGAAAGAGCTTGGTAGTGTTTGTTTGCCCATTTACAGACCCTTAATACAGGATAAGAAGGAGTTAATGTATACTTCGCAATACCTCGAAGCTTACTTAGAACATGTACGGCACAATGATACATGCCCCTCAGATATAAATTTATACATACATGCTTTTTCCTATCTCACGAGGTTATACATTTCCCACCTATGACTCTCCTCCAGTCATCCGAACGTTGTATATATTGTATAGATAATATTTTCAGTTTATTAGTTATGTGTGGCAGTTATTATTGACTGCCAAAGGGTGGACTGTCGAAGTCAAAAATATTACAGTCACATTCATCACATACAAACACCACACAGATGGCCTCCATGCAGGTGCTTGTTCTGCCGTGCGTGCGCGTACTCGCAAGCTACGTATAATCTTTCGTGTTAGCGCGTGGTATGAGTAATTACGGTAGCATATGTATTCGCATGGAAAAGCCACAAAGACATATCTCATATTTAATTCACACAGCACATAATTTACACATAGGGGGTAATTCCAAGTTGATCGCAGCAGGAAATTTTTTAGCAGTTGGGCAAAACCATGTGCACTGCAGGGGGGGCAGATATAACATGTGCAGAGAGAGATAGATTTGGGTGTGGTGAGTTCAATCTGAAATCTAAATTGCAGTGTAAAAATAAAGCAGCCAGTATTTACCCTGCACATAAACAAAATAACCCACCCAAATCTAACTTTCTCTGCAAATGTTATATCTGCCCCCCTGCAGTGCACATGGTTTTGCCCAACTGCTAAAAAATTTCCTGCTGCGATCAACTTGGAATTACCCCCATAGTCCGCATGCACCACACCAGCGAGTTTCATTTGTTTAAAAGGTACAACAACAGAGGGATTCGACTTTACAGGATATGAGGGGGACAGAATTAGGTTAGGAGGTGGTGTTTGGTATCCAGCTGTACAGTATTTTAAGAGCAATATTCCGGTAGCAGTTTGTAGAAGATAGCACACTCCTGCGCATATCTATGCGCAGGAACAGAATATTAATATAACACTGTATTTACTGTACTCTGATATTCGGCGGGAACCCAGTGGATAACGCCTGCAAGTGCACCTGGACCAGGCATCGCCCACCTATTCAAATTGACCTATGACACCTCCTGTACTGTAAATGACCAGCCCTTTGACCTATGGGTGAAGAGATTACAGATTCCATTGTTTCATGATTTGGACTAATGTATAAAAGCCACGCTGCCTGGCCGGTCAAACACATTCTCTGAAGGTCATCTTTCCAGATAGACTGAGGACCGGAACCGGGTGGCGCTGGCGAACAAACGTATGTATCGTTGATTGTAGCCTCTTCTCTATTATGATTGTATTATTGTTGTAACACCCTTTTAGTAAATAACTGTTGGTGGGTCGGATCCCAACATATTTAAATACAATTGGTGTCATGTACCTTTCCTGCTAGGGGTTATAGAGTGTATTCCGCCTCACGTGTAGCTACTCTGTGCTTACAGCGTGACAGCGGGCGCACACAACGTGTACGCATCTGTTAGGGGTTTCACACACACGCTTTGCGGTCGCAGCGGCCTGCACAAATATAAGTTAAAGGTATTGCTTTTTTTTTCCTGAAAGTTAATCAGCATTAACACTGTTTACTATCTTAGACAACCTCTTTGGGGTGCAAAAAAAAATTTAAAATGAGCAAAACTATTGGTTGCAGAGTGCCTTTGCCTGGTCATCTTGGAGGAACTCCACAGCACATGAATCACCCTAATAGTGTGGGTCCTAAATTTAAGATTAAGTAACTACTAGCTGTGCCTATGCTGAACATTTTGTGTGGTTTTACCATGTTCTAGAAATAAACCTACGTATGTTCTCTCCTTCTAACACACCCATTCTAAAATCAATCTTTGTGTCAGCAACAAAACCAATATTTTAATTGTATTCTCTTTTGATACAGCTGCGTGGAATTTGTTATACAGTATATGTAATATAGTTTAATTAATTTTAAATGTATATCTAAATAAGAAATTAGAAGAAGGAGAAATAATAGTGAAGGTGTTGTTTTGCTATTCAGGCTGCTGGGATGAAGCAGACCTATTACAGGATGCAGAAAGAAGCCAGCCAGCAATGCATCACTACAGTCAAAGGAAAGAATAAATACACCACACCCAAGGTCATTGGGACATTGTATATCTTATATGTGCCCAGCTCTATCACCAATCAAAATACATTGAAGTATGTAACAATTACTTTAACTTTCCTACTGTCAATTACTCTTAAGTGCTTCTATTGTTTGTTTCTTCAGTTCTGGCAAATATTTTAGGAAAATACAATCATTAAAATGTGTTGCTAGGTCCACTACCTTTTTGCATAGAATCAGGATAAAAGGAAACAGATCATTTTGAGTCTGAGATAGAGGCCGCAGGGTCCGCATCTCTGGCTGTTGGTGTAGACATGAGAGCGATAATATGCAAATCAGCACACCACCACATCCACCATCAACCCTTATACCTGCCTTATGGCAGCTGCAGTGTCTGCATCTGTACATTGCATTTGTGGGAGTGCATGTGAGAATGCAGCTGTTTTAATTGGCATGCCCGCAACACTTCCATAACACACTCACAAAATGGAATTTTATGTGTTTACTTGAGGCCATCCCCCACTGCCCAGGAATGCCCATCACTTTTCTGCCACCTTTCTGAATTGGGTTGTGTACGATATCCCAACGCTCAGCATGCTGACGGACAGAATCCCAGCAGCGGAATCCTGTCCCTCAAAATCAGACGGATTTAGGTAAGTAGTAAGAACCCTAACTCACCCATTCCGCATCCTATCCCTAACCATCCCCTCCCACAGCCTAACCCTAACCATCCTCTCCCGCAGCCTAACCCTAAACCTAACCCCAAAACTTACGGTCCAGATCCATCTGCATTTTGAGTGTCAGTATGCTAGTGTTGGGATTCTGAACGTCGGCATGTCGAGCGCCGGGATATTGAATACATTCCTCTGATACAGTCTGAATCATACACAACAGCACCACTGTGTGTACACTCAGGGTAATGCATGCACCTTTCAGGTTTTTTTGCACATGCACAGTAGCAAATAATTGACAATCTATGTGAACATCAGTTCTTTCAGTGTCCTCTCCGCTACCTCTATAAGTTGGAGTACCACAAGGCTCAGTCTTGGAGGCCCTCTGCTTTTCTTAATCTATACCACATCTCTTGGCAGCTCTTTTGGGAGAGAGAGAGAGAGAGAGAGAGAGAGAGAGAGAGAGAGTGTCACGAACCGGTCTCTCACCTTTGCGGGTTCTGGGGTTCATCCGTTGCCAGTGCGGTTGCTCGCGGTGCTGTGTGCCCGTGTGGGGACGCGGCGTGATCAATGGCACAGGTAATGCAGAGTCTGGGAACTGTGAGTGCGGGGACCAAATGGCCTAAGGCACTGCAGTGTGTCTGCTGTATAGGAGGTGGCCATGTTGGAGACCAAATAGCTAATACAGAGCACTTGTGAAAACACCTGTGGGCAGGTGTAAGCCAATCCCGTGCTTGTGCTGCCTTTAAGTAGGCTGGGATTATGTTACTCTGGGCCAGTGCTTTGTTGTATCAACGCTGTGCTCTAGCTCTGAGCTCTCTCCGTGCATTCCTGTGTGATTCCCGTGGTCCAGATATCGCCTCCGTTCCCAGAGGTTCGTCTGCAGCCTTCACTGCTGAAAGATCCCGGCTCTCCGCTGTGCTGTCAGTTAATTGCTCACCTACTGGAAACAGTTGAATTCCCAGAGTCTTGCATGAGGTTACCTTGTCAGTCTGCCTATCCTACAAAGTCTGGAGGATCTCATTTCCCTCAGCTGTTCGTTTGTTCAACTCTGCATTTAACCCATTCATCACCTTGTCTTCTACTACAGTTTCACAGTGATCTCCGGAACCCGCAAGTAACCCAATTCAGTACTTTTTGCTATGTTGTCATTACAAGGATAATTCTTCACAGTCTCTCAGTTAACTCTCAAAACTCCATTGCAAATCCTTACAGTTATCTCTTCATGTCTGCATTATCCAGTTAATAACATTCGGCAGTTCAGCATCAAAGCTTGTTTATATTTGCTATGTTGTCATAACAAGGATAATTCTTCACAGTCTCTCAGTTAACTCTCAAAACTCCATTGCAAATCCTTACAGTTATCTCTTCATGTCTGCATTATCCAGTTAATCACATTCTGCAGTTCAGCATCAAAGCTTGTTTATATTTGCTATGTTGTCATAACAAGGATAATTCTTCACAGTCTCTCAGTTAACTCTCAAAACTCCATTGCAAATCCTTACAGTTATCTCTTCATGTCTGCATTATCCAGTTAATCACATTCTGCAGTTCAGCATCAAAGCTTGTTTATATTTGGACAATCCAACATTTATTCATCAGCTTGTTTTGCATATGTTTCCATGAACATTTCTTTTATTTATTTTTGAGTTTTCTCTTGCATTTTATTCCTGCAATACTTCAGTATAATATGATGATTAACAACTTGTCAGTTAACTCTTTACTGAATTGTTATTTTGAATAAATATATGAATCGGAACTTTCTTCGTCCTCCCTGCTTTCTTCATAGCCCAGCACCTACACCTGTGGTTGGTCCCGGGTTAACGGATTCACAAAAACACCCGGACCTGACAGTAAGCACTGGCCACATGGATCCGTCAAGTGACCAATTCGCAGGAGGCGGTGCTACGTCAGATATCCTTTCCCATCTGGAAAACCAGGAGTCTATACAGACACAAATAGTGCAGTTTATGCAAACTATGGCAGACCGTTTAGAGACTCTTCATACGGCTATTAAAACGTTCCAAGTCCAGATTCCAACCCTGGATGTCCCAGTTACCACTACAGCTTCTCCTGTGACGCTGCCTACGTCCCGCTTGCAGTTACCCTCTCCGAGTAAGTTTGACGGAACCCCAAAACTTTGCAGAGGATTCCTGAATCAATGCGAGATCCAGTTCGAACTGTTGTCCTCCAGTTTCCCATCAGCTCGTTCTAAAGTTGCATATATTATTGCCCTCCTCTCCGGTCAGGCTCTGGAGTGGGCATCACCATTATGGGAGAGGGGTGATCCTATCCTCTCTAATTACAAGGAGTTCGTATCTTCCTTCCGGAGAATCTTTGACGAACCAGGCAGGACCACCTCAGCATCCTTAGAGATTCTCCGTCTACGTCAAGGTTTACGTCCTGTCAGTCAATATATTATTCAGTTTCGCACGTTGTCTTCAGAGTTAAACTGGAATGAGGAGGCCCTGATCGCCGCATTTTGGAATGGACTTTCAGAAAGAATCAAGGATGACTTAACTATCCGGGATGTGCCAATTAAACTGGATGAATTGATTTCTCTCTGTAACAAACTTGATCTACGTTACAGGGAGCGATGTTTAGAGAAATCCAGGGCAGAGCGATCCAGTCCACGTGATCATCCTAGACCTCGACAAGATTCTTCATCACAGTCTCCAGTAATGACTGAAGAACCTATGCAGATTGGGCACTCTCGCCTCACAGAGGAGGAACGACTTCGTCGTCGACAGGGTAACCTCTGCATGTACTGTGGGTCCTCCGAACATTTAGTTAAATTCTGCAAACTCCGACCGGGAAACTCTCGCCTCCTAGCTTATTCAAGAGAGGTTAAGCTAGGAGTTACTTTAGAATCACGTTCTGGGAAAGAGCCAACCTTGTCTATTCAATTAGAAGTTCCAAGTTCTACAGTGAAAGTTTCAGCCCTCCTAGATTCCGGGGCAGCCAAGAACTTCATCTCCTCAGCCTTTGTCATACGGTCTAAAGTTCAAACCATGCCCCTGGAAGCAGCAGTTGCTGTTACAGCAGTGGATGGAAGTCGAATTCCAGATGGTATAATTACTCATCGAACCGTATGTCTCAAGATGAAAGTTGGTGAGCTCCATTCCGAATACCTCTCCTTCTACGTGATTCCCAAAGCCTCTCAAGATGTGATACTTGGTTTACCTTGGCTGCAGAAACATAATCCTCAACTTAATTGGCAAACCATGGAAGTCCTTTCATGGGGTAAATCTTGTACCAAGGACTGTGTAGCTACAATTGTACCTCTTCGGTCAATTAGCCTTTCCGATCTACCTCTGGTGTATCAATCCCTTGCGGATGTTTCCAGTAAGCAAGCAGCAGACTCTCTACCTCCTCATCGTGAATGGGACTGCCCAGTCGTCCTGGTTCCGGGCAAGACCCCTCCTAGGGGACAAATTCATCCGCTATCCATCCCAGAGACGCGAGCTATCCGGGATTGGTCCACTCCTACAACTCTCAAGGGGATTCAGCGATTTCTTGGCTTTGCTAATTTCTATAGGAGATTCATTAAGAATTATTCTACGTTAACTGCTCCTATCACAGCCCTAACTCGCAAGGGAGCAAATCCTACGAACTGGTCTTCTGAAGCAATCAAAGCCTTCTCTGATTTAAAGCAAGCCTTTGTGTCAGCCCCCATTCTTCGACAGCCTGATTTGAATCGTCCCTTTCTACTAGAGGTGCATGCATCTACAGAAGCAGTAGGAGCTGTGTTGTCACAAGTCTTTGAAGATAAAAAGGTCCATCCCTGCGGATATTTCTCCCGTAAGTTCCTCCCGGCAGAACGTAATTATGCAATCGGTGAGCAAGGGTTACTTGCCATCAAGTTGGCATTTGAGGAGTGGAGATATCTTCTAGAAGGAGCTCAACATCGCATTACAGTATACTGATCATAAGAATCTTCTGTATCTGCAGTCAGCTCAGTGTTTGAATCCACGACAAGCTCGATGGGCGCTTTTCTTCTCACGATTTGATTTCAAACTCACCTATCGTCCAGGGTCTCAGAACAAAAAGGCAGATGCCCTTTCCCGGTCCTTTGCTTCTTCTGAATTAAATGATGCTACCACGAATCAAGCCATTGTGAATCCTACGTCCTTTTTAATGACTCGAACCTCTCCAGTTCCTCCGCCTGGCAAGACCTTTGTCGCCACAAGTAACCGAAAACGGCTGCTTACCTGGGCTCACTCCTCTTCCTTCATGGGTCATCCTGGGGTTCTAAAGACTCTCAAATTTATTCAACAGTCTTATTGGTGGCCACGTCTCAAAGCCGATGTCCAAGAGTTTATAGCAGCATGTCCTAAATGTGCCCAACATAAGAGTCCAAGAAGTTCTCCACCAGAGTTTCATCCATTGCCAGCCCTAGAGGTTCCAGCAGCAGATCAAGAGCTTCAACGTCTATCTAGCATCTGGAGTTGTGTACGTAAGTCCTTGGTCAAAACTTCCGCTCGCTATAAATCTTTTGCAGATAGAAAACGTAAAGCTGTACCGAATTACAAAGTGGGAGACCAAGTTTGGATTTCTACGCGCAATCTCAAGTTCAAAGTTCCTTCTAAGAAATTTGCTCCCAAGTTTATTGGTCCATTTCCCATTGTAAAGGTACTCAACCCTGTGTCATACAAAGTCAAGTTGCCACCGTCTTTGAGAATTCCTAACGCCTTTCATACATCTTTACTGAAGCCTTTGATTCTCAATAAGTTCCGTACTACCCAGTCCAAATCTCCTAAAGTTCACTCTTTGCAGAATGAGGAATTTGAAGTTAAAGAGATTGTGGACTCACGTTCCCGATATGGACGTTTACGGTTTCTGGTCGACTGGAAGGGTTACGGTCCGGAGGAGAGATCCTGGGTTTTCTCTGAAGATGTTCATGCCCCAAGACTGGTACAGAAATACTTCTCCAAAAATCCTGACAAGGTTCAAAGGTGTTCGGAGACCACCCGTAGAAGAGGGGGTACTGTCACGAACCGGTCTCTCACCTTTGCGGGTTCTGGGGTTCATCCGTTGCCAGTGCGGTTGCTCGCGGTGCTGTGTGCCCGTGTGGGGACGCGGCGTGATCAATGGCACAGGTAATGCAGAGTCTGGGAACTGTGAGTGCGGGGACCAAATGGCCTAAGGCACTGCAGTGTGTCTGCTGTATAGGAGGTGGCCATGTTGGAGACCAAATAGCTAATACAGAGCACTTGTGAAAACACCTGTGGGCAGGTGTAAGCCAATCCCGTGCTTGTGCTGCCTTTAAGTAGGCTGGGATTATGTTACTCTGGGCCAGTGCTTTGTTGTATCAACGCTGTGCTCTAGCTCTGAGCTCTCTCCGTGCATTCCTGTGTGATTCCCGTGGTCCAGATATCGCCTCCGTTCCCAGAGGTTCGTCTGCAGCCTTCACTGCTGAAAGATCCCGGCTCTCCGCTGTGCTGTCAGTTAATTGCTCACCTACTGGAAACAGTTGAATTCCCAGAGTCTTGCATGAGGTTACCTTGTCAGTCTGCCTATCCTACAAAGTCTGGAGGATCTCATTTCCCTCAGCTGTTCGTTTGTTCAACTCTGCATTTAACCCATTCATCACCTTGTCTTCTACTACAGTTTCACAGTGATCTCCGGAACCCGCAAGTAACCCAATTCAGTACTTTTTGCTATGTTGTCATTACAAGGATAATTCTTCACAGTCTCTCAGTTAACTCTCAAAACTCCATTGCAAATCCTTACAGTTATCTCTTCATGTCTGCATTATCCAGTTAATAACATTCGGCAGTTCAGCATCAAAGCTTGTTTATATTTGCTATGTTGTCATAACAAGGATAATTCTTCACAGTCTCTCAGTTAACTCTCAAAACTCCATTGCAAATCCTTACAGTTATCTCTTCATGTCTGCATTATCCAGTTAATCACATTCTGCAGTTCAGCATCAAAGCTTGTTTATATTTGCTATGTTGTCATAACAAGGATAATTCTTCACAGTCTCTCAGTTAACTCTCAAAACTCCATTGCAAATCCTTACAGTTATCTCTTCATGTCTGCATTATCCAGTTAATCACATTCTGCAGTTCAGCATCAAAGCTTGTTTATATTTGGACAATCCAACATTTATTCATCAGCTTGTTTTGCATATGTTTCCATGAACATTTCTTTTATTTATTTTTGAGTTTTCTCTTGCATTTTATTCCTGCAATACTTCAGTATAATATGATGATTAACAACTTGTCAGTTAACTCTTTACTGAATTGTTATTTTGAATAAATATATGAATCGGAACTTTCTTCGTCCTCCCTGCTTTCTTCATAGCCCAGCACCTACACCTGTGGTTGGTCCCGGGTTAACGGATTCACAAAAACACCCGGACCTGACAGAGAGAGAGAGAGAGAGAGAGAGAGAGAGAGAGAGAGAGAATTTTAGGCACAATGAGTGCTGTGGTGTTTTTCTAAAGTGACTTTATTGCTGTTTTAGCTGAGCTACTGGTTTGAGACTTGTTGGAGAACCCTGCTTGGGTGAAAATAAATAAGATGTGTTTGTCTTAAAAGAAATCACTGAGTGCCCTTTTTTCAATGAACTCTACTTGCACTGGACCAATTAGGAACAGAATTAAGGGAGCACCTACTTGGAAACATAATGGGAGTGTGCAAGTGTTCTAGTACCTATCTCTCTCTCTCTCTATATCTATATGTCTATGTACATATATATATATATATATATATATATATATGTGTTTGTATGTAAACATACTGTATATGCATGTGTACTTATATATATATATATATATATGTGTGTGTGTGTATGCGTGTGGATTCCGGCGGTCAATATACCGACACTGGGATGCTGAAGGATGCTGCAAGGAGGGGGGGGTTAGGTTTAGGCCAGGGACGTGCAGTCAGGGGAGGCAGGGGAGGCAGTGCCTCCCCTGTCATTAGAGGGATTAAAAGAATACAGAGAAGATACTTATGACATGTTCTGTGTCATAAGTATCTTCTTATAGTAACCCAATCTGTTTTAGCATTAAAAAAACGATTTCGGAGGCACCTTGAACGGTGCCTCTCGCTGCTAATTTTAAATGGCCGGAGGCAGTGGCCGGGCAGAGGGCATGGCCATGCAGAGGGCTGTAAAAGCCCAATAAAAAAAGTATTGGAAGCGGCACCTATAGGTGCCTCAGTGCAGCAGGGACGTTCTTTCAGCCCATGAAAGCACGCCCCTGTCACAGTGATTGGGCAGCAGCAGATGCAGCAGCAGCACTGACAGTGACCTGCATGCGGCTGTCACCGTCAGTGCTGCTGTTACAGGGAGAGGAGAGAGATAGTGCCAGCCAGTGTCTTCTTCTGCAGTCAGTGTCAGTGCATGTAAGTGTTTAGTTTACACACACTGTCACACCACTGCTTTATTCTAGTTGTCCGCTCACTGTCAGGTCTTTCAGTAACTTATTAGCGCCACAATCGCGGCGCTGCTAAGTTAATGAAAGCCCTGAACATTGAATAACACAGTTGTACATTAATGCCCCCCCACCTTCCCCACTCCATTACAAACTTGTTTTTATTAATTAAAATTCCCTACACTGCACTACACATACAATGCACAAATCTAGTTTGTACATTTGCCTGCTCATCACCCGCCAGGTGAAGACGGCAGAAGCCCTGGTGGGCGCTGTCCCACCAGGCGAAGTTGGCGGAAGCCCTGGTGGGTCGGTGGCCGCGCAAAAGAGCTATATAGCCGCCGACCCGCCAGGCGAAGACGGCGGAAGCCCTGGTGGGCGCTGTCCCACCAGGTGAAGTCGGCGGAAGCCCTGGTGGGTCGGCGGCCATGCAAAAGAGCTATATGGCCGCCGACCTGCCAGGCGAAGACGGCGGAAGCCCTGGTGGGCGCTGTTCCGCCAGGCGAAGTCGGCGGAAGACCTGGTGTGTCGGCGGCCATGCAAAAGAGCTATATGGCTGCCGACCCACCAGGCGAAGACGGTGGAAGCCCTGGTGGGTCGGCGGCCGGGCAAAAGAGCTATATGGCCGCCGACCCGCCAGGTGAAGCTGCAGATAAATAAAATATTTTAAAAAGCCAGTGTTTTGTTTTTATTTTAATATTTCCATTACAGGGGGTCTATAGGTATCAGCGGGCCTTTAATGCCTTGCATGCTGGTACTTGTGGTTCTCCAAGTACCAGCATGAGTGGCAGGCTTGCTGGGACTTGTAGTCCCATTGTAAAGGACAATATTGCTTTTTACGTAAGCTATCAACCCTGCACCCACCGCCCATGGGTGTGGGGGATAGCACCGGGCTTCAGCAAAGGCCTGGGGTACCCTGGAGAGGGGGACCCCTGTATTGGGGGGTCCCCACTTCACTAGGAACCTCTGGCCTTTACTGACTAGTTAGGGGGTCCTGAATGCTTTGGCCACGGGACCCGTAAAGTGTGTCCCCTGGCTGTGGCATTACCCTCCCTTACTGGAGGAGCCTGGTGCTGGTTCAAAAAATATGGGGGATCTATACAATTTTCCCCCCCCCCCATATTTTTTAGAATCAGGCTGGCTCCTAGGGCCCGGTGTTAATCTATTGTTAGCTCTTATTAACCGTGGCCACTAGCTTTCTCATGCACCCCTGTGTGGACTTTATTATCCTGAACCTGTCTCAGCTGTTCTTTAGCAATCATCTTTGAGCCAGTGCAATAGGTGACTAGTGTGCCTTTAAAAGCCATAAAGTCTGTGGCAGGTACACATTACATCTAGCAGGCAGATGATGCAGCAGTGAAGTAGTCAGGTTTTAAGACTCTGTGATAGTGTAGGACCTGCATGAAGGTGGGGTACCTTGAAAATCGGTATGCAGGCTTCCGTGCATTGGCCAATCCACCAACTAAACCCCCATCATTTATTTATTGAATTGTTGAGGATAAGTGAGTTTACCTTGGTGAGTGCTAGGTTCTCTGTTTGTATTTATTAGAGCGATGTGGTCATGGGCTACATGCACCCCGCCCTGTGAGTGGTAAGTACAGATGTGTACCCCGCTTCTGTGGTGGAGAGTGCAGTGTTACATGCACCCCACCCTGTGAGTGGTAAGTGCATAGCTGTGCCCCGCTTCTGGTGTGGTGAGTGCTGTGGTTTTTCCTCTGTGTGTGTGTGTATATATATATATATATATATATATATATATATATATATATTGTATATACATATACACACATGCTGTATGTATATATATATATATATATATATATATAAATATACAATATATGTTCACTGTGTATACATGCATACATACTCAAATACTGTAGATTCATTTTCCAATGTCCTCAACAACAGATATATCCGCAGATTGATCTGCAGATATATCTTTAGGTGTATATCCAGCTTAACACTTTTATATCAAAAAACGTGCATCCACCCACTGCCATCCAGGGGTGCGGGACATAGCACAGGACTGAAAGGTTATTGCTTGGGAGGTGGGGATCCTATGTTGAGTCCCCGCTTTCCAGGAAATTCCAGCCCTTGCAACTAGTTTGGGTCTGGTTAACAGAGGCGTATCTAGCACGGGGCGAGCAGGGCACGTGCCATGGGCGCCGTGGAAGCCCCATCAGAGTGGGGCGCCACCGGCACGGCCCGCTCTCCCCATGCGACAGGGATTCCGCCGGCGCTACCTGCGGCGCTCTCCCTGTCTCCCCAGCTGCTGTGCCTCTCACACTGGACACGCAGCGGCAGCCAGGAGCCTCCCCTCCTCCTACCCCCCCTCCTCCCTGCACATCCTCCCGCGTACGCGTGCGCTGCTGCGGTGAGCTGTCAAACAGGTGAGCGGGCTTTACATATTTTAAAGATGTTGATATTTTTCTGTCGGGGGAGAGGGGAGGAGAGGGGAGGGGGGTGGGGGACAGTGTGTGTGTGTGTGTGTGTGTGTGTGTGTGTTAATTGTGTGTTTGTGTGTGACAGTGTGAGTGTGTTAATTGTGTGTGGGGGGGGGGGCAGTGTGCGTGTGTGTTTATTGTGTGTGTGTAGGACAGTGTGAGTGTGTGTTAATTGTCCCGGCGGTGATTGGCGTCTGCAGTGTGCGGCCCCCCCGTCCTCCTCCGCCGCTGACAGGAGCAGTGTTGTGCAGCTCTCCCCCTCCTCCGTCGGCTCCGTCCTCCCGGCGTGGCCCTGCAGTGTGTCCCGGCTCTCCCCAGCAGCAGCAGCAGCAGGTTAGTCTCTCTCCCCCCCTCCCCCTCCCTCCCCCCCCTCCCCCTCCCTCCCTGTCTCTCTCTCTCTCTCTCTCTCTCTCTCTCTCTCTCTCTCTCTCTCTCTCTCTCTCTCTCTCTCTCTCTCTCTCTCTCTCTCTCTCCTCCTGTGGATTGAAGTGTGTAAGTATAATTTTAATTTTTACAGGTGCCCCTATTGGATTCTACTGGACAAGTGGACGTGACCGGCGTGGGATGTAGGTAAGTAATCTGTCTCTCATTTTTACAGGTAGCCCTATTGGATTCTACTGGACAAGTGGACGTGACCGGCGTGGGATATAGGTAAGTATGTATGAGTGTGTCAGTGTGTTTTAATAAACTTTTACTGTCATGTGTGTGAGTTGTTTTTATTTGGGTATTTTTTCTGTTGTAGAACTACAGGTACCAGCGGGCCCGTTATTTCCCCGCATGCTGGTACTTGAGGTTCTCCAAGTACCAGCAAGTGGGGGAGGCTTGCTGGGCCTTGTAGTTCCACAACAAAAAACAATATATATATTTTTTAATTGCATGGCTATCAGCCTCCCATCCACCGACCACGGATGGGGGGGGACAGCCTCGGGCTTCACCCCTGGCCCTTGGGTGCCTGGAGGGGGAGGGGTGTCCCCTTGATTTAAGGGGACCGCACTCCTCCAGGGAACCCCGGCCAGTGGTGACTAGTTGGGGGGGGTAATGCCACGGCCGCAGGGACCTACATAAATGTGTCCCCCGGCTGTGGCATTATGTCCCTGGCTAGTGGAGCCCGGTGCTGGTTTTAAAAATACGGGGGACCCCTACATCTTTTGTCCCCCGTATTTTTGGAACCAGGACCGGACTAAGAGCCCGGTGCTGGTTGTCTAAATACGGGGAACCCCTGTCCAATTTTTTCCCAGTGTTTAAACAACCAGGACCGGCTCAAAGAGCCCGAGGCTGGTTATACTTAGGAGGGGGGACCTCACGCATTTTTTTTTTTACAGTTTTTAACTCATTCAGACCCTTCTCCATTAAGATAATGGAAGCCCTGGACAACAAAATTGCATTCATGTCCTCCTCCCACTCCCTTCCCAGTCCCAAACACTAATTATTATTTTTTTCTATAAAATGTACAATATATCACAAGTATGATGAGCAGGCAGGCAGCGGGCATTGGCGGCAACGGACTGAGATGCAAATTAGTGGCGGAGGGCTGGGTCAGTTGATGGTGGGCGGGATTGTAAACCATTGGTGGTGGCAGCGGGCATCAGCTCAGAGGCAGTGGCGGGCATTGGCTCGGTGGTGGTAGGGGTCATCGGCAGATTCGGTGGACATTATGGCTGTAGTGCCTCACCAGCCACTGACCTCACTGCATGCCACTGGTGTGTGGGACAGTGTGCGTGTGTATTAATTGTGTGTGTGTGGGACAGTGTGAGTGTGTGTTAATTGTGTGTGTGTGTGGGACAGTGTGAGTGTGTGTAAATTTTTGCAGTCCAGTGTGTGTGGGGGAGGGGAAAGTATGAGAATGTGTGTGTAGTCTAAGTGGGTGTGTGTGGGGTTTGGGGGTGGCCAGTCTGTGTGTGTGTAATCTACAGCGTGTGTGTGTGTAAGTAAGGGGGTGGGGCAGTCTGTGTGTGTGGGCGGGATGTACTAATGGCCATTTACCGAAGAGGGATATGTATTAAACCACGGGCACTGAGATGCCCTTCTCACTCACCATCCAGCTGGGTGGGCGAGCCGGGCAGGTGGAAAGTCAGCAGCAGGGGCAGCATGCCAGATATCAGCAGCCAAGGGTGCGGACTGTAAGGCACGTGCGGAGCCCAAAGCCGGAGATCGGCAGCATGTTGACCGGCAACAAGCGGCTTCTGCTTCCGCATTCAACATGCTGCCGATCTCCGGCTTTGGGCTACGCAGGGTTCTTGGGATGGGTGTCCTCTGCCGGTGTACTGCAGCTTCGGGGGTGCGGGCTCCTGAGGCTTTCAGCACTGTTGAATATCCAGCTGCCTCAAGTATGTACAGCCCGCACCCTCGGCTGCTGAAATCCGGCATGCTGCTGGCTGTCCCCCCCGCCCGGCTCGGCCACACCGCTGTATGGTGAGAAGGGCATCTCAGTTCCCGAGGTTTAACACATATGCCTCAGTAAATGGCCTCTGCGGTAAACGATACTAATGCTTACCGTGGCAGTAACAGCGGGGAGGACGGCGCACATCGGGATCCTGCAGCAGGAGAGAAGAACCCCTTCGGAGCGCAGCAGACCACACTGAAAAGGGTGCATCCCCGGTGCAGTGCTCTGCATCCCGGGTGGCGCCAAAGATGTGGAGTGTCAGAGGTGGCAGAAGCGCCGCAGCTTGGGGTGAGAAACCGCTGCAGCCCTTCCGCTGCTAAACTCTGCAATTAGTCTATTAAGGGGGTAGGCTCCCCTCACCACAATGCCCCGCAGGATTAGTTAATTAAGGGGGTAGGATCCCCTCACTCTATAATGTGAATTTTGGCTCATACCATGTGCTGTAACATGAATTTTGGCTCATACCGTGTGCTATAATGTGAATTTTGGCTCATACCGTGTGGGGTAATGGGAATTTCGGCTCATACCATGTGGGGTAATGTGAATTTCGGCTCATACCATGTGGGGTAATGTGAATTTCGGCTCATACCATGTGGGATAATGTGAATTTCGGCTCATACCGTGTGGGGTAATGTGAATTTCGGCTCATACCGTGTGCTGTAATGTGAATTTCGGCTCATACCGTGTGGGGTAATGTGAATTTCGGCTCATACTGTGTGCTATAATGTGAATTTCGGCTCATACCGTGTGGGGTAATGTGAATTTCGGCTCATACCGTGTGCTATAATGTGAAAGGGGCACCAGTACTAGATAGTATAAAGGGTCCTACTACACTGAAGGACACTCCCCTTTTGAGTGACCACGCCCCTTTTCCGGAGCGCGCGCGCGCCTTCGGGGCGCGCATAATTGCTATCTTCACTCTTTCATTCCACCTTCAAAAATTCAACCTCGACCATTGCACCTACATCTATACATACACACCCTGACATCTTTATATACAGTGACACCAGTGGCGTCTGCACATACTTTCCTTTTGTATTTTTTTTTATTTGTATTTTTATTTGTATTTTTTTTATGGGGGTGAGGGGGGGGGGGGGGGGAGGGGGCGCCATTATTGATCTTGCCCTGGGCTCCAAAAACCCTAGCTACGCCTCTGCTGGTTAATGTCATAGCAAGGGATGTCTATGCTGTGTGCTCCCACTGCTATGGCATTATCACCCTGTCTGGTTCATTAGGAAAAATGGGATACTCCATGTTGCCTCTTCCCTCCCCCCCACACACTTTCCTTTGCTGACTGACTTAGTAGTTTTCAAAATCATACCATTTTTGTTAAAACCAGATAGGGGTCCAATCCAACTAGGTGCAAGTCTGCAAATAATTTGCAGCCTTCACAGAGCCGGCCCTAGCCAATTTGATGCCCTAGGCAAAATTTTGTCTGGTGCCCCCTAGCTCTGCCGCTAGTTCTGCATCTGTACCTGCAACACTCAGGTAGTGGGGCCCACCGGGGGGTTACCCTGTGGGCCAGTTCAACTCTGCACAATGCCACACAGTAATTACCATAATACATATAATTCCACACAGTAAAGGAACCTTACACATATGCCCCACATTAGTAATGCTCATAATACACATAATGCCACACAGTAATGCACCTTACACATATGCCCCACATTAGTAATGCCCATAATACACATAATGCCACACAGTATAGTAATGCCCATAATACACATATACTGCCACAGATACTGCCACACTTGCTGGTTATACAAAAAGATCAGTATCAAACATGTAGAAACTGTCCATTCTCTTCACTATTCAGTGTGTTTGCTGGTGTCTGTTACTCCCGTTAACTGCATGCCCTTTACTTTATACTGTGGGAGCTAAATGCTCTGTCCTCCAGTCTGATGTGCCCGAAAGTCACGCTGCACTGATGTTTCATATAGAAATAGCACAACGCAACTTACTGACCACGTTACAGTGCTGGGTGGCAGGGGAATTTTACGGCATGGACTGACTAGGAAATAAAGTGTGGGGAGAACACTGCCCATGTAATGTCCCTGCAGACACCTGGGAATTGCACAGGGATAAGGGACACACACAGGATGGCAGGGTCCCCCTCCCCCATGTGCACAAGCAGTATAGGTGATGTCAGGTTTCTGTGAAGCAGTCTGCCAAAATACACATGTGTTATCATAAGAAGCCATCCAGTAATAACCTTATATAGTCATTGAAAATGTCACAGGTCCAGGAATTGCATTTACTGGGCTTCTGCTGTCTGTCTGAGGTCTCACAAGTCAGGGGCATTGAAGCATGTCGGAGGAAGTTTAAGGCACCGTGTGCATTTTTTTTGACAAATGTAAACAGCAGTGTATACAAGTACTGATTGAATACATTTGGAAAGTAACAGTTAGTTTGCGGACTGTCCCTCTCAGCATGAGATACTGCAGGGACATGCTTGGATGCCCCTAGACATGCTTGAATGCCCTAGGCAAATGCCTAGCCTGCCTATAGCTAAGGTCGGCTCTGAGCCTTCACATGAATATATGCTCACCTGCAGCTCGGGTTTGTAAACTATGCCAAATGCGATGTGAGAAAAGTGGGGAGACTTTCATAGACCCCAAAAAGGTGGAATCATATAGAAGGTTTTAAGTGGGGATAAGGAAAGTACTGGATACTTTTAAAAGGTGTCAAATGTGTAGGTTTTTGCATTTGTTTCTTTGAATTAAAGAAATCTAACGCAAATGAATTTCATTTAAATATAAAGGAATTAAATGGAAATGCCAAAAGAAAAGGAAAAAAGCTTTTGGGGTAGTTTGAGGTGACTTTAAAAGATATTTTTCTATTTCTTTTATTTAATACTTTTCATGAAATTGTGGGTGCATGATTTAACGAATAAGGGTTTGAGGCCATGTTATTATTCTAAAAAATGTCAGGTTATTATTGGCTCAGTTAAGCTAATGTAAACATTTCCAAATGCCTAACTAGTCATGGGGATAGGGAGGTGTCAAAGAGGTTCTGAAGCAAGTCCAGACATTTTTAACATCAAATAAAGATTTTACACCTCAGGGTAGTGAACAAAAAAAAATGTGAGTTTACTCTGATTAAGTGCGAAGTTCCTAATTGGATTGCAAAATTAATTTGCAGTGCAAATTTTCGGAGAAAATCGCGCTCATACAATGCTACTTGCACGTACTTGGATTGACCCCATAGATGTATGTGTGCGTACATGTCATTTTTTCATATTATTTATTTTTTTGGATATTTTTATTTGTATAACTTTCTAGTAAATCATGTGTCCTACATCAGCACTCTCTCTTTTTCTGTTAGATTTGATAGCTGACTTCAAGCTAGTTTGAAAAAATGGAAAACGACATCATAGCAAACCTTAAACAGTTTTCCAAGTTGGACTTTCAGGCAAAGCGGGGACGGATAACTAATGGAAGACCAATGCCTGAGCTTAAGGGCCTTCTTCAAACGGCAGGACGAAAGAAAATTACCCGGACATTCCAAGTGGAGTGGTACCAACGAAAAGACTGGTTGTGGGGCTGTGCTACGAGGAATCGCCTGTACTGCTTTCCCTGCCTTCTGTTTACCACCGTCGACAATGTTTGGACTAACACAGGATTTCGTGACTTGAAAAATCTGCCAAGGAGCCTCAGCAAACATGAAAAGTCAGTAATTCATATCCAAAGCCAAATTACTTTAAAGACTTTTGGAATCACAAGGATAGATCTGGCTTTGAGTGAACAGCGGAGATTAAATATCAGCATACATAATGCTAAGGTAAAGGAAAACCAGGAGATTTTAAAATCCCTTATTAATGCCACTTGTTTCCTAGCGAAACAGGAGTTAGCATTTCGTGGAAACGATGAGAGTGCAAGCTCTTTTAATCGTGGCAACTATGTGGAGCTATTACATGCTTTTGCTGAGGAAAATGAGAGGTTAGCTAAGCATTTGGAGACATCCACCGTGTTTTCTGGCTTATCAAACAGAATCCAGAATTATTTAATTGAAACAATTGGTGATGTTATCCGAAATGATATGAAAGAGGAGATTAATGCCGCCCCATTTGTAGCAGTTGAAGAAGATGAGACAACAGATGTCACAAGCATAGCCCAGCTCTCTGTGATTTTGCGTTATGTTGCTAAAAGTGAGGTGAAGGAGGCATTTTTGGGTTTCGATGATGTGAGTGAAGATAGACGAGCACCAGCTATTGCTGAATATCTTTTGGGAGTGTTAGAGAAATACAACTGTGTTAAAAAGCTGGTATCTCAGACTTATGATGGGGCCTCTGTGATGGCATCAGATCTTAATGGGGTGCAGGCCAAGATTAAAGAGAAGATACCTGAAGCTATGTTTATCCATTGTTATGCGCACAAATTAAATCTGGTTCTCTTGCATTCAGCAAAATGTATGCCTCAGTGTAACACTTTTTTTAAAACACTTGAGGGACTTTCAGGATTTTTCAATAAGTCGACCAAGCGCACTCACCTACTTTATGATGTTGTGAAGCGACGTTTACCAAGAGCAGCGCCCACGAGATGGAGCTCAAATTCCAGACTAGTGCAGACAATCAGCATGTTCCAATCTGATTTACGTGCTATGTTTAAGATTGTGAAAGAAAATCCTTGAGACTGGGACAATGACATCCTGTACATGGCCAATGGATATGATCTCTGGCTGTCAAAAGCATCCACATGCTTCTTCATTATGGCATATGAGGGCATTTTCAATGAAACCGATGCACTCTTTCGTGTGCTGCAGAATAAAATAATGGACATTGGATTCTGCTGTGCACGAATCCGTGACACGATGGGAGCAGTAGAATGCCAGAGGCAAGAGTTTGATCGTTTTTATAACCGATTTGAGTAGAATTGTGTCACCCTTGGCCTGATAGACAATGCCCGAAGCAACCAGGTGATGAGAGATGAGAGGAAAAGAATGTTTTATATCATTCTGGACAATGTCAGTGTTCAAATGAAAGCTAGGTTTGACCATTTCGCTGAGCTAAGTTTCCTAGGTTTGGTTGATTGCACAAAATTTTATGATATGTCCCAACATTTTGACGACACCAAACTGCAGAGTCTATCAAAATATGCTAAATACTTTGACTTTGTTAGACTAAAGACTGATCTCAGTGGCTTGTATAGCTCAGAAATGGTGAGGAACGAATTCAAAACACCGACACAGCTCCTCAGCTTTGTGACCGAAAATAATCTCGTGCAAACAGTTCCCGAAGCGACAAAGTTACTCCAACTGGTGCTCACTATACCAGCAACAACAGCGTCTGTTGAAAGGTCATTCTCTGCTTTGAAACGACTCAAAACATACACCAGGAATAAGACTGATCAAGGGCGACTTTCATCCCTGGCAATCATCTCTATTGAGACAGAGAGACTTTTAAAACTAAAAGAAAATAGAGAGGACTTCTACAGCAAAGTCACTGATAGCTTTATCCAGAAGGATAGGCGAATGGACGTAATTTACAAGTAAAGGTCAGGCTATACAATGTACAGTATGTTTTCATTTGAATGACTTTGAATAGTGGAACTGCATTTCTAAAGCTGTATGCTCGTTTAAATATGTGTTACTGTTTTTTCTTATCTGGAATAAATTAGATTCTTTGCAGGACTATAACCACCCATTGCAAAAATCAATAAATCTTGAGTTGTTCAAATACAGGTGAATGTATTTCTAGTTATTGTGCTGTTGGCTTTCAGTATTCCTGTGCTGTAAATCCTATTGAGATACAGGAAAATGTATGTACCTAGGCAACCTGCCAATCGAATGGTGGAGTTAAGGTGCCTCTTTCGGGTCCATAGTATATGCGTGTATAAATCTGGCTCTGATACCAGCCAGTGCCTCACCAGCAACTGATCTCACCGCAAGCCACTGGTTTAGGCAGGAGAAGGGGGTTAGGGTGCAGGGCCGGGATGGTTAGGGTTAGCAACTGAGGAGGGAGGGTTAGGGTTAGGCACATAGAAGGGGGGGGGTTAGGATTAGGCACCAAGCGGGGAGGGTTACGTTTAGGCAGTGGGGAAGAGAGGGTTAGGGTTAGGCACCCATAAGGGAGGGTTAGGGTAGGGAGCAAAGGAGAGTTAGGGTACTTTAGAGAGGGCTGTTGGGATTCTGATGGACGGGATGCTGCTGTCGGTATCCTGACCGCTGGCATCACATCCATTGGGAAATTATGCTGAACATATATATACATATATATATCTAGAAACAACATAAAACAGAGGGCACTCTCCATAGTGCATACCGTATATCCGTTAATAAGGTTTATTCCACGCTTTACATAAAAACAGGTTCAAATAAATGTACCAAAGGTAGCGGTAAGACCACCGTAAGTATCACACGCATAGCATATGTGTTATCGGGTACACATTCACTGATTGCTGCTGTAGTCACCGACACACATGGCTCGCACGGCTCTCTCCCGGCTTGTTGCTCCAACGCTAGAGCACGTCCCTACGTGCTTCGTCGCTTGGACTTGGTTAAGAAACATCATAATGAAGGCAGAACAGGGCTTATCTTTCTTTCCCATCTCTTCCATCAGGGAAACAAGATTTTGTTCTTGCTGTGAGTGCAACAGAATAAGCTGGCACTATATAAGTAAATGTTAATAATTAAGTAATAAATAATTCACTTATGATTTCTGTTAAAACATTCCAGGCATCATAACCAACTATTTTTACTCACCTACATAGGAGAATGGTTCAATCTTTACTTCATGCAACTACTATATATATCTTACTTCACCATAAAGTTTTAGTCCATTACTAAAATCAATCTGTGATAACTAACTATGGAACATTTATCGCACACTGTAGGAAATGTGCATTACCTTCAACCTGACTTGTTATTTTGGCCAACTGCCCAGAATTCTATAAGACAATCGTATTCCCAAAGCTCTCCCTAATGGTGTTGATGTCCTGAATACGTTACTGCAAATGCTATGATTAAGGGGCATTTATATCAATCTTTCCCCCCCCCCCCCCATAAAATTATGTAGAAACTGCATGAATTGTTGCTATGTACTAATGTAGATGTGTCTCCATTAGTTTGCACCATCTGCAAATGGTAAAAACTGCTTTAAGCCAATGGAGGTTTCCGATCCCTCTCCTGCAGGTTCCACCCGGCGGCGGATACTGACACTGTGCGCATGTGTAGTTTTAGATTCCTCCAGAGGAGTCTTTCAAAAATGTGAAAGAGTCTTCCGAAATTCCAGGGAAATAATTTCCAGGGAAAGCGGTCACTTGCTGTCACTACAAGTTAACTTTAATACATAGCAGTGATATATTCATACAAAATTAAAAGATCTGTTGTGATACAAATTGTTAATAATCGCGGCAGTGCCACAATTATTAATACATTGGGCCGTCAGTCTTCCAATTACATACGTTCATGTTGTTTATCTCTTTAGGGAATATTAAACAGTCTATCTATACATATTTGTTATGGGAAAATATTTAACTTGTACTTGTCATGTAATGAATTAATAATGTTTGGCACAATCAAGCCTGTGTACTGACAATCAAGATGAAGGGTGTTGTCAGTTCTATGCTGATGTGATTTATCCCCTGTAGTTGTCATTAGCAGTTAGCAGAACCACATGTGAAATGTATTTTGTTTATGCACTAACAGCTAATCCAGGGTTAAGAGGTTTTCTCTGTCTATGCTCCTGCTTTGCAATTGTTAAAGCATCCCAATATTCATTATAGAGCAATGATCAGGATTAGTTTCTTTATTTTTATTTCAAAATCTGTTTCTTTTTTCAAAAGAATCACAGTGTAAACAAGACAAATATACAAAATAATGAATACATAAACATATAAACAGCAGGCGCCAATGTCTAAAGGTGGGTACACACTGCCCGATATATCGGCCGTTCTCTTGAACGGCCGATATATAGCGGGTCCGTCGGCCAGTGTGTACGGGCGATATGTCTGTGAACTCCGTCGTTCACAGACATATCGCGTCGGCCCTGCAGCACAGCCGACGGCCAATATATCTACCAATATATTGGCGCGTCGCTGTGTGTGTACGGGCGGTCGGTCATAGATAAAAATATGAAACAAAGTTTAAACCCTCATAGTAAGTCTACAGTAAAATAAGAACAGTAGAAACTTGTGATATGGTAAACATCAAAACGTGAAAATAAAAATGGTAAAGTGAGGTGAGGTGAGGGGGGTGGTTTCGAACACCTTGAGAATCTTGGCCTAAGTAGATTGGTTGAGAGCCTCAATGTAGACGCCCCATTTACCATAAAAGTGTTTCACTCTTGATTCAACCGCTGAAAAAAACAGCTTGTCTGTCAAAATACAGGAGTTTCAGGAGTAGAGTATTAACTGCTTCTAAGAAGGGCAGAGTAGGAGGGGTCCAGTTACATAGTATAACCTTTTTTTACCACTTTGACAATGACAGTCAATAAGGGAATAAAAACCTCAGACTCCGAGCCTAAATCTCATTCAGAGAAGTTTGCAGGCAACATAGCCAAGGGATTAGATTGAAGATTAAGTTTAAACATAGTATTATTAAAGCTCATATTGTTTTTCCAGAATTTACATGTTTTAGGGCAAGAACAAAAATTATGGAAAAATGTCGCATTAGTACATCTACAATTGAGATAAGAGCCTGACTCATCTGGCACCATATGGCGCCTATGAGCCTGGGATATATAGTCCCAGTGAGAGGTTTTCAAATGTAGTTCCTGGAACCCGGAACAGCAGAGGTGTTTCAAAGTACTATCATGTTTAAGTAAATGTATTGAGGCTGAGATAGAAGATATATCCTTATTCCATACAGACACAGCATGAGCCTACTATTTATCACTAGATAAAGCAATAATTTCAGAGCATAAGTATCTGGTTTAGAGGGATGGAGTGTTAAGAGTGATAACAACTTATGAATAGGGTCTGTGTTACCTACACAAACCATCTGGGACCTACTGGTACGCGAATAGTGTGAGGCTTGAAGAAACATAAAAAATTGGTTGTGAGGTATTTGAGGCTTGTCCTGCAAGGCTTTAAAAGTCAAAATTATGCCACCCGGGTCAAACACATCCTTAATCTTGGAGATACCATTCTCCCTCCAGTGGCTGAAGCAGGTAGTATCAAGCCCTGGTGTGAATGCTGGATTACCACAAAAAGGGGAATACTGTTTTATAAAACTGTGTTTGGTCTCGATAGCTTATCACATAATTATTGGCAAACAGTGGCAGAACTACCATTGATGCAGCAGGTGCATTGGACCAGGGCCCCTGAGAACTAAGAGGCCACTGCTGCCCAGACCAGCAATGAGTTATCCCTTGCCCCCCCTCCCTCCCCCCGCAGACCATTTGGAGAAATGTCTATGAATAGCTGAGTGCAGAGAACAGGGTGGGCCTCACTGCATGAGGGACTTGCCCTTTAGGCAGTGCTGACCTTGTGTGTGCCGGACTGATAAAGTCTCACCACCTATCAGTGCTGATGATCACAGCCACATTCTGCCTCTAATTAACAGACAGCTGTACATTATTTCTGATTCACTGCTGTCTGTGAATTAAATACATGCCTGCTGTCCTCCACACCACGCAGGACATTGTGCTTGTACCCCTGTCACCCACTGTATCTCCCTGTCACCCTCCCCCTGCCTTCTGCTGTCACCCTCTGCCTCCACTTGCCTTCTGTTTTCACCCTCTGCTTCTCTATATCAACTTCTGCCCCTCCACCTTACCCTGTTACCCTTTGCCTCCCCTTGCCTTCTGTTGTCACCCTCTGCCTCTCTGTGTCAACTTCTGCCTCCCCCTGACTTACCCTTTTATCCACTGCCTCTCCTTGTCACCCACTGCTGTGTGGCATATTGTGGACTTGAGTTGGGGTGGAGAGGGGGCCCAAATTATATTTTTGCACCAGGGCCCACCACTCACAACTTCCACCACTGATGCCAAACAAAATAACTGTCATGGAAAAGCACATTATGTAGCTGTCACGCTTGAGGGTTCAATTTGGCTTGGGCAGGCATATGTGGATGGAGATGACTCTAAGGGAGTGTGAATGAAGCGAGGAGGCTTTATCCAGCTTCTTCACATACTGTAGAAGACCGAACTTTGCAGGGAGAATAGGAGCTGCAGTTACTGGACTTTGTGAAGAACCTTGGGTGCTCTAACAGTGGCTGGTCTGAAGGCGTGAAAGAGAAAATAAATAACTTTATTGTACTGGAGCTGTAGATAGTTGCTTGATAACTAGAACTGTGGATTATTATTGTTTAAGAACTAGAACTGTGAATAACTATTTGATAACTGAAACTGGGGATAGCTATTTGATAGCTGGAACTGTGGATAACTGTTTGAAAATTGGGACTGTGGATAGCTAGAACTGAAACTGGAATGCTGGCCGGACTAGAACCGGAATGCTGACTGGACTGGAACTGGAATGCTAGCCGGACTGGAACGCTAGCCGGACTATAACTGGAATGCTAGCCGGACTGGAACCGGAGTAATAGTTCTGAATGATCCTGAAGTGCTGATCGTGCTGGATCCGGAATGATGACACCGATGGGTCTGTAGTGCTAACTGGGCTGGATCCGGAATGATGACACTGTCATCATTCTGGAGAAATAACTAGAAGCACTTGAAGAAAGAAAAGATTCAGTTTACACCAGACTGAAAATGGATTGTACGGAGTGGAACCGTTGCAGTACAGAATACTTGGGAACTCTGCACAGAGCTGTAACTTCAGTGGAAACAACGGTTGTACTGACAATTTGATGTCAGCAGGGAATCCCCTTTATAGCACAGTGCTCACTAATTGGAAGCTGTGATCTGTTTACTTCGATAAACTCCCGGATTGGTCAGTGGAGAGTCAACTGACTGAAACTAAGATGGCGGCGCCCGTAGCCAGTTTTGGATGGAACGTTGGTTTAGGACCAAATACCAGGAAGTGGAGCACTATGAAGGTTCCATCCTGAGACAGCAGACAGCAGCAGCAAGCGCTGTACAGTGCTTCTCACAGAGACTGTGGCAACCTGCTGGAAGCGTCATATGGGCACAGTGCCAGCGGACCCCTGTGTGAAGCGGGAGCAATGTGTGGAAGCAGCACGCCCGGACATCAGCGCCAGCCAGGACAGACACCGCAGTGTTCAGAAACCATATTTAACACTCCGGAGCATAACAGTAGAATATGAGGAGGGATATCGCTCTTAGGGGAGTAGCGGAGAGCAGTAGGTAGAAAAGGGAAGAACATAGCATTTTCGGAAGGAACATGCATGTGGGAATCCCTAGCAATGTTAGAATGGCGGGGATAGAAACATGTGGATCAGACATGAACAACAGCATATCGTTTGCAAAAAGGAGAGTTTAAGTTCTACAGAACCAATAAATATCCCTTTAAAACTCTGCAGGTTATAGTCAGGGTGTCAAGATCCAGGGGAACTGGTCATCATTACTTACCGTTCAAGTGTCTCCTGAGGCTGGCCCAGCGTTCCAGGGTGGGATCCTATCCACATTGCCAGTGTGCAGTATGCTGATCTCTCTACTTCATATCATCTCCCTGTGATCCCGCTGCACTATTACAACAGCTTCACAAGTTTAACATTAAGCATGGCGCCTCCTGCCCTCCGCAGCCTCCGCCGCTATTACCACTGCTTCCTATGTGTAATGCTCAGAATGGCGTCTCCAGCCCTCCGCGTCCTCCGCCGCCATTACCATTATTTCATATGTGTAACATTCCAGAATGGCGCTTCCAGCTCCCCACGGCTTCTGTCGCCATTGTCATGTGTGTGATGTTTAGTCTGGCGTCTCCTGCTCTCCGCGGCCTCCGCCGCCATTACTGTTGTCCCCACATGGAATTACCAAACACACTTTCCCTCCAAAGGCTAACATAGGCGTAGCCATGTTTTTCCAGTCACATGTGGTTACTTCATCCTATCCGCTGCGCTCTGGACTCTGCTTAATTAAGCCAGCCAATCCCTGCTTCCCAGCAGGTATAAATATCCTGTTCCTGGGCTGGAAAGATGTCAGTGCTTTGGCTGTCAAACCCTGTGTTACCTGTCTCCTCTGTTGTGGTTATTCAGCTATTGTTCCAGGTATTCCAGCTCCTGAGTTCAGCTCCACTAGAGATCCGCACCAGCTACCATCTGGCGGTGCAGCCTGACTTTGCAAGTGTACCAGCATTGTATCCAGCAATTGGCAGTGATCCAGTAACAGCTCCTAGCTACCAGCTTCCAGCTTCCAGCGGTGTTTCATATTGCCAGTCACCATCGTGTCCTAACACCAATCTCAAGTCACCATCGGTGTCCTAACATCAATCTCAAGTCACCATCGGTGCCCTATCACCGATCTCAAGTCATCATTGGTGTCCCATCACCAATTCAAGTCACCATCGGTGTCCTAATATCGATCTCAAGTCACCATCGGTGCCCTATCGCCGATCTCAAGTCACCATTAGTGTCCCATCACCAATTTCAAGTCACCATCAGTTCCTCTAATCAGTTTCAAGTCACCATCGGTGTCTCTCATCGACCTCAAGTCACTATCGGTGCCTTTCATCAAAACTCAATACACCATCGGTTCCTAGCACCAATATCAAGTCATCATTGTGGTTCTGTTGTCCATCTCCAGCTTCACCAGTGTTTCTGCAATAGACTTTCCATTACACTGGTGTCAAATCATTACTCACCCATTTAGAAGTATTTATCCTGTTTGGCATTGCACCAGTATCTACAGTTTATGTTGTATCGTTACCTAACACTGCTGAGCATCAATAAAACTCTTTAACTTTTTACAAAGTTGTCTTGGTCACGCCTTCGGGCATTTGTTCCAGAAGTAGTCTGCATGTCTAAGAACCCAATACAGCCTTCCAAGTTCTCCTACACTTCAGCTCCTACAACTGAGGCTTCCTCTGGTCAGCCTCAGCCCTCAGTTGTGACACAGGGGTTCCGGTGCTATTGCAAATAAAAGTGGCGCATGGGGCAGCCCTGCCGTTTGCCCAGTAAAAGAGTAGGATAGGTAGCCATTGCTGGACACCTGTCATGCTCCGGAGTTTTAAAATCACTTCCTTATCTCTGCGGTGTGACAGCACATCACTCCTAGATGTATCAGAGGTCCGCCTATGCTACATATCGCTCCTATATGGCAGTGAGGTCTGTCTGCACCGTGCCTACTCAGCGCTCTCAGTCTGGACATGGAAGCAGTTCTCTGCAGTGCTCTGCTCTGTGTGTGTGTACACAGCATGCTATTACTCAGACTGCTCACCAAAGTTCCATCCAAAACCTCAGTATGGGTGCAGCCATGTTCGACTCTTCACCACCGAGAGTGCTGTTCTCAGACCAGCTGACTACAGCATTCAATGACCTGTAAGTTCCACTTACTGATTGGCTCAAGTCGTCAGTACAATGTCGCTTCTGCTGAATTTGCAGCTCTGTGCTGAGCACCCAGGTACTTTGTATCTGAACGGACCCAGTCCACCTAAATCCAGTTCCAGTCTAGTTTATGAAAGTATCTAGATACCACAGTATTCAAGTCTGCTTCTACAAGAGACTTGTTCATTGTCACTTTCTAGTTACAGTCTGACACTCACTGGTTTCAATCTGGCTACTCACCGGTTCTAGTCCGGTAATCCTCTGGTTCCAGTCCGGCCACTCGCCGGTTCCAGTCTAGTCACATCTGGTTCCAGTCCGGTCACCATCTGGTTCCAGTCCGGTCACCATCTGATCCCAGTCCAATCACCATCTGGTTCCAGTTCAGTCACCATCTGGTTCAAGTCCAGTTACCATCTGATTCCGTCCCATCCCCATCTGATTCAAATCCAGTCATCATCTAGTTCCAGTCCAGTTCATCATTCAATTCCTATCTTACTGTCTGAGTCTTCAGGCTAGCTACCAGTAGAACTCCAATGACTCTCATCTCTCATACTAGCTACAACTCCTCTGCCTCCTCTTTCTCCTTCAATCCATGAGGAAAAGTTGGATTAAGCCTCCCATCTTTATCCACACCTCAGCAGTTCCTGCTTCAGCTTTACATGCCTGCCCAAGCCAACCCAACCCTCAGGTGTGACAACACCTAGGTAAGCAGAGAGGTATATAGAGCCTGTAATAGAAAGATAAATAGGGGAAAGCAAAATCATGCCAATGTGTGATAGAGATGATCCCAGGTGACTGGGCCGAACACCTTCTTTTTATCCATTGAATCCATCCATCCAAAATTCTGTGTGTGACCGCGCCTGTATCTGCATACAAAATTCTACATTACGATGATTTCTTGGAAAATACTGTAGCATACCATTTTGTATGCAGATACATCTATGGTTGCACACAGAATATAGGCATGTTGCATATCATTTTAATCAGCAAATGTTGCTTTTGCATCCTATTTGAATCGTTTTGTGAATAATACACATTTTAATGGAAAAATTGCATGAAAAGACAGCGTGACAGGAAGGGCTGTTTAATGTGACGAGAGGCTAGATGTAAGTGGACACATTTGTATGCCATTATTTCCCCTTGTAAGATGGAATTAGCCAACTGCCAATAAATTAAAGGTGCGTTCACATGCCCATTATTATTAAATTCATTTTCAGGCCACTTTGCCTCTAGCATGTTACGGAACTTACAAGAATTTGCCAGGTAGGACGGAAATCTCTATGGCTTGTATGTACCATAATCAGCTACCGGAGCAACAGAAACCCAGAGGAGAGAGTGGTCGGACAACCAGATAGGTTCAATATCAGCGTCAACTACTCTAGATAGAATGTTATGAGGCAGCAATATGTAGTCAATGTGAGACAAAGTGGTGTGAGCAGCTGACAAGCATGTAAATTCCTTATCAGTAGGGTGGAATACCCTCCAGGTGTCTACCAACTGGAGTGAGGAGGCCAATTGAGGGATATCCAGGGAAGGAAGAGGGCAAAGCTGGCATGGCGGGCGATGCTTGTCCATATATGTAGAGGCTACTAAATTGAAATCACCACCAATTAGAACATAAGCATTACTGTGGGGGATCAGCTTAGCTATAATACATTGTAGAAAGTGCTTAGAATAGGAATATGTTGGGAACATACAAATTGCAAAATACATATTTAGTAGGGGAGAGCTGCTTCCTTACCAAAAGTCAAGCCTCCCGACATTGCACATACAATATAAAAGCAATAAGTAAAATGCATGATAAAAGAGCACCCATCATGTTCCAGATGGTGGGAGACAAGCACATGTGAGCAGCAAGATATGTTCCAGCAAGAATGAGGACAGGAGGGTCCTCACGATGGGTATAAGGGTGAGGGAGGGGAGGGAACCAAGGAAACTTCTAAACAAAAAAGTACTAAACATTGGTCAGAGCAGGAGCCTCCAACAGGCCCAAAGGCCAAAAAGCACAAACTTCCTATAAACTGGCCTACCATATAAGACTCCGAGCAAAGAAAAAGAAAAACTTATGGACCCAAAGTGCCTAGCAAAAAAGATACAATATTTCCTACAGAATAAATGGTAAACATAAGTATTGTGAGCGTAAGGGTGGAAAATACCAAATAAGCTGATATCAGTGAGACACCACTCTAGCAGAAGCTAAGGCCAACAAAGTGACAGCCTTTCATGTGAGAAACTTGACCTCAATCTCCTGAAGAGGCTCAAACCAGTCCGACTGGAGAAACTGCAACACCAAGTTAAGATCCCAAGGTGCAGTAGGCGACACAAAGGGAGATTGGATGTGCAGAACTCCCTTCAAAAAGGTCAGAACCTCAGGGAGGGCAGCCAACTGTTTCTGGAAGAAAATGGACTGGGACGAAATTTGGACCTTTATGGGTCCTAACCTCAGGCCCATATCCACACCTGCTTGCAGGAAGAGGAGAAAACGTCCCAGTTGAAACTCCATTGCAGGGAACTTCTTGGACTCACACCAAGATACATATTTTCTCTTACGTCCTAGAATATGCTGGGGTCCATTTTAGTACCATGGGGTATAGCCGGGTCCACCAGAAGCCATTGGCACTTTAAGAGTTTGAGAGTGTGGGCTGGCTCCTCCCTCTATGCCCCTCCTACCAGACCCAGTCTAGAAACTGTGCCCGAGGAGACGGACATCTTCGAGAGAAGGATTACACAGATAGTGGCGAGATTCACACCAGCTCACACACAAGGCAACCCAAGCTAACTAGCTTGAAAAATCAGCAACGGCTGAACAGGATTACTTACCAAGTAACAAAGCAGTACTTACCCAGAACTAAGCAGTACTGAACTAAATAATCACTGCAGGAAAACGAAGCGCTGGGCGGGCGCCCAGCATCCTCTACGGTCTACGAGAAATTAATTAATTAAAATCCTTCGGCACTTTAAGACTTTTTAACAGTGTGAACTGGCTCCTCCCTCTATGCCCCTCCTCCAGACCTCAGTTTAGAAAATGTGCCCGGGAGACTGGATGCACACCAGTGGAGCTCTACAGAGCTTTGCTGGAAAAGACTTTGTTAGGTTTTTTATTTTACAGGGAAGCTGCTGACAACAGTTTCCCTGCTTCGTGGGACTTAGGATGGGAAGTAGGAACCAACTTCTCAATTAGTTCAATGGCTCTGCTTCCGCTGACAGGACACCATTAGCTCCTGAAGGGAACTGAACACAGCCCTTGCCTAGCTGCTGCTCACTCCCACATCACTGCCGCCACCCCCTAACAGAGCCAGAAGTCAGAAGGCTGGTGGGTATTTACCGGAGACCTGCCGAGAGGGGTCCTCCGGTCATCATGGAGGCATAAAGGTACCAGTGCAGTACATACCCCTGCCAGTATAAATACTTTAATCACTGGGGTAGAATCACACCATTACAGGGGGGCGGGGCTTCTCCTCAGACTTGCCAGTAGTGCTGATCCTGAACGCTGCTTCACGTCACACATCGCTGATACAAGTACCAGGGTGTTATAGAAGGGGAGGGGAGCACATATTGTTTTGAGGTCTGCGGAAATCATATTGGATAAAAGCGCTGTGGTTGTGTATATTGTATGCAATACCTATAGGGCGCGGGGTGTGGACTGGCAATTCCCTCTGGGTCCCTCTGACAGGCATTAGGGTAGATCTGTCCCCAATAACTCCCCTGTGTGAGAGTGGTGTGGCTGTACAAGTGTGTACCATGTCTAGAGAGAGCTCTTCCCCAGAGGAACCCATTTTGGATGCACAAGAGTGTTCTGAGCCGGTGTGGGTACGAAAGTTGCAGAGTAATATGTCTAAATTGGCAAAGAAATTCTCTGAGTCTGAACAACAGACAAAGTATTGGAGACAGTCTGTGGAGGATGCACTGTTTGCTGATTCCTCCACGTCATCCACCCGGGACCCCTCCAGTTCCCAGAAAAGGTCTCTGGCCCAGATTATGCATAGGGACACTGACACGGATTCCGACACTGATGTCGACACTGGGGATTTGAGAAGGGTAGACCCCAAACTAGCTAAGAGCATTCAATGTATGATAGTCGCTATAAAAGAGGTGTTAGAATTTACTGACACAACACCTGCACCTGAGGAAAAAGATTATTTTAAATTAAATAAAAAACAGGTGGTGACTTTTCCTCCGTCTAAGGACTTAAATGCATTCTTTGAAGAATCCTGGTCTAACCCGGAAAAGAAGTTTGCTATTCCTAGAAGGTTGCAGGTAGCGTACCCTTTCCCTGAAGAGGACAGGCATAAGTGGGAGTCGCCCCCAATGGTAGACACCTCAGTCTCTAGGTTGTCGAAGAAAATAATTTTGCCTGCCCCAGGGTCAGCTTCATTAAAAGAACCTGCTGACCGCATCCATCTATATAGCCACGGGTACGTTACTCAGGCCCACAATTGCTTTTGCGTGGGTAGGTAACGCAGTGGAAAAATGGGCAGACAACTTGATTGTTAATATTGACATTGACGATAAAGATGATATGCTTCTAATTCTAGGTCATATCAAAGATTCTGCAGGTTACTTAGTTGAGGCTATGAAGGATGTTGGCTTACTGGGTTCAAGATCCTCTGCTATGGCGATTTCAGCCCGCAGGGCACTCTGGATCCGCCAATGGAATGCTGACGCAGAATCCAAAAGAAATATTGGTGAGGCCCTCTTTGGTGAAAAGCTGGATGCCATGATATCAACTACTACATCTGGCAAATCAGCATTTCTGCCATCAGCAGCTGCACCGGCTAGAAAAGTATATTATTCTCATACTATGCAGTCCTTTCGGCCCAACAAGTACAAAAAGGCAAAGGGTACCCCTTTCTTCGCAGGGAGAGGAAGAGGTAAAAAACCTACAACACCATCAGGCTCGCAGGAGCAGAAGTCAGCAACTACTTCTGCTAAAGCCACAGCATGATGCTGGGGCTCCCCTGCGGGAATGCGATCGGGTGGGGGCACGTCTACTGTTTTTCAGCCAGGTCTGGGTTCACTCAGATCTGCATTCTTGGATATTACAGATAGTATCCCAGGGTTACAGGTTGGAATTTCAAGACCTTCCCCATGCCAATTTTTCAAATCAGCCTTCTCAGTTTCTGTTCAGCACAGCACAAATGTGCTGAACGCAATATAGAAATTATGTCAAGGCAAAGTAATTTCCTTGGTTCCTGCCGAACAAAAGAACCAAGGCTTTTATTCAAGCCTGTTTGTAGTGCCGAAGCAGGATGGCTCGGTCAGACCGATTTTAAACCTAAAATCTCTGAATCTTTATTTGAAAAGGTTCAAATTCAAGATGGAGTCCCTCAGAGTGGTGATCTCCAGCTTGGAAGAAAAGGAATTTCTGGTGTCAGTGGACATCAAGGATGTTCCCATTTACCCTCCACATCAAGCATACCTGAGGTTTGTGGTTCAGGATTGCCATACTAATTCCAAACATTACCTTTTGGGCTCTCCATGGCTCCGAGAATATTCAGCAAGGTGATGGCGGAGATGATGGTTCTCCTTCGCAAGCAAAGAGTCAACATAATTCCATACTTGGACGATCTCCTCATAAAAGCGAGATCCAGGGAAAAGTTAGTCCAGAACATAGCATTATCCCTGACGGTGCTTCAACAGCACGGTTGGATCATCAACTTTCCAAAATCACAATTGGAACCAACGATGAGGTTATCATTTCTGGGAATGACACTGGACACCGAAGTACAGAGAGTAAATCTACCTGTGGAAAAGGCTCAGGAGATCCAGAGCATGGTCAAACAAATTTTGAGACCACAAAGAGTATCAATTCATCAGTGCATTCGCCTGCTGGGGAAAATGGTAGTGGCTTACGAGGCGCTACAATATGGCCGATTCCATGCCAGGGTTTTCCAGTGGGACCTACTGGACGGGTCGCATCTCCACATGCATCAAAGGATAATCAATGAAAGCCAGAATTTCACTCCTGTGGTGGCTACAAAGTTCTCACCTCCTGGAGGGACGCAGGTTTGGGATTCAGGCCTGGATACTGGTGACACGGATGCAAGTCTCCGAGGTTGGGGAGCAGTCACGCAAGGGGAAAGCTTCCAAGGAAGATGGTCAAGTCAAGAAACTCTCCTTCACATAAACATTCTGGAGTTGAGAGCTGTGTACAACAGCCTTCATCAAGCGGCACACCTTCTTCAAGGTCGTCCCATACAGATCCAGTCAGACAATGTAACGGCAGTAGCTTACATAAACCGTCAAGGTGGAACAAAAAGCAGAGCGGCTATGGCAGAGGTGACAAAGATACTCCTCTGGGCAGAAAGACATGCAAAAACTCTGTCAGAAATGTTCATTCCGGGAGTGGACAACTGGGAAGCAGATTTCCTCAGCAGGCACGATCTCCATCCAGGAGAATGGGGCCTCCACCCAGAAGTCTTTGCGGAGGTAGCAAGTCGTTGGGGCATTCCTCAAGTAGATATGATGGCATCACGTCTCAACAAGAAGCTTCAGATATATTGTTCCAGGTCGAGAGACCCACAAGCAATAGCAGTAGATGCACTGGTGACCCAGTGGGTGTTTCAGTCGGTGTATCTATTCCCTCCACTTCCACTAATTCCAAAAGTTCTCAAGATCATCAGAAGAACAAGGGTTCGAGCAATCCTCACTGCTCCAGACTGGCCAAGGAGGGCTTGGTATCCAGATCTTCAGGAGTTATTACTGGAAGATCCTCAGCCTCTTCCTCTTCGCGAGGACCTGCTTCAGCAGGGGCCGTTAGTTTATCAAGATTTACCGCAGCTGCGTTTGACGGAATGGCTGTTGAGCGCCAGATCCTAGCCCGTAAGGGCATTCCCAATTAAGTAATTCCCACACTTATTCTGGCCAGGAAAGGGGTAACGTCAAAACATTACCATCGTATTTGGAGAAAATATGTATCTTGGTGTGAATCCAAGAAGTCTCCAGTGGTGGAGTTTCAATTAGGACGGCTTCTCCTATTTCTACAGGCGGGTGTGCATGCTGGATTGAGATTAGGGTCTATCAAGGTCCAAATTTCAGCCTTGTCCATTTTCTTTCAGAAATAGTTGGCTTCCCTTCCTGAAGTCCAGACGTTTGTGAAGGGGGTTCTGCGCATTCAACCTCCCTTTGTGCTTCCTGCGGCGCCATGGGTTCTTAATGTGGTGTTGCAGTTCCTTAAATCGGACTGCTCTGAACCTCTGCAGGAGGTGGAGTTGAAGTTTCTAACTTGGAAAGTGGTCATGCTGTTGGCCTTGGCTTCAGGCAGACGAGTGTCTGAATTAGGGGCCCTGTCACACAAGAGTCCTTATTTGATTTTTCATGAAGATAGGGCTGAACTGAGAACACGTCAGCACTTTCTTTCGAAGGTTGTGTCTTCTTTCCATATCAACCAACCTGTGGTGGTGCCAGTGGCTTCTGACACCTCAGCTGTTTCAAAGTCCTTGGATGTCGTTAGAGCTTTGAGGACTTCTGTTGCAAGAACGGCTTGGATAAGGAAAACAGATTCTTTGTTTGTCCTCTATGACCCCAACAAGATTGGGTGTCCTGCTTCTAAGCAGACTATTGCACACTGGATCAGAGGTACTATTCAGCACGCTCATTCCACGACAGGATTGCCGTTACCAACTTCGGTAAAAGCCCACTCTACCAGGAAAGTGGGTTCATCCTGGGCGGCTGCCCGGGTTGTATCGGCATTGCAAATCTGCTGAGCTGCTACTTGGTCAGGTGCAAACACGTTTGCTAAGTTTTACAAGTTTGATACCTTGGCTGCTGACAACCTTAAATTTGCTCAGTCAGTTCTGCAGGAACATTAGCACTTTCCCGCCCGTACTGGTAGCTTTGGTACATCCCCATGGTACTAAAATGGACCCCAGCATCCTCTATGACATAAGAGAAAATAGGATTTTAATTACCTACCGATAAATCCTTTTCTCATAGTCCGTAGAGGATGCTGGGCGCAGATTTTGTTTTACAGCAGTTGCTGTTAAGTTATGCATGCACGTTAGCATGGGTTATGTTAAAGGCCATGTTAGGCGGCATGTTTTTTGTATGGAGTGAGCTGGTGTGAATCTCGCCACTAGTTTAATGTAAATTCTTCTCTCAAAGTTGTCCGTCTCCTCGGGCACAGTTCCTATACTGAGGTCTGGAGGAGGGGCATAGAGGGAGGAGCCAGTTCACACTGTTAAAAAGTCTTAAAGTGCCGAAGGCTCCTGTGGAACCGTCTATACCCCATGGTACTAAAATGGACCCCTGCATCCTCTACGGACTACGAGAAAAGGAGTTACCGGTAGGTAATTAAAATCCTATTTTTTACAAATACGATGGTAATGTTTTGACGTTACTCCTTTCCTAGCCTGTATCAGGGTAGGAATAACCTTGTTTGGAATGCCCTTCCGAGCTAGTATCTGGCGTTCAACCTCCATGCCGTCAAACGTAGCTGCGGTAAGTCTTGATAGGCGAACGGCCCTTGCTGCAGGAGGTCCTCCCGAAAAGGCAGAGGCCTCAGCTCTTCTAGCAGTAGACCCAGAAGATCCACGTATCAAGCCCTTCTCGGACAGTCCGGAGCGATGAGGATTGCCTGAACCTTTGTTCTCCTTATGAGTTTGAGAACTCTTAGAATGAGTGGGAGTGGAGGAAACAAAAACACCGACTGGAACACCCACGGAGTTACCAGGGCGTCCACCGCCACGGCTTGCGGGTCCCTCAACCTGGAACAATACCTCTGAAGCTTCTTGTTGAGACGAGAGGCCATCATGTCTATTTGGGGTACGCCCCAAAGATCTGTTACCTCCTTGAACACCTCCAGATTGAGACCTCACTCTCCTGGATGGAGATCATGTCTGCTGAGGAAGTCTGCTTCCCAGTTGTCTACTCCCGGAATGAAGATTGCTGACAGCACCAACGCATGTTTTTCTGCCCAGAGGATGATTCTTGTTACCTCTGACATTGCAGCTCTGCTCTTCGTTCCACCCTGTCAGTTGATGTAAGCCACTGTCGTTACATTGTCCGATTGCACTTGAATGGCCCGATTTCTCAGAAGAGGGGCTGCATGGAGAAGACCGTTGTAGACGGCTCTTAGTTCCAGAATGTTTATTGGCAGGCCGGCTTCCAGACCTGACCTCCTTCCTTGGAAGGTTTCCCCTTGAGTGACTGCGCCCCAGCCCTGGAAACTTGCATCCGTGGTTAGAAGGATCCAGTCCTGAATCCCGAACCTGCGGCCCTCCAGAAGGTGAGGTAATTGCAGCCACCAGAGGAGTGAAATCCTGGCCTTTGGCGACAGACGTATTCTCTGGTGCATGTGTAGATGGGATCCCGACCACTTGTCCAGGAGATCCAATTGCAAGGATCGAGCATGAAACCTCCCGTACTGCAGAGCCTCGTAAGAGGCCACCATCTTTCCCAGAAGGCCTGACCGAACCATCCGGTTTCGTTACCACAAAAAGGTTTGAATAGTAACCCGTGTTTTGCATTTGAGGAGGGACTGGTACAATGGCCTTTGCCTCTACCAACTTCTGGATAGCACCCTGTAGGGTAACCTTGTGTGCCGGCAAAGCTGGCAAGCCTGATTTGAAGAACCGATGAGGAGGGAGATCTTGAAATTCCAGCCGGTATCCCTGGGACACAATATCTAGTACCCAGGGATCCAGGCCGGACGACACCCAGACGTGACTGAAATGTCTGAGTCTCGCCCCCACCAGTCCTACCTCCAGGCTGCGCTGTCCACCGTCATGCAGAAGACTTTGGCGCACCTGAAGCAGGCTTCTGTTCCTGGGAACCCAGTGCAGCAGGTGTCTTGGGTTTTGGCCGGCCCCCTCTAAAGAAGGTCTTGGACGGTTTGGCCTTTCTCGGTTTAGTAACCCGAAAGGACTGAGATGCAGGTGAAGAAAAGGTTTCTTCATAGCAGGAGCTGCTAAGGGAAGAAAAGGAGACTTACCCACTGTAGCCGCGGAGATCCACCCATCCAACGCTTCCCCAAAGAGACCCTGACCTGTGTAGGGTAGGGTCTCCACACCTCTCCTGGATTCCGCGTCGGCAGACCACTGGTGCAGCCACAGTCCTCGACGAGCTGAGACGGACTTGGAAGAAATTCCTGCAGTTATTGAACCCAGGTCTTTCATGGATTCCACCATAAAACCTGCAGAAATCTGTATGTTACGGAGAAACAATTCAATGTCACTCTTATCTAACGTATCCAAATCCTCAAGTAACGTGCCTGACCACTTTACTATAGCTTTGGAAATCCATCCACAGGCAATAGTGAGGCATAGTATCGCCCATGAAGCCGTGTATATGAATTTGAATGTAGTATCAATCTTGCGATCAGCCGGCTCCTTCAAGGCGGTAGATTCTGGGACAGGTAAAACCACCTTTTTCGAGAGTCTGGATACAGACGCGTTCACTATGGGTTGGTTTTCCCATTTCTTTCTATCCTCCTCAGGGAAGGGGAAAGCAACCAGAACCTTCCTAGGGATCTGGAATTTTTTCTCAGGATTTTCCCATGCTTTTTCAAAAATAGCATTTAATTCTTTGGACGCAGGGAAGGTTAGCAAGGCTTTCTTATTGTCAGTTTAGTAAGCCTCCTCAACCTGTTCAGGTGTTGTATCAGTAATATGCAACACATCTCTAATAGCCTCTATCATCAACTGCACCCCTTTAGCAAGATATGCGGCCCCCCTGAGCACGTCCCCATCACCGTCTGCAGTGTCAGAATCGGTATCCTTGTCGTCTTGCATGATCTGAGCAAGAGCACGTTTGTGGGAACCCACAGAGGGGGGTCCTGAGGTAACAGAACCAGACCAAACTGCCATAGAATTCTGTAAAACCTGAGTTGCAGATTCATTCTGAGCAACCCTAGCAGAAATCTGAGAAATCATAGTTTTGATAGAGGATAACCACTCCGGCTCCCTTGCTGGTATCTGCGCTATAACAGTGCAATCCTGATTACATGGAATGAGATCATCCTGAGAGGACATATCCTCAGCTGCATATGATACAGAGTCCCTGGACATAGCTAACTGGAGACCACACACACACACACACACACACACACACACACACACACACACACACACACACACTAGGTTAGACAAAGTTTGCCCCCTGAGAATGGCAAGAGAGACACAGAGTTCAGAGCCAACCCACACACAGCACTGTTATATATAAAGGACACCCCTTATCAGCGCCCACTGTGTACTGTAATAGTTACACAGATCTAATTCACCACCTCCCCCCCTTCTACAACCCCCTGGTGCCGCACAGGATAGCTGGAGTTGCTTGGAGGGACAGCTCTGTCAGCGTCTGATGTACAGGAACTGCAGGCAGGAAAATGGCGCTGAACGCTGCTGGGTCCGCTCTGAGGAGAAGCTCCGCCCCTTGAAGATGGCGCGTCTTCCCGCACAAATTCTTTATACTGGCCTGGGGACTCCATCGCAAGGCGGGGAATTCCGTTCCCTGTGAGCATCTGAGTGCGGAGGATTCTGACGCTAGCCTGGGGATTCAGTCTCCGGTTAGCGTCTGTGACTAGTGTAGGGTATTAAGACGCTGGCTCAGGACGCCCCTCAAAGCGCCAACACTGTGTACCACTGAGCTTTTCCGGAGCGCAGCTGCTCAGAGCTGCGCTCCTACCCTTGTGCCACCATATCTCGCCTTTTCTAATCTCCTGGCTCTGTAAGGGGGTGGCGGCATGCTGCCGGGGTGAGCGATCCCCTGTGGCGGGCAACATTCGATCCCCTCAGGAGCTCGGTGTCCTGTCAGCAGAGATAGTGGCTCAGACCCCGTAGGGTGGACACTACTTCCTCCCCTTAGTCCCTCGAAGCAGGGAGGCTGTTGCCAGCAGCCTCCCTGTAAAATAATAAACTCTAAAATAAACTTTTTCTAAAGAAGCTCTGTAGAGCTCCCCTAGCTGTGACTGGCTCCTCTGGGCACATTTTCTAAACTGGGTCTGGTAAGAGGGGCATAGAGGAAGTAGCCAGCCCACAATCTCAAACTCTTAAAGTGCCAATGGCTCCTGGTGGATCCGTCTGTACCCCATGGTACTAATGTGGACCCCAGTATCCTCTAGGACGTAAGAGAAATATGCATACCGTACTCACGTGTATAACGTATGGTGAACCACTTATAAAGGTATAATTTTCCATCACAATTCCCTGCAGACCATCCTGTGACCATAAATTACAACTCTTTTTCTCTGGATTGATATTCCTCGTGAAAAGGGAGAGAAGAGGCGAAGAGGGCCAATCGTGTAGTACGTCACATTGAAGGTAAAAACTCCCTGGCGGGAAAAACTATAGAAACGGAGGTGCTCCTCTAGGGAGTGATGATAATCGTTCCGCACTCACGTGGGTAGGTATTGTTAACCTCTTATATAGGTGTCTTTAATGGTGGTAACAGGGAGAGTCTAATTGTACTCTGTCAATGTGTGGTAACTTAAAAAGTGTGGGCGTACCCTGACTCACAGTGAAATGGATAGAGGTGTGTCCATAATGGTTTCTTTAAGGTTCTCTTTTTTCATTTCCGCCCTGATGTTCCATTATTTCGTATCTCATGTTGTAGGTAGGACACAAAAAAGTTGTGGAGAAGATCAGGAATGGAGTGGAGTTCCAACAGATTTATTTTAAAAAAAAACTTTCAAACAATAAAACTAAGATGTTTTAAAAAATAGTTTCAAAATGGTGAACAACTGGTACTACAGTGGGAAGATGTAAATAACACATAACCTGGAGTGTGGTGTAGAGTCCGGACTGCCTCACTTCAAGAAATGGGTCCCTTAGTAGTTCAGTGCTCCTAGTCCTTCCACCAACGCATTTCGACTACTGAAATGCCACAAATGAGTCACCCGTGAAGAGCCGCAGCCTAGTTTGAAACACGAAGGCAAAATAATGACCGGACTTAACCAATTCAGCACAAACTGCGAACCCTGGTGGCTTCAGCCGAATAGTTCTGAAACACCAGTCATTTATCACCTTCCCAGACAACAGAATATTTCCTTTAATCTTGCTACAGCGCCTCCTGATGCAGAAAATTAAGACAGCGGAAGGTGGTGACCTGGGGGGCATGTATCCGGGGAATTGCGCAATGGACCAATGCGATGCGCCCTTTCAATAATCATATCAGTGCATAATCACGCACATCAAGCAAATCCAGCAGTGTAGATGTTAGAAATTGAGTGAGCGCTTCCCTTAAGTGATTCTGGGAGTCCCACAGTGCACATGTTGTTCCTTTAGATCGGTTTTCCATGTCATCAGTTTTATTTAAAACTTGTAGGTGCTGCTTGTGCAAATTCTCTTACTGTTGCTTAAGAGCAAAAACATCCTGGAAAGTTTCACCCAGTTTAAACTCTGTGGACTGCACCCTTTGAGTAAGCTGCATGAGATTGGTATTGGCTTCCTGGCTTGTCTGAAGGAATCAGCTTGCTCCTGCATTAAGGGGGCATGGTGGACTTAATAGCCCATACAATGTCCTTGTATGTTACCAGAGGAGAGGAGACAAGGTCAGTGAGCACACAGTCAGCCTCAGCAACAGGGAAAAAAGGTTGGGAGGCAGCGGGGGAGGATGGAGGGGACACTGCAGCCGCTGTCTTAGAAATGCAGCCCTGCTTTTCCTGGCTCCGGTGCTTCTGTCTGTTAGGCATGGAGGGGGTGATAAACCTCTCCATGCACTCCTGAGAGGTTCCCCTAACCTGTGGTGGTCTGTCTGCGGAAACCCATTGCAGGGCTTGAGGATGGGAATTAGCTGCAACCACAGAGGAGCAGCTTCAGACTGCTGCTATCCCCGCCAGAGATGGATCCGGAAGTCAGTTTAAAGTGATGTTAAGTGGTCAAATCATACTGGGGTTTAACTGCACACTTTCAGGCTCCCATAATTATGAACATCAGGGGCAAATGTTTCCAAATGTTGATTTCAGAGCAAGTGTGGCCAAATCCACAATTAGCATTTAACATGCTTTAGCCTGCTTCATAGAAAGTGCTGTGTATGTAATACTACAGGGCCAATGATCAAAGTAAGCCAGTAGATGCAGGAGTAGGGCTATTGCTCATGACCATATGGAATATGCAAAGATATAAAACCGTATTATTTACTACAGGTTAAATATCCCATATCCAAAATGCTTGAGACCAGAAGTATTTTGGATATCGTATTTTTCCGTATTTTGGAATAATTGCTTACCATAATGAGATATCATGGCGATGGGACCCAAGTCTAAGCACAGAATGCATTTATGTTTCATATACACCTTATACACACAGCAGGAAGGTCATTTAATACAATATTTTTAATAACCTTGTGTATTAAACAAACTTTGTGTACATACACATAATTCATGTTTCATATACACCTTATACACACATCCTGAAGGTCATTTAATACAATATTTTTAATAACCTTGTGTATTAAACAAAGTTTGTGTACATTGAGCCATCAGAAAACAAAGGTTTCACTATCTCAGTCTCACTCAAAAAATTCTGTATTTCTGAACATTCCATATATTGAAATATTTGGATATGGGATACTCAACCTGTGCTACTATTGTTGCCATGATAATTCAGTCTTCTATCTGGGAAGGGGGATGTCTGGGCAACGAGAAACCCCCCCCACCCCCCCCACCTGCATTTGCCTATGTATCGACTGTACCACCTAAAGTCTGTTTAGCCATAAAATGCACTGCACATGTATATTTAGAACCAAAATAAAATAAGACAGGCAATTCCATCTTCTTCATTTTATTTGGAATTTACATAAATAATGGAAAAAGGAATATTAGCTTATAATTATGGGTGCTTAAAAGGACATATATTCTGACTAGTTATTTATTCTAAGAACATAGGGATTTGTATCATCTCGATTAGACTACTGTAATGTCCTCTACCTTGGTCTCCCAGCAAAAGAATTGCAACGCTTACAGCTGGTGCAAAACACAGCTGCCAGGATGTTAACCGATCAGCCCCGTTCTAGCCACATAACACCCATCCTCTACTCCCTTCACTGGCTGCCTGTAAGATGGCGAATCATCTTCAAGATTGGCTTACTGAGTTTCAAAGCATTACATGACCAGGGCCCAAGGTACCTGAAACAGCTTCTGACCCCATACTGCCCCACTCGATAACTGCGATCGGTAGATGAAGGACTTTTAGCAGTACCTAGAATCTCCCGTAATTCATCTGGGGGTCGAGCTTTTAGTCATGCGGCTCCGACTCTATGGAACTCACTTCCCCGCACAGTGCGAGAGGCCCCAACTATAGAATCATTCAAAAGTAGACTCAAGACTTTCCTGTTTACTCAAGCATTTCCATAGTGTCCCTTTTAGTATCTTCATGCTTCTGTATTTTATGAAAATGTACTTCATTATTTTCTGTACTATGTTATGCTATGTATCTGTTAAGCGCCTTGAGTCCTATTGGAGAAAGAGCGCTATATAAATAAAATTATTATTATTATTATTATTATCTATTCCTAAAGCTTTTGGCTATTCACAGAGCGGGTTACTGTGGAGAAGTTCCTAACTTCTCCAGCGGCACCCCTGTTCCATCCCTGAATCTCATCACCATACTTTTGTATTGTGAGTGCGATTCATGAAGGAACCAAAAGCTCTGCTTTCCGCTTGTCCATGGAGCTCAGAGTCGCCATCTAAGGACGGCGCAATCTGAACTGCAGTGTGAAACTAGCAGAGAAGCTCAATGCCCTGCACCCAGCACTTGCTCCGCCCCCTGACCGCCCAGCAGCGCCTGCAGCCTTTCAAGAGCTAAGCTGGCGGCGCATGCGTAGAAAGGACCGGCTGACTCCATTCAACACAGAGGGGATCGCAGGAGAAGACAGGACCACTGGAGCCCAGGATACCGGATCACATCCCTGGAAAGGTGGGTATACATGAATGGGATACAGTTATAATGCCGTCTGACGGGATACCAGCGTTCAGGAACCCGGCACCGGAATCCCGACAGATGGCATATTACCGGCGGTCGAAATGCCAACACCCTCCCATAAATCCATTCCACCAACCGAGTGGGAATAGAACCTGTGGCCAGCATAGTTCGCCACTGGGCCTGAAGCGTGGTGAGCAGACTCGCTGCCTTGTCGATACTAACAGCCAGTATACCATCAGCTGGTATATCATCCCCATTCTTAAATGAATAGCTACTTATGAAAACTGCATTGGGCAGGTCTGGCCAACCTGTGGCTCTCCAGATGTTGGGAAACTACACATCCCAGCATGCCCTGGCACAGTTTTAGCATTCCCTAATATCAAAACAGTGGCAAGGCATGATGGGCCTTGTAGTTTTACAACAGCTGAAGAGCCACAGGTTGGCCAGGCCTCGCACTGGGTATGATATGCTGGTGTTTGGGATGCCGGCAGTTAGAAGACCATCCGCAGCATCCCGATGCTTAGAATATCACCAGGGGTTAGGGAAGAATACTTACCTTCCCCCAATCCTAACCCTCCCTGTTCGCAGTCTACACCTAACCAACCCCCCACCCCCACCCCCGCAGCTTAAACCTAATCTCCCCTCTCTGCAGCCTAACCTTCACACCCCTGCAGCCTAACAACCCCCGCGCAGTTTACCCTTAGCATGCACAGGGTAGATGCTAGAATCAAGTGGGCTAAAGGACCTCTGACATCAGGGGGAGGAGCTAGGCCGGCAGGATAGTACTTTCACTATCCACGCCACCAACTACTTAGTAATAGTAATCTGGTGGCGAGCGAAGCGGAGCTGTGCTCAGGGTTATGGTTTTGGTTTTAGCCATAACCCTGAACACAGCCCCGCTAAACATTTGTTCAGGATCCTGGCGGTCTGAATTCTGGTGCCAGGATTGTGATTTTTGCCGCGATTCCAGCATCGGTAATTTGACTGGCAATATCCTGGCCGAGATCCTGACCAGATCTCTCAAAGCTACAGTATATATCACATCAAATTGGTGCGGTGTAGTGATAAGTAACAATTAATTTTTAGTTTTGTACCTAAATTGACCCCATAAATGCTACAAAGTTTTTTGGATAAGCACTGATGTTTTCTATTACACACCATAACATTTAGTGGAGGCCAACCTGCCTCATTTTTCCAGACGGTAAATATCGTGTTTACTACTACTGTAATTTATTATTGCAAGAAGCCGAGCTGCATTTATTAGAGTTAAAGGCATTTCTATCTTGACCTAACTAGCTGCCTTTGGAAATGCGGTAGGAAATGCTTTAGCAGACTAGTACTGCTGTCACGGTGTAGAGATAAGGTTGTATCTGTGGAGATAATGATGTGTGAGTGTGTCTGTTATTTTCTCTCCCCCTCCTGTGTGACCGTGTGTACATGTACATGAGACAGGGGTCTGGTCCTATCAGTGCTGCCCGTGTCATATTGTGGCGCCCTGCTCCTCTTCCCTCCGCCTCCTCCAATCCTGCGTGTTGCAGCCAGTGCATGAGGAAGCTGCGGCAGTGTAGCAGCCTCGTCTCACATCGTAGTCTGCACTGATGGCAGCAGCGGCCTCCTGAGCGGGCACCATGGCAGAAGCGGGCGCAGCTGGCAGCAGGCGGCCGCGGAATGGGCGCTGTAATGCTGGGCAGGCCGCCAGCAGGAGGGAGCTGATCTCCCGGTCTGTGCTGAGCGCTGAGCACTGCCTGCGGGACAGGGACTATGGCACTGCCTATGCCCACTTCCTGCTGGTGCTCAGCCTGGCCCCCCAGCTCAAAGATGAATTCAAGGTTTGACCATTATTGATGTAATATATATCTAGACGTGTATGGCTACTAATGCAGCCTCTATGGGAGGGGAAGGGAAGCGTGCAATTTCCTCATGTATTTCTGCTTAAATTCTTATGGGTAATAGGTCTGCAAGGGCACAAGACCCTTTTACTATCACTGGATGTGCATAACGTGCTGCGCTGTATTGTTGTTGTTATTAATAATAATAATAATAATAATGAGGCAGACGTATATTTGAAATAATGAAAACAGTACATATAAGCTAAAACAAGCAAACCTGGAAATTGTGCAATAGTGTTGCTGACTGTTGAAGCCTATATACCTTATCATAATCTATAATGAATCTGACATTTCCTGTGAGAGAGATGTCAGCTATGGTGGTTACCACCTTTTTATATCCAGATTCATGTATATTGGGGCTTGGCCAAAACTGCAGTAGGGTAAAAGTAATTTTATTTGTCAGATATCAGACCATTTTTTGCCACTCTAGTTTGACGATTGTGGTGTACAAACTGTTCTTTATGTTTCTGGACTTGGTGGGCGATATTCAATTGTTTCTGTTTATCGCTCTTGTTTTGTAAAGTGGCTAAACCTGCCCAAACTAATGGGCTCAACGCCAATTGTCCTCTTCGAGCGCTGAAACGGTCACTCCGATTATTTTAGCTCACCACCCCTGGGGGAGCAAGCTGAAATGCTGGCGCCAGTAGCTGATCATGCCCAATTGGAGCTACAATTGAATAGCATTGTTGCAGATATGGGTGGAGGTAATCAATGCAGAAGCAAGCTGAGATAGAATGTGGACTGTGATGAGGTCAGAGCTATAGGAAGGAGAGGAGCAATGAAGTGCTTTGAATGTTAGGGTGAGGTGCTTAAACTGGATACTGTGAGGGAAGGGGAGCCAGTGAAGGAGAGACTCAAAATAGCGGAATAGGAAGACAACACCAGATGTAGCATTGTACTAGCCATTATAACTTTTGCCAATTTTATTTGCATTTAAAATGAAGGTTGTAACGCCAATGAATATGCATGTCAAATGCAAAACTATTGCTGTTTTTCTTTTGAATTTCTGCTTATGTTTGGGATGTCAGTGAAGGACTTAAGGGCCCTTCACGCTGGCAGATTTCACTGCACGATATGAACGTTCTGCTCCCCGCCGCCGGGTTGCCGTCGGCCATATCCGCTGTCGGGCAGCTCGGCGGCTGATCTGCCAGTGTGTAGGGCCCATAAATGCAGATTGAATGTATTAGAGAAGTCACAACACTCTTAAATGCAAGGAAAAATGCAAATAGGCATGCTGACATGGAAACCCATAGAGTCAAATGGAGGACCTGTTGTACTAGTATTAAAGACAATAGTAAGCACTTTTAATTGTACTACCAGTGAGGATGAGGCCCTGGATATATCTGAAGTGTCTTAAAGTGAAGTGCCAGAAGTACTAATTCTATCCTTTTTTTTTTTTCTTACTATTTTATTTTGTAGGAAACCTTTCAGTATTCTCTCTTCAAATGGGCAGAGGAGTTATACGCTTTAAATCGAAGTCAGGATTTATTTAATTGTTATGAGCAAGCCTTGGAGCTCTTTCCAAAAGATGATATTATATGTAACAGTATGGGAGAGCATCTCTTCAGGTGAGAGATACTTGGTCACTAACTGCATCAACTCCGTCTCCAAAACTGGCAGGCACTATAGGTGCGCTCTCTAGAGCCAGCGGTGTGTTCTGGGCACATGCCACACTATACCCTGTAATCATTACACATAAGTAGACTTACTGTATAGAATTTCTTTGAATCTCCAGTAGTATATATTTTCTCTTTGGTATGTTAACAGAAGATTTCTTCTGTCAATGACAGGTTAGGATTTCGAGATGAAGCCGCTGGCTATTTCTACAAAGCTGTGAAGTTGAATCCAAACTCAGCTGATGCCAAAGAAAATTTCTATCGTGTAGCTAATTGGTTGGTGGAACGCTGGCATTTTGTTATGCTCAATGACATCAAGAGAAATCGCATGTATCAGAAAGCTATTGAGAAGGCTGTCCAGACTGGCTGCAACACTGTGCTGGATATTGGAACTGGTACCGGAATCCTAAGGTAGCTTGCGTATATTACTATCTTACTTTACTAGAAAACGGTTTAAGCTGTTACTGTTCCCTGTTATTGTTTTTCTGCCTTACACCTCCTGGCATCCTTGCGGAATATTTTTGTGTGTTCATTTACTAATACAACTTTTGTATGTTGTTTTTGCCTCTTGGTCTCTGTAGCATGTTTGCAAAAAGAGCGGGTGCCCCTCATGTTTATGCCTGTGAGCTCTCCAAGACCATGTATGACCTGGCCTGTGAAGTGATGGCAGCCAATAACATGGAAGGCGAGATCAAGCTTTTACACATGAAGTCTCATGATGTTCGGGTTCCTGAGCACATCCCTGAAAAGTATGTAATAAATAACCAAATTCCACCATAATTACATAAGGCTCTTTCTGAATAGAGGATTAGCACCTGTGGCTAAGTGCAGTTTTAGCTTTTCCCCTTTATAAAGTACAGAAGAATACTTTCCAGATCCCAGTCTTTCTAGGGTGTGGGTTGTGTATAAGACAAAGAGTATCCAGCCTCCCGACTTGGTGGTAAATGGTTACATCTACACAAAATGCCATACCTATGGGCCCACTGTATACTACCTGCGTGGCATCAGGGAGTACTTAAGGGGACTGACCCTCCAAGCCATGCACAGTTGTGCCCAATCCCTAGCAAAGTCCTGGGTTCATGTTTTCCCAGTAATGGGGAGTAATGGGGCCCAAGCAATATTTTATTTTATTTATTAACAGTTTCTTATATAACGCAGCAAATTCTGTTGCGCTTTACAATTGGAAACGACACCGATGTTACAAAACTGAGTAATAACAGACAGTCAAAGAAGTAAGAAGGCCTGATTCTGAGTTGGGAATATAGTAAGAAAGAGCACTGTGTACCTGAGCAAAACATGCTAGTATGCCAGGGGTGCATCGTGCTTCAACATAGAAGCAAATGATTTAATGACAAATTTAACTCCCCCTTGTTTTTTTATAGCAATATCCGCAATGAATGGCTTTTTATTAGCAAGTTATTCTTTACTGAGCTTTTTTTAATTAATTTTATTTTTGTAACTATAACAAATTCATTTTCATAAGTGCAGACATTTTTGTAAATTATGCTGGCCAATTTTGTGGAATGCTTTCAGGGAGTTGGAAACAACTTAATACATGTTATATACCCAGTACTGTTGTTTGTGTTGCATAACTGGAGTTTAGGTATGGCTTTGAAACAGCCTGAATTTGTGGAGGCATGTGTTCAGCGGGGTGTTGGCACAGGTTTGTTCTGGCAGACTACATCACTTCTCAGACACTAGTTGGAAGTCATCGGATGGTGAATCTGATTAATAGTTTTTCTCTAACGTCCTAGTGGATGCTGGGGACTCCGAAAGGACCATGGGGAATAGCGGCTCCGCAGGAGACTGGGCACAAAAGTAAAAGCTTTAGGACTACCTGGTGTGCACTGGCTCCTCCCCCTATGACCCTCCTCCAAGCCTCAGTTAGATTTTTGTGCCCGAACGAGAAGGGTGCATACTAAGGGGCTCTCCTGAGCTGCTTAGAGTAAAAGTTTAAAGTAGGTTTTTTATTTTCAGTGAGACCTGCTGGCAACAGGCTCACTGCACCGAGGGACTAAGGGGAGAAGAAGCAAACTCACCTGCGTGCAGAGTGGATTGGGCTTCTTAGGCTACTGGACATTAGCTCCAGAGGGACGATCACAGGCCCAGCCATGGATGGGTCCCAGAGCCGCGCCGCCGGCCCCCTTACAGAGCCAGAAGACTGAAGAGGTCCGGAAAATCGGCGGCAGAAGACGTCCTGTCTTCAATAAGGTAGCGCACAGCACCGCAGCTGTGCGCCATTGCTCTCAGCACACTTCACACTCCGGTCACTGAGGGTGCAGGGCGCTGGGGGGGGGCGCCCTGAGACGCAATAAAAACACCTTTTTTGGCAAAAAATACATCACATATAGCTCCTGGGCTATATGGATGCATTTAACCCCTGCCAATTTTTCCATAAAAAAGCGGGAGAAAGGCCGCCGAGAAGGGGGCGGAGCCTATCTCCTCAGCACACTGGCGCCATTTTTCCCTCACAGCTCCGTTGGAGGAAGGCTCCCTGACTCTCCCCTGCAGTCCTGAACTACAGAAACAGGGTAAAACAAGAGAGGGGGGGCACTAATTTGGCAGATAAATATATACAGCAGCTATATCAGGGAAAAACACTTCTATAAGGTTATCCCTATATATATATATATAGCGCTCTGGTGTGTGCTGGCAAACTCTCCCTCTGTCTCCCCAAAGGGCTAGTGGGGTCCTGTCCTCTGTCAGAGCATTTCCTGTGTGTGTGCTGTGTGTCGGTACGTTGTGTCGACATGTATGAGGAGGAAAATGGTGTGGAGGCGGAGCAATTGCCTGTGTTAGTGATGTCACCCCCTAGGGAGTCGACACCTGACTGGATGGTCTTATGGAAAGAATTACGTGATAGTGTCAGCACTTTACAAAAGACTGTTGACGACATGAGACAGCCGGCAAATCAGTTAATACCTGTACAGGCGTCTCAAACACCGTCAGGGGCTCTAAAACGCCCGTTACCTCAGGTCGATACAGACACTGACACGGACACTGACTCCAGTGTCGACGGTGAGGAAACAAACGTATTTTCCAGTAGGGCCACACGTTACATGATCACGGCAATGAAGGAGGTTTTGAACATTTCTGATACTACAAGTACCACAAAAATGGGTATTATGTGGGGTGTGAAAAAACTACCCGTAGTTTTTCCTGAATCAGATGAATTAAATGAGGTGTGTGATGAAGCGTGAGTTTCCCCCGATAAAAAACTGCTAATTTCTAAAAAATGATTGGCATTATACCCTTTCCCGCCAGAGGTTAGGGCATGTTGGGAAACACCCCCTAGGGTAGATAAGGCGCTCACACGCTTATCAAAACAAGTGGCGTTACCGTCTCCTGATACGGCCGCCCTCAAGGAACCAGCTGATAGGAAGCTGGAAAATATCCTAAAAAGTATATACACACATACTGGTATTATACTGCGACCAGCAATCGCCTCAGCCTGGATGTGCAGTGCTGGGGTGGCTTGGTCGGATTCCCTGACTGAAAATATTGATACCCTGGACAGGGACAATATATTATTGACTATAGAGCATTTAAAGGATGCATTTCTATATATGCGAGATGCACAGAGGGATATTTGCACTCTGGCATCAAGAGTAAGTGCGATGTCCATTTCTGCCAGAAGAGGGTTATGGACGCGACAGTGGTCAGGTGATGCGGATTCCAAACGGCATATGGAAGTATTGCCGTATAAAGGGGAGGAGTTATTTGGGGTCGGTCTATCGGACCTGGTGGCCACGGCAACAGCTGGGAAATCCACCTTTTTACCCCAGGTCACCTCTCAGCAGAAAAAGATACCGTCTTTTCAGGCTCAGTCCTTTCGTCCCCATAAGGGCAAGCGGGCAAAAGGCCACTCATATCTGCCCCGGGGCAGAGGAAGGGGAAAAAGACTGCAGCAGACAGCCTCTTCCCACGAACAGAAGCCCTCCCCCGCTTCTGCCAAGTCCTCAGCATGACGCTGGGGCCTTACAAGCGGACTCAGGCACGGTGGGGGCCCGTCTCAAGAATTTCAGCGCGCAGTGGGCTCACTCGCAAGTGGACCCCTGGATCCTGCAGGTAGTATCTCAGGGGTACAAATTGGAATTCGAGACGTCTCCCCCTCGCCGGTTCCTGAAGTCTGCTTTACCAACGTCTCCCCCCGACAGGGAGGCGGTATTGGAAGCCGTTCACAAGCTGTATTCCCAGCAGGTGATAATCAAGGTACCCCTCCTACAACAGGGAAAAGGGTATTATTCCACGCTGTTTGTGGTACCGAAGCCGGACGGCTCGGTGAGACCCATTTTAAATCTGAAATCCTTGAACACTTACATAAAAAGGTTCAAGTTCAAGATGGAGTCACTCAGAGCAGTGATAGCGAACCTGGAAGAAGGGGACTATATGGTGTCTCTGGACATCAAGGATGCTTACCTCCATGTCCCAATTTGCCCTTCTCACCAAGGGTACCTCAGGTTTGTGGTACAGAACTGTCACTATCAGTTTCAGACGCTGCCGTTTGGATTGTCCACGGCACCCCGGGTCTTTACCAAGGTAATGGCCGAAATGATGATTCTTCTTCGAAGAAAAGGCGTCTTAATTATCCCTTACTTGGACGATCTCCTGATAAGGGCAAGGTCCAGAGAACAGTTAGAGGTCGGAGTAGCACTATCTCAAGTAGTACTACGACAGCACGGATGGATTCTAAATATTCCAAAATCGCAGCTGATTCCAACGACACGTCTGCTGTTCCTAGGGATGATTCTGGACACAGTACAGAAAAAGGTGTTTCTCCCGGAGGAGAAAGCCAGGGAGTTATCCGACCTAGTCAGGAACCTCCTAAGACCAGGCCAAGTGGCAGTGCATCAATGCACAAGGGTCCTGGGAAAGATGGTGGCTTCTTACGAAGCGATTCCATTCGGCAGATTCCACGCAAGAACTTTTCAGTGGGATCTGCTGGACAAATGGTCCGGATCGCATCTTCAAATGCATCAGCGGATAACCCTGTCTCCAAGGACAAGGGTGTCTCTCCTGTGGTGGTTACAGAGTGCTCATCTCCTAGAGGGCCGCAGATTCGGCATTCAGGATTGGGTCCTGGTGACCACGGATGCCAGCCTGAGAGGCTGGGGAGCAGTCACACGGGGAAAAAATTTCCAGGGCTTGTGGTCAAGCATGGAAACGTCACTTCACATAAATATCCTGGAACTAAAGGCCATTTACAATGCCCTAAGTCAGGCAAGGCCTCTGCTTCAGGGTCAGCCGGTGTTGATCCAGTCGGACAACATCACGGCAGTCGCCCACGTAAACAGACAGGGCGGCACAAGAAGCAGGAGGGCAATGACGGAAGTTGCAAGGATTCTTCGCTGGGCGGAAAATCATGTGATAGCACTGTCAGCAGTGTTCATTCCGGGAGTGGACAACTGGGAAGCAGACTTCCTCAGCAGACACGATCTTCACCCGGGGGAGTGGGGACTTCACCCAGAAGTCTTCCACATGATTGTGAACCGTTGGGAAAAACCAAAGGTGGACATGATGGCGTCCCGCCTCAACAAAAAACTGGAAAGATATTGCGCCAGGTCAAGGGACCCTCAGGCAATAGCTGTGGACGCTCTGGTAACACCGTGGGTGTACCAGTCAGTATATGTGTTCCCTCCTCTGCCTCTCATACCCAAGGTACTGAGAATCATAAGAAGGAGAGGTGTAAAGACTATACTCGTGGCTCCGGATTGGCCAAGAAGGACTTGGTACCCGGAAATTCAAGAGATGCTCACAGAAGACCCGTGGCCTCTACCTCTAAGAAAGGACCTGCTCCAGCAGGGACCATGTCTGTTCCAAGACTTACCGCGGCTGCGTTTGACGGCATGGCGGTTGAACGCCGGATCCTGAAGGAAAAAGGCATTCCGGATGAAGTTATCCCTACCCTGATCAAAGCCAGGAAGGATGTAACTGTGCAACATTATCACCGTATTTGGCGTAAATATGTTGCGTGGTGTGAGGCCAGGAAGGCCCCTACAGAGGAATTTCAACTGGGTCGATTCCTGCATTTCCTGCAAACAGGACTGTCTATGGGCCTCAAATTAGGGTCCATTAAGGTTCAAATTTCGGCCCTGTCAATATTCTTCCAAAAAGAACTAGCTTCAGTTCCTGAAGTTCAGACGTTTGTCAAGTGGGTACTGCATATACAGCCTCCTTTTGTGCCTCCAGTGGCACTTTGGGATCTCAATGTAGTTTTGGGATTCCTAAAATCACATTGGTTTGAACCACTCACCACTGTGGACTTAAAATATCTCACATGGAAAGTGGTAATGCTGTTAGCCCTGGCTTCAGCCAGGCGTGTATCAGAATTGGCGGTTTTATCCTATAAAAGCCCTTACCTAATTTTTCATACGGACAGGGCAGAATTGAGGACTCGTCCTCAATTTCTCCCTAAGGTGGTTTCAGCATTTCACTTAAACCAGCCTATTGTGGTGCCGGCGGCTACTAGGGACTTGGAGGATTCCAAGTTGCTGGACGTAGTCAGGGCCCTGAAAATATGTTTCTAGGACGGCTGGAGTCAGAAAATCTGACTCGCTGTTTATCCTGTATGCACCCAACAAGCTGGGTGCCCCTGCTTCTAAGCAGACGATTGCTCGTTGGATTTGTAGTACAATTCAGCTTGCACATTCTGTGGCAGGCCTGCCACAGCCAAAATCTGTAAAAGCCCATTCCACACGGAAAGTGGGCTCATCTTGGGCGGCTGCCCGAGGGGTCTCGGCTTTACAACTTTGCCGAGCAGCTACTTGGTCAGGGGCAAATACGTTTGCAAAATTCTACAAATTTGATACCCTGGCTGAGGAGGACCTGGAGTTCTCTCATTCGGTGCTGCAGAGTCATCCGCACTCTCCCGCCCGTTTGGGAGCTTTGGTATAATCCCCATGGTTTTTTCGGAGTCCCCAGCATCCACTAGGACGTTAGAGAAAATAAGAATTTACTTACCGATAATTCTATTTCTCATAGTCCGTAGTGGATGCTGGGCGCCCATCCCAAGTGCGGATTGTCTGCAATACTTGTACATAGTTATTGTTACAAAAATCGGGTTATTATTGTTGTGAGCCATCTTTTCAGAGGCTCCTCTGTTATCATGCTGTTAACTGGGTTCAAATCACAAGTTGTACGGTGTGATTGGTGTGGCTGGTATGAGTCTTACCCGGGATTCAAAATCCTTCCTTATTGTGTACGCTCGTCCGGGCACAGTATCCTAACTGAGGCTTGGAGGAGGGTCATAGGGGGAGGAGCCAGTGCACACCAGGTAGTCCTAAAGCTTTTACCTTTGTGCCCAGTCTCCTGCGGAGCCGCTATTCCCCATGGTCCTTTCGGAGTCCCCAGCATCCACTACGGACTATGAGAAATAGAATTATCGGTAAGTAAATTCTTATTATTCCATGGGTCTACAACCTGTGGCCCTCCAGCTGCTGTGGAACTATACATCCCAGCATGCCCTGCCTCAGTTTTAGCATACTTTCTCTAACGTCCTAAGTGGATGCTGGGGACTCCGTCAGGACCATGGGGTTTAGCGGCTCCGCAGGAGACAGGGCACAATAATAAAAGCTTTAGGATCAGGTGGTGTGCACTGGCTCCTCCCCCTATGACCCTCCTCCAAGCCTCAGTTAGATTTTTGTGCCCGGCCGAGAAGGGTGCAATCTAGGTGGCTCTCCTGAGCTGCTTAGAATAAAAGTTTAAGTTAGGTTTTTTATTTTCAGTGAGTCCTGCTGGCAACAGGCTCACTGCTACGAGGGACTTAGGGGAGAGAAGTAAACTCACCTGCGTGCAGGATGGATTTGCTTCTTAGGCTACTGGACACCATTAGCTCCAGAGGGAGTCGGAACACAGGTCTCACCCTGGGGTTCGTCCCGGAGCCGTGCCGCCGACCCCCCCTTGCAGATGCCGAAGTTGAAGAGATCCAGAGGTCCAGAAACAGGCGGCAGAAGACTTTCAGTCTTCATAAGGTAGCGCACAGCACTGCAGCTGTGCGCCATTGTTGTCAGCACACTTCATACCAGCGGTCACTGAGGGTGCAGGGCGCTGGGGGGGGCGCCCTGGGCAGCAATGTATTATACCTTTTTTATGGCTAAAATACATCACATATAGCCCTTGAGGCTATATGGATGTATTTAACCCCTGCCAGATCTCACAAACTCCGGGAGAAGAGCCCGCCGTTTTAGGGGGCGGGGCCTATTCTCCTCAGCACACGGCGCCATTTTCCTGCTCAGCTCTGCTGTGAGGAAGGCTCCCAGGCTCTCCCCTGCACTGCACTACAGAAACAGGGTTAAAACAGAGAGGGGGGGCACTTATTTGGCGATATGATTACATATGTGAAAATGCTATAAGGGAAAACACTTGTATAAGGGGTTGTCCCTGTATAATTATAGCGTTTTTGGTGTGTGCTGGCAAACTCTCCCTCTGTCTCCCCAAAGGGCTAGTGGGGTCCTGTCCTCTATCAGAGCATTCCCTGTGTGTGTGCTGTGTGTCGACATGTAGGAGGACGATGTTGGTGAGGAGGCGGAGCAAATTGCCTGTATTGGTGATGTCACTCTCTAGGGAGTCGACACCGGAATGGATGGCTTATTTAGGAATTACGTGATAATGTCAACACGATGCAAGGTTGGTTGACGACATGAGACGGCCGGCAAACAAATTAGTACCTGTCCAGGCGTCTCAGACACCGTCAGGGGCTTGTAAAAACGCCCATTTACCTCAGTTGGTCGACACAGACACGGACACTGACTTCAGTGTCGACGGTGAAGAAACAAACGTATTTTCCTTTAGGGCCACACGTTACATGTTAAGGGCAATGAAGGAGGTGTTACATATTTTCTGATACTACAAGTACCACAAATAAGGGTATTATGTAGGGTGGGAATAATCTACTTGTGGTTTTTCCTGAATCAGATAAATTAAAGTGTGTGATGATACGTGGGTTTCCTCCGATAGAAAATTATTGGAGGTATACCCTTTCCCGCCAGAAGTGAGGGCGAGTTGGGAAACACACCTTAGGGTGGATAAGGCGCTCACACGCTTATAAAAACAAGTGGCGTTACCGTCTCCAGATACGGCCGCCCTCAAGGAGCCAGCTGATAGGAAGCTGAAAAATATCCTAAAAAGTATATACACACATACTGGTGTTATACTACGACCAGCAATCGCCTCAGCCTGGATGTGCAGCGCTGGGGGGGCTTGGTCGGATTTCCTGACTGAAAATATTGATACCCTTGACAGGAACAATATTTTATTGACTATAGAGCATTTTAAGGATGCATTTCTATATATGCGAGATGCGCAGAGGGATATTTGCATTCTGGCATCAAGAGTAGATGTGATGTCCATATCTGCCAGACGATGTTTATAGACACGACAGTGGTCAGGTGATGCAGATTCCAGACGGCACATGGAAGTATTGCCGTATAAAGGGGCGGTCCATCGGACCTGGTGGCCATGGCAACAGCTGGAAAATCCACTTTTGTTACCCCAAGTCACATCTCAGCAGAAAAGGACACAGTCTTTTCAGTCTCAGTCCTTTCGTACCCATAAAGGCAGGCGGGCAAAAGGCCAGTCATATCTGCCCAGGGTTAGAGGAAAGGGAAGAAGACTGCAGCAGGCAGCCCATTCCCAGGAACAGAAGTCCTCCACAGCTTCTGCCAAGTCCGCAGCATGACGCTGGGGCCATACAAGCGGACTCAGGTGCGGTGGGGGGTCATCTCAAGAGTTTCAGCACGCAGTGGGCTCACTCGCAAGTGGACTCCTGGATCCTACACGTAGTATCCCAGGTGTACATTGGAAATTCGAGACGTCTTCCCCTCACAAGTTCCTGAAGTCTGCTTTACCAACGTCTCCCTCCGACAGGGAGGCAGTATTGGGAAAAAATTCACAGGCTGTATTCCCAGCAGGTGATAATCAAAGTACCCCTCCTACAACAAGGGAAGGGGTATTATTCCACACTATATTGTGGTACTGAAGCCAAACGGCTCGGTGAGATCTAAAAGATTTGAACAATTACATACAAGGGTTCAAATCAAGATGGAGTCACTCAGAGCAGTGATAGCGAACCAGGACGATATGGTGTCACTGGATATCAGGGACGCTTACCTACATGTCCAAATTTTGCCCTTCTCACCAAGGGTATCTCAGGTTCGTGGTACAGAACTGTCACTATCAGTTCAGACGCTGCCGTTTGGATTGTCCACGGCACCCCGGGTCTTTACCATGGTAATGGCCGAAATGATGATTCTTCCTAAAAGAAATATGGACGCTTTCCTGATAAGGGCAAGGTCCAGAGAACAGTTGGCGGTCGGAGTAGCACTATCTCAAGTAGTTCTACGACAGCACGAGTGGATTCTAAATATTCCAAAATCGCAGCTTTTTCCGACGACACGTCTAATGTTCCTAGGAATGATTCTGGACACAGTCCAGAAAAGGATGTTTTCTCCCGGAGAAGAAGGCCAGGGAGTTATCCGAGCTAGTCAGGAACCTCCTAAAACCAGGAAAAATATCCGTGCCTCATTGCACAAGGATCCTATGAAAAATGGTGGTTTCTTACAAAGCGATCCCATTCGGTAGATTTCACGCAAGAACCTTTCAGTGGAATCTGCTGGGAAAATGGTCCGGATCGCATCTTCAGATGCATCAGCGGATAACCCTGTCTCCAAGGACAAGGGTGTTTTCTTCTGTGGTGGCTGCAGAGTGCTCATCTATGAAAGGGCCGCAGATTCGACATTCAGGACTGGGTCCTGGTGACCACGGATGCCAGCCTGAGTGGCTGGGGAGCAGTCACACAAGGAAAAAATTTTCCAGGGAGTGTGATCAAGTCTGGAGACTTCTCTCCACATAAATATACTGGAGCTAAGGGCAATTTACAAGGCTCTAAGCTTAGCAAGACCTCTGCTTCAAGGTCAGCCGGTATTGATCCAGTGGGACAACATCACGGCAGTCGCCCACGTAAACAGACAGGGCGGCACATGAAGCAGGAGGAAAATGGCAGAAACTGCAAGGATTCTTCGCTGGGCGAAAAATCATGTGATAACACTCTCAGCAGTGTTAATTCCGGGAGTGGAAAACTGGGAAGCAGACTTCCTCAGCAGGCATAACCTCCACCCGGGAGAGTGAGGACTTCAGCGGGAAGTCTTCCACATGATTGTAAACCGTTGGGAAAAACCAAAGGTGGACATGATGGCGTCCCGCCTGAACAAAAAACTAGACAGATATTGCGCCAGGTCAAGGGACCCTCAGGCAATAGCGGTGGACGCTCTGGTAACACTGTGGGTGTACCAGTCAGGGTATGTGTTCCCTCCTATGCATCTCATACCAAAGGTACTGAGAATCATAAGAAGGAGATGAGTAAGAACGATACTCGTGGTTCCGGATGGGTCAAGAAGGACTTTGTACCCGGAACTTCAAGAGATGCTCACGGAAGAACCGTGGCCTCTACCTTTAAGAGAGGACCTGCTCCAGCAGGGGCCTTGTCTGTTCCAAGACTTACCGCGGCTGCGTTTGACGGCATGGCAGTTGAACGGCGGATCCTGAAAGGGCATTCCAGATGAAGTCATCCCTACCCTGGTCGAAGCCAGGAAGGATGTAACCGAAAAACATTTTCACCGCATTTGGCGAAAATATGTTGCGTGGTGGGAGGCCAAGAAGGTCCCTACAGAGGAATTCCAACTGGGTCGTTTCCTACATTTCCTGAAAACAGGACTGTCTATGGGCCTAAAATTAGGGTCCATTAAGGTTCAAATTTCGACCCTGTCGAATTTCTTCCAGAAAGAACTGGCTTCAGTGCCTGAAGTTCAGACGTTTGTAAAAGGGGTACTGCATATACAGCCTCCTTTTGTGCCCCCAGTGGCACCTTGGGATCTCAATGTTGTTTTGAGTTTCCTAAAGTCACATTGGTTTGATCCACTCACCACTGTGGAATTAAAATATTTCACATGGAAGGTGAAGATTCTATTAGCCCTGGCTTCAGCCAGGCGTGTGTCAGAATGGGCGGCTTTATCATATAAAAGCCCTTGCTTAATTTTTCATTCTGACAGGGCAGAATTGAGGACTCGTCCTCAATTTCTCCTTAAGGTGTTTTCTATTTTTCACATGAACCAACCTATTGTGGTACCTGCGGCTACTAGGGACTTGGAGGACTCCAAGTTACTTGACGTTGTCAGGGCCCTGAAAATATATGTTTCCAGGACGACTGGAGTCAGAAAATCTGACTCGCTGTTTAGCCTGTATGCACCCAACAAGATGGGTGTTCCTGCTTCTAAGCAGACGATTGCTCGCTGGATTTGTAGTACAATTCAGCTTGCACATTCTGTGGCAGGCTTGCCACAGCCAAAATCAGTAAAAGCCCATTCCACAAGGAAGTGGGCTCATCTTGGGCGGCTGCCCGAGGGGTCTCGGCTTTACAACTTTGCCGAGCTGCTACTTGGTCAGGGGCACACCCTGACTGAGGAGGACCTGGAGTTCTCTCATTCGGTGCTACAGAGTCATCCGCACTCTCCCGCCCGTTTGGGAGCTTTGGTATAATCCCCATGGTCCTGACGGAGTCCCCAGCATCCACTTAGGACGTTAGAGAAAATAAGAATTTACTTACCGATAATTCTATTTCTCGTAGTCCGTAGTGGATGCTGGGCGCCCATCCCAAGTGCGGATTGTCTGCAATACTTGTACATAGTTATTGTTACAAAAATCGGGTTATTCTTGTTGTGAGCCATCTTTTCAGAGGCTCCTTCGTTGTTATCATACTGTTAACTGGGTTCAGATCACAGGTGGTACGGTGTGATTGGTGTGGCTGGTATGAGTCTTACCCGGGATTCAATATCCTTCCTTATTATGCACGCTCGTCCGGGCACAGTATCCTAACTGAGGCTTGGAGGAGGGTCATAGGGGGAGGAGCCAGTGCACACCACCTGATCCTAAAGCTTTTATTATTGTGCCCTGTCTCCTGCGGAGCCGCTAAACCCCATGGTCCTGACGGAGTCCCCAGCATCCACTACGGACTACGAGAAATAGAATTATCGGTAAGTAAATTCTTATTTTAATAGCAAAACTGCGGCAGGGCATGCTGGGGTGTATAGTTTCACAGCAGGTGGAGGGCCGCAGGTTGAAGACCCATGGTTTAGTCCAGTGATGGCTAACCTTGACACTCCAGCTGTTGTTGAACTACACATCCCAGCATGCCTTGCTACAGTTTTGCTATTTGGCCATGCTAAAACTGATGCAGGGCATGCTGGGATTTGTAGTTCAACAACAGAAGGTTTGCCATCACTGGTTTAGTCCATCCATACACATAGATTTTCATTTGGATTTGTAGGGGTCGTTTTAATAATACCCCTTTCACACTGACAAATATTTCCCGGGTTAGTGCACATGAACACGCATCAACCCGGGAATTTGCTCAGTGTGAAAGGGTCCTGAAAGAATATCCCGGGTCGAGCGTCCCGGCATTTCATCCCAGGTCTCGACCTGGGTTGAATCCGGAATCTGCCCAGGATGCATGCAGTGTGAACGGGTAACCGTTCTCTGCATAGGAGGAGGCGGTGCTTGGAGATGGTTATCTCCAGGTACTGCCTCCGGTAGCACCAGCAGTGACGTCACCAACCCGGCAATATGCTGCGTCGGGCCGCAAGTCTGAAGGGGTCTCAAGCCGGGTTGCACTTGGGAAGCACCCGTGTACACATTCCCGGGTGTGACCCGGCTATTGTGAATTTGAAAGGGGTATGAGAGGCAACGCCATTGTGATGGTGTTTAGCAGAGGCACAATAAATCACAGTATGTGTATTAAACTGCTCAATATCTGTGCTACTATGTGTATGTCTGATATTGCAGAGTTCTATTCCAGGACTCGGCCAGCCTGCCTTGCTTACAATACCATATTTGTACACTGCTGATCGAATTAATGTCATTTATTAACAACTATATTTAGATATCCAATGACAATCAAATGTTACATTTATCAGAAAAAGCATGTATGCCACAGAGATACACCCAATGCTATTGCACTTCTAGCACCAAAATAAACTCCCAACATCGGAGGGCGGATATATGGACTTGCGTGGTTTTCTCAATATTGGGATCCAGCCATTTTGGTAGACTGATTAAGAGAGAATTCATCACATCTGTGAATGCTTTCCCAGTTCTAGGTTACGTCACCTGTATCTTTCTTCGGTACCAGTGTACTGTGCACTGTTACACCCGTTCTTCTACAATAATATGTCAGTGTTTCTTGGCACCAGCTGGTACCCCCAATGCTGTTCTTTGTAAAAGGAATACTGTATTGAAAACAAATTGTCACCAGAATAATATTATGTTTACACCTTTTCATCCCTTTCCAGAGTTTCACTGGTTGTCACAGAGACTGTGGATGCTGGTTTGTTTGGTGAAGGTATTGTGGAGACTCTGATTCATGCCTGGAAAAACTTACTTTTGCAGCCAAAGGTCAGTAGAGTGAATGAGTGCATGACTCCTGCATACAGTTCTAATGAAAAGTCCCTGACAATGTCACATGTCACTGATTTCATAATGTACAATGGTTCTCTATCTTAGCCCACATGCGGTACTGGTGAGGGGTATGGGCAAGTCATACCTGCGGGAGCTGTGGTATATGGCATGGCTGTAGAGTGCTTAGAAATACGCAGACATCACAGGTGAGCATACAACCGGCATCTGTCCAACATGATGTATCAATAATAAAATCACATTAAAAATAAGATTTTACTTACCGATAAATCTATTTCTCGTAGTCCGTAGTGGATGCTGGGACTCCGTAAGGACCATGGGGATAGCGGCTCCGCAGGAGACAGGGCACAAAATAAAAGCTTGAGATATCAGGTGGTGTGCACTGGCTCCTCCCCCCATGACCCCCCTCCAAGCCAGTTAGGATACTGTGCCCGGACGAGCGTACATAATAAGGAAGGATATTGAATCCCGGGTAAGACTCATACCAGCCACACCAATCACACCGTACAACTCGTGATCTGAACCCAGTTAACAGTATGATAAATTTAAAGGAGCCTCTGAAAGGATGGCTCAACAATAATAACCCGAATTTTTTGTAACAATAACTATATACAAGTATTGCAGACAATCCGCACTAGGGATGGGCGCCCAGCATCCACTACGGACTACGAGAAATAGATTTATCGGTAAGTAAAATCTTATTTTCTCTAACGTCCTAAGTGGATGCTGGGACTCCGTAAGGACCATGGGGATTATACCAAAGCTCCCAAACGGGCGGGAGAGTGCGGATGACTCTGCAGCACCGAATGAGAGAACTCCAGGTCCTCCTCAGCCAGGGTATCAAATTTGTAGAATTTAGCAAACGTGTTTGCCCCTGACCAAGTAGCTGCTCGGCAAAGTTGTAAAGCCGAGACCCCTCGGGCAGCCGCCCAAGATGAGCCCACTTTCCTTGTGGAATGGGCTTTTACTGATTTTGGCTGTGGCAATCCTGCCACGGAATGTGCAAGCTGAATTGTACTACAAATCCAACGAGCAATCGTCTGCTTTGAAGCAGGAGCACCCAGCTTGTTGGGTGCATACAGGATAAACAGCGAGTCAGTTTTCCTGACTCCAGCCGTCCTGGAAACATATATTTTCAAGGCCCTGACAACGTCCAGCAACTTAGAGTCCTCTAAGTCCCTAGTAGCCGCAGGTACCACAATAGGTTGGTTCATGTGAAATGCAGAAACCACCTTAGGTAGAAATTGAGGACGAGTCCTCAATTCCGCCCTGTCAGAATGAAAATTTAGGTAAGGGCTTTTACATGATAAAGCCGCCAATTCTGACACACGCCTAGCTGAAGCCAAGGCCAACAGCATCGACACCTTCCACGTGAGATATTTTAAATCTACCGTAGACAATGGTTCAAACCAGTGTGATTTTAGAAATCTCAACACAACATTGAGATCCCAAGGTGCCACTGGAGGCACAAAAGGAGGCTGTATGTGCAGCACCCCTTTCACAAATGTCTGAACTTCAGGTACTGAAGCCAGTTCGTTCTGGAAGAATATCGTCAGGGCCGAAATTTGAACCTTAATGGACCCTAATTTTAGGCCCATAGACAGTCCTGTTTGCAGGAAATGCAAGAAACGACCCAGTTGAAATTCCTGTGTAGGGGCCTTCTTGGCCTCACACCACGCAACATATTTACGCCAAATGCGGTGATAATGTTTTGCGGTTACTTCCTTTCTGGCTTTTACCAGAGTAGGGATGACTTCTTTTGGAATGCCCTTGTCCTTCAGGATCCGGCGTTCAACCGCCATGCCGTCAAACGCAGCCGCGGTAAGTCTTGGAACAGACAAGGCCCCTGCAGTAGCAGGTCCTGTCTTAGAGGTAGAGGCCACGGTTCGTCCGTGAGCATCTCTTGAAGTTCCGGATACCAAGACCTTCTTGGCCAATCCGGAACCACGAGTATAGTTCTTACTCCTCTCCTTCTTATGATTCTCAATACTTTCGGTATGAGGGGCAGAGGAGGGAATACATACACTGACTGGTACACCCACGGCGTTACCAGAGCGTCCACTGCTATTGCCTGAGGGTCCCTTGACCTGGCGCAATATCTGTCCAGTTTTTTGTTTAGACGTGACGCCATCATGTCCACCTTTGGTCTTTCCCAACGGTTTACAATTTGGTGGAAGACTTCTGGGTGAAGTCCCCACTCTCCCGGGTGAAGGTCGTGTCTGCTGAGGAAGTCTGCTTCCCAGTTGTCCACTCCCGGAATGAACACTGCTGACAGTGCTATCACATGATTTTCCGCCCAGCGAAGAATCCTTGCAGTTTCTGCCATTGCCCTCCTGCTTCTCGTGCCGCCCTGTCTGTTTATGTGGGCGACTGACGTGATGTTGTCCGACTGGATCAACACCGCCTGACCCTGAAGCAGAGGTTTTGCTTGAATTAAGGCATTGTAAATGGCCCTTAGTTCTAGAATGTTTATATGAAGAGATGTTTCCATGCTTGACCACAAGCCCTGGAAATTCCTTCCCTGTGTGACTGCTCCCCAGCCTCTCAGGCTGGCATCCGTGGTTACCAGGATCCAATCCTGAATGCCAAATCTGCGGCCCTCTAGTAGATGAGCCCTCTGAAGCCACCACAGGAGAGACACCCTTGTCCTTGGCGACAGGGTTATCCGTTGATGCATCTGAAGATGCGATCCGGACCATTTTCCCAGTAGATCCCACTGAAAAGTTCTTGCATGGAATCTTCCGAATGGAATCGCTTCGTAAGAAGCCACCATTTTTCCCAGGACCCTTGTGCACTGATGCACTGAGACCTGTCCTGGTTTTAGGAGGTTCCTGACTAGCTCGGATAACTCCCTGGCCTTCTCCTCCGGGAGAAACACCTTCTTCTGGACTGTGTCCAGAATCATTCCTAAGAACAGTAGACGTGTCGTTGGAATCAGCTGCGATTTTGGAATATTTAGAATCCATCCGTGCTGACTTAGCACTACCTGAGATAGTGCCACTCCGACTTCTAACTGTTCCTTGGTTCTTGCCCTTATCAGGAGATCGTCCAAGTAAGGGATAATTAAGATGCCTTTTCTTCGTAGAAGAATCATCATTTCGGCCATTACCTTGGTAAAGACCCGAGGCGCTGTGGACAATTCAAACGGCAGCGTCTGAAACTGATAATGACAGTTTTGTACTACAAACCTGAGGTACCCTTGGTGAGAAGGATATATTGGGACGTGGAGATAAGCATCCTTGATGTCCAGCGACACCATATAGTCCCCCTCTTCCAGGTTCGCTATCACCGCTCTGAGTGACTCCATCTTGAATTTGAACCTTTTTATGTAAGTGTTCAAAGATTTTAGATTTAATATTGGTCTCACCGAGCCGTCCGGCTTCGGTACCACAAATAGTGTGGAATAATACCCCTTCCCCTGTTGTAAGAGGGGTACCTTGATTATCACCTGCTGGGAGTACAGCTTGTGAATGGCTTCCAGAACTGCCTCCCTGTCGGAGGGAGACTTTGGTAAAGCAGACTTCAGGAACCGATGAGGAGGAAACGCCTCGAATTCCAGTTTGTACCCCTGTGATACTACCTGTAGAATCCAGGGATCCACTTGCGAGTGAGCCCACTGCGCGTTGAAATACTTGAGACGGGCCCCCACCGTGTCTGAGTCTGCTTGTAAAGCCCCAGCGTCATGCTGAAGACTTGGCAGAAGCAGGGGAGGGCTTCTGCTCCTGGGAAGCGGCTGCATGGTGCTGCCTTTTTCCTCTTCCTCTGCCCTTGGGCAGAAAAGAGTGACCTTTTGCTCGCTTGTACTTATGGGAACGAAAGGACTGAGTTTGAAAAGACTGTGTCTTTTTCTGTTGATGTGAAGTAACCTGGGGTAAAAAGGTGGATTTTCCAGCCGTTGCCGTGGCCACCAGGTCTGTTAGACCAGCCCCAAATAACTCCTCCCCCTTATACGGCAATACTTCCATGTGCCGTTTGGAATCTGCGTCCCCTGACCACTGTCTGGTCCATAATGCTCTTCTGGCAGAGATGGACATTGCGCTTACTCTTGATGCCAGGGTACAAATATCCCTCTGCGCATCACGCATATATAGCAATGCATCCTTTAAATGTTCTATAGTTAACAGAATATTGTCCCTATCCAGGGTATCAATATTCTCAGTCAGGGAATCCGCCCATGCGACTCCAGCACTGCACATCCAGGCTGATGCGATTGCTGGTCGCAGTATAACACCAGTATGTGTGTATATACTTTTCAGGATATTTTCCAGCCTCCTATCAGCTGGTTCTTTGAGGGTGGCCGTATCAGGGGACGGTAACGCTACTTGTTTAGATAAACGTGTGAGCGCCTTATCTACCCTAGGGGGTGTTTCCCACCGTGCCCTAACCTCTGGCGGGAAAGGGTATAGTGCTAATAACTTATTAGAAATTAGCTGTTTTTTATCGGGGGAAACCCACGCTTTATCACACACCTCATTTATTTCCTCAGACTCAGGAAAAACTATTGGCAGTTTTTTCACACCCCACATAATACCCGCCTTTGAGGTATTTGTAGTGTCAGAAAGGTTCAATGCCTCTTTCATTGCCGTGATCATGTAACGTGTGGCCCTACTGGACATTACGTTTGTCTCGTCACCGTCGACACTAGATTCAGTATCTGTATCTGGATCCGTGTCGACCCACTGAGGTAGCGGCCGTTTTAGGGCCCCTGAGGGTGTCTGAGACGCCTGAACAGGCACTAATTGATTTGCCGGCTTTCTCATGTCGTCAACAGTTTTTTGTAAATTGCTGACATTATCACTTAATTGCTTAAACACAATCATCCAGTCAGGTGTCGACTCCCTAGGGGGTGACATCACTAACACAGGCAACTGCTCCGCCTCCACCTCATTTTCCTCCTCATACATGTCGACACACGCGTACCGACACACAGCACACACACCGGGAATGCTCTGATAGAGGACAGGACCCCACTTAGCCCTTTGGAGAGACAGAGGGAGAGTCTGCCAGCACACACCCAGCGCTATATATATACAGGGATAACCTTATATAAGTGTTAATCCCTTATAGCTGCTGTTAATCTAGTTATTTGCTGCCAAAATGCCCCCCCTTCTCTTTTTTACCCTGAATCAGATGCAGTACTGCAGGGGAGAATCAGGGAGCCGTCCTTCCAGCGGAGCTGTGAGGGAATAATGGCGCCAGTGTGCTGAGGAGATAGGCCCCGCCCCTTCACGACGTCCTTAACTCCCGCTTTTTTGTGTAAAATGGCAGGGGAAAAAATACATCCATATAGCCCTGGAGCTATATGTGATGTATTCCTTTTGCCAGCTAAGGTATATGTGTGTTATATTGCGTCTCAGGGCGCTCCCCCCCAGCGCCCTGCACCCTCAGTGACCGGAGTGTGAAGTGTGCTGAGAGCAATGGCGCACAGCTGCGGTGCTGTGCGCTACCTTAGTCTTGAAGACAGGATGTCTTCTGCCGCCGCTTTCACCGGACCTTCGTCTCTTCTGGCTCTGTAAGGGGGACGGCGGCGCGGCTCCGGTGACCCATCCAGGCTGAACCTGTGATCGTCCCTCTGGAGCTAACGTCCAGTAGCCTAAGAAGCCCAATCCACTCTGCACTCAGGTGAGTTCGCTTCTTCTCCCCTTAGTCCCACGATGCAGTGAGCCTGTTGCCAGCAGGACTCACTGAAAATAAAAAAACCTAACTAAACTTTTATTCTAAGCAGCTCTGGAGAGCTACCTAGTTTGCACCCTTCTCGGCCGGGCACAAAAATCTAACTGGCTTGGAGGGGGGTCATGGGGGGAGGAGCCAGTGCACACCACCTGATATCTCAAGCTTTTATTTTGTGCCCTGTCTCCTGCGGAGCCGCTATCCCCATGGTCCTTACGGAGTCCCAGCATCCACTTAGGACGTTAGAGAAACATACAGTATATTTTGATTGAGCTTTTAAAGAAAAAAACCCATCTATATATTTGAAGATGTTATGCACCTGTCCTACACTGTGTGCTGAGGAAATGGGATCTGCCAACATGCATTACTGTGTCCTACATAAAGGCAAAAACCCTCACACCTAGAAATACATTGGTCCAAGTTGCATCCTCTTACTGCAACCTATTTAAGTTAAATGAAGACTCATTAGAGCACAAATAATGAGACTACTATATACCTAAACCTGTACACAGAAAACATACTTACTGATTAGAGGAAGTAAACAGCTGCGCTTTAGAATGACGTCTCCTTTTGTATTTACCAGAATGTCTGTTTCCTTCTGCCTAGAGTGTTTGTGAGTGAGGTTGCTGGTGTGAACTTAGGAGCAGCAGTGCGGTTTTCCAGTCCCGTACACAGCAGTCACAAAGCTAACGATGTAACAGAGCCGTATGCTACAGAGAAGATTGGTAGAGTTCCTGGGGGATATAAAGCACTGAGCCAGCCCTTCCAGGCACTGTCCATAGACTTCAATAGCCTGCAGGTACAGATCGTTGTCTGGCATTGGATTTTCTATTTAATGCTGGTAAAACTAGATTAATGTAGTGTTCATTTCCTGCCTAGCTGTCTCTGCCAACTCGAAAATGAATGTCAATTTGGGGATTTTGTACTTCTCTCGGTTTCATTAATGAAACAGAGGGGGTAATCGACTATAAAGGAAGGATGAGCAGATCTGAGATGTAATAAAAGAGATTTATTAATCTGAGCATATGAATTCCAAATAAATTCTCGTGCTTATGATAATGTCAGGATAGAAAGAATGTCGTAGAGACCCATTGTCCTCTGTTGCACCATCACTCTTATTGTCCACTTAGAGAATACAGTGAGAAAATGATGCTGACCTACAGATGTGTCCTCACACGCCTTTGTCCTAGACGCGCCCAGTACCTCTTCTTGCCGTTCAAGGGTCCTTTCAACTTGCCAGACATTTTTTTTTCTTTTTAAAGTTGCGTTTTATTCACACCGCAAGAAGCAACAAAGTGCTAGTATACACTGACCACTGGGGATAGCAGCACTTGCACATCTTTGTATGACTAAGTTGCAAATATGTTTAAAAAAGGTTTCAATATGAGCGTCCGTGGCTATTCCTCGTATCACGTTCCGTTTTGCTGACTGCAATTTTGCACATAAGTTGTACTAATTACTTTGCGACAAAAAGTAGCAAACTAGCTTTTCTTGTACACTATGAGCAACTTTGTGGCTACAATGCCACTAACATGCAATATTTAGTGAAAACGTACGCCATTTTTATTGGGTGCATCTCGGTCAGGCTAAGTGTGTTGCACTGTATGGCATAAAAAAAGCTAAATGTATGAGCACACATCTATAATCTTCTAGTGGCAACATCCCAGCGACCAATCCGAGTATCTTGCTGGACCTGGTGATCAGCACAGTGGTGTAGCACAGTTTTACGTAGTAGATATATGTCTGCAGAAATCACCAGCTTACAAATAGGTTACAAACCATTTTCATGTGTTCATATTTGTACCAGAATTACCAATAATTATCTTACCAGTTGAGGAAATTGACTTATTAATGGAAAGTGCATTGGGTTACTGGCTTATGTGTGGTAAAACGTACAGCACCAATTCAGTCCATATGAAAAACACGTGACAAGCATGTTCTGAGGAACAGGACACTTTGATATGATTTTGCTACTCTCGCTTTGCACTCTAATGCTAGGACTTGGAAAGCATTGCATCGGGAAAGTCTTGCAGGATCTCCATGCTGGTCCATGAACAAGGCCAGCTTGATTGCTTTACAACCTGGTTTGTCCTCCATCTGGATAGTGAACACAATTTGTCCACGATCCCCAGTGAGGAAACGTGCTGGGAACAAGCAGTCTTCCCCATCCAGAACCTCTCTGGTGAGTGTTGGTATACTTTCTGGTTACACACTAAGATTTGGCAAGTTTATTTTCTGGCAACAGTTGGGAAAAAATGATAAAAACAGACTTTCTCTTACGTCCTAGTGGATACTGGGGTCCACATTAGTACCATGGAGTATAGGCGGGTCCACTAGGAGCAGTGGGCACTTTCTGATCCACTAGCCTGAGAATGTGTACTATCCTGTGTACACAGCACTGAGCCCCCCAGATTGAGTGAAACACTCTGCTGTGCATGAAACACACTCCTTTGACATAGTAAATGTAAAAGAACACACACACACACACACAGTGATGAATAGGTTAAAAGCACAGTTAACCCACATAGAGCCCCTTAGGGAGAGGCAGAGTATGATGGAGCCAGCCACACAGCGCCCTTATAGCTAATTATATTGTAGCTGGGTCGCAAACTAAGCATTTGTAATAAAGGCTCCGTATCCTAATACTGCTCCGCCTCCCTCCCTCCCTCCCTCCCCCCTCCCCCCCCCTCCCCCTCCCCTCCCCTCTCCCCTCCCCCCCATCCCCCCTCCCCTCCTTCCCTATGACCCCCTGGTACCTCTGAGGCAAGCTGGAGTCCTTGTGGAGGGGCTGCGCTTCCCTGCCAGTCTGTCTGTGTAGAGCTGCAGAGGGAAAATGGCGCTGGTGAGCTGCTGGATCCGCTCAGTGAAGCCCCGCCCCCGTAATGGCGCATGGTCTTTCCGCTTTTTTATACTGGCTGAGGTATGTTTGTTGCTTAAGTGGGTTAGAACCCCTGAAAACTAGTTTGCCAGTGTGGGTATTTCATTAGTGGCTCAGCACACCCCTCACAGCAGGACACATGCACCGCATGTCATCCTGAACCCTGGAGCGTAGCCTGCATGTCAGCGCTGTGCTCCATACCTTTATGCCGCCATTGAAGCCGGTGACACCGGCCATCTATTCACCTGTCTTCTGGTTCTGTTAGGGGTGGCGGCGTGCTGCGGGTCTGTACGCTCGCCGTGGTGGGGCATGCGAATAGGACCCTCAGGAGCTCAGTGTCAGCGGGGAACGGGACTATTAACCCTGGAGGAGATTAGGCCGCCCCCCTCCCCCAGGTCCCACAAAGCAGACAGGCTGTTGCCAAACAGCGCTGTCTGGAAACAACAAACCGCAAAATAAATGTAGAAAACTCTTCAGGAACTTCCCTAAGCGTGACCGACTCCTCCAGGCACATTTTCTAAACTGAGTCAGGTAGGAGGGGCATAGAGGGAGGAGCCAGCCCACACTATCAAGTACTTAAAGTGCCCATGACTCCTAGTGGACCCACCTATACCCCATGGTGCTATGTGGACCCCAGTATCATCTACTGACTACGAGAAAAGGATTTACAGGTAGGTAATTAAAGTCCTATTTTTGGTGCTGTAAAAAAATAAACACTAGAATATTTAAACAGCTCTTTGTTTCAACATTGTTGTAACCATTGTCTACCGTAACCTGTTTCTCCTTTTCACAGCTGATGACTATTTTGTCAACCCAGGGGACACAGTAGTAGTGGATGTTTCCTGTCCTGACTGCTATTTAAGATTAGATCTAGTCACAGTTATCAGAGCTGGGGCGATGGACAGTAGCGCATCTTATAATAAGATGCCAGAAGGGAACGAGACTGAATTGTGTGATGCATTAGCCAGTCTTCACACCACTCTTCAGGAGGAGAACGTGAAGGAACCCTGCATCCTGGAACCCAGCGAGATAGCCTTACTGAACAATATAGCATACCATGAGAGCTTCAAGACTGCTATTAGTAAAGTTATGTCTTCTCTGATGCTGGAAGAGAACGGTTCATTTAGGACTAAGAACAACACCTCAGTACCTGAAGAAGATCCCTTAGACCCTCTCTACATGCTGGACGTATCTGAAGGGTTTTCTATCCTTTCTCTGATTGCCGCACAGCTGGGGAGAGTGAAATCTTACAGCTCCGTTGAAGAAGAACAGCATTGTGTGGCCTTGCAGAGACTGTCAGAGAGGAATGGAATTCCTAAAGAGAGCCTGGAATTTTGGCTGAACCAGCTGGAAGCAGATGATGATGTTTTACAGAGACCGAAGTCTGACAAGTTGTGGAGCATCATCATTCTAGATGTGATTGAGCCGTGTGGCCTGATCAGACAGGAAGTGATGGAAAAAGCCGCGATAGCTAGGTAAATTATCTAGGCATATGAGCTTTTTGTGTGCTGGTATGCAAAATAAATAACACAAAATGTATCTCTCAGAGTTACACAGTAACCCCAGTTTATGATATGTATATATGTTGGTGGGTGATTTTGTTTTCCTATTCAGCACCAACTGTTTGAATCTCTATAGACAGAAAAACATATACCGTATATACTCGAGTATAAGTCGACCCGAATATAAGCCGAGGCACCTAATTCTACCACAAAAACCTGGGAAAACTTATTGACTCGAGTATAAGCCTAGGGTGGGAAATGCAGCTCTAGCCGTACACAGCCCTCAGTGCCAGATATGCCCTCATAGTGCCAGATATGCCCCCACAGTGCTGCCAGATATGCCCCCACAGTGCTGCCAGATATGCCCCCACAGTGCTGCCAGTTATGCCCCCACAGTGCTGCCAGATATGCCCCCACAGTGCTGCCAGATATGCCCCCACAGTGCTGCCAGATATGCCCCCACAGTGCTGCCAGATATGCCCCCACAGTGCTGCCAGATATGCCCCCACAGTGCTGCCAGATATGCCCCCACAGTGCTGCCAGATATGCCCCCACAGTGCTGCCAGATATGCCCCCACAGTGCTGCCAGATATGCCCCCACAGTGCTGCCAGTTATGCCCCCACAGTGCTGCCAGATATGCCCCCACAGTGCTGCCAGTTATGCCCCCACAGTGCTGCCAGTTATGCCCCCACAGTGCTGCCAGATATGCCCCCACAGTGCTGCCAGATATGCCCCCACAGTGCTGCCAGATACGTTCCCTCCCCAAGTGCCAGGTATGCCCCACAGTGCTGTTACTTACCCCTCCGTCGATCCCGCGCTGTCTTCTGGAGGGACACGAAGCACACAGCGTGCGCGGCTCTCCTGTGTCCCTCCTGCATCTTCGGCGGCCGCGGCGGGTCTATTATAGGAAGTGCCGGTTCGTGATCAGAGGTCACGAACGGGTATTTCCTGTAATAGAACCGCCGCTGCTGCCGCCGGAGATGCAGGAGGGACACAGGAGCGCCGCGCGCTGTGCGCTCCATGTCCCTCCTTCACACTGCTCTGCCTCTGCCTGCACTGACTCGAGTATAAGCCGAGGTGGCTTTTTCAGCACAAAAAAAAGTGCTGAAAAAGTCGGCTTATACTCGAGTATATACGGTAAATCATTTTACAGTAAAATCCAGTTCAGAATATAGTTGCATGGAAACATTTTTGCCGCAGTCCCTGCTAAGGTTTCTGTCACCATCACCCACCTTCAGTGTATATAGTCCAGATTAGGGGCATTCCAACCGAGGGTACCCAGCAATGGTGGTTTGTCAAAGCACTGAACATTGAGGAAAGCTGTGATGTTTTTATATTGATGAGACATTGGGCTGAGTAGATGGGCCAAGTGCTTAACTGCTGTCAGATTCTATAGGCCAATACTCACTGGCCGATGCGGGAGAGATGTGTGCTGAGCGAACTGCTCAGCACACATCTCTCCCGCCGCTCAGCACAGCGCAATGTGTGCTGAGCGTGCGGGGGGGAAGGCGCTCATTTCTGAGTGACCGGCTAGATTGGCCTGCCCGGCAGGCCAATCTTGCACCAGCAATAGCGATGTGCGGGGCTGCGCATAGCTATCGCTGTAGGGGGTACACACGAAGCGATCAGGCTTAAAATCTAAGCAATCCAGTCAGATTGCTTAGATTTTAAGCAGCGATCGCTCTGTGAGTACCCCCCTTATGTTTACTTTTGGACTGTTTACCGGTCCTTTTAACAAGAATATACTTAATACAGTATGTTGACCTTAATAAGTTCATATGTATAGCTTGGGATCCAGCCAAATACGAAGATGAAGTAGTTTTCAGACACCATGGGGCTTATGTAATACCCTGCGAGCTGCAGGCTCTGCGGAAATTCCTGTACTTTTAAAGCGCTAATCATTTAAAAGACAAAACCAACCTGGTCTTTAATTTTTTAAATGATTGCTACTTCAAAAATACAGGCGGATTGGCCTGAATTCCCGCAGAACGTGCTGCTCGCAGGCGATTACATAAGTCCAATGTATGAAATAAATAAGAAGTATTTTATCTTTGGCATGGATAATGACTACCGTACTAAAATATATTATATCTAATAATGTAAGAGGATAACAAGTACAGAGCGATCTGCATATACTCGCCATACCTATGTAATAAAGTATTGTGTGTGTGTGTGTGCTGGAAGGATGTGACCCCTGCTGGCGATGAAGTGCAATCACGTGTGACTGGAGTGATTGCTCTCTGGAATTGAAAGCTTTTGAATAAGCCGATTCTATCCAGTTCTTTTATGTGAAGCCTGAACATTGTCTTTTATGTCACGCTTATTTTACTACACACTGTCTCTGTTTTTTTGTTTTAGGTGTTTACTACAAGCTGGAGGCAAGATCTTTCCTCAGTCTGTAGTGATACATGGAGCACTAATTGAATCCCATACTCTGATGCAGGAGTGTGCTGTACAAGGCACAGAACCTACTCTGGGTTTTAATATTGCACAATCTATTAATCAGTTTAAGGTATGCTTAGTCTGGCAGTAAAGCATTTCAAAATTGTGACTTCATTATAAAATACAGATAAAGTAGATTTTAAGCAACCCTATAGAGCAGCCCTGGCCAACCTGCGGCTCTCCAGCTGTTGTGAAACTACACATCCCAGCATGCAGTGCTACAGTTTTAGCACTGCCTTATAACAAACTCTGGCAGGTCATTCTGCGACTTGTAGTTTCACAGCAGCTGGAGAGTTACAGGTTGGCCAGGACTGATGTAGAGTGCAGGTCTAGTCTTTCCACTCCTTGCACACTTTTACTTTGCAATAGTCTAAAAATGTCCTATCAGTGCAGCTTCTTGCTCTGGTATATCCGGCATCGCTGTAGCCGTGCAAAGAAACAGAAAACCAGGTGTTGGAATGTGAAATACGACATGCAGTAATGGTCTTGGAATTTTGCAGCTGATGGATTTATGGCCATATATAGTATGTGAGAATCTAAATTTTCTTTTTTTATATCGCTTTACATGAACTTCACTCATTTAGCTTCGCTTCATTTTACTTGATGATACCACCCCACCAGCTGGATTGCAACAGGTTAATTTAACCATTACACATAACTTCCAGCCAGTTACCCCCTTTACCTTAATTGCAGGCTTAGACTGCTGACTATTACCACGTAAGCTTCCAACTGCAGCTCTTACACCTGCTTGGGCATTGGAACGCCTCCCCTATTTCATGAACACAGAGGGAGGGGTCTCAAGGCTGGAGCTCTAATCCACGCTCTCATTATCTCCCGCATAGATTATTGCAATAGTCTCCTAACTGGTCTTCCCAAAACGAAACTCTCACCACTACAATCCATTCTGAATGCAGCGGCGAGGCTTATCTTCCTCGCTAGACGTTCATCGTCTGCAGATCCACTCTGTCAGTCCCTCCATTGGTTACCTGTACTCTACCGCATTCAATATAAAATACTTTTACTCACACACAAGGCCATTAACCAAACTACACCAACGTACATCACTTCGCTTATCACAAAATATCTCCCAACCCGACCTCTTCGCTCTTCACAAGACCTGCGTCTCTCATCCACACTCAATACTCGCTCCCACTCACGACTGCAGGACTTTCATCGGGCTGCACCCACTCTGTGGAATGCCCTACCACGCACAATAAGACTCTCCTCTAGTCTCCAAACCTTCAAGCGTTCCCTCAAAACTCACCTCTTTAGGCAAGCGTATCAAATTCCTGAACCGCCCACATAACTTTCATAAACCTTCCTATCAAATTACATCCACTCTGTACAGTCCACACATATCCTCACATGTCTGTTCATTCTATGCAATAGATACCACCTTTCCTTGTGTACATATGCCTATTTCCCTATAGATTGTAAGCTTGCGAGCAGGGCCTTCCTACCTCTATGACTGTTATCACCCAGTTTGTTATTGTTATTTCAAATTGTAAAGCGCAACGGAATTTGCTGCGCTATATAAGAAACTGTTAATAAATAAAATAAATAAGGGTTACGTAAAAAAAAAAAAATACAATGAAAAAATAGTGGAATTTGTCTTTTGTCAGAGTTTTCATTAGAGTTCAGTACTAAGTAATAAACCTAGTACATTTAGGCAGACACCTCATTGTGTTCTTATTTGTGATGCAAAGAGCACATTTCTCATTCTGGCACTATGGGGGCACGGTGGAATGTTTAATCTGGTAAATGGGTATGACTGTTGTAGTTCGAGCTGAGAAATAATTCCCGTTGTCCTTTAATACCAGTATTCCTATGATTTCTCGCAGGTTCCTGTCCATGTGTTCCTGAATCTCTCTACCCTGCCTTGTGTCTATCTAAGTGATCCAGTAGAACTGCTGAGGCTGGACCTAATGAATCCGTATTTAAACAGTTTTAGCTTAGCCACTGAAATAAAGGTAATATTTTAACTTGCAATCTGGTCCTCATTCTGCAAAGGTTGTTTCCCCTTCTTGCATAGTTTAAACTCAGACACAGTAGTGGGACAGATGTATTAAGCCTGGAGAAGTGATAAGTGCAAGGTGATAACGCACCAGCCAATCGGCTCCAATATGTAAATTGACGGGAGCTGACTGGCTGGTGCGTTATCACCTTGCACTTATCACTACTTTATTACATCTGCCCCAGTGGGAGATATTTTTGGAGAATGTGGTGTTATCCATGGTAATCAATAATTTTTGTTTTCATTTTCTAAAGTACACTTCAAACATGACAGCTAGAATATGATTGACTAGTATTTTCCTGGCAACATTTAAAACACAGCAGTGAGCTAAACATGCATGAAATCTTTGTTGTGTTTGTGGGTGTCTCTAGTGTGATAATGTCTCAGGAATCTGTACAGAGCTAGCTATGGGTGGTGTTTATGTCCCATGTTTACAGTGCTCACATTTCCCCTTTAATGTATAAATGGATCTGTGATCCTGAACCACAAACCATAATGCATGCTTCATGACACCACAAACATACCACTTTCAAAGCACAGTAACAATGAAAGGTTAATTCCATCCTGTTTGATGTAACATTGTCAATAATCTAAGCTTTCGCTAAGTACACATTTATATATTTATCATAGGTTAAAATCTGTAAAACCGGACAGGTGACTGCTATTCCTTTTTGGTATCATCTCCGCCTGGATGAAGACATTCACCTGGATACTACTAGTGCAACATCACATTGGAAACAAGCAGCCTTTGTATTGGATACACCACTCAGTGTGGCTAATGGGGAAGAACTGTCACTAGCCGTACATTTCCAGAACAGCAATGTCAGTATGACTTTGAGGCGGCCACAGGAATAAGCCAACTTTTGAGCATTAAATAAAACTGCTCTGTATTTAGGATAATTACTACAGTACATTAGGATCTGCTATTAAAAATTTTATACAGAAGTTTATTTTGACATGTCCAATCATGATTGCAGCAGCAAAAATGTTTTTAGAACCAAAACAATGTTTTTATTCTTACATTAACCACTGTCTGAGTAGTTGTCCTGTGTTGCCAGAGAAAGGGCAACCGTCTGCGTATCTGCGCCCATCTGCCATGAAAACAAATATTTCTCTAGACTACATATTTATTTTAAATCTCTCCCACTTTTTAATTTAGTTGAAGGAAAACATACAGAAGGCAGCTGAACCTTGTAGTTTTTATTTTGATATTTTTGGGTAATAATTTAAAATACATATTTCAAATAATGAATGACATGGTTCCTCCCAAACCTCCTTATTAATGTTGTTGTGGGGAAAGGACCAATTGCTCTTTCCACACACATCTAAATGTTGGGAGGCACTCAATATCCCAGCGCTCTGCATACCGACAGCTATTCTCCCTCTTGGAGTGTCCACGACACCCCTGGAGGGAGAATAAATAGTGTGGTCCGCCACCATGCCCGGAGCCCACAAGGGGCTGTTTTGCGCTTGCTCCGTTGCCGGCATTCCGGCGGTTGGGATCCCAATGCTGGTATATCGTAGTACACCCCTAAATGTTCCATCCAGTTCCCTATGGCTGTCCCAATGCTGCTAATAATCCTCTCTCTCTCACTGAAGTGTGTAGGCTCATGCTGTGAACAAATGGACTATTGTCCCCTGAAATACAGGGCTATCCTACTTACAGGTAAAAAGAGTGAGTGAAAGTAATGCCTCTGCTGAATTGTGAGACGGGTAGTTGCAAAGGCTGGCTGATGATTGGGCCAATTTGTATTTGAGAGGGGTGGTACAGTGGAGCACATCATAAATTACCATTGACAACCTTGCCCTATTTTAATGTTACCAGGGAAAATGTACTTTCGTCCGTCTCATCTTGTTGAAGCACTGGTAGACTCAGAATGCTGCTACTTTGGCCATCTTGCAGCACTACATGTGAAATGACACTGTGTACCTTCCACCAGGATTGTATTCTGCATTTCAGACTACTACTAATCTATTCCGTCCGTGTATAGGCCAAACCTGATGCTTATTGATCAGGAAATCATTCTAACATTTATACTTTGGGTTGGCTGTAAAACACCACAGTAGAATAATAGATGAATGCAGGATGTTTAGACTATTTTACAAATCCAGCACATGGCCACTTAATTCCTGCCCAGGAACAGCAATTCAGAATAAGCATAGACAACCAAGGATGGTTTTACTGGTACCTGCATGGTTGGTACCGCTCATACTACTTGCCCTGCTCTCTACCTCCTCCCCCTCATAGAGGAAACCTTTTTGCCAAACTAGGGGCCTTATTCCACTTCAGTTGCAGTTTTGCTAAAATAGCATGCATGCCGGGGGGCTGCCCAGGACAGGGCAAGGCTGCCCAGCATGCTAATGGCGGTTAGCGATGCAATCCCAATTCATTTGCAGTCGCATCACTAAATAAGTGAAGCCGCTGCCATTTTCTGCAACGCAACGGCTGTGTGATGTCACACACCTGCCCCAACCCACCCTTGGTTTCCCTGAAATGGCGCGTCGCTGCCCCGCAAAAGCCTCTGCCGATTGCATCTCACCGCATGCGCAGTATGGCTTCTGCACGTATGCACTGGGCATAAACTTGTCATTATGCAATCCAGACTGAATAAGGCCCCAGACCATGGGTCTTCTACCTGTGGCCCTCCAGCTGCTGTGGAACTACACATCCCAGCATGCCCTGCCTCAGTTTTAACATGCTTTAAAAGCAAAACTGTGACAGGGCATGCTGGGATGTGTAGTTTCACAGCAGCTGGAGGGCTATAGGTTGAAGACCCATGCCCTAGACCTTCTTTACTTGGAGAATCCAAAGGTGGTGAAGCCTGCCACAGTCAGACCTGCTCATAGTCGAATAACAGTACAAAATTCTGTTGCAAACTAGCTTCAAAAAGGAAGAAAAGTGAAATCGTACCCATCTGAAACTTCTGTAAATGTTGCTGCTGTGGTGGTGGTGGTGGTACTATACTATGGAAATGTTTTTGACATGTGATGTCTGATACCCATAGAGAAAAACATTACCTAAACCTGTCATAGAACATTGGTCGTCATTTCGAGTTGTTCGCTCGCTAGCTGCTTTTAGCAGCATTGCAAACGTTAGGCCGCCGCCCTCTGGGAGTGTATCTTAGCTTAGCAGAATAGCAAACGAAAGATTAGCCGAACTGCTACTAAATATTTTCTTGCAGTTTCTGAGTAGCTCCAGACCTACTCCTAGATTGCGATCAGCTCGGTCCGTTTAGTTCCTGGTTTGACGTCACAAACACACCCTGCGTTCGGTCAGCCACTCCCCCCGTTTCTCCAGACACTCCCGCGTTTTTCCCTGACACGCCTGCGTTTTTTTTAGCACACTCCTGGAAAACGCTCAGTTACCACCCAGAAACACCCCTTTCCTGTCAATCACTCACCGATCAGCGGTGCAACTGCAAAGCGCCGCACAGACAACAGCAAAACTACTAAGTTTTGTGTTAAATAACTTAGCGCATGCACTCTGCGTAGCATGTGCATTTAGCAACAAATCGCAGCATAGCGAAAATCGTCAACGAGCGAACAACTTGGAATGACCACCATTGTTTGCTCCTGATGAGGTTGGGGCTTTACCCCCAAATCTCTTATCTAGTGGCAGCGGACACAATCACATAATGAAGGAATTTGGAAATTTGCCTCCAATGAGCTTATCATATGATAAATCACGAAAAGGTGGTTCTAAGCTATAACATATGCAAACATGAAAGCATGCAAGCCATATATGATCTATTAACCTTATGTAATTCTATTAATCTTATCGAAGGAGAACGCACCGAAGGAGAGACCACCAAGGACACAGATAAGGCATCTGCTCTGTCAGAATCTGAAATGAAGTTTACAACCTGGATAGACATAATGGGTGGTATTCAATTGTTTGAAAAGGCAGTTGGGAGTCTGTTTTTTTCCCTATCTAATAGACAGGAAAAAACAGACCCCCAACCAACTTTTCAAACAATTGAATTCACCCCAATGTCTATCCAGGTTGTAAACTTCATTTTCTTATACTATATATTATACTGTAATCTTGTACTGGAGATTCATAAATGCACCAGGATATTGCACTGTAACAGCACATCAGTGCACTAGCTTTATAACTGCTGTATACTCCATATTTCCTGGGCAGCATATATACCTGAATATAAGACTGAAAACAGGGGACATAGGTTCTGGGGTACTGTCCTAACTCCGGCCAGTATAAAAAATTGACAAAAATAGCGGGACTGAAGCGCGCCATTACGAGGGCGGGGCTTAGCCCTCACAGCCAGCGCCATTTTCTCTTGCAGAGACGCTAGTCCTTCCTCACACTGCTGAAAGTAGGGGCGGGGGCACAGTAAAATTGGTGCAACATATGTTAAATATAAAAGCACTGCAGGTTTGGGGGCATTCTATAATGTTCAGAACTGTTGATTAAGCGCTGGGTTATGAGCTGGCAAACTCTATCTGTGTCTCTGACATGTTTGGTAAACGTGTGTCGGCATGTCTGAGGCGGAGTGCTTCCCACAAATGGCTGTGGGAGTGACCCTGTCGGCACCGCCGACTCTTGATGGTACTTGGTACATGTGTGTCAACATGTAGGTGGATGAATGTTTTTCCCAAGTGAAAACTATATTAGGGACACAGACGCGGGTGGATGGCCCTGTCGGCACCACCAATATATGACTGGGTAAAAAATTGCATGTTAATGTGATGCATATCAGAAAGGGCTATGTATGTATCTATATCTAATCTATCTATCTATATATATATATATATAGCTAGAGCAGAAGGTGCGGCACTCCAATTATTTGAACACAGGTTATTAGTAGATTACAAGGTTTCAATGCCCTTTATTTTGCGGCATTTTCGTCAGGTAAACAGAAGAACACACAAACATCTTACCTTAAATAGGCATCACCCTGTGCAACACGAGGACGCCGCAGCGGGGCTTCGCACCCGGCGCACTCGTGATGACGGCGCTCAGACGCGAGACGCCGGACCTCAAATGTGACAGCACCGTCACCATAGTTACAAATAACAACAATAGATATACAGCTAGCACTAGGTCAGATTAGAATCACAATAGCGGGATAGCATACATAAACAATATCACAGCTAATTAGAGTAATCACAGAAAGATAACGTAATGCACTAGTACTCATATTCATCATACTACAAGTGCACAATAAATGACTATTAGGAATACCAAGCATGGTCACAAAGCATAGATAGATAGTAACATATAAGGCTGAACAGATGTATAATGTGTCATACAGCAGCATATCATATATATGGACAAATCACATACACATACTAATGCGCCAACAAGTACAGCATAGACAGAAAATACTGATACAATGCAAATGATTAACCACTATTGGCCAAAACATTAATGCCTGAATGTTCATTAAGGCCATTAGGGGCCACTGTACCCAATCTAAAAATCCAGCGTGCCTCACATTGTAATAGTTTGAGACCCCTATTACCACCTCGTAAAGACTGCGGGATATGATCTATCATTCTATATTTTAACGTAGTAAGATTGTGGGAAGCAGCCAGGAAATGCCTTGCCACTGGCTGATCACTCTTACCAGCAGTTAAAGCAGCCTTGATGGCCGAACGATGAGCGGCCATCCTATCTTTAAAGGGGCACTCCGTCTTACCTATATAGGATAAGCCGCACGGGCAAATGATCTGAAATACAGTGAACTTAGACTTACAGGTGAGTCTATGCTTAATATGCATAGTTTTACCTGTTTGAGGATGGTAGAACGTATCACCTCGAATCAAAAATTTACAGGTGACACAGGTACAACGTATGCAACCCAACTTGCCTCTATAGATATCGGGCTGGCACAGAAATGTCTGCTTTAACTAAAATGTCACGTATATTGCGACCTCGTTTGTGGCAGGGCGTCAATTGGGTATCAGTCAAATGGCAATCAGGGTCAGATTCAATCATAGGCCACAATTTTTTAGAAACTTTATTAATAATACCACTGGCCGTAGTAAATTGAGTGACCCATGGAAGAATGTTGCGTTCTTTCTTATTATTATTTTGGAGGTAGTGTAGAATAACGGTACCAACGGAAAGGTAGGGAGCATCGCCTTGCACAATTGCTCCGAGATCTTTAATTTCAGGATTGCCATATTCCCAGCTCATCCGTGTCCGACGGATTACGTCTGATACTAGACAAGCTGAAATACAGATTAATAATTTATTATCTAAATTTCTTGAACGAGGATATGATCCTGTCTTGTTGCAACAAACTAAAAATAGGGTTCTTAATATGGATAGGATGGAATTATTGCAACCTAGTAATAAGAAAGAACGCAACATTCTTCCATGGGTCACTCAATTTACTACGGCCAGTGGTATTATTAATAAAGTTTCTAAAAAATTGTGGCCTATGATTGAATCTGACCCCGATTGCCATTTGACTGATACCCAATTGATGCCCTGCCACAAACAAGGTCGCAATATACGTGACATTTTAGTTAAAGCGGACATTTCTGTGCCAGCTCCTGATATCTATAGAGGCAAGTTGGGTTGCATACGTTGTACCTGTGTCACCTGTAAATTTTTGATTCCGGGTGATACGTTCTACCATCCTCAAACAGGTAAAATATGCATATTAAGCATAGACTCACCTGTAAGTCTAAGTTCACTGTATATCAGATCATTTGCCCATGCGGCTTATCCTATATAGGTAAGACGGAGTGCCCCTTTAAAGATAGGATGGCCGCTCATCGTTCGGCCATCAAGGCTGCTTTAACTGCTGGTAAGACTGATCAGCCAGTGGCAAGGCATTTCCTGGCTGCTTCCCACAATCTTACTACGTTAAAATATAGAATGATAGATCATATCCCGCAGTCTTTACGAGGTGGTAATAGGGGTCTCAAACTATTACAATGTGAGGCACGCTGGATTTTTAGATTGGGTACAGTGGCCCCTAATGGCCTTAATGAACATTCAGGCATTAATGTTAATGTTTTGGCCAATAGTGGTTAATCATTTGCATTGTATCAGTATTTTCTGTCGATGCTGTACTTGTTGGCGCATTAGTATGTGTGTGTATGTGATTTGTCCATATATATGATATGCTGCTGTATGACACATTATACATCTGTTCAGCCTTATATGTTACTATCTATCTATGCTTTGTGACCATGCTTGGTATTCCTAATAGTCATTTATTGTGCACTCGTAGTATGATGAATAGGAGTACTAGTGCATGACAATGCTAAATTCCTTTGTCGTATAAACAACCCTTATGAAGCTAAGAACACTGTACGCTGTTTACTTAAGAAATACCGTAATGATACGCTATTTGCGTAACGATCGCTCAGCGGTAAGCGAGACGCTCAAGCGTCACGTTCGCTCACGGCCTAGTGATCACAGGACACGTTATTGGTTATGTCTAGGGGAATGATTCGCTATGGCGTAGCATACGCTCGAGACCACGAGGAGGTCGCCAGCGATGCAGACGCTTACAACACTATACCTTTATGTTAAAACCTTATACCAATGAAATACACTGAATACCTTAATGTGAGTACAGGGTGTAAGTGCAACCTTGTGTAACCTGACTATCTACAAAGCTGTTTGAGCGTCACCGATGCTCAAGTGAACACTTAATACTATAGTAAATACACTGATACTGGTTTAGGGTTCCAAAGCCTATTATCTGTATTATATCTAGTCTACTTGTAAAAGAGTAACACAGTACAAATGATACACTACAATATAACAAAGACTTCCTAACCAAACACCTAACTAAGGGATAAACTACAATGCTATCCTGGTTTAACACAATACAATACAATAATACTACGAAGTATTTAAGAGAAAAAGAGGAGAGAGAGAGATAGAGAGAGAAAGAGAGATATTGGCTCACAGAAAGACAATGATTATGGAGAGAACTTACGCACAAAGGGTATGATCGCCAGCGCCTCGATATCCAGCTCCCGATTATCAGCAGATAACCGTTGATGAGAGAGTGAGAGCTGGATGTGGTCGGCCTGCCTATTTATGCTCCACACACAATGCAATCTCCTGGTCCTACAATCCCATTGTCCATTGGCCGAAGGAATTCGGCCCTGCATCATAACAAAAGGTCATAGGGTGATTCATACAGGTGGGCTGTGACGATTTCCAACAGCTCAGGTGGGTGGGAAACTGGGTTTCCCGCCGCATACCTGAGTATGTGCAAATCATAGAAATGGACATAAACTTCTTATGTCCATAACTATTCGCACGAGCGATTAATACGCTCCAAACCAACACCGGAATATTGCTAATTAAATACTCTTCCGATGGGTATCAAACACTGCAGTATGATTCCTGTTAAACCCTTCGTACGATGCAAAGAGGGATTCCTCAGCTCTGGGACATTATACTTTAACCAAACTTACAGAAACTATCAAAGGGATCATGATCTATAAACTACATTAATTGTGAACATTTGTAACTAATGAGTCGCACGCTACGATCACATAAACTCTACCGTAAATGCGCATACTGCGCGTGCGAGTGCACGCTATTGCGGGTATGCGCTTCCACGGGAGAGCGTACGCATGCGCAGCACGGACCAGTGTGCGGTGCAAATATGGCAGTGTGCACTAAGACATTTTTCTGACTTTGACAGTCCACCCTTTGGCAGTCAATAATAACTGCCACAAAATATTTAAGGAGAAAAATGTAAGTCAGGGGTTAATTGATTTCCATGGTGGGGTAAGGAAGAAGAGAGGAGTAGGTGTGAAAAGGGTATGACCTAGTGAGAGAGTAGGAGCATGTGTGTATGAGTCCATGTTTGGAGGGTCATGTATCATCGTGCCGTACGTGTGGTAAATCAAGCTTCGAGGTATTGCGAAGTATACATTTGAATTCCTTCTTATCCTGTGGTACAGGTCTGTGGATGGGCTGTCAAACTCTACCGAGCTCATTTCGGCTGTGGTTGTAACAAAATGGGGATGCACATTTTAGTTGATGATACATGAATGGGGGAGGTATGTGGTTGCTGATATCTGTGCCTGTATTCCCTATCGTCTATGTGTGTCGTTACCTGAGGGTTGTAGAGATGAAGATAAAGAACACTTACGAAAAATGCAATGATATTCTATGTCAGGGAAATGTACATCTGTCGTCGAAGTTGTTTTCGGTATCTGTTGAGAGTCGTCTTCTTTGCGCTGTATTGCTCCTTAGGCATGAGCAAATAGCTTTGTCTGAGCCATCAGATTTACAAAAATGTTGGGCTAGCGTGAGTTTAAAGATACTAGGGAAACTGGGGATCCATGGCAAAGTTCATCAAGTGTCCATATTTAAAGTTGTCAAATCTTCTTCTTTGGTGCTTGTCTGTTGTCTGTATACATCTCGTCTCGTCAGCTTCCTCGTCCAAGGGGGTCTTTGTGTCTTGGAGAAAAAGCAGAAAAACAGGTGAAAGAAACGGACCGTATAATCGCATTTTCATCACATTCTGGTTTCTATCATTGGGTCATAAATCAAATCCAGGTTAATTACAGTTTCCTCACTCCTCAAGCTCATCACTTTCGTACTTTGCTTGCACCTCATTAAAGCCTGCCCGCATCTAAATATCAATCCAATCGATATAACGACACCTAAGATACATAGTAGAAACTTTCCAACATCCACTATGACTCCTTGAGCCCACTCTCCTAAACCGGAGAACCAATTTCGCGGGTTCAACCATGACACCCAACCAGTCAGCTCATTACCTACAGCAGCAAGGGTGAGATTGTGTTTTCGACGAAATTCCCACTTCAATTGGAGAATATCGTCCATCTTTTGGTCTATGACCTCTACCGGATCCTCGGTGCTATTTGTGATATACGTGCAACACTTTATGCCGTACTGTGTTGCCAATGTAACACAATATCCGCCTGTTACTGCTGTAAGATAATTAAGAACCATCCTATGCTGAACTAGTTCTGTTTTATAAGCTTGAAGTTCTCTTCCAGTGTATCTAAACGTGTCATCATACATTTCAGTGATATTATCTAACAAATTGGCGAGTGCGGAAATGTATCTATAATTCATCACTCCCCGAGCGGTACGAGTGAAATCTAACGCTACCAGAACCTGAATCCCGGTGGATTCATGGATAAGATCAGAGGCTGGATGCTCTAACCTTTCTGACAGTTGTCTTTTAACGAGGTGCTCGTAGTGAGTGTGAGTATAAGGAGCTTGGGCACCACGGTGTATGTCCTTCATTTTGTCATGTGTAACAGTCACCACTTCAGGCAATACTTTTCCAATATAACACAATCCTTCAGAGTTTGGGGCAAGCCACTTGTACGCCTTTCTCCCGCATATGAAATATGCATCATCGGGGAGAACATAAGGGACGGAGAAGGACATGACCATGTTACAAACCTTCCAGGTGAAATCTCCAGACCCTAATTCTTCCATCTGTCTAATGCACGTATCAGTTTGTACGATATGTGCACAGTATCCTGGTGATACCTCTCCAACTCTAGTAATCCTATTTCCTAAGGTATATCGATACCGGAAAGATTTTCCTCTACTGGCTATGTGGCGTACGAGCTCTGTATCTGTAGGCATTCTATCTGCTCTGTGTGAAAAGGTCATGGTAAGGTTGCTCCATGACACTTCCCAATTTCCCGGTTTTCTGGGATTGGAGATGTTAAAACATAAGAGGGACCTATCCACATGGTATTGGTGGAGCTTCAAACTAGGAGGGCTGGAGATGTTAAACCTCCGGTCCACCGGTCTCCCACCACTTAGCTCAAGTACCTCCCCTAACGTTAAAGGAAATGGTACTAGCCCTGATTTACTATGACCCTGAGGTACTTGAGAGCATACCCAACAATCAGTTTTATTTAACACACTACCCACTAAGGAGTGATAGTCACTCAATGGATGCCGGTCCATATGGATATTAAGACTGGATTGGCATTTCTTTATGCATCCATCTTCAACCATTGTCACAGAGCCTACAGATACAGTTTTTTCTTTTTGAACTAACAATCCTTCAAAGAAAATGTTTACAGATAACATGGTTGTTAGATCGTGCCCGGTACTCGCCTTTGCTTGGTGATTGGGTTGCTATTGGAAATTTACACCTCCGTCTCAGTCATCAGGACCTTTCTGGATCCTTTCTCGACCTCACTGGTACTCTCACCGAAACAGACTGCTCTGGTCAACATCATGGTTAACGGGAAAAATCCATATCACAGTCTCTTGGGGCAAGTCCATCTTACAGGAGGAGAAAAGAAGAAATTTGTAAATGGGGCATAAGAAAATCAGTTTGAGGGGGAGAGAACTCGTTACGATAATAAGTTCTCTCGTCTTGTTGTTCTTCTTGTTCTGCTGTCCTCTCAAAGGTGTTGTCTCTCAGTCTTCAAAAACGATCATTCTGGTGATGCAATATTCCTTCCTAACCGACGATCTTTCTGTAAGGAGCAAAAATCTGGCATTACCATTGGTCCAACTGAGGGGTGACATACCATCTTTAAATCATGGAAACATGAGTGAGAAGAGAGAGAAAATAAAAAACAAAAGAGATAGAGAACAATTCATGTGCATATATACATTACATAACCCGACAATAACCACCAATAAGAGAAGAGAAACAAAGCATTTTTAAACATTGTCAACATTAAGAAAACATTGTCAGACTATTTGGCTGTCGTATCTACGTGTCTAATGGTTTCCTTGAGCAGTCCCTCCCCACCAGCACTTGCATTATTCCACTGTCTGTATCTGGCCAGAATACATTGTGGTGGATAGGTCATGCTGGGGTTTGGTAGACTTCTGCAAGGACCAAGCGAATATGCAATGTTTGAATTCTTACCAATAATCGTCAGAGATGGGGATAGAGAGAGAAAGAAAAAACATTTTTCACAAATACATTTACAACGTTTAACCTGGTCATTCCTGTGTCCTCAGTGAATGACCTCCCAATTTATTAACCGTTACCTCAGGCTTGCCTCCATTCCTAATAATCACCTTTCCTAACTATATATTATGGGTGTGGCCCAAAATTCTTCCTATATGATCCCTGCTTGTAATTTGGTGTGTCATAACTTTTGCTCATTTTCATGTCTAGGGGGTCTAACTTTATGTGGGTTATTGCAGTTCTCTTTTGCACAGATCACAACTCCTTAAGTTCCTCCATGTGCCAATGGCCTGGGGTTTTGGTTGATTTGATGCCTCCTCAAACGTTTGGATGCTCATCACCCTCAACCGCTTTCCCTGTACCTACCTGGTTCCTTGGATACCATGATTATGTCGTTGTCTAGGGAGTTGATATGCCTTCTGTGAATCTTTGATCATACAGTTAGATCTTTCCTAGGATCTGGGTAATCAGACATGATTGATCTCAATTCTGTCCGGGACCAGGGATGGCGCATTGCACTGTCCTTGACGGGAATGATTCCCTGATCGTCAGTCTTCCCATTGGGGACTGTGATCACCCTGACAGGACTAAACTCAATTACATCACCTTGTTTTGGTCTTACAATATGGGGTACATTTGTTTGTGCGTGATATAAAACATTGTACGTACCTGTGGACACGACCTCACCTGACCCTCCGTTAGGGGGTTCGATTATTGCCTTTACCCATTTGGTCGTGTCCACCTGGATGGCTTCTGTGATGGTTGTTGGAAGAGGTGCTGACATCGTTCTGGGCTCACTGTCTTGTTTGTATTCCTGAGGGAGGTTTGACATGGGGTGCAACTGGCACAGGTTAATAGTTGTACATTCAACAGTATTACAATAATCATTGTTACATTTATTACACTTATTCTTATAATCTATATTACAGTTGCTAAGAGCGTTTTTATTGTTCCACCCTTGTGCTTTTCTCTCCGCAATCAACTCCTCTCCCGATGCCATGTCTCTCCTCTCAAGATAAGAGTCAGAAAAGTCAATAGACTCTCTTTGTAATTCACTTTCCTGTTACCATAACTGTAAATATTCATAATGTTTATTTTTTTCTCTTCGTTAGTTCAACGAGACTTATCCTCCTCCTTAAATTTTGTAACACCTCTGGACTGAAGCTACCTATTCTTGGGAACTTGTCCCTGTCTTGTACAGTCATTCTCTCCCATTCATCACAAAAAACTTCAGCGTGATTTCCATATTTCTTACACATCACATATCGTGCCGACCCGATGGATCGGTTCTCTGAATCAACCTGAACCTGGGTTGATCGCCCCCTACCTGAACAAATGGCCCCCATAATCTGCAGGCGTTGCTTATTCCTCCTTGAATATCAAGGCTTTCAGCGCACCCTTACAAACAAACCAAGATGTCCTTGGGCAGGCCGGCGGTGGTGGTTTATCAAGTACCCCACTTACTTCTCGCCCACGTTGGCCTATGCCGCAATCACTGTAAACCAGAGCTGTGGTACCCAACCCAGGGCCCCTGTGAACCTTTAGTTTACTGGAACATATGAGGGTTACCCGCAGGACACTTACTCTTTCCAGTAAAGTTGGGGTTGTTAGATAGTTCCTGAGTGACCAGCGAACTTCCCTTCCAAAAATAAAAAATTACACAAATCACGTCAGAATGTACAGATAGCGTTTGTGACCACTTTACTCTAATGGTATTAGGTCAGATTACTAACTACTGCACACAATAACGTGCGGTCCAATCGTTCAGTATACGAGCACTACTTGTCATGTACTGAAAGATCAATGGAATCGATGTTTCCGGCTGCGATTCCTTCAACCAGAGCTTGTATGGCCTATATGGGTTCTGCACCAACACCCCAGGCGTTGTGCCACTGGACTTTTATAGCGGACCTCTTTGTCTATTTACCTGTTACCTTACGACCTCCTGGTCTGTTTACCTTATGACCTCCTGGTCTTGTTACCTTATGACCTCCTGGTCTGTTTACCTTATGACCTCCTGGTCTTGATACCTTATGGTCCGCTATACTCTAATGCTCAAATATTATTTTAACCAGGGATGCCTCCCTAGCCACCGTATATGTCACTTACACGTATGTTCCTCGACGAGTACCCGACTTTCCTTTTGGTTCCACCTTAAAGTTATATAAACTTTTGTATACAAACACACTCACTCAACACATGTACACTTTGTTTCTATATCTATTTCTGCGCAGAAATTGTCTTCAGGCCAAAAGTGTTACCAATTAGGAGCAGGATCTGTTAAACTAAATTTCAGATTTTCCAAAAAAATAGATTTGCGTTATTTACCGCGTCGCGTTATCTACCGCTGTGCGTTACTTATCGCTTTGCGCTAATTATCGCTTTTCGTGACTTGGGCTACGTGGGCGTAACCAGACGCTACGTTGCGTAATGAACGCTGCGTGCGTCTGCCTTTTGGATTGCGTACGCTAGTCTTTGTTAGCGACACGTGTACGCAATGCAAAGGATCCACCGTAACACAATATATTTATTTATCAATGTAGATGATCCCTGATCATCTACCGCAATCCACACTGACTGCCTTGTATCTCAGACAAACCGTGTGTTTGTTCTATACTTTAACTATTACCTCTACTTTTAAATAACAGCAAATCTCTTTTTAGCACTTTCTATCAACTATAAAAAAATTGGCAAACAGGAATAGTGATATACGAAATTTGAAAAAGAAATGCAGATAAATGTATGCGTACGCAAGACAAAAGAAAAATAAACAGTTTTAAAAGACACAAGCGTTTTGTTCTTACTTCCGGTTACCGGATTCCTTCGGCACTCTTTACCTAAGCGAAGCAGACGCTTATCCCGTCAGCAACTGCGAGACAACCTCCCACCCTTTGCTGGGGGATAATGTCTGCTGATCCACCTAGTGCAGATATGAGAAGGACCGGACGAGCCCGCAATTGACAATGCTAAATTCCTTTGTCGTATAAACAACCCTTATGAAGCTAAGAACACTGTACGCTGTTTACTTAAGAAATACCGTAATGATACGCTATTTGCGTAACGATCGCTCAGCGGTAAGCGAGACGCTCAAGCGTCACGTTCGCTCACGGCCTAGTGATCACAGGACACGTTATTGGTTATGTCTAGGGGAATGATTCGCTATGGCGTAGCATACGCTCGAGACCACGAGGAGGTCGCCAGCGATGCAGACGCTTACAACACTATACCTTTATGTTAAAACCTTATACCAATGAAATACACTGAATACCTTAATGTGAGTACAGGGTGTAAGTGCAACCTTGTGTAACCTGACTATCTACAAAGCTGTTTGAGCGTCACCGATGCTCAAGTGAACACTTAATACTATAGTAAATACACTGATACTGGTTTAGGGTTCCAAAGCCTATTATCTGTATTATATCTAGTCTACTTGTAAAAGAGTAACACAGTACAAATGATACACTACAATATAACAAAGACTTCCTAACCAAACACCTAACTAAGGGATAAACTACAATGCTATCCTGGTTTAACACAATACAATACAATAATACTACGAAGTATTTAAGAGAAAAAGAGGAGAGAGAGAGATAGAGAGAGAAAGAGAGATATTGGCTCACAGAAAGACAATGATTATGGAGAGAACTTACGCACAAAGGGTATGATCGCCAGCGCCTCGATATCCAGCTCCCGATTATCAGCAGATAACCGTTGATGAGAGAGTGAGAGCTGGATGTGGTCGGCCTGCCTATTTATGCTCCACACACAATGCAATCTCCTGGTCCTACAATCCCATTGTCCATTGGCCGAAGGAATTCGGCCCTGCATCATAACAAAAGGTCATAGGGTGATTCATACAGGTGGGCTGTGACGATTTCCAACAGCTCAGGTGGGTGGGAAACTGGGTTTCCCGCCGCATACCTGAGTATGTGCAAATCATAGAAATGGACATAAACTTCTTATGTCCATAACTATTCGCACGAGCGATTAATACGCTCCAAACCAACACCGGAATATTGCTAATTAAATACTCTTCCGATGGGTATCAAACACTGCAGTATGATTCCTGTTAAACCCTTCGTACGATGCAAAGAGGGATTCCTCAGCTCTGGGACATTATACTTTAACCAAACTTACAGAAACTATCAAAGGGATCATGATCTATAAACTACATTAATTGTGAACATTTGTAACTAATGAGTCGCACGCTACGATCACATAAACTCTACCGTAAATGCGCATACTGCGCGTGCGAGTGCACGCTATTGCGGGTATGCGCTTCCACGGGAGAGCGTACGCATGCGCAGCACGGACCAGTGTGCGGTGCAAATATGGCAGTGTGCACTAAGACATTTTTCTGACTTTGACATGCATTACGTTATCTTTCTGTGATTACTCTAATTAGCTGTGATATTGTTTATGTATGCTATCCCGCTATTGTGATTCTAATCTGACCTAGTGCTAGCTGTATATCTATTGTTGTTATTTGTAACTATGGTGACGGTGTTGTCACGTTTGAGGTCCGGCGTCTCGCGTCTGAGCGCCGTGACGTCATCACGAGTGCGCCGGGTGCGAAGGCCCGCCGCAGCGTCCTCGTGTTGCACAGGGTGATGCCTATTTAAGGTAAGATGTTTGTGTGTTCTTCTGTTTACCTGACGAAAATGCCGCAAAGTAAAGGGCATTGAAACGTTGTAATCTACTAATAACCTGTGTTCAAATCATTGGAGTGCCGCACCTTCTGCTCTAGCTGACTATCTCCTTGTGAAGGCACCCAGTGTGGTAACTATTTAAGTGGCTGTGCCAGACCCTTGCCGATTATATATATATATATATATATATATATATATATATATATATATATATATATATATATATATATATATATATATATATAGTACTAGTACGAACCGTCACTCCGTGCTGGAACAATTGCTTCCTGGTGCCTTCAGTGAAAGTAGTGAATAGCAGACAAAGGGACTGCGGCACTCGAATCAAAATGAAGATTTTTTTACTGAAGCATATGAAAGGTTACAAAAATAAGAATTTACTTACCGATAATTCTATTTCTCGTAGTCCGTAGTGGATGCTGGGGACTCCGTAAGGACCATGGGGAATAGCGGCTCCGCAGGAGACTGGGCACAAAAGTAAAGCTTTAGAACTACCTGGTGTGCACTGGCTCCTCCCCCTATGACCCTCCTCCAAGCCTCAGTTAGGATACTGTGCCCGGACGAGCGTACACAATAAGGAAGGATTTTGAATCCCGGGTAAGACTCATACCAGCCACACCAATCACACCATATAACTTGTGATCTAAACCCAGTTAACAGCATGATAACAGAGGAGCCTCTAGAAAAGATGGCTCACTACAGCAATAACCCGATTTTTTTGGTAACAATAACTATGTACCAGTATTGCAGACAATCCGCACTTGGGATGGGCGCCCAGCATCCACTACGGACTACGAGAAATAGAATTATCGGTAAGTAAATTCTTATTTTCTCTAACGTCCTAAGTGGATGCTGGGGACTCCGTAAGGACCATGGGGATTATACCAAAGCTCCCAAACGAGCGGGAGAGTGCGGATGACTCTGCAGCACCAAATGAGAGAACTCCAGGTCCTCCTCAGCCAGGGTATCAAATTTGTAGAATTTTACAAACGTATTTGCTCCTGACCAAGTAGCTGCTCGGCAAAGTTGTAAAGCCGAGACCCCTCGGGCAGCTGCCCAAGATGAGCCCACCTTCCTTGTGGAATGGGCTTTTACAGATTTTGGCTGTGGCAGGCCTGCCACAGAATGTGCAAGCTGAATTGTACTACAAATCCAACGAGCAATAGTCTGCTTAGAAGCAGGAGCACCCAGCTTGTTGGGTGCATACAGAATAAACAACGAGTCAGATTTTCTGACTCCAGCCGTCCTGGAAACCTATATTTCCAGGGCTCTGACAACGTCTAGCAACTTGGAGTCCTCCAAGTCCCTAGTAGCCGCAGGCACCACAATAGGTTGATTCAGGTGAAACGCTGAAAACCACCTTAGGGAGAAACTGAGGACAAGTCCTCAATTCCGCCCTGTCCGAATGGAAAATCAGATGAGGGCTTTTACAGGATAAAGCCGCCAATTCTGACACGCACCTGGCCCAGGCCAGGGCCAACAGCATGACCACTTTCCATGTGAGATATTTTAACTCCACATATTTAAGTGGTTCAAACCAATGTGACTTTTGGAACCCAAAAACTACATTTAGATCCCAAGGTGCCACTGGAGGCACAAAAGGAGGCTGTATATACAGTACCCCTTTCACAAACGTCTGAACTTCAGGGACTGAAGCTAGTTCTTTTTGGAAGAAAATTGACAGGGCCGAAATTTGAACCTTAATGGACCCCTATTTCAGGCCCATAGACACTCCTGTTTGCAGGAAATGTAGGAATCGACCTAGTTGAAAATTCCTCCGTCGGGGCCTTACTGGCCTCGCACCACGCAACATATTTTCGCCAAATGCGGTGATAATGTTTTGCGGTTATATCTTTCCTGGCTTTGATCAGGATAGGGATGACTTCATCCGGAATGCCTTTTTCCTTCAGGATCCGGCGTTCAACCGCCCTGCCGTTAAACGCAGCCGCGGTAAGTCTTGGAACAGACAGGGTCCTTGCTGGAGCAGGTCCCTTCTTAGAGGTAGAGGCCACGGATCCTCCGTGAGCATCTCTTGAAGTTCCGGTTACCAAGTCCTTCTTGGCCAATCCGGAGCCACGAATATAGTGCTTACTCCTCTCCATCTTATAATTCTCAGTACCTTGGTTATGAGAGGCAGAGGAGGGAACACATACACTGACTGGTACACCCACTGTGTTACCAGAGCGTCTACAGCTATTGCCTGAGGGTCCCTTGACCTGGCGCAATACTTGTCGAGTTTTATAAACATGTGGAAGACTTCTGGGTGAAGTCCCCACTCTCCCGGGTGGAGGTCGTGTCTGCTGAGGAAGTCTGCTTCCCAGTTGTCCACTCCCGGAATGAATACTGCTGACAGTGCTATCACATGATTTTCCGCCCAGCAAAGAATCCTTGCAGCTTCTGCCATTGCCCTTCTGCTTCTTGTGTCACCCTGTCTGTTTACGTGGGTGACTGCCGTGATGTTGTCCGAATGGATCAACTCCGGGTGACCTTGAAGCAGAGGTCTTGCTGAGCTTAGAGCATTGTAAATGGCCCTTAGCTTCAGGATATTTATGTGAAGTGATGTCTCCAGGCTTGACCATAAGCTCTGGAAATTCCTTCCCTGTGTGACTGCTCCCCAGCCTCGCAGGCTGGCATCCGTGGTCACCAGGACCCAGTCCTGAATGTGCGGCCCTCTAGAAGATGAGCACTCTGCAACCACCACAGGAGAGACACCCTTGTGCTTGGTGACAGGGTTATCCGCTGATGCATCTGAAGATGCGACCCAGACCATTTGTCCAGCAGGTCCCACTGGAAAGTTCTTGCGTGGAATCTGCCGCATGGGATTGCTTCATAGGAAGCCACCATTTTTCCCAGAACCATCTCATTGATGTACTGAGACTTGGCTCGGTTATAGGAGGTTCCCGACTAGCTCGGATAACTCCCTGACTTTCTCCTCCGGGAGAAACACCTTTTTCTGAACTGTGTCCAGGATCATCCCTAAGAACAGAAGACGAGTCGTCGGAATCAGCTGCGATTTTGGAATATTGAGAATCCAATCGTGCTGCCGCAACACTACCTGAGATAGTGCTACACCGACCTCCAACTGTTCCCTGGATCTTACCCTTATCAGGGAATCGTCCAAGTAAGGGATAACTAAAATTCCCTTCCTTCGAAGGAGTATCATCATTTCGGCCATTACCTTGGTAAAGACCCGGGGTGCCGTGGACCATCCATACGGCAGCATCTGAAACTGATAGTGACAGTTCTGTACCATAAACCTGAGGTACCCTTGGTGAGAAGGGTAAATTTGGACATGAAGGTAAGCATCCTTGATGTCCCGAGACATCATGTAGTCCCCTTCTTCCAGGTTCGCAATCACTGCTCTGAGTGACTCAATCTTGAATTTGAACCTCTGTATGTAAGTGTTCAAAGATTTTAGATTTAGAATCGGTCTCACCGAGCCGTCCGGCTTCGGTACCACAACAGTGTGGAATAATACCCCGTTCCCTGTTGCAGGAGGGGTACCTTGATTATCACCTGCTGGGAATACAGCTTGTGAATGGCTTCCAAAACTGTCTCCCTGTCAGAAGGAGACATCGGTAAAGCCGACTTTAGGAAACGGCGAGGGGGAGACGTCTCGAATTCCAATTTGTACCCCTGAGATATCACCTGAAGGATCCAGGGGTCTACTTGCGAGTGAGCCCACTGCGCGCTGAAATTCATTGAGACGGGCCCCCACCGTGCCTGATTCTGCTTGTAAAGCCCCAGCGTCATACTGAGGGCTTGGCAGAGGCGGGAGAGGGTTTCTGTTCCTGGGAACTGGCTGATTTCTGCAGCCTTTTTCCTCTCCCTCTGTCACGGGGCAGAAATGAGGAACCTTTTGCCCGCTTGCCCACGAAAAGACTGCGCCTGATAATACGGCGTCTTCTCATGTTGAGAGGCAACCTGGGGTACAAACGTGGATTTCCCAGCTGTTGCCGTGGCCACCAGGTCTGAAAGACCGACCCCAAATAACTCCTCCCCTTAATAAGGCAATACTTCCAAATGCCGTTTGGAATCCGCATCACCTGACCACTGTCGTGTCCATAACCCTCTACTGGTAGAAATGGACAACGCACTTAGACTTGATGCCAGTCGGCAAATATTCCGCTGTGCATCACGCATATATAGAAATGCATCTTTTAAATGCTCTATAGGCAATAATATACTGTCCCTATCTAGGGTATCAATATTTTCAGTCAGGGAATCCGACCACGCCAACCCAGCACTGCACATCCAGGCTGAGGCGATTGCTGGTCGCAGTATAACACCAGTATGTGTGTAAATACCTTTTAGGATGCCCTCCTGCTTTCTATCAGCAGGATCCTTAAGGGCGGCCATCTCAGGAGAGGGTAGAGCCCTTGTTCTTACAAGCGTGTGAGCGCTTTATCCACCCTAGGGGGTGTTTCCCAACGCACCCTAACCTCTGGCGGGAAAGGATATAATGCCAATAACATTTTAGAAATTATCAGTTGTTATCGGGGGAAAACCACGCATCATCACACACCTCATTTAATTTCTCAGATTCAGGAAAACTACAGGTAGTTTTTCCTCACCGAACATAATACCCCTTTTTGGTGGTACTCGTATTATCAGAAATGTGTAAAACATTTTTCATTGCCTCAATCATGTAACGTGTGGCCCTACTGGAAGTCACATTTGTCTCTTCACCGTCGACACTGGAGTCAGTATCCGTGTCGGCGTCTATATCTGCCATCTGAGGTAACGGGCGCTTTAGAGCCCCTGACGGCCTATGAGACGTCTGGACAGGCACAAGCTGAGTAGCCGGCTGTCTCATGTCAACCACTGTCTTTTATACAGAGCTGACACTGTTACGTAATTCCTTCCAACAGTTCATCCACTCAGGTGTCGACCCCCTAGGGGGTGACATCACTATTACAGGCAATCTGCTCCGTCTCCACATCATTTTCTCCTCATACATGTCGACACAAACGTACCGACATACAGCACACACACAGGGAATGCTCTGATAGAGGACAGGACCCCACTAGCCCTTTGGGGAGACAGAGGGAGAGTTTGCCAGCACACACCAGAGCGCTATATAAGTTGTAACACTGCAGGGGTGCAAGGTGCCTTTTCCTGGGGAATATGGCAGCACGCAGCAGCTGAGGAACAACACAAGTCCAGTTTCTGGTACAACTGACCCCGGCCAGTTTTATTGAAACAGAAAATAAAACAAACCCCAAAATAAAAATACCTTGCCTGTCCGGCACTAACTAAACATAAGATGTTCCTAACTGTCACTAAACAAAACACAGAGTTCTTCAGTACATACTGTATAGCTTACTTGCATCAGAAAGCGTGTCTCTCACACACAGATCCTGCAGCCTTCCCAGGCAGTCTGCCCATACTAATCAGGTTAGAAGCACTATATCACTCTTACACAGCTGAAACCCTGATTAGCCCTCTGTGAGGCCAAAGACCCGAACTGGGCCCAATGTCTAGAACTCGCCTTATCTCTCTCTCAGAGCCTTTACCCAGCTTTTACAGCAAACTGAAAAGGTTCAGACAAAACAAAAAGCATTTTTCCTAGAAGTTAACATTTTCTAAAACATGTAAGACAAGAACCTGGGACAAATATACCTGCCCTCAAACACTATCCCAGTGTTCTTGTCACATATCCCCCTCCCCTGTTTCGACCTAGGGGCCGGAACACTTGTAGCCCCCAAACAGAAGATGCGAGACAATGCATCTGCGTTGGCCAATTGTGTTCCCGGTCTATGTTCGACAGTAAACTTAAAGTCCTGCAACGCTAGAAACCATCTAGTTACACGAGCATTCTTGCCTCTATTTACATACATCCATTTTAAAGGGGCATGGTCTGTCACTAGTCTGAATTGTCTACCCAAGAGGTAATATCTCAAGGTATCTAGTGCCCACTTAATGGCCAAAGCCTCCTTTTCCACAATGGCATACCTTTTTTCATGCTCATTGAGTTTCCTACTCAAATAAATGATAGGGTGTTCGTCCCCATCTCTGGTTTGGGACAGCACAGCACCTATCCCTACCTCTGAGGCATCTGTCTGTACCACAAATTCTTTTGAAAAATCTGGTGTTATCAACACCGGTTGTGAACACAAAGCCACTTTTAACGCTTGGAACGCCTTTTCTGCATCAGGGTTCCATTTCACCACATTTGACTGCTTCCCTTTGGTAAGGTCTGACAACGGCACCGCTGTGGTCGCAAAATTAGGAATAAACCGTCTATAGTACCCAGTAATTCCCAAAAAAGCCCTTACCTGTTTTTTATTCACTGGACGAGGCCAGTTTTGAATAGCATCAACTTTATTCAATTGGGGCCTAATCAGACCTCTGCCTATGGTGAAGCCCAAGTATTTGACCTCCTCCATTGCGAGGCAGCACTTCTTTGGGTTAGCAGTTAACCCTGCCTCTCTGATTGAGTCCAGTACTGCTTGTACTTTAACCAAATGTGACCCCCAGTCTGTACTGTGAATTACCACATCATCCAAATAGGCAGCTGCATATTTTCTATGGGGCCTCAAAATTTTATCCATCGCCCGTTGAAAGGTTGCTGGAGCCCCATGCAACCCAAAGGGTAACATCTTATACTGGTACAGCCCCTCCGGAACCGAAAAGGCTGTTTTTTCTTTGGCGCTATCAGATAAAGGTATTTGCCAGTAACCTTTGGTCAGGTCCAATGTGGTGAGAAACCTGGCTGTTCCCAGCCTTTCTACAAGCTCATCCACACGGGGCATGGGGTATGCGTCAAACTTGGACAACTCATTTAACTTACGAAAGTCATTACAGAAGCGTATGCTACCGTCGGGCTTCGGGATGAGCACTATGGGACTGGACCACTCACTGTTAGACTCCTCTATGACTCCAAGTTCTAACATGGTTTTAACTTCCTTAGAAATAGCTTCTCGCTGAGCTTCAGGAATCCTATATGGCTTTAAATGAACCCTGACCCCTGGTTCTGTGACAATGTCATGTTTTATTATGGTCGTTCGGCCAGGCAGCTCTGAAAATACCTCCCTATTTTGGATGAGAAATTCTTTAACCTGATTGTTCTGATCAGCTGATAATGTCTCTGACACCTTCACTGCGGGAAGCAACCGGGGTGAAGACACCGAAGGGCAAGGCTCCGCTGACAGAGACAACCTATCTTTCCAGGGTTTGATTAAGTTGACATGGTAGATCTGTTCGGGTTTTCTCTTTCCCGGCTGGTATACTTTGTAATTAACCTCATTCACTTTTTCCCTAATCTCAAATGGACCCTGCCATTTAGCTAGGAATTTGCTTTCCACAGTGGGTACCAAAACAAGAACTCTATCTCCAGGAGCAAATTCCCGTATCTTGGCACTCCGGTTATAGACCCTCTGTTGAGCACTTTGGGCCTGTTCCATGTGCTCTCTGACAACAGGTACCACGGCTGCAATCCTATCCTGCATTTGTGTTACATGCTCAATAACGCTTCTATAAGGAGTGGGCTGTCCTTCCCACGTCTCTTTGGCAACATCCAACAGCCCTCTGGGGTGTCTACCATACAACAAATCAAATGGAGAAAACCCCGTAGAGGACTGAGGAACTTCTCTGATGGCCATTAACAAGTAGGGCAACAAACAATCCCAGTTTTTCCCATCTCTCTCAACAACCTTTTTTAACATACTTTTTAATGTTTTATTAAACCTTTCCACCAACCCGTCAGTTTGGGAATGGTAGATGGACGTCCTGAGGTGAGTGACCTTAAATAACTTGCATAATTCTTTCATGATCCTTGACATAAATGTACCTTGGTCAGTCAAAATTTCTTTTGGTATTCCCACTCTACTAAATACCTGCACCAGCTCCCTAGCTATCGCCTTGGTTGTGATAGTGCGTAAAGGGACAGCCTCAGGATATCGAGTGGCATAGTCCATAATTACCAGGATATACTGATGGCCCCGAGCAGACTTTAACAAGGGCCCCACGAGATCCATGGCTATTCTGTCAAACGGGACCTCTATAATAGGCATGGGAACTAGTGGGCTCCTGAAATGGGGTCTAGGGGCATGATACTGGCATTCAGGACAGGAAGAACAATATTCAGACACTTCTTTATAAACCCCTGGCCAAAAGAACCTTTGTAAAACTCTTTCAGTGGTTTTTTCTGCCCCTAAATGTCCTGCGGTAACGTGACTATGAGCTAAATCTAGTACCGTTCTCCGATAAGGCTGGGGAACTACCAGCTGTTCCACCACATCCTCACCCCTTTTGACAATGTGGTACAAGAGCTCATTACAGATGGCCATGTGGGGATACGTAACCCTGTCACCTGGTACCACAGGTTCCCCATTAACAATCTTAACATTCTCTCTAGCCTTTATTAAGGTAGGATCCTTTAACTGTTCAGACGCAAACAGATCCTTCTTTACCTCCAGGTCAGGCACGCTTTCAGTTCTAACTACTATGTCTCTGTTCCCGGCAAGAGGGTCCTCACTGGACTCCCCATCTGTCACTTCCCCAGCCAAACTAGCAAAAGGCAAAGGGCCAGAAAGTTCCGAAGACCCACGTACATCCAAAAAATCACCGGTATTATCAACTGGCTTTTTACTTCTCACATCTGTTGATAACCGTGATTCCCACAGTTTCCAAAAATGAGGAAAATCCCTCCCTATTATGGCCTCATGCACCAAGGTAGGGACCAGTCCCACTTTAACCATTGCTGACCCACAACAAGTTTCTATATTCACCTCAGCAGTGGCATAATATTGGGTATCCCCATGTATGCAAGTTACCCCAATAGGTATTTGCTGGACCTTTAAGGGGTTCACTAACCCAGCTTTCACGAGGGTAACTAAACTTCCTGAATCTAGCAAGGCCTCTACCCGGTTACCTTCTAAGAACACATCACACATTTGTTTTTCCAGCTCAGGTGAAGGTACCACAGTACAGGCTAACCTAGCAAAGAAAGACATTCTGCGACATTCAAAGGCAGCATCACATTGCATGGGTTCTTGCGTGACTGGGCAATTGGCAATAACATGACCTGGCATACCACACCTAAAACATTTAACCACACGATTATCAACCCATTTGGGCAGCATAGACCGTTCTAGCCCCATTGGCCTGTTTCCAGGGCCAGTGTTTACAGTCTCTCCAGCCTTGCGTTCTCTTAACCGCCCAGCAACGTTTTCCCACGGAACAGTCTTACCAGTCTTTACTGAAGGGCGCTGTCGAGGATCTATGGGTTGCTGGGTGGTCATCAGTAGTTCCTCTGCTGCCAAATACCTCTCTACCATGTCCACTAATTGGTCAGCAGTACCCGGGTTTCCATGGCTCACCCACTTGCGCAGGACCATGGGCAAAGATCTCAAGTAGCGGTCCATGACGACTCTTTCCACCATCTGGGGACCAGTTAATGTCTCTGGCTGCAGCCATTTTTTTGTTAGCTGAATAAGGTCGTGCATCTGGGAGCGCGGAGGCTTCTCCATGGCGTACAGCCAACGGTGCACCCGTTGTGCTCGTACTGACAGCGTGACTCCCAGGCGGGTCAGGATCTCAGTCTTTAGTTTATCATAGTCCCGAGCCTCAGCAGGGCTTAAATCAAAGTAAGCTTTTTGGGGCTCACCTGACAGGAAAGGTGCCAGCAGACTGGCCCACTGTGCTTTCGGCCAGTTCTCACGCTCGGCAGTCCTTTCAAACGTGGTCAGATAGGCCTCCACATCATCAGCCTCTGTCATTTTCTGCAGGAAGTGACTGGCTCGTATAGAACTAGAGCTGGTTGGAGCACTGACGGCCACATCTCCAACCCGAGCTGCAAGTCTCTGCACCACTTCTGCTAAGGCCTCTCTATCCTGACGCTGTAGTCTCCAATTTTCCTCCATTGCCACCTGCTGCTGTCGGTTGGCCTCCTGCTGAGCCGCTGTAGCTTGCAGCAAGGCTTTAAGCAGATCCTCCATGTCAACAGATTTTTCAGGCGGCTTTGCAGCTGCTTTCACCCAGGACATATATCAAACCCTCAGGGGTGAGTCTCAGTAACTTCACACTGGGCTGTATCTGCATAAACCACCGTTTTCTGCAGGCCTCACAAAGCTGCTGCTTTCACTTATGCGCAGAACGGCCTGCTCGCATTCTCCACCAAGTTGTAACACTGTAGGGGTGCAAGGTGCCTTTTCCTGGGGAATATGGCAGCACGCAGCAGCTGAGGAACAACACAAGTCCAGTTTCTGGTACAACTGACCCCGGCCAGTTTTATTGAAACAGAAAATAAAACAAACCCCAAAATAAAAATACCTTGCCTGTCCGGCACTAACTAAACATAAGATGTTCCTAACTGTCACTAAACAAAACACAGAGTTCTTCAGTACATACTGTATAGCTTACTTGCATCAGAAAGCGTGTCTCTCACACACAGATCCTGCAGCCTTCCCAGGCAGTCTGCCCATACTAATCAGGTTAGAAGCACTATATCACTCTTACACAGCTGAAACCCTGATTAGCCCTCTGTGAGGCCAAAGACCCGAACTGGGCCCAATGTCTAGAACTCGCCTTATCTCTCTCTCAGAGCCTTTACCCAGCTTTTACAGCAAACTGAAAAGGTTCAGACAAAACAAAAAGCATTTTTCCTAGAAGTTAACATTTTCTAAAACATGTAAGACAAGAACCTGGGACAAATATACCTGCCCTCAAACACTATCCCAGTGTTCTTGTCACAATATACAGGGATAACCTTATATAAGTGTTTTTCCCCTTATAGCTGCTGTATCTTTAATACTGCGCGTAATTAGTGCCCCCCCTCTCTTTTTTAACCCTTTCTGTAGTGTAGTGACTGCAGGGGAGAGCCAGGGAGCTTCCCTCCAACGGAGCTGTGAGGGAAAATGGCGCCAGTGTGCTGAGGAGATAGGCTCCGCCCCCTTCTCGGCGGCCTTTTCTCCCGTTTTTCTATGTATTCTGGCAGGGGTTAAATTCATCCATATAGCCCAGGAGCTATATGTGATGCATTTTTTGCCATCCAAGGTTTTTATTGCGTCTCAGGGCGCCCCCCCCCCCCAGCGCCCCTGCACCCTCAGTGACCGGAGTGTGAAGTGTGCTGAGAGCAATGGCGCACCGCTGCAGTGCTGTGCGCTACCTTGTTGAAGACAGGGCGTCTTCTGCCGCCGATTTTCCGGACCTCTTCTGTCTTCTGGCTCTGTAAGGGGGCCGGCGGCGCGGCTCTGGGACCCATCCATGGCTGGGCCTGTGATCGTCCCTCTGGAGCTAATGTCCAGTAGCCTAAGAAGCCCAATCCACTCTGCACGCAGGTGAGTTCGCTTCTTCTCCCCTTAGTCCCTCGATGCAGTGAGCCTGTTGCCAGCAGGTCTCACTGAAAATAAAAAACCTAAAACTAAACTTTTCACTAAGCAGCTCAGGAGAGCCACCTAGTGTGCACCCTTCTCGTTCGGGCACAAAAATCTAACTGAGGCTTGGAGGAGGGTCATAGGGGGAGGAGCCAGTGCACACCAGGTAGTTCTAAAGCTTTACTTTTGTGCCCAGTCTCCTGCGGAGCCGCTATTCCCCATGGTCCTTACGGAGTCCCCAGCATCGACTTAGGACGTTAGAGAAATGCCTATACAGGGCCAGGGCCGACGTTTCGGTGCTGCAAGCACCGTTTTCAAGGCAGGCATGAAATTCTGAATAAAGATAGCTAACAAGACAAACAAACATGGATTTCTTACCTAAATGGGCGACCAGCCATCACGCCGTTGGAGAGCCAGGGGCCGGCGTCCGCTTCCGCCCACCGCAGCTGCGTCTGCGTCACTTCCGGTGACGTCAGCTGGCTTCCGCTCCGGTTACCTTGGCGACGCGTCCCGTAGTCATGGCAACGCGTCTAGACGCCTGGTGACCTGTGTGGAGCCGCTGAGTGATCTCCCCGGCCCTCCATGCGGCGATCTGTCAGTAAACACATAGGAGGGGGTTACAGTGTGTGAATAGCACATTTAAACAATGGACTTTAGGCATATATAGACACAAGACATGTATTGTCGCCTAGTGCGCTGGGCATATATATAACTAAGACAATTCTGGAAGAATGAATGTGGGATGGAAACTTCCCTTAATTATGGTATATCAAGGCGATGTACAGTTCCTCCAAGGTCCTGTCTCAAGACTATCCTCTACCGGATTCAACTCGAATGGTCCCCGAATTCATATGGAGAGGAAAGAAACCATATAGTGTAGTACATACAGGTAACCAGTGATGTATAAACTGTGAAAGGTCTCTTCCCAAAGTGACACCTGACCAGTGGTGTACGGAACAGAGACACTAGCCCAATTACCAGATATGTGAATTCAATCAGGCGTGTAACACTATCCCTTTCAATCGATCCAGATGTTAACTCCGCAGAGCCCAAACCCAGTGCTTCTCAGAATTTCAGACCTCTTCCCCAAATAACTCTATACACAATGGCACACTGATAGTGTAAAATGGCTCAATTACCAGACTCAGATGTACATTCAGCATGTGTCAACGTCCTTTGTGATGTTCATGGACGACAATTTCAACAAACAAACCGGCCCGGAACCAGCATCAATTCATATGGATAAAAAATATAAAAGAAACGCATAGCATAATACGTTTTTTTATTTTTTAAAAAAGGGATTAAAACAACTGCTGGACTGATTCCCAACTGGAATCCGAATATATGGTATACACAATTACCAAATAGAATGTATGTATCAAACAATTAAAAACTGTATCCTCCACTCCTTATCCCAAGCTCATCAGATGACATAGGTGACAATAGGATTGAATCAATTACCAGAAGCCACGAGTATATAGGTATGTATACTCTGGATGGTGTGGAGAAAAGATGTCTTCCCAGTTCGCGTTCCGGATCGCTCTCTGGACCCCTCACCTGTCCTGGTTGTAAGAAACAAACACCGTGCCACCGTAGCCGTCCCTCCACCAACGCGTTTCAACCCGCACTCGGGTCTTTCTCAAGGTGATGAGCATATCCCCTCCTTGTCCTGTATTTAAATTCCCTTTATCCAATCGGGGGCCTTCCCTATCCCCCGGTAACTACGCTCAGCTGAACACCCTCCTAGCTCCCCAGTCCGTTGTCATGGATACCGGCCTCAACTTCCGGTCAGTCCGATCCGTTGCCATGGATACCGGCCTCAAACTTCCGGTCACCCAAATCCCCGTAATGGCTTCCGGCTGCTTCCCGTGACCGCGGGTCCACGTTGTCCTGAATGTCCCGTCATCTAAAGCTGTCCCTCCCCCTCCTGTTTTCAGGGGGCGGTAATCCTTAAATACCCATACATCTTTAAACTTCTTTCTTCATTCGGCCCGCTCACCATGGTCTCCGTTTACACCGCTTCCGGTTTGGCGTGATCTCCGTCTACGTCACTTCCGGTTCGGTGGTTTCCATGGTGACCGCTCCGTGTATGGTAGAGAGTCCTCCTCCTTTCCTTTCAGTTTCCATGGTGATAACCTTCTCTACTGTTATCAGCTTTGCAGTGTGTTGCTGTCGACTTAGATATATTCAAAATATACGGGGAATCATAAACAGGGGCGAGATAAAAACTAAAACGTTTACGAAACCAACGGACTCACAAGCATATATCCACTCCACCAGCTGTCACCATAGTAATTGGCTTAGCTCCATACCAGGAGGGCAACTGAAACGCATCAGACGCAATTGTACAGACGACATTGTTTATCACCAACAAGCAGAAACATTAACACAGAAATTTACTAAAAGTGGATATGCTCCAAGTGTCATAGAAAAAGCATTGGATCAAGTCAAAACAATCGATAGGAACACACTACTGGAAGAACGAACCGGAAATGAACAACAAGAACAGACCCAATTCCAATGGGCATTCATTACAAATTACACAGCACAACATAAAGTAGTGGAAAAAGCCTTCCGGAAGCACTGGGGCACTGGGGATTTGGGTGACCGGAAGTTTGAGGCCGGTATCCATGGCAACGGATCGGACTGACCGGAAGTTGAGGCCGGTATCCATGACAACGGACTGGGGAGCTAGGAGGGTGCTCAGCTGAGCGTAGTTACCGGGGGATAGGGAAGGCCCCCGATTGGATAAAGGGAATTTAAATACAGGACAAGGAGGGGATATGCTCATCACCTTGAGAAAGACCCGAGTGCGGGTTGAAACGCGTTGGTGGAGGGACGGCTACGGTGGCACGGTGTTTGTTTCTTACAACCAGGACAGGTGAGGGGTCCAGAGAGCGATCCGGAACGCGAACTGGGAAGGCATCTTTTCTCCACACCATCCAGAGTATACATACCTATATACTCGTGGCTTCTGGTAATTGATTCAATCCTATTGTCACCTATGTCATCTGATGAGCTTGGGATAAGGAGTGGAGGATACAGTTTTTAATTGTTTGATACATACATTCTATTTGGTAATTGTGTATACCATATATTCGGATTCCAGTTGGGAATCAGTCCAGCAGTTGTTTTAATCCCTTTTTAAAAAAATAAAAAAACGTATTATGCTATGCGTTTCTTTTATATTTTTTATCCATATGAATTGATGCTGGTTCCGGGCCGGTTTGTTTGTTGAAATTGTCGTCCATGAACATCACAAAGGACGTTGACACATGCTGAATGTACATCTGAGTCTGGTAATTGAGCCATTTTACACTATCAGTGTGCCATTGTGTATAGAGTTATTTGGGGAAGAGGTCTGAAATTCTGAGAAGCACTGGGTTTGGGCTCTGCGGAGTTAACATCTGGATCGATTGAAAGGGATAGTGTTACACGCCTGATTGAATTCACATATCTGGTAATTGGGCTAGTGTCTCTGTTCCGTACACCACTGGTCAGGTGTCACTTTGGGAAGAGACCTTTCACAGTTTATACATCACTGGTTACCTGTATGTACTACACTATATGGTTTCTTTCCTCTCCATATGAATTCGGGGACCATTCGAGTTGAATCCGGTAGAAGATAGTCTTGAGACAGGACCTTGGAGGAACTGTACATCGCCTTGATATACCATAATTAAGGGAAGTTTCCATCCCACATTCATTCTCTAGAGTTAGCGCCTACACATCTATTGCTCAACACATATACAAATCTAGAACCAGGGGTTTTGGAGGGATTCCCCTATTTGCAATTAGAGACGGGCTGCTAACAATAAGCGCACATTAGGACAACCCAACATCCTTTACAATTCTGGAAGAATGCCTCATCTAGTAAAATGTACCAAAAGAGATGAAGAAAGAACAGAAGGGAGAGAAAGAGAAGAAACACACAATGTGGCCAAAATACAGCACCATATCACCCAACATGCAGGTGCGATAGATGAAGGAATGTCACTGCTAGACCAAAATATTACAGTCCTCTGTAGCAGGGAATGCACGCTTCAGTTTGCAGCATGCTTAGTTAATGTCCTCCAAAGACGTTCCAATTAAGACGTTCATTCATTCCATTGGGGGATACCGTGTTGAGGACATGGATCCACCTGCTTTCACTTTTGAGTAACTGCCCGTCACGGTCACCCCCTCGTATTGAGGTGGGGATATGATCAATAAGGATATGTTTCAGCTGGACCAATGAATGTCCCTCTGCAAGGAAATGGCGAGCCACCGGTTGGTCTGCTACATGAGATTTAAGTGCTTTATTGATTGATGAACGGTGTAGAGCCATGCGTTCTCGGACAGTACGGGTAGTCTTCCCCACGTAGTACATATTGCAAGGACAGATGATGATGTACACCACATGCGTGGATAAACAGGATAATACATGTTTGATCTTAAAACTCCGATCCGTATGTGGGTGTTTAAATGAGCTGCCGGTGATCATATGGGTGCAAGTGGTGCACCTTGGGCACTTATAGCAACCTGCTGGTTTTGTCATGAAATGGGGTTGCGCTTGAGTTTGCTTAAAGCCCGTGATGCCCGTGTGGACCACCATATCTCTGATATTCTTGCCCCTTGTAAAACATGGCATGGGGCGTTTTTGTCTGAAACATGTTGTTTCTTTATCCGTCGCTACTATGGGCCACAAGGCCCGGCTTGCCCTTTGAACGACTTGGCTAGAGGTGGTGAAGGCCATTTTCCACGGAATGACCGCTTCATTGGTGCGTGCCTTAGGGCGTAGTAGCTCATTACGACTCATGGCCAGCACTTCATCCTTTTGTTTTTTCAGAAGATTCCAGCTGTAGCCTCTAGATAGAAACCTGTCGATTGTGGCATCAATGCCTTTGACTGCAGTGGCAGAATCGTCCGCAATTCTTGCAACCCTCATCATCTGTGATTTGGGCAAACCCTGTTTAAGGGATTTGGGATGATGACTTGATGCAAGCAATAGCGTGTTCCTGTCGGTTGGCTTGGAGTATACCTCGGTGTGTATCTGGCCAGATTCAAGCGTCACTAATACATCCAAGTAGTGAATAGCAGAGCGGCTGTGTTGATGGGTAACTTTTATGGTAGAGTTACGGTGGTTGATGTCCTTGATCATATTGCCCAGCAACTCCTCACTCCCGGTCCAAATGATGAACAAATCGTCAATATAGCGCGTGTAGGTTATGATATGTCGCTTGTACTCATCATTGTTGAAAAACATCTGGGACTCTTCTTGAAACATAAATATGTTTGCGTAGCTGGGTGCCACGTGACTTCCCATAGCACAACCGGACAGTTGTCTATAGAAGCGTCCGTTGTAGATGAAGTAGTTATGAGTCAAGGTTAATTCCAACAGCTGCATAAACAGATCAACATCTAAGTCATCGATCTGTTGAGATTCGTAAAATGACTTGGATGCCGCAAGGCCCTGGATGTGTGGAATAGATGTATATAGGCTGTTAATGTCCAGTGTACACAGTATACTCCCCTCAGGAATGTTGCCAATTGCTGATAGTTGTTGTAGAAAGTCAGTTGTGTCCTTGATGAGAGTTGGTTGGCTAATGACACGAGGTTGCAGGATGCAGTCTAAATACATAGAAATGGGGTGATACAATGAGTTACGTGCCGAGATGATCGGACGGCCGGGTGGATGAATTGGGTTCTTCTGAATTTTTGGAACAGTGTACAGGACAGGGCTGGTTGGTAAAGGTTGTTGTAATGCTTTCAAGAGTTTGGTGTCCAAAATGCCCCGCAGATGTGCTGCCTTTAAGATGTCCTGTAGTTCCGTCTGATATTGGATCGTAGGGTCACCTGCCAATAGTTGGTACACCTCCCGGTCAGCAAGTTGTCTTTCAATCTCGGCCATGTAGTCATCTAAATTTTGAATGACAATGGCGCCCCCCTTATCGGCGGGGCGCACAATGATGTCACGATACTCAGACAGGTTACGTAAGGCCTGATGTTCTTGCCGGCTCAAATTGTAATGTAGTTTTGGTTGTGCCTGAACAAATTTCTGGACAGAGTCATCCATGAGTCGCGTGAAGGTTTTAATGGAACTGTTGGAGGATGCTGGGTCAAATGTGGAGGTACTGCGTTTTGACAAAAACACCTGTTGGGGTGTATTCTGTGGTAGGGGTTCAGAGTTCTGGAAGAATTCCTGTAATCTTAGTTTTCTTGAGAATTGATGCAGTTCGATGTTCCAATTAAGGTCGTTATGCCTATTAGTGGGGACAAAGGATAGTCCTTTATTTAGGACTCGCTCCTCGATGTCGGAGAGTACTCTGGAAGACAAGTTGTAAATTATTTTTTCTTGGTCTTTTGAGAGCTGTTTTCGCCTTTGCCTCTCGTTTTGGCCCCCGCGACGGGTGGCTTTGTACTCAAAATTAATTCTGGCTGAGTATATATATATATATATATATAGTTATAGTAAGGTTGAATAAATCGGTGTAATAGAAATATCTATGGATGTCTTGTTCATAGCTATATTTCCCTCAGACCCCTCGGGGTCGCAAACAGGTTAACTACTCCCTTATACCGACACAGATGCTAGTTCCTGTGTCGACCATAATGTTTCCTGATGAGATCCCCCCCAAAAAAAGCATTTAGTACATGATTAGTGCATAATAAGGACGTATTAACGTCACTGTGGTCCCTGCTGTTCCGAACAAAGGGGTCTGTGTGTGTATATATGTATGTATTTGTGTATGTATATATATATATATATATATATATATAAAAAATATATATTTATATATATAAATTTACAATACTGCTAAAGTAACATTCTTCATTCTCATGTACTGAACGCTCTGTTTGAGAAGGTCTGGGTCAGCCCTGGCAAGATGATTTCAAATCCTCATGAGGATTCCGATTGTTTATTCTTTTCCCACCACGGATAGAATAAAGTAGCTGTCACCCCCTGTTCTGCACGGGGCCCTGTCACAAAGCCAGCAGATCATATGTCGGAAACTACGTTATGTTCTAGTTATGTGTCCACGCGTAAGTCAGTTAGACCTGCCATTACATGCGCATGGGGGAGTAGTAGTATTCAAAAATGGTCGGTTGCCTGGTCATCCGTTATAGATACCCTGAGGAGAGATGGGATACTCCTTACGTTGGGTCATATCAAGGACGCTGCTGCATGCTTTCGTGTGACTGCAAGGGATAGAAGACTCTTGAGTTCACGGGCCGATTCCATGGCGGCCTCGGCTAGGAGGGCGTTGTGGATTCACCAATGGAATGCTGAGCCTGACTCCGAGAAGATATGGAGTCTCTTCCCGATGAAGGTGAAGCCTGGTGTGGTGACGGCCTAGTTAATTTGATCTCGGCAGATGCCGCTGGTAAGTCTACCTTCTGGGCCTATGTTCCCTCACAATGGATGATGACGCATAATTGTCGGATGCAGTCATATCGGCCCAATAGATACGGATTCCCCTTTTTTTCTTTGCAAGTAGAGGAAGGAGAAAAGGGAAGAGGTCAGCAGCCTCTTCAAGGTCACAGGAGCAGAAATCCTCTGTTTCTGCCAGATCCACCGCATAACGCTGGGACTCTCTTGCGGAAGCCCACACCGGTGGGGCCACGTCTAAAACTTTTCAGTCGGTCCTGGAACGGAGTTGGACCCGTGGGTTTTACGAATAGTGTTCCAAGGGTGCATACTGGAGTTTCCAGGCGTTTTCCCTCACCAATTCTTCATTATTACCGATTCTCCTCCAGACGGGGAGGTAGTATGCGACGCAACACAAGAGTTGTGTCAGGATCAGGTCATGGTCCTGGTGTACCCGGTCACAGTAGGGAGGAGGCTGTTATTCAAGCCTCTTCGTGCTCCCGAAGCCAGACGGCTAGGTCAGACCAATCCTAAATCTGACATCCCTTAATTTCTATTTAAAGAAATTCAAATCCAAGATGGAATCTCTCAGGACAGTGAGATCCAATCTGAAAAAAGAATAAAGGAGGTCTAATTATATTTTCCTCCGCATTAGATTTACCTGAGGTTTGCTATTCAGGATGGTCATTACCAATTTCACCAGGGTGATGGTGGCAATGATGGTTCTTCTCTAGTACGGAGTCACATTTATCCCATACATGGACGGCCTCCTGATAACGGCGAGATCAATATTCCAGTTGGTGCAATACGTTGCACTCTCCCCTCCTGAACTTGCCAGATTCAGCCCATCGACGCGGTTGTCGGTTTTGGGAATAATACTAGATACTACAGAGAGTTTTTTCTTCCAGTGGAAAAGGCTCTGGAGATTCAGAGTCTGGTCATACAAATTCCAAGACCAGCTCGAGTGTCAATCCATCAATACATTAGAAAAGATGGTTGCGGCCTACAAGGCCATTCAGTTGGCAGGTTCCTTGCCAAGGTGTTCTAGTGGGTCCTGTTGGACGAGGAGTCCGGTTCCCACCTACACATGCACTGAAAGATAATCCTGTTGTCAAAAGCCAGGATTTCGCTCCTGTGGTGGCTCCACACCTCGCACTTACTAGAGGGATGCAGGTTCGGGATTCAGGACTGGGTCCTGGTAAACACGGATGCAAGTCTCCGAGGCTGGGGAGCTGTCACTCAAGGGAAAAGCTTCCAAAAAAAAAAATGCTAAAGTCGGGAAGCCTGCCTTCACATGAATATGCTGGAATTGAGAGCCATTTACAACGGCCTTCAACAGGCGGTACATCTTCTTCAAGATCACCCCGTGCAGATCCAGTTGGATAACGTAACAACAAGGCGGAACAAAAAAAAAAAAAAAAAGCAGAGCGGAAATGGCAGAGGTGATGAAGAACCTCCTCTGGGCAGAAAAATATGTAAGGGCTCTGTCTGCAATTTTCATTCCGGTGGACAACTGGGAAGCATGCTTCCTCAGCAGACACGATCTCCGTCCGGGAGAGTGGGACCTCCACCAAGAAGTCTTCGCAGAGGGGACAAGTCTTTGGGGAGTTCCTCCAGTAGTCAGGATGACTTCTCGTCTCAACGAATAGCTTCAGAAAAATTGTTCCAGGTCGAGAGACCCTCAGCAACATAGGCGTGCGCACGGGGGGTGCCTGGTGCGCACAGGCACCCCCTAATGCCCGGCACCCCCATGCACACAGATAGATGATCGGATCGTCTGCTGCGCTAATCATCACTGCGCTGCGCCAGCCAACCAGTCAGACTCACAGACTTCATGCTCCAACGCACACCTCCCTTCCTTCCTCACCGCCCGCCAGCACGCCAGCGCTCAGTCTCTACAGGTGTCGTGTGTTCCCTGCCCTGCCATCGCTGACACACGCCAGGAGCTGGAGGACTAGTCTCTGAGCCACTGCTAGAGCAGGACAGTGGTGGACTGGACAGAGTGAGTGAGACAGTAGACTTGACCACTCACTTTGTACTGCAGGGGCATGTGAGGGGTTCAGGCTAGCCAGGGGATGGGGGGGGGGGGGGATTCGGTGTCGGTGGAAAAAAAAAAAAGAGAAGTGGTATTACCTTATGAGAATATATATATATATATATATATATATATTAGCTAAGCCATGCATTCAGGAGTTTCCTGGGTGCACCTATAGTCTATAGGTGCACTCAGTAAACTACTGATTGCTTGGCTCAGCTAATATGTATATGTGTGTGTATATGTATGCTGAGGGAGGGGACTTGAATAAAAAGCACTGTTTTATTATATTTTACCGCTTCAAGGGGTCTATTCATGTAGCAGTGAAAAGCCCTGTTTTGCGTTAAACAGGGCTTTTCTCTGCCTACTGCAATTCACAGAGCGGGTTACCGTGGAGAAGTCTCTGACTTCTCCAGCGGTACCCCCGCTCTGTGCCTGAATCGCAACACCGTACCTTTGCATGGTGAGTGCGATTCATGAAGGTGCGGAAAGCTCTGCTTTCCGCTTCTCCATGGGGTTCAGGTTCGCCATCTCAGGACGGCGTAACCTGAACTGTAGTGCGGAGACGGCAGGGAAGCTCAATGCTTCCCTGCGCTCTGCTCGGCACCTGGCGCTGGCTCCGCCCCCCGACCTCCCAGCAACCACTGCGGCCTGCTGGGAGGTCAACAACCTGTGCATGTGCAAAGGGACCTGCCGCTGGACTCCGCGCATTGCAGGGAGGGACCGCTGTAGATTACCTCACCGCAGGAGCCCCAGACGCCGCAGCGCATCGTCGGAAGGGTGAGTATACAAGTGATAAGTAGCAATTCTGTTTTCGTTTTCTACATGAATAGACCCCCATGAGTGCCGCCTCATGAGTGCCACCTACTCTCCGTTTCATGCATATGTAGGGGTGCAATTCCGTTTAAGGGCACCAGAGCAAATGAATACCTGTACTGGGTACCGGAGTGCTGGGGCATTTGGATGGAGATATCTATCTATTTATTTATATATTGTCAGTGAAAGGCTGCAGCACTCACAGGTCTTGTAATCCGTATAAGGGTTATATACTGGTCCACCTCGTTTTAGCAGGACACTCCAATCCATATACAGGCCATAAAATGTCATATGTCCTGACAAAATTTTATGTAATAAAATGAAACGTTGGCCTGTATATGGATTGGAGTGTCCTGCTAAAACTAGGTGGACCAATATATAACCCGTATACGGATTACAAGACCTGTGAGTGCCGCAGCCTTTCACTATCTCTATATTACTGAAGGCACCCAGGCAACGGTGTGGAATTTGTGCCAGTCACTCTGTGTGTATCTATCTATCTATTCTTTGAAACATATATATATATATATATATATATATGTATAATTTTACACTGTATATGTGTGTGTGTGTGTGTGTATATATATATATATATATATATATATATATATATAGATATATATATAGATAGATAGTGCTAGACACGCCCAGTAGGCAGTGCTACACACACCACTCTGGTCGTGCACCCCCTAATAAATGTGCTGCGCACGCCTATGCTCAGCAATAACAGTAGATGCTCTGGTGACCCAGTGGCTATTCCGGTCACTGTATTCCTTCCACTTCCGCTGATCCCAAAAGTTTTTGGGATAATAAGAAGAACAAGGGTTCGGCCAATTTTCACTGCCCCAGACTGGCCAAGGAGGGCTTGGTGCCCAGATCTTCAGGAGTTGCTCATTAAAAGATCCTGGGCCTTTTCCTCTTCGCAAGGACCTACTACGGTAGGTACCGTGCGTGCACCTAGACTTGCCACGGCTACATTTGACGGCATGACTGTTGAGCGCCGAATCCTACCGCGAAAGGGTATTCCCTAGGAAGTCATCCCCACTCTTATTCAGGCCAGGAAAGGAGTAACGTCGAAACATTACCACCGTTTTGGAGAAAATATGTGTCTTGGTGTGAATCCAAGAAAGTTTCAACGGAAGTGTTTCAGTTAGGGCGTTTTCTCAGTTTCCTACAGGCTGGGGGAAATGCAGACTGCAGTTGGACTCCATTATGGTCCAGTTTTCAGCATTAACAATTTTCTTTCTGAAACCATTAGCTTCCCTTCCGGAAGGTCAGTTTTGCGTGAAAGACGTGTTGCGCGTCCAACCTTCATTTGTGCCTCCAGGGGCAACTTGGGATCGTAATGTGGTTTTGCAGTTCCTTCAATCACATTGGTTTGAACTTTTCCCGGAAGGTGGAGTTAAAATTCCTCACTTGGAAAGTGGTCATCCTATTGGCCTTGACATCTGCAAGGCGGGTGTCTGAGTTAGCGGCCTTGTCTCACAAGAGCCCTTATTTGATCTTCCAGGAAGATAGAGCTGAATTGAGGACATGTCAGCAATTTCTACCGAAGGTGGTTTCCTCTTTCCACATCAACCAACCTATTGTGGTGCCTGTGGCTACTGACGCCTTCGCTCAGTCTAAATCGTAGTCAGAGCTTTGAAGATTTATGTCGCCAGAACGGCTCAGATTAGGAAAATAGAGGCTCTGTTTGTCGTGTATGCTCCCAACAAGGTTGGGTGTCCTGCTTCCAAGCAGATCATTGCATGCTGGATCTGGAACACCATTCAGCACACTCATTCCACGGCTGGATTGCCGTTACCGGTATCGGTGAAAGCTCATTCTACTAGAAAGGTGGGCTCATCCTGGGCGGCTGTCCGGGGGGTCTCGGCATTGCAACTTTGCCGAGCAGCTACTTGGTCGGGGTCAAACACATTTGCAAAGTTCTACAAGTTTGACACCTTGGCCGATGAAGACCTTAAGTTTGGTCAATCGGTGCTGCAGAGTCATCCGCACTCTCCCGCCCGTTCTAGAGCTTTGGTATAAACCCCATGGTTCTTGAAGTGACCCCAGCATTTTCTAGGACGTATGAGAAAATAGGATTTTAATACCTACCGGTAAATCCTTTTCTCTTAGTCCGTAGAGGATATTGGGCACCCGTCTCAGTGCATACTGTATCTGCAGTTATTGGTTGTAGTTTCACACAGGTTGTGTTACGGTTTTGTCAGCATAGTGCTGAAAATTCTTCATGCCGTTGGCTTGTGTTCTATTGAATGCCACGTTCTGCGGCATGCTTGAGGTGTGAGCTGGTAAGATGCTCACCGTGGTTTAACAATAAATCCTTTTCCTCAAAATGTCCGTCTCCCTGGGCACAGTTTCCTTAAACTGGAGTCTGGAGGAGGGGCATAGAGGGAGGAGCCAGGTCACACCCTTTGAAAGTCTTAAAGTGCCCATGTCTCCTGCGGATCCCGTCTATACCCAATGGTTCTTGAAGTGACCCCAGCATCCTCTACGGACTAAGAGAAAAGGATTTACCGGTAGATATTAAAATCCCATTTTAAAAGTATTTCACTATATAAATATATATATATATATATATATATATATATATATATATATATATATATATAGTGGGGGGATAAGGGTACCGGCGACTAGTGTTGTTTAAAATGCAATTGCTAAACGCAATTGACCCCTTGAAGAAGTCTGGTGTGACGAAACGCGTTGGGTTCCCTGCATTGACCCCCTTGCCTGTTTTAAGATAAGTCAGAACTCCTTACCTTTTACAAAGACCTTTATGTTTATGTTTTTACCAATATTTTGAAGTACTTTTATGTTTTATTCCACTTTTATGTGATATTAAAGCTTGTTTGTATTATTATATATTTTTTGGCTCATAAATCTTAAAATTTTAGCAATTGCATTTTAAACAACACTAGTCGCCGGTACCCTTATCCCCCCACTCTATACTCTCTTTAGCAGTACTGTACCAGTAGTGCACTCTTAAGGGTTGGCAGACACCTATAACAAGGTTTCGTGTGGTTTTAGTTTTTTAGCAATTTTATTTTCATGTCTTACTGAGACCCTACCCCACAAGTGGCGCCGTATAATTTCTTGCTATATATATATATATATATATATATATATATATTTCTCTGGCTGGGTCCACAGGATTATCCACAGGATAACATTGGGGATATTGTCGAGCGACAGCGAAAATGGCACCAACACGGTCACGAGCTTTCTGGCCTCCCAGGATGCATTGGGGCCTCCACTATATAGTCCCGCCCACTGACTCAGTCAGATCAGTTTTTTGCTTGGTGCGGCAGGAAGCCGCATGGTCACGGGGCTGCTGTGAGAGCAGCCTCAAGCTTTTATTATTTTATTTTTATAGACTTCCTATATTGTTTTTGAGCGACTTATCTTAACAGCGTCTTAAACACATTCTAGAAAGAGTCGCTCCAACAACTCCCCACCGGGTCGCAACAACACTTACCTTCGGGTATCAATGCTGTCTCGACGGGCGTCTGTGTCGGATGTTCTAGCAGGTCCAGCAGACGTAACCAGGCTGTGGCCGGAGCATGGGGAGACGGTAAGTCTATGGACTTCCTCTTACTAGAGGGGTCAGGACACAGCTACACTGATTTGGTGGAGACTACAAACAGTGTGTTGATGCGCCGAACATCTAGAGTGCGACAGCGCTACGCTCCGGGGATCATAGGCGCGAGGACTAGGTAAAGGCCGCGATCCTGGGAGTTTAAGTCAACAGGGGGATTCAGACGCTCTCCTGGCCGCCCCTCCTCCAAGTTCATGGCCAGTTCCCGCGTGTTTCTCGTTTCATGAACTAAATGACCTCACTTCCGGCTCAGACGCTACCACGAGGGTGCTCGGTCGCAGCTTAGACACTGCGGTTGTGTACACTGGAGATAAACCCGCCAGACCGAGTCGCAGGCCTTAGCGTCTGCATACACGTGGAAGTCGCTCAGCGTCCGTGTCCGTTGGTGAGAGTCCGTGTCCGTTATCCGTTATCAAGAGCGGCAGTGTACACCAGTAGCGTCTGAATCCACTCAGCGTCTTACGAGCATATTTGCTTGGATATGGAAGTGTGGTGAGTCTCCCTGTATCCCGCTCTACGGAGGCAGGGTATACAGTACTAAAAATTCTCTCTACTTCTTAGTATGCATTGTTAATTTTTAGTACCTATTGCATACGAGACCTGTATATTACTGTGTTTTCTGCATGCTATGTTGAAAAAAGAACCAGTTTAAAACAGAAGTACAATTTTATGTATAAGTTGTTATGGAGGTTGTATTCTCATATGGCAATGTCTAATGCTTTAACATGTGACTGACTGCTAGTATGTGTGCTGACTTTTCTGTGTAATGTCAGTCCTGTTCTGACCCTCAAATCAGGTGCACTGTGGTCAGATTGATCTCACCTCTATATACTGACATATAGGGTGATTTTCAGTCACAAATTGTGTAGTCAATAACAGGTTAATTCCATGTCTGTGAGCTTATGAGGGTTTGTTAGCAAACTGTTTCGCTTTTCAGCGAAGTAAAAAACAGGAGTTGGTTCAACCACCAACATAGCCACCATGGAATATGTTCGCAAAGACTCTATCTTCAATAGCGGACAGGTTAGCTCCGGTAGCACCACCTCAGGGGTTAGGTTACACTATGAACCCATACATGCAGCTCCCTTCCTATGGTTTGGTTCCAGTAGCTTCTACAAGCAACCAAGGGGTAGGTAAGACTAAGACAGATGCATCTGTGTGGGGACTACGCAAGATGATACATCGGATGATGATGATACAATAGATTCAACTCCGTATGATGATCAGTCGCAGAGCTTTAGTTCAGAAGATGTAGCTGAACTTATTAATGCTGTAAAGGCTGTTCTCTCGTTGGAAGAGCCAGCCAAGACAGTGTTAAAAGCAAAAGCACCTGTATTTAAACGAACAAAATCAGTGAAAGCTGAATTCCCAGCGTCAGATGAGCTGACGGAAATGATGGATGAGTCTTGGGCAGCGCCCAGTAAAAAGTATAAGATTCCTAAGAGATGGGATTCTTATTATCCATTTCCTGCTGTGGATTGTTCGAAAAGAGAAGTTCCTCCAAAAGTAGATGCACATGTTCTGCGACTTGTGCATAAATCTGCTTTACCACTGGTAGAGAGCCTGTTGAAAAATATTTTTTCTCTAGTAGGAGCAGTGGTAAGACCTGTTATGGCTTCGGCCTGGGTAGCAAAGGCAATGGGCGAATGGATAGAGGAGCTAGAGAATGACATCCCTTCTCCTACTAGGGAGCGAGAGGATCGTTTTTGCCGGTTAAGACAATCTGCCCAGTATTTGGAAGAAGCAGCAATTGATGTAGGCACAGTTGCTTCTAAAGCTTCAGCCTTGACAGTAGTCGCTCGTAGAGCAGTTTGGCTACGGACCTGGAAGGCAGATGCGGAGTCAAAGAAAGAATTGGAAGCATTGCCTTTTGTCGGTAATATATTATTTGGAAAACCTTTAATCGGATATCCTAGAATAAGAGGCTGAATCAAAAAAGGTCAGATTTCCGGCTGCTTATAACCCTAAGTCCAAGGGTTTAAAATTTCGCTCATTTCGCTGGCAAAGCAAAGCAAAAGCTAAAGAGGAGCCTAGGCAACCCCAGTTTAAATCCAGGGGTAGGAAGCAGTGGGCTAGCAAAAAGCCAGCTTCCAAACCTGAACAGAAACCGTCAGCCTGAAGAGACGGGCCTCCGCCTGGAGGATTCCAGGGTTGGGGGCCGACTCCTTCTTTTTGCACACATATGGCAACAGTCAACAGCAGATGCTTGGGTGCAGAAGGTAGTATCTCAGGGGTATGGGTTCCCATTCAGGAGGCAGCCTCCTCAAAGATTTTTTTGCACCAGCCCGTCTCGTATAGAGTCGAAGGCCAATGCCCTGCAAGAAGCAGTCCAAAAATTACTGCAGTCAGGTGTGATTGTCCCAGTACCTCCATCACAAAGGGGACAGGGGTTTTACTCCAATCTATTTCTAATCCAGAAACCAAATGGGTCATACCGACCAATTCTAAATCTGAAAATGAAGAACGGATCCCGAAGTTCCACATGGAGACGTTACGCTCCATAATGTTGGCTATGGAACCGGGAGATTACATGGTATCTCTGGATGTACGGGATGCTTACCTACATGTGCCTATAGCACTATCACATCAGTGTTACCTCAGGTTTGCCATCCTCCAGGAACATTTCCAGTTCCAAGCTCTGCCTTTCGGGCTAGCTACAGCACCCAGAGTGTTTACCAAGATCATGGTGGTTATGGCAGCTTGTCTGCGCAAACAGGGGATAAGAATATTCCCATACCTCGACGACCTGTTAATCTTAGCACAGTCGCAAGATTTACTGTTGAGCCATCTTCAACAGACGATAGTTTGTTTACAGAGACACGGGTGGCTCATAAATTGGGAAGTCGTCCCTGAATCCGTCACAGCGGATGGTTCATTTGGGGGCCACATTGGATTCAGATCTACAGAAAGTTCTCTTACCAGAGAAAAAGATAGTCAAGGTGCAGGTCATGGCTCAGGAAGCGTTGCAAGCCCAGACAATGTCAGTCCATGCAGCAATGCGACTGTTGGGTCTGATGGTATCAACCTTCGACATGGTGGAATATGCCCAATTCCACTCCAGACCGTTGCAGCACCTTATTCTGACCAAATTGAATGGAAATCATCAGACGATAAAGAAGCAGATGATAAAGATTCCAGTAAATGTAAAAAGGTCTCTAGAGTGGCGGCTACAGACAGACCATTTAAACAAGGGGAGACCCTTTTGGATAAAAGAGTGGCAAGTCCTGACAACAGATACCAGCCTGCAAGGCTGGGGGGCGGTACTCGGAAGCCTATGGTTCCAGGGAAAATGGACCGCAAGGGAAAGTCGCCTGCCGATAAATCTGTTGGAGATAAGGGCCGTTTACTTGGCTTTAGTTCAGGCAAAGGACAATCTACAAGGAAGACCAGTCCAGATCCGCTCAGACAATGCGACGGCAGTAGCATACCTCAATCATCAAGGAGGAACTCACAGCAAGAGTCTGATGGAGGAAGTAACTCCCATTCTAAAATGGGCAGAACTCCATCTCCCAGCATTGTCAGCAGTATTTGTCCCGGGTGTACTAAACTGGGAAGCAGATTTTCTCAGTCGACACACCATTCAGGAAACCGAATGGGCACTACACCCAGAAGTGTTTCAGACACTGGTGAACAGATGGGGTCTACCGGAGATAGACCTTATGGCGTCGCGTCTAAACAACAAAGTTCCGAGGTACGGATCGAGAACAAGGGACCCAGGAGCGGTCCTTGTAGACGCATGGTCAGTAGAATGGAGGTTTCAGCTGGCATATCTGTTCACTCCAATATCTCTCTCTGTTACCCAGAGTAGTGAGAAAGATAAAACAGGCAAAAGGAGTGATCATTCTGATAGCTCCAGCTTGGCCAAGAAGGCATTGGTATACAGATCTGTTAAGAATGTCCGTGGAAGCACCGATACTGCTCCCTCAACGTCCAGATCTGCTAATGCAGGGTCCTTGTTGTCACAGTCATCTGGATCGCCTGTCTTTGACGGCGTGGCTGTTGAAACCTCTATCTTAGAGGCTAAAGGATTTTCAAAACAAGTAATCCAAAATATGCTTAGAGCAAGAAAGCCTTCTTCGGCCCGTGTGTATCATAGAATATGGCAAGCCTATATTCATTGGTGTACTGGAAAAAATTTCAATCCGAGATCTTTTAAAGTAGCTAGGATTTTGGATTTCCTTCAGGCTGGATTGGATAAAGGGTTGAAAGTTGCTTCCTTGAGGGTTCAAGTATCGGCGTTAACGGTATGGTTTCAGCAAAAGATTGCTGATTTACAGGATGTACGTACATTTTTTCAAGGAGTAGTACATATTCAACCTCCATTTGTTCCTCCTGCAGCTCCCTGGGATTTGAATTTAGTTCTTAAATTTCTCCAGGGTCCTTTGTTTGAACCACTTGAGAGAGCAGATCTTAAGTGGTTAACGGTTAAAGTTCTTTTTTTTACTGGCAATGGCGTCAGCCAGAAGAGTGTCAGATTTAGGAGCATTATCATGTAAGTCTCCTTTCCTAAGTTTTTTCCAGACAGAGCAGTTCTCAGAACGAAGTCTAGCTATCTTCCAAAGGTGGTATCAAAGTTTCACCTGAATGAAGAGATTGTAGTCCCAGCTTTCCAGGTATCGGGACTATCTGCGGGAGAAGCATCGCTGGACGTGGTCCGAGCCTTAAGAATTTACATAGATCGTACTAGTGCCATCAGGAAAACAGATTCTCTCTTCATCCTCTACGGATTCCATAGAAGAGGATGTCCTGCTAGTAAACAGACGCTGGCGAGATGGCTCCGAATGGTAATATCAGAAGCTTATTCTCATGCAGATCTCCCTATTCCGGCTAATGTCTCTGCACACTCTACACGTAAGGTAGGTCCTTATTGGGCAGCACAACAGGGTGCTTCAGCAGAACAGATATGTAAGGCAGCCACATAGTCTTCCATAAACACATTCATTAGACATTATGCCTTGGATACTTTTGCCTCTCATGACGCAGACTTCGGGCGAAAGGTCCTCCTGTGCAATCAGGACCGTCCCCACCACTAAAATGGCTCTGGGAATCCCAATGTTATCCTGTGGATAATCCTGTGGACCCAGCCAGAGAAATATACGTTATGGTAAGAACTTACCGTTGATAACGTGATTTCTTTTATGTCCACAGGTATCCACAGGGATCCCACCCTGACGCATATGATTTGAGGATCTAGACAATCACTAAAACCTCTTCCTTCTTGCATGGAAGGGTGTGCATGTGTGTTCTTATCGCCTAAACAGGTCTCTGCCTGATGTTCCTGCCTAAAATCGCTGTGGAAAGAACTGATCTGACTGAGTCAGTGGGCGGGACTATATAGTGGAGGCCCCAATGCATCCTGGGAGGCCAGAAAGCTTGTGACCGTGTTGGTGCCATTTTCGCTGTCGCTCGACAATATCCCCAATGTTATCCTGTGGACATAAGAGAAATCACGTTATCAACGGTAAGTTCTTACCATAACATATACATACATATATATATACACATATATATATATATATATATATATATATATATACACACACACACACACACACACACACATATATATATATATATACACACATATATATATATATATTATCTTTTAAGGAATGCACTCACCAGATTTCTCCAAAGTAAGAAAATATATCCTTTAATTTCAACCTCACATAATTACAGGGTCACTGTCAACGATTCGGTTCCTGCCAAAAAATTTCTCCAGACCAGAGCTTCAGGCTGCCATTCCCCTGCACTGACCTTGCACTGTGGAACTATAAGTACCATAGGAATCACCACTCCCAGTAATCAATCAATTAGTGAGCTAGTGACCAAAAAGCGTGCTTTATGCATGGAATTTACTGCATTGAAACATTCAGAATCATATTGTCCCACTAGGCCAATAACAGACACTCAACCAACATATCTATTCCTGTGCACAAGGTAACAAATGAGACACTGAATACCCTTAATCCACAGTGGGATGCACGCCACTGCCGTGGAACGCACAGCACTTCCTGTTTGCTGACGCATACCTCCGGTAACGCGTCAGCAACACGCGGGAAGATGCAGAGTACTGCTGGTTCTAACTATATCCAAACCATAAACGCCTAGACAGGCGCCTCACTTGGTAACCAAATGCATACATAAGATTTACCATGGAACGCATAGCGCTTCCCATACGATGACGCGTACTTCCAGTAACGTGTCTCCTAGCAACAAGCTTAAAGACGCCGGGTGCTACTAATTCTAGCTATTGCCAGACCCCAAACGCCTAGACAGGCACCCCAATAAATAGCCACATTAGTGATGAGCGGGTTCGGTTCCTCGGAATCCGAACCCCCCCGAACTTCACCCATTTTACCCGGGTCCGAGGCATACTCGGATACTCCAGTATTGCTTGGTTAACCCGAGCGCGCCCGAACGTCATCATCCCGCTGTCGGATTCTCGCGAGATTCGGATTCTATATAAGGAGCCGCGCGTCGCCGCCATTTTTCACTCGTGCATTGGAAATGATAGTGAGAGGACGTGGCTGGTGTCCTCTCACTTTGTTTCAGAACTTTCAGGGGGCTGCAAATATCTTTATTCTGGGGACCAGCAGTATTATAGGAGGAGTACAGTGCAGAGTTGTGCGGACCAGTGACCACCAGTATTATACGTTCTCTGCCTGAAAAACGCTCCATATCTGTGCTCAGTGTGCTGCATATATCTGTGCTCACACTGCTTTATTGTGGGGACTGGGGACCAGCAGTATTATATAGGAGGAGTACAGTGCAGAGTTTTGCTGACCAGTGACCACCAGTATTATACGTTCTCTGCCTGAAAAACGCTCCATATCTGTGCTGCATTGTAGTATATAGTAGGAGTACAGTGTATAATTTTGCTGACCACCAGTATATAATATATAGGAGTACGGTACAGAAGGCCACTGCTCTACCTACCTCTGTGTCGTCAAGTATACTATCCATCCATACCTGTGGTGCATTTCAGTTATGCACAGTTTGCTGACCACCAGTATATAATATATAGCAGTACGGTACAGTAGGCCACTGCTCTACCTACCTCTGTGTCGTCAAGTATACTATCCATCCATACCTGTGGTGCATTTTAGTTGTGCGCAGTATATATAGTAGTAGGCCATTGCTATTGAAACTGGCATATAATTCCACACATTAAAAAATGGAGAACAAAAATGTGGAGGGTAAAATAGGGAAAGATCAAGATCCACTTCCACCTCGTGCTGAAGCTGCTGCCACTAGTCATGGCCGAGACGATGAAATGCCATCAACGTCGTCTGCCAAGGCCGATGCCCAATGTCATAGTAGAGAGCATGTAAAATCCAAAACACAAAAGTTCAGTAAAATGACCCAAAAATCAAAATTAAAAGCGTCTGAGGAGAAGCGTAAACTTGCCAATATGCCATTTACGACACGGAGTGGCAAGGAACGGCTGATGCCCTGGCGTATGTTCATGGCTAGTGGTTCAGCTTCACATGAGGATGGAAGCACTTAACCCTTTCGCTAGAAAAATGAAAAAAGACTGAAGCTGGCATAAGCACAGCAAAGAACTGTGCGTTCTTCTAAATCACAAATCCCCAAGGAGAGTCCAATTGTGTCGGCTGCGATGCCTGACCTTCCCAACACTGGACGGGAAGAGGTGGCGCCTTCCACCATTTGCACCCCCCCTGCAAGTGCTGGAAGGAGCACCCGCAGTCCAGTTCCTGATAGTCAAATTGAAGATGTCACTGTTGAACTACACCAGGATGAGGATATGGGTGTTGCTGGCGCTGAGGAGGAAATTGACAAGGAGGATTCTGATGGTGAGGTGGTTTGTTTAAGTCAGGCACCCGGGGAGACACCTGTTGTCCGTGGGATGAATATGGCCATTGACATGCCTGGTCAAATTACAAAAAAAAAAAAAAATCACCTCTTTGGTGTGGAATTATTTTAACACAAATGCGGACAACAGGTGTCAAGCCGTGTGTTGCCTTTGTCAAGCTGTAATAAGTAGGGGTAAGGACGTTAACCACCTCGGAACATCCTCCCTTATACGTCACCTGCAGCGCATTCATCATAAGTCAGTGACAAGTTCAAAAACTTTGGATGACAGCGGAAGCAGTCCACTGACCACTAAATCCCTTCCTCTTGTAACCAAGCTCCTGCAAACCACACCACCAACTCCCTCAGTGTCAATTTCCTCCTTACACAGGAAAGCCAATAGTCCTGCAGGCCATGTCACTGTCAAGTCTGACGAGTCCTCTCCTGCCTGGGATTCCTCCAATGCATCCTTGAGTGTAACGCCTACTGCTGCTGGCGCTGCTGTTGTTGCTGCTGGGAGTCGATAGTCATCCCAGAGGGGAAGTCGGAAGACCACTTGTACTACTTCCAGTAAGCAATTGACTGTCCAACAGTCCTTTGCGAGGAAAATGAAATATCACAAAAGCGGATAACTCAGGCCTTGGCAGCCTGGGCGGTGAGAAAAGTGTTTCCGTTATCCACCGTTAATTCACAGGCAACTATAGACTTGATTGAGGTACTGTGTCCCCAGTACCAAATACCATCTAGGTTCCATTTCTCTAGGCAGGCGATACCGAAAATGTACACAGACCTCAGAAAAAGAGTCACCAGTGTCCTAAAAAATGCAGTTGTACCCAATGTCCACTTAACCACGGACATGTGGACAAGTGGAGCAGGGCAGACTCAAGACTATATGACTGTGACAGCTCACTGGGTAGATGTATTGCCTCCCGCAGCAAGAATAGCAGCGGCGGCACCAGTAGCAGCATCTCGCAAATGCCAACTCATTCCTAGGCAGGCTACGCTTTGTATCACCGCTTTCCAGAAGAGGCACACAGCTGACAACCTCTTACGGAAACTGAGGAACATCATCGCAGAATGGCTTACCCCAAATGGACTCTCCTGGGGATTTGTGACATCGGACAACACCAGCAATATTGTGCATGCATTACATCTGGGCAAATTCCAGCACGTCCCATGTTTTGCACATACATTGAATTTGGTGGTGCAGAATTATTTAAAATATGACAGGGGTGTGCAAGAGATGCTGTCGGTGGCCCGAAGAATTGCGGGCCACTTTAGGCATTCAGCCACCGCGTGCCGAAGACTGGAGCACCAGCAAACACTCCTGAACCTGCCCTGCCATCATCTGAAGCAAGAGGTGGTAACGAGGTGGAATTCAACCCTCTATATGCTTCAGAGGATGGAGGAGCAGCAAAAGGCCATTCAAGCCTATACATCTGCCTACGATATAGGCAAAGGAGGGGGAATGCACCTGACTCAAGCGCAGTGGAGAATGATTTCAACGTTGTGCAAGGTTCTGCAACCCTTTGAACTTGCCACACGTGAAGTCAGTTCAGACACTGCCAGCCTGAGTCAGGTCATTCCCCTCATCAGGCTTTGCAGAAGAAGCTGGAGACATTGAAGGAGGAGCTAAAACAGAGCGATTCCGCTAGGCATGTGGGACTTGTGGATGGAGCCCTTAATTTGCTTAACCAGGATTCACAGGTGGTCAATCTGTTGAAATCAGAGTACTACATTTTGGCCACCGTGTTCGATCCTAGATTTAAAACCTACGTTGGATCTCTCTTTCCGGCAGACACAAGTCTGCAGAGGTTCAAAGACCTGCTGGTGAGAAAATTGTCAAGTCAAGCGGAACGTGACCCGTCAACAGCTCCTCCTTCACATTCTCCCGCAACTGGGGGTGCGAGAAAAAGGCTAAGAATTTCGAGCCCACCCGCTGGCGGTGATGCAGGGCAGTCTGGAGCGAGTGCTGACATCTGGTCCGGACTGAAGGACCTGCCAACGATTACTGACATGTCGTCTACTGTCACTGCATATGATTCTCTCACCATTGAAAGAATGGTGGAGGATTATATGAGTGACCGCATCCAAGTAGGCACGTCAGACAGTCCGTACGTACACTGGCAGGAAAAAGAGGCAATTTGGAGGACCTTGCAGAAACTGGCTTTATTTTACCTATGTTGCCCCCCCTCCAGTGTGTACTCCGAAAGAGTGTTTAGTGCAGCCGCTCACCTTGTCAGCAATCGGCGTACGAGGTTACTTCCAGAAAATGTGGAGAAGATGATGTTCATCAAAATGAATTATAATCAATTCCTCCGTGGAGACATTCACCAGCAATTGCCTCCAGAAAGTACACAGGGACCTGAGATGGTGGATTCCAGTGGGGACGAATTAATAATCTGTGAGGAGGGGGATGTACACAGTGAAAGGGGTGAGGAATCGGACGATGAGGAGGAGGTGGACATCTTGCCTCTGTAGAGCCAGTTTGTGCAAGGAGAGATTGATTGCTTCTTTTTTGGTGGGGGCACAAACCAACCAGTCAAAGTTGTGTGGCAGACCCTGTCGCTGAATGATGGGTTTGTTAAAGTGTGCATGTCCTGTTTATACAACATAAGGGTGTGTGGGAGGGCCCAAGGACAATTCCATCTTGCACCTCTTTTTTCTTTCATTTTTCTTTGCATCATGTGCTGTTTGGGGACTATTTTTTTGAAGTGCCATCCTGCCTGACACTGCAGTGCCACTCCTAGATGGGCCAGGTGTTTGTGTCGGCCACTTGTGTCGCTTAGCTTAGCCATCCAGCGACCTTGGTGCGCCTCTTTATTTCTTTGCATCGTGTGCTGTTTGGGGACTATATTTTTTGAAGTGCCATCCTGTCTGACACTGCAGTGCCACTCCTAGATGGGCCAGGTGTTTGTGTCGGCCACTTGGGTCGCTTAGCTTAGTCATCCAGCGACCTCGGTGCAAATTTTAGGACTAAAAATAATATTGTGAGGTGTGAGGTGTTCAGAATAGACTGAAAATGAGTGGAAATTATGGTTATTGAGGTTAATAATACTATGGGATCAAAATGACCCCCAAATTCTATGATTTAAGCTGTTTTTGAGGGTTTTTTGAAAAAAAAACACCCGAATCCGACATAAAATTTTCAGGGAGGTTTTGCCAAAACGCGTCCGAATCCAAAACACGGCCGCGGATCCGAATCCAAAACCAAAACACAAAACCCGAAAAATGTCCGGTGCACATCACTAAGCCACATGCACATACAAGATCTATTTTGGGACAGTCAAATTGTATTAATAAAACAAGTTATTTATGGAAAACATGACTCCAGTTTCGTACTATATGATCAACATTAAAAAATACAATGACAACCAGTATTGCCTAGCAGCACAGCAGTAACCCTCATGCAACAGAGCACTCCTTAACACTGAACACACTAATGCCCAAAATTGTATTTATCATACTAAAACAAAATAGAGGTATGTTCAATGTAACTTTTTAGATAGCATTCCAGGCACCAACTGTTCCACCGTGCAAACAGAGGCGCCTAGTGTTAGCCTCTGTACTACAAGTATATTACCATGAGAGACCGCCCCGTACACACACAGCGACGCGCCAATATATCGGTAGATATATTGGCCGTCGGCTGTGCTGCGCGGCCGACGCGATACGTCTGTGAACGACAGAGTTCACAGACGTATCGGCCGTACACATTGACCGACGGTCCCGCGATATATCGGCCGTTCAAGAGAACGGCCGATATATCGACCAGTGTGTACGGGCCTTTAGACGGTCTACCACTCTTATTGTAATGCCCCGGACCCTTCCAAACAAACATACTTCCAAACTCTCATCTTTGCTCAAGTCTTTAACCCCAAGGCACTTTTTAATACATTTAAATCACTTCTCAACCTTCCTTCGCCCGTCCAACCAGCCACTATCAATGTGCAAGATCTTGTTTACTACTTCAAGGACAAGATTGATAAGATCCAAGATCAAATGTTATGCTCTTCCTAAGTCAGTGACCTGCTCAATTCCCTACCTGAACCCTTTACCATTTATTCTTCATTTGATCCCACAAATTGAATCCCTAGGGTCTTTAGGACACAGCCCTTTCTTGGTTCTCATCCTACGTATTTAATTGCTCTTTCAGTGTCTGCATCCCTGAATCCACCTCGACTTTGCTACCTCTATCAGTTGGGAGTACCACAGGGCTCAGACTTAGGTCATCTGCTTTTCTCAATCTACACCACATCTTTTGGTAAACTCATCAGCCCTTTTGGATTTCAATATTATCTGTATGCGAATGATACTCAAATCTACCTGTCCTCCGCAGATTTGTCACCATCTGTATTGTTCCGTGTCAATGAATGCCTTTCTGCAGTTTCCTCTTGATGTTCTCTCGCAACCTCAAACTTAATTTTTCCAAAACAGAATTATATTTCCGCCGACCAATAGTAGTTACCAAACTGATATCTCTCACTGTTGAGATCTCGACAATCCTACCACACAAGCGCACTGCCTAGACTCTGATTTATCCTTTGTTCCCCATGTTCAATTCTGTCATTACATCTTTTTACATGAATCTAAAAAACATATATTTAAAATACAACCATACCTTACACAAGACACTGCAAAAACTCTAATCCACGCTCTCATTATTTCCTGCATTGATTATTACAACAGTCTTCTTACTGGACTTACCAAAGAGAGACTCACACCACTGCAATCCATTCCGAATGCAGCTGCGGGGCTAATCTTCTTCACTAGACGTTCATCGGCTGCAGATCCACTTTGTCAGTCCCTCCATTGGTTACCTGTATTCTACCATACTCCATAGAAAATACTTTCTCATACGTCCTAGAGGATGCTGGGGATGCTTCAAGAACCATGGGGTATAGACGGGATCCGCAGGAGACATAGGCACTTTAAGGCTTTGAATGGGTGTGAACTGGCTCCTCCCTCCATGCCCCTCCTCCAGACTCCAGTTAGATTCTGTGCCCAGAAAGACTAGTCATACACTGAGGAGCTCTACTGAGTTTCTCGGAAAAGACTTTATGTTAGGTTTATTATTTTCAGGGAGCACTGCTGGCAACAGGCTCCCTGCATCGTGGGACTGAGGGGAGAGAAGCAGACCTACTTCTGTGAGTTCAAAGGCTCTGCTTCTTAGGCTACTGAACACCATTAGCTCCAGAGGGTCTGATCACTTGGTACGCCTAGCTGCTCGTTCCCGGAGCCGCGCCGTCACCCCCCTTGCAGAGCCAGAAGAAAGAAGCCGGGTGAGTAAAAGAAGAACAGAAGACTTCAGTGACGGCAGAAGAGTTTAGTGTCTGAGGTACCGCGCAGCGGCCGCGCAGCGCGCCACTGCTCCCACACACAAGCGGCACTACAAGGGTGCAGGGCGCAGGAGGGGCGCCCTGGGCAGCATGTATACCTCAGATAGAGACTGGCAAGAGATATTAAGTGCCTGGGCACTAAATACAGACCCCCGCCAGTATAAATATACAGAAAATAGCGGGACTGAAGCGCCCCATGAAGGGGGCGTGGCTTAGCCCTCACAACTCTAACCAGCGCCATTTTCTCCTCAGAGACGCTGGCCCTGCCAAAGCACTGCTGAACAGATCACAGTGAAAAACAGGGGGGGGGGGGGGAGGGGGGCACAGTTGTTTAGTGCAATATATGTTAAAAATAAAGCACAATATGTAATGAGCGTGGTGTAAAAGAGCTGGTAAACGTCTTCTATGTTTCCCTGACACTATCCCTTATAGTCGGCATGTCTGAGGCTGAGTGCTCTGCCACAAACGGCTATGGGAATGTCTCTGTCGGCACTGCCGACTCCTGATGGTACTTGGTTCATGTAAATGAGTGTCAACATGTCAGTAGTAGATGTATGCTTTACTAAAGAGAAAACTATATGGGAGACACAGACGTGTGTGGGTGACCCTGTCAGCACCAACAAATCTGACTGGGTAAAAATTGACATGATAATGTGATGCATTTCAGAAAGCTATACCTGTATGTGTGTGTGTATATATATATATATATATATATATATATATATATATATATATATGGTACGGTTGCATTAGATCTGTGGCTCGAACACAGACGTAGTAATTTTTGTGGAGGGCGTAATATTCACAATATTTCTCTAACGTCCTAAGTGGATGCTGGGGACTCCGTCAGGACCATGGGGAATAGCGGCTCCGCAGGAGACAGGGCACAAAAATAAAGCTTTAGGATTAGGTGGTGTGTACTGGCTCCTCCCCCTATGACCCTCCTCCAAGCCTCAGTTAGGTTTTTGTGCCCGTCCGAGCAGGGTGCAATCTAGGTGGCTCTCTTAAAGAGCTGCTTAGAAAAAGTTTTTTAGGTTTTTTATTTTCAGTGAGTCCTGCTGGCAACAGGCTCACTGCATCGAGGGACTTAGGGGAGAGAATTTCAACTCACCTGCGTGCAGGATGGATTGGATTCTTAGGCTACTGGACACCATTAGCTCCAGAGGGAGTCGGAACACAGGTCTCACCCTGGGGTTCGTCCCGGAGCCGCGCCGCCGACCCCCCTTACAGATGCTGAAGATTGAAGGTCTGGAAACAGGCGGCAGAAGGCTCTTCAGTCTTCATGAAGGTAGCGCACAGCACTGCAGCTGTGCGCCATTGTTGTCACACACTTCACACCAAGCGGTCACGGAGGGTGCAGGGCGCTGCTGGGGGCGCCCTGGGCAGCAATATTTTAATACCTTAAGGCAAAAGAATACATCACATATAGCCATTAAGGCTATATGTATGTATTTAACCCATGCCAGATATCTAAATCTACGGGAGGAAAGCCCGCCGAAATAGGGGGCGGGGCTTATTCTCCTCAGCACACAGCGCCATTTTCCTGCTCAGCTCCGCTGTGAGGAAGGCTCCCAGGACTCTCCCCTGCACTGCACTACAGAAACAGGGTAAAACAGAGAGGGGGGGCATTTTTTGGCGATATATTGGATATATTTAAGCTGCTATAAGGAACAACACTTATATAAGGTTGTTCCCATATATATTATAGCGCTTGGGTGTGTGCTGGCAAACTCTCCCTCTGTCTCCCCAAAGGGCTAGTGGGGTCCTGTCTTCGATAAGAGCATTCCCTGTGTGTCTGCTGTGTGTCGGTACGTGTGTGTCGACATGTATGAGGACGATGTTGGCGTGGAGGCAGAGCAATTGCCGATAATGGTGATGTCACCCCCCAGGGAGTCGACACCGGAATGGATGGCTTTGTTTATGGAATTACGTGATAATGTCAGCACATTACAGAAATCAGTTGACGACATGAGACGGCCGGCAAACCAGTTAGTACCTGCCCAGGCGTCTCAGACACCGTCAGGGGCTGTAAAGCGCCCTTTACCTCAGTCGGTCGACACAGACACAGACACTGAATCTAGTGTCGACGGTGATGAAACAAACGTATTTTCAAGTAGGGCCACACGTTATATGATCACGGCAATGAAGGAGGCTTTGCATATCTCTGATGCTGCAAGTACCACAAAAAGGGGGGTGAAAAAACTACCTGTAGTTTTTCCTGAATCAGAGGAATTAAATGATGTATGTGATGAAGCGTGGGTTAACCCAGATAGAAAAATGCTAATTTCAAAAAAGTTATTAGCATTATACCCTTTCCCGCCAGAGGTTAGGGCGCGCTGGGAAACACCCCCTAGGGTGGATAAGGCGCTCACACGCTTATCAAAACAAGTGGCGTTACCGTCTCCTGATACGGCCGCCCTCAAGGATCCAGCGGATAGGAGACTGGAAACTACCCTAAAAAGTATATACACACATACTGGTGTTATACTGCGACCGGCCATCGCCTCAGCCTGGATGTGCAGTGCTGGGGTCGTCTGGTTGGATTCCCTGACTGAAAATATTGATACCCTGGATAGGGACAGTATTTTATTGACTATAGAGCAATTAAAGGATGCTTTCCTTTATATGCGAGATGCGCAGAGAGATATTTGCACTCTGGCATCGAGAGTAAATGCGATGTCCATATCTGCCAGAAGGAGTTTATGGACACGACAGTGGTCAGGTGATGCGGATTCCAAACGACATATGGAAGTATTGCCGTATAAAGGGGAGGAATTATTTGGCGTCGGTCTATCGGATCTGGTGGCCACGGCAACTGCCGGAAAATCCACTTTTTTACCTCAGACCCCCTCCCAACAGAAAAAGACACCGTCTTTTCAGCCGCAGTCCTTTCGTTCCTATAAGAACAAGCGGACAAAAGGACAGTCATATCTGCCTCGGGGCAGAGGAAGGGGTAAGAGAGGGCAGCAAGCAGCCCCTGCCCAGGAACAGAAGCCCTCCCAGGGTTCTGCAAAGCCCTCAGCATGACGCTGGGGCCTTACAAGCGGACTCAGGAACGGTGGGGGGTCGACTCAAGAATTTCAGCGCACAGTGGGCTTGCTCACAGGTGGACCCCTGGATTCTGCAGGTAGTATCTCAGGGTTACAGGTTGGAATTCGAGAAGTCTCCCCCTCGCCGGTTCCTAAAGTCTGCTTTGCCAACGTCTCCCTCAGACAGGGCGACGGTATTGGAAGCCATTCACAAGCTGTTTGCTCAGCAGGTGATAGTCAAGGTACCCCTCCTACAACAGGGAAAGGGGTATTACTCCACGCTATTTGTGGTACCGAAGCCGGACGGCTCGGTAAGACCTATTCTAAATCTGAAATCTTTGAACCTGTACATACAAAAATTCAAGTTCAAGATGGAGTCACTCAGAGCAGTGATAGCGAATCTGGAAGAAGGGGACTTTATGGTGTCCCTGGACATAAAGGATGCTTACCTGCATGTCCCAATTTGCCCTTCACATCAAGGGTACCTCAGGTTCGTGGTGCAAAACTGTCATTATCAGTTTCAGACGCTGCCGTTTGGATTGTCCACGGCACCTCGGGTCTTTACCAAGGTAATGGCCGAAATGATGATTCTTCTGCGAAGAAGAGGCGTATTAATTATCCCTTACTTGGACGATCTCCTGATAAGGGCAAGGTCCAGAGAACAGCTGGAGGACGGAGTAGCACTAACCCAAGTAGTGCTGCAACAACACGGGTGGATTCTGAATTTTCCAAAATCTCAGTTGACCCCGACAACACGTCTGCTGTTCCTGGGAATGATTCTGGACACGGTTCAGAAAAAGGTGTTTCTTCCGGAGGAGAAAGCCAGGGAGTTATCCGAACTTGTCAGGAACCTCCTAAAACCAGGGACAGTGTCTGTGCATCAATGCACAAGAGTCCTGGGAAAGATGGTGGCTTCTTACGAAGCGATTCCATTCGGCAGATTCCACGCACAAACTTTTCAGTGGGATCTGCTGGACAAATGGTCCGGATCGCATCTGCAGATGCATCAGCGGATAACCTTATCGCCACGGACAAGGGTGTCTCTTCTGTGGTGGTTGCAGAGTGCTCATCTGTTAGAGGGCCGCAGATTCGGCATACAGGACTGGGTCCTAGTGACCACGGATGCCAGTCTAAGAGGCTGGGGAGCGGTCACACAAGGAAGAAACTTCCAGGGAGTATGGTCAAGCCTGGAGATGTCTCTTCACATAAATATACTGGAGCTAAGAGCGATTTACAATGCTCTAAGTCTGGCAAAACCCCTGCTTCAGGGTCAGCCGGTGTTGATCCAGTCGGACAACATCACAGCAGTCGCCCACGTAAACAGACAGGGCGGCACAAGAAGCAGGACAGCAATGGCAGAAGCTGCAAGGATTCTTCGCTGGGCGGAAGATCATGTGATAGCACTGTCAGCAGTATTCATTCCGGGAGTGGACAACTGGGAAGCAGACTTCCTCAGCAGACACGATCTACACCCGGGAGAGTGGGGACTTCATCCAGAAGTCTTCCACATGATTGTGAACCATTGGGAAAAACCAATGGTGGATATGATGGCGTTCCGCCTCAACAAAAAACTGGACAGGTATTGCGCCAGGTCAAGTGACCCTCAGGCAATAGCTGTGGACGCTCTGGTAACACCGTGGGTGTTCCAGTCAGTGTATGTGTTCCCTCCTCTGCCTCTCATACCAAAAGTACTGAGAATTATACGGCAAAAGGGAGTAAGAACGATACTAGTGGCTCCGGATTGGCCAAGAAGAACTTGGTACCCGGAACTTCAAGAGATGATCACGGAGGATCCGTGGCCTCTACCTCTAAGACGGGACCTGCTTCAGCAGGGACCGTGTCTATTCCAAGACTTACCGCGGCTGCGTTTGACGGCATGGCGGTTGAACGCCGAATTCTAAAGGAAAAAGGCATTCCGGAAGAGGTCATTCCTACACTGGTAAAAGCCAGGAAGGAGGTGACTGCACAACATTATCACCGCATTTGGAGAAAATATGTTGCGTGGTGTGAGGCCAGAAAGGCCCCCACGGAGGAATTTCAACTGGGTCGATTCCTACATTTCCTGCAAACAGGATTGTCTATGGGCCTCAAATTGGGGTCCATTAAGGTTCAAATTTCGGCCCTGTCGATTTTCTTCCAGAAAGAATTGGCTTCAGTTCCTGAAGTCCAGACTTTTGTAAAAGGAGTACTACATATACAGCCCCCGGTTGTGCCCCCAGTGGCACCGTGGGATCTTAATGTAGTCTTGGATTTTCTCAAATCCCATTGGTTTGAGCCGCTCAAATCGGTGGAGCTGAAGTATCTTACATGGAAAGTAACCATGCTACTGGCCCTGGCTTCAGCCAGGAGAGTATCAGAATTGGCGGCTTTATCATATAAGAGCCCATATCTGATTTTCCATACGGACAGGGCAGAACTGCGGACGCGTCCTCATTTTCTGCCTAAGGTGGTGTCAGCGTTTCACCTGAACCAGCCCATTGTGGTGCCTGCGGCTACCAACGAGTTGGAGGATTCCAAGTTGTTGGACGTGGTCCGGGCATTGAAAATATATATTTCAAGAACGGCGGGAGTCAGAAAGTCTGACTCACTGCTTATATTGTATGCACCCAACAAGATGGGTGCTCCTGCTTCTAAGCAGACGATTGCTCGTTGGATTTGTAGCACAATTCAACTTGCACATTCTGTGGCAGGCTTGCCACAACCTAAATCTGTCAAGGCCCATTCCACAAGGAAAGTGGGCTCATCCTGGGCGGCTGCCCGGGGAGTCTCGGCATTACAACTCTGCCGAGCTGCTACTTGGTCAGGGGCAAACACGTTTGCAAAATTCTACAAATTTGATACCCTGGCTGAGGAGGACCTTGAGTTCTCTCATTCGGTGCTGCAGAGTCATCCGCACTCTCCCGCCCGTTTGGGAGCTTTGGTATAATCCCCATGGTCCTGACGGAGTCCCCAGCATCCACTTAGGACGTTAGAGAAAATAAGAATTTACTTACCGATAATTCTATTTCTCGTAGTCCGTAGTGGATGCTGGGCGCCCATCCCAAGTGCGGATTGTCTGCAATACTTGTACATAGTTATTGTTACAAAAAAATCGGGTTGTTATATTGTTGTGAGCCGTCTGTTCAGAGGCTCCTACGTTTGTCATACTGTTAACTGGGTTCAGATCACAAGTTATACGGTGTGATTGGTGTGGCTGGTATGAGTCTTACCCGGGGTTCAATATCCTTCCTTATTGTGTACGCTCGTCCGGGCACAGTATCCTGAGGCTTGGAGGAGGGTCATAGGGGGAGGAGCCAGTACACACCACCTAATCCTAAAGCTTTATTTTTGTGCCCTGTCTCCTGCGGAGCCGCTATTCCCCATGGTCCTGACGGAGTCCCCAGCATCCACTACGGACTACGAGAAATAGAATTATCGGTAAGTAAATTCTTATTATTTCCCTCAGACCCCCTCGGGGTCGCAAAAATGTTATTTTGCCCAGTTACTACTCCCTGATATCTACACGAATACTATTTCTTATGTCGACCATGATGTTTCCTGATTAGATCCACAATATCGGCATTCAGAACATGTTTCATACACATTTAGAACGTATTAACGTCTCTAGGGACCCTGCTGTTCCTGACAAAAATATACCGTATTTTTCGGACCATAAGACGCACTTTTTCTCCCCAAAAATGTGGGGGGAAAAGTACATGCGTCTTATGGTCCGAATATGCGTCTTATGGTCCGAATAACAGAGCAGGAGTAAAAACCTTATGGAGCGCTCTCAATGCACTGGGTGGGAGCGCACTGGGAGGGAGAGGCAGCAGTTACGAGTGCGGGTAGCGGCGGGTCCTGTCTGCTGCTGCTGCTTTGCCGTCATCCGAGAGGCGGCATCACGTGGCTCCCCCGCTCCCTCCCCTCGCCTCCTCCAAAGTACTGCTGCTGCTGCCTCGCCGTCATCTGAGAGGCGGCATCACGTGGCTCCCCCGCTTCCTCCCCTTGCCTCCTCCAAAGTACTGCTGCTGCTGCCTCGCCGTCATCTGTTTGTTGTGAGGTAAAAAGGTTCTCGTCTGCTCTGTACTGTGACTATGGCTGTGCTTGTGTGGCTGCCTCTGTCACACACTGTCCCAGAAAAATCTGTGTACCGTATTCTATGTAAATGGCCTGTAAAGCTGATGTCTGTGTCTACAGTATAGATTGTAAGCTTATTACACTATTTGGTTCAGAATATTTTTTTTCCTGTTTTCCTCCTCTAAAAACTAGGTGCGTCTTATGGTCATGTGCGTCTTATGGTCTGAAAAATACGGTATATATGAGATAGATATAGATATATATATATATATATATATATAGATATATGTATGCACACACAGAGGAAAAACCACAGCACTCACCACACCAGAAGCGGGGCACAGCTATGCACTTACCACTCACAGGGTGGGGTGCATGTAACACTGCACTCTCCACCACAGAAGCGGGGTACACAGCTGTACTTACCACTCACAGGGCGGGGTGCATGTATATATGTATGTATATGTGTATATTCATATTAACATTTATAATGAATGCTGAAGTAAAGTTATTCCTTCTCATGTGCTGATCGCTCTGTTGAAAAAGATCTAGGTCAGCCGTGACAAGATGGTTTCAAATCCTCACGAGGAGTCCGAATGTTTATTCTTTTCCCGCCATGGATAGAATAAAGTCAACCCCTGTTCTGCACGGGGCCCTGTCACAAAGGATCGTATACAGGAAGCGAAGTGATATTTTAATTATATGCTTTGATTAAACTTGCATTACATGCGCATGGGGGAGTGATTGTATTCAGAAATGGTCGGTTACCTTGTCATCCGATATAATTACCCTGGGGAGAGATGGGATAATCCTTAAATTGGGTCATATCTAGAACATTGCAGCATACTACCGTGCGCCTACAAGAGGTATGGGACTCTTGGGTTCGTGGGCCAATTCCATGGCGGTCTCAGCTAGGAAGGCATTTTGGATTCACCAATTGAATGCTGATGCTGACTCCGAGAAGAAATGGAGTCGCTTCCCTATGAAGGTGAAGCCTGGTTTGGTGTTGGCCTTGTTAAGTTGATCTCGGCAGATGCCACTGGTAAGTCTAACTTCGTACCCTATGTTCCAGGTCGAGAGACCCTCAAGCAATAGCGGTGGACGCCCTAGTGGGTTTTTTCAGTCGGTCTATGTGTTCCCTCCACGTCCACTCTTTCCAAAGATGCTAAAGATCATGAGAAGAACAAAGGTTCAGGTGATCCTCATTGTTCCAGACTGGTCAAGGAGGGTTGGTATCCGGATCTTCAGGATTTACTCCTAGGAAATCCCTGGCCTCTTCCTCTACGAGAGGATCTGTTACAGCAGGGGCCGTGCGTGTACCAAGAATTACCGCGGCTTCATTTGACGGCTTGGAGGTTGCACGCCGGATCCTATTTCCAGTGAAGTCATCCCTACTCTTCTTCAGGCAGAAAAGGAGTAACGTCAAAACATTACCACCGTATTTGGAGAATGTATGTGTCTTGGTGTGAATCCAAGAAGGCGCCTATGGAAGATTTCCAGTTGGGTCGTTTTCTCCAATTTTATTACAAGATCGAGTAGATGTGGGTCTTAAGTTGGGCTCAGTTAAGGTTCAGATTTCAGCCTTATCGGGTTTCTTCCAAAAACAATTGGCCTCCTTTCCAGAAGTTCATACTTTCGTAAAAGGAGTGTTACACATCCAACCTCCCTTTGTGTGCCCCCCCTGTGGCACCTTGGGATCTTAACGTGGGGTTGCAGTTCCTGCAATCTCATTGGTTGAACCTTTACATAAGGTTGAGTTGAATTTCCTCACTTGGAAAGTGGTCATGCGGTTGGCCTTGACATCCGCAAGGCGGGTGTCTGAATTAGCGGCTTTGACTCACAAGAGCCCGTTTAATCTTCCGTGAAGATGGAGCGGAGTTGAGAACTCGTCAGCATTTTCTGCCAAAAGTGGTTTCATCGTTGCACATGAACCAACCTTTATTGTGGTACCGGTGGCTACTGACGCCTTGGCGGAATTGAAGTCTCTCAATGTGGTCAAAGTTTAAATATTTATGTCGCCAGAATGGCTCAGATCAGGAAAACGGAGGATCTGTTTATCCTGTATGCTCCCAACAAGATTGGGACGCCTGCTTCCAAGCAGACTATTGCACGCTGGATCTGTAATACGATTAAGCATGCTCATTCTACGGCTGGATTGCTGTTACTGAAATCGGTGAAGGCCCATTCTACCAGAAAGGTGGGCTCATCCTGAGCGGTGGCCCGAGGGGTCTTGGCATTGCAGCTTTGCCGAGCAGCTGCTTGGTCTGGATCAAACGCCTTTGCCAAGTTTTACAAGTTTGATACCCTGGCTGAGGAGGACCTCTTGTTTGGTCAGTCGGTGCTGCAGAGTCATTCGCACTCTCCCGCCCGTTCTAGAGCTTTGGTATGAACCCAATGGTTCTTGAAGCATCCCCAGCATCCTCTAGTACGTATGAGAAAATAGGATTTTAATACCTACCGGTAAATCCTTTTCCATTAGTCCGTAGAGGATGCTGGGCACCCGTCCCAGTGCGTACTATATCTGCAGTTATTGGTTATGGTTACACACATGTTGTTTTGCGTTTAAGTCAGCCTGTTGCTGACGTTATTCATGCTGTAACATGCGTTATGCTGTTATTGGTTGTATTTGCACACAGGTTGTGTTACGTTTTATGTCAGCATATTGCTGCATATTTTTCATGCCGTCGGCTGGTGTTCTATTGAATGCCACGTTCTGTAAGACGCTCACCGTGGTTCAACAATAAATTATTTCCTCTAAATGTCCATCTCCCTGGGCACAGTTCCTATAACTGGAGTCTGGAGGAGGGTCATGGAGGGAGGAGCCAGTTCACACTCATTCAAAGTCTTAAAGTGCCCATGTCTCCTGCGGATCCCGTCTATACCCCATGGTTCTTGAAGCATCCCCAGCATCCTCTACGGACTAAGAGAAAAGGATTTACCGGTAGGTATTAAAATCCTATTTTTACTCACACTCGGCCATTAACCAAACTACCAACGTACATTTCTTCGCTTGTCTTAAAATATCTTACAACTTGAACTCTTCGCTCTTCACAAGATCTACATCTCTTATCCAAACTCATTATTCTCTCCCATTCACTATTTTTCTTCGGGCTGCACCCACTCTGTGTAATGCCCTCCCACACACAATAAGACTCTCCTCTAGGGGTAAATTTACTAAGGTGGGAGATTTTTAGAACTGGTGATGTTGCCCATAGCAACCAATCAGATTCTACTTAACATTTGTCTAGCTGCTTCTAGAAGATAATAGATACAATTTGATTGGTTGCTATGGGCATCACCACCAGTTCTAAAAATCTCCCACCTTAGTAAATTTACCCCCTAGTCTCCAAAAGTTCAAACGTTCCCTGAAAACTCACCTCTTCAGGCAAGCTTATCAAATTCTGGAACCACCCACATAACCTTTATAAACTTTCCTATCCAATTACATCCCCACTGTAGAGTCCACACATTTCCTCACATGTTTTCTATAATCTTTACTTTCCCATCCTCCTGACCCCAGGCCAACATCGTTGAGTGACCATATAATACAGCCCACCAAGAACCTTTCAATCTGGTGGACCATTAAGCAATAGATAACACCTATCCTTGTGCATCAATGCCTACTTCCCAATAGATTGTAAGCATGCGAGCAAGGCCCTACTACCTCTATGACTGACTGTTATTACCCAATTTTGTTTTATCAGTTGTTTACAATTGTTTTGTTTTATTACTGTTGTTTCCAATTGTAAGGCGCAACAGAGTTTTATGCGCTATATAAGAAACTTAAATGGTAATAGATGAAAATGCATTTGAAATACTTTATTATATACAACACTGAAGGCAGTCATACAAACTGGTATGACATAGTTAGTAGAGTAAAGCACAGTAATAGCATAGAATATAAACAGGTGGTGTGTATGACAAAGTACATATAGCTAGCAGATGCTGCAAAAAAAGCACTTATTCAAAATCATACGGTATCATCGGCAATAGTACTAAAACATTTTCAAAAGAGAGGTTAATGGCTACAATCATTACATACATATTCAGTGACCCATAGTTCTTAATTTGAAGTTATTAAAATGTGCACATTTAACAGTGTAGAACATACAGTATGTGTCAATATTATGATTCTTTGTAATGCAATGAATTTCATTGAGCACGGCTCTATGGAAAAAGTTTGCCGTCCAACACAACATACAAGAACACATGCAGAGGATGTACAGTATTTCTGCATCCCTATACCAGGAAAAATAAAAAGTCAAAACAAACAAAATCTACAAGTGTTTCTAAGACACAAATGGTCAAATTGCTCCCTTGTAACCACCACAGTTCAAAGCAGAATCTAAACATTATAGTACTTCTACAGTATTTTATAGTGCGGTTAATAAAGAGAAGTCCAAAGTTAAAACATTGTATTTTTAAAAGTGGAAAAGGCTGAAAAGATTTAACTCAAATTAGTCTATAACTAAGCCTAAAGGAACTTTAAGATATAAGGGCATATATAAGGGCATATTCAACTAGTGCCGTTTTTTTGACCAGTCGAAAAAACTGCACTTTTTGCCCATTTTTAGGTTGAATTTACATTCGTCCTATTCAATGCCCGTGCTGTTTTTTCGACTGGTCGAAAAATCTGCATTGGTGAAAACCACTTGGATCTGCAAATTCACCGCCAATCCACGTGTTTTGTAACAAAACACGAAAAGGCATGGGGAAAATGGATTAAAAAACGGGCAAAAACTGGCTATGGAATATACAAACTTCGAATTAGTGACGATTTTCCTACTGTCAGCAAATTTGGCACTAATTGAATATACCCCATAATGCATATCTCCCAATATGACCCTCTCCAGGAGGGACAGAATGCTCTAGTCCTGGATTTCCCTCTTAATCTATGATTGCCTCACCTGGGCTGAAACACCTTTCTTATCCATTAACCTGTTCAACATAGGTGACGGCATTCATAAATTAAGAGAAGTCCAGGAGCAGAGCATTGTGTCCCTCCTGGAGAGGGTCATGTTGGGCGGTATGCATAATGTTCAACACAATTTTTACTTCTGTGCTTAATGTACTAAGGTGATTCAGGCACTCAGAGGGAAGTAAATGAAACACTCATGGGCTGAAATCAGATTACCTGCAGTAAATTACTGAGAGGGAAAAAGGGAGGTAGTTTTGGCCTTTAACGCCTGGGGCTATTCAATTACACTCCCCTTTTCTCTCGATAGCCTTAACGCCTGATAAAGTAGAGAGTAACAGGCATTAATACATAGAATACGTGAAAAGCTCATGGATTTGTCTGGTAACAGGGTCACGGCACCCGTTATCAGGGATTTATTAATTTTTTCAAACCACTGAGGCAGGTGAAAAAAATCCGATAACTCCTGGCTTCGAGGATAATTGGACAGCCCCAGGTGATCAATAAGCCCACAGTAATCTACGGCAGCTAATTGAATCAGTAAAATCACTTCTTTGAATATTCAAGGAGACATATCTTACAGATTAATTTCTTGGTTATTACAATCTGCAAACAATAAAGACATGCCCACTGGTGAAGTACAGTGATGCAGTGCTCTGTTTGACATTGTACCATGGGGCTGAAGCAGAATTCAGCACAAGTCAATTTTACAGAAGGATCTTGTGCGATTTCACACTGCAGACGCTCCAGTCTGGCACCTACAGGTAACACTGCTTGCGGCAGAAGTAACAGAGTGGTAACAGGACATAACACTGTAAAACAAGTATAGTAAGTAAGGGTGTGTCCACAGAATTGCAGCTATGCTGTGTTTTGTGCACACATAATTACACCTGTTGTCATGCGGCTTTTTTGCACCAAGGATATGTTGGTGCAATTCCGTACCAATAATGATGACAGCTGTGTAACCAAGCATACAGATAGCGTCTGTCCAACTGCCGAGATGCACACAGCTTTCCTTATATGGACAATTGTGTACACTTACTACATCAATCGTCTCTATAATGTTTTTTCTACTTATATTAATTTACACATTCTTAATAACAAATTCACTAAAGTTGTTACAGTTTTTGTTAATCTTATGTGGTCAACTTTTAGGCATCCTCCTGTATGTAACACTTTATTTGTAAGTCATATGAATGTGTTGTACCACGTAGAGCATGGATGGGGAACTTTCGTCCCTCCAGCTGTTCCTGAACTACACATCCCAGTATGCCCTGCAACAGTTTTAGCATGGCCAAATAGCAAAACTGTAGCAAGGCATGCTGGTATGTATAGTTCAACAACAGCTGGAGGGCCGAAGGTTCCCCACGCCTGACGTAGAGACACATGCAACAGTCATTGCAGAGTCGCCTGGTGTACATTGTTTCATCAGTTTTTAAATCCCCAATTTGGTACCACACAGTACAAAAATAAATAATACGATAATTATTCAGCAGCAGCTTCCACTGACATCACATAACTCCCTGGAGAGAAACAGGCATGTAATACAGCACAAAGTGTTTCTTATCATAATATGCCGGCCTTCTTTGGCATTTTTACAGTGTGCACAATTTATGGTACGGTTTTGATATTAGATGAAAAAGAAAAAAAATCCCATCTTATCGTCACGTGTAAGAACCTAAACTTTCTCACCTACCTAGCGCTGCATATAATGGTGTAAAGCGTCTACTTACTAGTTTAGCGCTTTTGTTAGATGCGAAGAGAAAACCCCAGTAGACTGCATTATCATTTTGTGAAATAAGAGTATTTACGGTTAATGTATTAATCTAATTACGTGCACACATTTTAAGTTCTTAGGGGCTACATACTAATGAACTAGAGGAGACATTTTTATTAATACTGTAAATGATAACGCCTAAGTGATTGCAACAAGCCAGCTAATTGTTTTGATCCATTTGTTGCAATTAGGTTAATAAAGATCCTATGAAACTGACTGCAGCATGGAGGTGTTATTCAGACCAGGGGGGTCATTCCGAGTTGTTCGCTCGTTATTTTTTTCTCGCAACGGAGCGATTAGTCGCTAATGCGCATGCGCAATGTCCGCAGTGCGACTGCGCCAAGTAAATTTGCTATGCAGTTAGGTATTTTACTCACGGCATTACGAGGTTTTTTCTTCGTTCTGGTGATCGGAATGTGATTGACAGGAAGTGGGTGTTTCTGGGCGGAAACTGGCCGTTTTATGGGTGTGTGCGAAAAAACGCTACAGTTTCTGGGAAAAACGCGGGAGTGGCTGGAGAAACGGAGGAGTGTCTGGGCGAACGCTGGGTGTGTTTGTGACGTCAAACCAGGAACGACAAGCACTGAACTGATCGCAGATGCCGAGTAAGTCTGGAGCTACTCAGAAACTGCTAAGAAGTGTCTATTCGCAATTCTGCTAATCTTTCGTTCGCAATTTTGATAAGCTAAGATTCACTCCCAGTAGGCGGCGGCTTAGCGTGTGCAAAGCTGCTAAAAGCAGCTTGCGAGCGAACAACTCGGAATGACCCCCCATGTTAGTAAACGTTTTACAGTAACATAATAGGGATGGATCATTGATCCCAAGATGAAATGCAAACGGAAGGTCAGGTCTTGATAACTTAAAACAAACCACCAAGTAGGCGCACAGTACCAATGGTGTTGATAAAAAACAATTTATTGACATAAAAACAATACAGACTCATTAAAAGACCACAACAATACACAGAGCATATAACTGAGGTATTATAAGCCTCTAATACACACATAAGATGTATTAATATGTGAAAGGGACACTGAAATACGGGAGAGCCCGTCTCTGTAGGATAGGGTTAATCTCTCACATTAATTCCATATCAAACAGTTCAAATGGAAATGAAGTCCTGCAAAATGATGTAATAAGCGTCTATGACCATAGAGGTGTCCAGATTTAAATACTATTTCCTTGGAGCAAAATGTGAATAATAAACCAACCGATTGCTGTTACTCACTGAGACGTAGCGATCTCCCACTGCACGGGATAGGTAGTTGAGGAGCCGCTTGTTATCACCCTGTGCATGGGTGAGACATCCGTCAGCGGTGTATTCAGGTGAGAACCGTTCCCTTCAGTGCGGCACCAAGTGAGTGTGTCAAACCACCGTGCAGATCCCCCAGCTTACTGAGCAACGCCCGGCCGGGCAAGGTGTAGCAGTGTTCCAAATGCAGGGGAAATTTGAGTGGGATAATTAGATCGCAGGCTGAATCGTTCACCAGCAGCTTGTAACAGACGGCTGATAGCAATGGATGTTACGCTCCACGGGACACTTAATGGTCAAATGTGGCCCTTTCTTCTGTACCCTCAACGCGTTTCTCCGCACCTCAGGCGGCTTCTTCAAGAGGCAGAGAACAAGTGTCCCGTGGAGCGTAACATCCATTGCTATCAGCCGTCTGTTACAAGCTGCTGGTGAACGATTCAGCCTGCGATCTAATTATCCCACTCAAATTTCCCCTGCATTTGGAACACTGCTACACCTTGCCCGGCCGGGCGTTGCTCAGTAAGCTGGGGGATCTGCACGGTGGTTTGACACACTCACTTGGTGCCGCACTGAAGGGAACGGTTCTCACCTGAATACACCGCTGACGGATGTCTCACCCATGCACAGGGTGATAACAAGCGGCTCCTCAACTACCTATCCCGTGCAGTGGGAGATCGCTACGTCTCAGTGAGTAACAGCAATCGGTTGATTTATTATTCACATTTTGCTCCAAGGAAATAGTATTTAAATCTGGACACCTCTATGGTCATAGACGCTTATTACATCATTTTGCAGGACTTCATTTCCATTTGAACTGTTTGATATGGAATTAATGTGAGAGATTAACCCTATCCTACAGAGACGGGCTCTCCCGTATTTCAGTGTCCCTTTCACATATTAATACATCTTATGAGTGTATTAGAGGCTTATAATACCTCAGTTATATGCTCTGTGTATTGTTGTGGTCTTTTAATGAGTCTGTATTGTTTTTATGTCAATAAATTGTTTTTTATCAACACCATTGGTACTGTGCGCCTACTTGGTGGTTTGTTTTAAGTTGTTTTTCTCTCAGGAGGCTGGCTACCTCCTTACCAAGTGGCTGCCATTATCAGTGTTATATTTGCACGACCCTGCTCAGCGCCCACAAACCTTTTTTCTGTTCAGGTCTTGATAAACCTCAGATCACCATAGTGTCCACCTTCTGGGGAAGCTGTCTGTGCTCTTCATGAATCATGACATTGACACTACACTCATCAAAGGGACCGTGTTATAGGGTAATGGGCTACCTCTGCTCCGACCCTGGTAACAGCATCTAATAGATACCCAGAAAAGCAGTATACTATAGCAGAGTGCAGGCATTCTCAACCACAGTCCTCAAGGCACACTAAGTCCAGGTGTTAGTGATATCCATGCTTGAGCACAGGTGACTTAATTAGCACATCAGTTATTTTGATTTAGTCATCTATGCCAGAGGTTCCCAAACGCGGTCCTGAAGGCACCCCAACAGTCCAGGATTTAGGTATATCCATGGCTCAGCACAGATGGTTAAATCAAATTGACTGAGGTGCTAATTAAGCCACCTGTGGCCAAGCATGGATACATTTAAAACCTGAACCATTGGGATGCCTTAAGGACCGCGTTTGGGAACCTCTGATCTATGCTGAAGCCTGTATATCACTAAACCCTGGACTGTTAAGCTAGGTCACAGGTTCTCAAACTCTGTCCTCAGGACCACACACAGTGCATGTTTTGCAGGTAACCCAGCAGCTGCACAGGTGTACTTATTTCTCACTGACATTTTAAAAGGTCCACAGGTGGAGCTAATTATTTCACTTGCGATTCTATGAGGAAGCCTGCAAAACATTCACTGTGTGGGGTCCCGAGGACCGAGTTTAAGAACCTGTGAGCTAGGTACACACTATACAGGATAATCTGCCAGATTTGCTCTCATCCATTACCAGATTTTAATTCCAACCAGATAAATCTGGCAGATTATCCGACAGATAATTGTATAGTGTGTACCTAGCTTTAAACTTGTTAATAGATCACAATGACTCAAACCATGTAGTGGCATGGAAGCGATGCATGATCCATTAACCTTTGAGCTAATGCTGTAATGGAGAGGAGAATAATAATGATGGAAGGAGTTAAGGATATTAGTTTACTAAAGTATGATGGATGTAAGGGTAATGATGAAGAATTGAGTATAATGATACAAGAAGGAATGGGTTAATGATTAGAGGATTATTGGTTAATTATGATTATTGTAAAGCTGGAGGGAATATATGGGCAGGGTAATGAGAAAAGGGACAGTATGGTAATTGCGATTAAGAGAGACATGTTGATAATAGGTGGACTATAATAGATAATGAGTCAGTTAGATGGAGAAGGGAACTGAGGGTACAATTATCATGTGAACAGGGAAGGGTGGGGAGGAAGTAGAGAATATAATTGATGTGGGAAAAGTGGTAGGCCTGGATAACCTGCGTCATCTGACTGACTGTACGGATTTCCTATCCTTTCGACTCTCCTCCATTTGCCTCTCAAGAAACAGGGAGTCCCCAACTCTTATTCTCTATCCTGTGTACTACTTAGTTTGTCAGTTTCTTGTCCCATGATAGATAATTTTACTTTTGCTGTAAAATTGATCTGTCAAGGTATACTGTGCATACACCCTGTAAAGCATTGCAGAAGCTTTATGGCAATAATAGTAAGACAAATGTGATAAAGAAGAGAATTAAAGTGGAAATAGAATGTGATAGAGAAGGACTATTATGTGGATTGGGGAGTGTTATGAGGAGGTGTGAGCTTTGTGTAAAGAGTAGGGATTAGGGCTATATTTACAGTTAAGGCCCGTATTCACGGGCCGATGTGGGAGAGATGTGTGCTAAGCGAACCGCTCAGCACACATCTCTCCCGCCGCTCAGCACAGCGCGATATGTGCTGAGCGTACGGGGGGTGGGGGGAGACGGGGGGGGGGGGGGGGGCAGCTAATTTCACCCAGCGGGTGAAGTGAGCGACCTGCTAGATTGGCCTGCATGCTGGCCAATCTGGCACCAGCGATAGCGATGCGCGGGACTGCTCATCGCTATCGCTGTGAGGGCTACACATGGAGCGATCATGCTTAAAATCTAAGCAATCTGGTGAAATTGCTTAGATTATCACTCCGTGTGTACCCCCCTTTAGCTTTTTATTACCAATCAGCATATGAAAGGTTCTACATCTGACCTGTGCATTAGCTAATTTATGCCTCTCCAGCTAATTTAATTAGATGAAGTCACATAAAAGCTGCCATGACCAGATCCACAAAAGTGACAGCAGATAATGATGACAGAAATAACGGACACTCAGTGAGGTAGTCTTTTCACTGCCCGTTGGCCTTTACTGCCCCCTCACATTATCTTTCTCCACACTTTGATACATCTCACCCACAATAACACTAACCCTCTTAGGTAGTTCAAATAATGTATATAATTATATATATTAATATATTGGGAGATCTTCAATTAGCCCTGAATTTTTTCAGCCACAAACGACCCCCCTCCCAAATTTCTTCAAACTTTTTAGCTGATTATTCCCCTTTCTTGTGCCTGGCTCAGGTGAAAAGAATCCCATATGAGTGCAAGGTTTGGGGTTAAATGACTAGCTGCCGAGGGATCAATTATTCATGGTAAATTACTGCAGCTTATTGAATATCCCCCATTATCTCATTTATTGACTACTACGTGACTTGTCAACTATTACAGAAGTCAATTTCATATAACCATTGTGTGTGATGTGTGAATTGTTCCATATCCTCTTCTGGTTTAAAACAGATGTAAATCTACCATACACGCCAGCGTTATTACTTGCATTGTTATTGTTTTTGTTTTGTTTAACAAAACTTGTTCCAGTTTTTACATTTTTGTGAATGGAAATGGCATCAGGAAAGCTGCAGTGAGGCCTCATATTAGTGCTGAACCTGATGCATGTTCAAAATTTACAAAGTTAAGGCCCCCAGACATTACTAACATCTCTGCAATGTCCAGGTCAACCGATAGGGAATCAGGAATATTAAACGTGCTTAAAAATCACAGTTCCCCAATCCCATCTTTTTTTTTTTTTTAATTAAAGATTTCCCAGATGGATTGATGTTCATCGATGGCCACCAATAAGTGGTACCAGTGATGTACAAGAAAATAGGAAATGATGGTTAAGGCCCCATTCCAAACCAGACTGAAACTGAAGGTCAAATCTGCCATTGTGATCAGCAGTCTGGGGAATTCTTCATTTTAAAATCCCTGGGGAACCAAGATTTTTAAACGTTTAATATTCCCGATTCCCCAACCTGACTGGTGGGGCATAGGATAATTGCTGCAAAAGTTCGGCAATGTATGGGTGCCTTAGTTTTATGAAAATTACAAACAGTCCCTGGAATCCGTAGAAAGAGAAAAGGGCATGGTTTTGCCTTTTAAACGATTGCCGCTTAAAAAAAAAAAAAAAAAAAGTCAGAGATCTGCCGGCATCCCGCACCTCCGGCAAACTCGGACCCTATTAACATATGCCCCATGGTGTGAATTTTTTTTATTAATACCTCTTTTCTATGCCCCAGTAACTTCAGCTGCATCCGGGATCAGTACGTAATCCCGCTGGACGGGATCCCGGCGGTCGAAATACCGACGCCGGAATCCCGACCACAAAATCCCGACAGGGGTGGCGAGCGGAACGCAGCCCCTTGCGGGTTCGCTTCGCTCGCCACGCTGCGGGCACGGTGCCTCGCTACGCTCGGCACACTATTATATTCTCCCTCTATGGGTGTCATGGACACCCACGGAGGGAGAATATGTCGGGATTGTGGCGGTCGGGATTCCGGCGTCGGTATTTCGACCGCCGGGATCCCGTCCAGCGGGATGTTGACCGCATCCCCTGCATCCTAGTCCTGATGCGTGTTCCCACTGACAAACATAAAACCACAACATTCCTACAATCTAACGATGGCAAATGATAAAAGTGTGCTGCTGTCACTGAAATATTTGTGAGACAAGAATACCATGCAACAACTGGCAGGTTTATTTCTGTTATATTTATATTCAGAGTCTCTTGTGAATATGGTAAATTCAATCATCCATATGTGTTATAGGAGAACAGGGATTACAGCAACTGAATGTTGCCGCATGTAACTCACTTCTACATCTCTAGTTACAAGGTGCCTCGCAAGATCTGCCCATCTCTAGAACTCATCACGTCGTAGAAATGCCTACTTCCCATGCAGCACATTGCTGGCAAACCACATAGGCCAAAAATAGCTGCTGAGAAAACGTTAAGCCTCTGTTCCCTGAACAGATTAACTCCTTAAAGGCAATGCTGCATCGTGCATGGTATATTATCTAATCTAAATCGTGAACCATTTCAGTTAAATGGCAGATATCTTAAGATGACCTTCATTTACTGAACTGTACAAATTCTGTACAGTCTACTATGTATATAAGTAGACCACTGCTCCGCTGTGGTGTCTGCATTGGATACAGAAAGCTTTACGTCATATCCCACAGCAAACAAAATTGGAAAAACCAACCAATATAAAAGAAAAAAACTGAAAAATATATATCTACAAAGAAGCAATGCATTTAATAAGAGGGCATGTACAATAAGCCAATATTATAGTAATTAGTAAGGGAGGGTGGTCTCTCTAGGCTTCAGTAATAAACAAGTTGGATCCAAGAGGTGGAAGTTACTGTGCCCATACACTTGTGAGATATCAGGTACTATCCTTCGATTTCGACCACATCTGTAAGAAAAATCGAAGGATTGTAGGCACATTTTAGGTACCTTGAGACGCGATGCGCGGGCACGCTGCACGAATGTCGCGTCTCAAGATATTATGTGCTGCACTTAATAATTCTCGCATCGCAGTGCGATCGCATGTGGTTTTAAGCTTACATGAGCTATATCGCACTGCGATGTGCGAAGGGCACCCGCCGGGAGCGGACGGAGGCCGCTCCCACTCGGCGGTGACGTGCCCATCACGTGATTACCATGCGATCTATCGCATGGTAATCACTTTGGCAGTTCAGGTTCGATTTCATCGCACCTGAACTGCCGGTGCGATGCCCCACGATGTCGCGTCGTGGGGCATCGCACAAGTGTATAGGCTGTAATAGGTCAGACTAGAGGCTTCACAAATGTACTGGTAGAACAACCTACTTACGACAACGGTAACTGAATCCCTAGTTTGGCACACAGAAATGTTCATATGTATTAAAGGGAACCTGCCAAGCTTCAAATAAAGTCCATGTAACATAGTCCCTAGTTTTAATTTGGAAAATATTTTATCAGGAAGTCACCACGCGTTTCCAATGGGAAGCAATCGATATCCCGGCTGTCGTAATCCCAGTGCTGGGATCCCGACAACTATTCTCCCTCTTGGGGTGTCCACTTACCCCTGGAGGGAGAATAAATAGCGTGTTGTGCTTAGCGCACCAAGGTGCCCGCAAGGTGCTCTTTTGCATTCGCCCCACTGCCGCCATTCCAGCCGGCGGGTTCCCGGATCCCGACAGCCAGGATATCATAGTAGACCCATTTCCAATAGGTCCTGGACACATCATATGCAGTTGTGACCAGAAAAATAAGATTTTACTTACCGATAAATCTATTTCTCATAGTCCGTAGTGGATGCTGGGGACTCCGTCAGGACCATGGGGATTAGCGGCTCCGCAGGAGACAGGGCACAAAAAGTAAGCTTTTAGGATCACATGGTGTGTACTGGCTCCTCCCCCTATGACCCTCCTCCAAGCCTCAGTTAGGTACTGTGCCCGGACGAGCGTACACAATAAGGAAGGATCTTGAATCCCGGGTAAGACTCATACCAGCCACACCAATCACACCGTACAACCTGTGATTTGAACCCAGTTAACAGTATGATAACAACGAAGGAGCCTCTGAAAAGATGGCCCACAACAATAATAACCCGATTTTTGTAACAATAATTATGTACAAGTAATGCAGACAATCCGCACTTGGGATGGGCGCCCAGCATCCACTACGGACTATGAGAAATAGATTTATCGGTAAGTAAAATCTTATTTTCTCTAACGTCCTAGTGGATGCTGGGGACTCCGTCAGGACCATGGGGATTATACCAAAGCTCCCAAACGGGCGGGAGAGTGCGGATGACTCTGCAGCACCGAATGAGAGAACTCCAGGTCCTCCTCAGCCAGGATATCAAATTTGTAGAATTTTACAAACGTGTTCCCGCCTGACCACGTAGCTGCTCGGCAAAGTTGTAAAGCCGAGACCCCTCGGGCAGCCGCCCAAGATGAGCCCACCTTCCTTGTGGAATGGGCATTTACAGATTTTGGCTGTGGCAGGCCTGCCACAGAATGTGCAAGTTGAATTGTACTACAAATCCAACGAGCAATAGTCTGCTTAGAAGCAGGAGCACCCAGCTTTTTGGGTGCATACAATATAAACAGCAAGTCAGACTTTCTGACTCCAGCCGTCCTGGAATTATATATATATTTTCAGGGCCCTGACAACGTCTAGCAACTTGGAGTCCTCCAAGTCCCTAGTAGCCGCAGGCACCACAATAGGTTGTTTCAGGTGAAACGCTGACACCACCTTAGGAAGAAACTGGGGACGAGTCCCAGTTCTGCCCCGTCCGAATGGAAAATCAAATATGGGCTTTTGTAAGACAAAGCCGCCAATTCTGACAATCGCCTGGCCGAGGCCAGGGCCAACAGCATGGTCACTTTCCATGTGAGATATTTCAAATCCACAGATTTGAGCGGTTCAAACCAATATGATTTGAGGAATCCCAACACTACTTTGAGATCCCACGGTGCCACTGGAGGCACAAAAGGGGCTGTATATGCAATACTCCCTTGACAAATGTCTGGACTTCAGGAACTGAAGCCAATTCTTTCTGGAAGAAAATCTACAGGGCCGAAACTTGAACCTTAATGGACCCCAATTTGAGGCTCATAGACACTCCTGTTTTCAGGAAGTGCAGAAATCGACCTAGTTGAAATTTCTTCGTGGGGCCTTCCTGGCCTCACCCACGCAACATATTTTCACCACATGTGGTGATAACGTTGTGCGGTCACCTCCTTCCTGGCTTTGACCAGGGTAGGTATGACCTCTTCCGGAATGCCTTTTCCCTTAGAATCCGGCGTTCAACCGCCATGCCGTCAAACGCAGCCGCGGTAAGTCTTGGAACAGACATGGTACTTGCTGAAGCAAGTCCCTTCTTAGCTCCTGAGGCCATTAGTCCTCTGTGAGCATCTCTTGAAGTTCCGGGTACCAAGTCCCTCTTGGCCAATCCGGAGCCACGAGTATAGTTCTTACTCCTCTACGTCTTATAATTCTCAATACCTTGGTTATGAGAAGCAGAGGAGGGAACACATACACGACTGTTACACCCACGGTGTTACCAGGACATCCACAGCTATCGCCTGAAGGTCTCGTGACCTGGCGCAATACCTGTCCCGTTTTTTGTTCGGGCGGGACGCCATCATGTCCACCTTTGGTCTTTCCCAACGGTTCACAATCATGCGGAAAACTTCCCTATGAAGTTCCCACTCTCCCGGGTGGAGGTCGTGCCTGCTGAGGAAGTCTGCTTCCCAGTCGTCCACTCCCGGAATGAACACTGCTGACAGTGCTATCACATGATTTTCCGCCTAGCGAAAAATCCTTGCAGTTTTGCCACTGCCCTCCTGCTTCTTGTGCCGCCCTTTCTGTTTACGTGGGCGACTGCCGTGATGTTATCCCACTGGATCAATACCGGCTGACCTTGAAGCAGAGGTCTTGCTAAGTTTAGAGCATTATAAATTTGCTCTTAGCTCCAGTATATTTATGTGGAGAGAATTCTCCAGACTTGATCACACTCCCTGGAAATTTTTTCCCTGTGTGACTGCTCCCCAGCCTCTCAGGCTGGCCTCCGTGGTCACCAGCATCCAATCCTGAATGCCGAATCTACGGCCCTCTAGAAGATGAGCACTCTGTAATCACCACAGGAGAGACACCCTTGTCCTTGGATATAGGGTTATCCGCTGATGCATCTGAAGATGCGATCCGGACCATTTGTCCAGCAGATCCCACTGAAGAGTTCTTGCGTGAAATCTGCCGAATGGAATCGCTTCGTAATAAGCCACCATTTTTACCAGGACTCTTGTGCAATGATGCACTGACACTTTTCCTGGTTTTAGGAGGATCCCGATTAGCTCGGATAACTCCCTGGCTTTCTCCTCTGGGAGAAACACCTTTTTCTGGACTGTGTCCAGAATCATCCCTAGGACCAGCAGACGTGTCGTCGGAACAACTGCGGTTTTGGAATATTTAGAATCCACCCGTGTTGTCGTAGAACTACTTGAGATAGTGCTACTTCGACCTCCAACTGTTCTCTGGACCTTGTTCTTATCAGGAGGTCGTCCATTTTCTTTGAAGACGAATCCTCATTTCGGTCATTACCTTGGTAAGGACCCGGGGTGCCTTGGACAATCCAACGGCATCGTCTGAAACTGATAGTGACAGTTCTGTACCACGAACCTGAGATACCCTTGGTGAGAAAGGCAAATTTTTGGGACATGGAGGTAAGCATCCCTGATGTCCCGGGACACCATATAGTCCCCTTCTTTCCGGTTCGCTATCACTGCTCTGAGTGACTCCATCTGGATTTGAACCTTTGTAAGTGTTCAAATATTTCAGATTTAGAATAGGTCTCACCTAGCCTTCTGGCTTCAGTACCACAATATAGTGTGGAATAATACCCCTTTCCCTGTTGTAGGAGGGGTAATTTTATTATCACCTGCTGGGAATACAGCTTGTGAATTGTTTTCAATACTGCCTCCCTGTCGGAGGGAGACATTGGTACAGCAGACTACAGGAACCTGCGAGGGGGAAACGTCTCGACATTCCAATATGTACCCCTTGGATACTACTTGTAGGATCCAGGGGTCCTGTACGGTCCTAGCGTCATGCTGAGAACTTGGTAGAAGCGGTGGAGGGCTTCTGTTCCTGGGAATGGGCTGCCTGCTGCAGTCTTCTTCCCTTTCCTCTATCCCTGGGCAGATATGACTCTTATAGGGACGAAAGGACTGAGGCTGAAAAGACGGTGTCTTTTTCTGCAGAGATGTGACTTAGGGTAAAAAACGGTGGATTTTCCAGCAGTTGCCGTGGCCACCAGGTCCCATGGACCGACCCCAAATAACTCCTCCCCTTTATACGGCAATACATCTTTGTGCCGTTTGGAATCTGCATCACCTGACCACTGTCGTGTCCATAAACATCTTCTTGCAGATATGGACATCGCATTTACTCTTGATGCCAGAGTGCAAATATCCCTCTGCGCATCTCGCATATATAGAAATGCATCCTTTAAATGCTCTATAGTCAATAAAATACTGTCCCTGTCAAGGGTATCAATATTTTTAGTCAGGGAATCCGACCAAGCCACCTCAGCTCTGCACATCCAGGCTGAGGCGATCGCTGGTCGCAGTATAACACCAGCATGTGTGTGTATACTTTTCAGGATATTTTCCAGCCTCCTATCAGCTGGCTCCTTAAGTACGGCCCTATCTGTAGATGGTACCGCCACTTGTTCTGATAAGCATGTGAGCGCCTTATCCACCCTAAGGGGTGTTTCCCAACGCGCCCTAACTTCTGGCGGGAAAGGGTATACCGCCAATAATTTTCTATCGGGGGAAACCCACGCATCATCACACACTTCATTTAATTTATCTGATTCAGGAAAAACTACAGGTAGTTTTTTCACATCCCACATAATACCCTTTTTTGTGGTACTTGTAGTATCAGAAATATGTAACACCTCCTTCATTGCCCTTAACGTGTGGCCCTAAAGGAAAATACGTTTGTTTCTTCACCGTCGACACTGAAAATAGTGTCCGTGTCTGGGTCTGTGTCGACCGACTGAGGTAAATGGGCGTTTTACAGCCCCTGACGGTGTTTGAGACGCCTGGACAGGTACTAATTTGATCGCCGTCCGTCTCATGTCGTCAACCGGCTTGCAGCGTGTTGACATTATCACGTAATTCCATAAATAAGCCATCCATTCCGGTGTCGACTCCCTAGAGAGTGACATCACCATTACAGGCAATTTGCTCCGCCTCCTCACCAACATTTTCCTCATACATGTCGACACACACGTACCGACATACAGCACACACATAGGGAATGCTCTGATAGAGGACAGGACCCACTAGCCCTTTGGGGAGACAGAGGGAGAGTTTGCCAGCACACACCAAAACGCTATAATTATACAGGGACAACCTTTATATAAGTGTTCCTCCCTTATAGCATTTAATATATATATTCATATCGCCAAATCAGTGCCCCCCCTCTCTGTTTTAACCCTGTTTCTGTAGTGCAGTGCAGGGGAGAGCATGGGAGCCTTCCCACCAGCATTTCTGTGAGGGAAAATGGCGCTGTGTGCTGAGGAGAATAGGCTCCGCCCCCTTTTTGGCGGGCTTCTTCTCCGGAGTTTGTGATATCTGGCAGGGGTTAAATACATCCATATAGCCTCAAGGGCTATATGTGATGTATTTTTCGCCATACAGGTATTATACATTGCTGCCCAGGGCGCCCCCCCCCCGCGCCCTGCACCCTCCGTGACCGCTGTGTGAAGTGTGCTGACAACAATGGCGCACAGCTGCAGTGCTGTGCGCTACCTGATGAAGACTGAAAGTCTTCTGCCGCCTGGTTCCGGACCTCTTCAATCTTCAGCATCTGCAAGGGGGGTCGGCGGCGCGGCTCCGGGACGAACCCCAGGGCGAGACCTGTGTTCCGACTCCCTCTGGAGCTAATGGTGTCCAGTAGCCTAAGAAGCCAATCCATCCTGCACGCAGGTGAGTTCACTTCTCTCCCCTAAGTCCCTCGTAGCAGTGAGCCTGTTGCCAGCAGGACTCACTGAAAATAAAGAACCTAAAAACTTTTTCTAAGCAACTCTTTAAGAGAGCCACCTAGATTGCACCCTGCTCGGACGGGCACAAAAACCTAACTGAGGCTTGGAGGAGGGTCATAGGGGGAGGAGCCAGTACACACCATGTGATCCTAAAACTTACTTTTTGTGCCCTGTCTCCTGCGGAGCCGCTAATCCCCATGGTCCTGACGGAGTCCCCAGCATCCACTAGGACGTTAGAGAAACTGACAAACTGGAGCTTTACAATTAGAAGTAGAGTGGGATGTAATGGAGTCCGAGACAGCCGGTGGTGCTGGATGTCGACAGATCGTGGACGTTTTTTTTTTTCAAGGGGGCAATCACTTACTAGGTAAAAACATGCTTTTTAAGTGATTGCCCCTTTAAAAAAACATCCAAGATCGTCCAGCATCCTGCACCTCCGACGATCTTGGACTCCATTAAATCCCACCCATAATGATTAATCCCTATCCAGGTTTACAGAGCTGAATGACAGAACTTTAGAAAATGTCACTGCCATCTATTTACATTACATAACTGACATTTTACTTTGGAAGACTACCAAGCAAGAGATTCCCATTTAAAGGGGAAACCAACATATGCTTACATTTCATTTATATTTGCCAACATTTTAATCTGAAAATACAACTTTGGCATTTATTAATAGCAATCAAGGCCATATTTCATCTAAGCTATATGACACTTCATTATATTATTGTGTTGTGAACAAAGTTACATTAGACTTCATATTTATCATCACTGTGAAGCTGTATCTCTACACTATTGCGGGGTAGAAGTACACACAGTTGTGTTGCCAGAACACACTAGTTCCAAATGCTATGTTCTCTTAACGTTGTACATTTTGAGATGTGTTCAAATCAAAAACGGCCTGTCTTTTGGGCCATGGCTCCTACATTTAGTATAGCGCTTGCTCTCTAGTGTATGACATTTTAATGCTTTTCTGATTTACGCATTTGCTAGTTATCACTGAGGCTGGCTACACATGCTACATTTTGTGGGTCATTCCGAGTTGATTGCTCGCTAGCAGTTTTTAGCAGCCATGCAAACGCATTGTCGCCGTCCACTGGAGAGTGTATTTTCGCTTTGCAGAAGTGCGAATGCTTGTGAAGCAGGGCGCCTGTAAAATCTCTGTGCAAAACATGACCAGCCCTGTAGTTACTCTTCGTGTGCATTGATTCTAACGACGGAGGGCCGGCTTTTGACGTGACACACCCGCCCAGCCACGCCTGCATTTTTCCAGGCACGCATGCGTTTTTCCTAACACTCCCAGAAAATGGTCAGTTGCCACCCAGAAACGCCTGTCAATCTCCTTGCGATCGGCTGTGTGACTGAAAGCTTTGCTAGAACCTGTGCAAAACCATGATGCTCTTTGTACCCGTACATCGCGCGTGCGCATTGCGGTGGATACGCATGCGCAGATTAGCCATTTTTTTTCACTGATCGCTACGCAGCGAACAACGGCAGCTAGCGATCAACTCGGAATGACCCCCATTGTCAGTACTATGTGGCCGAAATGATCCAGCCACTCAATCCATGGGGAAACCGGATCAATCTTATTCAATGTGGTCACTTACATGTGAGATGGATATTGGGTCCTGCAGCTCAGGAGTGACTAGCAGGAACAGCCTGAGTGTAGCTAGAAATTCCTGTTGCAAGGTAGCAGAAGTAATAAACATTTTGCGGTCAGCTCTGTAGAAAGTACTTACAGTAGGCAATGTTTTATTTGAGTGCAGTGGCATCTGGTGTGCTCCATAGGAAGGTTTTAACCCTGCAGCAAGGGAGGTGTTGCATATTGAAATAAATACAACTAGTACTTCGAGACACAGGCCGCTAAAACACATGAATTGCCAAAATATACAGTAGATCAACTAAGCGAACCCATCCAAATGCGTTAGGTGTATTCCCTAACACAGTACTACATAAATGCGAACATGACATTGCAGAGGATAGACGTGTTTAAGAAGAAATACATTGAACATGAACTTTTCAACAAAATTACATTCAAATAGTCTTTTTCCCTATAATAGAATCCTGAACTCCACCACTGCGAGTGACCTTTCTAACAATATCACAGAACACAATATACACGTTATAATAAAAGAAGAGGGCAAATGGAGTTTCAGTCTTACGTAACACAAAGCTGTTAGAACCTAGAGGAGACTCAGCCGGGAACGAACGAACGTACTGTGCTTTGTGGTGACTTGGCAGCGCATACATCTATACTAGTTCTTTCTGCTCCGGAGTGGTACAGACAATGTATAAATAAAGCTCTGTGGTATAAAGCATATGGCAGGTGGTGGAAGATAATCAGGAGTAAAAGAAGTGGCATATAATTGTCAATGACTAACTAAAAACGGTGTTGTTTAAATAAACAATGTCCATTCAATAAAGCCATAATTTACATCTAAATTAGTATGGGGTACTTTTTTAAATAAATTTTATATTTTAGTATTAATTAGTTTAATGCTGCCAAGTTACGTTAATTTTTGTAATTATTATTTTTCTCACTATTATTAGATTTTGCCACTCCCCAATTTATTTTGCTCCCATTTGAGAGTTGATGTCTTACTAGCAAATGCTGCGGACAGAGAGGCTTTATATAGATTACTGGTGTCTGTGTTTAAAATGACCTTGCAGAATAATTGTTCAGTGTATAAATGCCTCCTGCAATGATTTATATAATCAGAAGATTACAAATCAAACATCCAGAATTTTAGTTTTAGAATACAGCTTAGCTGTTAAGATTCAGTTTAAATGTGTGCTGTACATGTAGATCAAAATATTACAATTAGTGGATATTTTTAAATTAAAAAAAAAGGTATCAACTTTATAAGGCTGGGGGAAAAAATGTGCAAAGAAAATAAAAAGATTAACTTCGAACCTTCAGTTAAATGTCTTACCACTGAACCCCAGTGTGGTCGGTGTTTCCAAAATTAAGGATTTTTCTTGCATTACATCATTTTGTTTAATGTTAATAGAAATATTCAACCTTCAGATGATTTTACTTTATCTTTCTGTTAACTTTCACAGCAACCTTTATACAGGGTGAGGCAAACAAAAAGACTCCCAGATTTTAAAGGTAACAAAAAAGGCATGGTAAATGCTATTCAAAGTTTAGTACATAATCTACTAAAAATGCACGGAACACCGTTAATTTTCAATTGGTTTTGAACATGACATTGTCCAGATGGTGGCCTTCGATCGTGATACACATTTGTAGTCCGTTTCTGAAGTTTTGCATCACTCGGCGGGTTATTTCCGGCGTTATCGCTGCAATTTCTTGACGAAGCTCACATTCATTTGTCTGGCTACATTAACAAGTAGAATATTCGTTACTGGCCGAAAACAATCCTCATCAGTTTTATGAAAAGCCTCTACACAGCCAGCGGGGTCATCTGACAGATGAGGTCTGCAAACATCGACCAAGAACCATTAATGGCTGCTATACACCAAGAAATTATGATATTATATTCAAGACCAATTGTACTATAATGTACTATAATTTTGAATAGCATTGACCATACCTTTTTTGTTAACCTTTAAAATCTGTGAGTTTTTTTTGTTTGTTTTTTTGCCTTACCCTGCATCATCTAGGTACAGTTGTTTGTATTAATTGGTCTTGGATATTACACAAAACTCTTTTAAACCTGTTGTCAGTGTATGGGGTAGAATGTCATCACTATATTATAAACATGTGTTCTATCTGGATGATATAAAGACTTTGTTGAGCCCCCCACCTAATAAAAATCTATAAATAAAAAATAAATAAATAGAATCCAGAAAGATAAAGTAAAGTTTTACATTAAAAAAAAAAAATCAAGATGACATGTAGCAACAAATAAAATGAGTCATCTGAAGATATACGACTCCCTTTAAGATTTGTTTTGCCTTCATAGTATAAGATATCAAATATATTTAATCAAGCTAGGCCACCTATTCTTATGAAAGTCAGCTTTCTTCACCTCTGTGGTAGTACACAACAAGAACCAGAAACCTTTACATATAAAATAAGAAAAGTACAAATCTGAAAATAACGCCAAAGTGGGCGTCATCCAGATCTAACTTTCTGACAGCAGCAGATGCCCATGCCGGCACCATTTTTCCTAGAGGCGATTCAAGTCATGAGAAAATTTGGCACGGTTTCCTGTGCCACAGAATTAAGAGAACTAGCGCTTGCTGCTCTCGTGAGATACCTCCACATCATCGAGTTCAGGTGCTGGCACAGGTAGCTCAGGTAGCTCTTGCTCAGGAGACTCTGCGCTGTAGAGCTCCTCAGGAGCGGTTGCAGATGTGGGTGTAGTTTGAGGTGTTACTGTCTGACCAAACCCTTGATAGTGTCCAGATGGAGATGGGGGAATAGAAGAAACTGCAGATATAGGATCCTGAGTTGAGGAGGACAGCAAGCTCGTATGTTCATTCTGCTCCAGGTCATCGGAGAAAAACATCTTTCTAGGCCGGCCCAATACGGTCCTCCCTGTAAAACAGAAAATATGTTCCATTCTTCAAATGAACTGAGATGTAACCATCCTCATCACTGAATTGAAAAAGATGACAATCCCAATAAAAATTTACAAGACAAGTGTTTTCAGAAAAAGTTTATGTTTAATATACATCTACTGTATACCATACCAGTAATGCTACAACAATGGATTGTTTCTTAAATTTACACATGTTCCTGATATGGAGCACCCAATGAGCAAATGTCCTCCACTCTTCAAGGTCTAAATAAGCAATCTTATACAAAGCACTTTATTTAATAAGCCCACTCAGAACCTATATAATGGGAAACCTGTGTATACACATCACATGGGCATGGAAACAGATCTGTGTTAACTACACTGCTCAAAAAAATAAAAGGGAACACTTAAACAACACAATGTAACTCCAAGTCAATCACACTTCTGTGAAATCAAACTGTCCACTTAGGAAGCAACACTGATTGACAATCAATTTCACATGCTGTTGTGCAAATGAAATAGACAACAGGTGGAAATTATAGGCAATTAGCAAGACACCCCCAATAAAGGAGTTGTTCTGCAGGTGGTGACCACAGACCACTTCTCAGCTCCTATGCTTTCTGGCTGATGTTTTGGTCACTTTTGAAAGCTGGCGGTGCTTTCACTCTAGTGGTAGCATGAGACGGAGTCTACAACCCACACAAGTGGCTCAGGTAGTGCGCTCATCCAGGATGGCACATCAATGCAAGCTGTGGCAAGAAGGATCGCTGTGTCTGTCAGCGTAGTGTCCAGAGCATGGAGGCGCTACCAGGAGACAGGCCAGTACATCAGGAGACGTGGAGGAGGCCTTAGGAGGGCAACAACCCAGCAGCAAGACCGCTACCTCCGCCTTTGTGCAAGGAGGAACAGGAGGAGCACTGCCAGAGCCCTGCAAAATGACCTCCAGCAACTCACAAATGTGCATGTGTCTACTCAAACGATCAGAAACAGACTCAATGAGGGTGGTATGAGGGCCCGACGTCCACAGGTGGGGGTTGTGCTTATAGCCCAACATCGTGCAGGACGTTTGGCATTTGCCAGAGAACACCAAGATTGGCAAATTCGCCACTGGCGCCCTGTGCTCTTCACAGATGAAAGCAGGTTCTCACTGAGCACATGTGACAGACGTGACAGAGTCTAGAGACGCCAAGGAGAACGTTCTGCTGCCTGCAACATGACCGGTTTGGCAGTGGGTCAGTAATGGTGTGGAATCCTAGTTCTATGGTTTTGCTGGGGTGCGCTCCCTGGGTCACTACGGGTATTGTTTCTTTATATAGAAGGGGGAAATTCTCCTCACTGGACAGCTTATCAGCAGTACTTCCTTGTTCCGATATAACACGATGTCCTCAAAAAAAGAAAAAGTACTGCTGATAAGCTGTCCAGTGAGGAGAATTTCCCCCTTCTACATAAAGAAACAATACCCGTAGTGACCCAGGGAGCGCACCCCAGCAAAACCATAGAACTAGGATTGAACTTTTTGGGAAATTGATAACCGTCCCAGCTGGGAGACTGCAGCACCTCTGAACTGAAGCGCCATCTGTACATTTGTTTCTCAGTAATGGTGTGGGGTGACATTTCTTTGGGGGGCCGCACAGCCCTCCATGTGCTCGCCAGTGGTAGCCTGACTGCCATTAGGTACCGAGATGATATCCTCAGACTCCTTGAGAGACCATATGCTGGTGCGGTTGGCTCTGGGTTCCTCCTAATGCAAGACAATTCTAGACCTCATGTGGCTGGAGTGTGTCAGCAGTTCCTGCAAGACGAAGGCATTGATGCTATGGACTGGCCCTTCCGTTCCCCAGACCTGAATCCAATTGAGCACATCTGGGACATCCATCCACCAACGCCATGTTGCACCACAGACTGTTCAGGAGTTGGCGGATGCTTTAGTCCAGGTCTGGGAGGAGATCCCTCAGGAGACCATCCGCCACCTCATCAGGAGCATGCCCAGGCGTTGTAGGGAGGTCATACAGGCACGTGAAGGCCACACACACACTACTGAGCCTCATTTTGACTTGTTTTAAGGATATTACATCAAAGTTGGATCAGCCTGTAGTGTGTTTTTCCACTTTAATTTTGAGTGCGACTCCAAATCCAGACCTCCATGGGTTAATAAATTTGATTTCCATTGATAATTTTTGTGTGATTTTGTTGTCAGCACATTCAACTATGTAAAGAACAAAGTATTTAATAAAAATATTTAATTCATTCAGATCTAGGATGTGTTATTTTAGTGTGCCCTTTATTTTTTTGAGCAGTGTATATGACATTGTCATTATTGATTCAACAACAACTAGGCCAACATGAATAAGCCAGTAGTGCAGTGTGTAGCGGATCTAGTGTAGTGATGTAGTACAGTGTATAGGGGTATGTAATATAGTTATGTAGTGAAGCATATATGGGGATGCAGTGTAGCATGTAAATGGTATGTACAGTAGTGTAGTGATGTAGTGCAGCATATAGGGGGATGTACATAGTGCAGCGTATAGGGAGGATGTAGTGTAGTAATGTAGTGCAGCGTATAGGGGGGGATGTAGTGTAGTAATGTACTGCAGCGTATAGGGGGGATGTAGTGTAGTAATGTACTGCAGCGTATAGGGCAGTGATGGGGAACCTTATGAACTCCAGCTGTTGTTGAACTACACATCCCAGCATGCCCTGCTACAGTTTTGTTATTTAGCCATGCTAAAACTGTAGCAAGGCATGCTGGGATGTGAAGTTCGGCATATAGGGGGATATAGGGGGATGTAGTGTAGTAATGTAGTACAGTGTATAGGGGGATGTAGCATAGTGATGTAGTGCAGTGCAGGGGGGGATGTAGTGTAGTGATGTAGTCACAGCATATAGGGCGATGTAGTGTAGTGGTGTAATGCAGCATCTAAGGGGATGTAGTGTAGTGATGTGCAGCCTATAGGGGGATGTAGTGCAGTGTATATGGGCATGTAATCTAGTGATGTAGTGCAACATATAGGGACAAACTTGGGGGCATGTAGCGGAACATGCGGCTGGGGGCCATGTGACAAAGAAGCTTTTGACATTTGGGGCACAAATGGGGGAATGTGGGGAAAACACTTCTGTGGAGAGGGCACAGGCTCACATTGCAACAAGGTACTTACCGCCTTGTTTTTTTAGCGCGTGGGGGAAGGGGCCCAAATAATACTATCTCCGCCACAAAATTACATTTCAAAGTCCAAGTCTCAGCCTTACTGAGATACTGTGGTGGGACCCTGAGAGAGCCGTGCATAAACAAATGTCCTCAAACAAGTCGTGTTATGATGGAAGGTAGGGCAAATTTATCAAATACAAATGCAAGAATGAAGAAAATTATATTTTATTCTATTATTACTTCTACAGGTGGTTCTACAAGCTACTGAATGACAGGGTGTACATACTTTTCACACATGGCTTTGTCATGTTGGCTTATTTTTCAGTGATTTAAGTTATGACAAAATAAAATGTATTATTTCTCAAATATAGATTTTTTTTTAAAGGACTTTGGCCTTAATTCTGAGGTGGGAGTAAAAATAAATAAATAAAAAAATAAAAAATAGCAAGTAACTATGCACCTTGACAAAACCATGTTGCACTGCAGATGGGGCAGATGTACAGCAAAAAGTGAGAGATTTTGATTTGATGGGGGAGTGTTCAAACACAAATCTAAATTGCAGGGTAAAATAAAGCTGTCCAGCATTTGTGGACTACATGCAACAGTAGCCAGTATTTACCCTGCATACAAAAAAAAAGGACAAAAAAACCCCAACATTTGTTTAGGTGCAGTTACTAGCTCTTTTTGCTCTACTGCCACCTCAGGAGGTAAGGTACTCAGGCCCTTGTGAAGAAGAGTCCATTGTTAGTTATGTCCTGACATGTAAAAACAGATTTGAAAGAGGCTGTAACTTAATTTATTTTTGTTATCCCAAATATACACTGCTGTCCCCCAAATGTCCTACATATAAATTAATGGGGTCAATCCAATTAGTTGAGAGTTGTTTCAGGAAACTCGCATTCATTCGTAGGAATGCACTCTGCCGGGGGAGTTTTCCAATCCAATTAAAAATGGCTATTCACAGTAATCGCAGCGGGGGTTTGTAAACGGTCAGTCATATGCGATTAGAGAAGTGCGTGAAAAGTGGGGTGACCTTTCTGGACCCAAAGACAATGTAAATTTTGTTTGCAGAATCATAGAAGGCTGTTAGTGCTCATACGGAAATTACAGGAGATGTGTAAACAGTGTTAGATGCCCAATTTGTGCATTTAAAAAAAAAAAAAAGTAGATAAAAAGCAAACTTTTTTGTTTACATTCATAAAAAAAAAGAAGAAGATTTTAGGGGTACTTTGAGATTACTTTAAAAATGTATTTAAAAAAAACTAAATTTGGGGTGCATAAAGCAACGAAAAAGTTGATTTTGAGGTCATTTGAGGCTATTTTTTTGTAAACACCAAAAAATGACGTAATTATTGGACTAATTAACCCAAATGGAAACTTCTAATTACCTAATTAGAAACATAGAAACATAGAATTTGACGGCAGATAAGAACCACTTGGCCCATCTAGTCTGCCCCTTTTTTTTTTATCCTTTAGGTAATCTCAACCCTTTTTGAACCTTAATTCTTTGTAAGGATATTCATATGCCTATTCCAAGCATGTTTAAATTGCTCTACAGTCTTAGCCTCTACCGCCTCTGATGGGAGGCTATTCCACTTATCCACTACCCTTTCTGTGAAATAATTTTTCCTTACATTTCCCCTGAACCTACCTCCCTCCAGTTTCAGTGTATATCCTTGAGTTCTAATACTTCTCTTCCTTTGAAGAATGTTTCCCTCCTGAACTTTGTTAAAACCTTTGGTATATTTGAAAGTTTCTATCATGTCTCCCCTTTCCCTTCTCTCCTCCATACTATACATGTTAAGATCTTTTAGCCTTTCCGGGTAAGTTTTGTGATGTAGGCCATGCACCACTTTAGTTGCCCTTCTTTGTACACTCTCTAATGTATTTATATCCTTCTGGAGATACAGTCTCCAGAACTGGACACAGTATTCCAGATGAGGCCGCACCAATAACCTATACAGTGGCATTATTACTTCTCTTTTCCTGCTACTGATTCCTCTCCCTATGCAACCAAGCATCTGACTTGCCTCTCTCATTGCTTTGTTGCATTGCTGTCCTGCCTTCAAGTCACTTGAAATAGTGACTCCTAAATCCCTTTCCTCCTCAATAGTTTCCATTATAGTACCCTTGATACTATATTTAGACTTTGGGTTTTTGAGACCCAAGTGCATGATTTTGCATTTTTTAGCATTAAACTGTAGTTGCCATGTTCTTGACCATTCCCACCCCAATTAGTCATTGGGGGGGGGGGAGGGGAACGGTGCCCAAAGTGTTCTGCACGGTGTTACGATTTTTTAACCCTCAAATAAGTATTTTCCCTACCATCTCTGCCAGGGGCAAATGGAAAAGAGGATTTTGGTACTTCCCGAAAAATTAATTTCTCTGAATTCACTCGGGGACACTGGAGATCTTAGACAGCTGGGGTGTGAAGGATGCAGACCGGAGGTAGCACAATATAATAATTAAAAAAATAATTATGCACAGCTGGATCCTCCCCCTTCACGCCCCCTAATCCCTCCAGTTTGAAAAATTGACGGAGAGAAAAGGGAACATGAAAAATCAAAGCCATATAGGAAGGACCCGACCTTACCAACAAGTCAAACAGCAACCAGGAACTATGAACAGAATAAGCAAACTGAACTAAATTTAACAAGAACACGCAGGCTGACAGCACTGAGGCGGGCGTCCAGTGTCCCCGAATGGATTCAGAGAAATGGGTTTATCGGTAAGTACCAAAATCCTCTTTTCTCTTTCATCCACTAGCGGGCACTGGAGATCTTAGACAGCTGGGGACGTACCAAAGATACTCCCATGGGCGGGAGTGCGGTCCGAAGCCTGAAGAACCAAATGTCCAAAACTTGCATCTCTAGATGCAAACATATCAAACCTGTAGAATCAAGTGAGCATGTGTGCTGATGACCACGTTGTAGCTCTGCAAAGTTGGGTAGTGGAGGCTCCTCTACCCGCAGCCCATGAAGCACCCACTGATCTGGTGGTATGAGCACCTACCTGAAAAAGAAACCCTCTTACCACTAGCGATATATGCCTGCTTTATGGTTAGTCGTATCCATCTGGCCAAGGTTTGTTTTGAAGCCGGTCAACCCCCCCTGGGTCTATCATACAAAGCATCAGATTTCCTAACAGAAGTCGTAGCCTTACGTAAACCCACAAGGCTCTGACCACATCCAAGGACAAATCCCCCTCTGCCAATCCTTGGAAGGAGGGGACCACAATCGGTTGATGTGGAAACCCGAAATCACCTTAGGTAAAAACTCTGCTTTTGTACGGAGCTCCGCTCTATCTTCATGAAAAACTAGGGAAGGATTTTTACATGACCAAGCCCCTAACTCTGAGACCCTCCACGCTGATGCCAAAGTTAAGAGCAGCATTACTTTCCATCTAATTTATTTCAGATCTGCCCTTTCCAAAGGCTCAAAAACTGCTAAATTAAGATCCCACGGGGCCGTGGGAGGACGAAAAGGTGGCTGTATTCTCAACACACCCTGTAAAAATGTCTGCAAGGACGCTAGACGTTGCTGGGAAAGGATCGAGAGGGCCGAGACCCATACCTTCAAGGATTCCAATCTCAAACCTCCATCCAAACCATTTTGGAGGAACCTCAAAAGTCTAGTAAGGCGGAACTCTCTGGGATCCCAACTCTTAGGCTGGCATCAGTCCATGTATCTCTTCCGGATTCTGTAGTAGTGTGCCGCAGTGACTGGCTTCCGTGCAGCTAACATGGTAGGAATAGCTGATTTCGGGATACCCGTCTCTTAGTTTCCTGGTCTCAAGAACCATGCCGACAAACGTAGATGGTTCAGGTCTGGGTGAAGGAATGGGCCTTGTGACAACAGGTCCTCCCTCTGCGGCAGTCTCCAAGGATCTTCCGCCAGGAGTCCCCTCAGGTCCGAGTACCAACTTCTGCGAGGCCAGTCTGGCGCTATTAAAATCACCCACGGTCTTTCCCGTTTGACCTTCTTTTAACACTCTTGGTAAAAGGGGGAAGGGCGGGAAGATGTACACCAGTTCGGATGTCAAGGGGATATCGCCAGGGCATCCAACGCCTCTGCTGCCAGATCCCTCGTCCTGGTCACATATCTTGGCAGCTGATGGTTGTTCTAAGAGGCCATCAGGTCTATCTGTGGTAGACCCCACCTTCTCACCACTACATCAAATACTTGTGGGTGTAGACACCACTCCCCTGGATGCATATCTTGATGACTGAGGTAGTCTGTGTCCCAATTTTCCATTCCTGGAATGAAGACTGCCAATAGGATTATGTTGCGCCTTTCTGTCCAAGACAGAATCTTTGTGGCATCTTTTAAAGCCATGCGGCTTTTTGTTCCTCCCTGACGGTTTATGTATGCTGTTGCTGTCACATTGTCTGACTGCACTCTCACGTGTTGGGCCCATACTAGGTTTTCCACCAAAAGTAGTGCATTGTAAATGGCCCTTAGCTCCAGTACATTTATCGGGAGACTGCTCTCCTGCGGCGGCCATCTTCCCTGAAACTGATGGCTGTCCAGTACTGCTCCCCATCCTCTGAGACTGGCATCTGTTAAAATTTTCCAATCCCAGATTCCAAACCTCTTTCCCACTGCCAGGTCCTTGTGGACAGGCCACCAAATTAATGAGGTCCTGTCCTGGGGAAACAAGCAAATCCTTCGGTGAAGAAGTAAATGCATGCCTGCCCTCTGAGCAATCAGATTCAGCTGAAATGGAATGTAGCCTGCCATATTGGATCACTTCGAAGGATGCTACCATCTTTCCTAGAAGCCGTACAGAAAGATGCAGAGAGACTGTTTGATTCTGTAGAACCAGACGTACCATTTCCTTGATGTCTCGAATCTTGTCTTATGGGAGATGCACCTTCAGATGTATCGTATATAAAATAAAAGAGCCAGGAATTGAATCCTCTGCGTCGGTTGCAGATGCATTTTTTGAAATTCACGATCCAGCCGTGTCGAATCAGAAACTGATGCGTGATCTGAGCATCCTGGATCAACTGGTCCTGAGAGGGGGCTTTGATAAGAAGGTTGTCCAGATACGGTACTATCATTACTTCTAACGATCTCAATTTCGCTACTATGATAGCTATGATCTTTGTGGAGACTCTCTGGGCTGATGATAGACCAGACGGTAGAGCTCTGAACTGGTAACCTTAAATAGGCTTGGTGTGGAGTGCAAATTGGGACATGGAGGTACGCATCCTTTATGTCCAGCGACACCATGAACTCCGGATGCTCCAGTCCCTCAATAACTGACTGTATTGATTCCATCTTGAATCTGTAAACCGTCAGGAATTGAACCTTTAAATTGAGGATTGGCCTGACAGACCCATCCGGTTTTGGCACTACAAAAAGATTTGAATAAAATCCTATTCTTCTTTGAGAAGTCGGGGCAGGCATAATTACTTCCGTCTGAAGTAACTTTTGAATAGCCGTGTCTAATGCCCTCTCACCCTTTGTGGGCACCGAGGAATGCCTGTTGTAAAGAACGGACTGTGAGGGTGGATTTGAAAATCTATCTTGTAACCCTGGGAGATAATATTCTGGTGAGGTTTCGGCCCAGGTGTCCCAAAACCTTTCCAACCGTGCGCCCACCATTAGAGACCCAAGGTAAGCTGGGAGACCATCATTCCACGGTCTTGTCAGCAGGTTTAGGGTCCTGCTTTCGGGTTGTGAACTGGGAATGGCTTATGCCCGTTTCATGAGCTTGACCGCCAAAACCTCTTCCTGTAGCTTGAAAGGATTGAGAACTAAATGAATAGAACACCGGACCAGAATAATTTCTGCTGACCGGTGGCGTGGTTCTAGGATACGTGGTAGGCAGAAAAGTAGACTTTCCTGCTGTTGCTTGTGAAATCCAATAGTCTAATTCCGGACCAAATAAAACTTTCCCTACAAAGGGGATTGCCTCCACTGCCTTCTTGGAATCACTTGCCATTCTCTGAGCCACAGAATCCTTCTGGCCGATATAGCCAAAGCCGAGATGCTTGACGCTATCCTGCTAGCTTGGCAAATGTATATGGCCAACTACCGGATATGCTCCGCTAGTCGAACTACCTCTTCTTGGCTATTATCCTCCACCACTGCCTGAACTATTTGACCAGCCCAAGCTACAATAGCCTTATTTACCCAAGCACTGACAATTGTCAGTCTTTGTCAGCCACAAAAATTGATTTTAATGCCGTATCCAACTTACGATCTGACACATCCTTTAGTTTAGTTACGCTTGGTATCAGTAAGATTGTCTTCTTTGACAGTCTAGCCAGGGAGGTGTCCACAATCGGAGGAACCTCCCACTTAGACATGACTCCCTTGGGCAGTGGGTAATTAGCCGTGAACTTTTTGGGGATTTGAAAGGGTCTATCTGGCTGCTTCCAAGCTTCCCCCATTTGATCCTGGAGAGAATGAGGAATCGGGAAAACAGCAGTTTGCGGTTTCTGAGACTCAAAGAGATCAAAGACTTCAGGTTCCTTAACCTCATCTTCTTTGAAGTTAAGGACCTGTTTTACTGTTTTAATAAGAGATGCTAATCCCTTAATCTCAGCATCCTCCTCCTGAGGACTGACATCAATTATTGCCTCTACTGACTCTCCCTCCTCTATGAGACCCTCCTCAGACTCTTCCTGTAGGAGAGGGAGGGGTCTCTTTACCACTTTACACACATTCTTATCTATCTGTGCGAGATGAGTAATTCGAATTAGGAATTCCTCTCTAGTTTTGGAAAAGTCCGCAGGCCATTCTAAATGCTGCTTGCGGGATTCGGCCAATTCCTTAGAAATATCTGCTAGGGCATTTTCCCATGACCCGGACGGACCACTGCTCCCTGGTTGAGCACCCATTCCCAAACATGTGTCGCACACGGAGCGTGCTCTTTTTACCACATTTTAAACATACACAACAAATTTTTGTGGTATTGGTTGGTGCTTTAGACATGTTAACATACTCACACACCAATCGGCAGTACTTTCACCCTATTAGAATAGGAGGAGAAAGACCGTATGGATATAAGGAGCAATGAAGATTTTTTTTTTTAACCAGCCGGATGTTTGCAACCCTCATACCACCAACTGCTGATACAGCTTGAGTTAACCAGGTTGAAAATTCAGATGCTCCTTCTCCTCAGGAACTGTCAGCAGAGTCCCTTAGAAGACAAAACATGTAGTTTTAGAACAAATATATTCAGAAAGATTACAGCAGCTAACCCAATTAAAACTGCCCTCTTCAAACAGCGCCAGTAATTTCAATCCATTGTAAGGAATCACCGTACATCCTAAACCTATAATTCCCCTTCTGTGACCGGACTCTAAACATGTCCGCCCCCGTCAGAAAGGTAAAGCCCGCTAAAGCTGCGTGCCTAATTAAGGCATAAAACGAGTTTTATGGTAAGAACTTACCTTTGTTAAAACTCTTTCTGCGAGGTACACTGGGCCCCACAAGGATAAACATAGGGGATGTCCTAAAGCAGTTCCTTATGGGAGGGGACGCACTGTAGCGGGCACAAGAACCCTGCGTCCAAAGGAAGCATCCTGGGAAGCGGCAGTATTGAAGGCATAGAACCTTATGAACGTGTTCACAGAGGACTACGTAGCCGCATTGCACAATTGTTCAAGGGTCGCACCACGGCGGGTCGCCCAAGAAGGTCCAACAGACAGAGTAGAATGGGCCGTAATGTGAGCAGGAGTTGATAGACCAGCCTTCACATAAGCATGTGCAATCACCATTCTAATCCATCTGGCCAAAGTCTGCTTGTGAGCAGGCCAGCCCCGTTTGTGAAATCCAAACAGCACAAAGAGAGAATCAGATATTCTAATCGAAGCAGTTCTCTTCACATAGATACGGAGAGCCCGTACCACATCCAAAGACCGCTCTTTGGGAGACAGATCAGGAGAAACAAGTGCCAGAACCACAATCTCCTGGTTAAGGTGGAACGAAGAAACCACCTTAGGTAAATATCTGGAACGAGTCCTAAGAACCGCCCGGCCACGGTGAAATATCAGATACGGGGAACTACAGGACAAGGCACCCAAATCCGACACTCTTCTAGCTGAAGCAATAGCCAGCAGAAACACCACCTTAAGGGAAAGCCACTTAAGATCAGCTGAACCAAGAGGTTCAAACGGAGACTCTTGTAACGCCTCCAAAACCACCGACAAGTCCCAAGGAGCCACAGGCGGGACATAGGGAGGTTGGATACGCAACACACCCTGAGTAAAGGTATGCACATCAGGTAAGGTCGCAATATTTCTCTGAAACCACACCAACAAGGCAGATATTTGAACCTTGAGGGAGGCCAGACGCTGGCCTAAGTCCAGGCCCTGCTGAGGAAAAGCCAACAACTTGGCTATACTAAACTTGGAAGGGTCATAATCGTTAGATGCGCACCAAACAAAGTAAGAATTCCAGACCCTATAGTAAATCCGAGCCGAAGCCGGTTTCCAGGCCCGCAACATAGTTTGAATGACCGCCTCAGAAAACCCTTTAGCCATCAAGACGGAAGCTTCAAGAGCCATGCCGTCAAAGACAGCCGGGCTAGGTCCTGTTAGACACAGGGGCCCTGAACGAGGAGGTCTGGGCGTTGTGGAAGTAGAATGTGGACGCTCTGACGATAGGCCTTGCAGTGCCGTCTGTGCCACGCTGGAGCTATGAGAAGCAGATTTCCTTTTTCTTGATTGAACTTCCGAATTACCCTGGGCAGGAGTGACACGTACGGCAGCCGAAACCTCCACGGCACCGCCAGCGCATGACGCCATCAGATCTACGTCTGGAAGGCCCCACTTTTCCACTAGGAGTTGAAACACTTCTGGATGGAGGCCCCACTCGCCGGCATGTACGTCCTGATGACTGAGAAAGTCCGCTTCCCAATTCTGGACTCCCGGAATGAATATTGCCGATATGGCCGGTAGATGGCGTTCCGCCCAATGTAGAATCTGTGAGACTTCCTTCATTGCCAAACGGCTTCGAGTGCCGCATTGATGATTTATGTAAGCCACTGTGGTGGCGTTGTCTGACTGTACTTGAACAGGACGGTTCTGAATTAAATGCTGGGCCAGGTTCAACGCATTGAAGACCGCCCGCAATTCCAGAATGTTGATCGAGAGGAGGGATTCCTCCTTGGTCCACCGACCCTGAAGTGAGTGTTGCTCCAGCACCGCACCCCAACCTCTTAGACTGGCATCTGTCATCAACAGGACCCAGCTGGATATCCAGAAGGGACGGCCCCTGCACAATTGTCAGTCCTGGAGCCACCAGAGCAGCGACAGACGGACCTCCGGAGTCAATGAGATCATGTGAGACCTGATCCGGTGAGACAGGCCGTCCCACTTGGCTAGAATCAGCCTCTGGAGGGGGCGAGAATGGAATGGAGCATACTCCACCATGTCAAATGCTGACACCATGAGGCCCAGCACCTGCATCGCCGAATGTATCGACACTTGCGGACGAGAAAGGAAGCAACGAATCCTGTCCTGAAGCTTCAGGACTTTCTCCTGAGACAAGAACAACCTCTGGTTGTGAGTGTCCAATAGCGCTCCCAGGTGCACCATGCTCTGAGCTGGGACCAGGGAGGATTTATTCCAGTTGATGAGCCACCCGTGGGCTTGTAGAAACCGGACAGTCATATCCAGATGACGTAGGAGAAGTTCTGGGGAATTTGCCAGGATTAACAAGTCGTCCAGATACGGCAGTATCCTGACCTCTTGACGGCGGAGTACCACCGTCATCACCGCCATAACTTTTGTGAAGACTCGCGGAGCCGTAGTTAAACCAAAAGGTAACGCCCGAAACTGGTAATGGAGGTTGCCAATCGCAAACCTCAGGTATTGCTGATGTGACGCTGCTATAGGAATATGCAGGTAAGCATCCTGTATGTCCAGGGAGACCATGTAGTCCCCAGGTTCCAAGGCCAGAACTATAGAGTGAAGGGCACCTGTACTACGACTCCTGTATCCAGGAGGGTCTGTACCACCGAATGCAGAGTGTTTGCCTTTGTCTGGTCCAACGCGACGTCTGTCCAGCAAAATCGATGAGGGGGTCGGTTTTTGAAGGCTATGGCGTAACCTCGAGTGACGACTTCCCGTACCCAGGTATCTGAAGTGGTCTTCAACCATTCCTGGGTATATCCTAGAAGCCGGCCCCCCACCCTGGGATCCCCCAGGGGGAGGCCCGCCCCGTCATGCGGCAGGCTTATCGGTCTTGGAAGCTGGCTGACGGGCCGCCCAGGCTCTTTTGGGCTTTGGCTTACCAGGTTTGGAAGTGCGGGCCTGCTTGTTGTACGCCTGACCTTTTGCTTTACCTGAAGGACGAAAGGAAGTACCTTTAGCCTTCGACACAGAAGGAGCGGTACTTGGCAGACAGGCAGTTTTGGCAGTAAACAGAATATCTCCCTTGAAAGGGAGTACCTACAGGATTTTTCTAGAGTCCAGATCCACAGACCAGGATCTCAGCCACAATATCCGGCGAGCCAGGACTGATGTAGTAGAGGCCTTGGCTGCAAGGATACCGGCATCAGAAGCCGCCTCTTTAATATAGTGAGAAGCTGTGACAATATATGACAAGCATTGTCTAGCATGGTCAGAAGAGATTTCAGCTTCTAACTCCAAGGCCCATGCTTCAATAGCCTCTGCAGCCCATGTTGCTGCAATAGTGGGCCTTTGTGCAGCACCCGTGAGGGTGTAAATCGCGTTTATCCGTAGGCTCTTTTAGAGACGTGACGGTAGTGACAGGTAGAGATGAGGAAACCACCATCCTAGCCACATGTGAGTCTACTGGAGGAGGCGTTTCCCAATTTTTAGACAGCTCTGGCGCAAGGGGATAGCGAGCCAGCATCTTATTTTGAGGCACAAACTTCTTACCCGGGTTTTCCCAGGGTTCCTGACGTATATCCACTAGGTGGTCAGAGTGAGGTAAAACTTGTTTAACCACCTTCTGATGCTTGAACCTATCTGGTTTCTTAGGAGGGACGGATGGCTCGGGATCATCCGTAATCTGTAAAATCAACTTAATAGCCTCCAAAAGATCAGGAACATCCACATGTGAACTACCCTCCCCATAAGCATTATCTGTGTCAGAATCTGTGGGGTCAGTGTAAGTGCCATCTTCATCAGACAAGGTGTCAGTGACAGCAGTGGATTGTGAGGAGATAAGAACTCGCTTAGAGGACCCCTTGGGCTTGGGCGAGCGAGGGTCAGACTTTTTAGTAGTCAGGGACTGGTTTAACTTCTTCAATTGAGCAGATAAATTGTCCGCCCATGGCGGGTTAGCTGCAGGGACCACATACGGTTGCACCGGCATAGGGGGTCCCATAGGGGGTGTTAGTTTATTAACTAGCGTATGCAGAAGCGTGGAAAAAGCGGCCCACGGTGAGTCATTATGTACCTCCGTTGCCACAGTCCCACTGGGGGGCAAGGAGCCCCCAGAACCAGAGCCCACAGCTGCTATATTCTCTTCATATTGATCTGTGGCTTCAGCAACACTTGCAGTGTGTTCCGCCCCAGAACCGTTACCTTCAGAAGCAGACATGATATAACTTGCAGTATCAGGTAACACAGTACAATTGGCAGCAGCACAATGGGGGTAATTCAGAGTTGATCGCAGCAGGAACTTTGTTAGCAGTTGGGCAAAACCATGAGCACTGCAGGGGGGCAGATATAACATGTGCAGAGAGAGTTATATTTGGGTGGGTTATTTTGTTTCTGTGCAGGGTAAATACTGGCTGCTTTATTTTTACACTGCAATTTAGATTGCAGATTGAACACACCACACCCAAATCTAACTGTCTCTGCACATGTTATATCTGCCCCCCTGCAGTGCACATGGTTTTGCCCAACTGCTAACAAAGTTCCTGCTGCGATCAACTCAGAATTACCCCCAATACCTCTTACCCAAACCCCTGCGCAGTGTAGTCAGCACAAGCAGAGATATAGGAGAGATATGGTGACTAAAATCACAGAGAAAAATACGTATTAAAGTATATCTTGTGAAAATCCTATATAAAACCTGACGCACCAAGCCCCCTCAGGTTACAGAATATAGGGATAGCAAGTTGAGTGAGAGACACGAAATGGAAACCACTCAGCCAGCTAATGCACACACATATAGTCACAGTTGTACAATGCAGAGGTTATTACTAACAATAATACTGCACTGGACCAGCTTATATAGCTATGTAGTCAATAGATATAACACTGCACAGTAAGAACTGGATGTTTATCACAGGGTAAATGTACTAGAAAACCCTGGCTAAATGCACTCTTTCTTAACTAACACGGTCTAATAGGCAGGTAGAATACTTAAGTGTCATGTAAAGTCACAGCGCTGACAACCAGGCGGCTTTACACAGGAGGATTTGCCCAAGCAGTCCCAGGAACAGTGTAGCTGAGAGAAATGGCGCCCAGACACTGACAGGGAGTGAGGGAGAGACAGATATGCAGCTCCAGGGCGGGAACATTTGCGGGAAATGGCGCCCTGGGGCTGGGGGAGGGGCTCCAGGTCTAAGCCTTTTATCCCTGCTGGCAAAACCACCGGGTACTGTGGGCTACTATTAAAATGGTTTTAACGGAAAACCTGACCTGCACCCATGCCCTGGTGATCTAGTGGGATCGCCTGTACCGCCAACAGTGTCCACCGCCAGCGTACGCGGCCCGCCCCCCACTGACCGCGCCGGATCACGATAAAGTACGGGTCCCGCAAGCGGGACCCACTTACCACCTCCCGAAGCACGGCCACGTGATCCCGGAGAGCCCCCGTCGTGTGTGCCTGACCATGGAAGAAAACCGGAGCCTCCTGCTGTAGTTACCCAGCAACCAGGGCTCGGGAGTGTACAGCGCCGCTGGGGAGAGCTGGAGCTGCAGCAGTGAATGTCTCCTGACATTTACACACTGCTGCTGCCCTTGTAGTCTTCACTTTTTCTTCAAAAAAGCTCTTCTTAGGGCTGCCCAGAGCAGCCCCTCTGTTACGTGCCTGCTATCTGCGGCACCAACTACAAAACTGAGCTCCTGTGCAGGGAGGCGGGGTTATAGAGGAGGCGGCGCTATGCATTCTGGGAACAGTCAAAGCTTTTCAGCCTGTTGGTGCCTCGGATCAAGATCCTACTCTATACCCCCTATGTCTATCCTTGTGGAGCCCAGTGTACCCCGCAGCAGAAAAATGGACGCTATTGATCTTTTATATTCACATCACCGCTTATCTAACAGTGCTGAGAGCCCACCTGCTGCTCTGCCTCACTGTACATTCCCGATGTTGCACGCCTGCAAGAAGCCCTAATGTCCGCCCCCCTCCGCAGCTCTATGTACCAGTGCTTTCCCCCTGCATAGTCACCAGCACTCCAGAGCCCCCCGGTCCCACTCTGGCTTCCTCACAGCCTGTAGCTGCCTGCGCAGTTCAGCCGCTGGGTCTCCTCCTGCTTTAGCGGTGACTTCAGCAGCCGTGAGTTATGTTTAATTTCTTGTCGGACTAACACTGTAGTGGGGAAAAGATACTCTGTAGCTGGGGGGGGGGGGGGGAGAATAGGACGCTCTGCTGCCCGCTACCTGCACCCTAAATGCCGCTTCTCAGTACTCGCTGCAATGCTGCCCCTTATATTGAGAAACAAAAATAAATTAATTCTCATATGGAGCAAGCGCTCCTTTTCTGTGCTGCCACCTCCACCACAACTTTTCAAACTGGAGGGATTAGGGGGAATGAAGGGGGAGGAGCCAGCTGTGCATAATTTTTTTTTTCATTATATTGTGCTACCGCTGGTATGCATCTTTCACACCATAGCTGTCTAAGATCTCCAGTGTCACCTAGTGGATGAAAGAGAAAAATGCGAGTATACTGTAGTTAAATGAGAGTTGCTTATTGGATTGCAAAATGCGAATTTGCAGAGAAAACGGCAACTCGCACCTAATAGGACTGTCCCCAATATGTGAAAAAAGCCTGTAGTTAATGGTCATACTAGATTTGGTGAACGCCACTGCCTGCTGCTGTGGAACTACACTTTGACACAATTTTAGCTTGTCCAAACAGCAAAATATTTGTCAGGGCATGCTGGGATGTTTGATTCCAGATTAGCAGCATCACGTTTTTTCTATTCATCCTTTCCATTTGGCCTATGCATCTGTGTACATTTTACCCTTCTCCTATATTGTTATCTAAATTTGGTTGGGGATCATATTGTGATGTTGTAAGTGGGTGATTTTCAGTATTGTCTGTGTTATGATATGGTTTGTAATGAAAACGTATGGGAACGGTGTGTTTTGGGGCTGTAGATGTGTGTTATTCCGAAACTATGGAATATTAAATTCCAACGCGATAAGATCATTTTTACAAAAAGAAAAATTTATTTTTCAAGGAGACTTAACTTATTAGTAAATGGATTTAAGAAAGCAGTCTATTTCCAAGTTTCCAAAGTGCAAATATAAATGTTGCAATATAAAATTTCTTCAAGAGTATTGGTGGCATTTTTGATAATATATTCAGAAATATTTGCATAATTTGCTAGAATCATCATTATCTAAAAGTGCAATATGTCAAAAGTGAATTAGTGTTTACCTATTGCACAAGAAATTTACACTTACCAACATTGCGTACTTGTTCAGATATATCTGCTCGGATATCAGATACATCCCACATAGCAAGAAAAGAGTCAAAACATGATCCTTCTTCAGCCTCCTGAACATAAGGCTTGTATGAAAAGCTAAAATGATGAGCTATGGCTGCCAGGAACATCTCCACACAAATAACAAAATCCTGATTAAAAGGATATCAAGAGCTTAGACAGAGTGAAACATTAAGATGAACAAACATTACAAGCTGTAAAGCTAATTTGTTGTAAGACATAAAAACAAATTTGAAACAAAATTACAATAAATAAGTTATGTAAGAGATTCTTTTTTTCCCCTTTTTTTTAGTGATGGAAAATAGAAATGTTCTTAAAATTTTACACACATTCTTTAGAACTAAACTAATATATAAACAAGAAAAAAAAGGAGAATGTAAGCGAGTGAAGACTGAATGGATACATGTCTGCTGAAACCTTACTAAATGGATAGGTTAGAAACTGTTAACTAAGCTTCACATTCCAGTAAACAGCACTAGAAATGGGCACTAGCACTAATTTTCAAAGAAAATTATCTTTTGCGAGCGAATACTGCTTTAAATGAGAGATGTTTATTGAAGAGTAAAGTCCTATACACACTAGGCGATTTCAGCTTTAAAAATAAGCGGTAATGACATAAAAGTCGTTATTGTTTATTTTTAAGGCTTATATCGTCCAGCGTGTTTGGGGGTAATGTTGGTGAAGGATAAACGATGAGTGCTCCCGCACACCGTTCAGTGATCACTAATATTGAGCTGACATGCAGCTGAACCCGTCAATGCCGGGCTGAGCTGCATGTCCGGAAATGCCAGCGGTGACGTCACTGAACGTTATCGCCAGACTATAATGTTCAGTGTGTACGCAGTATATCGTTGAACACTATTGTCCAACGTTATAGTCGTCTGTCGCCGGCATTCCACTTTCGGGTAGTGTGTACCCGCCTTAAGTGTGGTCCAGGCAATGGAGAAAACACACAACAACATCTGGTAGCTTTCATGAAAGGGCAAAATGCAGTTTATGAAGGAAATTAAAAAAAAGTGGTATGAGGAGATTTTACACACACACACACACACACACACACACACACACACACACACACCACCAGATGTGCAGTGCTGGACCTAAGGCATGAATCATCTTCTGCTAGCAGTCCACTATGCAAAGCTCTAGTTTCACTTCCTGAATATAACCAGGCATCAATACAGAAAGTCATCTAGATAGATTGTAATCTAGCCAATCTATTATTTTCCTTGAAAAAAAAAACAAACAAAAACAATTTTGATTGATCTTGGGAACAACATATTTGAGGATATCTATCATCTTTAACTGACAAATTTCCCCCCCCAAAAAATCACTCAGAAATTGACATTTTTGAATTAGGTGAAGAACATGCGTTTAGGACCTCATTCAGTATGGATTGCAGATTCTGCTAAAAAGCAGAATCTGCAATCCTTTCAATCGCATGCTGGGGGCGCCCATCGCAGGGAAAGGCTATTCGGCATGCTACTCACTGCGATCGCACTCTACTTGCAATGGCAGCGCAATTAGAGCTTGGCCGCAGAAACTATGGAAGCCTCCTGGTGTCGCGACGCCACTTTTTCGATTGGAGTGGCTGCGTGTGACGACATGCAGCCTCCCAGAAAAACACAGCCGTTTCCCCAGTGCCACCCCAAAAACGCTCGTCGCCGCCCCTCGAACGCCTCTGCCTGTCAGGCAGAGGTGTTTGCAGTAAATGCGGGCCGACCGCATTAACTGTGCATGTATGCGCAAGATGGGACCTGTGCATGCGGGTCCAGTCCCTGAAATTGTGGGCGCATTGCCTTTGCAACCTGAATTAGGCCCTTAATCTTATCCAAAATTATTTTATTTTGTTTTTATAAATATTTTTTTTCAGATTTGCAAAAAATAATATTTTTTTCAAACATGAGAACATCGGTTGGCACCATTGGAACATGAAAAAATATTGCGACTTTCATTTTAATAGCCTTGACCGTCGCCTAGAACACAGCAGGGGCTTGGGGGAGTTAATTTACGCACTTCCCCAGTGGCTGCTATTGTTTGCAGCTGCCACATGGGGGACTCCTGCCGTTCAGACCGATCAGCAGTGATCGGCAGCACAGTACACTGGGGGAGGGTGCAGAGAGGCAGAGGGACCTTCCTGTCCCTCTGAGAGCAGCAGCGGAGGAAATTTTCCCTTACCTTCAGCTGCAAACACTGTCTGACTTGTCGCATCCTGTGCGACCATGTCAGATAAAGCACTTGCTGGTATGGTCACATCTGATGCGACCATGCCTGACAAGTGGTTAATCAGAGAAAATCTATTAGCACATCCAAGTCTCTATTTGTATGTGCCATGTGGAATGAAGCTACCAGTAGGAATTGCTAAAATGCCTGTTCCCACTACTGTTATTACAATGTTCTTAACTTTGTTGTGACTGGAATGTTTTTATCATTTATGACCAGGCCACTTTTATGTATTTTTATTTATTTCAAAAGGAATACCTTGGGGGGCGTGGCTTCGACGGACATGGAGTAGCACACAGACTGTGTGTCTCTCCAGCTATTAACTCCTGCACCAATATCCTGTGTCCCCCCCTGGGCCTGCAATCCACCCCAATACCAGCATTATAGTGTAGGGGTACCCCTGGCCCGCTCGGAGACTTGCCAGCAAGCTACCCTCTGAATTAGAGTGACTGCGGTGTGCGGGGGGCCCCGGGCCTGCTACTACACGTGGGACGCCGCCATCCTGCTGCCCGCACAGAGACCTGCATCCGGCTCCCGTCATCCCTTACTGAGACCTGCTGTCACCTGCATCGGGCTCCCGTCCTGAGCGCTGATCACCGGGTCCGCGGCTTCCTGCTGCCAGTACAGAGACCTGCATCCGGCTCCCGTCATCCCGCACCGAGACCTGCACCCGGCTCCCGTCCTCACCGGGTCCGCGGCTTCCCCTCTGCGGCGCCTCTCCTGTTGTGCTCCGGCCGGCGAGCGCTCCCCCGGCTGCTGCACCACCACGTGACCCGCCGCCGCTCTCTCTCCCTGCTCGCTCCGGCGGCCCCAGCCCGTGCCCTCCGGCTCCTGCACTGTGCTCTGCCGCTGGGGAGGAGGTACACGGCACGGCTGAATTCTATAAGTGCCTGTGCCCTCCCCATACTACTGCTGCCTTGTCGAGCTCTGCTCCATCAGGATAGGGAGCAGTGCTATTAACCCCTGCAGATCCTGTAACACGCTGGTCAACCTCAGCCTCCCAGCACACACTTCCCTTCAATTTATTGTGCCTCATATGCTGGGAGGGAAGGAAAGATTTCTATATATCCTGCCGCAATTATTTATTCTGTGCTAACTGAGGCTCCCGGTATTATACACGGTCACTGAACAGTTCTGGTATACTATACTTACCCGCAAGCAGTGACTGGATAATTCTGATATACTACATTCAGTTATTCATTGGCCGACCCTGGACAGTTCCTGATATACTATTTCATATATTTCTTGCCTCCTGCCGCCCGCTCGGCCATAATGGTCAAACCGCATCAGTTTGCCGCGGCGAAGTTGGAGAAGTATGTCAGAAATCCGCCGACGCGGTCCCAACAGGGTGGGGAGGTGCAGTCGACCTCGGCGCCGCCTTCTCCGTCGGCTGGCTCCTCATCTGCGGATGCCGCCGATGCTGCTCTGCAGAGGGTGCTGGATGCAGTCACGGCCAGTGAAGCCCGCTTGGCCGACAGGATCGGTCAGGTCCAGTCGGATTTATCCATTATACACCAGGACCTTCAGCGGGTGCGAGAGAGGGTCGGTGAGGTTGAGACGCGCACTTCCACGCTGGAAGACACTGTTACGCCTCTCGGTAGACGCACTTCTGCTCTGGAGTCTCAGATGATGGATGTACATAGAAAGATGACGGATATGGAGGGGAGATTGCGGCGAAATAATGTCCGTTTCGTCGGACTCCCGGAGAAAGAAGAGGGTGCTTCCCCTGAAAAATTTCTTGAACGCTGGCTGTTGGATGTATTTGCAGCGGAGGAGTTCCCGATGCGCCCATTACCTCCAGGGGCACCTCCCCGTACGTTTATTGCCAAGCTCCTCCATTACCGGGATAGAGATGTGATTCTGAGACTGGCCCGCACCAAGGGTCCCCTTAAGTGGAAAGGTTCCCCAGTGTCAGTCTTTCCGGATTTTGCTGTCGATGTCCAGAAGGATAGAGCTCAGTTTGTCCCTGTGAAACGCAGGCTGCGAGAATTGAATATCCCCTATGCCATGCTCTTTCCGTCTAAACTGCGGGTGGTCTCGGATGGGGAAACAAAATTCTTCACGACCCCTCGTGAAGCATCAATGTGGCTGGACGGACGCTTTCCGGCACGGCGAGCGCTTGCTGCTGATTGAACTTATGTGTTTGATTTCCCTACTTGCAAGTATACTGCTTCGTTTATGCTTCATATGTTATTGTATATTGTCTTGGGAGGGATGTATAGTTGTTTGTGGTTATGTTCCGTATGATTCCCTGCAAGATGTCAGTTTGGCTGGAGGGACACTTTTCAAATGGGGGAGCGATGGCTGCTGATTGCGGTCCTGTCTCGGATTTCTCAGCTAAGTCAATTCGCCACTGTTTGTGATGTGCTGCTATGTGATTTACGGAGGGGCTATTTGCGGCCCTTACGGGCCTTTACTGGGAGGGGGTGGCTTTGTGGACGGGTGATTGGTAGATGTTGCCTTTATGCTGATTTTGGGCCTTATGATCTCGGTGTTTGTTCTGCCATATAGTCCTTAAGGGGTTAGCGGGTACTCAGTTGGGGTGGGGGTAAAGGTCTAGGGGGGGATTGGTTTTGTTTTGAGTTTAGCTGGGGGATTTTCCTGTCTTATGGTCATTAAATTCTTGGTCCCCTTAGTGGATATAGGAATTTGACCTTAGTTGGTACTGGTGGAGTATGTTATCGGGCTCTCTGCCATAGTTGGGATTGTTAGCCCTTAGGGTGTTTTGTTGTTAGGGAATCAGGTATGCCGCTAGTTTTAGGTGGTATACGGGGTGGGGATGGGGGTTATTTTAGATTGTTAACATTCAGGTGTTTTTATTTTTCGCTGTGCAATGTGCTTATTTCCGCTATGTTTATGTTGCAGCTGACTGCAGGCGTATCCTCTACGATATTCACTGGCGATGGCTGGCCGCGGGTGCTTTGCAAAATCACAACAATGCCCTGTTATGGCGTCGGTTAGGTTTCTGTCGTGGAATGTGCGGGGGATCAATGACAAGGTTAAGCGCTCCTTGATCCTTAGACAGATTAAATCTTATGCGTCGGATATTGTTTGCTTGATGGAAACCCACCTACTGGGTACTAAGATTATGTCCCTTAAAAAACCATGGGTGGGATGGGCTTACCATTCTATGCATACAGCTGCGTCCCGGGGAGTGTCGATTCTAATTAGGAAATCTGTTCCCTTTGTGCTTGACTCTGTGCAAACGGATCAATGGGGTAGATATGTATTTCTCAAGTGCAGAATTAACTCCGTCCCCTTGTTATTGCTGGCTGTGTATGTACCCCCTCCATATTCGCACGATGTCCTTAAAAAGGCATCTGTCTTTATGGCTGCTTCCCCTGACATGCCCGTTATCTGTATGGGGGACTTTAACAACGTTTTAAATCATGAGTTGGATAGGTTGTCCAGGGTGTCCTCCAACCCGCGGCCCGGGAACTCCCCGTTTGCAGACACTGTGTCAGAGTTGGGTCTGATAGACCCCTGGAGATTGAAGAATCCTGATTTGAGGCAATACTCATGTTTTTCACGCTCTCACTCTTCCTTCTCTAGGATAGATTTGGCTCTTCTGTCCCGGGAGCTTTTGCCCAAAGTTCAGAATGTAAGATATGAGACTAGGGGTATCTCGGATCACTCCCCTATATCGTTACATATTGACTTAAACTGTCAGCGAGGCCAAGCAGTGTGGAAATTTAATCCCTTTTGGCTGACGCATATGGGCGAGGGATCTGATTTGGAGGCTAGCTGGCTAGAATTCTTTGTTATGCATGATGACACCTCGGATGTGTCTCTGCTATGGGACACTTTCAAGGCTTTCTTGAGAGGTACATTGATCAAACGGGTGGGGAGTCTTAAATCCTCCTTTAGAAAACACAAGTCTGAATTGGAGGCTCGGGTGGCCGCTTCAGAAGTGACGTACGTGCGTGATGGCACGGATGCTTCTAAGCTGGTGTGGCTTCATGCGCAGGGTGAATGGAATGATTATCTGTGGGAGAAAACCCAGCACAGACTTCTCTTCTCCTCGCATGTCCAGTATGCTACGGGCGATAGACCAGGTTCTTATTTGGCCAATCTTGCAAGGGGTGACCGTTCCTCTCATACTGTAGTGGAGATTTTGGACTCAGCTGGGTCGGTGCTGGACCGCACCCCCCAGATCGTGGCGGAATTTGTCTCATATTATCAGGCATTATATAGTTCTCAGTTGACCTGTTCCCCACTAGAGCTATGTGAATACTTGGATGGGGTCCACTTGCCCTCCATCTCCAGTGAGGCCAGGGCCCTTCTAGATGCTCCTTTGTCAGTGGAGGAGATTGAGACTGCGATCTCTGCCTCCCCCGATGGTAAGGCCCCTGGCCTTGATGGCATCCCGTCAGAACTGTATAAGAAATATATAAAATTCTTTGCCCCTCGGTTGCTTGAGTTGTTCAGTGAAATTCTTGCCCAAAGTGCGCTTCCCCCGTCTATGGCGGAGGCATTGATTATAGTGATTCCCAAGCCGGATAAAGACCCCAGGAGGGTTGAATCCTACCGTCCTATTTCCCTGTTGCCCACGGATATTAAAATCCTGGCCAAGGTTCTGGCTACCAGACTTGGCCGGGTCGTCTCCCAAATTATCCACCCTGACCAAACGGGCTTCATGCCTGGCAAGTCCACTGCTGTGAACTTGAGGCGCCTGTTTACTCATTTTCAGGCTTCTCGGGAGGAGGACTGCTCTGCCGTTATAGCCTCCTTAGATGCCGCAAAGGCCTTTGATTCAGTGGAGTGGGCCTTCCTCTGGGAGGCTATGAGTAGGTTTGGTGTGGGCCCCAACTTTATCAAGTATGTTAAATTGTTATATTTTCAGCCCATGGCCAGAGTCTCGGTGAACGGGTTTGTCTCGGACTCCTTCCCCCTAGGAACGAGGCAGGGCTGCCCTCTGTCCCCGACTCTGTTTGCTATCGCTATTGAGCCACTGGCGTGTTTGATTAGGGCAACTCAAGATATTGAGGGTATTAGGGTTGGCGCAAGGGAAGACAGGATAGCGTTATACGCTGATGACCTGTTGCTCTTTGTGGACGATTCTGTTTCCTCCTTACCTAAACTTCTTGACTTGATAACTGACTATGGACGTTTCTCCGGGCTCAAAATTAACTGGGATAAATCCACCATTACTCCACTTAGAGGCCCGGTTTCGGAGGCCCCGGTGATTCCAACCCCCCTTAAATGGGTAGACTCCTTCAAATACCTGGGGATATGGGTATCGAATAACCCTTGTACCTATGTTTCCCTTAATGTCATGCCGCTGATAGGGTATCTCCGCTCGAAGGTTAGGGTTTGGGGGTCTCTGCCCCTGACTGTTACTGGCAGGGTCAGTTTGGTAAAGATGGTATACTTGCCCAAACTCCTTTATGTTCTCCAGCAATCCCCTATATATATTAACCTGAAGACATTTCGACAGATTGACAGTTTGCTTTCTTCTTTAATATGGGCCAGCAGGAGAGCAAGGCTGAGACTAGACGTTCTGTCCAGGCCGAAAGTGTTGGGAGGCTTAGCTCTCCCTTTATTTCGATTTTACTACTATGCCGCGCAGTTGGCACATATATGGGAGTGGGTGAACGCCACGGATGCTCTCACTTTGCACTCCCAATTGCTTCTCCAGATATACCCTGCCGGCTCTCCATTACAGATGCTTCTTTGTGGGAACCCTAACTTGTCCAAGATCCCTATAATAAGACAGGCCGTCCTCATATGGAAAAAGGTACATGTTATCCTACTAGGCCAGGGTATTGACCCAGATACTCCTCTGGACAATGCCCTCGGCTTCCCAGAATTGGCTTCGCTGCGGACTGGGGCGGTGTGGGGGAGGTGGGGTGTGACGTCCCTGGGCAACTTATATAATGATGGTATACTGAGGTCCTTCCTGCAGCTTCAACAGGAGTACAGTGTACCCTCTTCTCATTTCTACCGCTACCTGCAGCTGAGACATGCGCTTAACGCACAATTTCCCGAAACTCCTCCAATGATTGCCGACTCCCCGGTCAAGTCTCTCCTGCGGTCCCTGGGAAGCGGACAACTGGTGTCCAACATTTATGCAAGCATGCTTCGCTCTCACTACTCTGACCCGTTGTCCATTCTCAGGAACAAGTGGGAATCTGACTTGGGTGCCATCTCTGATGAGATCTGGGAGGGTGCTCTGTGTTCCCCACGATTATCCACTACCACCACTAGATATCAGCAAATTCAACTGTTTATAATACACAGAGTATATATGACGCCGGTGCGCTTGCGACATGTAGGGGGTACCCACTCCTCTGGATGTCCTAAGTGCGGTAGTTTGGATGCAAACTTTTGGCACATTCTCTGGCAGTGTCCCAAGATAGCCGTATTCTGGACGGGTGTTACCGACGCCCTGGTGTCAACGGGTATTCCCTCGTCTGTGTGCTCCCCGACGACATGTGTGTTATCTGCTGTGGAGGAGGATGCCCTGGACCCCCCTGCCAAACGATATGTAATTAATCTGTGCGGCCTGGCCAAGGTGTGTATCGCTAGGCTTTGGCTAGCCAGAGATGCACCCACACTGCGATCATGGGTCTCCCTTGTAAATGATACGGCCTCTCACGAGAAATATGTATACCTAGCTAGAAAAGCGGAGAAAAAATATCAGGACCTGTGGGGTCGATGGCTTGAGTCCCCGCTTTCTGGAACCCGAGGTGTTTAGATATGCTGCAAGGGATTAGAGTGGGTGTGTGACTTTTTATCTGCACTGGGTACACTGCCTCTTTTCTCTATGTTATCCCCTGCGCCCGCGGTCAGCCATTCCCGTTCCCCTGCCATTGCTTTAGCTCTGAAATCAGCTCAAATTTATGATGTGCTGCCATAGATATCCGTATACAGCTTTCATTGATTTATATGCGCCTTGTTAGCATGCAATACTGATTCTAAATTACAACCTATGTTTCGGAATTTAGGCCTGCACCGGTGTTCTATGATAACTATGATAATTGGTCCCTAGTGGACAGGAGAATCTGCGTATTCCCTGAGCTGGGGATCTACTGTGGGTTGTTTTTTTGTTTTTTGTTTTGTTTTGTAATGTGTTTAATGTTAATCAGAAAACTAATAAAAAAAGTATTGAATAAAAAAAAAAAAAAAAGGAATACCTTATTTCTTCAGCTATAACCTACATTTGATAGTTTTACTATTTTCAGAAATTAAAACAATGTTATCTTATTTGTAGGTGGAAAAAGTGTATACCTGTACTGTAGACAGACATCTGTGCTTAAACACATAAGTTTACCTGCAGTCCTGTAGCAACATCTTTGACACTCTTCCAATCCCACACAGGTTTTTCAGAAATTATTCCAACTTTTACCATGAGTGCAATCAATACCGCTTGCCTGCAAGAAAGACAGGTGCCACTTAGATAATATGTTCTATATAAGTACAAAATGAAAATAGTAAAAGTACAAAAACAGTAAAATGATACTTATTTTTCTTCAACATACTCTATGGCAGCCATTACAATGGGTATATTGTCTTCTAAATTAGGTAGATGCAGACAAGAGATGATAAACCCCCCCCCCCCCCCTCCCAAAAAAAAAAAAACACCCTTTGGAAAGTCTATAATGCAGCTCATCCTCTCCTCCCATGTCTTCGAATAACTCCCAGACGGTCTTAATAAATTATATATATAAATTATATATATATATATATATATATATATATATACACACACACACACATACATATATATATACACACATACATATATATACACACATACATATACATACATACATACATACATACACACACACACACACACACACACACACACACACACACAGTTGTGCTCATAAGTTTACATACCCTAGCAGAATTTTTGATTTTCTGGCCATTTGTCAGAGAATATGAAAGATAACTCACAAACTTTTCTTTCACTCAGGTTAGTGGTTGGGTGAAGCCATTTATTGTCAAACAACTGTGTTTACTCTTTTTAAATCATAATGACAATAGAAACTACCCAAATGACCCTGATCAAAAGTTTACATACCCTGGAGATTTTGGCCTGATAACATGCACACAAGTTGACACAAACGGGTTTGAATGGCTACTGAAGGTAACCATCCTCACCTGTGATCTGTTTGCTTGTAATCAGTGTGTGTGTATAAAAGGTCAGTGAGTTTCTGGACTCCTGAAAGACCCTTGCATCTTTCATCCAGGGCAGCACTGACGTGTCTGGATTCTGAGTCATGGGGAAAGCAAAAGAATTGTCAAAGGATCTGCGGGAAAAGGAAATTGAACTGTATAAAACAGGAAAGGGATATAAAAAGATATCCAAGCAATTGAGAATGCCAATCAGCAGTGTTCAAACTCTAATTAAGGTCAGGTAGACCAACAAAAATTTCAGCCACAACTGCCAGGAAAATTGTTCGGGATGCAAAGAAAAATCCACAAATAACTTCAGCTGAAATACAGGACTCTCTGAAAAAAAGTGTTGTGGTTGTTTCAAGATGCACAATAAGGAGGCATTTGAAGAAAAATGGGCTGCATGGTCGAGTCGCCAGAAGAAAGCCATTACTACGCAAATGCCACAAAGCATCTCCCTTACAATACTCCAAACAGCACAGAGACAAGCCTTAAAACTTCTGGAACAAAGTCATTTGGAGTGATGAGACCAAAATTTAACTTTTTGGCCACAACCATAAACGTTACATTTGGAGAGGAGTCAACAAGGCCTATGATGAAAGGTACACCATTCCTACTGTGAAACACGGAGGTGGATCGCTGATGTTCTGGGGATGTGTGAGCTACAAAGGCACTGGAAACTTGGTCAAAATTGATGGCAAGATGAATGCAGCATGTTATCAGAAAATACTGGAGGAAAATTTGCACTCATCAGCCCGGAAGCTGCGCATGGGACGTACTTGGACGTTCCAACATGACAATGATTCAAAACACAAGGCCAAGTCGACCTGTCATTGGCTACAGCAGAATAAAGTGAAGGTTCTGGAGTGGCCATCTGTCTTCTGACCTCAATATCATTGAGCCACTCTGGGGAGATCTCAAACGTGCAGTGCATGCAAGACAGCCCAAGAATTTACAGGAACTGGAGGCTTTTTGCCAAGAAGAATGGGCAGCTTTACCATCTGAGAAAATAAAGAGCCTCATCCACAACTACCACAAAAGACTTCAAGCTGTCATTGATGTTAAAGGGGGCAATACACGGTATTAAGAACTGGGGTATATAAACTTTTGATCAGGGTCATTTGGGTAGTTTCTGTTGTCATTATGATTTAAAAAGAGTAAACAAAGTTGTTTGACAATAAATGGCTTCACCCAACCACTAACCATGAGTGAAAGAATAGTTTGTGAGTTATCATTCATATTCTCTGACAAATGGCCAGAAAATCACAAATTCTGCTAGGGTATGTAAACTTATGAGCACAACTGTATATATAATAACTTGGATGGGAATATGGGCTGCCATAGAGAATTTCAAAGAACGAGTTATTGGAGATCTGTCAGTACTCCATGGCAACAGCAGCAGCAATGGGATATATCCAAGTAACAACATAGGGAGGACAAAAATAAAAATAAATGCTGAATAATAAAAAAAGAAACCATTTATTTAAATGGCTGTGTGGAGAACACTCCTGAACAGATAGTCAGGGTAGTATATGTCCATGTGGTAATGACAATAGAAGGTGCTGATGGAATCCCTGCCCACTCCCTTGCAAAATTCTGTCATGCAGGGCTTAGTCCTACTGTATGTGCCCAAAAAGCCTGTATGATCACTGTGATCCTGTCAGAATCATAAACAAATGTTCTGTAATGGAGCGATTACTCAAGATCAGGTAAATTAATTGTCCTCGCTTTCCCATCCTGAAGCTGTGGGTACAAATGGCAACACAATCTTCTGATTAATGTGAAACAAACAGTAGATAATAATAATAATAATTTTATTTATATAGCGCTCTTTCTCCAATAGGACTCAAGGCGCTTAACAGATACATAGCATAATATAGTACAGAAAATAATGAAGTACATTTTCATAAAATACAGAAGCATGAAGATACTAAAAGGGACACTATGGAAATGCTTGAGTAAACAGAAAAGTCTTGAGTCTACTTTTGAAGGATTCTATAGTTGGGGCCTCTCGCACTGTGCGGGGAAGTGACTTCCATAGTGTCGGAGCCGCATGACTAAAAGCTCGACCCCCAGATGAATTACGGTAGATTCTAGGTACTGCTAAAAGTCCTTCATCTACAGATCGCAGTAATCGAGTGGGGCAGTATGGGGTCAGAAGCTGTTTCAGGTACCTTGGGCCTTGGTCATGTAATACTTTGAAACTCAGTAAGCCAATCTTGAAGATGATTCGCCATCGTACAGGCAGCCAGTGAAGGGAGTAGAGGATGGGTGTTATGTGGCTAGAACGGGGCTGGTTAGTTAATAGCCTGGCAGCTGTGTTTTGCACCAGCTGTAAGCGCTGCAATTCTTTTGCTGGTAGACCAAGGTAGAGGGCATTACAGTAGTCTAAACGAGATGATACAAATGCATGTATGACTTTTGGCATATCATCTGAGGGAATTAAGTGCTTGATTCTGGCTATGTTCCTCAGGTGAAAGAATGAGGATTTGATTGTGGCTGTTATCTGATGTTTAAGTGTCAAGCCACCATCCAGGACAACGCCAAGATTCCGCACAAGATCACTGGTCTGTAATTCTGAATCACCGAGTGTAAGTCCAGTTGGTTGGCTATGCTGCAGTCTTGTCCTTTGATGTTGCGGTCGTATCATAAGGACCTCTGTTTTATCCGGGTTCAGTCGCAGCCAACTGGCGCTCATCCACTCCTGTAGTTCAGCTAGACAGCCATTTAGGGTTGCTATTGGGTTATCAGTGCCCGGAGCAAAGGACAAGTACAGTTGTGTATCATCTGCATAGCAGTGGTAGACCAGGCCATGGCGCCTGATTATTTCGCCCAATGGGAGCATGTATACTGTGAAAAGCATGGGGGATAGTATAGAACCTTGTGGGACACCACATGGCAATGGCACTGGTGGTGATGAGTATAATCCAGATGATACTCTCTGTGACCTGCCTGTGAGAAATGATTTGAACCAGCTTAGGACTGTGCCATCCAGACCACAGAAATGTCTCAGTCGCTCAATCAGAAGCCCATGGTCCACGGTATCAAATGCTGACGAGAGATCCAGAAGGATTAATATTGAACAGTCACCTCTGTCTTTTGCCATCAGAAGATCATTTAACACACACACACACACACACACACACACACACACACACACACACACACACACACACACACACACACACACACACACACACACACACACACACACACACGGTCTGTTTCAGTGCTATGTCTTCTCCTGAATCCTGATTGAAATGCATGATAAATATCATGGGTTGTCAGGGTTTCCAGTTGATTTGCAATTACTTTCTCAATAACCTTTCCTAGGAAAGGAAGGTTTGATACCGGTCTGTAGTTGGTCATGCAGTCGGGATCTAAATTAGGTTTTTTAAGAAGCGGTCTAACAATTGCTTCCTTTAGGGGTCCAGGAAAATTGCCTGTCTGCAAAGAGCATTGAACAATTTTTGTAAAGACAGGACCAATTATATCCATACAACCTATTAAAAGCTTGGTTGAGGCTGGCTCCAGATCACAGGTGGTGGGACGCAAACTCCGAGCAATTTCAGCAGTTTCCTTTACATCCACTGGATCAAAGCTGGTCCATGAAGGCAAGTAGCTTATATTGGCAGGCTTTGTGGTTTGGCACTCCTTTGATGGCACTGTGGAGATTCCAGCCCGGATGGTGGATATTTTATCTGCAAAGAAGTTTGCAAACTCGTTGCATCTTGCCTGGGAGAGGGTCTCATCAGTCTGCAGGCATGCTGGCTTGCAAAGCATCTCCACTGTGCGGAAAAGTTGAGCTGGCCTATTGTTTGCTGCTGTGATCTCATTTGACAGGAACTGTGCTTTCTTACGAGTGATTGTCGATTGATATTCTTCGTTAGGCTTTATTAGTTTTATTTTGTCATCCACTAGGTTAGTCTTCCTCCATCGTCTTTCCAGTCTATGCCCCCTTTTCTTGAGCTCACTAACACTGTTGTCGAACCATGGAGCTTGACGTTGTGGTTTACGAGGTCTTAAACGCACAGGGGCGATAATATCAATTGCAGCCATAACATCCCTATTATAATAACGGACTAGGGAACAGGGATCTTCACAGGCACCCAGTATAGCAGAGAGATTCAGATTTGCTGCAAGAGCCTGGGGAGTCATACCCCTCCTTGGACGATACCTGGTCAACTCCACGGGCAGAGATCTTAATTGAGGGTTGCAACTGAGAAGCAGAGGGAGTAGTGGTCTGACCAGATGACTGGGTTTATTTTTAGGTCAGTGACTTCTAATCCAATCTGAAAGACAAGGTCGAGAGTGTGACCACTTTTATGTGTGGCAGAGGGAATGACCTGTGTAAAGCCCAGACCATTCATTGTGCACAGGTCTTGGCCAAGGCGTGAGAGCTCATCATCCACCCATGCATTGAAATCCCCAAGGATGAGCCATCTTTGATGTTCCAGAACCAGGCCAGCAACAGTGTCTGCAATTTCTTGTAGAAATATCTTTCCATCTCCAGGTGGCCGGTAAATGAGAAGTGCTCTGAAACCTAATCCTGTCGAACTCCGGGCAGCAATGCACTCAAATGAGCGAGTAGTTTCAATAGGGTGGTCCCTAAGTTTAAGTTCTTTTTTGAAGCAGATAGCCACCCCGCCACCCCTGCGGTCCAGTCTTGGGTTGTGGATGACAGAGTAGTTTGTTGGTACTGCAGCCTCCAATATAGGTGCTGCATTTTCATCTAGCCAGGTCTCTGTAATACAGGCTAGATGCAACTTACATAGCACTAACCACATAAACCTTTAGGTGTTGACTCAGTAACTTTGCACCATGGCAAAACCATGCTGCAGCTGCACTACAGGTGGGGCAGATGTAATGTGCAGACTGGTAAGGGTGTGTCCCAGTATAAATCTAAATTGCAGTGTAAGGGTGCACCCCATGCATTGAAACATGGTTTGTCCAAGAACAAAGTTACTTTGTTGCTCCCAAATCAGAAATCAGTCCCTAAGTGTGGATATGGTAAGACCTTTACTTAGTCCAGGGGTAGGCAACATGTGGCACTACATGATGCAGCATGCCCTGCCACACTTTTGCTATTAGATCATGCTAAAACTGTAGAAGAACATTCTGGGATGTGTAGTTCTACAGCAACTGGAGTGCCATAGGTTACATACAACTGACTAAGTCCATCTTGAAGAGGTGTAAAATGAGTGCTTTAGTTGGACTTATATTAGATTCGCACCATATAATAAAGTCTTCCAAACTCTGTAATAATACACTTCCTTGCTTGTAGGATTGTGGTGATTATTAACTCGGATACTACTATATCTTTGATTAATCATTGTTCAATTTATACGCAGCTGAACTTAGTAAGTGGTATCAGCGCACATTACGTGCACGGATAGCAGCATCGGAAATGACGGGTGCAAATGCGGTATCTGTAGGATAGCACGCCAATGTGCGGGGCTATCCCCAAGAAACCCACTATCACGAACCTGAACGACTACAGGCCGATAGCACTGACGTCTGTGGTCATGAAAACGTTCGAGCGTCTGGTTTTGAATCACCTGAAAACTGTGACTGGCCCCCAACTGGACCCCCTGCAGTTCGCCTATCGCTCGAATCGGTGTGTCGAGGATGCAGTCAACCTGGGCCTGCACTACATTCTACAGCACCTAGACATTCCCGGTACCTACGCGAGGGTCCTGTTTGTCGATTTCAGCTCGGCCTTCAATACAATCGTCCCCAGCATCCTCCACCCCAAATTACTTCGCCTAGGGGTCCCAGAAGCTACCTGTTCCTGGATAATAGACTTCCTGACAGATAGGACACAGGTGGTGAAAGCGGGGGAATTCACCTCTCAAGCGCGGTCCATCAGTACAGGGGCCCCTCAGGGCTGTGTCCTCTCACCCCTGCTCTTCTCCCTGTACACAAATGACTGTACCTCAAAGGCGCAATCAGTAAGGATCATCAAATTCGCCGATGACACCACCGTCATCGGCCTCATCAAGGATGGGGACGAATCGGCCTATAGACAGGAAGTAGACCGGCTGGCCCAGTGGTGCATCCACAACAACCTTGACCTCAACCCCCTCAAAACTGTCGAGATGATAGTGGACTTCAGGAAGAAGTTATCTAGTGCACCTCCGCTAACGATTGCCGACAGTGTGGTATCGCTAGTGGACTCCTTCAAGTTTCTAGGGACCACAATCTCCAGGGACCTTAAATGGGGGTCCAACACTGACGCCACTGTTGGGAAAGCGCAGCAGAGGTTGTTCTTCCTCAGGCAACTAAGGAAGTTCAACATCCCACAGAAGCTCCTGCTCCTCTTCTACTCCGCGATTGTGGAGTCGGTACTGTGCTCCTCGATACTCGTATGGTACAGCTCCGCCAGCGCGAGGGACATATGCAGGCTCCAAAAGGTGGTCAGAACCGCAGAGATCATCATCGGGGCCGACCTTCCCTCAGTCCAGGACCTGTACTTGTCCAGAGTTAAAAAGCGGGCAATGAAGATAGTAAAAGACCAGCTACACCCCGGCCACAGCATGTTTAACTTGCTTCCTTCAGGCAGGCGTTACAGGGCTGTCCCCGCCAGATCCACTAGAAGCCTCAAAAGTTTCTTTCCCCAAGCTGTCCGCCTGCTGAACTCCTGAACATTGACTGACTAGACGTACATGTAACTCACTTGTGTCCCTACGGTATACCTATCTGTGTAACTTTACTTGCCCCCCCCCCCCCCCCTGTTACCTACTTGGCTGTTGTATAGCAAACCGAAGACAAATTCCTAGTATACGTAAGTATACCTGGCCAATAAAGCTGATTCTGATTGTAAGAACAGTCAGGTACACTGACCATTCAGACACCTGCAGCTATCAATTTCGACAGCTGCAGGTGTCAATGCCCCATTGATAGCCACTGTTACCTAGTTGCTGCTGACAGCTCTGGGCTGCGCACGGGAGTTCCCGTGCATGCCCACTGGCGATGGCCAGGAAGAGAGACACAGCACTCAGCTGATGAGCTGTGGGCTCAGACAGGGATCACCGGAGGGGGGGTGGAGTTTTCACTTCCCTACCACGGCAAACAAGATGTTCATATATCTTGTCGCTATTGCTTCCTGATTTGCCTCGGTATAGAGGCAAAAGTGGAAAGAGAAAATACCAGTACGATCAGTGCCTGGTGATACATCTACCCCAGTATATCTTGGTGACACAATGGTCCCTGAAGCAGTAAATCTGGATGAAGAAGTAGCGGCCATGTTTCCTCCTGTAGCATCTCCCAAGCTAATGAGAACCATAAATGCATTGGCAAGAATGAAGAATTGTATCACTTCTTTTTCTGATCTTTCTTAGCATGAGGAATATGAGGCAAAGAATATGTTCATTCAAACTTCTTTGGGAATGATAATATGTACACTCTATATACCATTAAAACCTGGACAGTAATGGCAGAGTTTGAGAAACTCTGCTGTACACAATGTAGGGCATGCATACAGTATTAGAGTCACTGAAAGGACTTGGAGACAAAAGACAAGGAACACAAGTGACATGGGTAGTGCTAAGGAGAGAACATGAGGAAATAGACCTGACTTGCCCGTGAGAGCTTATATACTAGCCAATACAAACTCTACCATGACAGCTTTGTTTCTAATACTCCTCTGACGATTTATGAAGACCACCACTGTTCTGTTGTCTAAGAATACCTTGAGATGTTTCCCAGTAAGTGTTTGTGAAATCTTTGAACTGCTTTTCACACTGTTCATTTCCAGTATATTTATGAGGAGGTCCGTCTCCTTTTGTAAACACATGCCTTAGGCTATCACTGTTATGAGGAGAACTCCTGAGCTTGTAGGAATCAGTTGTCAGCATTAGCCTTCCTGGGTCAAAGAGCGACATTACTTGTGTCTTTAATCTTAGTATTTGTCACCAGGATAGAGACCTCTTAGTGGTCTGTTGATGTGAGATAGAGGTGCTTGCTTGTGATCCCATAGGGTTGGCTGTGCCCTCTTGCCCAAATAACCACATCTATGGTAGAGGAAAATACTGCCATCAGCTAAAGCATTTGTCTTACTGTAGTCTTGTATCTGCAATTGATGTGCCCAGTGCCGTATTTTGAGCCACCTCTGCTCTGACCGCTCCATTCCTCTAAATGGTATTTGTTCTTACCCCCAGAAACGGCGTATGCTGTGAGGAAACCTGCTGACTGTCCTGTTCACATACTTCTGCAAAAAAACAGTTGACTGCATTGTCTTGCACCAATCACTAGAAGGGAGTCATAATATGCCCTTATACTGACTACCTATTTTCTTAACTCTGCCACTAACGTCACCTGTACTTTGTAAAGGATCTTAGAGACTTTGCCCAGCTGAAAGGCAGACTGGTGAAATGGCAGTATTATACCAAAACCTGGGAAACATCTAGACTGACCTGCAACATGAAAGTACACATCTTGAAGATCCATGAATGTGAGAAAGCCTCATTTGGTGATGGCCACGATTACAGAATTGACACAATCCATGTAAAATTGTCTGGCACTGACAAACCTGTTCAGTCTCAGGTCCATAATAGTGTGAAAGACCTTTCTAGCAAGAATCAGACTAACTAAATAATCCACATTAAACATCTCCTAGATGCTTACCTCGCATGGTTATCTTTGGTGTCAAGCTCAGATTCCTGCCCGTTTCTGGACACTTGTTCACAGAAACTTCCTGGTCAGTGTGTCTTCAGAATAAAGAGAGATATTTTCCCCAAGTGACCCTCGGCCCACGTAGTTGGGGTGATTTGAGGCACATGCAGGAGACTGGGCAGGGGCAGAATGATTGCTAGACTATCTGAGTACCTCATAATACCTACTGGATTATCATCAAGTTATTTCCGTCACAATGGTGGTGAGCCTTCCCATTCATTTTCATCCAGCTCCTTGTCCCTGGCTACTAAACTGCTTTTCCTGCACAGTAAATATTATCTTTTGTTGTTATAGACAGGCTGTATTCTTTTCCTTAGTTTCAGTGTTTGATATGTGGCCCTTTGACCCACTAATAACCTCTTCACATTCCATTACTCAAAGGCCCTCATTCCGAGTTGTTCGCTCGCAAGGCGAATGTAGCAGAGTTACACACGCTAAGCCGCCGCCTACTGGGAGTGAATCTTAGCTTCTTAAAATTGCGACCGACGTACGCGCAATATTGCGATTACAAACGAGTTAGCAGTTTCAGAGTAGCTCCAGACTTACTCTGCCTGTGCGATCATTTCAGTGCTTGTCGTTCCTGGTTGACGTCACAAACACACCCAGCGTTCGCCCAGGCACTCCCACCGTTTCCCCGGCCACTCCTGCGTTTTTTCCGGAAACGGTAGCGTTTTCAGCCACACGCCCCTGAAACGCCGTGTATCCGCCCAGTAACACCCATTTCCTGTCAATCACATTACGATCGCCGGAGCGAAGAAAAAGCCGTGAGTAAAAATACTTTCTTCATAGTAAAGTTACTTGGCGCAGTCGCAGTGCGAACATTGCGCATGCGTACTAAGCGGATTTTCACTGCGATGCGATGAAAAATACCGAGCGAACAACTCGGAATGAGGGCCAATATACATATTATTGCACATTAAACTTTACATGCACACACCAATATATAGAACATTGGTAGTGGCTACTAAAACGCAGGCCTGTCGCAACCGTTTTGGGTGCATGTCAATGCCTGCAGCTGCAATCCCGTACACAGTTGAAATAGTTTTCGGTGTCTAACGGCAAGTCTGAGCAGCCATAGATTTACTCAGAAAGTTAATTATCGACAGATGTACTGTACATAAGGGTAATTCTCCAGAAAGTGAACATAAAGTCCTGTGCATTACATGCTTTTAATTTTTTCCCCCCTATTAATCTGGTCTGTTAAGAAATTGTTGTTATATGAAAACTTAATTGCTTAATAGCAACGCCTATCCTTAAGACCCACTTAAATCTTGGTTTGTACGTCATTTGAATTTGTGTAGCTGTCCCGGCAATCACAGAGAATCGCCCATCCGATGTTTGTGCCTTCTTGCTAAAGAGGCGAATCTTAGACGCCTCCAATGAGCATCTCAATACAATCCCAGTGGTTGCTACATTTGCATATTTTTGCACAGCCACTGCCTACAGGATCACAGCTGCGACATTTCTAGACATTTAAGCTGACCAAATCACACTTAGAGAAACTATTTTAGTAAAGCAACTTCTACGATAAAACAGCAATCTTTTACAAAACAGTCAGGATTAAAGTAATGTAATACTGTCCTAGTTCACATTGAGGGCTGTTATGTACGTGACAGTAGGCCACACAGAACATGAAAGCTGTGCGCTAAATGGAGCAGGTTTGGACAGGTTTCTAGGGGACGCAGTTAAGATGCCGCCGGGCGGGATCCCGGCGGTCACAATACCAATGCCGGAATCCCGCCTTGTGGCCACAATACCGTCTACAAAATACAGACAACAAGAATCCCGAACCTCCTCTCAGTGGGACCTTGTGTCCTGCCGCAGGGAGTGGGAGGTTAGGTTTAGGCATGAGAAGGAGGGTTAGGGTGCAGGGGCGGGAAGGTTAGGGTTAGGTACCGTGGAGGGAGGGGAAAGTTTAGGCACTTTAGAAGGGGAGGTTAGGGTTAGGCACCAAGTGGGGAGGGTTAGGGTTAGGCAGCGGGTAAGGGAGGGTTAGGGTGCAAACTGCGGGGCTGTCGGTATTCTGACCATCGGCATCCCATCCATCGGGATTATATACTGAACCCGTTTATAGAATTACCTACCAGAATGAAACAAAGACAACCATCTTCACGCAGAGAAACTTTCCAACTGGCTGAATAGGGTTCAGTTCTTCCTTCAGTACTTTATAAAACAAGATAAGGCAATACATGGCAAACTAAGGAATAAAAAGGGGGACAAAAATTATTGAGCAAATCACTATGCATTACAATTTAATTATCTTGTTGTACTTGACTGTAAACTCATTTGAGCAAGGCCATCTTTCCATTCCAAATCATTGTATGTAAATTGTATTATGATCCCCTTAAGCACTATGTAATATGTTGCTGCTTTACACAGGATACCAATAATAATGATTACATAATAGAATTTCATTTTCTTCTTACCTAACTATAACTGTTCATTAATAGAGGATTTTATCTAAGCAATTGCTTTTATTTATTTTTGAAGTAGTATCAGTGGTAGAAATATCTGGATTAACAGGGTACGTCAAGTGGTTTTTTTTCCCGTTCATATTAAAGAACTAATCTGTTAACAAACAGCACATGTACAGTACCTACCTGGGGTGTGCCATTCAGCTGGGGTCCCTCATATAGTCTACAGTCAAGTGCAGCCCCACTGTACATTAGTACAGCCAGTCTATTTCAAAAGAGCAGTAGTGTTGTGGATGCAGCTCCTATTTGAATGACTGTGTCATTTACAGTAAAAAAGCAATTAGTGTACAACTGAGCAGCATTAAACTGTTGAAACCGCTAAAGGCTGCTTGAACTATGGCAGACCAGGGAACAGTGTACATCAGGTAAGAAAATCTGGATCTAAACTTAAAATTGGTATGTTTTTTTTAATAGTTTTTAGTGTAGTTCTGCTTTAATTACTTTTACTTTTCACATGCTGGCACAAAATAAATAAATGTGGCTAAATCGGTTGGGGGTCCATAATATTTCTTGTCTAAGATGGTAAAATGGCCACCACTGGACCTACCTGACAATGGGGGTAATTCCAAGTTTATCGCAGCAGGATTTTTGATAGCAATTGGGCAAAACCATGTGCACTGCAGGGGAGGCAGATATAACATGTGCAGAAAGAGTTAGATTTGGGTGGGTTATTGTATTTCTCTGCAGGGTAAATACTGGCTGCTTTATTTTTACACTGCAAATTAGATTGCAGATTGAACACACCACACCCAAATCTAACTCTCTCTGCACATGTTATATCTGCCTCCCCTGCAGTGCACATGGTTTTGCCCAATTGCTAACAAAAATCCTGCTGCGATCAACTTAGAATTACCCCCAATATCACCTGCTCCACTTATTGTATTTGGCTGCATCCAGCTTATTAAACTATAGACACATCTATCCGCTAAATAGATATAATGAGGTTTCCTAAATTTATAAAACAAATTTACAAACAGACTAGGAGACTAAGGGCCTAATTCAAGGTTGACTGCAAAAGCAAAATCTTCCTCTAATGGGCAAAACCATGTGAACTGCAGATGAGGCAGATAATAAGATTTTAAACCTACCGGTAAATCTTTTTCTCCTAGTCCGTAGAGGATGCTGGGGACTCCGTAAGGACCATGGGGTATAGACGGGCTCCACAGGAGACATGGGCACTCTAAGACTTTAGATGGGTGTGAACTGGCTCCTCCCTCTATGCCCCTCCTCCAGACCTCAGTTAAAGAACTGTGCCCAGAGGAGACGGACAGTACGAGGAAAGGATTTTTGTTAAACTAAGGGGCGAGATACACACCAGCCCACACCATCCACACCGTACAACCTGGAATATAGCAAACCAGTTAACAGTATGAAACAAAACAGCATCAGCCAGAGACTGATCTCAACTGTAACATAACCCTTATGTAAGCAACAACTATATACAAGCCTTGCAGAATTTAGTCCGCACTGGGACGGGCGCCCAGCATCCTCTACGGACTAGGAGAAAAAGATTTACCGGTAGGTTTAAAATCTTATTTTCTCTTACGTCCAAGAGGATGCTGGGGACTCCGTAAGGACCATGGGGATTATACCAAAGGTCCAAACCGGGCGGGAGAGTGCGGATGACTCTGCAGCACTGATTGAGCAAACATGAGGTCCTCATCAGCCAGGGTATCAAACTTGTAGAATTTTGCAAAAGTGTTTGAACCCGACCAAGTAGCTGTTCGGAAAAGCTGTAATGCCGAGACGCCTCGGGCAGCCGCCCAAGAAGAGCCCACCTACCTAGTGGAATGGGCCTTTACAGAATTTGGTAACGGCAATCCAGCCGTAGAATGAGCCTGCTGAATCGTGTTACAGATCCAGCGAGCAATAGTCTGCTTAGAAGCAGGAGCGCCAACCTTGTTGGCCGCATACAGGACAAACAGTGCCTCTGTTTTCCTAACCAGAGACGTCCTGGCTACATAAATTTTTAAGGCCCTGACCACATCAAGGGACTTGGAATCTTCCAAGTCACCCGTAGCCACAGGCACCACAATAGGTTGGTTCATATGAAACGACTAAACCACTTTAGGTAGAAATTGAGGACGAGTCCTCAACTCTGCTCGATCCATATGGAAAATCAGATTGTCTCACAAAAGCCCCTAAGCCGCCAATTCAGACACCCGCCTCGCAGATGCCAAAGCCAACAACATGACCACTTTCCAAGTGAGAAATTTTAATTCAACTGTTTGAAGAGGTTCAAACCAGTGTGATTTAAGGAACTGTAACACCACATTAAGGTCCCACGGTGCCACAAAAGGAGGCTGGATGTGCAGCACTCCCTTTACAAAAGTCTGGACTTCTGGGAGAGAAGCCAATTCCTTCTGAAGGAATATAGATAAGGCCGAAATCTGCACTTTAATGGAGCCCAATTTTAGGCCCATATCCACTCCTGTCTGTAGAAAGTGGAGAAAACGACCCAGCTGAAAATCTTCCGTAGGAGCATTCTTGGCTTCACCCCAAGACACATATTTTCTCCAGATACGGTGATAATACTTCGGCGCTACTTCCTTCCTAGCTTTGATCAGAGTAGGGATGACTTCCCCCGGAAAACCTTTCCTAGCTAGGATTTGGTGTTCAACCGCCATGCCGTCAAACGTAACCGCGGTAAATCTTGGAACACACAGGGCCCCTGTTGCAACAGGTCCTCCCTGGGAGGAAGAGGCAACAGATCTTCTGTGAGCATTTCCTGAAGATCTGAATACCAGGCCCTTCGAGGCCGATCTGGGACAATGAGTATTGTCTGCACTCTTGTTCGTCTTATGATTCTCAATATTTTTGAGATGAGTGGAAGTGGAGGGAACACATAGACCGACTGAAACACCCACGGTGTCACTAGGGCGTCCACCGCCACTGCCTGAGGGTCCCTTGACCTGGAACAATACGTCCGAAGCTTTTGTTGAGGCGTGACACCATCATGTCTATTTGAGGAAGTCCCCAATGACTTGTTACCTCTGCAAAGACCTCTTGATGGAGACCCCACTCTCCTGGATGGAGATCGTGTCTGCTGAGGAAGTCTACTTCCCAGTTGTCTACTCCCGGAATGAAGACTGCTGAGAGAGCGCTTACATGATTTTCCGCCCAGCGAAGAATCCTGGTGGCTTCTGCCATTGCTGCTCTGCTCCTTGTCTTGCCCTGGCGGTTTACATGCGCCACGGCTGTGACGTTGTCTGACTGAATTAGAATGGGTAGGTTGCGAAGAAGATTCTCCGCTTGTTGTAGGCCGTTGTATATGGCCCTTAATTCCAGCACATTGATGTGTAGACAAGCCTCCTGGCTTGACCATATTACCTGAAATTTTTTTCCTTCTGTGACTGCTCCCCATCCTCGGAGGCTCGCGTCCGTGGTCACCAGAACCCAGTCTTGAATGCCGAACCTGCAACCCTCTAGAAGGTGAGCACTCTGGAGCCACCACAGGAGAGATACCCTGGCCCTGGGGGACAGGCTTATTCTCTGATGTATTTGTAGATGGGACCCTGACCACTTGTCCAGAAGGTCCCACTGAAAAGTTCTCGCATGGAACCTGCCGAACGGAATGGCCTCGTAGGCCGCCACCATCTTTCCCAATACTCGAGTGCATTGATGAACTGACACTCTTTTTGGTTTTAGCAGGTCCCTGACCATGTTCTGGAGTTCCTGGGCCTTTTCCGTAGGGAGAAAAACCCTATTTTTTTCCGTGTCCAGAACCATGCCCAAAAATAACAGCCGAGTTGTCGGAACCAACTGCGACTTTGGTAGATTTAGAATCCAGCCGTGTTGTTGTAGTACTCTCAGGGAGAGAGACACGCTTTTCAGTAACTGATCTCTCGATCTTGCTGAAACTGGTAATGACAATCCTGTACAGCGAATCTCAGGTACGCCTGATGAGGCGGATATATGGGGACATGAAGGTATGCATCCTTTATGTCTAGTGACACCATAAAATCCCCCCCTTCCAGGCTGGAGATCACTGCCCGGAGAGATTCCATCTTGAATTTGAACCTTTTCAAATATAGGTTCAGGAATTTTAGATTCAGAATCGGTCTGACCGAGCCATCCGGCTTCGGGACCACAAATAGGGTTGAATAAAACCCCTTCCTCTGTTGCATTAGGGGAACCTTGATAATCACTTGCTGTTGACACAGCTTTTTTATGGCAGCTGAAACTATTTCCCTCTCTGGGGGAGAAGCTGGCAAAGCCGATTTGAAAAATCGGTGAGGAGGCACCTCTTCGAACTCCAGTTTGTAGCCTTGGGATACAATTTCGACTGCCCAAAGATCCAAATCCGACTGAACCCAGACCTGGCTGAAGAGTCGAAGACGTGCCCCCACCGGTGCGGACTCCTTCAGCGGAGCCCCAGCGTCATGCGGTGGATCTTGTAGAGGCCGGGGAGGACTTTTGTTCCTGGGAACTAGCCGTAGCTGGCGTTCTTTTCCCTCTACCTCTGGCGAGGAAGGAAGAGCCCCGACCCTTTCTGAACTTATGCGACCGAAAGGACTGCATCTGGTATTGAGGTGTTTTCTTTTGCTGCGGGGGAACGTAAGGCAAAAAAGAAGACTTACCCACGGTAGCTGTGGAAATCTGGTCCGCGAGGCCCTCCCCAAATAAAACTTCACCATTGTAAGAAAAGTCTCCATATGTCTCTTTGAACCAGCATCACCTGTCCATTGACGGGTCCACAGGGACCTTCTAGCAGAAACTGCCATGGCATTGGCTCTTGAATCCAACAGCCCAATATCTCTCGCAGCCTCTCTCATATATAGCGCTGCGTCCTTAATGTGACCCAAGGTCAACAAAATACTATCTTTATCTAGGGTGTCAATGTCAGATGACAAGTTATCTGCCCACGCTGCAATCGCGCTACCCACCCATGCCGACGCTACTGCCAGTCTGAGCAGGGCACCCGTATGCGTATAAATTGATTTTAAGGTAGTTTCCTGTCTGCGATCAGCAGGATCCTTGAGGGCTGCCGTGTCCGGGAACCTTTTTGGATAAGATCGTCAAAGCCTTGTCCACCGTGGGCGAGAATTCCCACCGTAACCTGTCCTGTGAGGGGAAAGGATACGCCATAATAATTTTCTTGGGAACCTGCAGTCTCTTGTCTGGAGTTTCCCCAAACTTTTTCAAATAAAGCGTTCAGCTCATGAGATGGGGGAAACGTTACCTCAGGTTTCTTTTCCTTAAACATGTGCACCCTCGTGTCAGGGACAGAGGGGTCCTCTGTGATATGCAAAACATCTTTTATTGCAATAATCATATAATGAATACTCTTGGCCACCCATGGGTGCAACCTTACATCATCATAGTCGACACTGGAGTCGGAATCCGTGTCGGTATCAGTGTCTGCTATCTGGGAAAGGGGACATTTATGAGACCCCGAAGGGCCTTGTGACACCGTCAAAGCAATGGATTGTCTCCCTGCTTTTTCCATGGACTCTGCTTTGTCCAATCTTTTATGTAATAAGGTCACATTTGCATTTAAAACATACCACATATCCAATCAATCCTGTGTCGGCTGTGCCGACGGAAACACCACCACCATCTGCTCTGCATCCTCCCTAGACGAGCCTTCCGCTTCAGACATGCCGACACACACGTACTGACACCCCCACACACACTGGGATATATGAATATCGGGACAGCCCCCCAATAAGGCCCTTTGGAGAGACAGAGAGAGAGTATGCTAGCACACACCCAGCGCCACTGGACACTGGAAACAAAATCCCAGCCTGTACAGCGCTCTTTTTATTTATATATATATATATATATATATACATATACATACACATATATACATATATATACACACATATACATACATACATACATACACACACATATACATATATATATATATACATACATACATACATACATACATACACACACACACACACACACACACACTTTGCGCCAAATAAATGTGCCCCCCCCTCGTTTTTGCCCTCTGTTACTTGTACAGCAGGGGAGAGTCCGGGAGCAGCTTCTCTGCAGCTTGCCTGTGGAGAAAATGGCGCTGGTTAGTGCTGGAGGAACAAGCCCCGCCCCCTCGACGGCGGGCTTCGGTCCCGCTCATTTTTTTAATACTGGCGGGGGTTTTATAATATACTGCCTCCGCAGTATCTGATACTGGTGCCAGTCTTATTTGAGGTAATTATTGCTGCCCAGGGCGCCCCCCCTGCGCCCTGCACCCTTGCTGTGCCTTGTGTGTGTGTGTGTGTGTGTGTGTGTGCAATGGCGCGCAGCGCGACCGCTGCACGGTACCTCTCTAAAGATCTGAAGTCTTTTGCCGCCTTTGAAGTTTTCTTTCTTCATATACTCACCCGGCTTCTATCTTCCAAGTCTGTGAGGAGGACGGCGGCGCGGCTCCGGGACAAACAGCGAGGACAACACCTGTGTTCCGACCCTCTGGAGCTAATGGTGTCCAGTAGCCTAAGAAGCAGAGCCCATCAGTCCAGGAAAGTGGGTCTGCTTCTCTCCCCTCAGTCCCACAAAGCAGGGAGCCTGTTGCCAGCAGTGCTCCCTGAAAATAAAAAAACTAACAAAAGTCTTTTCAGAGAAACTCAGTAGAGCTCCCTTGCAGTGCATCCAGTCTCCTGTAGGCACAGGATCTAACGGAGGTCTGGAGGAGGGGCATAGAGGGAGGAGCCAGTTCACACCCATCTAAAGTCTTAGAGTGCCCATGTCTCCTACGGAGCCCGTCTATACCCCATGGTCCTTACGGAGTCCCCAGCATCCTCTAGGACGTAAGAGAAAATAGGATTTTATTACCTACCGGTAAATCCTTTTCTCTTAGTCCGTAGAGGATGCTGGGGACTCCGTAAGGACCATGGGGTATAGACGGGATCCGCAGGAGACATGGGCACACTATAAGACTTTGAATGGGTGTGAACTGGCTCCTCCCTCTATGTCCCTCCTCCAGACCTCAGTTAAAAAACTGTGACCAGGGCAGGGACGGATCTAGACTTTTCTTTAGGGGGGGCGATTTACTGTTTAATCTTAACTCCTCCCTCTACAGTCCCAACTCCTCCCATCTGCAATCCTAACTCCTCCTCTCTCAATTCTGACTGAACTTTTTAAATGAGACTGAGATAGAGCTTTGTGATTGTTCTATGTACATGTGACTGTGCTATGGGGTAATTGTACACTGCTCAAAAAAATAAAGGGAACACTAAAATAATGCATCCTAGATCTAATGAATGAAATATTCTTATTAAATACTTTGTTCTTTACATAGTTGAATGTGCTGACAACAAAATCACACAAACATTTTCAATGGAAATCAAATTTATTAACCCATGGAGGTCTGGATTTGGAGTCACACTCAAAATTAAAGTGGAAAAACACAGTACAGGCTGATCCAACTTTGATGTAATGTCCTTAAAACAAGTCAAAATGAGGCTCAGTAGTGTGTGTGGCCTCCACGTGCCTGTATGACCTCCCTACAACCCACACAAGTGGCTCAGGTAGTGCAGCTCATCCAGGATGGCACATCAATGCGAGCTGTGGCAAGAAGGTTTGCTGTGTCTGCCAGCGTAGTGTCCAGAGCATGGAGGCGCTACCAGGAGACAGGCCAGTACATCAGGAGACGTGGAGGAGGCCGTAGGAGGGCAACAACCCAGCAGCAGGACCGCTACCACCGCCTTTGTGCAAGGAGGAACAGGAGGAGTGGAAACAGAAGGAAAGAAGACTCTATTTTGGGGGCACTCTTAGAAATCCAAGACAGGTTTATTAATATCCATAGTACTCATAAAACATAACTTTTATTTATCCATTAAAATATGAAAATATAACAAACATATTAATTAGAACTAACACTGATCTAAAAACTATTGTCCGTACAACACAGCTATGCCTATGTGCTGATCACCAAACAATGTAGGTCAATAAATCAATACCCTCTATGAGTATGCCATCATATAATTTGTTGTGAACATCACAAATTGTGGCTGCACCCAGGATTATTATATTCACACTATACCTAAAAGTAGGTTAAGTTTTTTTGGGGAATTGTCGTCTCAATGTACACAAAAAATTATATATAAATAAATAAGCTTGCTAACAGTATTAATTTGCGAGTTCTACACATTCATTGTCTGGCTCTGAATGATAGTATGACTGAAAAGAGATAACAATCAAAGGAGAACCAGGACCCTAATTACCAAGAATATTCTAAACAGTTACAATTAAACAATGTGTATCCTTATATTGAATAAGGACTGAATTGAAAGATCAGCAACTCATAACCAATTACTTCTGCTGTCTATCCGTCATGAGTTAAGACAAAATTGTCGACACAGCGGCCGGTAGATGAGAGAGCAGTGGTCTGAGTTTTTAGCTGATTTGAAGAAAGACAGAGGCCGTACTTCTTTCCCCGTTAGGATGTTCACAGTGTCCTGATATCAAAGGACATTGCAGAACACTATGCCATAATTCAGGAATGAGTGTTGACCGAAAAGATGTTAAATCACAGTAATTGCTGATTAGTGCATCATTAATTGGGTCTACTGATTAGCATACTCTGCATAAACAATTCTTTTAATTGGGTATATAGAAAATTCATACCATAATATTGCAGTATAAGATAAAGCCCTTGGTACACAAATCTTCGTAATCACTAAAGAGAAGCTGCTAAATCACAGTGAAATTTTGTGAACTGTTTTAATTGAACTAATTAGGGTAAAACACACTATGTTATAACTGGGTTATAGCTTACAATATTGTTATAGTTTTTATATCAAATCTAAGTACCAGGCTTTTGAACAATCACAGAGATTTGTTTGTAGAAACTCGTGTTTAGCAAGAATATAGGCAATGATTACAGCGAACCTGACCACTCCATAACAGCCGCCTCACCGTCATGAATTGAGTCTCTAGACCAATACAGCGGACGGTAAGCGAGTGTATAGGGGCGGACTAGGTATCGTCTGTAGAAAAAAGATATCAGAGGCCGTACTGCTGTCCACGTTAGAGCGGTTGCAGCTCCCTGGTATCAGGAGACATAGCAGGGATGCTGCACCGCAATCGTGGATGAGAGCTGGCCGAAATGTTTACCGTATGTATATCATGGACGAGCGGTCCCAGGTGGAACAGAGGGTGTTGCTTGTGCCAGTGGTTAGACAGGTCTTTGCGGCGGAAATGCCGTGACAGGTTTTTGCAGCGAGATTGCCGTGATTGATGACGCGTTTCACCCGTAGGGCTTGCTCACATCTCTGCACCGTCTGACATCACAATTTGTGATGTTCACAACAAATTATATGATGGCATACTCATAGAGGGTATTGATTTATTGACCTACATTGTTTGGTGATCAGCACATAGGCATAGCTGTGTTGTACGGACAATAGTTTTTAGATCAGTGTTAGTTCTAATTAATATGTTTGTTATATTTTCATATTTTAATGGATAAATAAAAGTTATGTTTTATGAGTACTATGGATATTAATAAACCTGTCTTGGATTTCTAAGAGTGCCCCCAAAATAGAGTCTTCTTTCCTTCTGTTTCCATTTTGACTTTCTGACTCTGGGGAGCAACACCAACCTCTGCCTGTGACGGATCTCCACAGCAAATATAGGTAATTGGTTTGTAGACCCTTCTTATATACTTTACAACTATATTTATAGGAAGAAAGGGTTGTTTCTTGTTGCGGATCTTCACAACTGTCTGTTTTTAGGAACAGGAGGAGCACTGCCAGAGCCCTGCAAAATGACCTCCAGCAAGCCACAAATGTGCATGTGTCTACTCAAACGATCAGAAACAGACTCCATGAGGGTGGTATGAGGGCCCGACGTCCACAGGTGGGGGTTGTTTTTACAGCCCAACACCATGCAGGACGTATGGCATTTGCCAGAGAACACCAAGATTGGAAAATTCGCCACTGGCGCCCTGTGCTCTTCACAGATGAAAGCAGGTTCTCACTGAGCACATGTGACAGACGTGACAGAGTCTGGAGACGCCAAGGAGAGCGTTCTGCTGCCTGCAACTTCCTCCAGCATGACCAGTTTGGCAGTGGGTCAGTAATGGTGTGGGGTGACATTTCTTTGGGGGGCCGCACAGCCTTCCATGTGCTCACCAGAGGTAGCCTGACTGCCATTAGGTACCGAGATGAGATCCTCAGACCCCTTGTGGGACCATATGCTGGTGCGGTTGGCCCTGGGTTCCTCCTAATGCAAGACAATTCTAGACCTCATGTGGCTGGAGTGTGTCAGCAGTTCCTGCAAGACGAAGGTATTGATGCTATGGACTGGCCCGCCCGTTCCCCAGACCTGAATCCAATTGAGCACATCTGGGACATCATGTCTCGCTCCATCCACCAACGCAACGTTGCACCACAGACTGTCCAGGAGTTGGCGGATGCTTTAGTCCATGTCTGGGAGATCCCTCAGGAGACCATCCGCCACCTCATCAGGAGCATGCCCAGGCATTGTAGGGAGGTCATTCAGGCACGTGGAGGCCACACACACTACTGAGCCTCATTTTGACTTGTTTTAAGGACATTACATCAAAGTTGGATCAGCCTGTAGTGTGTTTTTCCACTTTCATTTTGAGGGTGACTCCAAATCCAGACCTCCATGGGTTAATAAATTTGATTTCCATTGATAATTTTTGTGCGATTTTGTTGTCAGTACATTCAACTATGTAAAGAACAAAGTATTTAATAAGAATATTTCATTCATTCAGATCTAGGATGTGTTATTTTAGTGTTCCCTTATTTTTTTGAGCAGTGTATTTATTAGCCCTAGTACCCACACACCAGCAAGTGATGGGCAAATGCTCTGTAACCCTTGTTCTCCTGGCTCCTCTGTGCTGCTGTGGTATAAGCTGCAGCACATCGTTCTGCCTCAGGCTCTCCCCGGAGAGCTCTCTTCTGCTCAAAAGTGGGCGTGGCTATGACTAGGACTAGATCCGGCCCTGGCCCAGGGAGACGGACATTTTGAGGAAAGAATTTATTGTTTAAACACGGTGAGTGTCATACCAGCTCACACCACGAACCTACCGCAGAACGTGGCATTCAATAGAACACCAGCCAACGGCATGAAAAAATACAGCCATATGCTGCGATAATATGTAACACAACCAGTTGTCACACACCAGAGGCGGCGTTCGCCGCGCTTACCCCTGCGTGTCTGCTGGTCGGTGTTGCGGCCTCTGCCTTAGGTGGGCCTCGGGCTCCGGCGTCTGGCTGGCGCGGCTCCCGGCGATTCTCCGGGGCATGGGCGCCGCCATGACACCCGGCTTCACGTGGACGGGGGGCGGGTGACGTCATCAGACTGCTCCGCCAATCCAGCAGTGGCGGGGAATTCAAAGTCAGACGCCGGACGGAGCCTCAGTGCCTGAGTATCGTCTTTCCCGGACGTAGATGCCAGCGCTCTTGTTCCCGGCAAGGATCTCTGCAGTTGTACTCCAGTGTCTCCGGCATTTCCAGTCTGCCAGTCCGCTGCACCGGTTCCAGTGTACTCAGCGGCCGGTATATCTCTCTGTGATCCAGTCACCAGTGCTCCTAGGAATCAGCGTGGCTGCGGGTCTAAATCACCGTTCTCAAGTTCTACAATTAACAGCGTCTCAGTCACCGTTCTCAAGTTCTACAACTTAACAGCGTCAAAACCCCCTGCACTTCAGTTCCACACATCATCAGCATCTCAGTCACCGTTCTCAAGTTCTACAAATTAAACAGCGTCTAAAACCCCTGCACTTCAGTTCTTCACATCATCAGCGTCTCTGTCACCGCTTGCAAGTTCTTTTTCCATCTGTGCCATTATCATCATTTATAAGTTATCAGTGACTTTTAAACATCACCCACAGTTTCTCCAGTTACCAGCATCTCAAATCCTGCTCATAAAACCCTTCAGTGGGTCTAGACATTTCACTCATTTACCCCTTTTGTCATTAGACTTTAAGTTGTTTTCCCTACAATAAAACTCTTCAATATTTCTTCAAACTCCATTGTCAGCGTCCTGTATGAGGAAATCCTATATTAGGCCTCCCCTTTTCCGGCTCAGTTGTGGTTCCTCTTCCCAACCATCGGAAGAGTCCCCGAGTTCACAACACCCTCAGTCTAGGCCAGTGACACCAGTGTGTCAACACAACCAATAATAAGATACCGCATGCCATGGCATGAACAATGTCAGCAACAGCCTGACTGAAAAGAAACACCACAAGAGTGTAAGCATAATCAATAACTGCAGATACAGTACGCACTGGGACGGGCGCCCAGCATCCTCTACGGACTAAGAGAAAAGGATTTACCGGTAGGTATTAAAATCCTATTTTCTCATACGTCCTAGAGGATGCTGGGGACTCCGTAAGGACCATGGGGTTTATACCAAAGCTCCAGACCGGGCGGGAGAGTGCGGACGACTCTGCATCACCGATTGAGCAAACATGAGGTCCCCATCAGCCAGGGTATCAAACGTGTAGATCTTAGCAAAAGTGTTTGAACCCGACCAAGTAGCCGCTCGGCAAAGTTGAACCGCCGAGACTCCTCGGGCATCCGCCCAAGAAGAGCCCATCTTCCTAGTAGAATGGGTCTACACCACTTCGGTAACGGCAATGCAGCCGTAGAACGAGCACGCCCAATTGTATCACAGATCCAGCGTGTAACAGACTGCATAGACGCAGGCGCCCCAATCATGCTGGGAGCATACCGGATAAACAGAGCCTCCGTTTCCCCAATCTGAGCCAAATTGGCGACATAAATATTCAAAGCCCCGACTACATCGAGAGAATTTGAATCAGCCAATGCTTAAGTAACCACAGGCATCAAAATAGGCTGGTTTCTGCGAAACACAGAAACCACTTTTGGCAGAACTATTATCCGAGTTCTCAATTCCGCTCTATCCACATGGACGATCCAACAGGGGCTCTTGTGAGACAAAGCCGCTACTTCCGACACCCGCTTTGCGGACGCCAAAGTCAATAGCATGACAACTCTTCAAGAGAGAAATTTTAACACAACCTTTCCTAAAGGTTCCAATCAGTGTGACACAAGTAACGCAACACCACGTCAAGGTCCCACGGTGCCAATGGGGCACAAATGGAGGTTGAATGTGCAGTACTCCTTTCACGAAAGTCTGAACTTCCGGAAAGGTGGCCAATTCCCTTTTTTCTTTTAAAGAAAATTTATAAGGCCAAAACTGCACTGAAATGGAGCCTAACTTTAGGCCTGCATCCACACCGGCTTGCAAAGCATGGATAAGAACGACCCAGCTGAAAGTCTTCCGTAGGAGCCTTCTTGGATTCACACCAAGACACATAGTTACGCCAACTACGGTGGTAAGGCTTTGCCGTTACTTCTTTTCTAACCTGAAGAAGTGAGGAAATGACTTCACTGGGAACACCCTTTCGGGCTAGGATATGGCATTCAACCGCCACACTATCAGACGCAGCCGCGGTAAGTCTTAATACACGCCCTGATCTTGCTGTAACAGTTCCTCACGTAGAGGAAGAGGCCAGGGATCTGCTATGAGTAAATCATGAAAACTGGATACCAAGCCCTCCTTGGCTAGACCGGAGCAAAGAGGATCGCCTGAACCTTTGTTCTTCTTACGTTTATCACCTTCAGAAAGAGTGAAAGTGGAGAGGACACATAGACCGACTGAAAACACCCACGGTGTCACAAGGGCGTCCACTGTTATAGCTTGAGTGTCCCTTGACCTGGAACAATATCCCTGAGGCCTCTCGTTGAGGCGAGACGCCAACATGTCCAATTGAGACACTCCTCAAAGACTTGTCACTTCTGTGAAAACTTCTCGATGACGACTGTATTTCTCCCGGATGGAGATCGCTTCAGCAGAGGAAAACTATTTCTCCGTCGTTTACCTCCGGAACGAAGACTGCTAATATAGCGTTTATCAGTCTTTCCACCCAGCGGTAAACTTTTGCATCTTCTGCCATTGCCGCTTTTCTCCTTGTTCCGCCCTAGCGGCTTACTTACGCCACTGCTGTCAAGTTGTCTGACAAAACTAACACGGGAAGATCACGAAAAATATGTTAGTCGAAAATAGCTCTTAATTCAAGAAAGCTTATTGCAGACAAGCTTCCAAGCTTGACCTTTTCCTCTGGAAATACGTCCCTTGCAAGGACTGCTCCCCAGCCTCAGAGATCTGCATGCATGGACACCAGGATCTAATCCTGGATCCCGAACCTTCATCCCTCTACAAGGTGAGAACCGAGCAGACACCACAGGAGCGATGTCCTGGCCCTTAGGATTATATTCCGGTGCATGTGCAGGCGAGACCCGGACCACATTTCCAACTGATCCCTTGAAAACCACTCTGGCATTTGACCTGCTCACCAAAAAGGCCTCTTAGGCCGCACCTATCTGTTTCATTAACGGAACATATTGATGGATTGTCACAGCAAACCTGATCCGACTCTGGATCCTCAGACCTCTTTCCACAGGAAAATCACAGAACCTTAACCTGTCAGTATCTACTCTGAAACCCACCTCCGACATCTGCGTCGTTGGGATCAAACAGCCATTCCCTGTGTTGAAGAACAGTCAGAGAGAAACAATGATTAGCACCACTTGTTTCTTGACCTCGCCTTAATCAGGAGAGCGTCTCAGTACAGAATAACAATGGCTCTTACTATTGAAAGAAAACCATCATACTGCCATCACTCCGGTGAAATGGCAAAGACAATCCTGGATATCCATTCAGGTAATCTGAATGAGGAGAACAACGCATGTAAACCTCTTAGTCTTTTTTTTTTTTTTTACAGGGACAGCAGGACAATGCCCTGAACCTGACGCACCTCTGTATGGCGTCGCGTACTACCTCCCCTTCCAGAGGGGAAACGGCAAGATCTATTAGAAAAAACAGTGAGGGGAAACATCTGTAACTCAGAATGTCCCCATTTGGATTCTATAAATAACTCACAGGTCCTAGTCTATTCCCGGACTAACTGAAAATTAGTAGACGAGTCCCCACCGGAGTGGGGTCCAGCCAGATAGACTCAGCGACAAGTGGTGGATGTGGTAGAAACAGAAAACGACATCCGCTTCTGCGAACCTAACAAGGCTGCAGAACTCTTACCTTTTCACCTTCCACTGTCTGCACAGAAAAGGAAAAAAGAACGGTATCGAACCGGTTAAAACGACTGCATCCCACAAAAGAATGCGTCACCAACCGTTGTGAAGGAGTCTAACTCACGAAGTTAGACTTACCAGTGGTATCCGCCGAGATTGACTGAACTGAGGCATCCCCAAACAGCTGTATACCGTCCCTCCAGTAGCTCTCAGAGACATCCTCAGCATTTCCCCGGCCACACCTCCTGCAGCCTGCTGCAATGTTATAAAGTAGAATCAACATAAGCAAGCTTACCCACTCTCTTTAGGGTAATTCTATCGGATGCCTATCCGAATATAACACTCCCCCATGTGCAGGCAATGCAAATAAGTCCAAAGTATAGAAATAAAATATCACTTAGCTTCCTGTGTATGATCCTTTGTGACCGGGCTCCGTGTCGACCAGGAGTTGACGGCCACAGTATTCTCTCCGCGTCGGGAAGAGAATAAACATTCGGACTCCTTGAGAGGATCGAAGACCAACTCGTCACGGCCGATCTAGAGCTTAATCAACAGAGCGACCAGCACATGAGAAGAAATACTATTACTTCAGCATTCATGAATATACATAATGTAATACACAATATAACACACAAGTGGATTGTCCAGACCCGCCAGATCCCTAGTGACAGTAATGTGTTCTGAATGTGTATGACCACGTACTGACATGCCCCAGTTGTGGATCTACCAGGAACGTTATGGTCGACAGAAAACTTAGTAGTCGTCGACAGCAGGGAATAGTAAGCAAGCAAAAAATAACATTCTCGGAACCCCGAGGGGTCTGAGGGAAGCATACATATATAAATTCATTAACACTCCCCTCACATATACCTATAAATATATATATACAGGTATAAGGCAGTTACAGCGTGTTAATTTTCACCCAGTAATTACAGTTGATGCCGACAGGGCACCCACATATGACTGTGTCTCCCTTATCGTGTTTACTTTTTACAAGCATACAACTACCAACCTGCTGACACTGCATCTTCTGAATCAAGTACCAACAGGCGTCGGCGATGCCGAACGTGATCCCCACAGCTGCTTGTGACAGAGCCCTCACACATGTCGACATATGTTGACTAAAAACTATAGTGGGTAATCTGACAGGAAAAACACAGAGATACATGCACCACAACAATGATTATATGCCCATTATTGAAAATAGTACTATATTTTTCTCCATATAGCACTAAAACACTGTGCCCCCCCTCGTTTGTACTGTATACATAGCCTTGGCGGGGACATGGAGGAAAATGGCGCTGAATCTGTTGTGAGGGCTAAGCTCCGCCCCTTCCCGGCGCGCTTAAGCCTCACTAATATATATATATATATATATATATATATATATATATATATATATTTATATTGAGCTGGGGGGGTCCATATACAGCACTACACTATGGCCCTCATTCCGAGTTGATCGCTCGGTATTTTTCATCGCATCGCAGTGAAATTCCGCTTAGTACGCATGCGCAATATTCGCACTGCGACTGCGCCAAGTAATTTTACAATGGAGATAGTATTTTTACTCACGGCTTTTTCATCGCTCCGGCGATCGTAATGTGATTGACAGGAAATGGGTGTTACTGGGCGGAAACAGGCCGTTTTATGGGCGTGCGGGAAAAAACGCTACCGTTTCCGGAAAAAACGCAGGAGTGGCCGGGGAAACGGGGGAGTGTCTGGGCGAACGCTGGGTGCGTTTGTGACGTCAAAACAGGAACGACAAGCACTGAACTGATCGCACAGGCAGAGTAAGTCTGAAGCTACTCTGAAACTGCTAAGTAGTTAGTAATCGCAATATTGCGAATACATCGGTCGCAATTTTAAGAAGCTAAGATTCACTCCCAGTAGGCGGCGGCTTAGCGTGTGTAACTCTGCTAAAATCGCCTTGCGAGCGATCAACTCGGAATGAGGGCGTGCGTATGTATGTATGTATGTATGTATGTATGTATGTATGTATGTATGTATGTATGTATATATGTATATATATATATATATATATATATATATATATATATATATATAGCTGCCCTGGGCGCCCCCCCTGCACCCTCGTAAGCCGTTGGTGTGTGGGAGCAATGGCGCGCGGCCGTTGCGTTACACTGGCGGGGTATAGTATGTCCCTCTTGCCAGCAGTTTTAGCCCTCAGTAACTTGATGCCCAGAGCGCTCCCCCCCAGCACCCTGTGAGTGCCGTTGGTGTGTGGGAGCATGGAGCGCAGCGCTACCGCTGCGGTTACCTCCGTTACTGAATTCTTCTGCCGTCACTGAAGTCTTCTTTTCTTCCAATACTCACCCGGCTTCTTTCTTCTGGCTTCTGTGAGGGGGGTGACGGCGCGGCTCTGGGAACAAGCAACTAGGCGAACCAAGTGATCGAACCCTCTGGAGCTAATGGTGTCCAGTAGCCTAAGAAGCAGAGCCCTTAACTAAGCAGAAGTAGGTCTGACTTCTCTCCCCTCAGTCCCTCGATGCAGGGAGCCTGTAGCCAGCAGGTCTCCCTGAAATTAAAAAAACCTAACATAAAGTCTTTTAGAGAAACTCAGTAGAGCTCCCCTAGTGTGTGTCCAGTCACTCCTGGGCACAAAGTCTAACTGAGGTCTGGAGGAGGGGCATAGAGGGAGGAGCCAGTTCACACCCGTTCAAAGTCTTATAGTGTGCCCATGTCTCCTGCGGATCCCGTCTATACCCCATGGTCCTTACGGAGTCCCCAGCATCCTCTAGGATGTATGAGAAATAACGTGCAGAGAGAGTCAGATTTGGGTGGGTTATTTTGTTTCTGTGCAGGGTAAATACTGGCTGCTTTATGTTTACACTGCAATTTAGATTTCAGTTTGAATACACCCCACCCAAATCTAACTCTCTCTGCACATGTTATATCTGTCCCCCCTGCACTGCACATGTTTTTGCCCATTAGAGAAAGATTTTGCCTTTTGTGATCAACCTTGAATTAGGCCTAAGTAAACTAAGGAACTAACTTGTTAACAAAATGTACACAAGACAACATTAACTTTCAGACAACATCTGAAAAATAATAACGGTATCATAAGAACACAATGAGTGCAACTGGGACAGAAGGCTAATCAAATTGTTAACAAATAAAAACAAGCAACCTACTTTCAAATACAGCAGATCTTCTTATTTTAGTTCCATCATCTTAATTATTCTAAGTGTGCTCCTGTCACTTAAATTGGTTATTAATACCCCTTTTACACCGCCAGCATATAATACGGGTTATTTGACATGAACGTGCACAACCAGTGTTGATGGTTGGTGTAAAAGGGTTGGGCAGAGTTGGAATAATCTGGGTCGAGTGAGCCGGTATTCCAACTCTGGTAGTTTGCAGGGTTGAACACGGGTTCAACACGGCAAACTGTGCTGTGTAAACGGTAGCCGGGTCACATCGACCCGGCTTCCCATTTACAGTTAATGTACGGACGGCGCTTGGAGATCATGTGATCTCCAATTGCCACCCCCGCCGCATCATCGACGACGTCACCAAATCGGCAATATGCCAGGTTGGTGACTGCAGTGTGAAAGGGCCCTGACGCGGGTCGCAGCCGGGTAGCACCCGTGTCAGACACCCAGCTACGACCAGCGGTATTAAGTGTAAAAGAGGTAATAGTCAGCCATTGCAGTGCAGCACCTACTGCAGTTTAGTATGGTCATTGGAGGCAACTCAAATGAGGACAATGTGCAGCTGGGACAACTACTCATTGTGAGAACTGAATCTCCCCCATAGTCTGAGGACAACCACATTTAATGCAGGAATACAGATAACAAAATACTCTTATCACTGTAGTACAGTAGTTTTGGGATTATGAACAGTGATATGAAAACATTTCTGGCCAAATGGTTACGAACATGCACCGAATAATCATGGAAGCATTCCAGAGAAAGTTATAAATGATGATTAACCCAATGATCCACTTATTTCCCCCCATTGTACTATTTCTAGAGATAATCCTTAGTGCCACATTTTCTGGATTTTGGTTTTGTAAAGGGTCAGAATTCACAATGCAGAAATACAAAAAATGTATACAAACTCCATAACAGTTAACAATTACAATGGAAAACACTAATAGGTCCTACACACTGGCCGATATTTAAGTACAATAAGAATGATATTGTTTAGTGTAAAGGCACAGATGATGAACGATGCATTTGGACGACATCGTTTAACGTTCATATCGATCATCGTCCAAATCGCCCAGTGTGTAGGGCCTATTAGGGCGATGCCTTATTAGTCGCTGTAATTTACTAAAGTGCGGCCCGAGAACCCTGCTTTTTCCCCAGGGTTCCAGCTTGAAACAGTGATTGCTGTGGACATGGAGGCGTTTGGTTGAGGAGGACATGGTGGCAGGACCAGAGCTATTTACCTGCATGCAGAGTTTGGTAGCAGACAGCATGCACAATGGCGGTATTTATTTATTTATTTTTTAAGTGGAGCTGCTGAGCCATTTTTTAGAAAACCAGGTGGTCACAGCGAGCCGATCATGGCTCGCCTTGCCCCCTTGTACCAGCTAATATTACCCAGCAAAAAGCAGCAGTGTCAGTTCGATGGTGGAGGATTGATGAAGAGCTCCTGAAGATAAAAGATGCCATTGAAGCCAAGGGTGGGAGGCAGACATGCAAGAGAGCCTAAAGGCTTTTGCCCTCCAGGTGAAGACCCTGTGGAAGTTTGGAAGTTGTGGATGAGTGGTGGCCATGCAAAAGAGCTTAAAAAGCACCTTCCCCCCAGGTGAATATCAAAAATAGACACTGCTGGTGCCGCAAGTCCAGGGGTGGCAACGACCCCCCAGGTGAAGAGCAAAGAAGAGTCCGAAAGACCCCAGTTGAAGGTGCCGATTAATAAACTATTATAACATTAGGTGTTGTGACTTTATTTTAATGTTTTCTTTACAGGTGTCAGTCGGCCCATTTTGTCCGGGGCATACTGGTATTTGAGGTTTTCCAAGTGCCGTCATGTCGGGGCTGGCCTGCTGAGACCTGTAGGCCACCTGTAAACAAAAATATTTATGTACCATGACCCCCACACCCACCAAATGTTGCAATGAAGGGGGGTCCCATTTTATTTTTTGTGGTCCCCACTTTTCAAGGAATTACAGCCCTAGGCGGACTAGCTTTGGGGATGGTTAATGTGATCACAGGGGGACCCCACACTGAGTGACCCCTGCTATGGCATTATCACCCTGACTGATTTTGCCTAGTTTTTGGAAAGCAAGGGGATCCCCACAGCATTTTCCCATCTATTTTCCATTACCAGATTCAAAGGTCCAGGGCTAGTTATTAAGTTTTGGGGAGACCCCATTTGTTTTATTTTCGAAGCAACCATTATTAAAAATCCCATCTCCATACCCCTGCCACAATATTAATCTTACTCAACCACCCCTTCCCTCACTACCACATTATTAATAAATGCCCCTTCCCCCACAGCAAAATTTATATTTTTAGCAGATGTTTCAGCAGACGCAGATTGGAGGTCTGCTGAAAAACTGGACAAGTGTGTAGCCATGGATCATGTTGGGCATCAGCAGATCGCCCAGATAATGGTAGCGTGTATGTGGGTGACCGATTAAAAAATATCGATTGATTGGGCATGCTGGATCGTCCAGTATGTCCGTCGCAATATTTTCTAAGCTGAAAGTCAGCCGCATCAGGCAGTATATGCCCTACCGCAGCCAACCAACGGACATTTCCCGTTCCTTCAAATGGAAAGGAACAGGGAAATGTCTTCTCCCTGGAGGCCGAGCACCAATATCCTGGCCACAATATCTGCAGTGTCTGAGGCTGCCAGATTAAATGCTTGTCGGTCTGACAGGCATTTTATCTGTATATGTATGCCCAACTGGTCTGCAGTAGGATTGTATAAACAGTCTGATCTGGAGTCTGAACTGCAGAGGATTGGACAAGTGTGTACCCAGCTTAAATGTTTAAAATTAACAAATGACTAAAATGGTTTTCTGTACGATGTACAGATGCATATTATTGACTGCTCATGTCTCCAGCAGCCTCATGTATTGTGGGAAACCATTTTCCATAGCCATTTCATTGTATATTGCTTTCTAGTTCATGTATAAAAATTGGAATAACTGTACAGCCAGGGTAACAAGACTGGCATGAACACAGTACAGGGATGGCATGCTCTTATTTGGAAGGCCCTCATCAAGGGAGTTCTGAAATCAAGAAAATAGAGGAAAAATAATAATTGCTGGTTTTTGGTAATATTGCCATTGGTAAAGATATGATCACCAAACTTTCCTTCTATTGTCAAGGTGAGAAATAACCAGTTTAATACAAGGTGAATCCGTGCAAATTTTGTTCTTTCAAATAACATAAAAAGCCCTTGTGAAAAACCTGAGATCCCTGTTTGAAGTTGTGAAAGAAAAAAAATGTAAATTAAAAATATACCTAGAATTTTTTTTTTTTTTTAACGAAAAGAATTTCATTTATTACATACCAGCTGAGACACATTGTTGATTATAACCAAGTACGTCCATGCATTCTTTAGGCTAAACTCTCCTTCACCATAGATGCCAGTCAACTGACAAATCCTAGAACATAACAGGAGAGTAAGGAACTGCATTCCAGTTTTTACATGCATTACAGTATATTACATGTGCTGGTTAAATCTCAGTATAGCACCTAAAAAACAAATGAGGTATGATTAGCATTGGACGCAAGTACTGTCATCTCTTGCTAGGGGGCGGGGGGATATCAAATTAGCCCCGTTTTTTTACCGGGGCTAATTGTCCCGCCAGGGTCTATCTAATTAGCCCCAATAAGCCGCGGCACGCGCCGGCTTATTGGGGATTTTGTTTCGCCTGCCTCCGGCACTGCTAACCACCACCACTTTATTCATTAAATAAAAAAATTATATCCGACAGAACAAAATCTTATATTTCCAGAATGTGCACTCATGTGTAAAATCCACACACTAGAAGGAATGGCCTCTATCAGCCCAACGCCTTCCACAGATCAAACTTTTTTATTCCTGAAGATGCCAATTTGACACATAAATGAATGCAGGGTCTTGTCAAACATTGTGTAATGGCACCAAATTAGGCACGTGGTGTCGCAAAGGAGATTTGTGCTGCAGTTCTGCTCATTCACGGATGACTTCAGGTAATGCACAGTGTGGTTGCACATCATAAAACAGTAAAATAACTGCATAAGTCTGAAAACTTGTGACTAGACAAGAAAGTCGAGCAACACTGCAATGACAATTAATTGTAGATTATATACTTACAGAGCAATTATAGTTGTAACTGGCCGAACCACTGTATACTGCAACACACCCAACTTGCATCGAAACAACAACACACTGCAAGATAGCATAAAATACAAAAGGTTTCATACATTTCAGTTAATATGTCTTTATTTATAATAGATACCCACGCTATGCTGTTTGGAGACCAGGCCCATTTCACTATCTAATGCTCAGTCTGCGGCTTCCTGTAACCTCAATTCTCCTCACATTACACTGCCCCTGACCTAGCAACCCTGGCCTACAACAGACTTCCCCTAGTGAACTTATCATTGATACCCCTTTCAGACTGCCATCTTGTAACCTGGGTTATTGCACATGAGCCGCAGTAACCTGGATTACTGTGCGGGCTGAAAGAGGCCAGGGGAAATATCCCAGGGTCAAGCTACCCGGTATTTCAACCCTGGTAGTGGCCAGGGTTGAATACGGCTTCAACCATGGTAGCTATGTGGTGTGAACGTGTTGCCGAGACAATGCGACCCATTTCCTGTTCACACTATAGGAACAGGCAGCGCTTGGAGATCTGATCTTCAAGCGCCACCACCGCACACATCATCAACCCGGCAATATGCCAGGCTGGGGACGCCAGTGTGAAACGGGCCTGACAGGGTTACACCCGAGATGCACCCATGTACGGCTCCAGGGTGCGACCCGGCAAATGCGGTCTTTAGGGGATATATATTTCTTTTCAGCTTTACTATTGTACTTTTTGGGACAGACTCAATTTCTCTTTTGTATGTGGCCTGTAGATGGGCTACTGGCGGTGAACTGTGCAGTTGGGAAATAATGCACGTTCACGTGATCTAATGTGTCCAATTATGTTACAGAGTTTTCGGACATTATACAGTGCCATTTAATAAATATAAATAAATAAATCTCCATACTGTTGTTGTTGTTGTATCAAAATAGTTATATGTTACAAAACTTTTCTGTATTAATAACTCTAAATGACTCAGTACAAGCCATATACAAGGTCAGTGGTTGGAAGAATAGAAAGAAACTTTTAAGTCTACATTATCATAAAATGTTGAGAAGCAAGAGGATGCAAATAAAAAACAGCTATTATATTTCAGCACCAACACTAGTAATTATACAGATTTTAAAGCTGCAACCACAGACAGCCATAATAGTTTTCTCACCATATTCAAAGGCTACAGCGAGGAGTGTAGAGTAGGAGAACCAGATGTAGCAGAAATATTGTGGTTTCTTATTGATCCTCCGCAGTATTGTGCAGCTTCTAATTGGCCCCCCACAGTGTGACACAACCCCGGCTTTTGTCCAGGGCTGTAATACAAATCATACACCACCAGGACTTTGCAGAACGGCAACCTGGTCAGGGTACTTTTTTTTTTCTTCCAAATGTGCTTTACTGGTAAGGGTTGCATAACGGTTAACATCCCCTTAATACTGTGTATTTGTAGTTTTCCAATAAGGCTTCCCTTTTTCTTTCTACCATCCCCCCACCCCCCATTGTCCCCAACAAAAATAAGAATTTACTCACCGGTAATTCTATTTCTCGTAGTCCGTAGTGGATGCTGGGAACTCCGTAAGGACCATGGGGAATAGCGGCTCCGCAGGAGTCTGGGCACAACTAAAAGAAAGCTTTTAGACTACCTGGTGTGCACTGGCTCCTCCCACTATGACCCTCCTCCAAGCCTCAGTTAGGATACTGTGCCCGGAAGAGCTGACACAATAAGGAAGGATTTTGAATCCCGGGTAAGACTCATACCAGCCACACCAATCACACCGTATAACTCGTGATACCATATCCAGTTAACAGTATGAAATTTAACTGAGCCTCTCAACAGATGGCTCATAACAATAACCCTTTTGTGAACAGCAACTATGTACAAGTATTGCAGACAATCCGCACTTGGGACGGGCGCCCAGCATCCACTACGGACTACGAGAAATAGAATTACCGGTGAGTAAATTCTTATTTTCTCCGACGTCCTAGTGGATGCTGGGAACTCCGTAAGGACCATGGGGATTATACCAAAGCTCCCAAACGGGCGGGAGAGTGCGGATGACTCTGCAGCACCGAAAGAGAGAACTCAAGGTCCTCCTCAGCCAGGGTATCAAATTTGTAGAATTTTGCAAACGTGTTTGCCCCTGACCAAGTAGCAGCTCGGCAAAGTTGTAAAGCCGAGACCCCTCGGGCAGCCGCCCAAGATGAGCCCACCTTCCTTGTAGAATGGGCTTTTACTGATTTAGGATGCGGCAGTCCAGCCGCAGAATGCGCCAGCTGAATTGTGCTACAAATCCAGCGAGCAATAGTCTGCTTAGAAGCAGGAGCACCCAGTTTGTTGGGTGCATACAGGATAAATAGCGAGTCAGTTTTCCTGACTCCAGCCGTCCTGGAAACATAAATTTTCAAGGCCCTGACTACGTCCAGTAACTTGGAATCCTCCAAGTCGCTAGTAGCCGCAGGCACTACAATAGGTTGGTTCAAGTGAAAAGCAGATACCACCTTAGGGAGAAACTGGGGACGAGTCCTCAATTCTGCCCTATCCATATGGAAAATCAGATAAGGACTTTTAAATGACAAAGCCGCCAATTCTGATACACGCCTGGCCGAAGCCAAGGCCAATAACATGACCACTTTCCACGTGAGATATTTTAGATCCACGGTCTTTAGTGGCTCAAACCAATGTGATTTTAGGAAATTCAACACCACGTTGAGATCCCAGGGTGCCACTGGAGGCACAAAGGGGGGCTGAATATGCAGCACTCCTTTTACAAATGTCTGAACTAAAGGTAGTGAAGCTAGTTCTTTTTGGAAGAAAAATCGACAGAGCCGATATCTGTACCTTAATGGAGCCTAATTTTAGGCCCATAGTCACTCCTGCCTGTAGGAAGTGCAGAAATCGACCCAGCTGAAATTCCTCTGTTGGGGCCTTATTGGCCTCACACCAAGCAACATATTTCCGCCATATGCGGTGATAATGTTTTACCGTTACATCTTTCCTGGCTTTAATCAGCGTAGGAATGACATCCTCCGGAATGCCCTTTTCCTTTAGGATCCGGCGTTCAACCGCCATGTCGTCAAACGCAGCCGCGGTAAGTCTTGGAACAGACTGCTGCAGCAGGTCCTGTCTGAGCGGCAGAGGCCATGGGTCCTCTGAGATCATCTCTTGAAGTTCTGGGTACCAAGCTCTTCTTGGCCAATCCGGAACCCACGAGTATTGTCCTTACTCCTCGTTTTCTCATTATTCTCAGTACCTTTGGTATGAGAGGCAGAGGAGGGAACACATAAACTGACTGGTACACCCACGGTGTCACTAGAGCGTCTACCGCTATCGCCTGAGGGTCCCTTGACCTGGCGCAATATCTCTCCAGTTTTTTGTTTAGGCGGGACGCCATCATGTCCACCTGTGGCCGTTCCCAACGATTTACAATCAGTGTGAAGACTTCTGGATGAAGTCCCCACTCTCCCGGGTGGAGGTCGTGCCTGCTGAGGAAGTCTGCTTCCTAGTTGTCCACTCCCGGAATGAACACTGCTGACAGTGCTAGCACGTGATTTTCCGCCCATCGGAGAATCCTTGTGGCTTCTGCCATTGCCGTCCTGCTTCTTGTGCCGCCCTGTCGGTTTACATGGGCGACCGCCGTGATGTTGTCTGACTGGATCAGTACCGGCTGGTGTAGAAGCAGGGGTTTTGCCTGACTTAGGGCATTGTAAATGGCCCTTAGTTCTAGAATATTTATGTGTAGGGAAGTCTCCTGACTCGACCATAGTCCTTGGAAGTTTCTTCACTGTGTGACTGCCCCCCAGCCTCGAAGGCTGGCATCCGTGGTCACCAGGACCCAGTCCTGTATGCCGAATCTGCGGCCCTCTAGGAGATGAGCACTCTGCAGCCACCACAGCAGAGACACCCTGGTTCTTGGAGACAGGGTTATTAGCCGATGCATCTGAAGATGCGATCCGGACCATTGGTCCAACAGGTCCCACTGAAAGATTCTGGCATGGAACCTGCCGAAAGGAATTGCTTCGTAAGAAGCCACCATCTTCCCAGGACTCGTGTGCAGTGATGCACCGACACCTGTTTTGGTTTCAGGAGGTCTCTGACTAGAGATGACAGCTCCTTGGCTTTCTCCTCCGGGAGAAACACTTTTTTCTGGACTGTGTCCAAAATCATTCCCAGGAACAGTAGACGTGTCGTCGGAACCAGCTGTGACTTTGGAATATTCAGAATCCAACCGTGCTGGTGTAGCACCTCCTGAGATAGTGCTACTCCTACCAACAACTGCTCCCTGGATCTCGCCTTTATTAGGAGATCGTCCAAGTACGGGATAATTAAAACTCCCTTTTTTCGAAGGAGTATCATCATTTCCGCCATTACCTTGGTAAACACCCTCGTGCCGTGGACAGTCCAAACGGCAGCGTCTGGAATTGGTAATGGCAATTTTGTACCGCAAATCTGAGGTACTCCTGGTGAGGATGATAAATGGGGACATGCAGGTAAGCATCCTTGATGTCCAGGGATACCATGTAATCCCCCTCGTCCAGGCTTGCAATAACCGCCCTGAGCGATTCCATCTTGAACTTGAACTTTATGTATGTGTTCAAGGATTTCAAATTTAAAATGGGTCTCACCGAACCGTCCGGTTTCGGTACCACAAACAGTGTGGAATAGTAACCCCGTCCTTGTTGAAGTAGGGGCACCTTGACTATCACCTGCTGGGAATACAGCTTGTGAATTGCCTCTAGCACAGCCTACCTGCCTGAGGGAGTTGTTGGCAAGGCAGATTTGAGGAAACGGCGGGGGGGAGACGCCTCGAATTCCAGTCTGTACCCCTGAGATACTACTTGCAAGATCCAGGGATCCACCTGTGAGCGAGCCCACTGATCGCTGAAATTTTTGAGGCGGCCCCCCACCGTACCTGGCTCCGCCTGTGGAGCCCCACCGTCATGCGGCGGACTTGGAAGAAGCAGGGGAGGACTTTTGCTCCTGGGAACCTGCTGTTTGTTGCAGCCTTTTTCCCCTACCTCTGCCTCTGGACAGAAAGGACCCGCCTTTTCCTCGCCTGTTTCTCTGGGTCCGAAAGGACTGTACTTGATAAAACGGCGCTTTTTTAGGCTGTGAGGGAACCTGGGGTAAAAAATGCTGACTTCCCAGCTGTCGCTGTGGAAACTAGGTCCGAGAGACCATCCCCGAATAACTCCTCACCCTTATAAGGCAAAACTTCCATGTGCCTTTTGGAATCTGCATCCCCTGTCCACTGCCGAGTCCATAAGCCTCTCCTAGCAGAAATGGACAATGCACTTATTTTAGATGCCAGCCGGCAGATCTCCCTCTGTGCATCTCTCATGTATAAGACTGAGTCTTTTATATGCTCTATGGTTAGGAGAATAGTGTCCCTGTCTAGGGTGTCTTTCTGACAGGTAATCTGACCATGCAGCAGCAGCACTGCACATCCATGCTGACGCAATAGCTGGTCTAAGTATAATGCCGGAGTGTGTATATACAGACTTCAGGATCGACTCCTACTTTCTATCCGCAGGCTCCTTTAGGGCGGCCGTATCCGGAGACGGAAGTGCCACCTTTTTAGACAAACGTGTGAGTGCTTTATCCACCCTAGGAGGTGTTTCCCAACGTGCCCTATCCTCTGGCGGGAAAGGGAACGCCATTAGTAATTTTTTAGGGATTACCAATCTTTTATCGGGGAAAGCCCACGCTTCTTCACACACTTCATTTAATTCTTCAGATGGGGGAAAAACTACGGGTAGTTTTTTCTCCCCAAACATAATACCCTTTTTAGTGGTACCTGGGTTTATATCCGAAATGTGTAATACCTCCTTCATTGCCTCAATCATGCAACGAATGGCCCTAGTGGACATTAGATTTGACTCATCGTCGTCGACACTGGTATCAGTATCTGTGTCGACATCTGCGTCTGCCATCTGAGGTAGCGGGCGTTTTAGAGCCCCTGATGGCCTTTGAGACACCTGGGCAGGCACGAGCTGAGAAGCCGGCTGTCCCGCATTTGGCATGTCGTCAAATTTTTTGTGTAAGGAGTCGACACTTGCACGTAATTCCTTCCATAAAACCATCCACTCAGGTGTCTGCCCCGCAGGGGGTGACATCACTTCTATAGGCATCTGCTCCGCCTCCACATAATTTTCCTCATCAAACATGTAGACACAGCCGTACCGACACACCGGACACACACCGGGAATGCTCTAACAGAGGACAGGACCCCACAGAAGCCCTTTGGGGAGACAGAGAGAGAGTATGCCAGCACACACCAGAGCGCTATATAATGCAGGGACTAACTGAATTATGTCCCCTATAGCTGCTATAATATTTACTGCGCCTAAATTTAGTGCCCCCCCTCTCTTTTTTACCCTTTTCTGTAGTGTAGACTGCAGGGGAGAGCCAGGGAGCTTCCTTCCAGCGGAACTGTGAGGGAGAAATGGCGCCAGTGTGTTGAGGGAGATAGCTCCGCCCCTTTTTCGCTGACTTTTCTCCCGCTTTTTTAAGGATTCTGGCAGGGGTAATTATCACATATATAGCCTCTGGGGCTATATATTGTGATTGTTTTGCCAGCCAAGGTGTTTTTATTGCTGCTCAGGGCGCGCCCCCCCCCCCCCCCCCCCCAGCGCCCTGCACCCTCAGTGACCGGAGTGTGAAGTGTGTATGAGGAGCAATGGCGCACAGCTGCAGTGCTGTGCGCTACCTTGGTGAAGACAGAAGTCTTCATGCCGCCGATTTTCCGGACTTCTTCTTGCTTCTGGCTCTGTAAGGGGGACGGCGGCGCGGCTCCGGGACCGAACACCAAGGCCAGTTCCATGCGGTCGATCCCTCTGGAGCTAATGGTGTCCAGTAGCCTAAGAAGCCCAAGCTAGCTGCAAGCAGGTAGGTTCGCTTCTTCTCCCCTTAGTCCCTCGTTGCAGTGAGCCTGTTGCCAGCAGGTCTCACTGTAAAATAAAAAACCTAAATTATACTTTCTTTCTAAGAGCTCAGGAGAGCCCCTAGTGTGCATCCAGCTCGGCCGGGCACAAAAATCTAACTGAGGCTTGGAGGAGGGTCATAGTGGGAGGAGCCAGTGCACACCAGGTAGTCTAAAAGCTTTCTTTTAGTTGTGCCCAGACTCCTGCGGAGCCGCTATTCCCCATGGTCCTTACGGAGTTCCCAGCATCCACTAGGACGTCAGAGAAAGTAAACATTTAAAAGAGAAACAGATCATTTTGTATAGCTCCTAATTGTCTATATAATATAGTATAAAAAGATGGTGTATTCACTTACTCTCCCATAGGCCATGGTGGACAGCAGCACAGTGGAGGTAGATGCCTCTGCTGATCTTTAGCCTCAAGTACCAAGGCTAGATTTGGACAGCGATTTGTTAAATAGTTCAAGAGGAAAATCATAAAGTTGTAGATGACATATGCTTCATAGCACTCTCTACATGTATCCACATATATGGCAATGTCTGGATACTTCAAGGCAATCCACTGATCAAAGGAAAGCAGAGAAGACATAACATGGCTTAACGTTACACTGGTGAAACACAGACATAATAATCTTATTCCATGATACAAAAAAATAAATAAATGACAAACTATGGGGGAGATGTACTAAGCAGTGATAAAATTTATGGTAAGAACTTACCTTTATTAAATCTCTTTCTGCGAGGTACACTGGGCTCCACAAGGATAGACATTGGGGGTGTAGAGTAGGATCTTGATCCGAGGCACCAACAGGCTCAAAAGCTTTGACTGTTCCCAGAATGCATAGCGCCGCCTCCTCTATAACCCCGCTTCCCTGCACAGGAGCTCAGGTTTTAGTTAACCAGCCCAATGCAGTAGCAGGTAAAAGAGACAACAACAGTTAGTAGCCACATACATCACAATTTCACCCCAGGAGAAAGTGTCAGCGGCTAATGCCATACCAACCCAAAAAAGCTAAGTGCGTCAGGGTGGGCGCCTTGTGGAGCCCAGTGTACCTCGCAGAAAGAGATTTAACAAAGGTAAGCTCTTACCATAAATCTCGTTTTCTGTTGCGGGGTACACTGGGCTCCACAAGGATAGACATTGGGGATGTCCTAAAGCAGTTCCTTATGGGAGGGGACGCACCGTAGCGGGCACATGAACCCGGCGTCCAAAGGAAGCATCCTGGGAAGCGGCGGTATCGAAGGCATAGAACCTTATGAACGTGTTCACTGAGGACCACGTAGCCGCCTTGCACAATTGTTCAAGGGTCGGACCACGGCGGGCCGCCCAAGAAGGTCCAACTGACCGAGTAGAATTGGCCGTAATGTGAGCAGGAGCTGACAGACCAGCATTCACATAAGCATGTGCAATCACCATTCTAATCCATCTGGCCAAAGTCTGCTTGTGAGCAGGCCAGCCACATTTGTGAAAACCAAACAGAACAAAGAGAGAATCAGATTTCCTAATAGAAGCAGTTCTCTTCACATAGATACAGACAGCCCGTACCACATCCAAAGACCGCTCTTTGGGAGACAGATCAGGAGAGAAAAGGGCCGGAACCACTATCTCGTGATTAAGGTGGAACGCAGACACCACCTTCGGTAAATACCCGGGACGAGTCCGAAGAACCGCCCGGTCAGGGTGAAAAATCAGATATGGGGAACTACAAGACAAGGCACCCAAATCTGACACTCTTCTAGCCGAGGCAATAGCCAGCAAAAACACCACCTTAAGGGAAAGCCACTTAAGGTCAGCTGATTCAAGAGGTTCAAACGGAGACCCTTGCAACGCCTCCAAAACCACCGACAAATCCCAAGGAGCCATAGGCCGGACATAGGGAGGTTGGATTCGCAACACACCCTGAGTGAAGGTATGCACATCAGGTACGGTCGCAAGTTCTCTCTGAAACCAAACCGACAAGGCAGAAAAATGAACCTTGAAGGAAGCCAGACGTAGGCCTAGGTCCAGACCCTGCTGAAGAAAAGCCAAAAGCTTGGCTGTACTAAACTTGGAAGGGTCATAATTGTTAGATGCGCACCAAACAAAGTAAGAATGCCAGACCCTATGGTAAATCCGAGCAGAAGACGGTTTCCGGTCCCGCAGCATAGTTTGTAAGACCGACTCAGAAAAAACCTCTAGCCCTCAAGACGGAAGCTTCAAGAGCCATGCCGTCAAAGCCAGCCGTGCCAAGTCCTGGTAGACACAAGGGCCCTGAACGAGGAGGTCTGGTCATTGTGGAAGTAGAAGAGGACACTCTAGCGAGAGGCCCTGGAGGTCTGAGAACCAGTGCCGTCTGGGCCACGCTGGAGCTACGAGAAGCAGAATTCCTCCTTCCTGCTTGAACTTCCGAATTACCCTGGGCAGGAGTGACACCGGAGGGAACACATACGGCAGCCGAAACTTCCATGGAACCGCCAGCTCATCCATGAACGCTGCTTGTGAGGAGGATCCCTTGTTCTTGCTCCGAAGACCGGAACCTTGTGATTGTGTCGAGACGCCATCAGGTCCACGTCTGGTAGGCCCCACATTTCCACTAGGAGTTGAAACACTTCTGGATGGAGACCCCACTCTTCGGCGTGTACGTCCTGACGACTGAGAAAGTCCGCTTCCCAATTCAGGACCCCCGGAATGAATATCGCAGATATGGCCGGTAGATGGCGTTCCGCCATTGAAGAATCCGTGATACTTCCATCATTGCCAAGCGGCTTCGAGTGCCGCCATGATGATTTATGTAAGCCACTGTGGTGGCGTTGTCCAACTGTACCTGAACAAGTCGGTTCTGTATTAAATGCTGGGCCAGGTTCAATGAGTTGAATACCGCCCGCAATTCCAGAATATTGATCGGGAGGCGAGACTCCTCCTTGGTCCACCGACCCTGAAGGGAGTGCTGCTCCAAAACTGCGCCCCAACCTTGCAGACTGGCATCTGTCGTCAGCAGGACCCAGTGGGATATCCAGAAGGGACGACCCCTGCACAACCGTTGGTCCTGGAGCCACGAGCACAGTGACATACGAACCTCCAGAGTCAAGGAGATCAATTGAGACCTGATCCGGTGAGGCAGGCCGTCCCACTTGGCCAGAATTAGACTCTGGAGAGGGCGAGAATGGAATTGAGCATACTCCACCATGTCGAATGCCGACACCATAAGGCCTAGCACTTGCATCGCCGAATGTATCGACACTTGTGGATGAGATAGGAGGCATTGAATTCTGTCCTGTAGCTTCAGGACTTTCTCCTGAGACAAGAACAACCATTGGTTGTGAGTGTCCAATAACGCTCCCAGGTGCACCATGCTCTGAGCAGGGACCAGGGAAGATTTCTTCCAGTTGATGAGCCACCCGTGGGCTTGCAGAAACCGGACCGTCAGATCCAGATGACGTAGGAGAATTTCTGGGGAATTTGCCAGGATCAACAAGTCGTCCAGGTACGGTAGGATCCTGACCTCTTGACGGCGGAGAACAGCCGTCATCACCGCCATGACATACTGCTGATGTGACACTGCTATAGGGATATGCAGGTAAGCATCCTGTATGTCCAGGGAGACCATATAATCCCCAGGTTCCAAGGCCAGGACAATAGAGCGAAGAGTTTTCATACGAAACTTGGATACCTTCACAAATTTGTTCAACGCCTTGAGGTTGAGAATGGGCCGGGAGGACCCATTCGGTTTCGGTACTAGGAATAGCGGCGAATAGTACCCCTGGCCCTTCTGAGCAAGAGGCACCTGTACTACCACTCCCGTTTCCAGGAGGGTGTGTACCACCGAATGAAGAGTCCTTGCCTTTACTTGATCCGAAGGGATGTCTGTCAGGCAAAATCGATGAGGGGGGCGGTTTTTGAAGGCGATGGCGTAACCTCGAGTGACGTCTTCCCGTACCCAGGCATCTGAAGTGGTCTTCAACCATTCCTGCATATATCCTAGAAGCCGGCCCCCCACTCTGGGGTCCCCCAGGGGGAGGCCCGCCCCATCATGCAGCAAGCTTATCGGTCTTGGAAGCTGGCTGACGAACAGCCCAGGCACGTTTGGGCTTTGGCTTGCCAGATTTGGAAGTGCAACCCTGTTTGGTGTACGCCTGACCTTTTGCTTTTCCTGAAGGACGAAAGGGACGAAAGGAAGCACTTTTTGCCTTCGGTACAGAAGGAGCAGTACTTGGTAGACAGGCTGATTTAGCAGACGCCAAATCAGCCACTACCTTATTTAAGTCCTCTCCAAAAAGGATATTTCCCTTAAAAGGGAGTACCTCCAGAGTTTTTCTAGAGTCCAGATCCACAGACCAGGACCGCAGCCATAAGATCCGGCGAGCTAGAACTGACGCAGTCGAAGCCTTGGCTGCCAGAACACCGGCATCAGAAGCCGCCTCCTTAACATAGCGAGAAGCCGTGACAATATACGATAAGCATTGTCTAGCATGGTCAGAAGAGATATCAGCTTCCAACTCCTGGGCCCACGCTTCAATAGCTTCTGCAGCCCATGTCTCCGCAATAGTGGACTTATGTACAGCGCCCGCAAGG